>NC_136070.1:72166155-73585321 GCF_964261635.1 Lissotriton helveticus
GATGTGGTGGATGTGGTGGTGGTAGATGTGGTGGTGGTGGATGTGGTGGTGGATGTGGTTGTGGTGGTGGTGGATGTGGTGGTGGTGGATGTGGTGGTGGTGGATGTGGTGTGGTGGATGTGGGTGTGGTGGTGGTGGTGGTGGATGTGGGTGTGGTGGATGTGGTGTGGTGGTGGTGGTGGTGGTGGATGTGGTGGTGGTGGTGGTGGATGTGGTGGTGGGTGGATGTGGGTGTGGTGGATGTGGTGGTGGTGGATGTGGTGGATGTGGTGGTGGTGGATGTGGTGGTGGTGGTGTGGTGGATGTGGTGGTGGTGGATGTGGTGGTGGTGGATGTGGTGGATGTGGTGGTGGATGTGGTGGTGGATGTGGTGGTGGTGGATGTGGTGGTGGTGGATGTGGTGGTGGTGGATGTGGTGGTGGTGGATGTGGTGGTGGTGGTGGATGTGGTGTGTGGTGGTGGATGTGGTGGTGGATGTGGTGGTGGTGGTGGATGTGGTGGTGGTGGTGGATGTGGTGGTGGTGGTGGATGTGGTGGTGGTGGATGTGGTGGTGGATGTGGTGGTGGTGGTGGATGTGGTGGTGGTGGATGTGGTGGTGGTGGATGTGGTGGTGGTGGATGTGGTGGTGGTGGTGGTGGTGGTGGATGTGGTGGTGGTGGTGGATGTGGTGGTGGTGGTGGATGTGGTGGTGGTGGTGGATGTGGTGGTGGTGGATGGTGGTGGTGGATGTGGTGGTGGTGGTGGTGGTGGTGGTGGTGTGGTGGTGGTGGTGGATGTGGTGGTGGTGGTGGTGGATGTGGTGGTGTGGTGGATGTGGTGGTGGTGGTGGATGTGGTGGTGGTGGTGGATGTGGTGGTGGTGGTGGATGTGGTGGTGGTGGTGGATGTGGTGGTGGTGGTGGATGTGGTGGTGGTGGTGGTGGATGTGGTGGTGGATGTGGTGGTGGTGGTGGATGTGGTGGTGGTGGTGGATGTGGTGGTGGTGGTGGATGTGGTGGTGGTGGTGGATGTGGTGGTGGTGGTGGATGTGGTGGTGGTGGTGGATGTGGTGGTGGTGGTGGTGGTGGTGGTGGTGGATGTGGTGGTGGTGGTGGATGTGGTGGTGGTGGATGTGGTGGTGGTGGATGTGGTGGTGGTGGATGTGGTGGTGGTGGTGGTGGATGTGGTGGTGGTGGTGGTGGATGTGGTGGTGGTGGTGGTGGTGGTGGATGTGGTGGTGGTGGTGGATGTGGTGGTGGTGGTGGATGTGGTGGTGGTGGTGGTGGATGTGGTGGTGGTGGTGGTGGTGGATGTGGTGGTGGTGGTGGTGGATGTGGTGGTGGTGGTGGTGGATGTGGTGGTGGTGGTGGTGGATGTGGTGGTGGTGGTGGTGGTGGTGGATGTGGTGGTGGTGGTGATGTGGTGGTGGTGGTGGATGTGGTGGTGGTGGTGGATGTGGTGGTGGTGGATGTGGTGGTGGTGGTGGTGGATGTG
Source organism: Lissotriton helveticus (assembly GCF_964261635.1). Lineage (NCBI taxonomy): Eukaryota > Metazoa > Chordata > Amphibia > Caudata > Salamandridae > Lissotriton > Lissotriton helveticus. Next base: position 72,167,629 of record NC_136070.1, read on the forward strand.
GTGGTGGTGGTGGTGGATGTGGTGGGGGTGGTGGTGGATGTGGTGGTGGTGGTGGTGGATGTGGTGGTGGTGGTGGATGTGGTGGTTGTGGTGGTGGTGGTGGATGTGGTGGTGGTGGATGTGGTGGTGGTGGTGGTGGATGTGGTGGTGGTGGTGGTGGATGTGGTGGTGGTGGTGGTGGATGTGGTGGTGGTGGTGGTGGATGTGGTGGTGGTGGATGTGGTGGTGGTGGATGTGGTGGTGGTGGATGTGGTGGTGGATGTGGTGGATGTGGTGGTGGTGGTGGTGGTGGTGGTGGTGGTGGTGGATGTGGTGGTGGATGTGGTGGTGGTGGATGTGGTGGATGTGGTGGTGGTGGTGGATGTGGTGGTGGAGGTTGTGGTGGTGGTGGTGGATGTGGTGGTGGTGGTGGATGTGGTGGTGGTGGTGGATGTGGTGGTGGTGGTGGATGTGGTGGTGGTGGTGGTGGTGGTGGATGTGGTGGTGGTGGTGGTGGTGGTGGTGGTGGTGGTGGTGGTGGTGGTGGTGGATGTGGTGGTGGTGGATGTGGTGGTGGTGGATGTGGTGGTGGTGGATGTGGTGGTGGTGGTGGATGTGGTGGTGGTGGTGGATGTGGTGGTGGTGGTGGATGTGGTGGTGGTGGATGTGGTGGTGGTGGTGGATGTGGTGGTGGTGGTGGATGTGGTGGTGGTGGTGGAGGTGGTGGATGTGGTGGATGTGGTGGTGGTGGATGTGGTGGTGGTGGATGTGGTGGTGGTGGTGGTGGTGGTGGTGGTGGATGTGGTGGTGGTGGTGGATGTGGTGTGGTGGTGGTGGTGGTGGTGGTGGATGTGGTGGTGGTGGTGGTGGTGGTGGTGGTGGTGGTGGTGGTGGTGGTGGTGGTGGTGGTGGTGGTGGTGGTGGATGTGGTGGTGGTGGATGTGGTGGTGGTGGTGGTGGTGGATGTGGTGGATGTGGTGGTGGTGGTGGTGGATGTGGTGGTGGTGGTGGTGGTGGAGGTGGTGGTGGTGGATGTGGTGGTGGTGGTGGATGTGGTGGTGGTGGTGGATGTGGTGGTGGTGGGGGGGTGGTGGTGGTGGTGGATGTGGTGGTGGTGGATGTGGTGGTGGTGGTGGATGTGGTGGTGGATGTGGTGGTGGTGGTGGAGGTTGTGGATGTGGTGGTGGTGGATGTGGTGGTGGTGGATGTGGTGGTGGTGGATGTGGTGGTGGTGGATGTGGTGGTGATGGATGTGGTGGTGGTGGATGTGGTGTGGTGGTGGTGGATGTGGTGGTGGTGGATGTGGTGGTGGTGGATGTGGTGGATGTGGTGGTGGTGGTGGTGGTGGTGGATGTGGTGGTGGTGGATGTGGTGGTGGTGGATGTGGTGGTGGTGGTGGTGGTGGATGTGGTGGTGGTGGTGGATGTGGTGGTGGTGGTGGATGTGGTGGTGGTGGTGGATGTGGATGTGGTGGTGGTGGTGGATGTGGTGGTGGTGGTGGTGGTGGATGTGGATGTGGTGGTGGTGGTGGATGTGGATGTGGTGGATGTGGTGGTGGTGGTTGTGGTGGTGGATGTGGTGGTGGTGGTGGATGTGGTGGATGTGGTGGTGGATGTGGTGGTGGTGGATGTGGTGGTGGTGGTGGTGGTGGTGGTGGTGGTGGTGGTGGTGGTGGTGGTGGTGGTGGTGGTGGATGTGGTTGTGGTGGTGGATGTGGTTGTGGTGGTGGTGGTGGTGGTGGTGGTGGATGTGGTGGTGGTGGTGGTGGTGGTGGATGTGGTGGTGGTGGTGGTGGTGGTGGATGTGGTGGTGGTGGTGGATGTGGTGGTGGTGGTGGATGTGGTGGTGGTGGTGGATGTGGTGGTGGTGGTGGATGTGGTGGTGGATGTGGTGGTGGTGGTGGATGTGGTGGTAGATGTGGTGGTGGTGGTGGATGTGGTGGTGGTGGTGGATGTGGTGGTAGATGTGGTGGTGGTGGTGGATGTGGTGGTGGTGGTGGATGTGGTGGTGGTGGTGGATGTGGTGGTGGTGGTGGATGTGGTGGTGGTGGATGTGGTGGTGGTGGATGTGGTGGTGGTGGATGTGGTGGTGGTGGTGGATGTGGTGGTGGTGGTGGATGTGGTGGTGGTGGTGGATGTGGTGGTGGTGGTGGATGTGGATGTGGTGGTGGTGGTGGATGTGGTGGTGGTGGTGGTGGTGGATGTGGATGTGGTGGTGGTGGTGGATGTGGATGTGGTGGATGTGGTGGTGGTGGTTGTGGTGGTGGATGTGGTGGTGGTGGTGGATGTGGTGGATGTGGTGGTGGTGGTGGTGGATGTGGTGGTGGTGGATGTGGTGGTGGTGGTGGTGGTGGTGGTGGTGGTGGTGGTGGTGGTGGTGGTGGTGGTGGTGGTGGATGTGGTTGTGGTGGTGGATGTGGTTGTGGTGGTGGTGGTGGTGGTGGTGGTGGATGTGGTGGTGGTGGTGGTGGTGGATGTGGTGGTGGTGGTGGTGGTGGTGGATGTGGTGGTGGTGGTGGATGTGGTGGTGGTGGTGGATGTGGTGGTGGATGTGGTGGTGGTGGTGGATGTGGTGGTGGATGTGGTGGTGGTGGTGGATGTGGTGGTGGTGGTGGATGTGGTGGTGGTGGTGGATGTGGTGGTGGTGGTGGATGTGGTGGTGGTGGATGTGGTGGTGGTGGTGGATGTGGTGGTGGTGGTGGTGGATGTGGTGGTGGTGGTGGTGGGTGATTCATCGTTGTGCTATATAGTTCGCCACACTAGAGTTCATGAACAAAAAGGCATTTGTAAAGCCAGTAGCTCTCACCAATGAGAGCTATTACGTTTGCCATTGCATTTAGCCATATTGCTAAGCAGTGTGGCTACTCTGCAATATGGTTAAAAGTAAGTGGGAAAGTGCTTTGTTGCGACCAGCGCTGGCCATGTCATAGCGCTATTATTACTGTGGGGGAGGGGAAACAATGGGGGTGTGAAGATGTGGTAAGCAAGGAAAGGCGGCAGTCGGGGTGGGAGAAAGGACAGTAACCACGGGTGAGCAATGATGTAGGCAGAAGGAAGGTGGAAGCTATGATGGGAGTACAACGTGCAACAAGGTAAGACAAGCACCACACTGCTATGTCTCAGTTTACGTGTTACATTCCTCACGCATTCCAGCACGCCTCTTTAGTCCCTTCAACCCTTACTGTTCACCGGTGTCAGTTAAGGGGCACAGCTAAAGTAAATATAAATAAACAGCTTGTGGCGCTTACCCTCATGTTGCCCTTTGTGCTTATGCGATCTCCACGGAGGTGATTAAACGCATTACATCGGTGTGATAACGGACCTCTGTCAAGCGTTTAATCACCTCCGTGGAGATCGCAGATATGCTGAGAAGCAATGCATGCCTCCCTCGCACAATGCAGACCCCGGGTTTGCTCGCTGCCTGTGGGTCTGGAAAAATGAATGGCGCCCCATGGCAAATCGGAAACCTAGCCTAGCGAGGAGGACGCACAGCTGTCTTAGGGACAGTGGTAGAGCGAAGGTTATGGTAAGGTTGAGAAGCACTTTAAAACACTAACGCTTCTCTTCTGTGGAAGGAGTGTTCGGGACGACCAAACCTCTTGCGCATGCTTTTGCTATGAAGCATGTGCACCAACAAGGTGGGGGTGGGTGGGAGCGGGGGGGGGGGCGGGGTAAGCACATACAGTCGAGGAGCTGCAAACGGGGATGTGATTTAGAGGCAGCAAAACTCACGGCCATGTTGGAATGGAATGAGAGTTAAAACGCGTAATGTCTCGGAAGCTTTAACAAATTAAAATTGAAGGAGTGCGTTGCACTAAATAAAAGTGAAGCCGACTGTGACGCTTGTAAATAAAAGTGAATGTGGTTGAGGTGCGCAAGTTGTGTCTCGATGCCAATTGTTTATTTAAGCGAATGGTAAATTTCCTTTGCAAATGGGCGAGTGTTCACAAGCAGTACGTTGTTGTTTCTAAAACTTTACATAGCTGATAAATGTTGACAGTTGAAATGCCACGTACAGACTCGCCCGTCTCCAGCCCACCCCCTACTCTACGCCAACTTGTAGAACAAGGCATGGAAGCACACACAGGGCAACAGGCAAAAACAGAAAACAAAGACGACAGCCACGAAAACGCACAACAATACAAGGAGACAACAGAACACCCGAACACAGAGGCAAAGACGAAGACGGAAAACAGACGACAGCAACGAGACACGCGAAGACGTAAAACAAACAGGGAGACGACATGAGATTGGGTAGACGTACAAAGTGAAACGAAAATTATAAACAAAATGCTGCTTACCTGATCGCAAATAGAAAGTACTTACTGGCAACTTAAATCTCGCAGCCCACCCCTGCAAAAGACACGTCCAAAATGGCCAAAACATGCCGAGAAAAAAAAAACATCCGCCCACCGCCGCATGACGTTCTAACAGGGGCGGGATGAATAAAAATCGCAGCAACGCCCACTAATCTGCTCTGGCAATGACGGACATATCTCTCTTCCAATGGCTAGCCTCCATTTATGGAGCTAGCCAATGGAAGAGAAGGCGGGACAAAGTGCCCATACTGTTAAAGCATAAGATTTCGCCTGCGCGAACACTGCTGCGCGGCGGACGCCAGGCGAAACCTAAAAAAGGTTAAAGGTAAAGATTTGACCGGGATGAGACTGGTCCTTGTTGCCCACCCATGCTCCATTACCATTTGCTTAATTTTTGACTTGGACTCAGTCTAGAGCAAGCAGATTCCAGCAGTTGGTGCTTTTTGGCTCTAGATTAAAGTTTAAAACCTAAATTAGTCTAATCATATCTCCGGTTCTCTAGAATAGATTTCATTTTAAAAAGTAAAATGTATGCTATTTTTATGAATTGGAGTGAGATTTTTTACTGTGGTGGCTTTAACTGTTTTGTTTCTTGCTCTTCAACTATTTCGTTTTTTTTAAATGTCTAACACACGTTTGCTCCAAAGTTAAGCCTCACTGCTCTCTGTCAAGCTGCCAAGGGGTTGAGGTAAGGATTGAAAGAGTCAATTAGTTATAGATTTCTTACCTTTAGAATTACCCCCAGGTGTCAGACTGGTGCCAGAATTTTTTTGTCGGCAGTACCCCTGCGTGTCGAACGGTGGCATCGGTCGGCCCCGCGTTCGTCGTTGGTGTTGTGGTCACCGGAATGACGTCACGGTAGCTAGTTAGATGCTGCCGTCGCACGTCGACTTCAGTTTTCTTTTTCTGCGCCAGCCAGCGCAGATCCGGTGAGAGCGGTACCTCGAGTGACTTTTTGATTGACATTTCTGGCGACTTTTATCGACCCTGTTTTTGAGTCTTTGACTCCTGGTGCATGTTAGGGATGCCCGGTTTCAAGGCTTGCAGGTCCTCCCGAAAACTGATGTCCGTGACGGATCCGCACCGCATGTGCCTGTGGTGCCTGAAACGCGGCCACGATCCCAAGTCTTGCTCCGACTGCTGGACCAATAATCCGAAGTCTTTGCAGGAGTGGTCCCGAAAGCTTCTCGAGGCCTGGTAGTCCTCTCCGTTCGAGGTTGCGGAGCCGCCAACACCACCGCCACCCTTCGACTTCTCTCCGTCGGCTGCCTCAACGAGCTCTGCATACAGAGCCCGAAGGGTCTGCTCAGAGTTTCTCTCCCTTTCCTGGACCCAGAGCGACCCCTCCCCCTCTTCAAAGTTTTTACAAAGCAATGTATGCCATCTTTGGGCAGCCTGACTCCGCTGGCGCGCCTTCGGGCCCAGCAAACCCGGCTGGGGCCCTGGGCCTTCGACGACTTTGGGCTCTGCACCACAGGGTCCCCTTTGATCCTGGCCTGGATCTGTATCGGCGCATGTCGACCTCATAACACCTCTACTGGCGCCGATTCCACCGGCCCCACGCCCGCAGCCAACACCAGCGTGTCCCCAGCCGGCGTCGACCCCGGCATGGACATGTAGCCGGACCGATGCCGTATCCGGTGCCGACGGGTAATTATGTACCCCTATTCTACCCTGGTTCTTTCAAGCAGATTGACAACCAGAGGAGGGTGAGGAGGACTGGGAGGGGTGTTGAGACCCTTTAACTCGCCTTTTGGAGTATGATCCGGACTGGAGAGGGGAGTTGGGGGATGTCTCCTACCATGGCTATGGAGGGGGGAGCTTCTTATGCAGTGGTGTTGCGTAGGGTGGCCGAGGCTCTCCACCTCGAGCTACCTACGGTGGTGGTTAGGACTAACCTCCTGACAGAGGTGCTTCAGCCGGCAACTAACTCTATGGATTCCCTGCTACCATTTAATGAGGGCCTAGCTGATATCCTTTTGGGCTCCTGTGGATAGGATGATTTCCCGACGCCTGGCTCCAAGCGACCCTGCTTTCCTATCCCAACACCATACCCCAGAGAGCTTGGTGTTCAAAGCCTCTACGTCCAAAGGCGCATTCCCTAACGCTCCACCTGATAGGGAATCCAAAGAGCTGGACCATCTTAGGAAGATGTTTTCTTCCTCCAGCTTGGGACTGCAGTCGGTAAACACTGCATGTCTGTTAGGCCTTTTACCCACTCTGTGTGGGATACGGTAGCGCAGGTGCTCCCCCAGTGCCCGGAGGAGGCCGGGCCCTGCTCTCCTGTGCAGTTACAGAGGGGAGAGACGCAGCCAAGTTTACCATACGATGTGGACTGGGTACCGCTGACTCGCTCACAGGACGATTTTAACGTCTGTAGTCGTTCGACGCTGCACCTGGCTGAGGTAGAATGGTTTTTCCGGCAATGTTCAAGATACCCTAATGGACATGCCCTTTAATAGCAGTCGCCTTATCGGCCACAAAGCAGATCACACGCTAGGGCGCTTTAAGGACTCTCTGGCTACGGCCAAGTCCTTGTGCCTCTCCACCACCGCTCTGCGCAGTTTGCTTTTCACCCCTTTCGTTGCTATGGAAGGGGTGCCCCAACACATTCCACCCAGAGACACAGGCTGGCGCAAGCTGTTAAGCCCCTGCGCGTCCAAGGATGTTGAGCCCACTGCTGTGGGTCTGGGGACCAGCGGGCAGGCCAGTCCACCACCGCCTCCAAACCCTCCTAGTCCGACCTTTCAAGGCCACCAATCGGCAGTGGGAGGCAGGATTTGCCATCACCCTCCCCACTGGTGCACCATCACGTCAGACAGGTTGGTTTTGCGATAGTCCCAAGGGGCTACTCCCTCCCCTTCGTGACTACCCCCAGCCATACCACCTCAGTACCATTGAATGGGCGCCATTGAGCGGGTTCCTACCCCAGAAGAAGGTTGTAGTTGCTATTCCCACTACTTTCTGGTGCCCTAGAAGGACAAAGGCCTGCGTCCTATTTTGGGTCTCAGGAATGTCCACCGCTTCCTCAGGAAGAAAGTCAGTGTAGACGCTAGCTCAGGTTCTGTCTGCCCTCGACCCTGGAGGCTGGATGGTAGCGTTGGACTTGAAGGACGCTTTATTTTCACATCTCCGTCTTGCCGGCCCAGTGGCGTTTCCTGCGGTACATGGTGAGCCACGAGCACTTTCAGTTTACAGTGCTCCCTTTCGGCCTTACCAGCGCCCCTCGGGTATTCACAAAAGTAATGGCTGTGGTCACAGTTTATCTGAGCAGGTCAGGGGTTCCATTCTTCCCCTATTTCGCCGACTGGCTGTTGAATGCAGGCTCACCCCAAGCAGTCTTCTCCCACCTCCAGACTACGGCGGACATCCTGCATTCGCTGGGGTTCACTATCCACGTGCCGAAGTTGCTCCTGATTCCCTCTCAGAAGCTCCTTTTCATCGGAGCGGTTCTGGATACAGCACAGTTTCGTACTTATCCTCTTGAGCAGCTAGTCCGGGATATTCTGGCTTTGTTTCCGATCTTCCAGTCTCTATCCGGGTTTCATTCGGAATGACCCTGAAGCTGCTGGGCCCCATGGCCTCCTACATCCGGCTGGTAGATAATGCTGGTGGCATATGCAGGTTCAGCAGTGGAACCTGAAGTTCCAGTGGGAACAGCATGTGGGGAATCTGGCCGATTGTGTTCAGATCGGAGCGCACCATGTCAATTGCAGTGGTGGCTAACCAGGATTGGTTCAGCAACACATCCCTCTCCCTTACCCAAACAGAGTACACAGTGGTGACAGATGTATCACTTCTGGGGTGGGGTGGCCAAATGGGTGAGGCGGAGATCAGAGGCCTCTGGTCTCCGTTGGAGTCTGGGCCCCACATCAACCTTGTGGAGCTTCGGGCGATCCATCTTGCACTAAAAGCATTCATTCCCTCTGTCCGGGGAATAGTAGTGCAGGTGTTCACGAACTACACTACTGCCATGTGGTACTGCAACAAACCGGCGGGGTGGCGTCATGGACCCTATGTCAAGAGGCTCTCTGTCTCTGGACATGGCTGGAACATCAGGGTATATCCCTGGTGGTTCAACACCTGGCAAGTTCTCTGAACGCCAGGGCGGATGAACTGCGCTGCAGGTGCATGATGGATCACAAATGGCGTCTTCTCTTGGAGGTGGCGCAACGTCTCTTTTAGCAATGGGGAGAGCCTTGGTTAGATCTATTCGCCACTAAAGAGAACGTGTAATATCAGCAATTCTGCGCATTGGAATTTTTGCAGCGTGAATCTTTCTGGATTCACTATGCTGTGCATTATTCTGCCATCTAGTTGTTGGGTCCGGAAGTGTAGTCTTTTTTTTTTTTTTTTTTTTTTTTTGCGGCCCTGGTGGGCGTGGACATACCACCATTTGGTGTCCTTCGTGACATCGACGTGCTTCCTCCGGAAGCTCCCACCTTTGGTCGCTATCTTCAGATTCTTTTTTCCGCCGTTGGGTCTGGATCGTTGCTGAAGAGTTCCAGAGTGTTGGAAGAGAAATCAAGCAAAATCGAAGATATCCGAAAAATCAAGTGTCCGCTACACCTGACTATAGGTCAGGTATCAGGAGTGACTAGGGAGAAGTTTTACAAACAAAACCTTGACATTCGACTGAGAATGCGCTTGCAGGGGGCTCCCTGACCGCGGGGATTGACAAAAACACTTTTAAAATTTTGCACCAATTACCACCACAAGTACGCCCAAAAGGATCAACATCTAGTCTGCAACCTCTGGCTGCCGCTCGGCCACAGAAGCGAAGACTGCAACGCCTGCTCGGCCACAGAAGCGAAGACTGCAACGCCTGCTCGGCGTTTACACCCAAGACCCTCCGAGTAAGGGAGAGGTAGAACCACAACATGCATGGGCCACTTCCAATGCTATGAGACTTGGGCCTCTCCAGTGAAGAAGAGGACAACCTCGCCGGAGGACCGCACGGTCGTCTAGGTACATAGGATGTCGGAGGTAAGCGAGTCGTTGACCCCTAAACATTCAAGCGACACTCGTAGAAGTGAATCGAAGTCCTCGAAGGCAGCTCTGCCGCTGGAACACTTGGCGAAAGCAACAGCTTGCAGGGACAGTCAACAGAGCGAATCCTTCGAAAAGTACTCCCAGTTGGGGAAAACCCTTGAAAAACTGGCAACGGTCGCCATCAAAGGACACCTCGGCGCCGAGGAAAGAAGGGCCGACATAGTCGACGTAGACTGCCTCGAACAGAAGCGCTCCAACCCTAGACGCCGAACATGTCGCCGAGATGGAGAGGAAGAAGAGGAGGCTCGAGGCCGAAATGGCGAGCATCCTACAGCGGAAAAAAGACTGACGAGAAGATGAGCCAATACAATCCCGCCCAAACCTGCAGTCGAAGTAGAAAGGGGCGACTAAGCGCAGACCCGCGGAAAACATCCGAACCAGTTAAGGCACTGGGAGAAGAAGACTACTATTTCGAAGGAGAAGGCAACGAAGATCTGAAATCCTACCGTGACTTGAAGTCCTCGGAGGCACAAGACTGGCAAGATCTCTTTGCCGAATCGCCGCAAGAAGTTGACACTTACCCGTCGAGGCCCTCGCTGCCAGACGACATAGGGAACTACAACATGGTCGTACGGAAGGCTGCACAGACTTATGGAGTGAAAATGGAGGAGGAGAAGCCTAAGGCATGTTTCCTCCTGGAAACGCTACTGCCTCAACAGACTAGGAGCCAATTCCTGCCCATGCTCTCTAGTGTGCTTGACCAGGGAAGAGAGTCCTTTAAGGAGCCAGCACTATGCAAAGCTGTGACACCTATAACAGAGAAGTACAAACATTCTTCAAAGGACCCTGCATACATCCATGGGTCAGTGGCAGCAGACTCCATAATTGCAGCAACGGCTAAAGAAGAGGGCTAATACTCCCACTAATACCGAACCACCTCCAGACAAGGAGAGTAGGAGGATGGATGTCACGGAGAAAGGTGAAGAGCATTGCAAATTCCAACGCCCTGATCAACAGGCACGCATACCAAGACTGGGATGAAGTGAGACCGCTCCTAAAGCATCTACCAAATCGGTACCAACAAAGGGCAGCTCACCTAGTAGAAGGAAAGAACATGGCAAACACATGCCTAAAATTGGCATTGGATGCTGCAGAAACATAGAGTAGGCTAATAATGATAGGAGTGACCGAGAGAAGACCTGCATGGCTCAGAATTTCAGGATTCAAGCCAGAGGTACAAAGTAACATCTTAAATACACACTTTAATGGAGAGCAACTGTTCGGTGTGCCAGTTGACAAGTTGACGCAGCTCAAGAAGGACAACGAAACAGCAAGGTCCATGGGAGCGTTGCAGTTCAGGGGAATGAGAAGAGGCACACCCACAAGGAGGCCAGGAGGTAGAAGTGGAGGCAACGTGCCAACCACATCGCACTTCACTTTCCAGCAAGGCCACCAAGGGAACAACCAAGACCAGCAGCAGCAAAACTGGCAGTACCAACCCCGGGGGACAGTCCTTAAGAGGGTGCGGAAACTGACGGGGATAAACACGTAGGGGAGGACAACAGCCCTCAACCAAGTGACTTCGCCATGCAACAGGCTTCCACCCTAGCAACACCTCGGGTGGGTGGAAAGACAAAAAAAGAAAAGATACAGCCAAACGTTCAAGAAGGCACGCCAAAGGCAAGCCCGTCTGCAGCCGGACGGGGGCAGGGGCCAGAACCCCTGGACAAAACGGGGCATTAATACGGTGGAACCCTGGCCAACTCCGCGCAATGTGTCCCGATAAGGCCTGCCTTCATAGCTTGAGAGCTGAGGAGGACAATACCTGCAAAGAATGTAAATACACGTGCAGTACCAGTCAAATTAGGAAGACTGAAGCCCTAAGGCTGATGTGCGGACTACTAAATGTTAGATCGATGGTTAAGCATAAATTGGACATCTACGATCTACTCACGGAGATGAACTTTGATCTTCTATTTCTCTCCGAGACATGGCTCGATTCCTACTCTGAGCCAGATGTAGTCGCCTCCCTTCCGGAGGGCTATACCATGGTTAGGTTGGATAGACCTGTGGGTAGAGGTGGTGGAATAGCGATAATCTCTAAAACCCCGCTATGTTGTGAACTGGTACCATTTACCACAGCGGACAGTGAAGCAGGTGCCTTCTCTATAAAGGTTAATGCAGGCAATACTGTGAAGGGTCTTCTGATTTATCGTCTACCTGGCCCTTCTGCTCGTTTTACCTTCAGTTTGCTTGAAAGCGTGACGGAAGAGGCCCTGCGCAGGGATACATTTCTGCTACTAGGCGACCTTAACCTGCACTTAGACGATCCACAGGATAGGGGAGCCACTGACGTTTGTCAGGGACTGCATGCTCTTCAACTTCATCTTAGGTCCCAGGCATCCCCTACGCATCAAAAGGGCCATGTTCTGGACCCTATTTTTGCCAACTGGGAGGAGGTTAAAGTTAAAACCCCTATACCGATTCCTTGGTCTGATCACTTTTTAGTACCTTTTGCTATAGATGTGCCAATAACAAATACCCAAGAGCGAGTCAATACTAAATATCCCAGTCGGAAATGGGCAACCTTCTCCAAAGCCAAGTTTGATACTGCCTTGGTCAAAGGAGGTAGACCTGGAGGTCTGGATGCCAACTCTGCATCGAACAGACTGGAAGAGCGTATCAATGATGCATTGGACGCTACGGCCCCACTGCGCGCAAAAAACCTTGGCAGCAGACCTCAGAAATCCGCCCCCTGGTTTAGCGATGAACTTCGCCGAATTAAGGCGGAATGCAAACAACTTGAAAGACGTTGGAGGATTGCCTTTCTGGAACAGGCCAAACAAGAATACATGGTTAAACGGAGAGTTTACCATAATTTAATTAGACGCGCTAAGGCCAAATATTTTACAGGAAGAATAGGGGAAGGCGAAAACTCGAGTAAGGAGTTATTTAAAATATATAAAGAAATGTCCTTCCATGGGCCACGTGCTGATCCGGCTAGTGTTTCAGAGGAATCCTGTAATCGCATCGCCACCTTTTTTTCCGATAAGGTGGCTGCTATATAGTCCGCCTTCTCGGGTGGTGATAGAAGGGGCTCTGATTTCAGAGAGACAGAACTGGATGTTGTGGAGGAAAATAGGCTCATGAGCTTTCTTACGCCACAGTATGAAAGCCTGATACAGATATGCCGATCCATCAAGTCAGGATCCCCCCTAGATCCGGCTTCACCCAAGCTGCTCGCGGGGAGTATTGAGATCCTTGAGCCCTATATCAGAGATGTACTTGATCTTTCGTTTAGTACTCCTACTGTACCTGACAGATGGAAGCAAGCAGTGGTACTTCCACTTAAAAAAAAAAGCCAAACGTGAGCTGGGAAAAATTGGATAACCTTCGCCCTATCTCTTTTACCCTATCTGGCCAAAGTGGCAGAGAAGGTGGCTAATCTTCAGTTGATGGCTCATGTGGAGAAGACTAGCCTGCTTCATCCAACTCAGTTTGGCTTTCGCTCCCGTCACTCCACTGAGTCAGTACTGCTGATGGCCACAGAATCCATCAGACAAGGAGTAGATGAGGGGCACACGATGGCCCTTATTTTACTCGACCTGAGTGCAGCGTTCGACACTGTAGCTCATTCCACTCTGCTACAGTGTTTGAACAAGGGTGGAGTCGTGGGGACTGCGCTGAGGTGGATCCAATCTTTTCTGTCTAATAGGGGCTTTCAGGTTAGACAGGGGGAGTATTACTCCCGTATGATCAACTTGGATCAAGAAGTGCCGCAGGGCTCTGCCTTGAGTCCAACCCTGTTAAACCTTTGTGGCCCCTGTAGCAAACATCGTGGAGAGTCATGGCCTGCAAATTGTGTCATACGCCGATGACATTCAGCTGGTCGTCTCGCTGTCGCGAGCGCCAGAGGTGGCGGCATCTAACTTCAGTGCTTGCATGAAGGAGCTTGCTTCCTGGATGTCTAACAACTGCCTGAAGTTGAATGGTGCCAAAACTGAGGTGCTCGTGGTGGGGGGCGACCCGTCTGTGTGGTCATCGGCGTGATGGCCGGCATGCCTTGACAACACTCCTGTACCCTGCCAGCAGGCCAAAAATCTTGGGGTAATGTTTGACTCGGACCTTTCATTCACTCCCCAGATTGGTCGTGTGAGCCTTTTACTAAGGCTCAGGTCGAGGGATCGCCACATGGCCTTACCCGAGACCCTACACCAATATCCACGGCCCCGCCTTCCGGCCCGGCCACGGACACTTCAGCGGAGCCGCCATTGTCAAAACCGAAACCATCGGTGGCGACGAAGACAAAGATGGCCGAGACGCCATCGAACCCGAAGACCTCTGCTCCCCCATCGACGCCGTCGTCTTCGGAGGCCTCGAAGCCGAAGAAAGATGTCGCCACCTCAACGGCGCCGAAAATAGTCAAAGAGCCCAGCTCACGAAAGGCCGTCGACTCGGTGTCGAGCAAGGCAGTCGACCCGAAGCCCAGGAAGGCAGTCGAGGCCGCTCAGGACAAGGCCGTCGAGCCGAAAGCCAAGAGGCCTGTCGACACTAAGGCTACCAAGGGCGCGGAGCCGAAGTCTGGGACCCCGACGCCGAAGGTCAAGGTTGCCGATCCGAAGCAGTCGGCGTCAACGTCAGCGGCCGTGGTCAAAGATCGCAGCGCACCAGTGAAGGATGCTCCTGCGCCTCGATCGGAGTAACAGAAGGCGTCGACGCTCGGGTCTTCCCCGGGAGGCGGACCGAGGCCATCGGTCGGGTCGACGAAACCATCCGCTTCCTTTACGAAGCAGGTCTCGGACTCCCTCAAACGACTTAAGGACAGGGCTTCTGCGTCGGAACCGAAGACAACTTCCGCACCGAAGCAAGCTGTCCAAACGCCACAGACTTGGACGCCGATCCGCTTCACGTTACCACCTAAGTTGGCGCCGAAGGCCTTTGCTCCACGGTCGGTGCCCACGGACTCGGTGGTGTCGAAGACGACTCCCCCGGCTGAAGGTTTGAAGCGTCGACCACACTCTTTGTCAGAGCAGTCGGAGCAGTTTATCGATGCCGACACAGGGAAGCTAACGCTTTTGAAGAGGAAGATTACGGCGTCACAGCCCTTGGAGTCATTTAAGATTCCTCTAAAGCGCAAAAAACCTGCAGAGGACACACCTGTCTTAGTTGAGCCAAGAGTTCCACAGACTGTAAGGGGTGCAACACCCTCACCCACCTATTCTGATGGAGATAATGGGGAGGAGCAGGATGAGGAGTACAATTTTCCTACCAACACGGAGCCTGATGAGCAACAGGACTCATGGGTTGATGCAGGTTATCAAGGGGATCAGCAGGCAAACCTTGACCCTCAGGTGTTCAACATCAAGACGTCTCCCACTGAGGATTCAACCGCATTTCATGCTTTGATTGAGAGGGCAGCTAAGAACCATGATGTTGATATGCATGCTGACCCTGTGGAGGCTGACTTCCTTTTTGACACTTTCTCCACTGCTGAAAAAACTGTGAAAACTCTTCCCATGCTAAAGGGGGTCCTCAGGCATGCTGCGGACATTTTTAAAGAGCCCACGAGATCAAGGGTTGTTAACCCTCGCATTGAGAAGAAATACAGACCGGCACCTGGCGACCCAACATACATAAGGGTCCAGTTGCCGTTGGACTCTTTGGTGGTCTCTAATGCTTGCAAACGGGCGAACTCGCAAACCACGGGTGAAGCTCCTCCCCCAGACAGAGTCAAAAGTGCTGGAGGCATCAGGGAAGAGAGTAGCAGCTCAGGCAGCCAACATCTGGCGTATCTCAAACACACAGGCACTATTGGCCAGATACGACAGGGCACACTATGACACCCTAGAGACCCTGTTGCAACACCTGCCAGAACAGTTCAAAGAGGGAGCGGAGATGCTTGTCCAAGAGGGAAAGCTCCTTTCCAACGCTGCTATAAAGTGTGCACTAGTCGTTGCTGATACAGCAGCAAGGGCAATCAACACTAGCGTGATGTTGAGGCGTCAGGCTTGGCTCCGAATTTCCGGGTTCAAGCCTGAGATACAGACTACCATCCTCAACCAGCCGGTGAACCCAGACAGGTTATTTGGTCCAGAGGTGGATACCACCCTAGAGAAGATTAAAAAAGACACTGAGACTGCCAAGTCCATGGGGGCTCTCCAGTCCCAGCAGTTTCGAGGGAACACTTTTCGTTGCTCAGGCAATCGAGGTGTTGCCAGATGTCACAGCAAACGCAGTTCAACAAGGGTGGGGCTCAATCATCCTACCCCAAGCAGAGTAGAGGAGGATACCGGGGAAACCGCTCCAAGGGCAGAAGCAGAGGCAACAACAGTTCCCGTTCCTCTGCCACCAACAAACAGTGACTCCCTGTCACTGACCCCCGACTATCCAACACCTGTCGGGGGGAGACTCCAGCGGTTCCTGTCAGTGTGGAAATCCATCACCACGGACAGGTGGGTCCGGCAACTTATCCAGTTCGGCTACTGTTTAGAGCGAACAGCCACTCCACCCAACATGCCCCCAAAACACCGTCCTATGTCTCAAGAGCATTTGCACTTATTGCAGCAGGAGGTTCTTGCCATTCTGCAAAAAGGCGCAATAGAGCTTGTGCCAGTGGAAGAAGAAGGCAAAGGAGTATATTCCCTGTACTTCTTAATCCCCAAAAAAGACGGGTCACTCAGACCAATTCTGGACCTGCGGCCCCTGAACCAGTACATTCTCTCAGAACACTTCCATATGCTAACACTGCAACAGGTTCTTCCATTGCTCAACCAGGGAGACTTCCTCGCAACCTTGGACCTCAAGGATGCTTACTTTCACATCCCACTCCACCCCTCCCACAGAAAATACCTCAGGTTCACCATCCACAACAGGCATTACCAATTCAAGGTCCTTCCTTTCGGAGTGACCACAGCCCCCAGGGTGTTCACAAAGTGTCTGGCGACAGTGGCAGCGCACCTCAGGAGACAGAACGTCCATGTCTACCCTTACCTGGACGACTGGCTTGTTCAAGCAAAGTCAGCCCAGCAGTGCGTGGCCGACATGTCCCACACCATTCACCTTCTTCACAGTCTGGGGTTTTCACTAAACTATCCGAAGTCGCACCTCCAGCCCGCCCACGTGCGGCAGTATTTGGGCGCGACGATAGACACTTTGGCGGCTACGGCTCAGCCAAACCCAGTGAGGATAGGCAACATCCAGTCGCTACTCCTACGGTTCAGACCACAACTCTCACTTATTGCGAGAGTGTTCATGCAGTTGATAGGCATGATGGCCTCCTGCATCTTCATAGTCCCGCACGCGAGACTGCATATGCGTCCGCTTCAAGAGTGCTTGGCACGTCAGTGGAATCAGGCTCACGGGCAATTGAAAGACCTAGTGTTGGTGACCGGTCGGGCATACAACTCTCTGCATTGGTGGAATCCACACAACCTTTGCAAGGGCCGACCGTTTCAAGAGCCTGTGCCACAGATTATCCTGACGACGGACGCTTTTCTCCAGGGGTGGGGAGCTCATGTGCTCCACTACACAGTGCAGGGACTATGGACGACGCAGCAAAAAAAGATGCACATCAACTACCTAGAACTGATGGCAATCTTCATGGCACTCAAGTCATTCAAAGTACATCTGTGCAACAAAGTCGTGTTGATCCGGACGGACAACATGACGGCCATGTACTACATCCAAAAGCAGGGAGGTACACACTCCACAGTTGTCTCATCTGGCTCGGAGCATGTGGAGGTGGGCCATTCAGAGGAACATCTTCCTCATGGCGGAACACCTCCCGGGCACAGACAATCAGATGGCGGATCTGCTCAGCAGGTACAGCCACCAGATGCACGAGTGGGAGTTACATCCATCAGTACTCTGCCCGTACTTCCAGCAGTGGGGTCATCCAGAGATAGACCTGTTTGCCACAAGGGAAAACGCAAAATGCCAAAGCTTTGCCGCCAGGTTCCCTCACCCACAGTCGCAGGGCAATGCGATATGGATGAACTGCTCCGGCAGATTTGCGTACGCTTTTCCCCCAGTGCCTCTCATCCCGCTGGTGGCAAGAAAGCTCAAGCAACACTCGATGACGCTCATCCTGGTTGCTCCAACGTGGGCACGCCAACCATGGTACAACACGTTTCTAGAACTCTCCGTGGTGCCGCATCAAAGGCTGCGCCTCACACCCAGGCTATTGACGCAGAACCATGGCGACATTCAGCATCCAGATCCGCAACAGCTCAATCTGGCGATCTGGCTCCTGAGGTCTTAGAGTTTGGCTACCTTAATCTGCCTCCTGAATGCATGGACATCATCCGGGAGGCAAGAAGGCCCACTACCAGAGCTTGCTATGCAGCGAAATGGAAGCGGTTTGTCATTTACTGTACAGAACACAAGATCAACCCGCTAGATGCATCCATTCCTAATATCATCTGCTATTTGTTACATCTTTACAAATGCAATCTAGCATATGCTTCCATTAGGATACACTTATCCGCCATAGCGGCTTATCTCCAAAACAGGCAGCATCTCTCTGTTTTCAGAGTGCCGGCCATTAAAGCCTTCCTGGAAGGGCTGAAGCGCGTCATCCCTCCCAGGACCCCGCCAGCTCCTGTGTGGAACCTCAACGTGGTCCTCACCAGGTTGATGGGCCCACCTTTTGAGCCTCTCCATTCCTGTGAGATTCAATTCTTAACATGGAAAGTAGCTTTTCTCGTTGCCATTACTTCTCTACGGCGAGTTAGTGAACTGCAGGCGCTCACTGTGCAAGAGCCATTTATTCAAATTCATTCCAACAGGGTGGTGCTGCGCACTAACCCTAAGTTTCTTCCAAAGGTGGTGTCGCAGTTTCATGTCAAACTATTGAACTGCCCGCATTCTTTCCAAACCCTGAAACAGTAGCCGAAAGAATGCTCCACACACTTGATGTCAAAAGAGCTTTAATGTACTACATTGACAGAACAAAACATTTCAGAAAGACACAACAGCTCTTTGTTGCCTTCTCAGCCCAGCACAAAGGCAACCCCATTGCCAAAGCAGGAATAGCCAGGTGGATCGTTAAGTGCATTCAGATTTGCTATCACAAAGCTAAGCGCACTTTAACGGTCCCCCCCAGAGCCCACTCAACACGCAAGTTGGGGGCCTCCATGGCGTTCTTAGGCAATATTCCTTTGGAGGACATTTGTAGAGCAGCCACATGGTCTACACCACATACGTTCACTAAACATTACTGTGTAAACGTGCATTCCAAACAGCAGGCAGCTGTAGGACAGGCTGTTCTTAAAACACTTTTTCAAACTTCTGCAACTGGCACGGGCAGCCGCCGTTAGTGGAGGGACTGCTATGTATTCTATGCTATAGATATGAATTCAGCAGCCCACATGCCTCGAACTGAATATGCTACTTACCAGTATGCATCTGTTCTTGGCATGTAGGGCTGCTGACATTCATATCGCCCGCCCTCCTCCCCGGCGCCCGTAGCGGTTGCAGACTACTTCTTCTTACACTTACTCTTAGGCATGGTCATCGTTTACACTATTGCACTCCATCTTTGCCACAATGGCTAAAAACAATCTAAGGATGGAGTCGATGCCCATGCGCACTGTAGTCCAGGGGAGGAGCCACCTATCTCGTGATACTTCGAAGACTCTTCCAGGACAACAATGTGCAATCATCCGAACCCAACACTAGGCGGCGATCTATGCTATAGATATCAATGTCAGCAGCCCTACATGCCAAGAACAGATGCATACTGGTAAGTAGCATATTCAATATTATGACCAACAAGACACAGGTGAAGGTAATTTACACAGCCATAAGATCTGTTCTCCCAAATATCCTTCTGGAATAACATGCCCCCATCTGTAGCTGGAAGCATAGCACTTTCTAAAATGGTAGTTCTCCCACACCTCATAAATTTCTTTGCAAACCTCCCCTTCATGCTGCCCTCAAGCGTGTTTTAAAAAGCTTGGTATATTGTTGAGGCAACTAATTTGGGCTAATTTGAGCAAGCAGGCAAACTCAGAATAGCACTCCGCTAATTGAAGCTTGCCACAGGTGCCCTGTATTTCCGAAACGGTTATCTTGCTGCTAACCGGTGAGACTGGCCTTCCCCAACCTGCAGCTGGATGAAGTAAGACTTACAGTCCTTACTCCGTATGCACAAACAATGTCTTCCAGCACTTCTAATGCAGTGTGTTGTTGCATGTGTGCTTTAGCATGTATACAAGGTGCTTTCCTCTGCAACCTGGAAATTCCACTCAAGGGGCTGGGCATGGGCACTGCCACACATATTCACTGCACATTAAATTCCTGGGAAAATGCATGCATGTATAGACACTCTGGGGGACCTTTACTTCGACAATACTGTGATATCATTTCCTACTTTAATGGATCTGTGTTCCTGCTATGTAACAGAATTCAATGAATACTGCAATTTCACTCTCAAAGCTTAAAGGCTAGGTTTGGGACAGAACACTTTTCTCTGTAAAGCCTTGGATTGTTCTTATTGTATGCATGTTAATGGTGACTACTTCTTTCAGCCTTCATTTTCTCTTCAATTTGACTTGAGGCTAAGAGTAATAATTGTAGTTGAGCATAGTGTGGGTGAAAAGGTACTTAATTGTGTTCGGATTTCTATTTTTAACCTGAATTAGCAATTGGTTTAAATACATTGAGCTGAGTTTTCTTTTGCTTTCAACACGGTTGGTATTTTCAACAAGCAATTTAGAGTTTGACAGACAAATTAACAAATGTCCTTTTTTAATAGAAATGTGGCCTGGTTTTAAGCTGGAAAAGAGTGCAAGGGGCATCTGGGAAGCTGCAAGGTAGGTCTCAATTTCTGCTTTCTGCACAAATCTGTTTATGTGGTGTTTTCTAATGGGCAAACAACAATGGCATTTTCTTATGAAATGTATCTAATCCTTGCAAAGGGACACTACATTGAAAATATGAGAGATTGATTTTGATATTTATACAATCCACTGTTAGTGTACATTTTCTTGGCTGGTGTTCAGAAACCTCTGAGGATGTGAGTTTCTATGTTTTTTTTTTTTAAGTCAATAAATTCTTAAACTGGTAAGAGCCATATTAACTCCTTAAATATTTGCAGTAAAAACTGTATAGTACAGACCTGTTCACTTTAATCTGTTAAGTCTTTATGAATGGAAGATTAAAAGGTATCACCAGAGGTTTATAGTCTACATAAACACACTACAATATATACAGTTATGCTCAAACCACAATTACTGATAACATAGAAAAATCTTTGAACACTCCATTAATGTACATTCAAGACATGTTTAATATTAAAGACATTACTTGTGTGCATGTACTGCATTAAAGTAAAACAAACTGTTTGGAAATGGGATACATTACTGATAAAAGCAGCTCCAGACTTTGGTGCACTACTATAGTGCTCTGTTTTATCCGATAGAAACACGTTAATGGTTAGAAACCTACTATATGAACCTTTAAGATAATGAAAAATGAACATTAGTTCACAAAATGTGCCCATTTTGCCTCCACTTCATTTCTTTTTGTCAGTATTTGAGTTGTGTGGCAGTCTGGTACCTGATAAAATGTGTAGTGGGTATGTTTAAGGAAACTACCATTGATGTCTGTACAGGGTCTGGAAAGAACATTTTATTTATTTATTCAAAGTTTTATATAGCGCGAACAAGATCTTTACAGATATCAGAGCGCTTCACAGGGGGGGAGTGGGCAACAGGAGGGTGACTAGACATAATAATTGGGTACAGTATAGTAAACGGTGGCATAATAGGATAGCAATCATGTGCTGATAAGATAATAATTGGGTACAGTATAGTAAACGGTAGCATAATAGGATAGCAGTCATGTGCTGATAAGATACAAGTAAACAATCAGACAGTAAAATAAGGCGGTGCAGAGTCTTTGATCTAGCTACAATAGAGATCATGAGATAACAGTACACACTCAAATAGACAATAATATAGGGCGGTGCAGAGTCTGCTCTAGCTACAATAGAGATCAAGAGAACAGTAAACACTCAAATAGACAATAAGATGAGGCGGTGCAGAGACTCTGTTCCAACTACCATAGAGATCAGTAGAAACCAGTAAACACTCAAAATAGACAATACTAGAAGATGGTGCAGAGTCTTTGATCCAACTGCAAAAGAGGTCAGGAGGTCATGAATATAAAGTTATTGGACCATTAAGTATCCAACGTTACAAAATCGGTGCAAAGTCTCTGAGAAGCAACAGTAAGGATCAGGTGAACTTGGCCATAAGGATGGCTTTCACTTCTTTCTTGAAGAGTGCAGTGGAGGAGATGAGCCTCGTTTCAGGAGGGAGTGCATTCCAGATCCTGGGTGCCATTCCTGAGAAGGAGCGTTTGTATGTTTTTTCCTTATGGAATCTGCGAGGTTTCAAGAGCAGACTTTTTGTACTTCTATTGGCTCTCGAGCCACCTGATATAGACAACTTTTGAGTGAGGTAGTTGGGTGCCTTGTGGTGTATGGCTGAGTGTGTCATAACAGCAATTTTCAGTTGTATTCTGGCTTCAAAGGGAAGCCATTTCAGGGATTTCAAGTCAGGGGTTATATGAGAGTGTTTCCTTGAGCCAGAAATGAGTCTCGCGGCAGCATTCAAGGAGGCTCTTAGGGGTGCGGTTGTTGCTTGAGGGAGACCACTGAGGGCCACAATTCCATAGTCTATGCGGGGAATGACTAGGGCTTGTACAGTAGTTAGGAAATCTTTGGCTGGGAGGAAGGGTTTGATTTTCCTCAGAGTGTTGATTTGGAAGTTAGCTCCTTTCGTTGCTTTGCTAATGTGCTGTTGCATATTGAGCTTTGCGTCCAGTGTGATACCTAAGGATTTCGCAGAGTCCACGATGGTGGGTCGGACATTGAGTGCTGTTAGGTGATTGAGCCATGTTTGGGTGGTGGTAATTTTCGCAGGGGGTGATATCAGGAGGAACTCAGTTTTCAACGCATTTAGTTTGAGGTGATTGTCGGCCAACCACAATTGGGTGTTTCTAAGTGTGCAGTTCAGAAGTTTGATATCTTCCGGGGATTGTACCTTTAGGTAAAGTTGAGTGTCATCGGCATACATATGGAAGTGTACATTGGATGCTTGGAGCAAGGTAGCGAGTGGTTCCATGATGAGGTTGAACAGCGTGGGTGAGAGGGAAGATCCTTGTGGGACACCTAAATCTACTGGCACAGGTGAGGACAGCACGTTGTTGATCTTGAAGTTCTGAGATCGGTTGTGTAGGAAGGAAGTGAACCATTTGAGCACAGTCCCGGATAAGCCCATTCTGGTATTTAGGAGCTCTAGTAGATTCTCATGTTTGACCGTGTCGAATGCTGAGGAGAGGTCCAGGAGGATGAGGAGGCAGGAGTCGTTGCGATCAAGGATTTGGAGGGCGTCATCAATTGTGTCATGGCCGTTTCCGTGCTGTGTTTCGCTCGGAAGCCTGATTGATGAGGGTCGAGGAGTTCGAACTGGTCAATGTGTTTTGTTAGTTGGAGTTGAACACATTTTTCCAGCAGCTTGGCCAGAGTGGGGATATTGGTGATAGGGCGGTAATTGTTTGTCAGCCGGGTCAGCTGTAGGTTTCTTGAGTATGGGCGTGACTTGCCCCACTTTGAGGGAGTCTGGGATGAGACCTTGCTGAAGGGAGCTGTTAATGATTTTAGTCCAGAGTGGGAGGAGAACGGGGGTGAAGTCTCGAACAGCATTAGCAGGTAGTGGGTCTGTGAGGTGATTAGAGGGCTTCAAGGTGCCGAGCAGTTTGTGTATTGCTTCTTCAGAGTAGGTGTCGAAAGACGACCAGGAAGCGTTATTTTTAGGTTGGGTGTCGGGCCTTTTGATGAGGCTCGGGTATCGACTTACATCATTAAGGAGGTCACTCCTTATGTTGTCGGTCTTTAGCTTAAAGAAAGCAGAAAAGTCTTCACAGTGTGGGATGTCGTTTGTTGTGTCGTTTGATAGTAACGGTTGCGTCTTGGTTTGAGTTTTGACTAGTTCGAACAGCTTTCTTGGTCTGTTTTTTGCTTGGTCCGGCTGAAGAAGTCAGATTTTGCGCGCCTGATTTTCCTAAAGTAGGCATTTCTCTTGCTCTTAAGTATTTTGCGATGCCGTGATGAGGGGTCAGATCTCCATGTGCGCTCTGCCATTCGCATAGCACGTCTGTCTTCATTGAGTCTGCCATCATACCAAGGGTTCGAGATCTTGGTGGAGACACTCTTTAGTTGCAGTGGGGCGGCTTCATTGATTATTGAATTCATAGAGTCGA
Source organism: Lissotriton helveticus (assembly GCF_964261635.1). Lineage (NCBI taxonomy): Eukaryota > Metazoa > Chordata > Amphibia > Caudata > Salamandridae > Lissotriton > Lissotriton helveticus. The sequence continues at coordinate 72,191,186 of NC_136070.1, forward strand.
GGTAGTGGTCAGTCAGTGATTGAACATCAGAGATGCCAGGAGGGGGAAGGAGGCGATTGGTGAGGTGGGGAGGCAGGGAGTCGGGGTTAAGGTTCTTCATGTCCCTTTTCCAGATCTTAGATTTGGTGAGTTCAGCCGTGATAGGTTTAACCTTTTCATTGATGAAGAAGGTGATAATGTGGTGGTCTGACCAGTCACAAGGTTGGATTGCCCCTAATTGGGTGGAGTCTTCGTTGGCGATGATGAGATCAAGTATGGAGCCTTTGTCGTGTGTTGGGCTGTTGCATATTTGGGTGAGGTTAAACGCGTCAAGGAAAGTTTTGAGACTATTCACCACTGCGTCTTTCTGATCATTCCAGTGGAGATTGAAGTCACCCAGGTAGATTTGCGTGATCTGCCGACCAGCGTTGGATGAGATCGTGTCCATGAGTTGTTGGGTGAAGATGAGGTGGTCCCCAGGCGGGTGATAGATGAGATGTAGAGCACATACTGGTTTGCCCTCGCTGGAGATATCAAGACAGAAGAGTTCACAGGACGTGAGGGAGGGGGAAGTGATTTTAGCAACGGAGAGGTTGCTCCTAAAAATGCATGCGATTCCCCCCCCGCCCGTCTTGCAGGTCCTATCGAGTCTAATGATGTGGTAATTGGGGGGAACTAGAATGTCCATGATAGGGGTAGAGGCTTCAGTTAACCACGTTTCAGTCAAAATGGTTAGGTCAAGATCCATTGATGTGACGAGATCTGCAATGTTGGAGGAGTGCCTCTGGGCCGATCTGCAGTTGAGTAGGATGCATTTGAGTCTAGGGGTGAGAAGGGTGGTCGAGTGTTCTATAGCGAGGGGTATTTTTCTGAGATTGTTGGGGATGGAGCATCTGCTGTTTAGAGTTGGGTGCCTAATAGGATTTGTGAGAATTGTGGGTATGGGGAGTTGAGGACGATGTGTGTTTTGTGTGTTTTTCCGGGCCAGGGCCAAATGAGCGGAGGAGGTTGTCTAAGTCATGATCCGACAGGGGGTTATGAGCGCGACGGGGGCGGTATATGTTGTTGCGGTCGGGGATAGTGGGCCAACGCGGAGAGTGTGAGCCCACCCGTCTCACCCCTGGAGCGTGATGAGTGCGAGGGCCTGTGGGGAAGGTGTGGCCTTTGTTGGATACGGAGGTGTTGGTTGTAGGTCGGTGTTGTCTGGGGTGTGTGTGGAGAAGTTCTTTGATGTTGTGGAGCTCGTCTTTGACTTGTAGGAGGGTTGTTAAAATCAGGTCGAGCTGTGAGTTCGGGCTAGCGTTGGAGATGAGGGCCGTGGGCGGGTTGTTGAATAGGGAGCTGGAAGGTGAGCTGGGGACAGGGGGGTGGGGTGTGCAAGTGTCAGTGGAGTGTTCTGCGGTAATAGTGAGTGGGGTGGTATTCGATGGATGAGAGAGAATGTGGGTGAGGGGTGTGGGTGAGGAAGGGATAGGCTGGGATGTAAGGGCGGGGACGTCGTTGGGAGGCGACGCCGGTGAGTTGTGGGATGAGTGAAGACTGAAGACAATAGGGGTGGCAGGAACGTAGTGGGGGCTGAGTATGGGGGGGTAGAGAGGGGGGATGTTAAGGAGCGAGGGGTGGTGAGCTCTGTGTGTCTGGTTGGGAGGGTGGGGAAGTGAGGAGTGAGAATGGGGGGGAGATAGGGTGGGAGAGACAGGGTGGGAGACATCTGCCACGTAGGAGGGGAGATATGCTCTGGGCCGTTGTGGGTTCAGCGAGACTCGTAGGAGGTGTGGAGTGGGTGGAAGGGAGGGTGGGGGTATGTGTGATGTGGGAAGGGGGACGATCTTCGTCAGAGAGTGAGGGGTGTGGAGGGATTACGTTGGGTGTTTGACTAACTATAGCACTGGGGGGGATGGGTGGGGTGTGTCATTCCGCTGGTGAGATGGGCAGGGTGGGTTATATTGGGGAATGGAGTTGGGGGGTGTGGTGCATCTTGGTGTGTGCGAAGTGGGGGACCGCATTTTGGTGATGTGATCTAGGAAGGTAGGGAACAGGTGGTCGAGTCGGTCGAGATTCCTATCTGTGGCTTGGAATAGAATGATCCCGTTGTTGTAGATGGTGATGGTGGCTCTGCCAGGGAAAACTTGGGATGGCGTGAAAGAGAGCGTCAGGCTGTGAGCGGATTTACTGGTGGTGGAGCTAGTGAGAATGGAGAGGAGCGTTTTCCTCCACTGTGCTCTACGCAGAGTGTGGAAGATGATATCAGTGCTCGTGGCTCCATTGATCTGTGAGAAGTAGGTGTCCACACACGGTGTTTCAGGGTGAGTCTTCAGGAAGTTGTGTTTGTAGCGTTTGGCGTTTTTTTTGGAGAGCCCTGGTGGGTAGTTAATTTTGTATGTGTGCTCGCCTGTGCGTTCCATGGTGGGGGAGGCGTAGGCAGAAGAGGGGGGGGTGTGCGTGGGTGAGTTTGTGCGGTTGAGGGGCTGTAAGCCTAAGTGGTCTTAGGTGTGGGCAGTGGGTGTGGATGACTAGTCTAAGATGGCTGCCCCAGTGGAGGACTAGTCAAAGATGGCCACCGGGATAACATAAAGGGGGGCCAGGAGTATTAGTCCTTTCCCTGTTGTTGATGTGCCTTAGAGAAACAGATTCACTTTCTGCACTTGTAATACTGATGAAATGCAGGCAAAAATATAGGTGCTAACAACAAGGTTAATGCGTCAAGTGACACTAATGTACAGCCAGAAAAGTGTGAGGTGGCGATCGTTGCAGAGTGAGTTGGGTGCACGTTAAGAATACCCAAGTTAGAAGATGCAGTATAATACTACAATAAAGAAATATATGAGGTAGCGATCGTTGCAAAGTGAATTGGGTGCACGTTAAAAAATATCCAAGTTACAAGAGGCAGTATAGTACTACAATAAAGACACTCTTATCACCTGAGATGTAAATACATAGCTATATAAAGTGCGCTGCAGATGAGAAGAGATTAGTCTAAAAGATACCAGTTCTTAGGGTAGGGTCACTTTAAGGTGAAAAAGGCTGGTCCCTAGTGGTGGTACAGGAGGGGTTTTATTGCTCCCGTTTTATGCCTCCAGCCAATTTTGAGCAGGGGAGGTTTAACATATGTGATCTCGTGGGGTGATGAAAAATACCTCTTTGAAGTTTCTGTTCAGCAAACTGGTCAAGATGTCTGCCACAAAAGAGTAGAGAAGTCAAGGATTTTGAGTCCTTTGTCTTTGTTGGAGAGATCAGTTTCCTTTTCTATTGAGGGCAGGTCGAGTTAGTCCTGCTTCTATGTTGGTGCTTCCTAGTTGCTGCTTGGTAGGGGGTAGAGAGACTTCTCTCCGTTTAGGCGACCCTTGATCTAGATGGAATGCAGCTTTACAGACATCTGGGGTGGTGGTGAATTTATTGCTCCTGTTATGGCCCCCGCCATTTTAGGCAGTGGAGACAATGGCGATAATGTCTGGCCGGTGAAAATAGAAGTCTTTGGACGACAGTAGCTCTTTAGACAAACCAGGCAGCGTGAAAGAAAGCCGACAACAGTGATAGTAAAGGTTGATTTTTGTGCACAGACCTTGTGAGGATTCAGGCGGCCGTTCGTAGCACTCCTGGAAAGGCTGCAGCTTTGCTCTTGTTAGATCCCAGTGGCAGCAGGGGGGGGGGCGTGGGGGCGACTATCACTGAGGTTCTCTCCAGAGTCTCCCTGGCTGTAGGGTCGCCCTCACACGCCTATGTTCGTTCAGACCGCAATGCCACACCTTTGCTTCCCCGCTCGCAGCTTCACAGTACCTCGAGGGGTGGGGTGGGAGGGGGGGTGAAGCCGAGCTCCCCTTGGCTGCAGGATTAAGTTCTGTTATTTAGGCTGTTAATTTGTGTACCCACATTTTCAAAATAAGTGTCCTATAGAAGTAATAAATTCAGTTTTAAAGAGAGCTTTCATATTACTTATTGCTCTGTTTTGTTCTATAGAATAGACCAGGGATCTCCAACCTTTCCTGTAATAGGAGCAACTTGTGTCCTATGAATACCACCCTGAGCTACTGTTATTACCATTGTCCTAGTCAGCATATCAGACAAGATTACCTCACTGTCGCAGTAAAATAAAAAAGCTTCAATTTAGAATGCCTCTACATGGGTAATGCATAATAGCCATAGCTGTAATACCCCTGGCACCAAAGTAGTAATACGGTCATAAGTCTCCCTGAAGCGGGATGATTTCACTCTTGTATCATCTTCAAATATAATTTACAAAGTCTGCCATTTCTCTCAAAACATCACTTTGAGTTCTGAAAATAGACATTTTCATCTCAATACACTCTTCAATTTTGGTATAAATGTATGAATACAACCTAGAAAAATATTCTATTTTAGAAGGCTGGGATCCACATAGGAGAGCTATTTAAAAGCTACTTGCAGGAAAAGCCTGGCATAGACACTTGTGTCTGTGCTGGAACTATGATTGGCACTTTCTTATGGATTCTGTAAAACTGTTTTAACATGTTATTGAATATGGAAAGAAAGTGAAAGTTGTCACTTGAGTTGACAAATGGTTTGCATTCATTCACTTTGTTGTATTCCATTATCATTTGTTCTGTGTTTTCTTAAAAAGTATACCTCCAGGATAATCTATTCTGCCATGTATAGGTGTGTAGATTAACTTTTTGATCTGAAATATTAAGTTCGAGGCATGTGGGCTGCTAAATTCATATCTTAGCATTAGATCGCCGCCTAGTGTTGGGTCCGGATGATCGCACATTGTTGTCCTGGAAGAGTCTTCGAAGTATCCTGAGATAGGTGGCTCCTCCCCTGGACTACAGTGCGCATGGGCATCGGCTCCATCCCCAGATTGTTTTTTTCCGCCATTGGGTTCGGATGCGGTCTCGACTTCTCTCTGTCGGAACCGAGAAAAACTAACTTTTTAAGGCCAAAAGGCCTTGTATTTGTAGCGTCGGTATTGTTCGCGCACGGTCTCGGGTTCTTCCAACTCTTGAAGTCGGATTCAGCTGAGTTTTCACTCTTCGGACATCGAGGCCTTCTCATCGCGACACGACTACAACCTTCCAGCATGGAGCGGAGTCCGTTTAAGTACTGTCCGCTCTGTGGGTCCAAGTACCCACATATAGACCTCCACCCGGTCTGTAACAAATGCCTTTCACCGGACCATGACGACGGCAAGTGCAAGGCTTGCGCTCAATTCCGGTCCAAAAAGACTCTCAAGCTCCGGCGCGCGGTGTGCCTGGAGGCCAGACAAGCGGCCCCGGATCCAGAAAACATCTTCGGCGACCAAGAAGAAGATGAACAGGGTCATCATCTCCAAATCTCCCCACCCGAAACGGAGGTCGAGGCGGATCCGGTGGACGACGACGGAGTCGCGGGTCAAGACCTTGAATACGTCGACGAGGTAGGGGACGTCGAAGAGATTTATGGGGCCGCGGCGGATAGCTCTGGGGACGAGCTATGCCCCGAAGGTTTCGAGGATCACGATCGGGTCACGGGATCGCCAAGTGGCCTTACCCAAGACCCCGTGCCGCAAGCCACGGCCCCGCCATCAGGCCCGGCCACGGACATACTTGATGGGCAGGCCGGATCGAAACCGAAACCTACGGTGTCGACTACACCTAAAATGGCCGACCCGAAAACGAAACCGAAACTTATGGACTCGAGCGTCCCTAAAATGGCGGCCGGCCCACAGAAAACTACTGCACCCGCTGCCGCATCGGCTCCGTCGACCTCCGGTCCGCAGAAGTCGAAGAAGTCAGTCGATTCCACTGGATCAAAATCGGCGCCGGAGGAGGGATCCTCTAAAAAGGGTGGTCGGCACGGATCAACCGCTGCGACAACGTCTAAGCACGCCAAGGCCAGCAGCTCGGCTCCGGTTACGCCTGGGACTCCGTTAGTCGGTCGCGTAGTGGATACGGAACCGACTCAAGCGCACGGATCGACGGCTGGCACATCTGCACATCGATCAAAGGACTCTGGGTCGGCGTCAACTGCATCGGCGTCCAAACCTCAGAAGGGCCACCATCACGTCGGATCCGAGGGGAAGGTCAAGACATCCTCGTCAGCGCCAAAAGCCACTGTGGATGAAGCGTCTCCCATCGCCGCTTCGCTACAGAGAATCAGGGAAAAGGCCGCTGCTACGTCGGCTCCGTTACCGTCGCCTCAGACGCCGAAGGATGCTCCGGCCAAGCCTAAGGGCAAGCTTCTCTTCCTTCTGCCGCCGAAAGAGGCTCCGAAGGCCTTTTCTACAAAATCGACGCCAAAGAAGGCGGATTCTTCTACGGCAGGGGTACCTTCAGGTCGAGAACTCGAATCAGAGGACGATTCTGAGCACTTCATCGACGCCAACACAGGCAAATTAACACTATACAAAAGGAGGATCACTTCAGAGCCTCTGGACTCCTATGTTATCCCACTAAAGAAGAAAAGGGTTCCTCTGGACGCTTCTAACCTCATAGAGCCTATCCAGCCTCCTCCAAGAAGAAGCCCTACTCCCTCACCAGAACATTCTGATGGTGAGGGTTATGATGAGGAGGACCAATACACCTTCCCCGTAAATGAACCAGATGCACATCCAGATGCATATGATGACATTGGTGACCAAGGCACCCAAGGTGTGGGGCAAGACCCACAGCCTTTCAGTGCACGTGCATCCCCAACAGAGGATTCTGCAGGTTTTCATGCACTCATTGAGAGGGCAGCTGCTAATCATGATGTGGACATGCATGCTGACCCAGTGGAAGAGGACTTTCTCTTTGACACTTTTTCAGTCTCTGAAAGAACTGTGAAAACGCTGCCTATGCTCAAGGGAGTCCTCAAGCATGCAGCTGACATCTTTAAAGAACCTACCAGAGCGAGAGTGGTCAATCCACGTATCGAAAAGAAGTACAGGCCAGCACCTGCAGACCCTGCATACATTCGGGGACAGTTGCCTCTGGACTCTCTTGTGGTCGCAAATGCCAGAAAACGGGCCAACTCCCAGACAACGGGTGAAGCTCCTCCCCCTGACAAGGAGTCCAAAGTGCTGGAGGCAGGGGGCAAAAGAGTGGCGGCACAGGCTGCCAACTTTTGGCGTATTGCGAATACACAAGCACTCTTAGCACGTTACGATAGGGCGCATTACGACACCCTAGAGCAAATTGTACAACACCTGCCTCCACAGTTTCAAGAGGGCACCAAACTGCTTATAGAGGAAGGTAAACTGATCTCCAACGCAGCCATCAAGTGTGCACTTGACGCCGCAGACACAGCAGCTAGGGCTATCAACACTAGCGTCATGCTGAGACGACAAGCTTGGCTCCGCATATCTGGGTTTAAACCTGATATTCAGACAACAATACTTAATCAGCCAGTCAATCCTGATCGACTGTTTGGTCCAGATGTTGACACCACCCTCGAAAAGATAAAGAAGGACACAGAAACTGCTAAGTCCATGGGGGCCCTGCAATCACAACAGTTTCGTGGCAATAATTTTCGTCGCTCAGGTGCACGTGGAGTCACCAGAGGACAAATGGGTCAACAATCTCAATTCTCAAGGGGTGGAGCACAATCCTCGTTCACGAAACAGAACAAGGGAGGTTACAGAAATAACAGCAACAGAGGGCGCGGCAGAGGAAACAACAACTCCCGCTCCTCTACCCCGAGCAAACAGTGACTCTCTGTCACTGCCCCCCGACCACTTAACACCTGTCGGGGGGAGACTGCAGCAGTTCCTGCCCGTCTGGAGAAACATCACCACAGACAGGTGGGTGCGACAACTAGTCCAGTATGGTTATTGCCTAGAGTTGAAATCCACTCCACCCAACATCCCGCCAAGGCAAAGGCCTATGTCCGCAGAGCACTTGCACTTATTGCAGCAGGAAGTAGTGGCGATGCTGCAAAAAGGCGCAATCGAGCTCGTGCCAGTGGGAGAGGAAGGCACGGGGGTATACTCCCTGTACTTCCTTATTCCAAAGAAGGACGGATCTCTCAGACCCATTCTAGATCTACGTCCCCTCAACCTGTACATACTGTCAGAACATTTCCATATGCTTACACTGCAACAGATTCTCCCCTTGTTAAACCAAGGGGACTTCTTAGCAACCTTAGATCTCAAGGATGCTTATTTCCACATTCCACTACACCCGTCCCACAGGAAATACCTCAGGTTCACTATCCAAGGCAAGCATTACCAATTCAAGGTCCTGCCCTTCGGAGTCACCACAGCCCCAAGGGTGTTTACCAAGTGTCTGGCGACAGTGGCAGCGCACCTCAGGAGGCAGAACATCCATGTCTACCCCTACCTGGACGACTGGCTCGTTCAAGCCAAGTCGGAACAACAGTGCGCCGCAGACATGTCGACTACCATTCACCTCCTACACAATCTAGGTTTCTCGTTGAACTACCCAAAGTCGCATCTTCAGCCGGCACATGTCCGGCAGTTTCTAGGTGCGACGATCAATACCCTGACGGCCATGGCTCAACCAAACCAAGTCAGGATAGACAGCATGCAGTCTCTAATCCAGAAGTTCAGACCACGACACTCTCTTCCAGCGAGAGTGTTCATGCAGTTGATAGGCATGATGGCCTCCTGCATCTTCATAGTCCCTCACGCACGGTTACATATGCGCCCCCTCCAGGAGTGCTTAGCAAATCAGTGGACACAGGCTCAGGGGAATTTAACAGACCTAGTGTTGGTTACCAGTCGGGCATACGACTCTCTGCATTGGTGGACTCCACACAACCTTTGCAAGGGCCGACTGTTCCAGGAGCCAGTGCCACAGATTATCCTGACGACGGACGCATCTCTCCAGGGATGGGGAGCTCATCTGCTCACTTACACAGTGCAGGGACTATGGACGACGCAGCAACAGAAGATGCACATCAACTATCTGGAACTGATGGCAATCTTCATGGCGATCAAGTCCTTCATTGTACATCTGACCAACAAGGTAGTGTTAGTCCGGACGGACAACATGACCGCGATGTACTACATTCAAAAGCTGGGGGGCACCCACTCGCCACAGCGGTCTCATCTGGCTCAGAGCATGTGGAAGTGGGCCATTCAAAGGAACATTTTTCTCATGGCAGAACACCTCCCGGGAAAGGACAATCAGATGGCGGATCTGCTCAGCAGATACAGCCATCAAATGCACGAGTGGGAGTTACACCCATCTGTACTCCACCCGTACTTCCAGCAGTGGGGTCATCCGGAGATAGACCTGTTTGCCACAAAAGAAAACGCAAAATGCCAACACTTTGCCGCCAGGTTCCCTCACCCACAGTCGCAGGGGAATGCGATATGGATGAACTGGTCAGGCAAATTTGCGTACGCTTTTCCACCAGCCCCTCTGATACCGCTGGTGGCAAGAAAGCTAAGGCAGCACGCGATGACTCTCATCCTGGTTGCTCCAACGTGGGCGCGCCAAGCATGGTACACCACGTTCCTCGAACTCTCAGTGGTGCCGCATCAAAGACTGCGCCTCACGCCCAGACTTTTGACGCAGAACCATGGAGAAATTCAGCATCCAGATCCGCAACAGCTCAACCTGGCGATCTGGCTCCTGAAGTCCTAGAGTTTGGATACCTTAACCTGCCTCCAGAATGCATGAACATCATTAAAGAGGCGAGGAAACCTACCACCAGAGCATGCTATGCTGCGAAATGGAAGCGTTTTGTCATTTACTGTACAGCCAATGACATCAACCCGCTAGACGCGTCTATCCCTAACATCATTTGCTATCTGTTACATCTGTACAAGTGCAATCTAGCCTATACTTCCATTCGGATACATCTGTCCGCCATAGCAGCTTATCTTCAGAACAGGCAACATCTCTCTGTCTTCAGAGTGCCTGCCATTAAGGCCTTCCTTGAAGGTCTGAAACGAGTCATTCCCCCAAGAACACCGCCAGCTCCGGTGTGGAACCTCAATGTGGTACTCACCAGACTGATGGGACCACCTTTCGAGCCTCTGCACTCGTGTGAACTCCAGTTCCTAACGTGGAAAGTAGCTTTCCTAATAGCTATTACGTCACTGCGGAGGGTTAGTGAGCTACAAGCGCTCACAATCCAAGAGCCATTCATTCAGATTCATCCAAATAGGGTAGTGCTACGCACTAACCCCAAATTCCTTCCGAAGGTGGTGTCACAGTTTCATCTCAACCAAACTATTGACTTGCCTGCATTCTTTCAAAACCCACAAACGGTGGCGGAAAGAATGCTCCATACCTTAGATGTACGGAGGGCGCTGATGTACTACATAGACAGGACACAACCCTTTAGAAAGACAAAACAACTTTTTGTTGCCTTCGCACCACAACACAAAGGCAACCCTATTTCCAAAGCAGGAATAGCCAGGTGGATTGTTAAGTGCATCCAAATCTGTTATCAAAAGGCCAAGCGCACTTTAACAATACCCCCAAGGGCGCACTCCACGAGCAAATTGGGGGCATCCATGGCTTTCCTAGGGAACATTCCTTTAGAGGACATTTGCAGAGCAGCCACGTGGGTTACACCACATACCTTTACAAAACACTACTGTGTTGATGTGCATTCCAAGCAGCAAGCTGCTGTAGGACAGGCTGTTCTCAAAACACTTTTTCAGGTTTCTGCAGCTGGCACGGGCAACCGCCGCTGATGGAGGGACTGCTATGTATTCTATGCTAAGATATGAATTTAGCAGCCCACATGCCTCGAACTGAATATGCTACTTACCAGTATGCATCTGTTCTTGGCATGTAGGGCTGCTAACATTCATATCGCCCACCCTCCTCCCCGGTGCCTGTCGCAGCTGCAGATATACTATTGTATTCAATCATTAGCATGGACATCCTTTACACTTTTCACTCCATCTTCTGCCACAATGGCGAAAAACAATCTGGGGATGGAGCCGATGCCCATGCGCACTGTAGTCCAGGGGAGGAGCCACCTATCTCAGGATACTTCGAAGACTCTTCCAGGACAACAATGTGCGATCATCCGGACCCAACACTAGGCGGCGATCTAATGCTAAGATATGAATGTTAGCAGCCCTACATGCCAAGAACAGATGCATACTGGTAAGTAGCATATTAATTTCTATTTTATTTGAAGATTTCAAAATGGGTGACTAGTCTCTTTCCACTTCAGAGCCATTACTTTAGAACATGCTAATGAAACCGATTCCTGGAACAGCAGTCCCTAATTTACCTTTGGTTTTGCAGTGATCCTATAGTGGATGCTTGTCTGTGTGGAAAGAATATATAGTGCACACACTCCAATAGGAGTTGCTGTAATGTTTTCGTTTCCTTGTGTGATATGGGTTGCTGTTACAATGGTAGCACTGACTTGTGGATGCACAAAGATCTACAATTATGTGGCAGTATGAATAAGCAGTATAATAGACCCACATATTTATATGAACAAAAATATGGTACTTCCAACACCTTACTTACAGGGGTGTTGTGTGGAGTTGGAATCCCTTTGCAATCAGATGCACAAAAAAAGTTTAAAGCACACACCAGAATCAATTTGAAAGTAGTTGCAAAAGTTAATAAAGTGTCGTCTTTGGCTTGTAATTGAGTATCTTACATTTATTGTTGCTCAAAGGTAGTCATGATGGCTCCAGTTGGTACGATATATATATATGAGAAAGTTGAGCAGCCGACTAATGTTTCATCCTGATTGGACATAATCATGGCGTGAAGGAGTTGAGTCGGTTTTAACTAATGGGTAAAACCACAACAGTCATGTCAACAGGTGACTCCTGCCAGTAAATGTTTGTATACATTCTCCCAAAAAAGAATTCACAACCAAGGTCCCTCACTTTCCTGGGAGATCAATTATTTATTTCAGGCATCAGTTCTTCAATGGAACGCTTATCAATCCCTAAATACTTATCTACAACCATATGTAAATATTCTCCCAGCATACATTCATTACACCAATGATCTCCTTCACAAATTAGTTGATGTCATTTAAGCAGATGAATGCACTTTTGTTACGTTCAACGTTTGTTTACTGAATACTTGTATCCCCAAAGGCAAGGGGCTTCTAGCTATACAATAGTTCTTATCTTCCCCAGATGCTAAACAGTTAGCACATACGAACATGCTGGTTAACATGACTACTTTAATATTGGATAATCGTGCCTTTATGCAAGATGGCAAATGGTTCACCACCAGAACTCTTGGAACTTATACTGTATTGGGGCAGATTTATTGATGCATTTTTGATCGGGACTGGTGATACTGATCCGTTATTGAGATTCATCCACTATCTTATCACAAATACTTACATCTTTTTCCTCAGTTCTGTTGCAAAACGCAGAATATTTGAATGTTGTTCTATATGTGGAAAGGAAAAATATTGAGTCTAAACTACTGCATTTAACTCAATCCTATATGCCATTAGTGCACATCGCAAATCTCCGATATGGGCTATGCCTTTTGGAGAAATGACACGTCTCAGACATAAGTGTCGTGAGGATCAGTTCTGTAAAGAACTTAAAGTACTTGAAAAGATGTCTAGCAAGAGGCTATCCCTGCGAAGTCAGTTCAAATTAAAAAAAATTAGGACAAAATGACACTACTACTTAAAAGAAGCAAACGTGTCTAGACTATTTTGGTTCTTCACACCATACAGCTGTCTGAGTTTCTTTTTATAGAATTCTGTATAGACCTTGGCATGTACTTAAGATGAACAGTGCTATCTCAAACATTAAACCCAGTTGTGACACATAGTATAGAAAAAACAGTACATAACCTACTTTGTCACAGTTTAATAGACTTCCACTTGACTCCCACTGGACAGACGTAGCTGCCTAGACCTCATGAGTGCAGACTTTACAGTGTATGGCAGTTCACACAGGACAATGCACTTTCCAATATCACACAAGTAGAAGTGCTATTTAGAACATTTATTAAATTGCATCAGAAAAAATGTGTAGTCTTATGCATTCTTTCTGAATGTCACCATATACACATAGGGAATACCATTAGGCCATTGAATCGAGTGTACAAGAACATATTAGTGCAGTAAGAAATAGAGACTAGAACTATCCCTTAGCAATCCACTAGAACACCCAACGTGCCTTGACCCGAGACATTGAGTTTGAGATTTCATATTGCAGTGTTGAAGCCCAATCCCTGAGGTGGCAAAAGAGTCCTAGCTTTATGCGGACTGGAAACAAGCTGGATCATTACGCTTGGACGTGTAGAGCGAGGTCTCAACCAAGACAAAGCTACATGTTTTTCTCACAGATCAGACTAAATGCTTTTATTGTACCGTGTCACTGTATGAATTGACTGTAAATGAGCTGTATGGCAATTAGGACACATTAGTCCTTTGGAGTCCAGGTATATACTACAGTAGCACTGTCCTCTAAGTTGGTAAGTATTTCTGAGTATATGAGCTACATGGAGTAAATTGCCATTCTTATTTTGTTTCCATAATTGTCCACATGTGATTTTGTCTTATACTTGTACTGCTCTCAAGATCATGGGATGAATTTCCTAATACTTTGTGTATTAGTTTCACAAAGCTGGCTTCAAACAAACTAGAATAATTGATAGCATATTTGTATGTATGTTTAATTGCTACTATTTCACCTGAATATAAACTGAAACGTCAGGCCTCGTTGATTTGAATGTAATGTATCAGAGGTGTTCTGCACTACACCAGTAACCTCCTAATCTTTAACTTTTAGCTTTCGGATTTTGTGAATACAAGGAACCTGAATCTACTCTACGTGCTTTACGTTTGCTTCATGACCTTCAAATTGGAGAGAAAAAACTTCTAGTAAAAGTGGATGCAAAGACAAAGGCACAACTGGACGAGTGGAAAGCAAAGAAAAGGGCCTCTAATGGAGTAAGCAACCCAAGTTTGGTGGTTTAAATTATTCAGCAGTTTAATTGACTATTTACTAGTCTGGCAATTTACATGATTTATGATGAATTATAACATGCAGATATTGTATAAGAGGGCTGTAGTTTTTAAATTAGGGTACTGTTTTAGGCAGGGCATTTTCAAACCGCATAGCACTTTTAGATTTCATGGCTTCAGTGTTTAAGTAGAATTGTTCTGAAGTATGGATTTTGTTTTAACTGAGGAGATGCTAACATCTAGATGGTCAGTAGCAATTCTGTATGGGGGCTGTACAACTGACGTAGACGGCTTGTTTAGCGTTTTCTAGGGAACGACTGCTCATAAAGGCACATTTGTTTCACATTTTCATGGAGCAAAGCGTTTGTTTCATATTTAGCACTTCATGGACACTCTGTGATCCAACCAGATGTTGAGAGGATTCGTTTTGTTACACCTTACAACTGTTCTCCAGTTTTATTGGTGTCAAATATTAATGTAAATTAAACAGGTCTCTATTTGGCATTCTAAATGAGGACTACATTACTGCACTGTATCATCTCAATAGCTAGCATTCCAATATTATTTTGTTCACCTGTTGCACATTTTTCTTTAGAATGTCAAACCAGAATCTACAACAGATGATGAGGACTTGGATGATGAAACAGTGAAGCTAGATCAACAAATTAAACAAACAATAGAAGTGTTAATACGGGATTATTCGAGTGAGTTGAATGCTCCCTCTCAGGATTCTGATTCCCAGCCAAGGAAGAAGAAGCTAAAAGAGAAAAAGGAAGACTCCGGTGGTGGTGTCACAGTTAGTCTGATTTTTATTATATTACCATTGCATGTCCTAAAACGAGTTCATTAAATGCTAGTGCCATGAAGCCTTTGCATTCAGTTAACTATAGCTAATCCAGCACTAATGTGTAGAAATGTTGTTCATGACACCTGCAATTTGTGGGTATTGGGTTCCTCCTTTCAGATGTTATATAAATCATCCACATATATACCTTGTGAAGCTGCAGTAAATTGCTGCTACATGGAATGTCGAAGAGGACGACTTTTAGCTCCTACATGCAGGTGTTTTGCACAATGATTCTTAGCTTGCCACAAGCACACTTAAAGCAAGTGTTTGCTTTTTGTAGAAGCCAGAGTTTGCCGAAATCATTTAACTGTGAAGGATTGCTTTTTGGAGCAGGGAACCTTTCTTCCCCAGGGGTATCTTCATGTTTCAAGTCTAGCTTTTCAGCTGTCTTTTACGTATAAATCAGTAACCGGTAATTAAAATTCCCTGCAAGGATGGTCCCTGAAGTTTCTAGATTAAAAAACAAAAAGCAAAATTGCATGCGGTCAGATTTGAATTGCAAGTCATTACCAACACATGCTTCAAATAACTATTAGATTTCATGTAATTAACCAGCCATCTATTTTTCCATTATGCTACTGTTTAACCTATGCTTGTTATTTTGAATTCACATTATCATATGCTTGACCTTTGAGAGACTAAATCCAAAATAAGTCAATTGTCTTTGTTGTCCGATGATATACTGTATAATCCTTTGCAGACTTAATTGAAAATTCCTCCAATGATTTGTGTGCGTGTATATATAAAATATATATATTTCTTTTTTTTTGTGGTGTTTATTCACTGTTCTCTACTATGCTATTAACCTAACTTTTATATTCTCACACTGTGACTATCAGCCACAAAGATGGATATTAAAAAAACAATAGCGTGCAGTACGATACGTACATCGGTATGGTGCTGTGCAAGTTACGATCTAATAAACAACTATAAAAGTTTTTTAGTAGCTGTTCATTAGAATGTTTCTTATTTTCATACTAACAGATGTCCTACACTTGCTTTCTTTTGTTAAAGCTGTCTCTGTGAATAGCAAGCCAGAGTTCCTTTCTGGGGCCCCTTAAAAAAAAAAGTATATATGTATGGATATATGTATGGATATATATATATATATATATATATATATATATCTCCTTTTGTATCTTGATTAACTTGTGCAGTAATACTCTTGCTTTCAAATGTGCTTGTGTAACCACCCATTTGCAGGAGCGTACCAGAATAAACTTTGCATCCTTTGTTTTGTTAAAGTTAACTAGTGTAATTCTGATTTGTGTACTATCGTCAAGACCATGTTCCTCTGACTCTGTGCTAGAGGCAGCACAAGTGTGATCAGAGGTCCCTGGGGACGTCTGATTAAGTTACTAGTTAGAGAGGAGTAAACAAACTTGTAAAAAATGCACTGGACAGAGCACACTTCTGTCCATGAGTCACCCTCTTCAGAGAGAAGGTCACGTATTCTCCAGTCAGCCCTTCTATATAGCATTCACCTTGAATGTTCACATACAGGTGATGGAATGTACCCCAAAGATGGTGGTAATATCATGGATCATAACCACTTGTCTCCGAACTACTAGGTTTTGTGTTGTGCAAGATCTTTTCTAAATTCACTTGATGGCCATTATTCTTCCATCAAGTGGGGGCCCTGGAATTTGTATTTCTTTAAAAAAAACTTTTGGACGTCAGCTGCAACTTTTAGGACCTAGCGTTATCAAGTCAATCAGGAAAGAGGAGACAGATTTTTGATCGAAGGTCTTCCACTGGTTCAGGCAGTGTCCATTTTGCTTTTAGAGCACATAGTTACATTTTTGCCCTAGCTTTAAGTGTCGTTAATGACAATTGGATTTATGCTTCTATAGAGACGAAAAGTTGTTTAACTAAAAAATCTTGTCTGTATGGAGAAAAATGGGCGAAAATGGATACATGAGAAAAATTGTGCCCTATATGCAGTGTGGGATTTTCTGAAGATGAAGGTAATAGGAAGGCAAATCACTTAATCTCCCTGTCAACAAAAATGAATGTGTCCTTATGTAATGTAACTGGTGCTCATGTAAAGCACTCCTATAGCTTCAGGCTTGGGTAGCCGTATTCAGAGTCTGACCGTAAGAAGGTGTCCTCAGAAGCCGTTGAGTTGCAATCCCATGAGCTGCAATCCTATGTGTCAAATGCGGCAAATCTCTAATTGAAAAAATCACTGCGGCAGTAGAATCTCAGAATTCCAGTGGCCCTGCTTATTTGAGATCAAAAACAAGTTTCTGGCGCAGGTTGTTCGAGGCATGTGGGCTGCTGAATTCATATCTGTGCATAGATCGCCGCCTAGTGTTGGGTCTGGATGATTGCACTTTGTTGTCCTGGAAGAGTCTTCGAAGTATCACGCGATAGGGGACTCCTCCCATGGACTACAGTGCGCATGGGCATCTTCTCCATCCTCAGATTGTTTTTTTCCGCCATTGGGTTCGGATGTTACTCCTATACTCCAACTTCGGAATCGAAACAAAACTTTTCTAAAGGCCAAAAGGCCTTCGACTTTGACGGTATTGTTCTCGTTCGGTACCTCTCTACTCGATCAAGCTTTCCATCTCGACTCGGTCGTTGACGCGGGCCTTTGGGCCTTTTCGACGCCACGTGAGCCTGCCGTCGATGGAAAGAAGCCCGTTCAAAAGGTGCCCACAATGCCACTCCAAGTTCCCTGATACTGACAAACTCTCAGTATGCAACAAGTGCCTTTCCCCAGACCATAGGGAAGAAACCTGCCCGGCCTGCGCCCAATTTCGGTCGAAGAACCATATGGATCCGACGGGCCGCTAGGCAAGAAATGCAGCGACAGGCACCGGAACCGGACAACATCTTCGATGATGACCAAGAACTACCGGAAGCTCCAGATTTGGACCTAGAGATCGTCACCGTCGAGGACTACTCAGACTCCGATGAAGAGATCCCACCGGGGAAAATCGTGAGTACACTGCCACCCACACCAATTAGCCCGTTACCGAAGGATCCGGTCAAGGCATCACCAAAAGGCCTTAGCCAAGATCAGAAAAAAGTCTCGCCAACCCCGCCATCCGGCTCGGCTACGAAATCGAAACCTTCAGAGATCCCAGGGCCAAGTACCATCATCCCGAAGAAGGTTCCAGAGCCAAAAAAGGTCGTCGACCATAAAAAGGCCACTCAGCCAAAAAGCGTCGACCCCAAAAGGGTAGTCGAACCAAACAAGCACACACAGCCGAAGGGCGCCGAACCAAAAAAGGTCGCCGACCCGAACAAGCCTGCTGTACTGAATACAGACGACCCGGCAAAGGTCGCCGACAAGAAGGGCGCTGTACCGAAGCCCGTGGTACAAAAGGGGGTGGTGATGGACGGAGCATCTGAATCAATCAAACACTCACACCCAGTCAAAAGATCTGGGTTTAATCCATCACCGTTCTTTAGCCCACTCTGCCACCCCAGTTCAGACATGGCTATATGCAAATCAGTCTGACCCTGTGCCTCATGGGAACAGTCCAGCCCGAACTGTCAAGCCATGTCTTCCCTGGACCGGAAACAAGCTTCCGAGGACCGGTTTCTGGCATTCCAGCCGTCTTCAGCCTGGCTTGCTTGAATCCAGTGGCAAAGTGAGCAAGGGACTCACGTCTGAGCATACCCTGCCACACTTATGGCGGCCAAAAGCAGTACAAAAGGGGGTGGTGAAGGACAGAGCATCTGAATCAATCAAACACTCACACCCAGTCAAAAGATCTGGGTTTAATCCATCACCGTTCTTTAGCCCACTCTGCCACCCCAGTTCAGACATGGCTATATGCAAATCAGTCTGACCCTGTGCCTCATGGGAACAGTCCAGCCCGAACTGTCAAGCCATGTCTTCCCTGGACCGGAAACAAGCTTCCGAGGACCGGTTTCTGGCATTCCAGCCGTCTTCAGCCTGGCTTGCTTGAATCCAGTGGCAAAGTGAGCAAGGGACTCGCGTCTGAGCATACCCTGCCACACTTATGGCGGCCAAAAGTGGTACAAAAGGGGGTGGTGATGGATGTCGCCGACAAGAAGGGTGCTGTACCGAAGCCCGTAGCACGGCCAGAGAAGGCCATCGACCCAAAAATAAGTGCTCCGAAGACACCAGTCGATCCAAGAAAGACCATCGACTCGGAAAAGGACAGTCACCCAAAAAAGCCTGTCGAGCACAAGAAACGTGTCGAGCCGAAAGATCCGGTCGACCCCCAAATCACTCGACTCGAAAAAAGGGCCCGAGACCAAGAAAAGCAATAAGACACCAAAAGTCGTCGAAAAAGCAGGTGTTACCGACCCAAAAGAGTCTAACACTCACCCTAGGACTGTAGAGTAAGAACTCTTCCATCCAGATCCATCAGACGACCAAGCAAAAATATATATTAATCCAGAGACTGGTAAAGTTACCATCCTGCACAGGAAGAAGAGGCCATTGGACACTGGCTCTCATTCCCCTATTCCATTATAAAAAAAGAACTTTGGGACTTCTCCCTCTAGACCCTTCATCCCTTTCCATCCTATCATGCCTATTACACCTTTTGCTCCTTACACTCCTTACTCTCCTTCTCACCACGGGGACAATGTGGGGAACATAGGAGAAGATCCACAGCCTTACTATGATTTCCCACAAGATCCTCTACCACAAGAGGAACCATGGGAGGAGCCAACAGACCCTTACAACACCCATCCCATCCCTGATGTACCCTCTTATCCAACTAAGCCGTCACCTAGTGATGACACAGTTGTCTTCAACCAACTCGTAGACAGGGCAGCACAGTACCACAACGTAGACATGCATAATGACCCTGTCGAGGAAGACTTCTTATTTGACACGTTCCCTACTTCAGAAAAGAATGTCTGAACACTTCCTATGTTAAAGGGAGTGCTAAAACATGCACCTGACATATTTAAGGATACAGCCAGGTCCCCTACAGACCCTACCTACATCAGAGGGCAGTTACCATTAGACTCACTGGTAGTGGCTAAGGCACGTAAAAGGGCCAACTCCCAAACAACGGAGGAAGCACCTCCCCCCGATAAAGAATCAAAGATACTAGAGGCATCAGGTAAAAGGGTAGCAGCACAAGCCTCCAACTCATGGAGGATTGCTAATACACAAGCCCTACTGGCTCGTTGCGACAGGGCGCATTATGACCAGCTCGAAAGCCTAATGCAACACCTACCTGAGCCTTTTAAAGCACAAGCTGATGACCTCATACAGGAGAGAAAATTCATTACAAACACCTCCATCAAATGTGCGCTTGACGCAGCAGACACCGCAGCCAGGTCAATTAACACTAGCTTCTTACTACGCAGACATGCATGACTGCGCATTTCCGGTTTTAAGAATGAGGTGCAGTCCACCATTCTTAACCAGCCAGTCAATCGGGACTTTCTGTTTGGGCCTGCTGTCGACACCATTTTGGATAAAATGAAAAAAGACACAGAAACCGCCAAATCAATGGGGGCATTACAATTTCAGCAACATAGAGGCTCCTTTCAACGCTCCTCATACAGCGCAACTACACGAGGAAATACCTCGCAGACATCTTCAATCAAAAGCAACATACAAGGTTCCTTCAACAAAAACTCAAACAGAGGAGGTTATAGGGGCAACAATAATAAGGGAAGAGGATGTGGAGGCAATAACACCAGAGCCTCCACTGCCACAAAACTGTGACTTCATCACGCTACCTCCAGACCACCTAAGACCGGTCGGAGGCAGACTCCAACAGTTCCTACTTGTCTGGCACGCAATTACCACGGACAGGTGGGTGAGAGAAATTATCCAGTATGGTTATTGCCTAGAATTCACTTCTACACCTCCAAACATGCCACCCAGACACCGTCCTATGTCCACAGAACCCATCACCCTGCTCCAACAAGAGGTGAAATGCATGCTGGAAAAGGGGGCCATAGAGCCAGTCCCTTTCCACCAGCAAGGGACAGGAGTATACTCCCTATACTTCCTTATTCCCAAAAAGGACGGTTCCCTCAGGCCAATATTGGACCTCAGACCCCTAAATCAATACATACTGTCGGAGCACTTCCATATGATCACACTACAGCAAGTGCTCCCGTTGCTACAACAAGGAGACTTCCTAGCAACACTGGACCTCAAGGATGCGTATTTTCACATACCTATCCATCCAGCCCACAGAAAATATCTCAGGTTCACAATAAAAGGACAACACTACCAATTCAAGGTTTTGCCCTTCGGGGTTACCACGGCTCCAAGAGTGTTTACAAAATGCTTAGCGACAGTGGCAGCACATCTCAGAAGGCAACACATCCATGTGTACCCTTATCTAGACGATTGGCTAATAAAAGCAAAATCATACCAACAGTGTGCGACACACACGTCTCAAACACTTCAGTTGCTACACAGCCTACGTTTTTCGATAAACTACCCAAAATCGCATCTGCAACCATCCCACGCACAACAATATCTGGGAGCCACTATGGACACCTCCGTGGCAAAGGCATACCCGAACTCAACGAGGATAGCCAGCATGCAGATACTCATTCGCAAATTTCTGCCACAACACTCTCTGCCAGCTCGTCTTTATGCAGCTCATAGGCATGATGGCCTCCTGCATAGTCATTTTCCCTCATGCCAGACTTCAAATGCGTCCATTACAAGACTCCCTAGCACGGCAATGGAACCAGGCTCGAGGACAACTAAAAGACCTAGTGTTGGTAGACAGTCGCGCTCACAACTCTCTGCAGTGGTGGAACCCACGAAACCTTTCCAATGGGCGACTGTTCCAAGAGCCGGTTCCACAACTAGTACTAATAGCGGACGCATCACTGACAGCCTGGGGAGCCCATCTCCTTCAATACACAGTGCAAGGGCTCTGGACAACCAAACAAAAGAAACTGCATTTCAACCAACTAGAGTTGCTAGCGATATTCCTAGCCCTGAAAGCATTCCAGAAATACTTGTACAGCAAGACTGTTCCGGACGGACAACATGACCGTAATGTTGTATATCCAGAAACAGGGAGGAACGCACTCTCCACAGCTGTCCCACCTGGCACACAGCATATGGAAGTGGGCGATTCCCAAAAACATTTTTCTCCTAGCAGAACACCTTCCAGGGAAGGACAATCAGATAGCGGACCTGCTCAGCAGGCACAGCCAACAACTACACGAATGGGAGATTCACCCCCAAGTTCTCCAGCCATTCTTCGAACAGTCAGACCCCCCAGGACTTTGCAGCATAGATTTGCAAATTTAGCGGCACAAAAAAGGAAATTTAGCGGCACAAAAATGGAAATTTAGCGGCATT
Source organism: Lissotriton helveticus (assembly GCF_964261635.1). Classification (NCBI taxonomy): domain Eukaryota; kingdom Metazoa; phylum Chordata; class Amphibia; order Caudata; family Salamandridae; genus Lissotriton; species Lissotriton helveticus. The sequence continues at coordinate 72,213,124 of NC_136070.1, forward strand.
ATTGCGGCACTTTATTTTACTCATAATCATTCCTTTTCAGCGTTAAATCAATTTAAACTGATTTACCGGAGTACTCCACTGTGAAATAGGCATATTTAAAGTTTTCTATCTGCGTCTCGTGAAAGGGGCCCTATTTCTCCCTCGGGTGTTCTAGCACCCATGTATGCACACCTGCCGGGGCACCTCTACCTCCTGTGCCCAAAAAAAATGTGCTACACCTGTGAGCCAAGAGGAGTGTTTGCCTCAGAGCCAGAGTGAGTGATAGCCACAACTCAGGTGAGCTCAGTCTCCTCTTCACAGGGCTGAGATCGGTGCTACGAGCAACTCTTGAAAATGTTTAGATACCAGGCCCCACAGCACAGGTGAGTGCCACTAAACAGCTCAACCTCATTCTGGGATGCAGTAGAGGAATGGGTGTCCTCTACCATTGTTAAATGTAGCCAGACAATTCGTTTTACAGCACAATTTTCCAAACATTGTTGCTAAAGGCCATAGTTTTACAAGTATGTATCTATAATAAAAACGTCCACTAGTCCAGGTCGGTTTTAAAGGCTGGGTTTCTCAGTCTACCATGCACGGAATCAACCAGCTGCATACTAGGGTTTTTCTGGCATCTTATATTTGTGATGGGGGGCACTGAAGTGTGTGGGTTCCTACAGTACTCTTCATGGATGGAATCTATTTATTGCTTAGTCATGGGGGGGGTTCACCCCGGTTCCACACTACGGTATAAGGGATGCAGTCTCCACTGCATGTTCTATTATATCCAAACGGTGCCTGGATAAGCCTGGGAACGTGGCAGCCGAAATGTTTCTTTCTTTTTCAAATCGATCCATTTTTGTCTGTATGTGTGTGCATATTTAAAAGTTACTGTATGTTTGTTGGCTTGCATGAAATTTCAAGGGCATTTTTGGTGAATTTATCTGTGTGCATACATTCCTGTGTCTATTCAATATATTTACAGGATACAAATGACAGCATTTATAAGCACACAATTAGTGAACTGCACAAGTTTAAGATTTTCATGTAGTGCACTCGCTTACAAAACTAATAAATGAAATCCGATTTTAATGGAAACCATTAGCATATTCCCAGATTCGCCCCTGTTCATCATCGGATCTTTAGTAAGATTAATTCTAATTTAATAGACCGCATTGAAGCTTTCAAAATAAAATACCTCTCTTAACACAACAGTTGCGCAGCAGCTCATGCCTCGAAATATCTTTGTGGAAGATATGTTGGCAAAACAGCACGTGCCGTTACAACAAAGCAGGTAAAACAACCAAATGATTCAAAACCCTGTGTAGCCAGATGCTTTTGTAGGGCAGCTTAGAATTCAAACTGCTGCAACTTCAAAAACATCCAAGAGGCTGTGGACGCCTGAAGAAAATATCCGGGAACCTAACGGGTGGTTCTTTTTTTGCTCAATTGCTGCTGATCAAGGCTCCGATTTTCTGCAGGCTTGTTCTGAGAAAAAAAGATTGTGAAAGCTGTACACGTATTGTTCTGCTTGATCGCCTTTCACAGCTTGGCCAGGAGGAAGCAGATATTGGACGGCAGCACGGAATGACGTGTGTGCGCGCACAGCCAATACATGAAGATGTATGTGTTTTGCTGTCTCCCGGTAGAAACTTTAACTTTTTTTGTAAATATCGCGGCCACAAATGTAAATATCGCGGCCATCGCGCTAGTCCCCTGATTTTGCGATTTGTTCGTGAATCGCAAAATCGCGATAAGCTGGAGGGTCTGAACAGTGGGGTCACCCAGACATAGACCTCTTTGCCACAAAAGAAAACTCCAAATGCCAGTACTTTGCCGCCAGGTTCCCACATACATTGTCACAGGGCAATGCGATATAGATGAACTGGTCAGGCAGATTTGCGTACGCTTTTCCCCCAGCTCCGCTGGTGGCACGCAAACTGCGGCAACACTCACTCACACTAATCCTAGTTGCTCCCACATGGGCAAGACAACCTTGGTACACAACGTTCGAGGAACTCTCAGTAGTTCCTCATCAAAGACTGTGCCTTGCACCCCATCTTCTAACTCAGAACCATGGAGAAATCAGACACCCAGATCTCAATCAGATGAACCTAGCGATCTGGCTCCTGAAGTCTTAGAGTTAGGACACCTGAACTTGCCCCCAGACTGCATGAACATCATTAGGGAGGCAAGACGACCCACTCCCGAGTGTGCTATGCAGCTAAATGGAAGAGATTTGTTTTTTACTGCAACAATAACCAAATCAACCCATTAGCCGCTTCCATACAAAACATTGTTACCTGCTGCATCTACAAAAATGTAACTTAGCATACTCTTAGCTATGTCTACACCTTGCTGCTATAGCAGCATACCTTCAAAACAGGCAACACCTTTCACTGTTTAAAGTACCAGCAATCAAAGCCTTCATGGAATGCCTCCAAGGCACCCCCCTTCCCCAGTCTGGAATCTAAATAGAGTGTTTACCAGACTTATGGGACCTCCTTTCGAACCTCTACACTCATGCAAACTACAATTCTTAACGTGGAAGGTAGCATTCTTGGTTGCCATTAACTCACTTAGAAGAGTGAGCGGATTACAAGCACAAACAATTCAACAACCTTTCATGCAAGTACATGCCAACAGGGTGGTTCTTAGAGCAAACCCTAAGTTCATGCCTAAGGTCGTATCCAATTTCCATATTAATCAATCAATAGAACTGCCAGTATTCTTTCAAAATCCACAGTCAGTAGCTGAGAGAGCCCTACACACATTAGATGTAAAAAGAGCTCTACTTTATTATGTGGACAGAACTAAATCATTTAGAAAGACAAAACAACTATTTGTTGTTTTTGCACCACAACACAAAGGAATTGCCATATCAAAGATGGATAGTTAAATGCATTCAAATATGTTATCAAAACGCAAAACGCACTTTAACCGTCCCCCAAGAGCGCACACTACAAGGAAAATGGGGGCATCCATGGCTTTCCTAGGGAATATTCCTCTTAAGACATCTGTAAGGCAGCCACATTGACCACCATACACACTTTCACAAAACACTACTGTGTAGACGTGCAAGCAAAACAGCAAGCTGCTGTAGGCCAGGCTGTCCTCAAAACTCTTTTTCAACCTGCTGCAGCTGGCACAGGTGACCACCGCTAGAGGAGATACTGCTATACAGTCTATGCACAGATATGAATTCAGCAGCCCACATGCCTTCGACGGAATATGCTACCTCTGTAGTAGGGGATCTCTGTGTATAGTCATAATCTAGTGAATAGTACCGCCCATGTGCGTGGACCCCGGAGAAATCAAAAATATTCTCTTACGGGTGTCGAAAAATGCAGAACTGCACAGACACTTAAGAGAGAATTAAAGACAGATAATGCAGCCTATATCCACAGGCTACACTGTCCAGTACTTCAACTAGAAATTCCACCAAAAATCCACAAACTGATTTCCCTTGCTTTAACAGCAAAACCTCTCTGGGATGATAGAGAGGAAGACATGGACAGACAAGCCCCATAGGCTCAGAACAGGATATTGTGCCTTTAAGAGAACTTTCCAGAACTTCACAGTATCCCAGAATGCACTGCAGGTCCCTTTTACTTTCAGTTCTTTTTGAAGGCGCAACACGCCAGACCTGTAGCATTCCTTACATGAATATCTCTCTCCACCAGGGAGGAGGGCGGGCGCTTATGACTATAACAGAGATACCCCTACTACAGAACTGGAGTTACAGGACAGAAACTACTCCTTCTGTAGTAGGGGATCTCTGTGTATAGTCATAATCTAGTGAATAGAATGGCAAGCCCATCCCCACACCAAAGCGGCGGTGGAGAAAAGAAAAAACACCACTACTGTGCGAACAGATTTTGCAGCGAAGCCTGCCCAACCGAGCATCCGCCCTGGCATCAGTGTCCAGACAGTAATGCTTAGCAAAGGTATGGACCGACTTCCAAGTGGCCGCCTTGCAGATTTCTGCAATTGGAACATTAGAGAGCAAAGCAGTCGTGGCAGCTCTGCCCCTGGTGGAATGAGCCTTAGGTTTACCCCCCAAGGTCTTATTTGCTTTTTGGTAACACAATTGTATACAAGACACAATCCACCTAGAGATGGACTGTTTAGAGGTAGCAAGACCCGTCCTGACTGATCCATAATTGGTAAACAATTGGTCTGACCTACGAATATCCTTGGTTTTATCCAGATAAAATTTCAACACCCTCCTAACATCCAGGGAATGCAGGGACCTTTCCGCTGGAGAGGAAAGATTCTGAAAAAACGTAGGTAAAGTTATGGTCTGGTTAACATGAAAATCAGATGTAACCTTTGGAAGAAATTTAGGGTGAGTACGCATAAGCAGCATGAAATACAGTATAAGGTTCTTGGCAACACAACGCCTGAATCTCACTCACCCTGCGGGCCGATGTAATGGGCCCGCAACGCAGCCTTATGAATAGGTTCAAAAGGCTCCTTCGTCATTCTGGACAGCACCGCATTCAATTCCCATGAAGGCGAAGGAAGCCGGACAGGAGGGAACACTTTCTTCAAGCCTTCCAAAAAGTCTTTGATCACAGGGATCTGAAAGAAGGAAGTCTGTGAAGGGCATTTCCTGTAGGCAGTCAGCACAGCCAGATGAACCTTAATGGAATGAACATTAAGGCCAGACTGCGCCAGATGTAGAAGATATGGAAGGATGACATCTTCCTTACATGTCGTTGGGTCATAGTTCTTGGACGTGCACCAGATGCAAAACCTCTTCCACTTGTAAGCATAAGAAGTCCTAGTGGAAGGTCGCTTAGCCTCCTTCAGTATGTCCAGGCTGACATTCATATCGCCCGCCCTCCTCCCCGGTGCCTGTCGCAGCTGCAGCATTATCTCTGGCATGGCCATCTCTTACTTTACTATCTCCATCTCTGCCACAATGGCGAAAAACAATCTGAGGAGGGAGAAGATGCCCATGCGCACTGTAGTCCAGGGGAGGAGTCACCTATCTCGTGATACTTCGAAGACTCTTCCAAGACAACAAAGTGCAACCATCCGGACCCAACACTAGGCGGCGATCTATGCACAGATATGAATGTTAGCAGCCCTACATGCCAAGAACAGATGCATACTGGTAAGTAGCATGTTCCTTTCTGACCGAAGTTTCCACTCTGATTCCTGCCAAACATTGTGGAATCTAAAGAGATTCTTTCAGCAGAAAGGGAGTTGTAAAATCTGCTTGCCTGCTTGTTCTGAAGATGCTGCCTGGTCTGATAGATTTCTCTGCTGTTGAGTTCATATAAACCTGGTAAACTGTACAAGGTTGTGTAGCAACCTGTTCTCAGTTGGATACATTTCTGTGAGAAAAGGCTGTTATGAGCAGTGTTTTACACCATGCATATATCTATTTTGCTATAACGCATTGTGCTCTCTCCTGTTTAGTGACTTACCCAGGATTTGAGGAGGGCACAAATGTTTTCAGTTTTATAGGTTATGCTTTTGGCCTAAACCTACATTTTAAGGCATCCAGTTAAATTTATACGGTTAGGGCTTTAAACTTCTGGTCTCTTCTGAAGATAAGTACTTAAGCCAGCTTGAGATTGCAGTTGAAGGCCCCAGAACTACTTGTTTGGGATTACTATCATTTTTGCCTTCCTCAAACTGAGTTTGCTCGCTTACAGGTTGTTCAGAATATTTGGATGAAATGGATGGTCTCTTAGCACCCTCAGAGCAGCACTGTTTCTCACACCTTGATTATTCATTTGAATTTGTAAATTAGCTAGACCTAGAACACTTTGTAACTGTAACCAGAGGAGTACTATAACCCTGCTTTGGTCTCAGACCTTCTGACAAACTGTCTCTTCCTGAATTTCTATTTTTTCCAGGAGAGGCAGATCTCTTCTGATGTGAGGACCGTCCCTCTGGAACGCTCTTCATTTGGAGTTAAGGTCTGAGACTAATAAGGCTTTGTTTTAAGAAAACATTTAACCAAACTGCTTACATTTATTTAGTTATTTTGATGCCCTTGGGCTGAAATGTAATTTTATGCATTTGTTGGCACAAGTGACCAAATTCCCTGACTGTATATTGTCACATTTAAAACTTAGCTAGACTAAGTAAATAAAATGTTGATATGACATTTGTAAATATTGAGCTGGATTTTTATGGTTTATAGGTGTCACTTCCCCACATGATTCTACCGTGTATTAACTTGTCTCTTTTCTAGCTACAAATTAAATTTTCATTTTCCCTGAAGTCTTCTCTTCTCTTGTAGGAGGACATACATGCCATTGAAATGGAAGATGATAAAAGAGACTTGATATCTCGGGAAATTAGTAAATTCAGAGATACCCACAAGGTAATCTTTCTTTTCATTAAATCAATGTTTTAGTATTTTCACAGATAGTGAAAAGAACCCCCGCCCCATAGATTAAATTCCACTCCAGTACAAAATTTACAATGCTATTTATCAAAGGCATACATCTAGCAGCACATTTGGCAACCGTGCACATGATACCATGATCAGGGGCTCTTTAAGATATCCATCATCTTATATGCAAGCACTTGTTGCTGAGTCAGTTTTGTCTGCTCTCAGCTTTACACTTCTGAATACATTTTGTATTTATGGGTAAATCATAAACAAGGTTTGACTATTTGAAAAGTTAACTTCAGGGTGGATACACTCAGCAGATACCCAAAAAATGATAACTTTGAAATTCACATACCTTTTGTTTGGAGAGTACGGTGGGTAGCCTAAACATTTAGTGGGGTTAGTGATTACCAGAAGTACCACATTTTAGATGCATGGAAGAATTGTAAATTCCCTCAGCTAATCTATTCATTGACCCCACCATTATGATAGAGATCATATGGTGACTAATGCAAGATGAAACTCTCAGCTTGGAAAATAGCATGGAGTAGGATGTAAGTATGAGTTTCTGTTTTTTATTCTATTTTGGATACCCCCTCGAAAATGTGCAAAGGGGTAACTGGCTTTGTAGTAACCCAGAAATTATGTCCAGTGAATCCTGTCTTGCTCAGATTTCACATCTACACTGGTTGTTCTGTTAACACTTGCTGTTCCCAGGATTTCTTCTTTGCTCAGATTGTCATCACTTGATAGTTTTTCGATTTTGTGGAATCTGAACATAGAAAAGGAGTGCCTGCTTAATCTGCGAGCAGAACATCATTTGGCACGTTCACAAGCCATTTTTCTACCCTCATCTCAGATTGTTGACATTTTAATGTGCATGAATATTTGTTTGAATGGACCTGACAATATTAATACACCATAGATGTGGTACCGATTTATCTTTCCCATGTTCCAAACTACTTTTATGCATGAATTTTAACTCTCTAAATGTAATTGATTCAGGAACAAAAATGTTCACAACTATATCCCTACATCTGATTATATTTGACACAGAATGGTTGAATTTTTGCTTTTTTTTAAATGTATAACCTTTGTTGTGAATTGGAGTATACAGTTCCAAACCATTTCTTCTGTTATTTTATGGTCTATTTTTCAAGTAAAAGCAGAAGAAATGAGAAGGAGCCAGCTGAATATTAGATTTCACTTCGATAGGCGTTAATTATGTATTGAAGGGCTGTGGGTTATTTACCCCCTCCTTTTACACACCGTTACCACAAACTCCTTTGCTCCACCCCTGCAGATCACTGGGGGAAAAACGTTATATTTGGCTGTCTGGTCTCTGAATATGCCATTGTCCTTTAAGAGTTTGGCCCCAGGGGGAAATTTATAATTTGGCCTGTTTTTCCTTAAGTAGGAAATAAAAATAAGGGATTGGTGGTGTGAGGGGAAAAATAGAGATCACTTATGATCATCAATTGTTGGGTGAAGGAGCTCAGTGAACCTTTGCATGTTTTGTTAGACATGTATAAAATTGACACTTTGCAGAACTTCAGGGTAACGTTATTTTAGGGGGTGTCCATTTACAGCGCGGATGAGTCTGAAGAATGAAAAGGTGAGCCCTATTTATATTACTTTTCTTCCTTTCCTGTTTTTTCCATATTTGTTTTAATTCATTCATATTCCCTTTTGTCTAAATGTACTCTAAAGTGTTTTTTATGTTTTACTAATTACTTCGGCACCCACAATGCATCTTTTGATTCTGATCGACAGATGTGGGATAGTTGTGTCTCTAGAAATAAATGAGTTTTTCCTGAAGCTCAACCCACATTAGCAAGTTGTGCAGACAACGTTAATCAATGTCCAAAAGAGAGGGTGAAGTGAATATTTAATGGCTTACTGAAGAGTCTTGTAATGGACATTTCCAAAAGAGCACACACTATGTAAGTATTGATCATTTTAGAAAGAGCGCCTTTCCATTGAGTGCTGAATATAAGGTAAGTCCTTAAAGGTGGTCTCCAAATAGTTGTCAGTAGTCCAAAGCAGTTATCAACATTAGTCTCTGAACATTAAATTGAATCCCACTGCATTCGTTTACCAATGAGACTAGAGAGCTGAACCATCTTGTTTTCCCTGTGACCTGGTGCGTTGTGGGTCATAATGGATCAAATGTATTTCCTATATCTCTAGCACTGCTGCTTCAGGTCACAGGACTGTATAGCAAAATACTTTGACACATTCATGTATTGTTTTAGTTCTACTTTTATAATGTTATCAGTCCTCTGGTCCCTCCGTCAGCAAAAGAAATGCCAGCAGGTAAGATTATGCTTACAGTTGTTAATGATGTTTTAAGTGATTCTGCTCCATTGTGTTATTTGAGTTTTTAATTTCATTTCAGTGGTGGTAAAACATGAAGCTGAAGGGAGTAAGCGTGTCTTTCTACTCAGCTTGTACAAACAGTAGGATCTTGCGATGCATTGTCATCTGTGAGCCTTACAGCTTGGTATTTGTTTTTTGTGAACAATGTACTTGCTCTTCCTCCCAGAAACGTAGCTTGTAGGTAAAGTAAATCAAGTGTTGGCGGTCCATGTCCTAGCACAGCATCAGTAAGTTAAACCAAAACAATTGCTTCCAAGGCTGGATTTGTCAGTCTTATGTATGTTGCCCTATAGGAATGGTGGGGATAGGTATTAAACATAACCTGGTACACATGCAGAGGAAAAAGTACTACTGGGCAGAAAATTGTAAAATTACTAGTCCTTCTTTGACATGTGATGTCAGACCTCTACAAGTATAGTCTGTTTTCTTCCCTACTTTTGGTGGTTTATGCACTCACTGTCCATTTGTGTACTCTGTGGAGAAGTTGATCATGGTCTCCACTTGTTTTAAAATCACATGTATTGTAACTCTGAATAGTTTGAACAGTATTTTGTCCCTTTATTGGCTTGTGCTTGGTTGGCAGAGACCTGCTTGAGAGGGAACGATAATGTGTAGTATTTACTTGCATCCAGTTGATATGCCTTCAATTTGGGACATCTCACATTTTTGTCTTAAAGTTAATTGTGATTGTTTCCCAATTGGCGCACTGCCTTTCTTTGTAGTTAGTTATTAATTATGTGCATATCCCTTACATCAGCAGCTCTGCAAATTCAGCCTATAAGCACATTGCCTGACTTTCCCTTAAGCTTCAGAGTTGGAGAATGCGGGCCTATGTAGATTTATTCTTTTGCATGAAATTAGTTTTTCAAATTTGCTTCACTTTACTTTTGAGAGTCCTGTCCTCATTTATATGAAGGATATTAACTTGTAAAGCTTTTCTATCTCCTTTTAGAAACTGGAGGAAGAAAAAGGCAAAAAGGAGAAAGAAAGACAGGAGATTGAAAAAGAAAGAAGAGAACGAGAACGCGAGCGTGAACGTGAAAAGCGAGACCGGGAAAAAGAGAGGGAGCGTGAAAAGGAGAAGGAGCGTGAAAGAGAACGGGACCGGACAAAAGATAGGGACAGGGATAGAGACAGAGATAGAGATCGTGAGAGAGAGCGTGAAAAGGAACGAGATCGCCTTAGAGGAATAAGCAACGATCGAAGCAGGTCACGGTAATACTTTTTTTCCTTGTTTGTGTATATTGTGTTCAGATGTTTAAGAATAACGCTTAACAATCTGATGTGAAGGAATATGGTTTGAATTGTAGTCAAATGTATTGAACCCTGGCCAGTAAGATGTTTTAAATTTTAATCCCCCCCTTTCAGGGCAGATAACCTTATTTTGTATGCAGTGAACGAAGAGCATTGTTTTATCTGTATATTACATAATTAGAACAGTAGCAACTTGTTTTGCCTATGTTCCTCCAGTTGCTAGTATGTTTATGCTTGCTTTTTTATCTTTATCCATTCACCTGGCTTTCTTCAGTTTTGCAAAATCTATTAGCTTGCAGTAAAAACTTGGCATTTGCTTTAAAAATGCACTGTATTTTCAAATGCCTTTTTTTCACCAGAGAGAACTAGCCTTCTCGTCCATGTGTAGTATTGCTCTCCAGTACTCTGGCCATGAAAATGTTATATAAGATTTAAGAGTTACTAGTTTGAGCCCTGTTCCTTCTATTTGTATATCACAGCAAACCTTCAATTTGGCTCAGTTCTCGCTGCTGACTTGTGGTATGGCTTGGCGGTCACCAGTTTTAATCTCAAAAGGCCTAATCATTTTTTTCATCAATGTGATTAAACAAGCACTATTAACTTGAGTAATATGAAGGCATATTTACTTATTTGCTTTATGAACTGCCAGACCTACAGTAGGAATTGTTTCTAAATTTGTTTTAGAGGATATGCCTGTTGGGCATATTACAGCCATCTAGTGGTTTGACATGTTAATACACCAACTGAAATTATGGGTGTTTACTAAATGAAGGCCAGAAGAGGCAACACTTATATGGCTTATGCTCCCCTCTTACTGCATAGCATTATACAGTATCCTTCCTTCTGATAAACAATGGTGAGTACAGATCTGAAACCTACCGGTACTTTACACAAAGGTACTACAGAACTGTTTCCAGTTAGATGGCTTTTCTGATAGTCGTAGGTTTATGCTACCCCTCTCTGCAGCCCCAATATGACACCTGGACCTTCTTGATACTAGCACAACCTATGGTACCACAAGCTTGAACCTAACTGTTTTAAACTGCTAGTGTGTGATTTGGACCGGAGTCATGTACTGTCAAATCTTCCGGAGGCTGCCCTTCTGTGAAATATAATCAGGAACACATTCGAATTGGTAACAAAATACAGCCTGAGCCTTCTACACCCTAGAGGTATTTGCATACATGGAATCCGCGAACCACAGACCTCATCGGCCTTGACAGCAACATATTTTTGAGCATCAGCCTTGAAATAGGTAAGCCATACTATTCTGATTTGCGTCAAGGGATACCGTCAATTTGAAAATCTACCTGCAAGGACGACGAGGAACAGTCTGTTAAGACTATTTCAAAAGGATGGCCGACCATGGACACAACCTCCGAGAATTAAATGACTTAAAGCAGCAGGACGTGAATGCAGCTTATCCTATGTCATACCTGTGGTTGAGCATTTAGTCGAGCTTTAAAAGACATACAGCAGAGAATAATCTGCATTAAACCCTTAAATTGGTCATTATTTTCAAAACTAATCTCTTAAATTTCACGTCTGTTAAGCCAAAAGTATTAACTGTCTAAGAAATTAATGTCTAAAGTTCTTTCCATTACTGGGCAGTATTCTAGTAACTAAAGTTTAAAGGAGAGTATTAGATCTTCTTTCTCCGAGAAAATAAAGCCGCTTCCATCTGTACAGTTTTCTTTCTGAAATCAGAAAATCTGGGTTTTCAACTATTCTTTGGGGGGGAAAGCTTTCATGCGGAAAACCATACTGATCTAATACATATACTCGGTCAACTTCTAGTGAGGGGATTGATCTCACTCACATAGGAAGACTTACAAACCATTCTTGGGTATTGCGTCCAAAAAGGCCACACAGTACCTTTTTACCAAGGGAGCTTACACCCTCAACACAAAATAAACATGCAAGGATCTGCCACACAAATTTATCACTAATGTGTTTATCACAAGAGCATGAGTGCGCTTCTGTGAAGAAGACTAATCTAGATCAGATGGTTGGGCATGGTACCCTGTAGAAAAGTACTACGTTTTGGCAAAGTCACCCCCACTTTTTGCCTTGTAAATGATTTAATTTCAACTGGAGGTGCTCTGGATTCCTGCTAACCAGGTCCCCAATCCCAGAACTCTCTACCAAAACTGTACAATTGATTACTCCAACTGGCAAAACCTTTAGCACCCTCTTTAAGTCCCTAGTTAATGGTAACCCTGGGCCTGAGGTACTAAAGAGGGTCGCAAAGGGCTGCAGCACAAATTGTGCCACCCTAAGGACCCCCCCCCTCACAAAGCACATGCACAGGTGCCATTGCAGGTTCCGTTTCTTGGTTACGGACAAAAGTGAAAACACACTGTCATACATCTGTGTGCCATGTCGACATTTTAACTTTCCTGTTTTTCTACCAATTATATTTGAACCTGCATTCAATTGTAAAACATTGCATAAGATTTTGCAAAGCATTTATTTCACTTCCATGTGCCAGGCTTGGCTTGGTTCTCGAAATGAAATAACTTTCTATTTTTATAGAAACAAAATTGCTCTGAGTTCAGTCTGAGTGTGTGACATAATTTGCTGATTGTGTACAACAAAGGCTTAACACTACCCTATGATAAAGCCTTACTGCTCGCCCACACTACCACAAATAGTAAGGTGCTATCTACTTTTACCTCTGCCTACCGTTTGCGTGCCATTGGACTCTTTGCAGACTACCTCATTTTGGAATGGTATAGACAGAGCCAGCATCCTACAACACGAAGTAGAAAAAGTTACTTAAAGTTATCTGAAAAGTAACTTTGCACCTGTCGCCCCTGGGTTGTTGTGAAGAGGACACATGTGTTGCTACATCCCCAAGCATTGGGAGGCCTGATTTCTGCTGTTTCAGCCCAACTGGCCCTACCATTCCAAGCCTGCAGCCTCTTTTTGCGAGGACTGATCCCAATAGAGTAACATTGGGCACCGACTCGGTTTCGCACATCTGCTCCTGGCCGACCTTGTTCTGCTGGTAGTGTTCTGTTGGTAATGCCTTGAATCTTGCCTACCACTCGCCTTAACTCCTAGAGATTTGTCCCATAAGTCACTGTACTATACCTGAATGCCGCATTGACTTTTCCTCCCATAGTATAACACTGCATCCTCCAGAAACTGCACCTAGTGTGGCCATTTTTAACAGAAAAAATCCTATTTATTAATGTACTTACCTGAATGATTTTCTTTTGTTGGCTAAACCTATATAATAATTGCTAACTTTATAAATTGGTGTGGCTCATCTTGAGTTGTGTGCCTCATTTATTGACCATTGTGTGTATTTTCAGATGTCTTGCACTCCTTTGTGATAAGCTTCAGGCAGCTTCAACACACTACCCCTTAGCAGAGCACATTGGGATTGCCATAGCAAGCCCCCTGTCTAATCATAATGGAACCACTGTGCTGTTTACACTGAGTATCTAATTTTGATATATCCTATAAAGAGCCAACTTCCTACATTTCCCCGTTGTGATATGTAGGAAACTGGACTTGGTTGCAGTACACCCAACTCCACCACACACTTTTTGTCTCGTATCTGATACAACCTCAACTGAAAGTGTCCTGAGTTCCTGCTAACCAGTCCCCAGAACCGATGTTCATTCTCTGAACTGTACCATTGTTCCACCGTTTGCACTCTTTAGACTCTATAGAAGCCCCTAGTAAATTGTAGCACTGGTGCCTAGGGCATTGGGTCTAAAGAGGGCCCCAAAGGTCTGCAGCACAAATGGTACCACTCTAAGGGACCCATCACCATGCTCATGCAAAATGCCATTGCAGCCTGGGTGTCTTGGTGCAGAGAATAGTGAAGTCGACATTGGCAGACCTCCCTATATAATATCTTATTTTTCTAATTTGGGCACAAATTTATTCTGTGAGAGGTCATTATTGCATCTGAATACAACAAATGCTTAGCACTTCCCTCTGAGCCTAACTGCTCGCTGCCACAAAAGAGAGCATTAGTATTAGCTACTTGAGCCTCTGTTAGCCAATTGGGACCTACTGGACTCTGTACACAGTTTACTTTTTAGGGCACTAAATCGGGGGTGATTCCTCTGTTGTGGTGGAGGAGGGTCGCCCCACTGCTGAAATCAGCAGGGGCAAGTGTGAAAAATAGTTTTTGGTTTTTTCTACTTTTCACTGAGCCAGAGCTGGGCGGGGCCATCCTATCCTCCGCTTTGGGGATTCCCAAAGCGGAGGAGATTCCTTGTGGATCATGGGATAACGTTGTTGGCATAGCTTGAGGATGACTTCACAATTGACAAACACTGATACTCAAAGAACAAACCAGTAGTAGTAGAAAACACTTAATTCGGTAGCCAAGTACCATCAAAGTATACATAAGAACAATACAATAAATGTAAATGTAAATGTGTGGGATTTGTAAAGTGCACAGCTGCCCGTAAGCGTCCCGGCGCTGAAGACCGCTGGGGAACCCGTCCTGGATTTCCCTGTGAGATGGTCCCTTCTGGGTATCTCCAAGGTGAAACCAGGCATCCCCGGTGTCTGTGGGGGGCCGTTGTAGAGATGAGGCAAGCTTAATGCCCAGAGTTGCCGAGTGTGATCCCTGGTTAGAGTAGGCACCGAGGCGAGAATTATCGAGTCTGCTGACCCTGGTCCACGACCCTGCCGCGTCGGGAATTGAACCCTGGTCCCGGGCCGTTCTCTGCTTCCGGGTCTGCCGCCTCTAACCAGTGAGCCACACCACTCTACTATATATAATATATCAAAATACATTTTTTAAAACCTTGCTTAACTCAGTTCATATTAAAAAGAATAAATGCTATTGGAAAATCATTACTGTAGTCATTACTTGCTTACAGAACAAAGTGCAATAATCAAACAAGGGCTATGCTCAAAACAAGCAGTGAGCAGTATAATAACACATAAAATTTATCCTTTCATTTATATAAAAAGGGCGTTGATAAATTTAAGCGGTAGTTGGAGTGTCCTAGTCACACTGTGCAATCTGCCACATTTGTACCAGACTGCCTGTAAAAATATACTAGTGTCAAACCAGTATAACTATCTCTTTATCAAATATACTTTATTTTAGATAGTTGTGTAGTGAATTCGGTTGACAAATGTATAGGAATTAACCTTAAATTACTCTCCTATTCTCCTATCTAAAAGTTCTTTCTCAGTTAACCATGGAATTTGTGGCTTTTTTTAAGGTTACAAGCCACTGCAATTGTTTTGTGGGGTTGTCTCCAAAGCAGATAATGTTGTGGCAAAGCATCCTTCCCTTTCCCAGAAACACATCTCCAGTCTAAATTTGGCTGAGTCTGCATAATTACTACTTGGACTAACCACACTGAAGTTTCCTTGAATTCAGTTCATTGCCTCTCTGCTGCGGTTTGTTGTATTGTGCATGTGGGTTCTAAACCAAGTTTTCAGCCATATGCTGCTTCAAGTTTCTCACCTCCCCCATGGACTGTGGTCTAGAGTTAATGTAGACATCTAAGCAATTATCATTGAGAAATACTAGAATTGTATTTATTCATGAGATGTGAATTACTGATTTGTGGATATTCCCTGTTAAGCTTATAAAGGGACTGAATGCTTTCTGATAAGGCTAGATCTAACAATATCCTTGTCTTGTGCTCAAAGTTATTAGGGGTTCTTGTTGCAAATAAGGTTCATTTGAAGTTTTGCGAAATAATGAATCCTATCCTATTGATCATTTGTAACTGTTAAATATTTCACTCTAGCTCATCATAGTTAAGATCATTGAACATTAATACAGAACATTAAGTAACTTTTGCTTTTGTATTTGTGCAGGGAGAAAAGCAGAGACCGAGAGCGTGAACGCATCTTAGAACGTGAACGAGAGCGTGAACGAGAAAGGGAACGAGAACGGGAGAGGGAGAGAGAAAGAGAAAGAGAACGGGAACGTGAACGAGAACGTGAGCGTGACCGCGATAGGGACAGGGATAGGGAGAAAGAAAAGAAAAGGGACCGAGAGGAAGATGAAGAAGATGCATATGAACGTAGAAAGTTGGAGCGAAAACTCCGCGAGAAGGAAGCTGCTTATCAGGAGGTAGGTGTGACTTTTGTGTACACTTGTTTGCAGCCACATTTTCACTGCAGATCTTAAACTGTTACCGAAAATGGGCAGCTAGTTTAATGAGGGCCTCAGTGATAAAGCATCAATGCATACATTTCATTGATTCAACAGACTCATTGTGACATAATCTGTATCCAGATTCTAGCTCATTATAGAGCATTTTAAACTTCATTTTCCCTGTGGCCTCGTGATCGAGTAGCGAGTTCCTCCACAGATTGCTTGATTGGTAATATATTTTGAATTTGAAAATCTGTTTTTTCTGTTTCTCTCTAAATGTAATGTTGAAATTGTTTGCCGACTGACCCATAGGATTTGTGCTACAGTTCCTTCTAAAACACCTGGCCTCTGTGCACCTTCGGAGTTGAAAACCAACATCTGGTAGTCCAAAATGGGGCATAAAGTGTGGAGGAGGGGGCAACTGTAGCAAAATTCCAGCTCCTACCTAGTGTATTACCAAAACACATTAAAGTAACATCTGTAGTTACTGCATAGCGACTCAGCATGCACTTGTTTTTGTGCCTATAGTTAAGCTTCATAATGTATCGTTAGTGTGCTCTTGCAATGGAGAGGAAAATGTAGCAATTCCAGTGTGCAGCACTCCTTGGTCCCTAATACCATCACCCCATCTTCACCCACTTCCCTGTTTCTGCAATTGGAAAACTGGAAAACCAACACCCAGAAGGAATCTGTTCAGCCAGTGAAGAACATGTCTCACCTATAAATCTACTTCACACACCATCCCTGCAGTGCTTTTTCTCTCTACTAGTAGGAAAACATGAAGGGGGGCAGTGCCATGTACCTGAAACCATCCTACAATCCCCTTTGATCATACTGGTGAGAAAGCTAGGTACAGTGGTTTTTGTTCTTGGCAGTGAGTCTACTGAGCTAATTTCTTTACTTACTATGTTGCATTATATTTTAACACTATCCTTCGATATTCACCTATAGATAGTTTAAGGAATCCGTATTAAAATGTCTCTGTAGTCTTTGGTCTTTGAATCAAAACATGAACAGTGCACAATCAGTACTTCTGCTTTACAGTTTACTTACATGCCCAAATATTACATTTGCACTAGTCCTGAAAATCTTGCCATTGATTACCAGACCGTAGGCATTTAAAAGTTCCATAATTGGCGGTGAATAGTTTTGCCAGTCTCATTTGTTTTTTTATCCTCTGCATACAAATGTGTATCATATGTTTATCACCAACAAGTTGCCCTGGTTGTTCTAGATTCACTACTAGGTTTAAGAAGAAAATGTTTGAGCTGTGGCACAGCAAAAAATGTGTACATTACCAGCATTTCTCCCCTTGCTGAGAAGTGGGTTACTTTTGTTGGTTACAGCGTGTTACTGCAACTCTGTGTCAAACTTAGTTTGTGGTGTTGGGCATGGCACATTCAACAGGCCGGACCTGATATTAATTTAATCGATCTTCCTTTAATTTTAATGTATGTTCATGAATTTATTTCAGCGTCTTAAAAACTGGGAAATCAGAGAGCGGAAAAAAGGCAGAGAGTATGAAAAAGAAGCTGAACGGGAGGAGGAAAGACGAAGAGAAATGGTAAGAACTGTGATCTGTTTAGGCCATCTGCGTGTGTACAGAAAACATTGGATGTCTAACAGGATTTCTTTAATTTTTAAAGGCAAAAGAAGCAAAAAGGTTAAAAGAGTTTTTGGAAGATTATGACGACGACCGAGATGATCCCAAATATTACAGGTCTGTGGAATGTATTAACTTCAGATTATGCAGGTTTTTTAAGCCTTTAAGATAGATTGCATTTATTCTGCAGACTATTTATGTAGGTGCTGCTCATTCAAACTTGCGTAGTTTATCCATGTAAGTTGTAGGTATATTGCTCTTGCATCAATCAGTTTATATACCAGTTTAGTTGTGATGACCAAGGAGAAATATTGCCTTAGAACGAGTTGGAATCTTTGAGCATAGTTGGTTTCACAAGCAATAGGTGTACATTTCACAGATCAAGGTGAAGGAAGGAGTTAAGGCTGTTCAGTGCGATTGCCTTACAGGTTCTCCTCTATGAAATATCCACCAAGAGGTCATAAATCTCAAACTTATGGATGCCTTGTCAGTGAGCATTTTTGGAGCTAACTTCTGGTGAATTGAGATCTACTTCCATGTGACTGACATGTGGGTTACACCCTACAGTCTAAGTGTTATTATCCTTTTGAAAAATAAGATTTTTCATATAGCTACATTTCAAAAATGCTTATTAAAGGTTCACCGTGTCACTTTTTAAATGCTTTCCTCATCCCTTTGGTGGGTCTCCTCTGCGTACAATGTTTATCTGTATGATTGACTATTGTGGACAGTAAGTACCACAGTTTACAATATGATTTGATTATCCTCATTTATTACCCGATTGTTTTTTTTATCAAACTTATTTCCTTGCTTTATATCTAATAGCGTTCTCGCCTCTTCTTTCTGTCCTTTCCGTAGAGCATAGTCTCCTCATTATCATTTTGATTTGGTAACTTTTGTCCTTTCACTGCTTATAATTGATGTCGACATTTTCTTTTTGCTTTAACGCTCCTGGGAATACGATCTTTTTCATCTCTACGTGGTTTTTTTCCTCATGCTGTGCTGTCTACATTGCTTTCTTCCCTCCAAAAATGTATTCCTGTCTTTCCCACCCTTCCAGCTTTTCTGTCAATTCCGGCCTCCCTCTCTGCTTGCTAGTCATATCCCACTGGCACTGCTTGCCTTTAACAAAATCTGCATTTAAGTTGTTCCCACTACGTTTACTTTCTCATTACCTCTTGTTGCTCCCCCTGTGCAATCGGTATTTCATATCTGGCTGCTCCACCCTCCGTTGCCTACTATGGATCAATAGATATCTGTTAGCATCATTGGAGTGCTCTTTGTATTTTACGTTCTGCCTTATTTTTGCTTTCTTCTTGTATCTTCATTTCTGCCTCACATCCACCTTCATTCTCCCTCCTTGCTGTTTTCTTTGTTGCTTATTACATGACAAGAAGTATGTCATTTTTCCCTTACCTCATCTTGCTCAATCAAAATTGTAGGTTCGAGGCATGTGGGCTGCTGAATTCATATCTATAGCATAGATCGCCGCCTAGTGTTGGGTCCGGATGATTGCACGTTGTTGTCCTGGAAGAGTCTTCGAAGTATCACGAGATAGGTGGCTCCTCCCCTGGACTACAGTGCGCATGGGCATCGACTCCATCCTCAGATTGTTTTTTTCCGCCATTGGGTTCGCATGTAATTTCGTTATTTCCAGTTCGGAATCAACATACACTTTTTCGAGGCCTGAAGGCCTTTTCGAACCGTCGGTATTGTTTGCGTTCGGTGCCCGGTTCAGTTCCAACTCAGTTCGAGTCGGATATCCGGGGAGTTGTGACTCTTCGGTGATCGAGGCCCAGTCGACGCAGCAAGACTTTCGACGGCATGGAACGGAGTCCGTTCAAGAAGTGTCCCGTGTGCGGATCGAAGTATCCCCACATTGACGTCCATCCAGTGTGCAACAAGTGCCTGTCGCCGGACCACGACGAGGCCAGCTGTATGGCCTGTTCCAGGTTTCGTTCGAAGAAGACGATTCGGCTTCGGCGCGCCTCGAGGCCCGGCGCTCGGCCCCGGCACCGGTGGACATCTTCGACGACTAAGAAGCGGACGAACAACAGGTTCAGATGCAGATTTCACCTCCAATGGTGGACATCGAATAAGACTATGAAGCGGATGTCGAAGGCCACGACGTAGAAGTCGTCGTCGACGAGGTAGGAGATGACAATGAGGCCTATCTGGCCATGGAAGATAGCTCAGAGGAAGAGCTATGCCCCGTTCGAACAATTACAATGGCTCAGGTCGAGGGATCGCCACATGACCTTACCCAAGACCTTATACCAGCATCCACGGCCCCGCCTTCCGGCCCGGCTACGGACACTTCGGCAGAGCCGCCATTGTCGAAAACGAAACTGAAACCATCGGTGTCGACAAAAACAAAAATGGTCGAGGCGCCATCAAAACCGAAGACGTCTGCTCCCCCATCGACGCCATCGTCTTCCGATGTGTCGGGGCTATCGAAGCCGAAGAAGGCTATCGACCCGGTCAAGGTGCCAAAAGTGGTCAAGGACGTCGAGCCGAAAACCAGAAAGGGCGTCGACTCGGAGTCAAGCAAGGCCGTCGAGCCGAAGTCAAAAAAGACTGTCGAGCCGCAGTCGGGCAAGGGCGTCGAGCCGAAAACCGAAGCCAGTAGTCAAGGCCGCCGATCCGAAACCGTCGGCGTCAACGTCTGCGGCCACGGACAGAGATCGTAGCGCTCCTAAGAAGGATGCTCCTACGCCTCGATCAGAAAAGCCGAAGTCATTGACGCTCGGGTCTTCCCCTGTGGGTGGACCGAGGTCAACTGTCGGGTCGACTAAACCGTCCGCTTCCTTTACGAAGCAGGCCTCGGACTCCCTCAAGCGAATTAGGGACAAGGCTTCAGCGTCGGAACCAAAGACACCTTCCACCCCGAAGCAAGCTGTCCCAACGACAAAGTCTTCGACGCCGATCCTCTTCACGTTGCCGCCGAAGGTGGCGCCGAAGGCCTTCGCACCACGGTCGGTGCCAAAGGACTCTGTGGTGTCGAAGCCGACTCACCCGGCTGGGAGCGTGAAGCATCGACCACCCTTACTAGAGGAGCAGTCGGAGCATTTCATCGATGCCGACACCGGGAAGCTTACGCTTTACAAAAGAAAAATCACGGCATCGCAGCCTTTGGAGTCGTACACAATTCCTCTAAAGCGCAAAAGGCCTGCTCCAGAATCACCGGTCTTGGTTGAACCGATAGTTCCTCAGACTCCAAGACTTGCAACGCCCTCACCCACTTACTCTGATGGAGAGGATGCCGGGGAGCAGGATGAGGAATACAATTTTCCTGCCAACACAGAGCCTGATGAACAACAGGACTCATGGGTAGAGACAGGTGACCAAGGGGATCAGCACGCCTTCCTTGACCCTCAGGTGTATAACGTCAAGACCTCTCCCACTGAGGATTCTGCGGCATTTAATGACTTAATTGAAAGGGCAGCTAAAAACCACGACGTTGAAATGCATGCTGACCCTGTAGAGGAGGACTTCCTCTTTGACACTTTCTCAACTGCTGAAAAGACTGTAAAGACTCTTCCAATGCTGAAGGGGGTCCTTAAGCATGCTGCAGACATTTTTAAGGAACCCACACGGTCAAGGGTAGTCAACCCTAGAATTGAGAAAAAATACAGACCGGCACCTGGCGATCCTACCTACATCAAGGGCCAGTTGCCATTGGACTCTTTGGTAGTTTCTAATGCACGCAAAAGGGCGAATTCGCAGACCACCGGTGAAGCTCCTCCCCCAGACAAAGAATCTAAAGTGCTGGAGGCATCAGGAAAGAGAGTAGCAGCTCAGGCGGCCAATATCTGGCGTATCTCTAACACGCAGGCACTCTTGGCTAGATACGACAGGGCACACTACGACACACTAGAGACCCTGTTGCAGCATCTACCAGATCAATATAAAGAGGCAGGGAAGATGCTTATCCAGGAAGGGAAGCTAATCTCGAACCCTTCCATCAAATGTGCACTAGATGTTGCGGACACTGCGGCCAGGGCAATTAATACCAGTGTGATGCTGAGACGTCAAGCATGGCTTAGGATCTCTGGGTTTAAGCCGGAAATACAAACTACCATCCTTAACCAGCCAGTAAACCCTGACAGATTATTTGGTCCTGAGGTGGATACCACCCTGGAAAAAATAAAGGATACCGAGACTGCCAAGTCCATGGGGGCTCTCCAGTCCCAGCAGTTTCGGGGGAGCACTTTTCGTCGCTCAGGCAATAGAGGTGTTTCCAGAGGCCAAATGTCACAGCAAACACAATTCAACAAAGGTGGGGCGCAATCCTCTTACACCAAGCAGAGTAGAGGAGGATACCGTGGCAACAGCACCAAGGGCAGAGGCAGGGGCAACAACAACTCCCGTTCCGCCACCAACAAACAGTGACTCCCTGTCACTGCCCCCCCCCCCCCCCCAGACCATCCAACACCTGTCGGGGGGGAGACTCCAGCAGTTCCTGCCAGTCTGGAAATCCATCACCACAGACAGGTGGGTCAGGAAACTTATCCAGTTCGGCTATTGTTTGGAGCGAACATCCACTCCACCCAACATACCACCAAAACACCGTCCTATGTCCACAGAGCATTTGCACCTATTGCAGCAGGAGGTTCTTGTCATGCTGCAAAAAGGCGCAATAGAGCTCGTGCCAGTGGAGGAAGAAGGCGCAGGGGTCTATTCCCTGTACTTCTTAATCCCAAAGAAGGACGGGTCTCTCATACCTATTCTGGACCTAAGGCCCCTAAACCAGTACATTCTCTCAGAACACTTCCACATGCTAACACTGCAGCAGGTTCTTCCGTTGCTCAATCAGAGAGACTTCCTCGCAACCTTGGATCTCAAGGATGCTTACTTTCACATCCCACTCCATCCATCCCACAGGAAATACCTCAGGTTCACCATTCAGAATCGGCATTACCAATTCAAGGTCCTTCCTTTCGGGGTGACCACAGCCCCCAGAGTGTTCACGAAATGTCTGGCGACAGTGGCGGCGCACCTCAGGAGACGAAACATCCATGTCTATCCTTATCTGGACGACTGACTGGTTCAGGCAAAGTCAGCCCAGCAGTGCGCTGCAGATATGTCCCACACCATTCACCTTCTTCACGGTCTGGGCTTCTCACTGAATTATCCGAAGTCGCACCTTCAGCCAGCCCATGTGCGGCAGTATCTGGGCGCGACGATGGATACTCTGACAGCCATGGCTCAGCCAAATTCAGTGAGGATCGACAACATCCAGTCGCTAATCCAAAAGTTCAGACCTCAACACTCACTTCCAGCGAGAGTGTTCATGCAGTTGATAGGCATGATGGCCTCCTGCATCTTCATAGTCCCGCACGCAAGATTGCATATGCGTCCGCTCCAAGAATGCTTGGCACATCAGTGGACAGTTGAATGACCTAGTGTTGGTGACCGGTCGGCATACAACTCTCTGCATTGGTGGAATCCACACAACCTTTGCAAGGGCCGACCGTTCCAAGAGCCTGTGCCACAGATTATCCTGACGACGGACGCGTCTCTCCAGGGATGGGGAGCTCATGTGCTCCACTACACGGTGCAGGGACTATGGACGACGCAGCAAAGAAAGATGCACATCAACTACCTAGAACTGATGGCAATGTTCATGGCACTCAAGTCCTTCAAAGTACATCTGTGCAACAAGGTCGTGTTGATCCGGACGGACAACATGACGGCCATGTACTACATCCAAAAGCAGGGAAGTACCCACTCTCCACAGTTGTCTCATCTGGCTCAGAGCATGTGGAAGTGGGCCATTCAGAGGAACATCTTCCTCATGGCGGAACGCCTCCCGGGCAAGGACAATCAGATGGCGGATCTGCTCAGCAGGTACAGCCACCAGATGCACGAGTGGGAGTTGCATCTATCAGTACTCCGCCCGTACTTCCAGCAGTGGGGTCATCCAGAGATAGACCTGTTTGCCACAAGGGAAAACGCAAAATGCCAAAGCTTTGCCGCCAGGTTCCCTCACCCACAGTCGCAAGGCAATGCGATATGGATGAACTGGTCAGGCAGATTTGCGTACGCTTTTCCCCCAGCACCTCTCATACCGCTGGTGGCAAGAAAGCTAAAGCAGCACTAGATGACGCTCATCCTGGTTGCTCCAATGTGGGCACGCCAACCATGGTACACCACGTTTCTAGAACTCTCCGTGGTACCGCATCAAAGGCTGCACCTCACACCCAGGCTCTTGACGCAGAACCATGGCGACATTCCGCATCCAGATCCGCAACAGCTCAATCTGGCGATCTGGCTCCTGAGGTCTTAGAGTTTGGCTACCTTGATTTGCCTCCTGAATGCATGGACATCATCCGGGAGGCAAGAAAGCCTACTACCAGAGCTTACTATGCAGCGAAATGGAAGCGGTTTGTTATTTACTGTACAGAACACAACATCAACCCGCTAGATGCATCCATTCCTAATATCTGCTATTTGTTACATCTTTACAAATGCAATCTAGCGTATGCTTCCATTCGGATACTTATCCGCCATAGCGGCTTATCTCCAGAACAGGCAGCATCTCTCTGTTTTCAGGGTGCCTGCCATTAAAGCCTTCCTAGAGGGGCTGAAGCGGGTCATCCCTCCCAGAACCCCGCCAGCTCCTGTATGGAACCTCAATGTGGTCCTCACCAGGTTGATGGGCCCACCTTTTGAGCCTCTACATTCATGTGAGATTCAGTTCTTAACATGGAAAGTGGCTTTTCTCATTGCCATTACGTCTCTACGACGTGTTAGTGAGCTACAGGCGCTCACTGTACAAGAGCCATTTATTCAAATTCATTCCAACAGGGTGGTACTGCGCACTAACCCTAAATTTCTTCCTAAGGTGGTTTCGAACTGCCGCATTCTTTCAGAATCCTGAGACAGTAGCAGAAAGAATGCTCCACACTCTTGATGTCAAACGCGCTTTGATGTACTACATCGATAGGACAAAGGATTTTAGGAAGACACAACAACTCTTTGTTGCCTTTTCGCCACAGCACAAGGGCAACCCCATTTCCAAAGCAGGGATAGCCAGGTGGATCGTTAAGTGTATTCAGATTTGCTATCACAAGGCTAAGCGCACTTTAACGGTCCCCCCCCCCGAAGAGCCCACGCCACCCGCAAGTTGGGGGCCTCCATGGCGTTCCTGGGTAATATTACTTTAGAAGATATTTGTAGAGCAGCCACATGGTCTACACCACACACATTTACTAAACATTACTGCGTAGATGTGCACTCCAAACAGCAGGCAGCTGTAGGACACGCTGTTCTTAAAACACTTTTTCAGACTTCTGCAGCTGGCACAGGCGGCCGCCGTTAATGGAGGAACTGCTATGTATTCTATGCTATAGATATGAATTCGATTCAAAAGGGGGTGGTGATGGACAGAGTATCTGAATTAAGCAGAACACTCCTACCCAGTCAAAAGATCAGGGCTTGATCCATCACTGTTTTTTAGCTCACTGCACCATACCAGTTCAGAACCTGGCTACATGCAAATTAGTCTGACCCTGGCCCAGTGCATCATGGGAACAGGGCAGACCAAACTACCAAGCCAATTCTTTACTGGAAAGGAAACAAGCTTCCTTTTGAATCGTTTTGGCCACCACAAGTGTGGAAGGGTATGCTCAGATGTGAGTCCCTTGCTCACTGCACCATCAGGATTCAAGCAAGCCGGGCCGAAGACGGCTGTAATGCTAGAAACCGGTCCCCGGAAGCTTGTTTCCGTTCCAGTTTCCGTTCCAGTAAGAACCTATAGTTCACGTTTTTTCATTTTTTGTATAATACACTTTTACATATCTATACATGTGAGTAAGGTGGGTATATGTGCAAATCCCGTCCTGAAGGAGGCTCTGTCCTCCGAAACATGCCAATGTAGACGACGCACAAATGAGGTTGGTGTACTTAATCATACACTCACGAACCTCTCTCTGCACTCCTTTTAACAATACCAGCCGGGGGCTGAATAAAGTTTTTCTCCAACCCCACGAGCCAGGTATTTTTTAACCCTCACCCACTTTAAACTCTCCACTCACATACGTCTTTTACCCCACACACACCACACATAGTCCACCTAAAGTGCTCCCACGTAGTCGTCGGTCGCATCACGCCGCATCCCGTAGAGGGGTGCGAAGACCCCGATGATGAAGCATGACACCAAGGGGCCTGTTGGTGTGTGAGGGGTATTTAAACAACACTGAGTGCTCCCCATCATTATAGGGACCATCTCAAACTGCCCCAGTGGATTCCACTTTGTTTTTAAAACTACAAGGCTACATTGACCAGCACTTCATCTTGAAGTTAAAAGGATAGCCAAAGAATATAAAATTGTGCACCCTTTGTCAAGTTTCACACCTAGAGAAACTCCCCTTCACAAAAATCCTTTGTCATGGTAGAGAGGAAGGGTTGGACAGACAAGCCCCAGGGGCTGCCATATGTGCCTGGAATTGGGATACCGTGCCTTTAAGGAACTCTCCAGAGACCCTCTGTATCCCAGGATGCACAGCCAAAGGCCTTTTACTTTCAGTTCTTTTTCCGGCTCCTGCTAGCAGGACCCTGGAGCATTGAGCTTTACCTTTTTGGGTATAACTTCAATTTTTGGAGCTTTTCCGGTGTTTTGAGTGTTTCACTCGGCGTCTGGGGTCTTCCTCTTCCAGTTGCTGTTTTTTGACCAGTTTTGCTACCTCTATATTGTCAAGTGCCCTCAGTGTGGTAGAAGGCTAAATCTGACCCCCACAGAGTGTGCATACTCTGTCTCCCTTCTAGCCATGCCCCTGACTCCTGCGATATCTGTCACTCTTTCTCCAGGAGGACCCTGCGTGCCGGGGAGAAGATTCGTGTTCAAGGCCTGGACTAGAGGAGACATCCAGAACCAGGTGGGTCTTCTGGGCATGGAGGGACTCTATCTTCATCCTCTGCTCGTGCATTGGCCTCTTGGGGCTCCCCAGTCAAGAAAAGGCCCAGAAAAGGCACCGGTCCCGTTTGACGTCGATGGCTTCTACTTCGGCATCGAGAGGTATGACCACCATATGCTCCCCGTCGACCCAGGGCTCTGGGTCGAAGCGACGTCGCCGTTCGGTGTCGAGGGGTAGGACGTCGAGACCTCGGACGAGGTCGATGTCTAGGAGTTTACGGGCGTCGACACACCATCGACGTCTTGATGAGTCCCTTAGAGGCAGGCGCTCGCCGTCAAGGCGACACTGTTCGCCTTAAACGTCGACAAGAAGAACGATGTCGAGGCGAAGACACTCTGTTGGGGAGTTCGTCGACATCAGGAAGATAGACGTCGAGAAGAGACATCAAAGAAGTCTACGTCGAGGAGAGAAAAGTCTACGTCGAGGGGAGAAAAGTCGACGTCTAAGAGGAAGTCTAGGCCCAGAACAGTGTCTAGTGCCTCTGTGGTGAGCGTCTCATAGTCATCGGCGAGTCACCGGTCGCGCCAGCGCCGGTGCTCGCGCTCAGAGAGGTCGGCCTCCAGAATGTCCTCCCTGAGGCCTGCTCGTAAGAAAAGAAGAGTTCTTAGGTCACTGGACTTTGATTATTCCCTGACCTACTCACCCTCAAGGCCCAGGACGCCTACACCTCCTCCTCCTCCTCCTCCTCTTACTCAGCTTCCTCCGCCAGTTCGTCTTCTTCTTCGTCTTCTTCGTCTTCGTCGTCGTCGTCGTCTTCTTCGTCGTCTTCTTCTTCGTCGTCTTCGTCGCTGTCTTCTTCTTCGTCTTCGTCCCATGGAGCTGTTTCTGACGCCGGCCTCTGTGAAGTCGGCGCCATCTAGACTTCAAAAGAAGTACAGGCCCCCGGATTCTGATCCAGCATTCTTGAGATCGGATCCTGTGCCGGATTCTGTCATTGTGACAGCGGCCAAGAAACAGCATTCCACTCCCCCCGTCGTCTACGGTCCCTCCAGACAAGGAGAGCTGGCACATGGATTCGGCAGGAAGGAAAGTCTGTAGTACGGCTGCCACTTCGATGAAGGCACGGTATCCCGTTTCCAGGTGCATCAGCACTTTTGGGCAGATATGACTGCTCGTTGTGGGAGTCCCTACAGCAATTCATTGAGCTCCTCCCTAGAGACAGGAGGGAAGACTTCCAGGAGATTCTGAATGAGGGCATGATAGTCTCAAATCAGGTCATCAGTTCGGCGGCGGATGCCGCTCTCCTGGCCGCTCATGGGTACTGCCATGGCACAAATTTGAGGCGACATTCTTGGTTGCGCCTTACCTCTCTTAAGCCTGAGGCGCAACAGCGGATTGCTAATATGCCATTTTCAGGATCCACCCTCTTTGGGACTCATGCGGACGAGGAGATGGCCCGCATGAAGGCGGAAGTGGAAACGCTGTAGGTTTGGAGAAACCGAAGGACCAGCGGAAGTCGTTCCGCCTCTTCCAGAGGCGTTACTCTTCCCAGAGGTATCAACAGGGGCAAGGTCGCCAAGCTGGCCAGCAGCAGCAACAGCAATACCAGCGTCAGCCTATCAAGAAATGTCAGAGGGGCAGAGGCGGACAACAGTCCTCCTCAGCGAATAAGGGCCTGCCGGGTCTAAGCCCTGAGGAGTTACTTCCCCCTCGTCCGTTACCCGCTCCGGTGGGGGGGGGGGAAGCATACAGAATGACTTGGCAGAGTGGAGAAAAATTACTCTGGACAAGTGGGTGCTGAATATTGTTTGCAATGGATACACTCTTTGGTTTGTCAACCTTCCTCCAGCTATTCCACCGGTTCTGTCGCACTACCAGCTGCGAGAACTCCAAGCGGAGGCCGATACCCTGTTAAGAAAAAGGGCGATACAAGACATCCCTCTGTCTCAAAGGGGAAAGGGTCTATACTCCAGGTTCTTTCTGATACGCAAGAAGGACAAGAACGAGTTCAGGCCCATTCTGGATTTGCGACAAGCAAACAAATGGATTCGCAGGGAGAAATTTTGCATGCTGTCCTTGCACCAGATTTATCCTCTGCTGCAACAAGGAGACTGGCTTTGCGCAATAGATCTGCAGGATGTGTACTTCCATGTGCCCATTGCACGGAAACACCGGAAGTTCCTGCGCTTCCTAGTCTGCACCAATCACTATCAGTACACCGTACTACCGTTTGGTCTGAAGTCTGCACCCAGGACTTTTTCAAAATGCATGGCAGTGGTGGCAGCGCACCTGAGAAAGAACAAGGTGTTTGTCTACCCGTACCTGGACGACTGGTTGATCAAAGCCTCCACCTTCCAGGAAGCACAATTGAATTTCAACACGACAGCCGTTTTGTTGAATGAGCTGGGTTTGCACATCAACATGGCCAAGTCCGTTCCGACTCCTCTTCAGTGCCTGCAGTACTTGGGAACCTCCATCAGTACTCTCATAGCAAGCGTGTCTCCTTCGGAGGAGCGACGCTTATCGATCCATCGGAAGGCTTAGGCTCTCATGTCTGTTCCATCAGCGACAGTAAGGATGGTGTCTTCTTTTCTGGGGATGATGGCCTGTTGCATCTTCCTATCACCACATGCATGAGACACCTGCAGGAATGTTAGGAGGATCAATGGGACCAGCAACTTGGGAGATGGGACGACCGGATCCAACTGTCTATACACGCTCAACAATCTCTGAGATGGTGGTGTTCGGCAGAGAATCTCCTCGAGGGGGTTCCTTTCCACAAGTACATTCCCACACAGAATATTGTGACGGATGCCTCTCTCCATGGCTGGGGATGCTTCTCTCCACGATTGGGGAGCGCATTCAGACCATCTACAGATCCAGGGAACGTGGTCCCAGATGGAATTCACGTACCACATCAACTTTCTGGAACTCAGAGCTGTTCATTTGGCGCTGAAAGCCTTTCATCCATCCTTCCAGACCAACTCCTTGCTTGTACAGATGGAGAATACGACCACAATGTATTACCTCAACAAGCAGGGGGGCTCGACATCGCGCACACTGTCCCAGGGAGCGCAGGCGATCTGGCACTGGCTGTTAGCCAGAGGACTGACGATAAGGGCGACCCATCTACCAGGTGTGTAGAATGCTCAGGTGGACGCACTCAGCAGGCTCGTTCAGGAGAACCACGAGTGGGTGTTAAACGACGAGGTGCTAGGAAACGTCTTCGAAAGATGGGGCACTCCAGACCTAGATCTGTTCGCCACCGCCGAATACAGAAAATGCCGAGACTTCGCCTCCAGGTTTTACCAACTGGGGACTTTGGGAAATGCGCTATGGATCAGCTGGTCGAACAGCTATCTGTACGCTTTTCCACCCATTCCCCTGATTTCGGCGGTGCTCATCAAAGTGTCTCAGTCCAGAGCGCGAATAATCCTCGTTGCTCCGGATTGGCCTCGACAGTGGTGGTTCACAGACCTGCTCCACCGGTCTCTCCAACCCCACCTGCGGCTTCCATGTCGGCCGGACCTTCTAACTAAGTTCGGGGGCAGATGGTGCACCCCAACCTCTCATCGTTGAGTTTGGCGGCATGGCTCCTGAGGTAGTACAGTATGGACACTTGAACTTGCCTGACAACTGCATGGAGATACTCAAGGAGGCTAAGACCTTCCACTAGGACTTCTTATGCCTACAAGTGGAAAAGGTTCTGCATCTGGTGCACGTCCAAGAATGTTGATCCTACCTCCTGCAAGGAAGACGTCATCCTTCCATGTCTCTTACATTTGGCTCAATCTTTCTTTAATTTCCATTCTATTAAGGTTCACGTCGCAGCATTAACTGCGTACAGGAAATGCCCTTCAAAAACATCCTTCTTCCAGATTCCTGCAATTAAAGATTTTTTGGGAGGGATTGAAGTAAGTGTTTACTCCTGTTAGGCGCCCGTCGCCTTCATGGGAACTGAATGTGGTGCTGTCTCGGTTGATGAAGGAACCTTTTGAACCCTTTCATGAGGCTTCAATGCACCATCTTTCCTGGAAGGTGGCCTTCCTTGTGGCTATAACATCGGCCCGCAGGGTGAGTGAGATTCAGGCCTTGTTGCCAAGAGCCTTATCCAGTGTTTCATGCTTCTAAGGTTGTCATGAGGACTCACCTTAAGTTCCTACCTAAAGTGATTTTGATTTTCATGTTAATCAGACGATAACTTTACCTACGTTCTTTCAACATCCTTCCTCTCCGGTGGAGAGGTCTCTTCATTCCCTTGATGTAAGAAGGGTGTTGAAATTCTACTTAGATAAGACTAAGGACATTGGTAGGTCAGACCAATTTGTCAATTATGGTTCAGTCCGGAATGGTCTTGCCACATCTTAACAGTCCATCTCCAGATGGATAGTGTCCTGTATCCAGTTGCGTTACCAGAAGGCTAGCGACCTTAGGGTGTAAACCTAAGGCTCATTCCACCAGGAGCAAAGCAGCAACGGCTTTGCTACGTAATGTTCCCATTGCAGATATCTGCAGGACTGCCACTTGGAAGTCGGTCCACACCTTTGCCAAACACTAATGCCTGGACTCTGATGCCAGCGGAGATGCTCAGGTTGGGCAGGCTTCGTTGAGAAATCTGTTTGTACAGTGATACTTTTATCTGTTTCCTCCACCGCTGGTTTGATTTTTTTGGGATGGGCTTGCCATTCTATTCACTAGATTATGGCTATACACAGAGATCCCCTACTAAAGAAGGAGTCTTTTCTTACCTGTAACTCCAGTTCTGTAGTTGGGGTATCTCTGTTATAGTCATAAGCCGCCGCCCTCCTCCCCGGTGGATGAAATGATAATCTACTGAATGCTACAGGCCTAGCTTTATACACTTTCAAAAAGAACTGAAAGTAAAAGGACTTTAGCTGTGCATCCTGGGATACAGAGGGTCTCTGGAGAGTTCCTTAAAGGCACGGTATCCCTTTTCCAGACACATAATGGCAGCCTATGGGGCTTGTCTGTCCAACTCTTCCTCTCTATCATGAAAAAGGATTTTTGTTAAGAGGAGTTTCTCTAGGTGTGAAACTTTACAAAGTGTGTAAAATTTAATATTCTTTGGCTATCCTTTTCACTTCAAGATGAAGTGCTGGCCAATGTAGCCTTGTAGTTTTAGGCTGCATTATTTGTCTTTGATTTTCTCTTAAGTGATCTTCTGCAGTCCTGCATAGACACTTAAGAGACTATTTCGATTGCTCCGGGGTCCATGCACATGGGCGGGACTATTCACTAGATTATGACTATAACGGAGATACCACTACTACAGAACTGGCGTTACAGGTAAGAAACTACTCCATCAGTAGGGATATGGATGTAGCCCCTCTCCCCAAAGGGAGTGGACAGCTAAAGGGTGTAGTAACCCAGGGGACAGTAGCCATCGACTACTGCCCCCTAACCTCGAAAAAGCCCTTAAATGTATTTAAGGGCCTCCCTGAGCCTTGTTCCTCAGATTCGACGACCTGAAAAGAACCGAAGAGCCGCGCAGCAGGAAATAAGGACAAATCACTTATTCCCAGCCCTACTGGCCTGTCTCCCGCTTCAGTGACCCTGCTTGCAGGCACCGGTTTGTCCCTGCAGCCAGAAACCTCCCAAGAAATTCAGACCTGAGCTGCCTTAAAAAAAAAAAAAAAAAAAAAAACTTTCTTCTGTGGACAACAGATTTGTCCAGAAAGAAACATTTCTGGGACACCTGATTCAGGCGAATCTGCGACACTTGCACCACTTTGCACCCGACGGCCAGAGTCTGAGTGTGACACCTGTCCTTTGAAGTCTCCCCAGTGATCCTGACCTAGTCCACGTCAGTGGCTGATCTCTCCACGATGTCTCGTGCAGTCTCTTCATGAATTGTCACTCGGACCGGATTCAGCTGAGAAAATCCATCACCAAAAGGCACCCCTGCATCCTCTGCCCCTGGGGCACCCAGACAAGTGTCCAGGTGTCGTCCCCCCCCCCCCCTCCCTCCCCCCCCCCCCCCCCCCCCATGCTATCCAACTTACCTGTCCAGCATTGTTCGTCTTTGTCCAGCCTCCTCGTCTGAGCCTTTAGCTTCTCTGTGGAACCGACGACCTCCATTGAAAAGCATTGGGATCCTGGTGCTGATTTGCACCCTGCTGTCCCCGGGGCTGCTGGTGAAGTAGCCTGTGTGCTGCCTTGTGCCTCCCCCGTTCTTAGTTCAACCCCTGAGGCCTTGCCCTGAAACCTCCTGTGAATCCGTGCATCTACGAGGTAGCCCCGATCGCCTCAAGCTAACATTTGACTCAGTGACCTGCACCTGGCCGCCCCAGTTCCTCTGGTGGTGCAGTTCCTACCTGAAACTGAATGATGACCTGTGTTGGTCAAAAACCCTGAAGACTAGGGAAGGAAGTCATCTACTTACCTCTTACTTCCATAGGATTGCATTATGATTTTCCTATTGCAGATAACTATCATAACAATTACGTCTACTGTATTTGACTGACTATACAAAAGCATTTCATTCACTTTAAGGCATTGTTTAATGCCTTTCAAATGTATTCCTCCTGCGTCTTGAACAATATTACTGCTATTATTGAAGCTGTTTTACTTATCTGCAACTGAGTTTCACCTGCTTGTAGAAACAAAATAAATTATTTTTATACAAACAATTGGTCTGGATTCAGTCCGAGTGTGTTTTATCATGTCTTGCCTGAGTGTGTACAATAAATGCCTAGCACAGCCCTCTTAAAAGCCTAACTGCTCAGCCGACCTACCACTAAAGTGAGAGTAAGGTATCTGCCTTATCCTCTGCTATACCTTTTGGGAATCGCTGGACTCTGTACACGCTACACCTCTTTTTGGTATGGTATATACGGAGCCAGCTTTCTACAATAGGGTAATAAATATTGGTGCACGTTAACAAAAGATGATATCAATAAAGGTGTTTGAGTACTGTCTTAATGTCATGATTGAAGCTAACACTGCTCGTCATTTAATTTGGCTTCTCTGCCTACTGCAGCCCCATCTTCCACCTCGATGTCCTCTACCTTTATGAAGATTTAAATGGTGCATGTGAGACAAATCAGTGTCATCCTGATTCCGTTTCACAGCTGTGAGAAAGTGCCATCTTTTTTGCCTTGGTATGCCCCCACTTTTTTCTGAACTGCTGATGTGCTTTGACTAAGTGTGCCCTGGGTTCCTGCCAACCAGGTACCCAGAGCCTGTGTTCCTTCCCTAAAACTGTGTTGAAACTAAAACCCAATTGTCATCTCTGGCGACCTATCGGCCCCTAGTAAATGGTACCTTAGTTATCCAGGGCATGGTGACCAGAGAAGACCCCTGAGGACTGCAGCAATTTATTGTGCCACACTCAGGGGCCCTGTACCCTGACTGCCTTTGCCGGCTGAGTGTCTAAGTACAGAACTAAACCAAGAGTCGACATGGCACACATCCCTGTGTGCCATGCCCACAGAACCCACTGCCCTGGCATACTTCAGTCACCCCTCTAGCTGGGTGCCCTATGCCAGAGGTGTGGGCACAGGTGCATGTGCCCCTACAGTACCCAGGGCCATTCTTGGGCACTGTAAGTGCAGTGATGCCATTAAGAGTATATGGCGCTGGGAAGTTGTCATTACGAACTCCACAGCACCATAATGGCTACACTGAAGACTGACAAGTTTGGTACCAAACTTCTCAGCACATTAAACCCGCACTGATGCCAGTGTGGGATTTAATGTAAAATGCAGCAGAGGGCATCTTAGAGATGCCCCCTGAAAACCTAACTTACAATCCACATCTGGGATGAGTGGCTGCAGAGGCTGCCACACAGCAGACATGTTGCTGGACCCCTGGGTGGTAGAGAACCCCGCTCTCCTGGGCCTGCAACAGTGCACATCCTGGGCGAGGTGCTAGGTCTCATCCCACAGGATGGGCAGGGGGAAGCTTCAAATGCATGCCGCCTCAGTGAGCTTCTCCAGACAATTTGCTGTACCCAGCAACTGGTCCCCACCAGTTCTGACCCCCACTCTGGCGGGAAGACTGTGAGGGAAAACTACGTCAGGAAGGGGGGTGTGCCAGCCTATGCCAACCCCACCCCTCAGGTGGGGGAGACGAGGTGAAGCACAACCCTGGGCTCCGGCCATCTTGAAGATGGGGAGCCCTGCCCAATCACAGCTAGGCTCCTGCCCCCCTCCCACAGGAGAGGAGCAGGCAAGGGGGTGTACCCACCCCAGGACAGGGATCTATTGGTCCCTGCCCTTGCCCTACCTGGAACGTCCCTTAATTCAGTATTTAGGGGCTCCCTGAACCTTCCTTCCTCCGATCCCGATACCAAAAGAAGAAAAGATCAAGAAGACCCGCCGCACAGCTGCTAACAGGACGACAACAACTGACTTGGCCCCAGCCCTACCGGCCTGTCCATCCTGGAACCTGCTCCTGCCTAAATCCCGGCGACTCCTGCGTACAGCAACCTTTGGATACTCAGAGGATCTGCCTGCCTTGACCCTCTTATAGACTGGGACTCCCGTCAGCAGAGGCTCTGCTGCAACAACCCCCCCTGGTGCCCGTGCCCGAGTGGTCCAAGACCACGAGGACGTCCCCCCGGCGACTGGGACCCGAAGTCCAGTGCCCAAAGACCCTCCTCGACGAACCAGACGACGCCTGCAGACTTAGAACCAAGCCCCCCCAACCGCGACCAGCTGAGGGTAAGCTTTTCCGGCACCCAAAGACACCCCTGCCTGCACCCAGTGCCCTAAAGCCCCCTGCGCCTCCCTTTCGGGTACCTACCTGTGCTCCAAGATTCCAACTTACCTCTCGACGTGCTGGTCGCCCCTGGAGAGTCTCCGCCCCCAAGCCTGCAGCCTTTGTTCCCTTTTGACCTTTTCCATTGGATAACATTGAGCG
The DNA here is from genome assembly GCF_964261635.1 of Lissotriton helveticus. Classification (NCBI taxonomy): domain Eukaryota; kingdom Metazoa; phylum Chordata; class Amphibia; order Caudata; family Salamandridae; genus Lissotriton; species Lissotriton helveticus. The sequence goes on from NC_136070.1 coordinate 72,248,532, forward strand.
CCTGATGGCTCAAAAGCACCCTGCACCCAGCCGCCCGAGTACCGCTGGGTGTACCCCCTTTGCCCTGAGCAAGTGACCAGGAGCCCAGCTCCCACAGCCGCTTGACCTGCTAGCCAGCAGCCACCAACCGGAGGCCCCCCGTCCCCCTTTGGATAACATTGGGCCTACCTACCTCTGCACCCGGCCGTCCCTGCGCCGCTGAGGGTGAACCAACTGTACCTACCTGACCCTGGGGGACTCCTGAGTCTATGCCCAGAACCACAACATCACCATTCGTGTACTCACCAGAAAACCGGTAACTCACTTACCTGCCATTGAATAACATTGACTGGTTTGACTAGAAAAATCTTATATGTCTACTTTTGAAAACTTGAAATATTCCTATAAAATGATCCGAATTCCGAAGTACACACCTGTGATCAGGAGAGGAGCCAGTACGGTACCTTGTAGCCCAGTGCTGAAACGCAAAAGTAATCCCTAGCGGTTTTACTAGTAACTTGTATTTTCTCCATAGGAATCCATTGTCTGCTTTTCTATTAAATTTCTTCTAAGTGTCTACTTTTGAAAACTGGAAATATTCTTTAAAAATCATACGAAATACTGAAACGTAATTATCTGTTTTGAGTTGAGACCCCAGTGCTGGCCCCAGGAGACCAGTACTGGATTACGAAAGTTACGAGATCGTACTTTACCTGCAAGCGCTCCTTCTCAGGAATGGCACCCAGGATCTGGAATGCGCTCCCTCCGGAAACCAGGCTTATCTCCTCCACTGCACTCTTCAAGAAAGAGGTGAAAACAATCCTTCTGGCCAAGATCTCCTGAACTTTACAAATACTGGATCTGAGACTCTGCATCGCTCTATCACTGATCACCTTGCCCTTTGGCACTATACTCCTACCTTATGGGTTCACTACTACGCTACTCTTTCTACCGACCAATATATGTTACTCTTTGGTGTATTTATATTACTTGTTTACCTGATTGTATTTTGATATGTTTCTGTACATTATTGTTATCCTACTATGTTTAGTGATTACTAACCCTTTAAGTGCTGCCGTCGGCCAACGGTCGTCACGGGCACTACCTCCCCAGTGCTGCGTGCGACCATTGGACGTCCATTCAGCACTGGATAATGGACAGCGCAGCACTGGGGAGGTATATTTACGAAGCTCCTAAGGTGCTAAGCTGCTCCCGTTATCTTGTTCATTCCTGTTGCCCCTACCCCTGTCTCTGTGAAGCGCTCTGATATCTGTAAGGATCTTGTTCGCGCTATATAAAACTTTGAATAAATAAATAAAATAAACCTGAATTTTCTCCCATTGGATAACATCCCCAGATTTCTGTTGAAAAGTTTCTAAGTGTGAACTTTTAAAATAGCTTTTTATTCCTGAAAAATCACTACAATACCTAAAACGTTTTTGCTAAACTGTTTTCAGCTTAGACCCCAGGACTGAACCTAGGAGCCAGTCCCGGAACTACCAAAGTAAATCTGCAAAGTAATCACCTGTGTTTATATAAGGAAATCCATTGAGCTCAATGCTAAATTGTGTGCAGAATTGTGTTGCCTACTGCAACCCCTGTACCTATTGTCTGTACAAAGTTTGCCTTTCTGCAATGTACTCATCTGAGACCTCTCATATTGAGAACAGTATATTCTTGATGTCTGTTGGTTCTAGAAATAAAACTATATATTTTGATATAAAAACAATTGGCCTGGATTTCAGTCTTTGAGTGTGTGAAACCTTTTGCTGACTGTGTTCAACAAATGCTTTACACTGTCCTCTGGCACTGCCTTACTGCTCGTCCAAGCTACCACTTTAGAGAGTAAGGTCACATCTGGCTTTAGCCTCTGTTATACCTCTGGGGTTTGTGGACTCTATACACACTGTACCTTATTCTGGTCCCGTATATTTAGAGCCACTTTCTCAACAGCTACCTGAATACTTGTATAGTATTGATTAGATCGACTTCGGATTCTCTTGATATGTAGGGGATATGCCATGCTGGTCTTTGTGTCTAAATATCCTTTTTCTTTTTTGACATCACAGATTATTTTTGCAGTTTTTCATTTCTGTAACTGTTTTATTTTTTTACATTTTCATTTTTTCTATGGTATATAAGTAGTAAGTCAGAAAACTAAATTTAAATAATTTGACATTGTACCCTGAATAGTGTATCAGTTGAATTTTACTTGATTGTTAAATTTCAAATTTTTGTTAAACTAGTATATCTTTCAAGTTCAGTTTAACTTGGTTACTGCTTTTATGGTAGATTGTTTACTTTTTAATTTGTTGGTGCTATAGGGGAAGTGCATTTCAGAAGAGGTTGCGAGATCGTGAGAAAGAAATTGAAGCAGATGAGCGGGACAGGAAACGGGAGAAAGAAGAACATGAGGAAATCAGGCAACGACTTTTAGCTGAAGGACACCCAGACCCAGATGCTGAACTGCAACGAGTATGTAATTGGCAGTTTTGTTTGCTAAATGGTGCTGGTTGCACAGGCGTAGCTAGAGCTTCTGGCGCCCGGGGCTATCCCTCAGATTGCCGCCCCTGGCTGATGGCGGGAGGGGGAAGGGGAGGGGAGAGGGCTGCAGAGAAAAAGGACGTATTTGCTCCGGAGCCCCCAATGAAGTCAACCATGTAGCTTGGCTTTGTCACACCAAAAACCTCCAGCTTGTTATTGATATATAGAAGTTCATTTCACACAAGGCCTAGTGACCGAGAAATCGCACACTGCTTTTGTGTTCTGACATTCTTGGCATGCTTTAAATCATAACGTTATACATACTACATTATTCCATCCCATTATCATGTATTTGAAACCTTCTTCCTCATCACCACATTCAGTACCTTCCAGCCTGGGTTGTGACCACCTAGCAATGCCCGTGCCTGTCAATTTCTGGTGCTTTCCAGCAGTCTTATAGTTTCTCGTTGTTCAAATGGGTGTAATTTATAATATTTATATTTTTCCCTCCTCTTCATTGCTTGATTTTGCTCGCGTGGAAGTGTCACTCATAGGCATTGGTCTGGCCCTAATGCTACATCCTCTCACTGGGACACCATGTTCAGGTCTCCGCTCTTTATGCAACAACTTATTGAATTTAGGGAGTCGCAGTCGTAATTCACTTCAGTTGAGCCTTAGGACTGGAACAAGATGTTTCTGGTGGCACAGCCTCCTCTGATAAACCACAGACCTCTCAGGTTCTCCATTTCCAAGCTTGAGTAGCTCATCCCGTCCATATGTCTTCATTGCACTCTGGGGTTTCCAGTCCTGTTCATCCCATCATAAACCCAACACTACAAGTTCCAGAATGCAAAGGAAAAAAAATGCACTGAGTGAGCTCCTCACTCTTGGATCTGGAAAACTCAGAGAGAAACCTAAATCTACAACAGTGCAAGTAATCGTTTTCCAGCAGCTGCCCTGTCAAACCCCTCACATACATACTACTCTGACAGGATTATGGATCAATACACTTAAAGAGAAGAAGACATTAAATCGATGTGTTCGAGGCATGTGGGCTGCTAAATTCAAAGCAGGCTAAACTGCCTGCGATTGGCATGCTGTTTGTAATTGAAATACAAAAAATATTAGTTCGAACAAAAGATAGGTTTTAAATATAAAAAGAGGCCCAATGACTTCCTCTTGTCCAACTCCACATATCCCCCACTATTCCTTTTCAGTCCAAATAATATTCTAACATGTCCACACAAATTACTTTCAATTTCATTACACCAAATCAACTAAGTGTTTAAGTTCCAGAGTAGCATGCTACTCACCGAAAAGCGCTTTGACGCCTCTTCAGGGGTAGTAAGCGCTATATAAATGCAATTACAATACAATACTTGCCATTAAGCAAATTGAGACATGTGCTCAGGCCACCTGTATCAGAGTGCCAGTGGGTCCCACCTGCAACCACCGGCTCAAATTAAGCCCTGTAGATAGGCACCACTAGTGGGTACTAGGGAGCAAGGCTGTTAGGGCAGCATCTCCTCTCTACTCTCTAACCTATAGTCTGCTTAATCAATAAACATCGAATGTATTTGGAAGTTGAGTGGGCGAATCAACCCAGTACATCAGTAAGCGCACTATAACCTTGTGTCCTTTCAGAGAAAGCTGCTAAAGAATTTTTGGAATCACTCACTGTTTCATGCGATGTTCCCCATACCTTCTGAATTGTGAGGTCGTCTTTTTCTGACAATAGTTCTTCTCCCATTACCGTTTCTCCTGAGTTTAACCTAGAGCATGTTATTTTTCAAAAATCAAATCTTTTTGCATAAAATCGTGGCTAACCCTCATTTCCTTCGGAACCTGCATACTGCACATATGAGCATGTGCCTGCATACTTGGAACGTACTGACTGAGAAAACAAATGATGGTCGACCCTAAATCACCCACATTGATAGAAGGTTGTTAGTTCCAGTTCTTCTTCAGATCTGGACAAGGAATGTTATTTCAATGTTGTAAGTTATTTCAATTTCTCTATCTCTTTCACACTTTCACTCTTCCTCTCTTCTTTTCCCTGTCTTTATCACTTCAACAAGGTAATGCATGTAACATTTGCAACTTGTTTTAACAAAATTTCACTTCACCTAAAAAGTTTGCGCAATTTTAACTTCGCAACACATGACTCATTTGAGTTTGCTGGAACTCAGTGCAGGAATACTTGGTATTCCAGTCATTGCAAATTTCACTGATATTATTAAAACCTGGCCCAGCCAGTGGCGTAACAAAGGCCTCGTAACACCAACAAACACAAATGTTTTTCAATAAAACCGGCTGCAAGTCATTTGAGACATTTTCATTACCACCACAAAGCGTTTATTATATTGTAATAAACTCACTCTGTGTCAACCGTGCCTCGTAGCTTGATTACACATTCAGCCCTCTGCCGCCGTGACCTCCCTGACGGTATGAAGCAGGTCTCGAGGTGTTCAGCAGGAACAAAACATGCACTGGCTCCAATGTGCTTCAAACATGCTTTTGCCGACTTTATTTCGGTTCTTTACTACAAGTTCCGCAAGCCGCTGCAACTCTACCTGCACTCCCCAGACTCGAGAGCGCAACGCATGGTGGTGACGCACGTCACTGCAGCGGCAGGGGGGGGGGGGGGGGGCTGGTCAAAAATGATTCCCAGAGCCCTGATTGGTAGTGCTTTTGCGTGCTACCACTGATGGCTCTGGGACCCAAATATGCGGCAGCCCCCGCCTGCGCAGCACTGATGGCCCATGTCGGCGGCCTTTATAATTTATTTGGGGACACTGTCAGTGTCTGCAAATAAATTATAAAGGCCGCCACCATGGGCCATCAGTGACGCGCGCCGCCCCGAAAATAGTGCCGCCTAGGGCGGACCGCCCGCCCCCCTCACCCCCCTCCCCCTAGCTACGCCAGTGGGTGGTTGACTTACTGCACTGTTGTGCAGATAGTTTGACACCCCCACACACCCCCTTCGCAGGCTGAGTGTCCTGGTACAGAACTAAACAAAGTCGACATGGCACACATCCCTGTGTGCCATGGCCACAAACCCACTGCCCTGGCATACATCAGTCACCCCTCTAGCTGGGTGCCCTATGCCAGTGGTGTGGGCACAGGTGCATGAGCCCTGTGTCCCTACAGTAACCAGGGACATTCCTGGGCACTGTAAGTGCAGTGATGCCATTAGAAGTATATGGTGCTGGAAGGTTGTCATTATGAACTCCACAGCACCATAACGGCTACACTGAAGACTGACAAGTTTGATACCTAACTTCTCAGCACATTAAACCCACACTGATGCCAGTGTGGGATTTAATGTAAAATGCATGTGAGAAAGTGCCATCTTTCTTGCCTTGGTATGCCCCCACTTTTTTCTGAACTGCTGATGTGCTTTGACTAAGTGTGCCCTGGGTCCCTGCCAATCAGGTACCCAGGGCCTGTGTTCCTTCCCTAAAAAGAAAAAGCTATACTGAAACCAAATACCCAATTGGCATCTCTGGCCACCTTTCAGCCCCTAGTAAATGGTACCCTAGGTACCCAGGGCATGGTGACCAGAGAAGACCCCTGAGGGCTGCAGCACTTATTGTGCCACCCTCAGGGGCCCTGTACCCTGGCACCCACACACTGCCTTTGCAGGCTGAGTGCCTAAGTACAGAACTAAAACTAGAATCGACATGGCACACATCCCTGTGTGCCATGCCCACAGAACCCACTGCCCTGGCATACTTCAGTCACCCCTCTAGCTGGGTGCCCTATGCCAGGGGTGAGGGCACAGGTGCATGAGCCCTGTGCCCCTACAGTACCCAGGGACATTCCTGGGCACTGTAAGTGCAGTGTTGCCATTAAGAGTATATGGTGCTGGGAGGTTGTCATTTACGAACTCCACAGCACCATAATGGCTTCACTGAAGACTGACAAGTTTGGTATCAAACTTCTCAGCACATTAAACCCGCATTGATGCCAATGTGAAATTTAATGTAAAATGCACGAGAGGGCATCTTAGAGATGCCCTCCAAAACCCGAACCTACAATCCACCTCTGGGTTGACTGGCTGCAGAGGCTGCCACACAGCAGACATGTTGCTGCACCCCTAAGTGGAGAGCCCCCGCTCTCCTGGGCCTGCAACAATGCATATCCTGGGCGAGGTGCTATGTCTCCTCCCCCCGGATGGACAGGGGGAAGCTTCAAAGGCATACCGCCTCTGAGAGCTTCTCCAGGCCATTTGCTGTACCCAGCAACTGGTCCCCCACCCGTTCTACCCCCACTCTGGCGGGAAGACTGGCGGGAAAAACTACGTCAGGAAGGAGGGTGTGCCAACATTTGCCAACTCCACCCCTCCGGTGGAGGAGGTGAGGTGAAGTACGACCCCTGGCCATCTTGTAGAGGGGGAGCCCTGCCCAATCCCAGCTAGGCTCCTGCCCCCCCCCCCCCCCCCCCCAACAGGAGAGGAGCAGGCTAGGGGGTGTCCTCACCCCAGGACAGGGACCCATTGGTCCCTGCCCTTGACCTACCTGTAACGCCCCTAAATTTAGTATTTAGGGGCTCCCTGAAACGTCCTTCCTCAGATACGGATATCACAAGAAGAAAGAAGATCAAGAAAAAGACCTGCCTCGCAGCTGCTAACAGGACAACAACTGACTTGGCCCCAGCCCTACCGGCCTGTTGATCCTGGAACCTGCTCCTGCCAAATCCTGGCGTCTCCTGCAGACAGCAACCTCAAGAACCCCGGAGGACCTGCCTACCTTGACCCTCTTAGAGTCGGGGACTCCCATGAGCAGTGACTCTGCTCAAACAGCAATACCGCTGGTGCCAGCCAGGAACCACGAATCCTGCTCACTCTGCACACGCTGTGCCCGACCTGTGCCTGAGTGAACAAAGACCCTGAGGACGTCCCCCTGGCGATTCTGACCTGAAATCCAGTGCCAAGGACCCTCCTCAACGACGACGCCTGCAGCCTCAGAACCAGGGACCCCTCCAACCACGACCAGCAGAGGGTAAGATTTCCCAACGTCCAAAGACACCCCGGCGCCCTCTGGCTCCCTGTGCCCAACTCCAGGGTGCCTAACTATCCTCCAAGATCCCAACTTACCCTTCGAAGTATTGGTCGCTCCTGAAGATCCTCAGTCCCCGAGCCTGCAGCCTTTGTCCACTATCCAAGATCTCCGTTGAATAACATTGACCGCCCGACAGCTCAAAAGCACCCTGCACCCAGCTGCCCGAGTGCCCCTGGCAGTGCAACCTTTGTCCTAATCTACTTCCCCATTTGCTCTGAGCAAGTGACCAGGAGCCCAGCTCCCACAGTCGCGTGCCCTGCTTGCCTGCAGCCACCAACCGAAGGCCCCCTGCCTCTCATTGGATAACTCTGGGCCTAACTACCTCTGCACCCGGCTACCCCAGTGCCGCTTTGGGTGTACCAACTGTACCTACCTGACCCTGGGAGACCCCGGAGTCTATGTCCAGAACCTTAACTCTGCCAGTCGAGTACTTACCTACAAGCCGATAACTCACTTTTCTTCCATAGGCTAACATTGACTGGGTTCACTTGGAAATTCTTCCAAGTGTGGAGTTTTGGAACTTAAAAATATTCATCTAAAATCAGCCCAACAACGAATTCCGATTTACTCACCTGTTATCAGGAGAGACCTCAGTGCTGCATCTTGTAGCTCAGTACTGACCCTGAAAAGTAATTTTAACCGTACTTACCAGTAACTTAAATTTCCTTCCATAGGATATCATTGCCTGCTTTTTGCTGAAAAAGTTTGTTGATTTTTGAAACTTACAAATATTCTTTAAAAATCGTGATCACAATAAAAACGTAATTACTTGCCGGTTTTAGATAGATGTCCCAGTGCTGAACCTAGGAGCCCAGCACTGCACTACAAAAGTAACGCAAACCTACTTCACCTGCAAACTGAATTTCCTTCCATAGGATAACATTGGTAATTTCAACTAGAAAAGTTTCTAAGTGTCAACGTTTAAATTACAATAATGTTCCTTAAAAATCGCTACTGTAACTAAAATGCTTTTACTTGACTGTTTACAGTGCATCTCCCAGGACTGAATCTAGGATCCAGTCCTGTGGTTAGGAATGTAATCTACAAAGTAACTAATTGCATTTAACTTGAAATTCTCATTGAGCTCAATGTTTCATTGTGTTTGAAATTGTGTTGCCTATTGCAACAACTGTAACTCTTGTAATCAAAAAGTCTAATGCCTATTTGAAAAGTATTTAACTACAGTAACTCATTCTGAGAAAGTATATTTTGATACCTTGTTGGTACTAAAATAAAACTATCTTTTTGATACAAAACAATTGGCCTAGAGTTTAGTTCTCGAGTGTTTGAGACCATTTGCTGACTAGGTGTGTACAACAAATCCTTTACACTGTCCTCTGATACTGCCTTACTGCTCGACCAAGCTACCACTTTAGAGAGTAAGGTTATATCTAACTTTAGCCTCTGACAAACCTCTGGGGACTGTGGTCCCTGTACACACTGTACCTTACTTTGGTCCATTATATACAGTCACTTTCTTACACCTGCTGCTTGCTTTTCTTTTTCTTTTTGTTCTTTTTTTATGCAGCCATAATCTTTTCTAGATTCAGATTCTCTGCATCATTCTGCCATTTAGTGGTTGGGTCTGGAACTGGCTCAATTTGCGCTTTTCTCTCCTTTTTGGGCATTGTTTGGAAGTATGCAATGTCAGCCCCTTTAATGCCTAACGTAAGCATGCAGTGCCCTCGTATGTGGTCAGCACCTTCAGATTTATTTTTGTGCACAGTGAGGTTAGGAAATAGTGTTCAAGGCTTTCGGTTGACCGACTAGGAAAGAATTTAAAGTGGTGCAGATATGTGCAGCACAGTACCAAAAAGTAATATTGATGTTACAACCGGTTTAGCATTGGCATAGCCAATAGGACTCCCCTTTGGGACCTTCTATATTTTTAGCCATGCAGCACTTTATCTTGGGTGCTATTGCACCAAACACCACTTGATCTGCTCAGCAAAGCATGCTCCTTCCCTGGAAGGTCGTCAATATATAAGACTGAGTTGAGTAGTGGCTCGTCTCTCACCTTAGAGCAAGCCGCCCTGTGGCAGTATAAAGAAGCCACGAGGAAGGAGGTTGAGCACACCAGGGCAGAATGTACACACTGCCCAAGCATATATGGGTGACCGCAAAAGTAACAAGCAACAAGAAGGGTATGGATGGAGGAGAGGGGGTCAATGTCGCTTTTGTTTTTTACTCAGCGGCCCCAATCATGGCTGCATCTAAAGTAAATAATTTACAGTATGAGTGCCATTGCACAACGCCTTACCAAAGGGAAATTATTCTTATGGCTGAGGATCGAAGGAGAGGGAGGGGCCCACAAGGCATGGGACAATCGCTAACACCTCCGCATTTGGCATTATTATTCTTTTAGACTTTTATACAAGTCGCACTAGAGTGGCCTTGTTGTGGTACCAGCTCAGCCCCTACACGAATAGTATTACTTTGCTGTCGGTGGTGGTAGTAAGCAGTTCTTTCATATTTGTTGTAGAAAATGCAGGCTAGGCAGTATGGTGTGCGCTTTGCATGTTGGTAGTTGTAGTTCACTACCAACATGCAAAGCGCACCCTTGATGATTCAATCCCCACGGCAAAAGCTATTAGTAACGCCTGGGGAGCAACGGCGGGTGCTTCCTCATTGCGGAGATGCCGAAGAGATTAGCCAGAAGTGCAGGCAGTGGCTTACATCAGCATTCAGGCAAGTGATGGTACATGCAAGCAGCATCGCGATCGGTGGTCTTCACTTTTCAATCACTGCACTCGTGGCGGCATCCACCTTGCGGGAGCGCGCATGTTTTTAATTAACGTGTGTAAGAAAGTGGCTCTGTATATACTGCACCAAAGTAAGGTAGAGTATGCACAGAGTCCCCAGAGTTATGGCAGAGGCTAAAGTTACATATAACCTTACTCTCTAAAGTGGTAGCTTGGTCGAGCAGTAAGGCAGTATCAGAGGACAGTGTAAAACATTTGTTGTACACACTCAGTCAGCAAATGGTCTCACACATTCAAGAACTGAACTCTAGGCCAATTGTTTTGTATATAAAAAATATATAGTTGTTTTTCGAACCACAAGTAGGTATCATAAATACTTTCTCAGAATGAGATGTTGCATTTTTATACTTTCAAATAGCAATACTTTTAAATGCAATCAATAGTAGTTGCAATATAACAACACAAGTTAAACACATTATAACATTGAGCTCAATGGGAAGTTTTAAGTAAATGCAATAAAATCACTTTACGAATGTTTTTCTTACTCTGGGCTGGATCCTGGATTCAGCCCTGGTGCATTTCCTGTAAACAGTTGAAAGAAATCGTTTTTGTTACACATGCGATTTTTAAGGAATATTTGTATGTTTTGAAAATCGACACTTGAAAAAATTCAGGCAAAAACCAGGCAATGTTATCCTAAGGGAGGAAATCAGGTTATCGGAAAATCACGGTTGTAATTACTTTTGAGGGTCAGTGCTGGGCACAAAGATCCAGCACTAGGGTCTCTCCTGATAGGAGGTGAGTAATTTCGTTTTCGTTGATCGTACGATTTTTAAGGGATATTTCAAAGTTGCAAAACTTGACACTTTGGCTGGTTTCACTCAGAAGTTCTTCAATCAATCCATCATTTGTAAAGCGCACTACATACCCGCGAGGGTCTCAGACGCTGGGGGAGCACGCTACTGATCGAACAGCCAGGTCTTTAGCATCCTCCTGGTGGTTGTTCGGTTGCGCGGGACGGTGACGAGTGAGAGGTCGGCGGATCGTAGCTGGCGGTTTGGGATGTAGGAGAGCCATCTGTTGAGGTAGGCTGGGCCAATGTTATCCTATGGAGAAAATCAAGTTATCGGTTTTTGAGTAAGTACTTGGATGGCAGAGTTTAGGTTCTGGGGGTAGACTCCAGGGTCAGGTAAGTGCAGTTGCTACCCCCTCAGCGGCACAGGGGCAGCCGGGTGCAGAGTGAGTAGGCCCAATATAATCCTAATGAGGATAGGGAGCCTTTGGTTTGTGGCTGCTAGCCAGGCAGGCCACGCGGCTGTGGGAGCTGGGCTCCTGGTCACTTACACAGGACAAGTGAGGGAAGTAAAATAGGACAGATGCTGCTCTTCCAGTGGCACTCGGGCGGCAGGGTGCTTTTGGGCCGTCGGGCGCCCAATGTATTTCAATGGGAAAGCTGGTAGCTGGATAAAGGCTGCAGGCTTTGGGACAGAGTCTTCAGGTGTGGCCACCTCTTTGAGAGGTATGTTGGGAAGCTTTAGGTTCGAGGCATGTGGGCTGCTAAATTCATATCTTTTGCATTAGATCGCCGCCTAGTGTTGGGTCCGGATGATCGCACATTGTTGTCCTGGAAGAGTCTTCGAAGTATCCTGAGATAGGTGGCTCCTCCCCTGGACTACAGTGCGCATGGGCATCGGCTCCATCCCCAGATTGTTTTTTTCCGCCATTGGGTTCGGATGCGGTCTCGACGTCTCTCTGTCGGAACCGAGAAGAAATAGCTTTTTTACGGCCAAAAGGCCTTACTTTCATTGCGTCGGTATTGTTTGAGCACGGTCTCGAGTTCTTCCGTCTCTTTGAGTCGGAATCTACAGAGTCGTATCACTCTTCGGACATCGAGGCCTTCTCATCGCAACACGACCGCAACTTTTCAGCATGGAGCGGAGCCCGTTTAAATACTGTCACGTCTGTGGGTCGAAATACCCACATATCGATGTGCACCCGGTCTGTAACAAGTGCCTCTCGCCGGACCACAACGAGGACAACTGCATGGCCTGCTCCAGATTCAGGTCAAAGAAGACACTCGAGCTTTGGCGCGCGGTGCGCCTTGAGGCCAGACAAGCGGCCCCGGATCCAGAAAACATCTTCGGCGACCAAGAAGAGGAGGGCCAGAGCCATCATCTTCAAATTTCACCGCCCGCGACGGACATCGAGGCGGATCCGGAAGACGACGACTGAGTCGTGGGTCAAGGCCTTGAATACGTCGACGAGGTAGGGGACGTCGAAGAAGTTTATGGGGCCGCGGAAGATAGCTCAGGGGATGAGCTATGCCCCGAAGGTTACGCGGATCAGGCTCGGGTCACGGGATCGCCAGTCGGCCTTACCCAAGACCCCGTACCGCAAGCCACGGCCCCGCCTTCAGGCCCGGCCACGGACATACTTGCTGCGCAGCCCGTATCGAAACCGAAACTGAAACCAACGGTATCGACTACATCCAAAATGGCCGACCCGAAAACGAAACCGAAACTTACGGATTCGAGCGTCCCTAAGATGGCGGCCGTTCCACCAAAAACACCAAAACCCGCTGCCTCATCGACTCCGTCGGCCCCCGGTCCACAGAAGTCGAAGAAAACTGTCGATTCGACAGTGTCGAAATCGTCGGCAGAGGAGGTTTCCTCTAAGAAGGGAGTTCGGCACGGGTCGGCCGGTGCGACGCCGTCAAAGCCCGCCAAAGCCAGCGACAAGTATCCGGTTCCGACTGGGACGTCGTTAGTCGGACGCGTGGTGGAGACGGAGCCGGCAAAATCACACGGATCGAAAGCTGGAAGCTCAACACATCGGTCCAAGGACTCTGTGTCTACGGCTGCAGCATCAACGTCTAAGACTCAGAAGGGCCAACAAGACGTCTGATCCGAAGGCAAGGTGAAGGCCTCCTCGTCGGCGCCAAGTGCCGCTGTCAGTGACGCGTCCCCCATCGCCTCTTCACTACAGAGAATTCGGGAGAAGGCCTCTGCTACGTCGGCTCTGACGCCGTCGCTCCAGAAGCCGATGGACATGCCGGCAAAGCCTGCTGGTAAACTTCTCTTCCTTCTGCCGCCAAAGGAGGCACCGAAGGCCTTTACGCCAAAATCGGCGCCAAAGACATCGGAATCGTCAACGTCTGGAGCAGTTTCAGGTCGCCTACTCGACTCTGGAGACGATTCTGAGCGTTTTATCGACGCAGACACGGGCAAATTGACCCTTTACAAAAGAAAGATCACTTCACAACCAGTGGACTCCTATTTTATCCCACTGAAGAAGAAAAGGCTTGCTCAGGACGATTCAGCCCTGATGGAACCTATACAGCCTCCTCCTAGAAGGAGCCCAACACCTTCCCCCAGAACACTCTGAGGGTGAGGGATATGGAGAAGATGACCAATACACTTTCCCCATCAATGAACCCGATGCACAGCAAGATTCCTATGATGACATAGGTGACCAAGGCACCCAGAATGTGGGGCAGGACCCACAGCCTTTCAGTGCACGTGCATCCCCACCAGAAGATTCTGCAGGTTTTCATGCACTCATTGAACGGGCGGCTGCTAATCATGATGTGGACATGCATGCTGACCCAGTAGAAGAAGACTTTCTATTTGACACTTTTTCAGTCTCTGAAAGGACAGTAAAGACACTGCCTATGCTCAAAGGGGTCCTTAAGCATGCTGCGGACATCTTTAAAGAACCTACCAGGGCGAGGGTGGTCAATCCACGTATCGAAAAAAAGTACAGACCAGCACCTGCAGACCCTGCATACATTCGGGGACAGTTGCCGCTTGACTCCCTTGTGGTTGCAAATGCCCGCAAAAGGGCGAACTCCCAAACGACGGGTGAAGCTCCTCCCCCGGACAAGGAGTCAAAAGTGCTGGAGGCAGGGGGCAAAAGGGTAGCTGCGCAGGCTGCCAATTTCTGGCGTATTGCGAATACACAGGCACTATTGGCACGTTATGATAGGGCGCATTACGACACCCTAGAGCAAGTTTTACAACACCTGCCTCCGCAGTTTCAAGAGGGTACCAAACTGCTTGTAGAGGAGGGCAAACTAATCTCCAATGCAGCCATAAAGTGTGCACTTGATGCCGCAGACACAGCAGCTAGGGCTATTAACACTAGCGTCATGCTGAGACGACAGGCGTGGCTCGGCATATCGGGGTTTAAACCGGACATTCAAACAACCATACTCAATCAGCCCGTCAATCCTGATAGACTGTTTGGTCCTGATGTTGAACCCACCCTCGAAAAGATTAAGAAAGACAACGAAACTGCTAAGTCTATGGGGGCCCTACAATCACAACAGTTCCGGGGCAACACTTTTCGTCGCTCAGGTGCACGTGGAGTCACCAGAGGACAGATGGGTCAACAGTCACAATTCTCTAGAGGTGGAGCACAGTCCTCGTACCCCAAGCAGAACAAAGGGGGTTATCGAGGAAACAGCACCAGAGGACGTGGCAGAGGAAACAACAATTCCCGCTCCTCTGCCCCAAACAAACAGTGACTCTCTGTCACTGCCCCCGACCATTTAACACCTGTCGGGGGGAGACTCCAGCAGTTCCTGCCAGTCTGGACAAACATCACCACAGACAGGTGGGTACGACAACTTGTCCAGTACGGTTATTGTCTAGAGTTAAAGTCCACTCCACCCAACATTCCACCAAGGCAACGGCCTATGTCCGCAGAGCATTTGCACTTATTGCAGCAGGAAGTAGTGGTGATGCTGCAAAAAGGCGCAATCGAGCTCGTGCCAGTGGAGGAGGAAGGCACAGGGGTATATTCCCTGTACTTCCTTATTCCAAAGAAGGACGGATCTCTCAGACCCATTCTGGATCTGCGTCCCCTCAACCTGTATATACTGTCAGAACATTTCCATATGCTTACACTGCAACAGATTCTTCCCTTGTTAAACCAAGGGGACTTCTTAGCAACCTTAGACCTCAAGGATGCTTATTTCCATATTCCACTACACCCGTCCCTCAGAAAATACCTCAGGTTCACTATCCACGGCAAGCATTATCAGTTCAAGGTCCTACCCTTCGGAGTGACCACAGCCCCAAGAGTGTTTACCAAGTGTCTGGCGACAGTAGCGGCGCACCTCAGGAGGCAGAACATCCATGTCTACCCCTACCTAGACGACTGGCTCGTTCAAGCCAAGTCGGAACAACAGTGCGCCGCGGACATGTCGACTACCATTCACACCCTTCACGATCTGGGCTTCTCGTTGAACTACCCAAAGTCGCATCTTCAGCCGGCACATGTCCGGCAGTTTCTAGGTGCGACGATCAATACCCTGACGGCCATGGCTCAGCCAAACCAAGTCAGGATAGACAGCATGCAGTCTCTAATCCAAAAGTTCAGACCACAACACTCGCTTCCAGCGAGAGTGTTCATGCAGTTGATTGGCATGATGGCCTCCTGCATCTTCATAGTCCCTCACGCACGTTTACATATGCGTCCGCTCCAGGAGTGCTTAGCAAATCAGTGGACACAGGCTCAGGGACAATTGACAGACCTAGTGTTGGTTACCAGTCGGGCATACGACTCTCTGCATTGGTGGACTCCACACAACCTTTGCAAGGGCCGACTGTTCCAGGAGCCAGTGCCACAGATTATCCTGACAACGGACGCATCTCTCCAGGGATGGGGAGCTCATCTGCTCACTTACACAGTGCAGGGACTATGGACGACGCAGCAACAGAAGATGCACATCAACTATCTGGAACTGATGGCAATCTTCATGGCGCTCAAGTCCTTCAATGTACATCTGTGCAACAAGGTAGTGTTAGTCCGGACGGACAACATGACCGCGATGTACTACATTCAAAAGCAGGGGGGCACCCACTCGCCACAGCTGTCTCATCTGGCTCAGAGCATGTTGAAGTGGGCCATTCAGAGGAACATTTTCCTCATGGCAGAACACCTCCCGGGCAAGGACAATCAGATGGCGGATCTGCTCAGCAGATACAGCCATCAAATGCACGAGTGGGAGTTACACCCATCTGTACTCCGCCCGTACTTCCAGCAGTGGGGTCATCCGGAGATAGACCTGTTTGCCACAAACGAAAACGCAAAATGCCAACACTTTGCCGCCAGGTTCCCTCACCCACAGTCGCAGGGGAATGCGATATGGATGAACTGGTCAGGCAGATTTGCGTACGCTTTTCCGCCAGCCCCTCTGATACCGCTGGTGGCAAGAAAACTAAGGCGGCACTCGATGACTCTCATCCTGGTTGCTCCAACGTGGGCGCGCCAAGCATGGTACACCACGTTTCTCGAACTCTCAGTGGTGCCGCATCAAAGGCTGCGCCTCACGCCCAGACTTTTGACGCAGAACCATGGAGACATTCGGCATCCAGATCCGCAACAGCTCAACCTGGCGATCTGGCTCCTGAAGTCCTAGAGTTTGGATACCTTCACCTACCTCCAGAATGCATGGACATCATCAAGGAGGCAAGAAAGCCAACTACCAGAGCATGCTATGCTGCAAAATGGAAGCGTTTTGTCATTTACTGTACGGCCAATAACATCAACCCGCTAGATGCATCTATCCCTAACATCATTTGCTATCTGTTACATCTTTACAAGTGCAATCTAGCGTACACTTCCATTCGGATACATCTATCCGCCATAGCAGCTTATCTTCAGAACAGGCAGCATCTCTCTCTCTTCAGAGTGCCTGCCATTAAAGCTTTTCTTGAAGGCCTGAAACGAGTCATTCCCCCAAGAACACCGCCAGCTCCGGTGTGGAACCTCAATGTGGTCCTCACCAGGCTGATGGGACCACCTTTTGAGCCACTACACTCGTGTGAACTCCAGTTCCGAACGTGGAAAGTAGCTTTCCTAATAGCTATTACGTCACTGAGGCGTGTTAGTGAGCTGCAAGCGCTCACAATCCATTCATTCAGATTCATCCAAATAGGGTGGTACTGCGTACTAACCCCAAATTCCTTCCGAAGGTGGTGTCACAGTTTCATCTCAACCAAACTATTGACTTGCCTGCATTCTTCCAAAACCCGCAAACGGTGGCGGAAAGAATGCTTCATACTTTGGATGTCAGGAGGGCGTTGATGTACTATATTGACAGGACACAACACTTTAGGAAAACAAAACAGCTTTCTGTTGCCTTCTCGCCACAGCACAAGGGCAACCCTATTTCCAAAGCAGGAATAGCCAGGTGGATTGTTAAGTGCATCCAAATCTGTTATCAAAAGGCTAAACGTACCTTAACAATACCCCCAAGGGCGCACTCCACACGCAAATTGGGGGCATTATGGCTTTCCTGGGGAACATTCCTTTAGAAGACATTTGCAGAGCAGCCACGTGGGTTACACCACATACCTTTACAAAACACTACTGTGTTGATGTGCATTCCAAGCAGCAAGCAGCTGTAGGACAGGCTGTTCTCATAACACTTTTTCAAGTTTCTGCAGCTGGCACGGGCAACCGCCGCTAATGGAGGGACTGCTATATATTCTATGCAAAAGATATGAATTTAGCAGCCCACATGCCTCGAACTGAATATGCTACTTACCAGTATGCATCTGTTCTTGGCATGTAGGGCTGCTAACATTCATATCGCCCACCCTCCTCCCCGGTGCCTGTCGCAGCTGCAGATATACTATTGTATTCAATCATTAGCATGGACATCCTTTACACTTTTCACTCCATCTTCTGCCACAATGGCGAAAAACAATCTGGGGATGGAGCCGATGCCCATGCGCACTGTAGTCCAGGGGAGGAGCCACCTATCTCAGGATACTTCGAAGACTCTTCCAGGACAACAATGTGCGATCATCCGGACCCAACACTAGGCGGCGATCTAATGCAAAAGATATGAATGTTAGCAGCCCTACATGCCAAGAACAGATGCATACTGGTAAGTAGCATATTCATTTAGGTGGCCTCCCAGGAGTTGGGCACAGGGGGCTGTGGGGCACTGGGTGCAGGGGTGTCTTTGGGTGTCTGGAAATCTTACCCTCAGCTGGTCGCAGTTGGAGGGGTCCCTTTTGAGGCTGCAGGTGTCGTCTGGAGCGTTGAAGATTCTACGTTGCCCTCTGTCATGCATTTTAAATGTGCTGAGAAGTTTGATACCAAACTTCTCAGTCTTCAGTGTAGCCATCATGATGCTGTGGAGTTTGTGATGACGATCTCCCAGCACCATATACTCTTAATGGCCGCACTGCACTTAGTGTGCAGGAATGGACCTGGGTACTGTAGGGGTACAGGGCTCATGCACCGGTACCCACACCACTGGCATAGAGCACCCAGATAGAAGGGTGACTCAGGTATGCCAGGGCAGTGTGTTGTGGCCTTGGCACACAGGGATGTGAGCTTGGCACACAGGGATGTGTGCTATGTCGACTCTTTGTTTTGTTCTGCTCCAAGACACTCAGCCTGCAAAGGCAGTGTGTGGGTGTCAGGGTACAGTGCCTCTAAGGGTGGCACTTTGTGCTGCAGCCCTTAGGGTCCTTCTCTGGTCACAGTGCCCTGGGTACCTAGGTTACAATTTACCAGGGTCTGACATGTGGCCAGAGATGGCAATTGGGTTTAGGTTTCAATACAGTTTTAGAGAAGGAACACATGCCCTGGCACCTGATTGGCATGAGCCCAGGGCACACTCAAAGGACATCAGCAATTCAGCAAAAAGTGGGGTCATACCATGCAAGAAAGAGGGCACTTTCGCACAGGCCTTTCTACCCCTACGTCCGTCCTTATTTTCAGCCTGAAGGAGAGGACTGGGAGGGGTCTGAGGACCCTCTCACACAAGTGTGGTGGTGATCCAGACTGGGCAGAGGATTTGGGGGATGCCAGTGGTCTAGCACCTCTCCTGACGGTGGCATGCTGTCTCCTCCTTTCGTGGCTACAGAGGAGGGAGCAAGTTACACAGTGGTGTTGCGTAGGGCGGCCGAGGCTCTCCACCTCAACTCCCTACAGTGGCCGTCAGGACTAACCACCTGACAGAAGTGCTTCAGCCGGCGGCAAACTCTTCAGAGCCCTTGCTACCTTTTAATGGTGCACTGTCAGACGTTCTTTTGGGCACTTAGTCCAGGCCTAACACAGGTGCTCCTGTGGACAGGAACGTGGCCTGACGCCATCGCCCGGCTCCGGAGACCCCCCTCTTTCACTCCCAACACCCCACCCCTGAGAGCTTGGTTGTCCAAGCCTCTGCATCCCAGAGCGCATTCCCTTCCGCACCCCCAGATAGGCAATCCAAGAAGCTGGAGCAGCTTGGCAAGAAGCTGTTTTCATCTGCCAGCTTAGGGCTGCGGTCGGTGAACACTGCATGCCTCTTGGGCCGTTAAGCCCACTCTGTGTGGGACACAGTTGCGCAGGTAATTGTAAAAACAATTATATAGCGCATGGCTACCCGGAGGCATCCCAGTGCTTACAGTAGCAGCGGGGCAGTGTGGAAAGAGAAATGTTTTCAGGGATCTACGAAAGGAGAAGTGGTTGGATTCTGTATGAAGGTGGAGAGGAAGGGAGTTCGGGAGTCTGGCAGCGTTAAATGAAAAAGATCGGCCTGCACAACTGTCTAGAAGAGGTCCAGACAGTACTAGCCTAGGCTGTTGCAGCTGGGAGGGACTCCGCTAAGTTCACCATACGTTGTGGGCTTGATACAGCCGACTTGCTAGGCAGGTCGATTTCCACGACTGTGACGCTTTGGCACCACGCCTGGCTGAGAACTGGCTTCTCTGGGGATGTCCAGACCACTCTGATTGACATGCCCTTTGATGGCATTCGCCATTTTGGCAACAAAGCAGATAGTGCGTTGGAGCGCTTTAAGGACTCCCGGGCTACAGCCAAGTCCTTGGGCCACTCTGCCTCCTCCGCCTTCTGCTTTACACACATTTTGTGTCCCAACACGTTCATTCCAGAGCCACAGGCCGATGCAGCAACAACCTCCGCACGGACGTGGGAACTGCCAAGGCAGTTCTGGGGGCCAGCGGGGCGGGTCAGTCCACCTCCACCCCCGCAGCATCCACTTCAAAGCCTTCCTAGTCCGATCTTTCTGGCCCATCAAACGCCAGTGGGCGGAAGAATACACCATCATCTCCCCCACTGGCGCAACATCACTTTGGACAAGTGGGTGCTGCAAATAGTCCGAAGGGGCTACTCCCTCCCCTTCGAGACTGCCCCTCCAGTCATGCCACCTCGGTGCTACCACATGTCGGGCGACCATCTTTCGGTTCTTCAGCAGGAAGTCACGGCCCTCTTGGCCAAGGGGACCATCGAGCGCTTTCCTGGGCCAGAAGGAGGTTGTAGTGGTTGTTCCCCAAGAAGGACAAGAGCCTGTGTCCTATCTTGGACCTCAGGGACGTCAACGGATTCCTCCGGAAGGAGAAGTTCAAGATGTTGACGCTAGCTCAGGTCTTGTCTGCTCTCGACCCTGGAGACTGGATGGTAGCGTTGGACTTGCAGGATGCTTATTTCCACATCCCCGTACTGCCGGCATTACCTGCAGTTCATGGTTGGCCATGAGCATTTCCAGTTTACTGTGTTCCCTTTCGGCCTTGCCAGCGCCCCTCGGGTGTTCATGAATGTGATGGCGGTGGTCGCAACTCATCTGCGCGGGTCAGGGGTTTCAGTCTTCCCCCAATCTCGACGACTGGTTGTTGAAGGCCACCTCCAGACTACAGCCGACCTCCTGCATTTGCTGGGGTTTTCCATCAACGTGCCGAAGTCTCACCTGATTCCCTCGCAGAGGCTCCTCTTCATCAGAGCGGTTCTGTGCAGTTTCGGGTTTATCCCCCTCGAGCAGCGAGTCCGGGATATTCAGGCTATGATTCCGATCTTTCAGTTATCCTGCGTATTGGTCATGATGACTCTTCGGCTACTGGGCCTGATGGCCTCCTGCATCCTGCTAGTGGATCATGCCAGATACCATATGTGGGCTCTGCAGTGGGACCTGAAGGTCCAGTGGGCACAGCATCAGGGCAACCTGTCCGATCACGTCCAGATCTCTGAGGGCACTGCATGACAATTGCAGTGATTGCTCACGAATCGCGATTGGGTCAATGGCAGATCCCTCCCCCTTCCTCAACTGGAGCCAACAGTGGTGACGGACGCGTCACTCCTGGGATGGGCGGCCACTTGGGAGAGGCGGAGATCAGAGGCCTCTGGTCTCCGGCGGTGTCCCAACTCAATATCTACCTTCTGGAACTTTGGCTATCCAGCTTGCACTGAAGGCATTCCTTCCCTCGGTCATAGGGAGGGTAGTGCAGGTGTTCACGGACAACACCACCGCCACGTGGAACTGCAACAAACAGGGCTGGGTGTGGTCGTGCACCCTATGCCAGGAGGCTCTGCGCCTCTGGACATGGCTGGAATATCGGGGCATTTCCCTGGTGGTTCTCTGAACGTCAGGGCGGATGAACTCAGCTACCGGTGCATGATGGATCATGAATGGCGTCTGAACTGACGTGGCGCAAGGTCTCTTTCAGCAGTGGGGAGAGCCTTGGTTAGATCTATTCGCCACCGAAGAGAACGCGCAAGGTCATCAGTTCTGCCATGGAATTTCCAGGTCTGCACTCGCTAGGTGACACTTTTCGCAGCGAGTGGAGTTGCGGTCTAGTATACGCCTTTCTGCCTATAGCACTTCTACCCAGAGTGCTGAAGATCAAGAGCGACCGGACCCAAGTCATTCTTGCTGCTCCGGACTGGGCTTGAAAAGTATGGTATCCCCAGCTACTCAGCATAGCTATCGATCCCCCGCTTAGACTGCCTCTTCGGGAAGATCTTCTGTCGCAGCAGCAGGGGAGCGTTCTCCACCCGAACCTGTCCAGCCTCCACCTCCTTGCGTGGAGATTGAGCGGCGGCAGTGGACTTCTTTTGACCTGCCTCCCAAAGTTTGTCAGGTTATCTTGGCAGCCAGACTTCCCTCTACTAAAACTGTATACCCCTGCAGGTGGAATAAATGTGTGGCATGGTGCACAGCAAAGGCTGTGTACCCCTTTCTGCCCCTCTTTCAGAGGTCCATCTTTCTCCTTTCTTTGTCCCAGCAGGACTCTGGGCACCATCCATTTCTATCTCTCGGCCATTTCACCCTTTTTACGGCTTCCAGATCAGCCTTCCCTTTTCAAGCCCCCTGTTGGAAGTAGATTCTTAAAGGGCATTCCTCATCTTTTCCCTCCTGTTTTTCATAATGCCTCTGTGGGACTTGAACCTGGTTCTGACCTATCTGATCTGGGCTCCCTTTGAGCCACTTCACAACTGTCCTCTACGTCTTCTCACTTTAAGGACTGCTGTCCTGGTTGCCATCACCTCTGCCAGAAGAGTGAGTGATCTCCAGGCTCTTGCTTCTAAACCTCCATTTCTCTGTCCATCGAGACAGTTGTTCTACGGACTCTTCCATCTTTTCTGCCAAAGGTTGTCGGGACCCAAAACGTGCGCTCTTCTATTTGAACCACACACAACAGTTCCTGGTGGATGACCAGCTCTTTGTTGGCTACGTGGTCGCCAAGAAAGGTTGGGCCATGCACAAGCGGACCATCTCTCGGTGGGTTGTTCTGTGCATAAAGGCTTGTTGTTGTTTGGCTAAAAAGGAGCCTCCTGTGGGGCTGCGCTCCCATTCTACCAGGGCGACGACAACCAATACTGCTTTGGGACGGGGAGTTCCCTTCCATGACATCTGTCAGGCAGCTATGTGGGACTTGCTGCACACGTTTACCAAGCATTATTGCCTGGACAGCCAAGTCCGGAGAGACTGCTTCTTTGGCCGTTCTGTTCTCCAGGACTTTCTGGTGTGATCTTGGTTCGCAGACCCACCACCAGGGTTGGTATTGCTGGGGTATCTATTCTAAGGTATGTATTCTATCACGGTTTCTTTCAGATGCACAAATTACTTACCTTCGGTAACGATATATCTGTGATAGATTCCTTACCCCCCACCCATCCTCCCGTTCTGTGAACTGATTTCTAGGGTTAAGGTCATCCTTTTCAGGGCCGTAGTTTCATGGCACCAGTGGTCGGTTTCTTGCATGGCTCTGCATTCCTGGCGCAGAAAGTAGTGTACAGAATTGACGTCTGCGCGCATGGGTGTGTCTTAGTAGCTCCAGCGACGTCATCCCGGCACCAACAACGCACACAGAGCCGCACAACGACTCCTACCGAAGCACAGGGGTACTGCTGATTTAAAACTTTCAGGATCCAGTCTGACGCCTGGGGGTAATTCTAAGGTAAGGAATCTATCACTACGAATGTCTCTTACAGATATATCATTACCGAAGGTAAGTAACTTGTGCTTTTGGCCAAGAGGTAGAATGGTCTTTACAGCAAATAAAGGCCAACAAAAGGGGAGGAAATAACCTCAGTAAGGCTGCAGGAAGGGAAAATTGCTCCGCAGGGCAAGCTCAGCAACAACAAACGCAGGGCAGTGGACAGCAAGCAACCCAGCAGTCAGGATACCAATCCTGGCAACAATCCACAAAACAGCCTTTTTTTGGGAAGGGAAAGTCTAGAGGACCGTCCACCAGGAAAAGAGCAACAGGCTCCAAGTGACTCAAAAAAAAGCTGGGCCCCCACATAACAATAGTGGGAGGCAGGATAGCACAATGCCCACAAGAATGGGACAGGATCACTTCGGATAGTTGGGTTTTAACCGTGCTGTGCCACAGCTATTGTTTAGAACTAACGAGTATTATACCACCAAACCCTCCAAATAAGGTTTAAATAGCAGTTAAGCTAAAGGAAGAGATAATGTAACTCATACAGAAACATGCAGTAGAGAGGGTCCCTAAAAGGGAGCACTACAAAGGAAATTACTCACCTTACTTCCTGGTACTAAAACAAGACCTCACTCGAAGACCAATACTGGATCCCAGATTCATAAAGAAATTCATCCGCAGACAACACTTCAAAATGACAACACTACAAAAAGTAATCCCTCGCCTCCAAAAGGGGGACTATATGTCAACTATAAACTTAAAACGCCTACCTGCACATACTCATGAATCGGGCACACAAAAGGTACATCTGGTTCGTACATGAAAATACACATTACCAAATCAGGGTCTTACACTTTGGAATAAAATCTGCACCAAGAGTCTATACAAAATGCTTAGCTACAATAGCAGCATTCCTAATAAGGAAAGTAATTCACGTCTACCCTCATGTAGACGACTGGCTAGTAAATGCGAAGTCAAGACATAAATGTCAGACATCCAGACAGTGATCACAACCCTCCAGAGACTGTGATTCTCCATAAACCTAAAACAATCATTGTCAAATCCAGAACAGGAGATTTTCCTAGGAGCAAGACTAAGCTCCAAGATAGAGCGGGCGTATCCAACACAAAAGAAGGTTCCAGCAATCAGAGCAGGCACTCTTCTATCAGAAGGGTCAGTCTCCAACAGTGATGACAGTCCTTAAACGGATTGACATGATGGCATCAATCATCCTCATTACACATGCACGGTTACACATGCGCCCATTACAAGAATAGCTATGCAACAGCTGATTACAAACCACCGGGAGTTGGGAGGATGTAGTGATTGTAACAGAAAAGGTACAGAAGAAGACAGTGGTAGGCATCCAAGAATATAACCGTAGGGAGACCTTTCAAAGCAACAACTCCCTCAGTGACCATTACAACAGATATGTTGCACAAGGGGTGGGAATTGAATTAGGAAGCTTAAGAATTCCAGTCATTGGAGCAACTCTGACTCAAACGCATCAACTTCCTAGAGATGAAGACCGTGTTGATTGCACTGAAAGCTTTTCAAGTGCACATTACAGGGAGGACCGTACTAATTCAGACAGACAATACAACTGTTTTACTTGAACAAGCAAGGAGGAACGAAGTCGTTCACCCTAAGCTAACTAGCTCAAGAGATATGGTAATATGCAATACCATGGAGGAAACCCCTACATACAATCCATCTACCATGGAAGGACAACCGAGGCAGATCGACTCGGTAGACAGAACAGCACCTCACACGAATGGGAGATGAAACCAAACAAGAGCCTAAACAGGATCTTCAAGCTCTGGGGAATGCCAACAATAGAGCTATTTTTAACAATAGGTAACAGAAAATGCCAACTCTTTTCCTGGTTTCAACACCACCAGTCAGAAGGGAATGTTACTAAATTGTCTAGGCAGGTTTGCCTACGCTTTTCTCCCGATCCCTTAATTAGAGTACTGGAAGAAGCCCGGTAACCAGGAATTGACTTAATCCTCATATCCCCTCAATGGGCCTGGCACCCAAACCTACTCGAGCTGGCCATAGGACGAATGATCAAGATCAAGGAAGAACAAGACTGTCTCACAATGCAAAAAGGACCAGTGTTCCACCCGGAACCAGCAACTCTCAGTCTAGCAGCCTGGGTCCTGAATACATAGAATTTGGGCACCTAAACGTACCCCAAAGAACAGTGGAGGCAAGAAACCAACAAGACTGCTCCGCAGCAAAATGGAGATGGTATCTCCTGTGGGGCATAGGCAAAAATGTTGTTGACTCGGTCTACACAGGAAACCGTAATAATACCTCTTAGTTACTAGACAGTGCATTTAACTATTTGTCTCCCAAGGTGCATCTTGCAGCTATTGTGGCTTATAGCAGGAGAGCATCATGTAAAGGTTTTTTCACATCATCGGTCATCAAAAGATTCCTGGAAGGTTCCAAAAGAATAGCTCCTCCTAGAGAGGCCCCAGCCCGTATGTGGAGCTTACACACTACTGACACAACTAATAACCGAATCATTCAAACCTATGCATAAGGCGGAACTACCACATCACACTAAAAACTGCTTTCTTAATAGCAATAACTTCACTATGGAGAGTAAGTGAATTCCAAGCATTAACTATTGAGGAACCATATATGCAAATTTACAAGGACTGAATAGTTCTTAGAACTAATCCTCAATTTCTACCCAAGGTGGTTAGGAAATTTCATCACAGCATTCAGTTGCCAGTTCTTTTTTTTTCTTTCTGTAACCCGCAAACACTGCTGGAGAGGTGCTTGCATACCCTTCATGTAAGGAGAGCAGAAGACTAAACTGTTTCTTAAAGGGAACCAATTGTACATCTTACATGCTACAACCAGCAAGGGTTCTCCTGTTACAAAGGGACCAATCGCACAATGAATTCTGGAGACCTTTCAAACATGCTACTCAACTGGAAAGCCTATAACCCTACGCCCAAAGGCACATTCAACAAGGACGAAGGGTGCAACTCTAGCCTTTGTGACAAATGTGCCAATAGACCATATATGAGCAGTTGCAACATGGGCTTCTCCACGCACCTTTACCAAACACTACTGTGTGGCTATATAAATGACAAATGAAGCTCCGATGGGACAGAAAGTACTTCAACACCTGTTTGAGATCTCTTCCTCATCTCACCCTTACTATCCCAAGAAGGAGAAAACCACTACAAAGTCTAATGCAGGTCGTGTGTGAATCCAGAAAAAGATTCATGCTGCAAAACTAAATGGTTACTTACCAGTTGGAGTAGTTTTGCAGGTTGAGTTTTCTTGATTCACATGTGACCCACCCACCTCCCCAGAAATGAGAAAAGCAAACCGGTCGGAAGGAGGTCTTGTATAGGGAAGAGAAAAGTCATAAGAGAAAAAACAAAATCAACAAGAAAAAAATCTAGCAATGTCTACCACTCACAGGAACATCTGGGGCGCTGTCTGACTTCACTCGGACACCAAATGGTGGTCGTCGACATCCACAAACATTTTTTTTTTAAATCGTTCCAGACTAAATGGCAGAATAATGCACAGCATGTGAATCCAGAAAACTCTTGGAGCTGCAAAACTTCTCCTAGACTGGTAAGTAACCAATCCGTTTTGACTTTTGGTGATCCATCTGCTGCCTGGTGGAAATTCACATGGGAAAGAATTTGTTTAAGTATCCACCAGAAAGTGTTACCAAAGGTAAGTAATTTGTTCTTAATGAAGTTTTATGTTAAGTAGAATATTCGTATAGCACCACACTCCTGAAGGATTTTAACCCCTTCCATGCTCATGACGAGCTTAGCTAGTCATGCAGTACACTGCTCGTGTGCTCATGACGAGCTGAGCTCGTCATGAACAATGGGAAAAAATGAGAGCCAGCGCTCAGGGAAAATTGCTGTAGCATTGATGGTGTTAAAATTCTTAGGGGATCACAAACTGATCTTTGGTTAAATGATCTAATTGACTCAGGTTAATAACTTGATTTTATCACTGTAGATGGAAGAAGAGGCTGAAAGACGCAGACAGCCTCCAGTAAAACATCAACCAATGCAGCAGCTGCATCAACTCCCGCCACCACCAGAATCTGAGGAAGAGGAAGAAGAAAAGTCCGAGATGGAAGAAAGAAGGGAAGAACTTATTCAGGAGGAAGAAGAGCCAGAGCAAAGACCCTGCCTTAAACCTACCATGCGGCCCATCAGTTCAGCCCCATCTGTTTCTTCTGCAAGTGGCAATGCCACCCCCAACACCCCTGGAGATGAATCTCCTTGTGGTATCATCATACCTCATGAAAACTCACCAGACCAACAGCAACCAGAGGAACATAGACCAAAAATAGGTCTCAGCCTCAAATTGGGTAAAACTTTCTTTTTCTGCTAGTTGTTTTGCCCACAGTTCTCTAGTCTTTATATTCTCAACTTAATTTAGACTGTTCACTTCCATTCAACCCCCCTCCTGAATATTGAATTTTTCTCAGCTTGCTTAAAGCGCCATGGTAAAATGACTCAACATGCCATTTACTCTGGCTTCTAGCAAAGTAAAACCTCCTGTTTGAGGAAACTGTCTAAAAATAATGGCAGACATAAGTGTTTTTCCCCCATTGCTTCCATTACATTCAGAATGACTTGTGGGGCATGTATGTTGCTTGGATGTCCGTGCTACCTGGAGTCTGCAAAAACTCCATATGATAGGGGAAAAAATTAATGGCTGAGCTGTTATCCAAGTTTACTGAAGAATGCCTTTATTGAATTGGTTACCGGTTCAGAGTTGTTAGCATCGAAACTGAGAGCTACTTTTAAGTAGCCAATAAATGAAATGCAGCAAATTGAATTTGGTATAGTAACTTATATTTTGTGGACACCCTATCGTCCCATTTGGGCATTGTTTTAATTTAGCATTTATTTCGGGATGGTGTTATGGTTCGACTTGAAGATTGTTGCTTGTTCTGAATTAAATCCACTTCTAAAGAACCATATTAGCTATCCATTTACCTGTCACTGCTGCATTTTTTTTCTGCAATGCACACCGCCTAACTCTATCCTGTCCGTTTTCTTCTGCGGGCTTCTTTCTAGATGGACTTACCAAAAGATCGTGATCCTTTTCCTAATTAATGACAACCGGAATGTATATTTTCACATTTTTCTTTAGTCTGTTGGGCTTGGAGACAATCTGTGGTGGGGCAAAGTAATGGTGAAGACTTGTGCTTTTGTTACAGGTAGATGGGTACTGGCAAACAAGAGTTACTTTGGTCTTTGTGCCATATGGTTCATTATATTATGTATTTAGTTGTGGGAACCTCAGGTATAACTTGAATTCACATTCCTTGTCCAGCATTCCTCTTCTCTCGAATTCCCTTGTTCCCCGCTCCTGTGCCCATTTTGTGTATTAATGTGAATTTGCATTAGACATATTTTTTGTCAGGGCGCCATCCAGATGTTTGCTTTTCAAAACAATCAAATAGTGCTCTCATTGTTCTATTAATTTTCTTTAGGTGCATCAAATAGTCCCAGCCAAACCAATGCTGTTAAGAGGAAGAAACTTCCGGTTGACAGTGTTTTTAATAAATTTGAAGATGAGGACAACGATGAAGCTCCCAGAAAAAGAAAACTGGTACCTCTGGATTATGGAGAAGATGAAAAAGGAGCAGCAGCAGCAGCAGCAGCAGCCGCAGCAGCCGCAGCCGCCAAGGGAAACGTAAACACTGAAGAAAAACGAAAACACATAAAGAGCCTTATTGAAAAGATTCCAACTGCCAAACCTGAACTGTTTGCATATCCTCTTGACTGGTCCATTGTTGACACAGTGAGTACCATGAAAGTTAAAAAAAATGTTTTAAGCATACGAAAGTGGGAGGTTTGAAAATTCAGGTTTTAGCCAGGAGTTTGGGTTAAAATCTGTGTAACACTTTAGCTAACCGTTAATTACCGGAATGTCCATAGATGACAATTTTCCGAAAGGGCTTCATTGCAGGTAAGTGAAATATTCTACACATTCCTGTAGAGAAGAATAAATGTCTAGCACTCCCGGGCCAGTATGACATTAGTGTGCTGAACTCCCACTCAAATGTATTGAATTTTTAGCATTCTAGTAAGTGAAATTCTATAGAGGGCGTTTGGTTGTACTGTGCTCAATGAAGAACAGCCAAGGAAGGATTTAAAGTTGAAAGAGTGAAATATACAACTTGCTCTCGTTAGTCAGTGGCTGACATTGCAGGCTGGAGGTTTAAATAAACAAACATTCAGTACTTCTTTTTGTACCGATATGATCCTGAAACTCTAAAAATCTCCATCCAAAGCAATGAAAGGCCCACCCTACAGAAAGCTTTGTGTACATTTTGTGTATACTGCTGCTATTCCTAGCATCATATCCATAGGGAGGGAGTCTGTCTGATCATGGATGTCCAGTGTCTGGGGCAGTTACTGCAGTAGACATAGGACTCTCAGGCAAGGAGACTAGCTTGGGCTCCAGTACCCCCGCTTTAATCTCTCTTCAGCAGGTCGCGAGGAGGGGCCCACAGCTGCTGGTTTTTGTCCAGATGTTCCAGTGCTTCGTCACAAGGTCCTGAAGAACCACAGGGGGAACCAAAGAGTCCAGTGACCAGTTGATTACTTGCCAAGAGTAGCTTGACTGCAGTTTCACAAACTACAACAGGATTTGGGTGATCTCCAGCCAGACAGGGGTTGAAGTTCACATTTGTCAGAATCTGAGTTACGTATTGGATCTTGACCCAGATAGTTTGTGTTAATTCAAGGACAGTTTATTCTGGTGACTTTGTGGCTCTGGGGCTGTTTTTGATCAATAGCCAATTCAGACATGGAAGAACTGGACGTCACTCTGGGTCAACGTACCGTTAGTACTGATCCCCATGTGTCCAGTCACCCCAAATCTAAGGCTCCGGTATCACCTTCGCCCTGGGGTCAGGTCGACACCATGAAAAAGTTTTGAATGCCCCGCCCTCCAGCTCAGCTACGAAACGAACACTTTGGGCTCAAGCCAATCCCATTCCGGCACCGAACCAACACCCGCGGCACAAAAAACAAATCCAACACTTTACCAGCACCGAAGACACCTTCGGCGCCAAAGCCCACGGAGTCTAAATCCTCCAAACAAAAGACCCCGGAGCCGAAGCCCTCTAAAGATAAAACCTCAGACCGAAAGCCCCCAAACCTAAGGTCTTGGAGTCGAAATCAACCCCTAAAGGCTCAGAGCTGAAGCCCTCTGCGCCAACATTTTTATAGCCGACCCCTCATACTCCTAAAGGTTCAGAGCCCAAACAAGCTAAAACCAAGCATTTGGACTCAAAACACTTGGCGCCCAAAGACTCATTCAAACAAACAATCTTGCTGTAACAGGTAATAACCATTTATTTTGTGTAGGACTGGTGTAGGGAGTATACACCTTGACCCAACAGCTGTTTTCAACCATTCCACAGTCTAATTCAGTCCTCTTTACCCACTATTTTGGTTATTTTATAAAAGAGAAATGCAAGTCCGATCACTCTTCACAAACATACGCTCAACCAACAACTGTATGTGTACTACAGAAAAATGTGCATGAATATGAGAGTTCGAGGCATGTGGGCTGCTAAATTCATATCTTAGCATTAGATCGCCGCCTAGTGTTGGGTCCGGATGATCGCACATTGTTGTCCTGGAAGAGTCTTCGAAGTATCCTGAGATAGGTGGCTCCTCCCCTGGACTACAGTGCGCATGGGCATCGGCTCCATCCCCAGATTGTTTTTTTCCGCCATTGGGTTCGGATGCGGTCTCGACTTCTCTCTGTCGGAACCGAGTAAAACTTACTTTTTAAGGCCAAAAGGTCTTGTATTTTATAGCGTCGGTATTGTTTGCGCACGGTCTCGAGTTCTTCCAACTCTTGGAGTCGGATTCAGCGGAGTTTTTCACTCTTCGGACGTCGAGGCCTTCTCATCGCGTCACGACCGCAACTTTCCAGCATGGAGCGCAGTCCGTTTAAATACTGTCCGCTCTGTGGGTCTAAGTACCCACATATAGACCTGCACCCGGTCTGTAACAAGTGCCTTTCACCGGACCATGACGACGGCAAGTGCAAGGCTTGCGCTCAGTTCCGGTCTAAGAAGACTCTTAAGCTCCGGCGCGCGGTGCGCCTGGAGGCCAGACAAGCGGCCCCGGATCCAGAAAACCTCTTCGGCGACCAAGAAGAAGATGAACAGGGTCATCATCTCCAGATATCCCCACCCGAAACGGAGGTCGAGGCGGATCCGGTGGACGACGACGGAGTCGCGGATCAAGGCCTTGAATACGTCGACGAGGTAGGGGACGTCGAAGAGATTTATGCGGCCGCGGCAGATAGCTCAGGGGACGAGCTATGCCCCGAAGGTTTCGAGGATCACAATCGGGTCACGCGATCGCCAATCGGCCTTACCCAAGACCCCGTGCCGCAAGCCACGGCCCCGCCATCAGGCCCGGCCACGGACGTACTTGCTGAGCAGGCCACATCGAAACCGAAACCTACGGTGTCGACTACACCTAAAATGGCCGACCCGAAAACGAAACCGAAACTTATGGACTCGAGCGTCCCTAAAATGGCGGCCGGCCCACAGAAAACTACTGCACCCGCCGCATCGGCTCCGTCGACCTCCGGTCCGCAGAAGTCGAAGAAATCGGTCGATTCCAAAGGGTCAAAAGCGGCGCAAGAGGAGGGATCCTCTACAGAGGGTGGTCGGCACGGATCAACCGCAGCGACACCGTCTAAGCACGCCAAGGCCAGCGGCACAGCTCCGGCTACGCCTGGGACTCCGTTAGTCGGTCGCGTAGTGGACACGGAACCGACGCAGGCGCACGGATCGACACCTGGCACATCTGCGCATCGATCCAAGGACTCTGGGTCATCGACGACAGCATCGGCGTCCAAACCTAAGAAAGGACACCATGACGTCGGATCCGAGGGGAAGGTCAAGACATCCTCGTCGGCGCCAAAAGCCACTGTGAGTGAAGCGTCCCCCATCGCCGCTTCGCTACAGAGAATCAGGGACAAGGCCGCTGCTACGTCGGCTCCGTTGCCGTCGCCTCAGACGCCGAAGGACGCTCCGGCAAAGCCTAAGAGTAAGCTTCTCTTCCTTCTGCCGCCAAAAGAGGCTCCGAAGGCCTTTTCCACGAAATCGACGCCAAAGAAGTCGGATTCTTCTACGGCAGGTGCGCCTTCAGGTCGAGAACTCGAATCAGAGGACGATTCTGAGCACTTCATCGACGCCAACACAGGCAAATTAACCCTATACAAAAGGAGGATCACTTCAGAGCCTCTGGACTCCTATGTCATCCCACTAAAGAAAAAAAGGGTTCCTCAGGACGCTTCTAACCTCATGGAGCCTATCCGGCCTCCTCCTAGAAGAAGCCCTACTCCCTCACCAGAACAATCTGGGGGTGAGGGATATGATGAAGAGGACCAGTACACCTTCCCCATTAATGAACCAGATGCACATCCAGATGCATATGATGACATTGGTGACCAAGGCACCCAGAGTGTGGGGCAAGACCCACAACCTTTCAGTGCACGTGCATCCCCAACAGAGGATTCTGCAGGATTTCATGCACTAATTGAGAGGGCAGCTGCTAATCATGATGTGGACATGCATGCTGACCCGGTTGAAGAAGACTTTCTCTTTGACACCTTTTCAGTCTCTGAAAGGACTGTAAAGACACTGCCTATGCTCAAGGGAGTCCTCAAACATGCTGCGGACATCTTCAAAGAACCTACCAGGGCGAGAGTGGTCAATCCACGTATTGAGAAAGTACAGACCAGCACCTGCAGACCCTGCATACATTCGGGGACAGTTGCCGCTAGACTCCCTGGTGGTCGCCAATGCCCGCAAAAGGGCCAACTCCCAAACAACGGGTGAAGCTCCTCCCCCGGATAAGGAGTCCAAAGTGCTAGAGGCAGGGGGCAAAAGAGTAGCTGCACAGGCTGCTAACTTTTGGCGTATTTCTAATACACAAGCACTCTTAGCACGTTACGATAGGGCGCATTATGACACCCTAGAGCAGATTGTACAACACCTGCCTCCACAGTTTCAAGAGGGCACAAAACTGCTTATAGAGGAAGGCAAATTAATCTCCAACGCAGCCATCAAGTGTGCACTTGACGCCGCAGACACAGCAGCTAGGGCTATCAACACTAGCGTCATGCTGAGACGACAAGCTTGGCTCCGCATATCTGGGTTTAAACCTGATAATCAAACAACCATCCTTAATCAGCCAGTCAATCCTGATCGACTGTTTGGTCCAGATGTTGACACCACCCTCGAAAAGATAAAAAAGGACACAGAAACTGCTAAGTCCATGGGGGCCCTACAGTCACAACAGTTTCGTGGCAATAATTTTCGTCGCTCAGGTGCACGTGGAGTCACCAGAGGACAAATGGGTCAACAATCGCAATTCTCAAGAGGTGGAGCACAATCCTCGTTCACAAAACAGAACAAGGGAGGTTACAGAAATAACAGCAACAGAGGTCGCGGCAGAGGAAACAACAACTCCCGCTCCTCT
The DNA here is from genome assembly GCF_964261635.1 of Lissotriton helveticus. Lineage (NCBI taxonomy): Eukaryota > Metazoa > Chordata > Amphibia > Caudata > Salamandridae > Lissotriton > Lissotriton helveticus. The sequence goes on from NC_136070.1 coordinate 72,282,479, forward strand.
ACCCCAAACAAACAGTGACTCTCTGTCACTGCCCCCCGACCACTTAACACCTGTCGGGGGGAGACTGCAGCAGTTCCTGCCCGTCTGGAGAAACATCACCACAGACAGGTGGGTGCGACAACTTGTACAGTACGGTTATTGTCTAGAGTTAAAATCCACTCCACCCAACATTCCACCAAGGCAACGGCCTATGTCCGCAGAGCACTTGCACTTATTGCAGCAGGAGGTAGTGGTGATGCTTCAAAAAGGCGCAATCGAGCTCGTGCCGGTGGAGGAGGAAGGCACAGGGGTGTACTCCCTGTACTTCCTTATTCCAAAGAAGGACGGATCTCTCAGACCCATTCTAGATCTACGTCCCCTCAACCTGTATATACTGTCAGAACATTTCCATATGCTCACACTGCAACAGATTCTTCCCTTGTTAAACCAAGGGGACTTCTTAGCAACCTTAGATCTCAAGGATGCTTATTTCCACATTCCACTACACCCGTCCCACAGGAAATACCTCAGGTTCACTATTCAAGGCAGGCATTACCAGTTCAAGGTCCTACCCTTCGGAGTCACCACAGCCCCAAGGGTGTTTACCAAGTGTCTGGCGACAGTAGCAGCGCACCTCAGGAGGCAGAACATCCATGTCTACCCCTACCTAGACGACTGGCTCGTTCAAGCCAAGTCGGAACAACAGTGCGCCGCGGACATGTCGACTACCATTCACCTCCTTCACAATCTAGGCTTCTCGCTGAACTACCCAAAGTCGCATCTACAGCCGGCACATGTCCGGCAGTTTCTAGGTGCGACAATCAATACCCTGACGGCCATGGCTCAACCAAACCAAGTCAGGATAGACAGCATGCAGTCTCTAATCCAGAAGTTCAGACCACAACACTCGCTTCCAGCGAGAGTGTTCATGCAGTTGATAGGCATGATGGCCTCCTGCATCTTCATAGTCCCTCATGCACGGTTACATATGCGCCCGCTCCAGGAGTGCTTAGCGAATCAGTGGACACAGGCTCAGGGAAGTTTAACAGACCTAGTGTTGGTTACCAGTCGGGCATACGACTCTCTGCATTGGTGGACTCCACACAACCTTTGCAAGGGCCTACTGTTCCAGGAGCCAGTGCCACAGATTATCCTGACAACGGACGCATCTCTCCAGGGATGGGGAGCTCATCTGCTCACTTACACAGTGCAGGGACTATGGACGACGCAGCAACAGAAGATGCACATCAACTATCTGGAACTGATGGCAATCTTCATGGCGATCAAGTCCTTCATTGTACATCTGTGCAACAAGGTAGTGTTAGTCCGGACGGACAACATGACCGCGATGTACTACATTCAAAAGCAGGGAGGCACCCACTCGCCGCAGCTGTCTCATCTGGCTCAGAGCATGTGGAAGTGGGCCATTCAGAGGAACATTTTCCTCATGGCAGAACACCTCCCGGGAAAGGACAATCAGATGGCGGATCTGCTCAGCAGGTACAGCCATCAAATGCACGAGTGGGAGATACACCCATCTGTCCTCCACCCGTACTTCCAGCAGTGGGGTCATCCGGAGATAGACCTGTTTGCCACAAAAGAAAACGCAAAATGCCAACACTTTGCCGCCAGGTTCCCTCACCCACAGTCGCAGGGGAATGCGATATGGATGAACTGGTCAGGCAAATTTGCGTACGCTTTTCCGCCAGCCCCTCTGATACCGCTGGTCGCAAGAAAGCTAAGGCAGCACGCGATGACTCTCGTCCTAGTTGCTCCAACGTGGGCGCGCCAAGCATGGTACACCACGTTCCTCGAACTCTCAGTGGTGCCGCATCAAAGACTGCGCCTCACGCCCAGTCTTTTGACGCAGAACCATGGAGAAATTCAGCATCCAGATCCGCAACAGCTCAACCTGGCGATCTGGCTCCTGAAGTCCTAGAGTTTGGATACCTTAACCTACCTCCAGAATGCATGGACATCATCAAGGAGGCAAGGAAGCCAACTACCAGAGCATGCTATGCTGCGAAATGGAAGCGTTTTGTCATTTACTGTACTGCCAATGACATCAACCCGCTAGATGCATCTATCCCTGACATCATTTGCTATCTGTTGCATCTTTACAAGTGCAATCTAGCGTACACTTCCATTCGGATACATCTATCCGCCATAGCGGCTTATCTTCAGAACAGGCAGCACCTCTCTGTCTTCATAGTGCCTGCCATTAAAGCCTTTCTTGAAGGCCTGAAACGAGTCATTCCCCCAAGAACACCACCAGCTCCGGTGTGGAACCTCAATGTGGTCCTCACCAGACTGATGGGACCACCTTTTGAGCCACTGCACTCGTGTGAACTCCAGTTCCTAACGTGGAAAGTGGCTTTCCTAATAGCTATTACGTCACTGAGGCGTGTTAGTGAGCTACAAGCGCTCACAATCCAAGAGCCATTCATTCAGATTCATCCAAATAGGGTAGTGCTACGCACTAACCCCAAGTTCCTTCCGAAGGTGGTGTCACAGTTTCATCTCAACCAAACTATTGACTTGCCGGCATTCTTTCAAAACCCACAAACGGTGGTGGAAAGAATGCTCCATACCTTAGATGTACGGAGGGCGTTGATGTACTACATAGACAGGACACAACCCTTTCGAAAGACAAAACAACTTTTTGTTGCCTTCGCACCACAACACAAAGGCAACCCTATTTCCAAAGCAGGAATAGCCAGGTGGATTGTTAAGTGCATCCAGATGTTATCAAAAGGCCAAGCGCACTTTAACGATACCCCCAAGGGCGCACTCCACACGCAAATTGGGGGCATCCATGGCTTTCCTAGGGAACATTCCTTTAGAGGATATTTGCAGAGCAGCCACGTGGGTTACACCACATACCTTTACAAAACACTACTCTGTTGATGTACATTCCAAGCAGCAAGCTGCTGTAGGACAGGCTGTTCTCAAAACACTTTTTCAGGTTTCTGCAGCTGGCACAGGCAACCGCCGCTGATGGAGGGACTGCTATGTATTCTATGCTAAGATATGAATTTAGCAGCCCACATGCCTCGAACTGAATATGCTACTTACCAGTATGCATCTGTTCTTGGCATGTAGGGCTGCTAACATTCATATCGCCCACCCTCCTCCCCGGTGCCTGTCGCAGCTGCAGATATACTATTGTATTCAATCACTAGCATGGACATCCTTTACACTTTTCACTCCATCTTCTGCCACAATGGCGAAAAACAATCTGGGGATGGAGCCGATGCCCATGCGCACTGTAGTCCAGGGGAGGAGCCACCTATCTCAGGATACTTCGAAGACTCTTCCAGGACAACAATGTGCGATCATCCGGACCCAACACTAGGCGGCGATCTAATGCTAAGATATGAATGTTAGCAGCCCTACATGCCAAGAACAGATGCATACTGGTAAGTAGCATATTCAGTACCTAACGTGCGCAACACCAGAGGAGCTACTGCCAGATTCTCACCAGCTTGCCCACGCTTTTGTCATCATCGGTAACTTTCACATATAAAAAGAGAAATTGTGTCCAGTAAAGAAAGTATAAGGTGAAAATACTGATGAATATATCTTCAAAAAGACAGTATTTCTCAAAAGACAGTAAAGTTGTGCTAAGACTCACATTTATGGTTTGACCCTTTTTAATCCGAATAGTGAGCTTGCTCAGTATTAAAAACACAGCTTATTGTAAACCGATTCATAGTAGGCCAACATGTTTCATTGCCTGTATGTCTTTGCGGCAAATTCGTCAGGACTTCAAGGTCCGCAATCACCTCACTGGACATCTGACTTTATAGATCTAGTGATTGACTAACCAACAAACATAAATTGTTATAATCAAAAACACTACCAGTTGCACTTTCTTCAAAGCAGGTACTGATTTTTCAAATCACAGACGGAGGCATAGCCCCAGACACTGTAATTGTAAAACAATATATTTACCAGGTGGCAGCCAAAGGCCCGCGTACCAGCTCTCCACCATGTCAAAGGGTGTGTACCTCTTACACTCTGACCCTAAATCTTCCACGCCGAAATCACCTCCTCCTAAAGAACCATCACCCGAAGACCTCTTTGGATCCTAAACAATAGACTAACCACTGACCTTAAAACTGGACACCCCCAGGCCATTCTTCCTAAAAAACTGAAGCTGGATCTCAGAGGATCATGCTATACCTCTAAAGAACAAGCATTTACAATGCAATGGTCTCGTCTTTGTTAAAGTTAGAGCTATTGGCATTACTCATAAAAAAAAATTTGTTTTTAAAACATATACATCAGGAAAAGGCAAGGAGTGTGGTCTGGTCGTTGAGAGGAAGAGGCCGCCCTGGAACCCATGTGGACCCAAGACCCGACTAAGAATCAGCAACCGGAGTGCTGAATTACTTTCTACCCCCCACACACACCTTGGAAACAAATATCCAATGAACCCTACCAGCATCAGAGCAGCGTCGAGGACCCCCAGGTGCGGCTTCTGCAGCCATGTATTAACATTTTTTGGAGGTGTGAGCCTGTGTTCCTTCCTTCCTTCCCTCCCTCCATCCACCTGCTGCAGAAAACCCTTGGACTGCTCGACCAGCGCTACCACTAAGAAGCAAGTGCTGAAGGGGCACTTGGCCCACTTGCTCAGCATCCATAGTGCATCATGACTCATGGTTGATATGCCTTCTCCCCCCCACAGCTGGGCCCAGTAGCTCCCGCTTCCACCAACAGACATAAAACAAAAAAAAAGACAGCCCCCGTGCCAGTCAGCTTGACTCAGAAGCCAGCCGTCACAGCCACAACTAAGCTAAGCGCATAACGAATTAGTCAGTTGAAGAGGAGGCAGGAAGCCAGAAAGAAGTTGTATACATCCCACTCAACAGTTCCCCACTCAACAGTTCCCCACACGCAGGGTTTCAGAAAACTCTCCACCCAATCAGCGCGTCGTCATCGACTGCAGATTACACACTTACACTCCCACACAATAAGTTTTAGTGAGGTACATAATTTGCTCCACAGTTCTTTTCTATTGTCAACAAGCCTCCTCTGCGGACATTCAATTCAAAGTCTATATTCCCGATAATTTATATTAATTTGTCTATTAATGAAAGTATTGCCTAACGTTCTCCAAATAGTTTATCCAGTGCGCAGAAAAAAATCCTCCACAGAAATTGAAAACAGCGCTTTGTTTAAAACAATAATTAAAGGGTCGTGTCGCAGCAATCTGGTCCGGATTTAAAGAATTGTCGCCCCCTAGCAACATATTTACCATCAGCCCATTTTGCAAAGTGCCACGAAGCCGCATGCTACCGGCAGCTCAGAACGGTAAACCGAGATTATCCACAAATGGATTATATCTGTCGGGAAAGAAGTGATTTAAGCCAACACTATGTCTGGGATTTCAACGTCGGAAGTGAGCTTCAAACTAAAATACTTGCTCACACAAGTCACACATTCCACATTGGCAAGCAGCGGGGGCTGCCGTGTACTCTCACGCACACTGCAAAGTTGGTAAACATTGGGACGTTCAAGAAAGTACTTTTCAGATAAATAAACAAATAACGTAACTATTTAAAATACAGAACACGGTGCAGTCGTCGGGTGCTTTCAATGCATCAAAGAGGCTGAGCTATAAAATTACAAACCTTGAAAGTATGTCAATATCTGACCTAGAAACAGTGTGGACACAGTGGACTCGAGCTCGCCAACGTGGTGCTGCGTCAAAAAAAAGTACAGTCCTGGTATATTACAGAGCCTCTGGGCAGGTACTTTCACAAATGGCAGTTTTGTGTTTTTTCATTCATTTACTGCTGCCTTTCCCTCGCCTGCAGCCACATGTGAATAAGAGAGGCAGCACCCGTCTCATCCCTTGCCAGGGTGCCTTACAACTTCGGGCCCCAGGGATGCGGCACACATAGAGAACTAAAACAGACCCACCCGGCCGCGCCCCCTTGTCGCACAGAGGAGGTGGTGATAACAATGCCGGGTCTGTTCCATGCCTAGGTACCCAGTGGAGCCAGGCGAACACAAACGTATCCTGGCCCTTTCCGCAGAGCTGAGCAAATGCTAGACGAAAGCAAGTTACACGAAGGTTCCCTGGTTTTCCGAAGACATGGTGGGTGCAATTTGAGAACAACAACGAACAAGCGCTCACCATTTGTCAGTCACTAAGCCACGTCCTTCTCGGATTGGGAGGCGTGTTTTTGTCCGATGACGTCACGGAGAGAAAGGACTGAAAAAACACACCACTCAATCTGAAAAAGACTGGGCTTAAATGAACTGACGCCCCTCTTCTCCAATGGCTGTCTGCAGTTTAGGAAGCCAGACAATGGAGAAGAGGGGCGGGTTAATGCCCCACTACTAGAAATAAAGTCTCGAGCGAGACTGCGCAAGCGCAGCCAACGCTAGCCGAGACCTAAAAAGGACATGGGAACTAACCCCTCTCCCCCTTACATGACTCCATATCCAAATTTGATCATTACACCATCAAATTCACCACCACCTCCACTATCACCTGGCCAATAGGATGAAGAGTACAAGGATGGGGATCAAGATCATGATGTGCCAATAGATCAGGATATACCACTTGACACTGACCCTTTGGAGAGTTATGATAAGGAACCGGATCACGAGAACGACCCAGACCTATATACTCTAGACCCTCCCCGCCTAATGACAACATAGGCTATGTGCAGCTTATCAACAGGGCAGCCCAATACCATGGGGTGGAGCTTCAATCAGAACCTCTAGAAGAGGATTTCCTACTTGAGACATTAGCACAGTCTCAAAGGTCTACTCCTACTTTGCCAATGCTCAAGGGCATGATGAAACATGGAAATGAGGTATTCAAAGACCAAGTCAGGTCAAGAATACTCACACCTAGAGTAGACAAAAAATACAAGGCCGCTCCTACAGACCCCATATACATAAAAGGTCAATTACCCTTAGATTCTCTGGTAGTGTCAAACGCCCGCAAGAGAGCTAACTCCCAGACCACAGGTGACTCCCCTTCCTCCTGACAAGGAGTCAAAACTAATTGATGCCTCAGGTAAGAGTGGCTTCTCAGGTTGCAAACCACTGGTTTATTGCCAATGCTCATGCTCTGCTCGCACGCTACGATAGGACTCATTACGATGAGTTGGAAAAACTCATTCAACACTTGCCAGAGGAGTATAAATGCAAGGCCAATGACCTCATTCAGGAAGGTAAGCTCAATACCAACACTTCCATTAAATGCGCACTAGATGCAGCAGACACAGCATCTCGTGCCATCAACACTAGCGTACTATTATGCAGGCATGCCTTTTTTTTTTTTTGGCAGAGTTTTATATAGCGCGAACTAGACCTGAATCAGGTATCAGAGCGCTTTACATATTTTCCAGTTACGTTACATGAGGACACGCTTTCATTTTAGGCACAGGGATATTAAGTGATTTGCCCAGAATCACAGGAGGTTTTGGCGTCGTTACTGAGACTCGATCCGAGGTCGAGCGCCCTAGCCGTTAGGCCAATATCTGGATTCAAGCAGGGGGTACAATCCTCCATACTTAATCAGCCTTTCAATAAACATCTTTTCGGACCAGCTGTTGACACGTCTCTGGTAAAGATGAAAAAGATACTGAAACTGCAAAGTCCTTGGGGGGGCTCTACAATTGCCTTCACCAGAGGTTATTTTTGCCGCTCCTTTTATAGGGGTGGCTCAAAGACCGGGTCTATAGATAATCCCTCCTCTTCTTACAAGGGCCAATCTCCCTCTTCCAGAGGATACTTTCGAGGAAACTACAGAGGCAATATTTATAAGGAAAGATGCAGAGTTAACCCCACCTGCACTTCCCCTGCCAACAAACAGACTTCCGCCACTACCCCCGAACATTCCACTTCTCTCTGGGGGACGTCTCTCACAGTTCCTACCTGTCTGGAATTCAATCACTTCCGACAAGTGGGTAAGATAAATTATCCAGTATGGTTACTGCCTAGAACTTACCAGCACTCCCCTTAATATTTTTCAAAAACGTGTAATGTCACCAGAACATCTCACCCTTTTGAAAAAAGTTCTTTCTCTGTTACAAAAACAGGCGATGGAACCAGTATTTTTGCAGCGTGAATCTTTCTGGATTCACTATGCTGTGCATTATTCCGCGGTCTTGTGGTTGGGTCCGGATTCGTAGTCTTTTCTTTGTTTTTTTTGTTTTTTTTCTTAGCCCAGGTGGGCGTCGGCGTCACACCCCCTTGGGTGTATTTCCGGTGACGTCGGCATGCTTCCTGCGGAAGCTCCCACTCTTGGGCGCCATCTTCAGATTCTTTTTTTCCGCGGTCGGGTCGGGATCGTTCCCGTTTGGGCTCCAGACATTTTTGGAGAAAGAAGAAGGAAAATACAGAAAAGACGAGGAGAAGTCACCTGAAGACTCCAGGGGACTTCACCGACGAAAAACAAGCAAGGATAAGGCGTTTTCCATCGAGATCTTCGACGACCGTCGACGAACACGCGACCAGAGAGGCCCTGGACGCTAGAGGATGGACAACACGCCGTTCAAGTTCTGCCGTAACTGCCACCACAAGTACGCGCAGAAGGACCAGCACCCGGTATGCAACCTTTGCCTACCGGTGGACCACGAGAGCGGAGACTGCAACGCCTGTTCCGCCTTCACCCCGAAGACCCTTCGTGTGAGAGAGAGGCAGAGGGTAGCACACGCCGCCCTGCAGGGGAAGGCCCCGACTCCGTCACTCTACGAGCTGGGGATGTCCTCCGAGGAAGAAGACAACGCTGCCGCCGAAGACGACAGCTACACGGTCGTAGAGACCGATTACACGAAGACTTCTGACAAGGTAGGAGACTCTTCGGCCCCCAAGAACCCGAGAGACTCTGAGTCTAGAAAAATCGAGGGCAAGACCCCGAAAGCGCCGACGCCAAAAAAGGCGGCGTCCGCGACTACTCCCAGGCCCAGCGGATCCTCCGAGAAGGAGTCCCCGGCGCCGAGAGCTGCTGATCAGCAGAAAACGTCGAAAATCGTCCCCGAAAAGGATCGATCGACGAGGGAGAAAGACCCGAAACTGACGACGACGACCAGAGACCCGAAATCCGGTTCGACGTCGAAAACTTCAACTCCGAGAGGCACGGCGACGAGCCATCCGTCGAAGAGAGCGGCCGACCCATCCGACGCGGAACACGCGGCCGAGATGGAAAAGAAAAGAAGGCGCCTCGAGGCAGAAATGGAGAACATCATGCAGCGGAAGAAAGATTTCGACGCAAAGATGAAAGCCTTCACGATCCCTCACAAGACCAAGCCACTAGTGTTGGAGGTGGTCGAGGAGGAAGAAGAGATCGCCGAAGTCACCGAGCAAGACCAGGACGTCGAGGTGCTCGACGACCAGGAGGAGTACGAGAATCCCTACGAAAGTTACAGCTATGGGGAGGAGGATGAGGGCAGGACAGACACTGAGTCGGCACCCTCTGACCTTCAGGAGGTAGATTACATCGATGTCGACACCGACAGCCCGGAGGAGGTGGTCGACACCTACCCCTCGAGGCCCTCGCCGCCGGACGACATCGGGGCCTACAACTCGGTGATACAATCTGCCGCAGCAGCTTTCAAGCTCAAGCTCGACGAAGAGAAGCAGAAAGCAGACTTCCTTCTGGAAACATTACTCCCAACACAAACGAGGAGCCAGTTCCTTCCAATGCTCGAGAGCGTCTTGGCTCAGGGGAAGGAAGCTTTCAGGGAGCCCGCAACATGCAAGGCAGTAACTCCCAGAACTGAGAAGAAGTACAAGCATGCCACAAAGGACCCGGCCTACATTCAGGGCACGGTCTCCGCAGACTCCATTATCACGGCCACAGCAAGGAGGAGGGCTAACGTACCCACTACCTCGGGCCCACCACCGGATAAGGAGAGCAAAAGGATGGATCTGGTGGGCAGAAGGATCGAACGGAATGCCGCGACCCACTGGCGCATGGCTAATTCCAACGCCCTGATAAACAGGCACATGTACCAAATCATGGAGGGACTGGGGCAGTTGGTGAAGGACTTGCCCCAGGATGCCAGGCAAAAAGCCGAAAAGCTGATTGAAGAGGGGAAGAATGCGGCAAATTCTTGCCTTAAGACGGCCCTGGATGGGGCAGACACCGCCAGCAGGCTCATGATGATGGGCGTCACGGAAAGGAGGCACGCCTGGCTCAGGATATCCGGTTTCAAACCGGAGGTGCAACACAGCATCCTGAACACACCGTTCAACGGCAGCACGCTTTTCGGACCAACAGTTGATGAACAACTCAGCCAACTGAAGAAAGATAACGAAACAGCAAGATCCATGGGGGCATTGCAGTTCAGAGGGAACAAGAGGGGCACCCCGTCATGGAGGCCCGGCGGGAGAGGCGGAAACCAGCCAGGTACATCACACCAGGCTTTCCAGCAAACGCACCAGGCAGACTCGCAGACTCAGCAGGGTCATCAGAAGCAGCCCTGGCAGTACCAACAAAGAGGCCAGTCCTTTCGAGGGAGAAATGGGGGCAAAATAGAAGAGGGGGCCAGCAGCCCACCTCCAAGTGACTTCAAAAAAATCCGTGTGCCCGCCCGCAAAAAAGAACCCAGGGGGCAGCACGTACAGATGGGTCAAGACAAACTAGACACCTACGACCACAGGACACCAGTGGGAGGAAGATTAAGATACCACCTCCAGGAGTGGAGAGAAATCACATCAGACAAATGGATCCTCAACATTATCCAATTCGGATACTGCATAGAGTTGGAGGGGAGGCCAACAAGCAAAAAACCAAAAAGGAAACCACTAGCAGGCAAACAGCTACAGTGCCTTCAGGAAGAAGCAAAAGAACTCCTGCAGAAGCAGGCCATAGAACGGGTACCCTTCAAGGAAAGAAACACAGGAGTATACTCAACGTACTTCCTGGTACCAAAAGTAGACGAGACAATGAGACCCATTCTCGATTTAAGATTCATGAACAAATTCATAAGAACGCAGAAATTCAAAATGACCTCCCTGCAAGAGGTGCTCCCACAATTGCAGATCGGGGACTTCATGGTCACTATAGACCTCAAAGACGCATACCTGCACATCCCAATGAACAGAAAGCACAAACACATGCTCAGGTTCACCGTCGGAGAAAGCCACTACCAGTTCACGACACTGGCCTTCGGTCTAAAATCGGCACCAAGAGTGTTCACAAAGTGCCTCGCAGCAGTCGCAGCGCACCTAAGAAGGCAAGGGATACACGTATACCCTTACCTGGACGACTGGCTGGTGAAAGCAAACTCATACCAGAAATGCAAGCTGCATGCACATACAGTGACCAGCACGCTCATAAACCTGGGGTTCTCCATCCATTGGAAGAAATCATCAATGGAGCCGGAACAAGTGAAGATCTTCCTGGGAGCACAGATCAACACCTTACAGGGCAAGGTGTTCCCCAGCGAGAAGAGGGCGAGGGCGCTGGTGAAGGAAACTCGCCTCTACCGGAAGGGACAAGCTCGGACAGTGAGGACTGCGAGCAAGATCATGGGGATGATGGCATCATGCATCCACCTGGTACCGAATGTACGACTCCACATGAGACCCATTCAAGAATGGCTACAGGAGCAATGGTCACAAGCTACAGGCAGTTGGGAGGATCTAGTGGTTGTAACACACGAAGTGCAGAAGGAGATGACATGGTGGACCATGGAGAACATAGCAAGGGGAAAGCCTCTAACGCCCCCAACGCCAACAGTGACCATCACCACAGACGCATCCCTGAAGGGATGGGGCGCTCACATGGAGGAGCTCAAGGTGAGAGGACTGTGGACACCGACGGATGCCACAAAACACATCAATTACTTAGTTGAAGACAATCTTCCTTGCACTGAAAGCCTTCCAGACAAGACTGTACAATCACAAGGTGTTGATACAAACAGACAATACCACTGCGATGTTCTACATCAACAAGCAGGGGGGCACCCAGTCAGCCCCGCTTTCAACGCTAGCACAGGAGATATGGAGGTGGGCAATCCCTCTCAAGATAGACCTGCTGGCCATACACCTGCCAGGGAAGGACAACATACAAGCAGATTGGCTCAGCAGGCAGACTTCAGCATCCCACGAGTGGGAGCTCAATGCTCAGGAGACAGGGCACCTATTCGACAGATGGGGAACTCCATCGGTGGACCTGTTTGCCACACGCCAGAATGCAAAATGCCGAAACTTCGCATCCAGGCAGCCCGAGGAGGGGTCACTGGGGAATGCCCTATGGATAGATTGGTCAGGGACATTTGCCTACGCCTTCCCCCCGATACCACTGATGCACAGAGTACTGAGCAAGTGCAGAGCGAGCAACATGACACTGATACTGGTCGCACCACAGTGGGCGAGGCAGACATGGTACTCGCAGATCATGGAGATGACACAGTGTGCACCCCACAGATTCAGCAGGAGGAAAGACTTACTCTCCATGCAGAACGGAGAGGTGCTGCACCCAGAGCCAGAGAGCATGAGCCTAGTAGCGTGGCTCCTGAGGACATAGAGTTCGCACATTTAAGGTTGCCAGAAAGTACACTGAAGGTCCTGCGGGAGGCAAGAAGGCCTAGCACTCGGAAGTGCTATGTGGCGAAATGGAAGAGGTTCACAATATGGTGTAGACAAGAAAGGCTTCACAATAAAATGAAGAGGGACTCCACAGTGCTAAAGTACCTGACGCACTTGCTAGAGAAGAACCTTAGCTCATCCTCCTTGAGGGTTCACTTAGCAGCAATAGTCGCCTACACAAGGGATGAAACGTGCAGGAGTTTCTTCACATCACAGGTGGTGAAGAGATTCCTAGAAGGGGCGAAAAGGATCGCACCGCCCAAGCGGGTGCCGCCACCGGCATGGAACTTGAACATAGTCCTAACGGAACTCATGAAAGAGCCCTTTGAACCGCTCCACAAGGCGTCCTTAAAGATGCTAACTATGAAGGGGGGGCGTGGCCGAGAGCTGTCTATGGCGGACGTGTAGCTGAGGAGCTCCGTCCTGAGCCCCGAATACACGCGGATTATCCTGTCATCCTGCACTTTTACCTCCCCCCATCTGCACTCCCGAAGTTCAGGGAGTGAGCGGCGTACCTTCGGAGCATTCCACCCCTCTTGGACGCCGCTGAGGCACTGCGGACCTGCGGAGATCCTTGAGGCCTGAACCCTCGTGGCAAGCCGCGGACTAGATTGGTCTGGGGGCGGGGCTGCTGTGCTGCATTGGCTGACTGCTGGCGTGCTCCGGAGGGGAGCGAGACTGCGGAGCCCGGAGGCGCTGGCCGGGTCGGCGCCGGATGCGGTCCCCTCTGCCGCCGCACTATCTCCCTTCAATCTACGAGCCCGGGGGCCCGCTCCGGCCGACCTGCCCGGATCGCGGCTCTGCCGCCGCAGCCGCCCCGGCTCCTGCCCGGACAGCGAGGGGACTCCGCGCCTGATTGGCACCGGTAAGGAGCTGGGACCTGGGATAGACGCACTGCAGGCACTACCTCCCAACTCCTTGTTCCTGTGGTGGACGCGGGGATCACCCGCTCCGGTCTCCCGCAACCGCTGGGTCCGGCCGCCATCTTGCTTTCACCCAGCACCCCGGGCCCTTCCAACGCCCAGCGCGGAGCGCTGAATTGCACCGGGCGCACTGCGGCTGTGGGTCTGTCACAGCCCTGACACATTGCGCGGCCCCCCCCCCCCCCCTGCACAGTGAAGAGGGGGTGCCTGAACGTTCCTGCGGGGCCCGGCCACCTGAAACGCCCGTGGAGGTTCCCGGGCTACATGACTCCTCCGGCTCGGCTGTGGTGACGCGGCCTCCTTCTTGCTGTCTTCCACCGGACCCCCCGTTGGTGGCCTATTGCCCCTGCTCACCACCCTAGGTGGCCGGAACCACGACTGGGTGGAAGACCACCCACTGAGCACCACTGCACTGACGAGGATCCTGCGCTGTGGGCCTGGCGTGGCTCGAGGGTGAGACTCTTCTCCGTGGTATCTCTGGTGACTGCACGGACACCTACATACATTGCCCTGAGTGTCATTGCCCTGAGTGATATCAGGCGGCGCGAACCGTGCGCGTGAAGTACGTCTGCTGCCCCGCCACCCTGCACACCAGGTCAATGGGGAAGCCCCGAGGCAGGACCCAGGGACTTAACGCACCGGCGGACATGCAGTCCACCGGCTCGGAGGACCCCCTAACCTCATCCACTGCGGACATTATCCCCCGACTGGGAAAGGCTCGCAGGACGCCAAGCTGGACCTCATACTTAATGAAATACGGGCCACGCGGGAAGCTCTGGAGTCACGCATTGACAACATGGCGACGGGCCTCTCCCTCCTCCGAGCCGACCATAACAAACTTGCAGAAAGGGTGTCGGAGCAGAAACTTGCGCTGAATGACCTCATTCCCCAGCAGACGGAGCACTCGGCGAAGCTGGAAGGCATGGAGAAACAACTCAAGCAACTGTGGGACAAGGTGGATGATGCGGAAGGGAGGGCCCGCCGCGACAACGTCCGCATCCTAGGCATTCCGGAGCGCAGCGAGGGGAGGAATCCCACCCAATTCGTGGAGGACTGGATCAGAAAGCTGGCGGGCCCGGAAGAACTCACGTCGCTGTACAGTGTAGAGCGGGCACATAGAATGCCGTCGAGACCCCTGCGACCAGGGGCACCCCCACGCCCCTTGATCGCCCGACTCCTTCACTACAAGGACCGCGATACTGTGCTAAGGCAGGCCCGGGAGAAGGCACCAATTCGCTACGAAGACAAGAACATCTCCATATACCCTGACTTCACGCCTACGGTACAGAGAGCTAGGTCCACCTTCCTGGGGGTGAAGCGCAGACTGAGGGAAAGAGACTTGAAATATGCCCTCCTGTTCCCCGCTCGCCTCAAGATTCTTTATGAGAACAAATCCCACTTCTTCGACTCACCTGAGGAAGCAGCGGAGTGGATGGAGGTTACGCTGACGCCGCCGACCTCACAAGACCCTCTTTCGGCATCTGGGAGTGCGAAACGCAGGAATCCATCAGAACGGAGTCACCAGGCTTCTAATAGAGGGCGAGCCTCTTCACAAAAATCTCCCTCACGGGGACGGCCCGCTGGGAACCGCTTGACCGGCGGATCGTCGGTGGTACACCTCACTGAGGAAGCCCTCGCTGCTCATGATGCGGTCACTGAAGGGGATCAGACCGGTGTCTCCGGCACACACACTGAGGTGTCGGGGTCGGCGGACAGCCTACAATTGTTCCCCAAGATCACGGCACAGACGGCGGAAGACTACTAACACTGGCAGCTTGCACCCTGAACGAGTTCCGGGTGGTAATGTATGATCTACGCATTTCCTCACATGCTGGGAGGTAACTAGCAGGTTTGGTTTCACGGAGGGCTGCCGTACCACCGCAGGCCAGTACAAGTTAGACGCGAGAGGCCCACTCTCCCCCTCCGTATGCACTTGGAACTGTTTACTTTCTGCCCATGTTGGGCACCCTGGTTTGGATCACGGGCCCGTTGGCCCGAGGACCTTAATGTTGAGGGGTTAGCTGTTTGCACGACACTCTTATCATATGGCATGCTGCGCTTGGCATGGTCGCCCACGGTCCCACCATGGTTACATTGCAGGTTTAGTCATGGGACCGCTTAACGTTTATGACATGTGCACCTGGAATGTGCGGGGCATGGGCTCGGTTCACAAGAGACACAGGATACTGGCCCAACTAAATCGCAGAGGCGCCATGATAGCCTGTCTACAAGAGACACACCTGAACTGCGCTGAAGGCTTGAAACTCAGGAAGAAGTGGAGGGGTCAACTTTTTGCCACGTCCTACTCGGCGTTCTCCAGGGGGGCGGCAATTTGGTTCCGCAATTCTGTTCCTTTTAAGCCGATTGAACAGCGAATTGATAATGAGGGCAGATACGTGTTTGTGAAGGGCCTGTTGGATGGGGAAACGATTGTGATGGGCTGTGTATACTCGCCAAATTCTGGCCAATCTGATTTTCTGGTGCATGTTAATAGGGTCCTTGCGGATTGGGTGGATCATCAATGGGTGATTGGAGGAGATTTTAATGCTGTCTTGGATGTTACTCTAGATAGGTCTCACCCCCCCCTACATGCCACGGAAAGCAGGAGACAGGCGGATTCGCTGGCGCAGTGGGCGGAGGGTTGGGACCTGGCAGATGTATGGCGCAGCACACACCCACTGGAAAGAGAATACACCTTTTTCTCCCCCCCGCACCAGCTACACACTAGGATAGACCACGTATTCTGTTCCCGCTCCCTACTGGGATCGATCGTCCAAGCCCAACACATGGGGAAGACCCTCTCGGATCATAGCTCAGTGGAGCTCTCCTTGCAGTGGGGCCGGATGCAGGCCCCTGTCCCGACCTGGAGGTTACCCATAGAACTGCTTGAAGACTCTGTCTTCCGGTCATCCATGGCGGACGCTATTGAGACCTACTTTACTTCCAACGCAAACACTGCCAGCTCCAGACAGGTAGAGTGGGACGCTTTCAAGGTCTACATTAGGGGGAGGCGATGGCCTCCCGAGTGGGCAGGAGGAGGGTGGTAATAGATGACCTAAAGGAGGTGGAGGGTACACTGGCAATGCTGGAATGCGAAGCTGCAGGCGCAGGCACACACTTCACTCCATTACAAGAGGCGCATATTAAGCACGCAGAATTGCTGGAAGACTTAAGGCTCCTAGATTACAGAGCATACACGGTCAGACAACACACGCAGGCGGATAGATCGGGCCCTCTGCTGGCCCGCATTATAAGGGACTCTCCGGTAGACCATCCGATCTTGGAAATATCGGACCAGGACGGATTGCTTGTCTCGTCCCAGGTGGGCATTAACGCCGCATTCCGAGACTATTATGCCACACTTTATGGTCCACACCAGTGCCTATCCGAGACCGCGCTGGAGGACTTTGTAAGGGACCTTGAATTACCCCAACTCACAGACGGGCAAGCAGCAGACCTGAAGCGTGACGTTACTATTGCGGAAATTAGGCAGGCAATACGTGCTCTCCCGAAGAGCAAGACCCCCGGAATGGATGGACTACCGGCTGAGTTCTACGCTGCGTACGTGGACCTGCTGGCTCCGCGCCTCCACACTGTTTACCTGGAAGCGTTGCGCACTACCTCGCTGCCCCAGTCCTCCCTCCAAGCCCTAATAACCTCCCTTTTAAAGCCAGGTAAAGATGGCATGCACATGGCTAATTACAGGCCATTATCTCTCCTCAACACCGACTGCAAGATTTTGAGCAAGATACTAGCGATGCGTTTGGCGCAATACATCCCGCACCTGATACACCCCGACCAATGCGGGTTTGTGCCGGGGAGGAGCACGGCCATGAACCTTAGGCGGCTTGCTCAGTTGATGCTCCGGGACCCGGCGGTACTGGGTTCGGAAGGTTGCATCTCGTTGGACCTGAAACAGGCCTTCGATTCCCTCAGATGGGATTTCATGTTCATTGCGCTTGCAAGGTTCGGGATCCCGTCCGAGTATATTGCATGGGTCAAACTGCTCTATACTCGTCCCACGGCCCGAGTGCGCACATCCAGACGCATCTCTAGTCCAGTGGATATAGCAAGGGGCACCAGACAGGGCTGCCCGCTCTCCCCACTCCTGTTTATTCTGGCCCTCGAACCTCTGCTCTGTAAGCTCAGGGCGGTGGCTCCCCATTATGGGATTCGGAGGGGCACGACCACCCATGTGGTCTCCGCATACGCGGATGATATTATCCTGTACTTTCGTGATTTGAGGGGGGACCTTGCTTCTGTGTCTAAAATATTCGAGGACTTTAGGCTTTTATCTGGCCTCACCATCAGCGAGTCCAAGTCCTACGGGTTCATGTTTGCAGCACCTGACCAACCCACGCCATTACCCTTCGCACCGCACACGTTTCAAATGGCGGACTCCACCTTCCGCTATCTCGGGATACAAATCTACAGAGATGCAGATCTGATGATCGATGGCAACCTCGGCCGGGCTATGAGAGCGCTCAAATCCCAAATACAATTTTGGTTGTCCTTGCCCTTGTCGGTGGCTGGAAGGGTTGCCATCTCTAAGATGGTGATGCTCCCCCGCCTCCTTTACTATTTTACCAACTTGCCTTTTCTGATTCCCGCCTCGACGTTTAAGTCACTGGATACTCTCCTCACGGAACTCATATGGGGCCCAGGGCGGAGACGCATAGGCCTTGCCAAACTACAGCTCCCCGCCGGTGCAGGGGGCATGGGAGTACCTGACTTTCGGGCCTACAACTTTGCATGCCAGCTGCAATGGCTGGCCTACTGGCTAGCGGGTCGGAACCTGCACGAGGTCGACATTACAGAGGCAGACCACTCTAAAGGGAAGATACATGCCCTGCTGTTGCCCCGCTCAGCCTTGCCAGGCGATACCCCGCCGCTGCTCCGGCTTGCCATCCAATACTGGCGGAAGGCCCTGAGATATACCACCCCGGCGACGTCCTATGCCCCCACGATCCCACTTCTGGGTGTCCCACTAGAGGCGGGCCCACTTACTACTCACATACTCACGCCTTGGCATGACACTGGCGTGACAACCGTAGGGGACCTTTTTGCCGAGGGGCGGCTACTGTCCTTCGAAGACTTTAGGACTACACATGGTGTCCCCGGGGGATCGTTCCTCATGCATGCCGGCCTTCGCCATTACGTGGCTACTAGGTGGGCACCTGGAGGACTGGAACCTCCCACTAATCCCTTGCCAACGATGCTATATCTTATGGGGACGGGGAGCCATCTCACTAAATGGTTAGCTGCTAGTATTAAATCGGGGAGGACACTCCCGCTATCGCTTCTCAGGGCTAAATGGGAGGGTGATATGGGTAGACCTCTACGGGACAAGGAATGGGAGCGCATCCTCCAGTTCCCCAAAAAAGTGGCCAGAAATCCCAAATTCAAGTTCATTCAGCTCATGCTTCTCCATAGGGCTTACTTGACACCTCGCCGCATACACGCCATGTTCCCTACTGCTGTAGACACATGCCCCCGATGCTTTGCGGATGACGCATCATTGCTACACATGCTGTGGGACTGCCCCAAGCTGGGCTACTACTGGTCCGTGGTCGCCGGATCACTCGCCAGTGCAGGCGCCTTAACACGCACTCCCACACTGGAATACGCACTACTGGGGTTGGGACCCGCGGCGCGCGCTAGAGGTGTAGCAACACGCTTTGCTGACCTGGCCATGCTCTTGGCGAAACGGGCAATAACGATGAGGTGGAAGTCACCTAAACCACCTGACCCCGAGCTATGGAGGGCGGAAGTGGCGAGGTGGAGCAAAGCGGAAGGTGAGGCGCTGCAGCGCGAAGAACGCAGAGGTCTTAGGAAAACGCCGATCTCCTTGGATTGGTTTGCCATATTGGGGATGTTCGAAGCAGAGGGGGATGGGGACTCTGCTGATTCGATGCCTTAGCACTGCACTGTGTCCTACGAATTCTGAATTTCATGTGCCGCGTCTATCTATGGTGCACTAGCTACTGGCGCGGGATATCCCGTGCTGCTCATGATGTTGCTCATGACTATCTGTATCTGTATTAATCAATACTACTGAGTGGAATAGACTCATGGGTGCCACCAGGCATGACCTAGCCTACACATACATGTATTACGAGTGTCGAAGGGGGGGAGGTTCCTGAGGGTGGAGGGTGGGGTTTTTGTTCCGGTTAGTTCGGGGAGCTGTTACATTATTAAGTATACCACAAACTACAAAATGTATGATGTACTTGCTGATATTCTGTTCACGAGAGCATGCCACCTTCTCATGCTGATCCTAACTGTTGCTTCTGTATTGATGCTCGTGTTACTATGCTAATAAACAGATTTTCAAAAAAAAAAGATGCTAACTATGAAAACAGCTTTCCTGGTTGCAATAACGTCCCTACGCAGAGTAAGCGAGCTTCAGGCTCTGACGCTACAAGAACCCTACATACAAATACATAATGACAGGGTTGTGATGAAGACTGACCCAAACTTCATGCCGAAGGTGGTATCTAAATTTCACATGAACCAGTCTATACAGATACCGAGTTTTTTCCAAAAACCAACAACTGCGGCAGAGCGAGCTCTGCACACCCTGGACGCCAGAAGGGCAGTCATGCACTACATCGAAAGGACGAAGGGACACAGGAAGACAAAACAGTTCTTTGTGTCATTCGCCAACAGTTACATGGGAAAAGCAGTAACCAAAAAGACCATTGCACGATGGATCGCACAGACAATCCAACTCTGCGACAAGCGGGCAGGACAAGAGCTAGCAGAGGGGACACGTGCCCACTCCACTAGGAAAAAGGGTGCTACAATAGCCTTCCTGGCTAACACACCCATACAAGACATATGCCTGGCGGCAACATGGGCTTCGGTGCACACGTTCACGAAGCACTACTGTGTGGACATACAGATGAACAAGGAAGCTCAAGTTGGACAGAAGGTGCTACAGCACATATTCAATACCCAACGCTCCTCTTCCACCCAACCGCCACAGAAATAATGAGAAACCGCTACAAAATCTATGCACAGCATAGTGAATCCAGAAAGATTCACGCTGCAAAACGAATAGTTTTCTTACCTGTCGGTGTAGTTTTGCAGCTTGAAGATCTTTCTGGATTCACTAGCGAACCCACCCACCTCCGCCAGAAAGATGAGGCTGGAGAGAGAAGAGGTGGTTAACATAAGAAAGGATATTTAAGAAGTACAGAGCGGTAAAAATACCAACTAATTAGAACATTGCCATTACTTCGGAAACGAAAGAAACACGGAAAAAAAGAACCCGAAGATGGCGCCCAAGAGTGGGAGCTTCCGCAGGAAGCATGCCGATGTCACCGGAAATACACCCAATGGGGTGTGACGCCGACGCCCACCTGGGCTAAGAAAAAAAAAAAAAAAAGAAAAGACTACGAATCCGGACCCAACCACAAGACCGCGGAATAATGCACAGCATAGTGAATCCAGAAAGATCTTCAAGCTGCAAAACTACACCGACAGGTAAGAAAACTATTCGTTTTTTGTCCTAAAAAAGGACAGCTCTCTCAAGCCTATACTGGACCTCGACAGCTAAATCTATACATTCAGATCACTTGCACATGGTCACCCTCCAACAGGTGCTCCCATTGCTTCAGCAAGACGACTTTCTATCCACTCAGGATTATTTTAAAGGATGCTTACTTACATATTCCCATTCACCCAGCACACAGAAAATCTCGATTTCATGGTGGACGGTCACCATTATCAATTCAAAGTTCTCCCCTTCGAGGTGACTACAGCTCCCCAGTCTTCACCAAGTGTCTCACAGAAGTCTCGGCTCATCTACGAAGACGGCACATTCACATCATCCCTTACCTAGACGATTGGCTCATAAAATCCAGATAACCCAGCTGCGTACACCACACTTAAAAGACAGTTCAACTGCTTCACAAAATTGAGATTCACTGTAAATCTCTCATCTTCGGCCATCCAAAACGTAAGCATATCTAGGAGCTACAATAGATGCTTGCAAAGCTCTAGAATATCCCAATCCAGTCAGGATACGCAACATGCAAAAGTGAATATCACAGTTCCTGCCTCAACACTCACTATCAGCAAGAGTGTTCATGCAGTTAATAGGAATGATGGCTTTGTGCATTCTAATTGTCCCTTATGCAAGACTCCAAATGCGTCTATAGGAATGCTTAGCACATCATTGGAACCAGGCTCAAGGTCATTTAACAGATCTGGTGTTGGTGGACGGGCGCAACCAACGCTCTCTGCAGTAGTGGAATACACAACTTTTCAAAGGGGCGGCTATTCGTCGACCCGGTACCACAGGTAGTGCTAACAGCAGACATATCCCTCACTGGCTGGGGAGCAAATCAAAAACATACAATTCAGGGCAGGTGTGACCCTACAACAAAACAAACTCCACATAAACCATCTGGAGCTACTAGCAATTTTTCCAGCATTAAAAACTTTTCAACTACATCTAGTAGGCAAAGCTGTCGTACAGACCACATGACAGCAATGTACTGCATACAAAAACAGGGGGGGGGGGGGGAAGAGACTCTACAGCTTTCACACCTAGCAAAAAGCATATGGAGATGGGCCAGACCTAAAAAAAAAAAATTGATCTCCTTGCGGGTCACTGTAGGAAGGTGGATACCTGACTATGGTTACCCCAGATTTTTTTGCCTAGTGTTTGGCTGGTTTTCGACTTAGTTGGCCTGGGATCCTGCTATTCAGGGTCCCAGGCTAATTGCTCTCTGTAAAATGGACTCCATGTACCTTAGGTACATACCTAATTGGTACTGGGCCACCTTATCAGTCTATGTACAGTGTACCATAGGTACCCAGGGCATAGGTGTACCCAGGGCCTACCAGGGGCTGAAGCATGTATTATGCCACTCCTGGCTGGCCATCTAAACACACAACTGGCTGGTAAGACAGCTGGGGTAAGATGGTGTAATCACCCTTTGCTATAGATATAGTATACCTATATCTAACCCTAAAATGGGCACATATATTCCTATCAGTCACTCCTATGGCAGGCCTTATCAATCCTGAAGGCAGAGTGCTTGGAATTATGTGAGATGGTGCTCTGGCATGATCTGAGCCCGTCTGCAGCTTGCGGAACCAAGTCCCAATAGCTGTTCCATGATAATGCTATACCATATACTCTTAAGTGCATTATAATCCTCGCGGTTGAATGCTAACTTTGGTATAGCATTATCAAAACATGTCGACTAAGGTGTCATACGAATTGGAATACTACCCCCTCGCCAAATCTGGCGACGGGTGTAGCATTCCACCCTTTTAGAGGGACACGACAAGTATTTAACTGTGAACCCCGGTTAAAGTTAACTCTAGCCTTGGTATCACAAAATGGATGCTGCCACCACAGACACAAGTCAGACCTCCTGCTGCTGGGAGTCCTTCCAGCGAGGGAGGCCTGGACAAAGGGTTTCCTGCCTTGGGAGGTGCTAGCACCACCCCAGACAGGATTTTGTGTATTAGGTAGGACAGACCTGAAAGGAATGAGACCTGCCTGGGGCACACAAGGTGCCCTGTGCATACACCAGTTCAAACCAGTTGCTGGGGCACTCCAGCCCCAGCACGAAACCGGACAAAGGATAGGGGGTGTAACCATCCCCCTTCCTGGTCCCACCCAGGGGAGGGACCTAGTCACAGTACAGCCCCCTTTAGGAGAATAAAGGTAGGAGCTGGTCGCATTCCAAATTAGATTATCCTGAATTGAAACTCTACAAGAAGAAACTCTGGACTTCGACGTTCTGCTCCACAGAAGACTGAAGAATCTCCCTTGTGGGCAAGGAGGGTCCACCCTGCAACTGCAGGCACCTTCAAGCGTCTTAGCGGTTCACTTTATCGTCCTTCCTGCCGGAACCAGACTTCAGAGCCCGACGAGATCCGGACTTCCAGACCTCTCCGACCTCTCCGACCTCAACCTACATCTGCCGCACAGCTGAGATCCGTGGGTGCGACGAGACACGTGGGACCGGCCATCAGTAAGAAACTGCACTTCGCTTCCAGCACGACTTCAGAGGCATCCTCAAGAAAGTGCTTTGGGGATTGAGAAGCCCCAGCCCCGAGCAGCTCCTGCACCGAAGACCAGCCCTCCAGCATCCACGAGATCTGCATGGGGCCCTTTTGCTTGGTTGCTGCTCGATGTGTTGTCTGGTCACTTGCCGGCTGGCTAGTGGCCTCCTAGACGACGATCCTTGAAATCTACACTGGTGGTCTGGTTGCTCCAGACTGGCCCTTGCTCCCTTCCAAAAGAGGAGCACCCCGGACCCTCCTGGTCCGCACCAGATGCTGTTTCCAATCACCGCGTGGGTTGCCTTTGCCAAGGCCTGCTGACTCAGAATCCGGATCCGACACCGACAGCGAGAGCCTGCGTGGGACAGCTCGTGCCTCCATCCTGGTCATCGAAGACACCTCCTGGTCCACGTGGCTGCAGAGACAAGCGTCCACTCTTCACCTGATCGCGACAACAGCACCTGGTTCCTTCCTGGTTCCACACCGGTCACTGGCTAGTTACTTTGAACACTGTCCCCTCTGCTTTCAGGTACTCTTCTTCCTCGATCGACCCTTGGATCGCACCGGACATCTTCCACTTGGTCGCCTGCAGCATCTTTCTTCAAGGCTCCATAGACTTCAACGCGGAAACCCGACACACTTTGACACCTATGCACCCGCAGCCCGTGGGTGAGGTAACGAGCATTTCGGTGCTCAAGGGTAGATTAACTCTCCTAGTGTCCAGATTTCCAGTCGTTTTAGTCCTAGATAGTAAAGACTGTCCGTACTCACCTTTTTCGTAAACTGTACTGTCCATTGACTTTGTTCCGCATCTCGCGTGTGAGTTCACACTCTGCACACGCGTCCCGTGGGCCTCCTATTACTTACCTGAGGTTAGGATAGTGTAGTCCCAGCGAACCTACAGCCTCTGGACAGCTCCATTCCTTCTATCAATTTCCTTATACCATTTACTTAGTGTATGGTTTGTCGTGCCCCTAGGGCACCATTGTAACTTTGTGCAACTTATCGTATTTTTCCTAAGAGATTGTCATGTGCTTAGCCCTCTGACCTCATAAAGAGTTCAGAGGTGTTTGTTATTAATAAATATACTGTTTATTTTCATAACAACCTGTGTGGTGTCCTTTCATCTGGTATTCAAGGGGTTATATGTGGTAAAACAGCTGGCTTCACATGCCAAAAGAGTTTAGCCTAAGACTGCTTTGTCCATGCTATACCATTAGGATAGCTGGTCTATAAGGTTGACTTACAACCAATCACCATAAGGGTTGTTTGGACTGATACAAGGTGATCACTAGAACTAGTGAGCATCATATATCACGCCAACTTCTCACAATCACCTTCCAGAGTAAACCATCAGATTGCTGATCTGTGAAAGTAGAGAACCAACGGCGGACTCCAGTTGCCGCACTTCTTCGATGTGACCCCCAAGTAATAAATGAATATTCTGTAGTAGGGGAATCTGTTAGTCATAACCTAGTGAATAGTCCCGCCCATGTGCGTGGACCCCGGAGCAATTCAAAATAATCTCTTAAGTTGTCCTCATTGCAGTCCTGCATAGACACTTAAGAGAAAATTAAAGACAATAATGCAGCCTATACCTGTAAGGCTACACTGTCCAGTGCTTCAACTAAAAATGCAAAGGATATTCCACCAACATCACATTAAACACAGTCTGTTAAGTTTCACCCATCGAGAAAACTTCCCCTTCACAAAATCCTTGGAATGATAGAGAGGAAGGGATGGACAGACAAGCCCCCATAGGCTGCCATTATGTGTCTGGAAAAGGGATACCATGCCTTTAAGGAACTCTCAAGAGACTCTCTGTATCCCAGGATGCACAGCAAACTCCTTTTACTTTCAGTTCTTTTTTCCGGCTCCTGCTAGCAGGACCCTGGAGCATTGAGCTCTCCCTTTTTGGGTTTAATTCAAATTTTTTGACACTTCAAGTGTTTAGAGTGTTTCACTCGACGTCTACCTTCTCCTTCCATTTGCTGTTTTTTTTGGCCAGTTTTTGCCACTTTTTCTGTCGAATGCCTGCGTTCGACGGATGCCCTGAGTGTGCCAGGAAGAAGGCCAAATCGGATGACCACATAGTGTGTATCCTCTGTCTTCCTT
Organism: Lissotriton helveticus; assembly: GCF_964261635.1. Classification (NCBI taxonomy): domain Eukaryota; kingdom Metazoa; phylum Chordata; class Amphibia; order Caudata; family Salamandridae; genus Lissotriton; species Lissotriton helveticus. The sequence continues at coordinate 72,308,089 of NC_136070.1, forward strand.
CATCCCATGGTCCCTGAAGATTTTGAGATCTCAGTCCTTTTCCAAGAGGACCAGGAGCGAGGGAGAAGATCCGGCTTCAAGGCCTGGAGCGGAGGAAACTTCAAGATCAAGGTGGGTCTGGACATGGGAGGGCTGGATCTGAGTCCTCTGCCCGTGCTGCGGCCTCTGGGGGACTCCCCAGTCAAGGGAAGGCCAGAAAACGGCACATTTCTCTGTCGACGGCTTCGACGTCTGCATCGAGAGGGTTGACCACCGTGTGCTCCCCGTCGACCCAGGGCTCTGGGTCGAAGCGGCGGGGTAGTCGTTCGATGTCGAAGGGGCTGACGTTGAGACCTCGAATGAGGTCAACGTCGAGACCTACATCAACGTCGAGGAGTCATCGACGTGATGGTTCCAGGCACAGGCGCTCGCCGTTGAGGCGACACCGCCGGTCGCCGTCTAGGTCTACTCTGCGTTCGACGTCGAGGAGCAGGCACTCGACATCGAGGAAAAGGAGATCGCCGTCACGGGATGTGTCGACGTCGAGGCATTCGACGTCGAGGAAGAGGTCGACGTCTAGAAAGAAGTCCACCTCTGGGAGGCGATCCAGAGCAAGGACGGCGTCCCCGGGCTCAGTGGTCAGCCTGTCCTCTGCTTCTACTAGCCCTCGGTCGCGCTGGCGTTCGTGTACTAGAAGGTCGGCTTCTAGGACTTCATCGCGGAGACCTGCAAGGAAGAAGAGAGTAGTTAGATCTCCCAACTCTGAGTACTCTCAAACCTACTCCCCTTCTCGGCCGAGGTCGCTTACGCCTCCGTTGCCGCCGAAGAGTCCCACTCCTCCACCTCTTCCTAGGACGACTCCTCCTTATCTTCTCCCTCCTCTGCCGAAGACTCCTCCTCCTCCGCTTCCTCCTCATCGCCCTCCGCCTCTTCCATCACGGCCACCTCCAAAGTCCGTCGCACTACCCTTCACCACCCAAGGGGACGCCACAGCCGAAGACTCCGGCTCTACCGCCGCAGCTTCCACCCCTGACCAGGCTGGTGGATCGTCCACGACCTCGGAGGTCCAGATCACGATCCAGGTCGCGATCCAGGCGGAGACGCTGCTCTAGGAGTGACCGTCCATCTACAAGGTCCCGGCGGCGCCACAGACTAGATCGGTCGAGATCCCGTCATACGGATTCGTCCAGTGCTCGGGGGTATTCGCCCACTGTCAGATTCACCCCACACAAGAGTGTCGCCAGTGGACGACATTGTGTCCTTTCAAGAGGTACTATTGCGAGGGGAGGCGAAGCTGGGTATTACCCTGACGGTGCCCACGCCTGCGACATCAGTGATCTTCGAGACCCTCCATAAGCGGCAGCTGTCTTGACCCCTGTTGCCCTTGGTGCCAGAGCTGGAGGAACCGGCAATGGAGCTTTTTCTGATGCCGGCGTCCACAAGATCTGCCCCCTCCAGGCTGCAGAAGAAATCTGAACGAAACAGGTTAGTATTGGATTCCTTACCTTAGAATATCCCCAGGCGTCGGACTGGATCCTGAAATGTTTGCGTAGCAGTAGGCTTGCGCATCGTTAGGCGTCGTCTGCGGCTCCGCGTCCGGCGTCGTGGGCGCCGGAATGGCGTCGCCGGAGTACTGTCAGTTCTTCTTTTTTCCGTGCCAGCAAGCGCCGATCGGAAAAAGTGGTACCCTTAGTCAATTTTTGACTAAACTTTTTCGATCATTTTTGATCTACTTCGAAGTCTATACGACTCCGGTGCCAGTAGGGATGCCCGGGTTCAAACCCTGCGCTGACTGCGACCGACTGATGTTGGTTACCGACCCCCCATCGCCGGTGTCTTCATTGCCTAGGCCTCGACCATGACGACAAGGCCTGTTCCGACTGTCGAGCCCCGACGTATAAGGCTAGGCGGGAGCAGTCCCGCAAGCGGCTCGAGCTCCGGCAGTCGGCCCCGTGCCGCTCGAGGTCCCGGTCCGCGAGTACGTCGAGGAACCGATCGCGGGGACGGAGCCACCATGGCTCCTGGAGTCGTCCACGGTCTTCAGGCTCCTCAGGTAAGCACAAGAGTCGAAGAGACGTCATCGCTCTTCTGACGCCCCCCTCCGGCCCCCAGGCGTTGCGGCCTGCTCCATACCCGACGGTCCCTGGGCAGCACGTGACACCGGAGGAGATCGAGGCCTTCCTCTCGGCCATGAGGTCGCTCACTCCTCTGTCGGGCTCCGCGGTGCCTTCAAACACTGCGGCCCCAACTGGGAGTCCCAGCGGGTCGGGTGCTTCGGCCCCGACGCCGTCTGGTGCTTCGATCCAGACGCCGTAGGGTGCTTCAGTCCCGCCGCCGCCGGTGACTTCGGCCCTGCCGCCGCAGGATCCGGTTCCGTATCCGGGTCGCCGCTGGTCGACCTTGCCGGCCACTAGCGTGTTGCCCTCGGTGCCGCCTTCGGGCTGCACCGTCCACGATCCCACCCTCCATTCGGGTTCGGCCCCGGACCGGCGCCGATGGGAGATTTCTACTTCTATGACCAGGCTCCATCCTTTGGTCCTGAGTATCAGGAGATGGGTGGTGAGGGGGATTGGGAGGGGTCTGAAGACCCCCTGGCACGGGAGTGTTATTCTTGCCAGGACTGGTCAGGAGAGCTAGGGGACGCCAGTGGTCTGGATACCTCGCCAGACACTGGTTTTGTCTCCCCTCCCACTGTGGCTACGGAGGAGGGGGCTGCTTATAGTGTGGTGTTGACGCGGGCGGCCAAGGCCTTACATCTTGAGCTCCCCGTCGCGGTCATCCAGGCCTCTAACTCCCAGACCGCGTTCCCGACGACTCCACCCGATCGGGGATCCAAGAGGTATGAGCAGTACGGAAAGAAGGTATTCTCATTCTTAAGTTTGGGATTGTGGTCAGTCAACAACGCATGCCTCTTGGGCCGCTACACCCACTCTCTGTGGGACACAGTTGCGGACGTCCAGCCACAATGTCCGGAGGAGGTCCAGACTAAACTCACCCAAGCCCTTGCGCAGGGTCGAGATGCTGCATGGTACTCCATCTAGTGTGTTCTGGATACCACGGACTCATTGGGCAGAGCGATGGCAACGTCGGTGGCGATTCGTCGTCCCGCCTGGTTGAGGTCCGCTAACTTCTCGGCTGATGTCCAGAACACTCTTATGGACATGCCGTTTGATGGCCGTCGCCTCTTTGACGACAAGGCAGACCATGCGCTTGAGCGCTTTAAGGACTCAAGGGCTACGGCCAAGTCCTTGGGCCTCTCGGCCCCGCGCCAGCAAACGGGTGCCTTTCACTCCTTTCGTGGCCAAGGAAGGGGCGCCCCCACAGGTGCTGCCAGCCACGCGCCCCAGTCTAACATACAGCGCGGTGGCGGCTGTGGAATCCGCCGTGGCGGCGGTCGGGGACAACGGTGCGGCAAGTCAACACCTGCCCCTGCAGCATCCGCCTCAAAACCTTCCGAGTTTTCATGCCCATGTGGCGCCAGTGGGAGACAGGGTTCGCCATCACCACCTCCACTGGCGCACTGAGACATCGGACAGGTTGGTGCTGCAAATTGTCCGAAGGGGCTACTCCCTCCCCTTCGAGGCGACTCCTCCAGCCATGCCACCGCAGTACCTCAGCGTGTCGGGGGATCACTTGACACTTCTCAGAGAGGAAGTTACGGCCCTCTTGGCCAAGGGGGCCATCGAGCGCGTTCCTGGGCCAGAAGTAGGGTGTGGTTGTTACTCCCACTACTTTCTGGTACCCAAGAAGGGCAAAGGGGGCCTACGCCCTATCTTGGACCTGCGGAACGTCAACGGCTTCCTCCGGCAGGAGAAGTTCAAGATGCTGACACTAGCTCAGGGGCTAGCTGCCCTGGACCCGGGAGACTGGATGGTCGCGTTGGACTTGCAGGACGCTTATTTCCATATCCCCGTCCTGCCGGCCCACCGGCGTTACCTGCGGTTCATGGTAGGCCACGAGCACTTTCAGTTTACCGTACTCCCCTTCGGCCTTACCAGCGCCCCACGGGTGTTCACGAAAGTGATGCCGGTCGTCGCAGCTCATCTGCGCGGGTTGGGAGTTTCAGTCTTCCCCTACCTCGTTGAAGGCGGGCTCGCCCCAGACAGTCGTCCGCTACCTCCAGACTACGGCCGACCTCCTGCACCTGCTTGGGTTCTCCATCAATGTGCCGAAGTCACACCTGTGTCCCTCTCAGAAGCTCCTCTGCATCGGAGCGGTTCTAGACTCAGCGCAGTTTCGGGTTTATCCTCCCGAACAGCGGGTTCGGGATATTCAGGCTCTGATTTCGATCTTTCAGCCATTATCCCGAGTCTCGGTCAGGTTGACGCTGCGGCTTCTGGGGCTGAAGGCCTCCTGCATCCTTCTGGTGCATCACGCCAGGTGGCGGATGTGGGCTCTGCAGTGGGATCTGAAGTTTCAGTGTGCCCAGCATCAGGGCAACTTGTCCGACCAGGTCTTGATCTCGGAGGGCACTGCTAAACAGTTGCAGTGGTGGCTCACGGACCGCGATTGGGTCAGTGGCAGATCCCTCTCCCTACCCCAACCGGAGCACGTAGTTGTGACTGACGCGTCCCTCCAGGGCTGGGGGGACCACATGGGAGAGGCGGAGATCAGAGGCCTCTGGTCTCCGGCCGAGTCCCAGCTGCACATCAACCTTCTGGAGCTGCGGGCGATCCGGCTTGCACTGAAGGCATTCCTCCCCTCTGGCCGGGGGAGTGTAGTGCAGGTGTTCACGGACAACACCACCGCCATTTGGTACTGCAACAAACAATGCGGGGTGGGGTCGTGGACCCTATGCCAGGAGGCTCTGCGCCTCTGGCAGTGGCTGGAACATCAGGGTGTGACCCTGGTGGTTCAACACCTGGCAGGTTCTCTGAACGCCAGGGCGGACGAACTCAGCCGTGGGTGCATGATGGATCATGAATGGCGTCTGAACTCGGACGTGGCGCAAGGCCTCTTTCAGCAGTGGGGAGAGCCTTGGTTAGATCTATTTGCCACCGAAGAGAACGCGCAATGTCATCAGTTCTGCGAGTTGGAATTTCCAAGGCGGCACTCGCTCGGAGACGCTTTTCGTTGCGAGTGACACTGCGGTCTGTTGTACGCCTTTCTGCCTATACCACTTCTGCCCAGAGTGCTGAAGATCAGGCGCGACCGGGCCCAAGTTATCCTTGTGGCTCTGGACTGGGCACGAAGATACTGGTATACCGAGCTACTCAGTATGTCTGTCGGTCCCCGGATTTGTCTGCCTCTTCGGGAGGACCTTCTGTCGCAGCAGCAGGGGACCGTACTACACCCGAACCTGTCCAGTCTCCACCTCCATGCTTGGAGATTGAGCGGCGACAGTTGAGGCCATTTGACTTGCCTCCTGAAGTTTGTACTGTGATTCTGGCAGCCAGGCGTCCCTCCACAAAGTCGGTATACGCCTGCGGGTGGAACAAATTTGTGGCATGGTGCACAGCAAAGGCGGTTGATCCTCTCTGCACCCCTTTCTGAGGTTCTCCTCTTCCTTCTTTCTCTTGCCCAGCAAGGCTCTGCTCTGGGCACTATCAAGAGCTACCTTTCTGCCCTTTCAGCCTTCTTGAGGCTACCTGATCAGCCATCTTTGTTCAAGTCCCCCATTGTAAATAGGTTTTTGAAGGGCATCACACACATGTTCCCTCCTGTTCCATTCGTGATGCCTCAGTGGGACTTGAACCTTGTACTTACTTTTTTGATGTGCGCTCCTTTTGAGCCGCTTCATAACTGTCCTCTCCGCCTTCTTACTTTGAAGACTGCTTTCCTGGTTGCCATCACCTCTGCCAGGAGGGTGAGTGAGCTCCAGGCTCTTTCCTCTAAACCTCCTTTCCTTTCTGTCCATCCAGACAAAGTTGTGTTGCGTACAAGACCCTCTTTCCAGCCCTAGGTAGTCACAGCCTTCCACATCGGGCAGTCCATCACTTTGCCCACCTTCTTTCCGCCTCCGCATCCCTTCGGAAGAGGAAGAGAGGCTCCACCGTCTGGACCCAAAACGTGCGCTCTCATTCTATCTGGATCGCACTCGCCAGTTCCAGGTGGATGACCAACTCTTTGTTGGTTACGTGGGTGCCAAGAAAGGTCGGGCGGTGCACAAGCGGACCATCTCTCGGTGGATCGTCTTGTGCATCAAAGTATGCTACTCCTTGGCTAAAAAGGAGCCTCCTGTTGGGCTGAGGGCCCATTCCACTCGGGCCACGGCGGCTACTACTGCCCTGGGCTGGGGAGTCCCCTTGTAGGACATATGTCAGGCAGCTACGTGGGCCTCGCTGCACACGTTTGCAAGACACTACTGCCTGGACCGCCAAGTCCGCCATGTCCAGAGGGATGGCTTCTTTGGCCGTTCCGTCCTCCAGGACTTTCTGGTGTGATTATTGGTTCGCAGACCCACTACCAGGGTATCTATTCTAAGGTAAGGAATCTAATACCTACCTGTTTCTTTCAGTTGCACAAGTTACTTACCTTCGATAACGATATATCTGTAAAACATTAGTTGGTATTAGATTCCTTACCGACTCACCCATCCTCCCCGTTCTGCGAACCGATATCTAGGGTTAAGGTCATCCCCTTTCAGGGCCCTAGTTTCATGGCACCAGTGCTGGTTTTTATCATGGCTCTGCGTTTCTGGCGCGGAAAAGCAGTGTATAAGAACGGACGTCCGCGTGCGAGGGCGGCGTCTAAGTACTCCGGCGACGTCATTCCGGCGCCGACGACTGACGAGGAGCCGCAGACGACGCCTAACGACGCGCAAGGGTACTGCTACGCAAAAATTTCCGGATACAGTCTGACGCTTGGGGATATTCTAAGGTAAGGAATCTAATACTAACTTCTGTTTCTTACAGATATATCGTTACCGAAGGGAAGTAACTTGTGCATATAGACCTCCAGACTCAGATCAGGCGTTTCTCAGATCGGACCCAGTCCCAGATTGTGATCGTCACGAGCGCCAGGAAACACGCTACTACTCCATCATCCACGGTACCGCCGGATAAAGAGAAAAGACAGATGGATTCTGCGGGTCGTAAGGTCTACGGTACGGCTACTACGTCTATGAAAGCCGCCAGTGCCATGGCTCTCCTGGGGCGATACGACTGGTCGTTGTGGGATTCCCTACAGCAGTTTTTGGAGCATCTCCCTAGGGACAAGAGGGGGGATTTTCAGGAGATCATCAACGAGGGTATGATGGTATCCAATCAAGTGATCAGTGCGGCGGTGGATTCCTCACTCTTGGCTGCCCATGGCTACTGCCACGGGATACATTTGAGATGTCATGCCTGGTCGCCAACCTGCCGTTATCTGGAGCGACATTGTTTGGAAAACACGCTGATGAGGAGATGGCCCGCATGAAGGCGGAGGCCGAAACCCTGACGGCTGCCGGGTTAGAGAAGCCAAAGGAGCAGAAGACTTTCCGCCCCTTCCTGAGGCGTTATGGTGCCATGGGCAGAGGGCAAGGTCGTCAAACTGGCCAGCAGCAACATCAGCAGTACCAGAGGTGGCCTTTCGAGAAGCGACAGAGGGGCATAGGCGGCCAGCAGTCCTCCTCGACGCCCAAAGGCCCGGCCGGGTCTAGGCCCTGAGGTGCTACTTCCCCTTCGTCCGTTACCTGCTCCGGTGGTGGGAAGCATCCAACATTACTTGGCAGAGTGGAGAAAAATTACTCTGGACAAGTGGGTGCTGAATATTGTTTGCAATGGATACAGTCTTAGTTTCACCAGCCCGCCTCCAGCAATTCCACTGGTTTGCTCGCAGTTCCTACTGCGCGTGCTCCAGGCGGAGGCCGATACCCTGTTAAGAAGAAGGCTATAGAAGACGTCCCTCTGTCTCAAAGGGGAAAGGGCCTTTACTCTCGTTTCTTCCTGGTAAGGAAGAAAGACAAGAACGAGTTCAGGCCCATTCTGGATTTGCGGCAAGCAAACAAATGGATTAGCAGGGAAAAGTTTTGCATGCTGTCTTTGCACCACCTCTATCCTCAGCTACAAAGGGGAGACTGGCTTTGCGCGCTAAATCTGCAAGATGCGTACTTCCATGTGCCCATTGCACAGAAACACCGGTAGTTCCTGCGCTTCCTCGTCGGCACCAATCACTATCAGTACACAGTACTACTGTTTGGACTGAAGTCTGCACCCAGGACATTTTCGAAATGCATGGCTGTGGTGGCAGCGCACCTGCGAAAGAACAAGGTGTTAGTCTACCCGTACCTGGGCGATTGGTTGATCAAATCCTCCACCTTCCAGGAAGCGCAACTGCACTTCAACAAGACGACTGTTCTATTGAGCCAGCTGGGGTTGCACATTAACATGTCCAAGTCTGTCCTGATTCCTGTCCAGTGCCTGTAGTACTTGGGAGCTTCCAACAATACACTGACGGCAAACGTGTCTCCTTCGGAGGAGAGACGCTTATCGATCCTTCGGAAGGCTCAGGCTCTCATAGCTGCTCCATCTACAACAGTGAGGGTGGTGTCTTCTCTACTGGGGTCGATGGCCTCTTTCATCTTCCTCACTGCACATGCGCGCCTCCACATGAGACCGCTGCAGGAATGCTTGGAGGATCAGTGGGACCAGAGGAAAGGGTGCTGGGACAACAGGATCCAGTTGTCTCATCACGCCCAACAGTCCCTGAGATGGTGGTGCTCAGGAGAGAATCTCCTCAGAGGGGTTCCTTTCCACAAGGACATCCCCACTCAAACTATCGTGACGGTAGCATCTCTCCAGGGATGGGGAGCGCATTCAGACCATCTACAGATTCAGGGAACGTGGTCTCCGGCGGATTCCACATATGGCATCAATTTCCTGGAACTCAGAGCTGTTCACTTGGCACTGAAGGCCTTTCATCCGTCCTTCCAGACCAACTCCTTGCTTGTGCAGACGGACATTACGACCACAATGTATTATCGCAACAAGCAGGGGGGCTCGAGATTGCGCACACTGTCACAGGAAGCGCAGGCGATCTGGCACTGGATGCTAGCCAGAGGACTGACAATAATGGCGACTCATCTGCCAGGTGTGCAGAATGTTCAAGCAGACGCCCTCAGCAGGTTGATCCAAGAAAACCACGAGTGGGTCATAAACGACGAGGTGCTCGACGACCTCTTCGCCATGTGGGGCACTCCAGACGAAGATTTGTTCGCCACCGCCGAAAACAGAAAATGCCGCGACTTCACCTCGAAATGTTACCAGCCGAGGACTCTGGGGAACACGTTATGGATAGACTGGTCCAACAGCTTTCTGTACGATTTTCCACCAATTCCCCTGATTCCGGCGGTGCTCATCAAGCTGTCCCATTCCAGAGTGCAGAGGATCCTCATTGCTCCGGAATGGCCCAGGCGGTGGTTCACTGACCTGCTTCACCGGTCGCTCCTACCTCACCGGCGGCTGCCGTGTCGGCCGGACCTTCTCACGAAGTTCGGGGGGCAGATGGTGAACCCCAACCTATCATCGTTGAGTTTGGCGGCATGGCTCCTGAGAGTGCAATATGGCCACTTGAATCTTCCTGAGGATTGCATGGACATATTGAAGGAGGCTAAGAGGTCTTCCACTAGGACTTCTTACGCGTACAAGTGGAAGAGATTCTGCATCTGGTGCACGTCTAGGAGCTATGATCCGACGAACTGCAAGGAAGATGTCATCCTTCCATACCTTCTGCATTTAGCTCAGTCTGGACTTAATTTCTCTTACATTAAGGTACACCTCGCAGCATTGACTGCATACAGGAAATGTCCTTCGCAGATGTCCTTCTTCCAGATTCCTGTGATAAAGGATTTTTTGGAAGGATTGAAGAAGGTGTTCCCTCCTGTTCGGCGTCCTTCACCATCATGGGAGCTGAACGTGGTGCTGTCCAGGTTGATGAAGGAACCTTTTGAGCCTATACACAAGGCTTCACTGCAGCATCTGTCATGGAAGGCGGCGTTCCTTGTGGCCATTACATCGGCTCGCAGGGTGAGTGAAATTCAGGCATTGTGTTGCAGGGAACCTTACACTGTTTTTCATACTGCTACGGTTGTGATGCGTACTCGCCCGAAGTTCCTTACTAAGGTGATCTCTGATTTTCATGTTAATCAGACTATAACTTTACCCATGTTTTTCCAGAATCCTTCCACTCCAGCGGAAAGGTCTCTCCATTCACTGGATGTCAGAAGTGTGTTGAAATTCTACTTGGATAAGACCAAGGACATTCGTGGGTCAGACCAACTGTTTGTCAACTATGGGTCGGTCAGGACTGGTCTTGCTACCTCGAAGCAATCCATCTCTAGGTGGATTGTGTCCTGTATCCAATTATGTTACCAGAAGGCGAATAAGACCTTAGGAGGTAAGCCTAAGGCTCATTCCACCAGGGGCAAAGCGGCTACAACAGGTTCGAGGCATGTGGGCTGCTAAATTCATATCTTAGCATTAGATCGCCGCCTAGTGTTGGGTCCGGATGATCGCACATTGTTGTCCTGGAAGAGTCTTCGAAGTATCCTGAGATAGGTGGCTCCTCCCCTGGACTACAGTGCGCATGGGCATCGGCTCCATCCCCAGATTGTTTTTTTCCGCCATTGGGTTCGGATGCGGTCTCGACGTCTCTCTGTCGGAACCGAGAAAAACTGACTTTTTAAGGCCAAAAGGCCTTGTATTCTTTGCGTCGGTATTGTTTGCGCACGGTCTCGAGTTCTTCCGTCTCTTGGAGTCGGAATCAGCGGAGTACTTTCACTCTTCGGACATCGAGGCCTTCTCATCGCGACACGACCGCAACTTTCCAGCATGGAGCGGAGTCCGTTTAAGTACTGTCCGCTCTGTGGGTCCAAATACCCACATATAGACGTGCACCCGGTCTGTAACAAATGCCTTTCACCAGACCATAACGAAGACAACTGCATGGCCTGCGCAAGATTCAGGTCAAAGACGCTCAAGCTTCGGCGCGCGGTGCGCCTTGAGGCCAGACAAGCGGCCCCGGATCCAGAAAACCTCTTCGGCGACCAAGAAGAAGAGGACCAGAGCCATCATCTTCAAATCTCCCCGCCCGAGACGGAGGTCGAGGCAGATCCGGAAGACGGCGACGGAGTCGTGGGTCAAGGCCTTGAATACGTCGACGAGGTAGGGGACGTCGAAGAGATTTATGGGGCCGCGGAAGATAGCTCAGGGGACGAGCTATGCCCCGAAGGTTACGAAGATCACGATCGGGTCACGGGATCGCCTGTCGGCCTTACCCAAGACCCCGTACCGCAAGCCACGGCCCCGCCTTCAGGCCCGGCCACGGACATACTTGCTGCGCAGCCCGTATCGAAACCGAAACCTACGGTATCGACTACACCCAAAATGGCCGACCCAAAATCGAAACCGAAACTTATGGATCCGAGCGTCCCTAAGATGGCGGCCGTACCACCAAAACCGACTAAACCCGCTGCTTCATCGACTCCGTCGGCCTCCGGTCCACAGAAGTCGAAGAAATCTGTTGATTCCACAGTATCGAAATCGGCGCCAGAGGAGGGATCCTCTAAGAAGGGTGGTCGGCACGGGTCAACCGCTGCGACGCCGGCAAAGCCCGCCAAAGCCAGCGACACGGCTCCGGTTCCGACTGGGACTTCGTTGGTCGGACGCGTGGTGGAGACGGAGCCGACAAAATCACACGGATCGAAGGCTGGCACATCGGCTCATCGGTCCAAGGACTCTGGGGCTGCGGCATCATCGTCCAAAACTCAGAAGGGCCAGCAGGACGTCTGATCCGAGGGCAAGGTCAAGACATCCTCGTCGGCGCCAAAGGCCACTGTAAGTGACGCGTCCCCCATCGCCTCTTCACTACAGAGAATCAGGGAGAAGGCCTCTGCTACGTCTGCTCCGATGCCATCGCCACAGAAGCCGATGGACATTCCGGTGAAGCCTGCGGGTAAACTTCTCTTCCTTCTGCCGCCAAAAGAGGCGCCGAAGGCCTTTTCAACAAAATCGATGCCAAAGAAGTCGGATTCTTCAACGGCAGGGGCACTTTCAAGTCGGGTACTCGACTCAGAAGAGGATTCTGAGCGTTTTATCGACGCAGACACGGGCAAATTGACCCTTTACAAAAGGAGGATCACTTCACAGCCAGTGGACTCCTATGTCATCCCCCTGAAGAAGAAAAGGCTTCCTCAGGACGCTTCAGGCCTCATGGAACCTATCCAGCCTCCTCCAAGAAGGAGCCCAACTCCTTCCCCAGAACACTCTGAGGGTGAGGGATATGATGAAGATGACCAATACACTTTCCCCATCAATGAACCAGATGCACAGCCGGATTCATATGATGACATTGGTGACCAAGGCACCCAAGATGTGGGGCAAGACCCACAGCCTTTCAGTGCACGTGCATCCCCAACAGAAGATTCTGCAGGTTTTCATGCACTCCTTGAAAGGGCAGCTGCCAATCATGATGTGGACATGCATGCTGACCCAGTAGAAGAAGACTTCCTATTTGACACTTTTTCAGTCTCTGAAAGGACAGTAAAGACACTGCCTATGCTCAAAGGGGTCCTCAAACATGCTGCGGACATCTTTAAAGAACCTACCAGGGCGAGAGTGGTCAATCCACGTATCGAAAAAAAGTACAGACCAGCACCTGCAGACCCTGCATACATTCGGGGACAGTTGCCGCTTGACTCCCTGGTGGTCGCAAATGCCCGCAAAAAGGCCAACTCCCAAACAACGGGTGAAGCTCCTCCCCCGGATAAGGAGTCCAAAGTGCTAGAGGCAGGAGGCAAAAGAGTAGCTGCACAGGCTGCCAACTTTTGGCGTATTGCAAATACACAGGCACTCTTGGCACGCTATGATAGGGCGCATTACGACACCCTAGAGCGGGTTTTAGAACACCTGCCTTCGCAGTTTCAAGAGGGCACCAAACTGCTTATAGAAGAGGGAAAACTGATCTCCAACGCAGCCATAAAGTGTGCACTTGATGCCGCAGACACAGCAGCTAGGGCCATTAACACTAGCGTCATGCTGAGACGACAGGCGTGGCTCCGCATATCGGGGTTTAAACCTGACATACAAACAACCATACTTAATCAGCCAGTCAATCCTGATAGACTGTTTGGTCCAGATGTTGACACCACCCTTGAAAAGATTAAAAAAGAAACCGAAACTGCTAAGTCTATGGGGGCCCTACAATCACAACAGTTTCGTGGCAATAATTTTCGTCGCTCAGGTGCACGTGGAGTCACCAGAGGACAGATGGGTCAACAATCACAATTCTCTAGAGGTGGATCACCATCCTCGTACCCCAAACAGAACAAGGGGGGTTACCGAGGAAACAGCACCAGAGGACGCGGCAGGGGGAACAACAACTCCCGCTCCTCTGCCCCAAGCAAACAGTGACTCTCTGTCACTGCCCCCCGACCACTTAACACCTGTCGGGGGGAGACTACAGCAGTTCCTGCCGGTCTGGAGAAACATCACCACAGACAGGTGGGTGCGACAACTTGTACAGTACGGTTATTGTCTAGTTAAAATCCACTCCACCCAACATTCCACCAAGGCAACGGCCTATGTCCGCAGAGCACTTGCACTTATTGCAGCAGGAAGTAGTGGTGATGCTGCAAAAAGGCGCAATCGAGCTCGTGCCAGTGGAGGAGGAAGGCACAGGGGTATATTCCCTGTACTTCCTTATTCCGAAGAAGGACGGATCTCTCAGACCCATTCTGGATCTGCGTCCCCTCAACCTGTATATACTGTCAGAACATTTCCATATGCTCACACTGCAACAGATTCTTCCCTTGTTAAACCAAGGGGACTTCTTAGCAACCTTAGACCTCAAGGATGCTTATTTTCACATACCACTACACCCGTCCCACAGAAAATACCTCAGGTTCACTATCCAAGGCAGGCATTATCAGTTCAAGGTCCTACCCTTCGGAGTGACCACAGCCCCAAGAGTGTTTACCAAGTGTCTGGCGACAGTAGCGGCGCACCTCAGGAGGCAGAACATCCATGTCTACCCCTACCTGGACGACTGGCTCGTTCAAGCCAAGTCGGAACAGTGCGCCGCGGACATGTCGACTACCATTCACCTCCTTCACAATCTAGGCTTCTCGCTGAACTACCCAAAGTCGCATCTCCAGCCGGCACATGTCCGGCAGTTTCTAGGTGCGACGATCAATACCCTGACGGCCATGGCTCAACCAAACCAAGTCAGGATAGACAGCATGCAGTCTCTGATCCAGAAGTTCAGACCACAACACTCACTTCCAGCGAGAGTGTTCATGCAGTTGATAGGCATGATGGCCTCCTGCATCTTCATAGTCCCTCACGCACGGTTGCATATGCGCCCGCTCCAGGAGTGCTTAGCAAATCAGTGGACACAGGCTCAGGGCCAATTAACAGACCTAGTGTTGGTTAGCAGTCGGGCATACGACTCTCTGCATTGGTGGACTCCACACAACCTTTGCAAGGGCCGACTGTTCCAGGAGCCAGTGCCACAGATTACCCTGACAACGGACGCATCTCTTCAGGGATGGGGAGCACATCTGCTCACTTACACAGTGCAGGGACTATGGACGACGCAGCAACAGAAGATGCACATCAACTATCTGGAACTGATGGCAATCTTCATGGCGCTCAAGTCCTTCATTGTACATCTGTGCAACAAGGTAGTGTTAGTCCGGACGGACAACATGACCGCGATGTACTACATTCAAAAGCAGGGGGGCACCCACTCGCCACAGCTGTCTCATCTGGCTCAGGGCATGTGGCGGTGGGCCATTCAGAGGAACATCTTCCTCATGGCAGAACACCTCCCGGGCAAGGACAACCAGATGGCGGATCTGCTCAGCAGATACAGCCACCAAATGCACGAGTGGGAGTTACACCCATCTGTACTCCACCCGTACTTCCAGCAGTGGGGTCATCCGGAGATAGACCTGTTTGCAACAAAAGAAAACGCAAAATGCCAACACTTTGCCGCCAGGTTCCCTCACCCACAGTCGCAGGGGAATGCGATATGGATGAACTGGTCAGGCAAATTTGCGTACGCTTTTCCGCCAGCCCCTCTGATACCGCTGGTGGCAAGAAAGCTAAGGCAGCACTCGATGACTCTCATCCTGGTTGCTCCAACGTGGGCGCGCCAAGCATGGTACACCACGTTCCTCGAACTCTCAGTGGTGCCGCATCAAAGACTGCGCCTCACGCCCAGGCTTTTGACGCAGAACCATGGAGACATTCAGCATCCAAATCCGCAACAGCTCAACCTGGCGATCTGGCTCCTGAAGTCCTAGAGTTTGGATACCTACACCTACCTCCAGAATGCATGGACATCATCAAGGAGGCAAGGAAGCCTACTACCAGAGCATGCTATGCTGCAAAATGGAAGCGTTTTGTCATTTACTGTACGGCCAATGACATCAACCCGCTAGATGCATCTATCCCTAACATCATTTGCTATCTGCTACATCTTTACAAGTGCAATCTAGCGTTCACTTCTATTCGGATACATCTATCCGCCATCGCAGCTTATCTTCAAAATAGGCAGCATCTCTCTGTCTTCAGGGTGCCTGCCATTAAAGCTTTCCTTGAAGGTCTGAAACGAGTCATTCCCCCAAGAACACCGCCGGCTCCGGTGTGGAACCTCAATGTGGTCCTCACCAGACTGATGGGACCACCCTTTGAGCCACTGCACTCGTGTGAACTCCAGTTCCTAACGTGGAAAGTAGCTTTCCTAATTGCTATTACGTCACTGAGGCGTGTTAGTGAGCTACAAGCGCTCACAATCCAAGAGCCATTCATTCAGATTCATCCAAATAGGGTAGTGCTACGTACTAACCCCAAATTCCTTCCGAAGGTGGTGTCAGTTTCATCTCAACCAAAATATTGACTTGCCGGCATTCTTCCAAAACCCACAAACAGTGGCGGAAAGAATGCTACATACGTTAGACGTACGGAGGGCGTTGATGTACTACATAGACAGGACACAACACTTTAGGAAAACAAAACAACTTTTTGTTGCCTTCTCACCACAGCACAAAGGCAATCCTATTTCCAAAGCAGGAATAGCCAGGTGGATTGTTAAGTGCATCCAAATCTGTTACCAAAAGGCCAAGCGCACTTTAACGATACCCCCAAGGGCGCACTCCACACGCAAATTGGGGGCATCCATGGCTTTCCTGGGGAACATTCCTTTAGAAGACATTTGCAGAGCAGCCACGTGGGTTACACCACATACCTTTACAAAACACTACTGTGTTGATGTGCATTCCAAGCAGCAAGCTGCTGTAGGACAGGCTGTTCTCAAAACACTTTTTCAGGTTTCTGCAGCTGGCACGGGCAACCGCCGCTGATGGAGGGACTACTATGTATTCTATGCTAAGATATGAATTTAGCAGCCCACATGCCTCGAACTGAATATGCTACTTACCAGTATGCATCTGTTCTTGGCATGTAGGGCTGCTAACATTCATATCGCCCACCCTCCTCCCCGGTGCCTGTCGCAGCTGCAGATATACTATTGTATTCAATCATTAGCATGGACATCCTTTACACTTTTCACTCCATCTTCTGCCACAATGGCGAAAAACAATCTGGGGATGGAGCCGATGCCCATGCGCACTGTAGTCCAGGGGAGGAGCCACCTATCTCAGGATACTTCGAAGACTCTTCCAGGACAACAATGTGCGATCATCCGGACCCAACACTAGGCGGCGATCTAATGCTAAGATATGAATGTTAGCAGCCCTACATGCCAAGAACAGATGCATACTGGTAAGTAGCATATTCACTTTGCTACATAATGTTCCAATTGCAGAGATCTGCAGGGCTGCCACGTGGAAGTCGGTCCATACCTTTGCTAAGCATTACTGTCTGGACTCTGAAGCCAGAGCAGATGCTCAGGTTGGGCAGGCTTCGTTAAGGAATCTGTTTGCACAGTAGTGGTGTTGTCTTTTTCTCCACCGCTGGATAGTTTGTTGGGATGGGCTTGCCATTCTATTCACTAGATTATGACTATACACAGAGATCCCCTACTACAGAAGGAGTAGTTTCTTAACTGTAACTCCAGTTCTGTAGTAGGGGATCTGTTATAGTCCTAAGCGCCCTCCTCCCCGGTGGAGAAAATGGTACTGTAATGTATGCTACAGGCCTTTCTTTATACACCTTCAAAAAGAACTGAAAGTAAAAAGAGTTTGCTGTGCATCATGGGATACCGAGGGTCTCTGGAGAGTTCCTTAAAGGCACGGTATCCCTTTTCCAGACACCTAATGGCAGCCTATGGGGGCTTAGCTGTCCATCCCTTCCTCTCTGATCATTCCAAGGATTTTGTGAAGGGGAAGTTTCTCTATGGGTGAAACTTAACAGACTGTGTTTAATGTGATGTTGGTGGAATATCCTTTGCATTTCTAGTTGAAGTACTGGACAGTGTAGCCTTACAGGTATAGGCTGCATTATTGTCTTTAATTTTCTCTTAAGTGTCTATGCAGGACTGCAATGAGGACAACGTAAGAGATTATTTTTGATTGCTCCGGGGTCCACGCACATGGGCGGGACTCTTCACTAGATTGACTATAACAGAGATACCCCTACTACAGAACTGGAGTTACGGGTAAGAAACTACTCCATATGGTGAGTCAGTGTCCGCACACAGCTCCTGCACCCGCCGTTGTCCGATGCCAACTGCTAAGCAGATATACAGAACTTTGAGAACAATGGAGCGGTGCACTCCCAAATAAATATAACTTCAATAATGAAGCTCGATCAGTGTCTTCGTTGTAAACATATATAAATCTTTATTTCAAACAATCCATGGGATTCGTGCAAAGCATCAGCCAACTAGTTTCGTTCAAAGGTTGGACTTCGTTAGAGCAAGCGTATAAAATGGTGAATGTAGCGAGTATTGTGCTAGTGTTAAAAGGATCTACGGGCCGAATCTGGTCCGGACCCTGGTCTGGAAAAATATCAGATGTTATCTATCAGTAGACTACATAAGATGCGTTGGCCTCCTTGATAAGGGCCTGTAAAGTGTCGCTGCAGTCTCTCCCAAGGTGTCTCGGCTCACAGAACAGATCTGCTCATTCGTCAAACACAACAAATTCACGAATGTGAACTACATCCTCAAGTTCACCTCCCATTCTTCCATATGTGGGGCTATCCAGAGATAGATCTGTTCGCCACACACCTCAACGCAAAATGCCCAAACTTCACGTCCAGGTATCCACACCCATTGTCCAAAGGCTATGCACTATGGATGAATTGGTCAAGGAAATTTGCTTACACTTTTCCACCTCTCCTGCTAATTCCATTACTGGTTCAGAAGCTCCCTCACATTGGAACTGCCAGTAGTTCTTCATCAAAAACTACACCACTCCCTCAATTTTCTCACTAAGAACCAAGGAGCGATCAGGCACATGAAATCATAATTTTGATATCTTATTCTTCCTCCAAACTGCATGAACGTCATTAAAGAGGCTAGACGTCCTACCACAAGAGCATGCTATGCAGCAAAGTGGAAACTATTTGTAATTTACTGGACAAACCATCAAATCAATCCACTAGATGTTTCAATCCAAAACCTAATTTGCTATCTGTTACACCTACGGTGGTCTAACCTAGCATATACATCTATAAGACTACATCTTGCTGCAATCACGGCTTACCTACAAAACAGTCCACACTGGTCTTTGGTTCGAGTGCCCGCTATCAAAGCCTTTATGGAAGGACTCAAAAGGATCATTCCTCCTAGACTTCCACCTTCTCCACTGTGGAGTCTTAACATAGTCCTTACAAGACTCATGGGCCCACCATTTGGACCAGCTGGACTAGTTCCATAGCGGTCGCTCCTCCACGCTCCCCACCTCGACCCCCTGGCTGACTGCTCCACTCCTCCTGCTGAACCTGCTCGCATTGCGCACTGCCTGCCCCAGTGATTGCTCCTGACTCCCATTACCTGCCTCTGATATCGCGCTACAACATCGCCTGCATTTCTGAAGCGCTTTGAAGCTTAAATAGCGCCTGGTATCGTTTGCTTGTATTTTCACTGATTGCATTTTGTGCTGCATTGCTTTGTTTATTTCCATCTTCATTGTGGTGGTGTTTCATTTACCTCCCGTCCATTTTGATTGTTTGGTCACTCGTGGACCGTGTCTCCTCCCCGCTCCCCGCCTCCCAGCTGCCCCTCCCACGCTCCGCCCCCCTCCACTCCTCATTTAAGACAGATGGATTTACGCGCAGCGTCCACGCGCTGCGGCCGTGCCGAAGGTGCGCCAAAGGTAAGCCCGTCTGCGCCCGTCCGCGCCAAGCCCACGCCCAGCGCCAGACCCCCTGGCCCCCGTACCACCAACCCCACCCGCATTACGTACGACGCCTCCACCCTCTTAGCCCTTAACCCCGGCCGACTCCCCAACTGCGCCCAAGCCGCTCCTGGACACACCCATGGACCCTTCACATGCATCTCCTGCAAGTATGACGGCACCAAGACCAACTCCTCATCCACGAACACCAAACAGAGATCTGACCCCAACCACCTAAAATGCATCCTGCTCAACACCCGATCGGTCCACAGACACGCCATCGACCTTTGGAATCTACTAGACACCATCTCTCCGGACGTCGCCTTCCTAACAGAAACATGGATGAACGCATCCTCAGCCCAAGACATCACCATTGCCATCCCGGAAGGCTACAAGATCATCCGTAAGGACCGCATAAAACAAACAGGAGGAGGCATCGCAATCGTCCATAAGAATTCCATCCGCATCTCAACCAACTCAGACGCCAACCTCGCTATCGCCGAACACCTTCACTTTTGCAGCGTGAATCTTTCTGGATTCACTATGCTGTGCATTATTCCGCGGTCTTGTGGTTGGGTCCGGATTCGTAGTCTTTTCTTTTTTTTTTTTCTTAGCCCAGGTGGGCGTCAGCGTCACACCCCCTTGGGTGTATTTCCGGTGACGTCGGCATGCTTCCTGCGGAAGCTCCCACTCTTGGGCGCCATCTTCAGATTCTTTTTTTCCGCGGTCGGGTCTGGATCGTTCCCGTTTGGGCTCCAGACATTTTTGGAGAAAGAAGAAAGAAAATACAGAAAATACGAGGAAAAGTCATCTGAAGACTCCAGGGGACTTCATCGACGAAAAACCAGGAAGGATAAGGCGTTTTCCATCGAGATCTTCGACGACCGTCGACGAACACGCGACCAGAGAGGCCCTGGACGCTCGAGGATGGACAACACGCCGTTCAAGTTCTGCCGTAACTGCCACCACAAGTACGCGCAGAAGGACCAGCACCCGGTATGCAACCTTTGCCTACCGGTGGACCACGAAAGCGGAGACTGCAACGCCTGTTCCGCCTTCACCCCGAAGACCCTTCGTGTGAGAGAGAGGCAGAGGGTAGCACACGCCGCCCTGCAGGGGAAGGCCCCAACTCCGTCACTCTACAAGCTGGGGATGTCCTCCGAGGAAGAAGACAACGCTGCCGCCGAAGACGACAGCTACACGGTCGTAGAGACCGATTACACGAAGACTTCTGACAAGGTAGGAGACTCTTCGGCCCCCAAGAACCCAAGAGACTGAGTCTAGAAAAATCGAGGGCAAGACCCCGAAAGCGTCGACGCCAAAAAAGGTGGCGTCCGCGACTACTCCCAGGCCCAGCGGATCCTCCGAGATGGAGTCCCCGGCGCCGAGAGCTGCTGATCAGCAGAAAACGTCGAAAATCGTCCCCGAAAAGGATCGATCGACGCCGAGGGAGAAAGACCCAAAACTGACGACGACGACCAGAGACCCAAAATCCGGTTCGACGTCGAAAACTTCGACTCCGAGAGGCACGGCGACGAGCCATCCGCCGAAGAGAGCGGCCGACCCATCCGACGCGGAACACGCGGCCGAGATGGAGAAGAAAAGAAGGCGCCTCGAGGCAGAAATGGAGAACATCATGCAGCGGAAGAAAGATTTCGACGCAAAGATGAAAGCCTTCACGATCCCTCACAAGACCAAGCCACCGGTGATGGAGGCGGTCGAGGAGGAAGAGGAGATCGCCGAAGTCATCGAGGAACAAGACCAGGACGTCGAGGTGATCGACGACCAGGAGGAGTACGAGAATCCCTACGAGAGTTACAACTATGGGGAGGATGAGGATGGCAGGACAGACACAGAGTCGGCACCCTCGGACCTTCAGGAGGTAGATTACATCGATGTCGACACCGACAGCCCGGAGGAGGTGGTCGACACTTACCCCTCGAGGCCCTCGCCGCCGGACGACATCGGGGCCTACAACTCGGTGATACAATCTGCCGCAGCAGCTTTCAAGCTCAAGCTCGACGAAGAGAAGCAGAAAGCAGACTTCCTTCTAGAAACATTGCTCCCAACACAAACGAGGAGCCAGTTCCTTCCAATGCTCGAAAGCGTCTTGGCTCAGGGGAAGGAAGCATTCAGGGAGCCCGCAACATGCAAAGCAGTAACTCCCAGAACTGAGAAAAAGTACAAATATGCCGCAAAGGACCCGGCCTACATTCAGGGCACGGTCTCCGCAGACTCCATTATCACGGCCACAGCAAGGAGGAGGGCTAACGTACCCACTACCTCGGGCCCGCCACCGGATAAGGAGAGCAAAAGGATGGATCTGGTGGGCAGAAGGATCGAACGGAATGCCGCGACCCACTGGCGTATGGCTAATTCCAACGCCCTGATAAACAGGCACATGTACCAGATCATGGAGGGGCTGGGGCAGTTGGTGAAGGACCTGCCCCAGGATGCCAGGCAGAAGGCCGAAAAGCTGGTTGAAGAGGGAAAGAACGCAGCTAATTCTTGCCTTAAGACGGCCCTGGATGGGGCAGACACAGCCAGCAGGCTCATGATGATGGGTGTCACGGAAAGGAGGCACGCCTGGCTCAGGATTTCAGGTTTCAAACCGGAGGTGCAACACAGCATCCTGAACACACCATTCAACGGCAGCACGCTTTTCGGGACAACAGTTGATGAAACGCTCAGCCAACTGAAAAAAGATAACGAAACAGCAAGATCCATGGGAGCATTGCAGTTCAGAGGGAACAAGAGGGGCACCCCGTCACGGAGGCCCGGCGGGAGAGGCGGAAACCAGCCAGGTACATCACACCAGGCTTTCCAGCAAACGCACCAGTCAGACCCGCAAGCTCAGCATGGTCAGCAGAAGCAGTCCTGGCAGTACCAACAAAGAGGCCAGTCCTTTCGAGGGAGAAATGGACGGGGACAAAGTAGAAGAGGGGGGCAGCAGCCCACCTCTAAGTGACTTCAAAAAACTCTGTGTGCCCGCCCACAAAGAAGATCCAAGGGGGCAGCACGTACAGATGATCAAGACAAACTAGACACCTACGACCACAGAACACCAGTGGGAGGAAGATTAAGATTCCACCTCCGAGAGTGGAGAGAAATCACATCAGACAAATGGATCCTCAACATTATCCAATTCGGATACTGCATAGAGTTGGAGGGGAGGCCAACAAGCAGAAAATCAAAAAGAAAGCCACTAGCAGGCAAGCAGCTGCAGTGTCTTCAGGAGGAGGCGAAGGAACTCCTGCGGAAACAGGCCATAGAACGGGTACCCTTCAAGGAAAGAAACACAGGAATATACTCCACGTACTTCCTGGTACCAAAGGTAGACGAGACAATGAGGCCCATTCTAGACTTACGGTTCATGAACAAATTCATAGGAACGCAAAAATTCAAAATGACCTCCCTGCAAGAGGTGCTCCCACAGTTGCAGACCGGGGACTTCATGGTCACAATAGACCTCAAGGACGCATACCTGCCCATTCCAATGAACAGAAAGCACAAGCACATGCTCAGGTTCACCGTCGGAGAAAGCCACTACCAGTTCACCACACTGGCCTTCGGTCTCAAATCAGCTCCAAGAGTTTTCACAAAGTGCCTCGCAGCAGTCGCAGCGCACCTAAGAAGGCAGGGAATACACGTATACCCTTACCTGGACGACTGGCTGGTGAAAGCAAACTCACACCAGAAATGCAAGCTGCATGCACATACAGTGACAAGCACGCTCATAAACCTGGGGTTCTCCATCCATTGGAAGAAATCATCAATGGAACCAGAACAGGTGAAGATCTTCCTGGGAGCACAGATCAACACCTTACAGGGCAAGGTGTTCCCCAGCGAGAAGAGGGCGAGGGCGCTGGTGAAGGAATCTCGCCTCTACCGGAAGGGACAAGCTCGGACAGTGAGGACTGCGAGCAAGATCATGGGCATGATGGCATCATGCATCCACCTGGTACCAAATGTACGACTCCACATGAGACCCATTCAAGAATGGCTACAGGAGCAATGGTCACAAGCTACAGGCGGTTGGGAGGATCTAGTGGTTGTAACGCACGCAGTGCAGAAGGAGATGGCATGGTGGACCATGGAGAACATAACAAGGGGAAAGCCTCTAACGCCGCCAACAGTGACCATCACCACAGACGCATCCCTGAAGGGATGGGGCGCTCACATGGAGGAGCTCAAGGTGAGGGGACTGTGGACGCTAACAGATGCGGCGAAACACATCAATTACCTAGAACTGAAGACCATCTTCCTTGCACTGAAAGCCTTTCAAACAAGACTGTACAAACACAAGGTGTTAATACAAACAGACAACACCACTGCGATGTTCTACATCAACAAGCAGGGGGGCACACAGTCAGCCCCGCTTTCAATGCTGGCGCAGGAGATATGGAGATGGGCCATCCCTCTCAAGATAGACCTGCTAGCCATACACCTACCAGGGAAGGACAACATACAAGCCGACTGGCTCAGCAGGCAGACATCGGCATCCCACGAGTGGGAGCTCAATGCTTAGGAGACAAGGTACCTGTTCGACAGGTGGGGGACACCATCGGTGGACCTGTTTGCCACACGCCAGAATGCAAAATGCCAAAACTTCGCATCCAGGCAGCCCGAGGAGGGGACACTGGGGAATGCCCTATGGATAGATTGGTCAAGGACATTTGCTTACGCCTTTCCCCCGATACCACTGATACACAGAGTGCTGAACAAGTGCAGAGCGAGCAACATGACACTGACACTGATACTGGTCGCACCACAGTGGGCGAGGCAGACATGGTACTCGCAGATCATGGAGATGACACAGAGTGCACCCCACAGATTCAGCAGGAGGAAAGACCTACTCTCCATGCAGAACGGAGAGGTACTACATCCAGAGCCAGAGAGCATGAGCCTAGTAGCATGGCTCCTGAGGACATAGAGTTCGCACATTTGAGACTACCAGAAAGCACCCTGAGGGTACTTCGGGAGGCACGAAGGCCCAGCACTCGGAAGTGCTACGTTGCGAAATGGAAAAGATTCACAATATGGTGCAGACAGGAAAGACTCCACAATAAAATGAAGAGGGACTCCACAGTGCTAAGGTACCTGACGCACTTGCTGGAGAACAACCTTAGCTCATCCTCGTTAAGAGTTCACTTGGCAGCGATAGTCGCCTACACAAGGGGAGAAACGTGCAGGAGCTTCTTCACATCACAGGTGGTGAAGAGATTCCTAGAAGGAGCAAAAAGGATCGCACCACCCAAGCGGGTGCCGCCACCTGCATGGAACTTGAACACAGTCCTAACAGAACTCATGAAAGAGCCCTTTGAACCACTCACAAGGCCTCCCTGAAGATGCTGACTATGAAAACAGCCTTCCTGGTTGCAATAACGTCCTTACGCAGAGTAAGCGAGCTCCAAGCGCTGACGCTACAAGAACCCTACATACAAATACACAATGATAGGGTTGTGATGAGGACTGACCCACACTTCATGCCGAAGGTGGTATCCAAATTTCACATGAACCAGTCTATACAGATACCGAGTTTTTTCCAAAAACCAACAACCAGCGCAGAGCGAGCTCTGCACACCCTGGACGCCAGAAGGGCAGTCATGCACTACATTGAAAGGACAAAGGGACACAGGAAAACAAAACAGTTTTTTGTGTCATTCGCAAACAGCTTCATGGGGAAAGCTGTATCCAAAAAGACCATTGCACGATGGATCGCACAGACAATTCAGCTCTGCCACAAGCGTGCAGGACAAGAACTGGCAGAGGGGGCACGTGCACACTCCACCAGGAAGAAGGGCGCTACAATAGCCTTCCTGGCTAACACACCCATAGAGGATATATGCCTGGCGGCAACATGGGCTTCGGTGCACACGTTCACGAAGCACTACTGTGTGGATATTCAAATGAACAAGGAAGCTCAAGTTGGACAGAAGGTGCTACAGCACATATTCAACACCCAACGCTCATCTTCCACCCAGCCGCCACAGAGATGAGAAACCGCTACAAAATCTATGCACAGCATAGTGAATCCAGAAAGATTCACGCTGCAAAACGAATAGTTTTCTTACCTGTCGGTGTAGTTTTGCAGCTTGAAGATCTTTCTGGATTCACTAGCGAACCCACCCACCTCCGCCAGAAAGATGAGGCTGGAGAGAGAAGAGGTGGTTAACTAAAGAAAGGACTTTTTTTTTTTTTTTTTTTTTTTTAACCTTTATTGAAACTTGCAAAGTATTACATGCGCAGGCCCACAACCACAGGGGCCGGCCGCAAGCGTATCAAATGAATCAGGATGTAGAAACAAGAACACGACCGAAAAAAGCAATATCATAGATACGTCATGTGAGAGTGCGCACTGCAAAGCATAAGGATATATGAGGTTTTTGTTTTTTAAAGTTATGTAGAGTAGGAACGGCTGCAGGAGCAATACCACCACACCACATAATAAAATAAGAGGTAAGGGGGGGACGTACCCCGCAGAGCAAACAATCAGTTGATGAACCACACAGTTGTCAAAACAATAGTCGCCGAGGCGGACCTAGAGCAAAAACAATACGACAGCAAACCATAAAGCAGAGCACCATTCTGAAAACTCGCCCCCCAGTAACTTAAAGGCATAGTTGAGTGTAGAAGCCTTATAAGAAAGGAAAAAGGAAAAGAAAGACAGCCAACCCTACTAAAGAGGTAAAGAACCCTCCCAGAAACAGACGGAAAAAGAAGAAAGGGACCATAGAACAAAACAAACTAAAATAACAAACCCCCCCCACACCCACCACCCTACACCACTGTAATGGCTACGGCCTACCCCACTAACAGCGTGCCTGTCGCCCAGGAACTGCCCCAAAGGAGAGGGAAAGAAAAGAGAAAGCGGAGGAGGAGAAAGCAGACACACTCCCGGACTCCCATGCCCACCGCCAACAGCAACCACCCGGAGACACAATAAAACCAATATTCAGCAATTATACAAACCAGTCACGGTAGGATAAATAACAGCCACCCAATTCCCATCACAATATAGGCACAACCCCGGCATTAAGAAAAGCTATTATATCGGAACCCAGCGATAAAGTTCAGCCCTGGCCAGTACGGTCCGTCCTAAGAGTCCTTGCCACTCGAGCCGCCATTGTGATGGAAAAGGCAGAGCGTCCATAACAGTTCTTTGCAACATAAGAGGATCGAAAACAGGATAAAAGTACATGGCTCGAACTAGGAAAGATGTCCAAGAACAGCGAGCATCCGAAACCACCAGCAAGTAACTCGTGGCCACATGGAAGTTTGTCCATAGAAGTGATGGGTGGCAGCAGGGTCAGGCAAAAGACACTAGTGAGAAGCACGGGCTGGCTAGCCGGCAATAGGGGACCGTCGAGAATCATAAAGTCCGGGCGATGCACAGGGACCCCGACCTCGGAGATGCCATGCATCGCTGGTACCATCTCCAGCTGGAGACCAAACGAGGTGTCGTCCTCAGGTGCCAGGATACCGTCCACTTTCACCATCAGTGTCCGGAACACAGCGACTGTGTGCGAATGGAGCGCCCCAATGGCGGCCACAACGGCCCGTAGTGATGGAGTGCCCTCCGTCCGCTCCATCTCCTCTCAGTATGCGACAGAGCCGGGTTCGGACCCCGGAGGCCGGCTGCTCCGGAGTCACAGGCCACGTAAATCTGATCACAAATAATGGGCGCTCCTCGTCTTATAGAACACACCTTCGCCGTCAGGGAGGACCCAGCCCGTCGACCCCCACGGGGCAGAAAGGGCTCCGGGCGCCGGGCCTCCACCACAGCAGCCGGCGTGGCACGCTGGCGTGTCCCGGGTGTGGATCGTTCAAAGGATCGTCAGAAAAATCAACAATTCAGACACTCTTCGGGAGACCGGGCTCAGTCCAGGTCTCACGGCCGATGTTGTTCAACTCCGACTCGGGTAGTCTAGAAATCGAGGCCCCGGCTTCAACACGATGTTAGGCCGAGAATAGAAACACGGCGTATCTTCGTCAGCCGATAAGATAGAAATCTCGGGATTGCACCTCTGGAAGCAGTAGACCTTCATAGACAAGAAAATCAGGTGTGCAGACAGGATGAAAGACAGGATAATCGAGCTGCTGGCGGAGGTCGACGGAGCCGGGAGCTTATGCGGCCATCTTGATTCGTAGCGTAGCTCCTCCCCCAAGAAAGGACTTTTAAAGTACAAAGCGGTAAAATACCAACTAAATAGAACATTGCCATTACTTCGGAAACGAAAGAAACACGGAAAAAAAGAACCCGAAGATGGCGCCCAAGAGTGGGAGCTTCCGCAGGAAGCATGCCGGCGTCACCGGAAATACACCCAAGGGGGTGTGACGCTGACGCCCACCTGGGCTAAGAAAAAAAAAAAACAAAGAAAAGACTACGAATCCGGACCCAACCACAAGACCGCGGAATAATGCACAGCATAGTGAATCCAGAAAGATCTTCAAGCTGCAAAACTACACTGACAGGTAAGAAAACTATTCGTTCCAGATCCACACCGACCCCAAGACCACACTCCGAGGCACCCTCCTCTACAGGCCACCAGGACCCCGTGCACAATTCAGTGAAGACATCACTGACTTTATCACCCCACACGCACTCCCTTCCGAGGACTACATACTACTGGGAGACCTCAAATTTCACCTGGAAAAGAGCAACGACAGCAACGCCACCACCCTTCTGGACAATCTGGCCAACCTCGGACTCAAACAACTTGTTAACACCCCCACTCACTACGCAGGCCACACACTCGACCCCATCTTCACCTCCAGCAAACATATCTCCTTCAGTCACACCACAGTTCTCCATTGGACGGACCACAGCTGTGTTCACTTTTTGTCTACAAAAAGACCACAACCCACAACCTTCCTCAACCCACTTTGCGAAGAAACTGGAACAATATCACCTTCGACCAGATCTCCTCATCGCTTCTTCAAAACCCCCCGGCCCACCCTTCGAACGCCAACCAAGCAGCCACTAACCTCACTCAATGGCTAACCAATAGCGTCGACAACCTAGCACCTTTGAAAAAATGTCAAATCAAACTAGGCAGCAAAAACGCTCCCTGGTTCAACGATGATCTTAAGACATCCAAGAAACTCTGTCGCTCCCTTGTGAAGGCCTGGAAAAAAGACCCAAACACCAGCACCAAGGACGCCCTCAAAAACGCCACCCACACACACCACCAACTGATCGGGACTGCCAAGAAAGCTGCACTTAAAGACCGTCTAGACAACAACGCCCACAACAGCAAGGAATTATTCAACATCGTCAAAGAATTTACCAACCCCTCAGCCAACTCCAACTACATCACTCCCTCTCAAACCCTCTGCGACTCCCTTGCCTCGTTCTTCCACAACAAAATCGCAGACATCCACAACAGCTTCGACATCCAACACGGAGACCAACCCACCCAAGCTTCTGCCGTACCCTCACCCCCCTTGAACTTCCTTACTGATTGGAACCCAATCTCCACTGAGGACACCATCCGCCTGATGAACTCCATCCACTCAGGATCCCCCACAGACCCATGCCCTCACCATATCTTCAACAAAGCTGACTCCATCATAGCACCACACCTCCGAGACATCATCAACTGCTCCCTCAACTCCGCCACCTTCCCGGAAAGCTGGAAACACGCCGAACTCAGCGCCCTTCTGAAAAAACCCACAGCTGACCCCACCGAACTCAAAAACTACCGCCCCATCTCGCTCCTACCATTCCCGGCCAAAGTCATCGAGAAAGCCGTCAACAGCCAGCTCGCCGCCTTCCTCGAAACCAACAAATCCCTCGACTCCTCACAGTCCGGCTTCCGAGCAAAACACAGCACTGAGACCGCACTCATCGCAGCAACAGACATTCGAACCCTACTGGACAATGGAGACACAGTCGCCCTCATCCTACTCGACCTCTCCGCAGCCTTCGACACAGTCTGTCATAACACCCTCCTACAACGCCTCAGAAACATCGGAATCCAAGGAAAAGCACTGGATTGGATCACCTTGTTCCTTACCGGAAGAACTCCGAGAGTCCGCCTTCCACCATTCAAGTCAGAAGCCACTGAAGTAATTTGCGGCGTGCCACAAGGATCTTCACTCAGCCCCACTCTCTTCAACGTATACATGAGCCCCCTCGCGACCATCGCACGCCAACACAACCTCAACATCATCTCCTACGCGGATGACACTCAACTGATCCTCTCACTCACCAAAGACCCGAACACCGCCAAAACCAACCTACATGAAGGAATGAAAGAAGTAGCCGAATGGATGAAACACAGCCGTCTGAAACTGAACTCCGACAAAACGGAAGTCCTTATCTTAGGCACCTCCCCTTCCGCCTGGGATGACTCTTGGCGGCCAGAGGCCCTTGGAAAAGCACCCATCCCGACGGACCACGCACGGAACCTGGGCATCATCCTGGACTCCACACTCTCGATGAACAGACAAGTCAAAGCCGTTTCATCATCGTGCTTCAACATTCTTCGCATGCTCAAAAAAACATTTCGCTGGATCCCCACGGAAACTAGAAAAACGGTCACCCACGCACTGGTCACGAGCCGCCTGGACTGCGGTAACACCCTATACGCCGGTACCACTGCAAAACTTCAGAAAAAACTCCAACGCATCCAGAACGATTCAGCCAGACTCATACTAGACATCCCGCGTAAAGACCACATTTCTAGTCACCTGAAAAACCTCCACTGGCTCCCCGTCAATAAGAGAATAACATTCCGCCTCTTAACCCACGCACACAAAGCACTTTACGAACTCGGACCCGAATGCCTCAACACACGACTTTCCTTCTACACCCCCTCCCGCCAGCTACGCTCCTCCAACCAAGCCCCTTGCTGCCGTACCCCGCATCAACAAAACCACCATGGGAGGAAGATCCTTCTCCTACCTGGCAGCTAAGACCTGAAACTCCCCATTCACCTTCGCCTCACTCAGAACCACCTAGCATTCAGAAAGCAACTTAAAACTTGGATATTCGACAAGTAATTCCCCACCCTTCCTCAAGCGCCTTGAGACCCTCTGGGTATGTAGCGCGCTATATAAATTATTTGACTTGACTTGACTTGACCTCTGCACAAATGTGAACTACAATTTCTCACTTGGAAGGTAGCCTTCCTTATAGCCATCACATCTCTTAAAAGAGTTGGTGAGCTCCGGGCACTAACCATTCAAGAACCATTTTTACAAATTCACCAAAACAAAGTGGTTTGTGAGACAAATCCCAAATGTTTGCCCAAAGTAGTTCCTGCCTTTCATCTCAATCAGTCTGAGTTACCAGTTTTTTTACCCTCAACTAGACTCGTAGCAGAACGTGCTCTTCACACATGATATGTAAAAAGAGCATTACTATATTACATTGAAAGAACCAAGTCTTTTAAGAAAACGAAAAAACTCTTTGTTGCTTTTTCACCACCTCGTAAAGGCGATCCCATATCAAAAGCAGGTATTGCACGTTGGACAGTTGCATACAAATTTGCTACATTAAAGCTAAACGCACATTAACAATTCCCCCTAGGGTGCATTCTACATGCAAACTAGGGGCTTCCATGGCATTCTTAGGGAACATACCCTTAAATGACATCTGCAACATGATCTACTCCACACACATTCACAAAGCACTATTGTGTAGATGTGTTAGCAAGACAACAAGCTAGTGTGGGCCAGGCTGTTTTAAGAACACTATTTTAAACCACTTCAGCAGATACAAGTTAGCCACCGCTTGGGAGATAACTGCTGTATAGTCTATGCTAAAGCATATGATCTACAGCTCATATGCCTCGAATAGAAAATGCTACTTACCCAGTATGCATCTGTTATTGGCATACAGAGTTGTAGAGCCATATGCCTCCCTGGGCATCTTTATCTGTTGCAGTAGTATCTTACTTAGATACATTATACATGGACATGTTGTTCTACTCTTACTAACTCCATCACCCGTACGGCAAAATAATCTGGTGATGGAGTCGATGCCCATGCGCACTATCACCGAAAGGAAGACTCGCCTACCTCGTGACTGCAAAGACCTCTTTGAACAAAAACAAAGTGCAAACAACCGGACCCAACACCAGATGGCTATCTATGCTAAAGCATATGGCTCTACAGCTCTATATGCCAAGATCAGATGCATACTGTGTAAGTAGCATTTTCCTTATGTTGCAGTAAACCCCACCCCTTTGCCAGATTTCTGATGCAGTTTTAAGTGTGTTCTGGGTCCCTGCCAATCAGGGTCTGTTCTTTCCCTACACTGTACCATTGTTTCCACAATTGTAACACATCTGGCCTGTGAGAAAGTGAGTGTTCGAGGCATGTGGGCTGCTGAATTCATATCTGTGCATAGATCGCCGCCTAGTGTTGGGTCCGGAAGTTTGCACATTGTTGTCCTGGAAGAGACTTCGAAGTATCACGAGATAGGTGGCTCCTCCCTGGGACTACAGTGGGCATGGGCATCCTCTCCATCCTCAGAATGTTTTTTTCCGCCATTGGGTTCGGATGCACTTTCCAGCACTCCAAGTTCGGAATTGATATAAACTTTTCAAAAAGGCCTTCGGATTCGTCGGTATTGTTCTCGATCGGTACCGAAAACTTTCTTCACAATTTACTTGCACTCTGGTCGTCGAATCGGGCCGTTAGGCCGTCTCGACGCCACGTGGACCGACGGTCGATGGAACGAAGTCCATTCAAATATTGCCCGCAGTGCAACTCAAAGTTCCCGCATACAGGTAATCATCCTGTGTGCAACAAATGTTTATCACCAGATCATAATGAAGATAATTGCCTAGCTTGTGCCCAGTTCCGGTCCAAAAAGACGATCCGGATTCGGCAAGCGGCAAGGCAAGAAATGCAGAGGTCGGCACCGGAGCCCGAGAATATCTTCGACGATGAGGAAGAACTAGTTGACGCCGAAGACTCGGATCAAGAGGAAGATCAATACTCCGAGCACGACTCTGAATATTATATCGACGAGGAAGAACAAATCGTCGAGGTCGAGGAATACGACCAAGACATCGTAGCTGTCGAAGACGACTCCGATGACAATGGGGGGTGAACCGGGAGTACACCGCCCCACACAGACACTACACCAATATCAGAGACTCAGGTCAAGGCATCGCCAACAGGCCTTAACCAAGATCTAAATACTGGTTCTATAGCCGCGCATACCGCCCGGCTAAGAATATACAAAAAGAGCCTTCTGAGACACGTAATCCAAGGCCGGTTCAATCGAAACCGAAAGTCATCGACACGACAGTCTTCAGACCGAACGTCGTTGAACCGAAGGTGATAAACACAAAGGGCGCCGAGCCGAAGGCCAGCGCTCCATATAAACCTTTGAAACCAAGGGCCGTTGAATCGAACAAATCAAGTTTGAGTGCCGAAAAGGGACAAAAGGCTGTCTTCGAAGGGAAAAGGGCTACGCCCAAGGCGGTCGTCGCATCAAAAGCGAAACCGAAAGTAGACCAACTGAAAGCGGTCGAACCGAAGCCCATCGATCCGAAGAAGGGCATCGAGCCAAAGCCGCAGGCTCCGAGGACAGCTCTACAGCAGAACAAGCCAGGACACCCAACAAAGGTTATCGAACTGACAAAACCAATCTGTCCGAAAACAGTGGTGCAGCCTGTAAAAGACGTCGCACCGACAACCTGTCGGACAGACACTGAAGCCTCAAAAACAGATCCAGGCACCAAAAACGGTCAACCCGACTAAAGACATCGAACCGAAAAAGGTCAAACCTAAAACAACGGCGCCAAGGCAAAAGACTGTGGAAGAGGAGATAATCCATCCAGACCCCTCTACAGAAGATCAGTCCAAACTATATATTGACCCAAATACTGGGAAAGTGACTGTTTATACAAGGAAGAAAAGACCAGTGCCTGCTGAAGACTTTTCTAAAATACCACTCGAAAAGAGACTGTGCAACCTCTCCTATTCTTTTCCAACCTATCTCTCCAGCTATGCTTGCTACTCCATATGCACCATACTCGCCTGCACGCTCTGACTACAACCCAGACGTAGATCAGGACACAGATGTGGATTTTGAATATCCACAAAACCCATATGTAGACCCCAACTCTCAGCCATGGGGGGGATGACCCAGACACTCATGGGGCTCAACCCATTATAGACACAAATGTATACCCAGCAAAGCCATCAC
Organism: Lissotriton helveticus; assembly: GCF_964261635.1. Classification (NCBI taxonomy): domain Eukaryota; kingdom Metazoa; phylum Chordata; class Amphibia; order Caudata; family Salamandridae; genus Lissotriton; species Lissotriton helveticus. The sequence goes on from NC_136070.1 coordinate 72,341,463, forward strand.
CTACAGAAGACACACTGGCTTTCAACTCCTTAATAGACAGCGCAGCACTCTACCATAATGTAGATATGCATTCAGATGCTATAGAGGAAGATTTTCTGTTTGAAACGCTTGCAACATCAGAAAAGTGTCAAAACACTTCCAATGTTAAAAGGGGTCCTCAAGCACGCAAATGACATATTCAAAGACACTGCTAGGGCACGTGTCATCAACCCTAGAATTGAGAAGAAGTATAGGGCTGCACCAGTAGACCCTACTTACATCAGGGAACAACTGCCTTTAGACTCATTGGTGGTATCCAACGCCCGAAAGCGTGCTAATTCCCAAACTACTGGAGAGGCTTCTCCTCCTGATAAGGAGTCCAAGATTTTAGAAGCATCAGGCAAGAGTGGCTGCTCAAGCAGCAAACTCATGGAGAATAGCCAATACTCAAGCCTTGCTGGCTAGATATGACAGAGCGCACTATGACAGTTTAGAAGGACTTCTCCAACACTTACCTGAGCCTTTCAAAGAGCAGGCAGATTAACTTATACAGGAGGGAAAGCTCATCACCAATGCCTCCATTAAGTGTGCTCTAGACGCGGCAGATACAGCTGCCAGATCTATCAACACAAGCGTACTGCTTAGGAGACACGCATGGCTTCGCATTTCTGGATTTAAAAGTGAGGTCCAGGCCACAATTCTTAACCAGCCAATCAATCCAGATTTTTTGTTTGGTCCAGCAGTTGACTCAATTCTGGACAAAATGAAAAAGGACACAGAGACTGCAAAGTCAATGGGGGCTCTTCAGTCCCAACAATACAGAGGCTCCTTTCGTCGCTCCAACTACCGAGGAGGAGCGCGAGGTAACACATCGCAGCAATCCTCCACATACAAAACTAATACGCAATCCACACACAGTAAAAACACAAATCGTGGTGGATACCGAGGAAATAGTAACAAGGGCAGAGGTCGTGGAGGAAATACCAATAGATCCTCCACTAACACCAAACAGTGACTTCTTGGAACTACCCCCAGACCATACAACACCGGTCGGGGGAAGACTGCAACAGTTCCTACCACTCTGGCTAAACATCACTACAGACAAGTGGGTCAGGCAAATTATCCAACATGGCTATTGCCAAGAACTCACATCAACACCACCCAACATACCACCAGTACACCGTCCAATGTCAAAGGAACATATCACGTTATTGCAGCAAGAGGTCATCAGTATTGTGCAAAAAGGGGCCATAGAACCAGTACCAGTCAAACATCAAGGAACATGAGTATACTCCCTATACTTCCTTATTCCCAAAAAGGACGGTTCTCTCAGACCAATATTGGACCTCAGGCCCCTCAACCAGTACATTTTATCAGAGCATTTTCACATGCTCACTCTGCAACTAGTATTACCACTGCTGCGGCAGGGAGACTTCCTAGCAACTCTGGACCTCGGACGCATACTTTCATATACCAATACACCCTGCTCACAGAAAGTATCTCAGGTTTACTATTCAAGGACAACACTACCAGTTCAAAGTCCTACCATTCGGTGTAACAGCTCCACGGGTGTTCACCAAATGCCTAGCGACAGTGGCGGCGCATCTCAGGAGACAACACATTCATGTGTACCCATATCTGGACGATTGGCTAATACAAGCGCCATCGGCCCAGCAATGTGCCAGCCACACGTCAAAGACCATACATCTCCTGCACAGTCTAGGCTTCTTGCTGAACTACCCAAAGTCACACCTGCAACCCTCCCATGTCCAACAGTACCTGGGAGTGACAGTAAATACACTAGCAGCAAAGGCATATCCAAAGGCAGCACTGATCAACGGAATGCAAACGTTAATCCAAAGGTTCAAACCACAACACTCATTGCCAGCTCGAGTGTTTATGCAACTAATAGGCATGATGACCTCATGCATATTCATAGTCCCTCATGCCAGACTACACATACGTCCGCTACAGGAGTGCCTAGCACGGCAGTGGAACCAGGCTCGGGGACAATTAAAAGACCTAGTGTTGGTGACCAGTCGGGCATACAACTCTCTGCATTGGTGGAATCCATAAAACCTTTGCAAAGGACAACTGTTCCAAGAGCCTGTCCCACAATTAGTGATGACGGCGGGCGCATCCCTGCTAGGCTGGGGAGCCCATGTCCTACATTACACAGTCCATGGTCTATGGACAACACAACAAAAGAAGATGCACATCAATCTACTAGAGTTGATGGCGGTTTTTCTAGCACTAAAAGCCTTCAAAAAACACTTATGCAACAAGACTTTGTTGATCCGGACGGACAACATGACAGCTATGTATTGTATTCAAAAACAGGGAGGAACACATTCACCACAGCTATCACATCTAGCTCAAAGTTTGTGGAAATGGGCCATTCAAAGGAACATGTTTTTCATGGCGGAACACCTCCCAGGCAAGGACAATCAAATAGCCGACCTGCTCAGCAGGTACAGTCAACAGATGCGCGAATGGGAGATTCACCCGAATGTGCTCCAACCATTCTTCCGGCAGTGGGGACAACCGGAGATTGATCTGTTTGCCACACGCGAAAATGCAAAATGCCAATACTTTGCCGCCAGGTTCCCACATCCACAGTCGCAGGGCAATGCGATATGGATGAACTGGTCAGGCAAATTTGCGTACGCTTTTCCCCCAGCTCCATTAATACCGCTAGTGGCACGCAAAATGCGCCAACACTCGCTGACGCTAATCCTAGTTGCTCCCACATGGGCAAGGCAACCATGGTACACAACGTTCCTAGAACTGTCAGTGGTGCCTCATCAAAGACTGCGACTCACACCCAGTCTTTTAACTCCGAGCCAGGGAGAAATCCAACACCCAGATCCGCAACAGAGGAACCTGGCTATCTGGCTCCTGAAATCCTAGAGTTTGGATACCTGAACTTGCCTCCGGACTGCATGAATATTATCAAAGAGGCAAGAAAACCCACTACCAGGGCATATTATGCAGCAAAGTCGAAACGTTCCGTCATCTACTGCCGTAACGACATAAACCCATTAGATGCTTCTACACAGAACCTCATTTGCTATCTCTGGCACCTACAACGTTGCAATTTAGCCTACTCATCCATCAGGAAACATTTAGCCGCGCTAGCAGCATATCTTCAAAACAGGCAACACCTTTCCCTGTTTAGAGTGCCAGCAATTAAAGCATTTATGGAAGGACTTAAACGAGTAATTCCTCCAACACACCCACCTTCACCAGTCTGGAATCTAAACATCGTTTTAACCAGACTTATGGGACCATCTTTTGAGCCACTACACTCATGCGAGATACAATTTCTTACTTGGAAGGTGGCTTTCCTTATTGCCATTACTTCACTTAGGAGAGTTAGTGAGCTGCAAGCCCTAACTATTCACGAGCCATTCATTCAAGTACATGCAAATAGAGTAGTTCTCAGAACAAACCCTAAATTCATGCCAAAAGTGGTATCCCATTTTCATATAAATCGAACAATAGAACTGCCAGTGCACTTTCAAAATCCGCAGACAGTAGCTGAAAGGGCCTTGCATACTCTAGATGTCAAGAGCTCTGCTGTACTATATAGATAGAACTAAGGCATTTCGAAAGACAAAAGTTGTTTGTTGCTTTCTCACCGCAACACAAAGGTAACCCTATTTCAAAATCAGGCATAGCCAGATGGATCGTTAAGTGCATTCAGATATGTTATTTAAAAGCAAAACGCACCTTAACGGTTCCCCCTAGGGCGCACTCTACACGCAAACTAGGGGCATCCATGGCTTTCCTAGGAAATATTCCTTTACATGAAATTTGTAGAGCAGCCACATGGTCAACCATACATACATTTACCAAACACTATTGTGTAGATGTTCATTCCAAACAGCAAGCTGCTGTAGGTCAGGCTGTTCTCAAAACTCTTTTTCAGACTGCTGCAGCTGGCACAGGCAACCACCGCTAAGGGAGATACTGCTATACATTCTATGCACAGATATGAATTCAGCAGCCCACATGCCTCAAACGGAATATGCTACTTACCAGTATGCATCTGTTCTTGGCATGTAGGGCTGCTGACATTCATATCGCCCACCCACCTCCCCGGTGCCTGTCGCAGCTGTAGCATTCACTCTTTGCATGGACATCTCTTACTGTACTATACTCCATCTCTGCCACAATGGCGAAAAACAATCTGAGGATGGAGAGGATGCCCATGCGCACTGTAGTCCGAGGGAGGAGCCACCTATCTCGTGATACTTCGAAGACTCTTCCAGGACAACAATGTGCAATCATCCAGACCCAACACTAGGCGCTGATCTATGCACAGATATGAATGTCAGCAGCCCTACATGCCAAGAACAGATGCATACTGGTAAGTAGCATATTCCTTCTGTTGCAGTACCCCCTCTTTTTGCCTGATGCACTTTTTCTTGGTGTGCCCTGGGTCCCTGCCAATTAGGTATTCAAGGCCTGTGTTCCTTCCCTAAAAACTGTACTAAAGCCTAAACCCAATTGGCATCCCTGGCCACGCCAGCCCCTAGTAAATGGTACCCTAGGTACTCAGGGCATTGTGACGAGAAGACCCCTAAGGGCTGTAGCACTTATTGTGCCACCGTTAGGGGCCCTGTACCCTGACACACACACACACACTGCCTTTGCAGGCTGAGTGTCCTGGTGCAGAACGAAACAGTTAACATGGCACACATCCCTGTGTGCCATGCCCACAACCCCACTGCCCTGGCATACCTCAGCCACCCCTCTAGCTCGGTGCCCTATGCCAGTGGTGTGGGCACAGATGCATGAGCCCTGTGCTCCTACAGTACCCAGGGCCATTCCTGGGCACTAAGTGCAGTGATGTCATTAAGAGTATATGGTGCTGGGAGGTTGTCATTACTAACTCCACAGCACCATAATGGCTACATTGAAGGCTGACAAGTTTGATATCAAACTTCTCAGCATATTAAACCCACACTGATGCCAGTGTGGGATTTAATGTAAAATGCTCTACAGAGGGCAAGAGATGCCCCCTAAAACCTAACCTACAATCCACGTCTTGTCTGAGAAGCTGCCTAGGCTGCCACACAGCAGACATGTTGCTGGACCACTGGGTGGAGAGCCCCCGTTCTCCTGGGCCTGCAACAATGCACATCCTGGGACAAGGTGCCAAGCCCCCTCCCCCAGGATGGGCAGGGGAAGCTTCAAAGATCTTCCGCCTTTGTGAGCTTCTCCAGACCGCTTGCTGTACTCAGCAACTGGCCCCCATCAGATTGAAATGAATGGGAGTGTAAAAAAAGAATCCTATTCATGTGTAAAGGCTTGAATACTTGGGAGACGTATTGAGGGGACAAACTAATAGATTTTGAGGACCTAAAACTGGGGTACCAAATGGTGGACTCAGGGCGTGTTTGAAGCTGTAGATACCAAAAATGTTCAAAGGCGACACATTCACGATGATGAGCACCACTAGAGGACAGACTGCTCATACACCCCATGAGAGACGAAGCTACTTCCCTCGTATACAGAAAGATAATGAACAATTCCCCAGTCTCGCTAGGGGCTTTCTGAGAAGCCTGGACAGTTGAACTGGGTGTATTCAACGACAACTGGACAAAAATAATAGAGCTCTCGAGGGGTGGCCATCAAAGCGAGGTTTTGCCTAATAAATTTGCGTATATTACAAAGATCATACTCTTCAAGGACACTACTACACTGAATGGGACGGAGTAACACCGACAAGTGTGTAAGGGGTTCTAGGGTGGCAGGCACCGTATTCCAGATCATATGGGTTTACCCTTCAATTCAAAAGTACTGGATAGGAATAATAAGGGGTAAAGTCGGAAGTGTTAGATGTAGCAATGCGTCCTAAATGGCACATTCTATGCGTGACTGGAAGATAATTGGCCTAAATAGTCCAAACTATGGCCTATGCTAGCAGATATAGTAGCAAAAAGAAATATAGAAAAGGCGGCACACCTATCTCAGACTGTGAAACAATGGAAGGAGGATCTAGACTGACTGTGTGCGAAAGAAAGGGTGGTCTTCCAGAGCAGGTGATGCTCAAAGAAGTGTGACAAAATGTGGGGTCCATGGACACGTTAGAGGCATCTGAAGAAACTCTAGGAGAAGGAAGAGGATTGTATACAATACCCTGCACCACGTAGAAATGTAACTAGGATTGCTTACATAAATCATTTAGATTTGCGACATGTAAAGACTCCCAGATGTTAAGATGGATATCCTTTAGGAATATGTGTGGAAAAAAAATTCAGTGAATAGAATGCCAGGCTAGTTTTTTCAATAAACAGATTTTTTTCAAAAGTGTGAAGGCGACTTAGTTGGAAAGATGCAATCGTGTTGGACAGTGGATGTAGCTGCGTTTGGTCAAAGTATTTTCTTTCATATTGTGGCACTGCCCAAGTCTAACAATATAGCATTATACCCCTTCTGTAAAGAGTATTGTTAGAATAAAACAGTTGCATTTTTTTGTACATTTTTCAATTAATTGTTTTTTACTGTCTATTTTTAAACAAATGAACATTAGAAAAGTTGCTGAAATTTTACCTTGTATAATGAATAGTGATGATATCTGACTGTTACCGCTTGGGTAAATTTTTTGAATTTGAATGGCTCTTTGCAAATTACTAGTAGTTCAATAGGAAGCATGAAAGGTTTTCTCCAATAATCACTAGGCCAGTGAATGCTTAACTGTTCACTTTAGATCTACAAGTAGTTTACTTTTTAGTGTTTATGAATCGGTCTGTTGGAAGAGTCTATGAACTTAATAGCATGGTTAGGAGTATATTGGCACCAGGTTAAGTTGTGTAAATTTAGCACATGTAAACCATTTTAAGTCTTATTTTATATATGGATGATAACAAAAGTTAATAATTTATAATTATGCTGTGTATATTGATAGTGTTCTTTTCACTTTTTGTTTTGCCGTAATTGGCATATTATCAAACATTAAAAAAATAACATTGCTGTTGATGAGCCTCGGAGGACAGGGTAGATCAGCTAAGTCGTATAGTGTACCTTTGTCCCACCAATGTTCCCTAAATGATTCTGCTTGAATGGTGGGCAGACTGGGAAGAGGAACACAACTAGTCTGATCTGTGTGAACAGTGGAATCCAACTGGTTGTGAATGGAGAGAAAGGACTTTAGTAGTACTTGAATAACCACTGACCCTTTATTTTTTTGTTTTACTGACTCAGAGCAGCTTTGTTTCTTTATTGCGTGTTTTTTTATAGTCACTGCTTTTGGATCTTTTTTGTTGACTGTATTGATGCATTTGTGAGTTTGATTTTTAAACACACCTTTTCTTTTATTTAAGACACTTATGGAGCGACGAATTAGGCCATGGATTAATAAAAAGATCATAGAATACATTGGTGAAGAAGAAGCTACACTAGTTGATTTTGTGTGTTCAAAGGTAAGTGGATTACAACATTATTACTGGTTGGGCTTTTTTAATTGTGTTATAGATAGCTTAATCTTTAGTATCCCTTCTTATTTATGGGCTTGTGTGAGGAATCTGGCATCAGAGTTTGAATGAGGTTCTCCTGCCTAGAAATTGACATGCCAATGCATTGTCAAGGGCATATTGCCCACGATCTAATCCTAATCTTATGCTTCTGCCGTTTACCCTTTTCACTCACTACTGTAACATGACATTTGATACCATGGTCTTTTTTTTTATTTGTGCATAAGAAGTTGTTTCTCTTTCAGGTAATGGCTCATAGTACACCTCAGAGTATATTGGATGATGTTGCTATGGTAAGTATTTTTTTGCTTTTTTTTTTTTTTACTAACCTTTCCAGATGTATTAAGTGAAAATCTTCATTGTAATCGCAGTATGTTCCCACTAATTTAACGTTTGTGTTTGTTGTGCAGCATTAACATCCCAAAGTGAAATGGGGAATATCATCAGTTTAAGATTGTTTCAAACTTGTACAGTGTCCTTTAAAGTCAGTAATTCATATCTGAAAAACTTACATCTTGGTTCCCTATTGTTTGAACTTGAGTCACTAGCTCATTTTGCATTATAGTCCATTTGTTTTAACTATGTCACACATTTTCAGTTTAGTTTCTAGTCTGTTAGTGTCTAGGCTTGTCGGTTACAAGGGTGCATTTCCTTGTATGTGAGGGAGCTGGTCTTGAAGATGTTGGGATCTTGAAAGATGAATGTGGTTCTTTCTCAGTATTGGGTGATATGATTTAACTGCTGCAGGTCTTTGAGGTGTGCTGCAGAGTCTTGAATGCTTTTAATGTGATGAGCTTGGAACAATTTTGTTTTCATTCATGTGTTTGAAAGCTCAGGCTGTTTTTCGGAAGTCTTTTTCCTGGAGGAAAGGCATCCCAGAGTATGTGAACATGTGTGCTTCGTGTGCTGCAGCTTGTAAGAAGTCACATTTGGGGCACTGTTTGAATGTGTTTATTCGGGCCGTGTGTTTTCAGGTTTAAAGTAGACTGCTTTGTCAGATAAATGGCAGGTAGGTGGTTGGGTGGTAGTTTAGAGTTTGAGTTTTTTTTCTACGGTGGGAAGAGGTGTCCTGCATCGCAGTTATCTGAGAGTTCCTTGGTAAAGGTTGATGTTAATGAATATTGAGAAGTGGTGTGAGGTTGTCTACAGTGATGGAATTCAGAATGTTCTCAGAGTTGTGAATCATTTTTAGGTCTGTATGCAAGAGTAGACTGAAGGCTGCGCATTTAGTGTTTGAAATGCAGGGGCAGGGGTTTTGGGATTGTAAGTATGGTACATGTCTGCTATTAATTTGGGTTTGATCTTGTTTATTTTGTGAGATTGTGATTTTGCTCTTGTTTTTTACTGTCTGAATCGCAGTGGATTGACATATTGTTTGGAAGAGTGCTTTACTTTTATTGTACGTTTGCTATGCCAAGTTTGTAGACTGTGGCTTTTGCTGAAATGAGGGATCTCCATGGAGAGTTGCTTGGTTTTCTAGTGGGTGAAGATGTCACCCAAATCATTTATAGGTGTCAGAACTGGCTGGAGTTACTCCTAAGTGTGCCTGCAGGTTGAAAACAGATTTTGAACTGTGAAACTAAAAACCTCTTAACTTGCGTGCCTTATCCATGCCCTCCCCTAGGGCACCTAGCATTCTTATTTGTGCCAACATCAAGCTTTCATATATAAGTGGTTGGATCTCACTGCTTGACCTAAAGCAAAAGTTGAAGAGTCCATTAAAACTCTGGCATTTGAACATCGTCAGCAGTGGCAGTGAGTTGAGGTGAACCACCTCAAATCCTGCAATGGAAGGACTGACTTTAGGCGTAGTTACACCCTTCCTGGTCTATCAGATTTCTTTCACAACCCACATTATGAACTGGTCATGAGTATTAAAATGGTTGCAAGCTTGAATTCTTGAAGTCCGGTTGTAGTTTCTTTTTTTTAAATGTGCGGTTTCAGAACAGTACTAATTGGATTCTTTGATTTGCAGGTATTGGATGAAGAGGCCGAAGTTTTTATAGTGAAAATGTGGCGATTGTTAATATATGAAACAGAAGCCAAGAAGATTGGGCTTGTGAAGTAAAAATTGCCTTGAAATTTAAGGCTGCATTTCAAAACTGTTTATTTTCCTTCCATCGTTCTATGAATTGTCCTCAGACACTTGTGAGAAGTTGTATTTTCATGTAGAGAATGTGAAAATGTTTGTCCGCTGTTCTGTTTGTCCTTCCAGAATAGGTTGTAGATAATGCTAAAACCCTGCATTTGGGTATGTTTATAACTCTCCAGATAAATGTACTGGTATATTTTATAAGCTGCAACATCTGTACAGTCTCGTAAATTTGTTCTGCTAGTTTTCCCTTGTACATAAGACTCTCCTAGTGTTTTGCAAAATGTTTGCACTTAAGGTTGGAAGTTATCATTTATATAACACAGTAATTGTTTCCTAAAACATGATTGTTTCCTAAAACATTCATCAGCCTTTTTTTGTTTTAAAGAAGAGTGATCTGAAAGGAGAAACATACGTTTTAGGGATTGGAATTGCAAAATTGTAATGCAAAATTGCATATGCCACAGTCCTCATTTTGCTTCTTAAGTGTCTCCTTCCAAGGAAGTTAGTCATTTTTAAGGTTCTTTCACATGCTTTGCTAAAGTCAAAGAAGCTGCCTTAACCTTCGTCCTCCGATTAGCCTTCTTGAAAAGTGAAAATAACGTCCTTAAATACTTGGAAATTTACTGCTGAACAGTCTTCTAACGGGAATTAGTTGTGCTGTTAGTCTATGCTAAGTTTTCTATTATATCGACAGACCCATTTTCATCCTCCCCCCAAGGGGAGTACGTCTCAGTTAAGACATTTCTCTTATTAAATTGATGGGGTTGCAATGAGGGTAGAAAGTGTTTTATTTGGGTGACGTTGCTACATTTTATTGGTTTACCATCACTTTCTAATCTTTTAAGTCACACTTTGATTTGTAAGTTTTTGGCAAGCAACATCGGGTATATAGTTTAATGCATCAGTTTCCAAAATGAAGGTCATTTTTTTTAGGAGTAATCCTACTTCACCCTTGAAGGAGTAATCCTACTTCACCCTTGAAGGAGTAATCCTACTTCACCCTTGAAGGAGTAATCCTACTTCACCCTTGAAGGAGTAATCCTACTTCACCCTTGAATGAGGGATTCTCTGGTTAGATTTTTTTTCTCCTGATACTAGAAGCAGGAAAGGGTTTGCTTCTTTTGACAAGTTCGTACTAAAATGGGGACAGTTGTGGATTGCATTTTTACCTCTGTGTATCCACCTGAGAAGACTAATTGGTGTATGAAAAGTCTTCAAAAGAGGCATGTTCAAATGAAAATATTTTTAAATAAATACTGTTAGCTGATTTGGTACTTTTGTTTCACATTGTTATGCTGAATACTGAATTCAGTTGGCAGTAATTGTTTTGCCATATCAGAAAGCAAAACCGGCCTTCTGTTGCTAAACTTCCTGCATTTTAAGAAGACATATGAAAACTGTATTCTTAATAGAGGGATCTTGACAGGATTCCGCCATGTAAATATTTCAGATATTAAAAATGTATATACTTGATCTGAGGCTCCGATTTCTTTCAGAGTCTTGCCTGAGTGACGTTTAGCATTGTATGTTTTCTGTAAATGAAGTCTGCATAAACATGAGGCCACCTCTCACCTCATAATGGGCCATGTTAATAATTGTCAATCTCCAAGGCAAAATGGTTTTGACCTAAATTATATTTCTCAAATTGGAAACATTTGTGCTTTTATTTGTTCTGATGCAGGTTAATGTGAACTTCCTTTGCCATGACTCTAATTTACAGGCATACATGCTGATTTTTGCTATAATTTCATAATATTTTGAAAGGTGTGTGGTTTACTTGAAAGTGCCATTTGCATAGGGTATTGAAGCATGAATAAAAAGAACCCCCACAATCTCAAAATAGTCCTATCCTGCTCATTATTGTAAATGCTTTCGTAATCGCATGTTGGGATTACCACCTTTTGCTTTGAATAAAATTCACATAACCAATTTTTAGTCTCTACCATCTTTCTGACTGCTAATAACATTACTGCTAAGGTCTGGCTTCAGTTCATGGTATGTTACTTTGTTCAGGCATTCCGAGGGATGGTTGCTGAAATGATGTACTCGTCATGGAAGCTTTATATACAATTAAGTTAGTTGGTGTGTTTTGCTCGAGGATGGTGTGAGGTGTAACATTTTCTAGAATGATCTTGTTGGTAGCCAGCATTTGACTAACAATTCCAGACTCAGTAATGTTAAACCTTTTAGCAAAGATGGAGTTAAATTTGAGGTAGAAACATTTGTGGAAAATGTAGCTCTCCCACATTGGGTCTTTTAAATATTCACATGCTTGAATCATTCCCCGTCAGACTGGGAATCCTGGGTACATTAAAATAGCAGTATACAGTGTTAAATACATAAACAGTATGTAATGTAAAATGCGCAAAGTTCTGAAATAATATAGTATGTTTAGTAACACATCAGTCACCTCATTTGAAGAAACAAACAGCCAATTAGGTGGAATCTTGAGCAATCCTACTCCCTCAAGAGGCCACCATAGCTCATATTTCTACCGCACGGCATGTGGAGTCTCTTGTCAGAGCTCTGCTCTAATCTTTCAGTGAACCTTAAATTGTTTCCTTTTGTCTGTGCTGGATTTGAACCAGCCTGATCTACAGCACTGCTGTACTGTCAGTTGTTTTTAGGGAAGATTGTTATTTCTGGACCAGGGAGATATTTTTGGTGTGACGAGTAACTTTCACCATGGCTGACCGAGATCTTTTTAAAACCAGTTTATTTTGTGGCAGCTAAAATATTTACACTAATGACCCACACTGTGTATTTATTGTCTTCATCCTAAGCATTAGTCAGCGGAATGCAAGATCTGTAAGTAAGTCTTTCTTAACTTAGACTCTTGAGGATAGAGAAAGGAAGTTGTGATTATTTCTTGCAAATAAAGAGAATTTTTCTCCTTCTAAAAGAGATGCCCTCTTTTCAGGCGAAGTTCAGGAAGGCAATGCATCCGAGGAGGCTTTTCAGTTTCCTGAGCATGATCTATTTAGTACAGCACTTTCAGCCACCTCTTCTGCTTACAAACTAGAGTCTAAGCTCTAGAGTCACTCCTGTGACCAAAAAGAAATCTTCAAAGAAGACCACGTCGTCGACGACATTCCACTTCAAAGACGTCAACTCCTTTGTCAGCGATAAAGATACCATCGAGGATGACACCATTGTCGACGACACCATCGAGGTCTAGCATGCAGTTGACCTACGAGAAGTCAACAACAAGTATGTTTGTTATCTGAAAGAGACACGTTAGTGATAGATTCCTTACCTTAGAATATCCCCATGCGTCAGACTGGATCCGTAATTTTTTTTTTGCGTAGCAGTATCCATGCGCGTCGGTAAGCGTCGTCCACGGCTCCGCGTCCGTCGCCGGTGCCGTGATGACGTCGTCGGAGTACCTAGACGCCGCCTCCACGTGCAGACGTCAGTTCTTTTTTTCTGCGCCAGCTAGCGCAGATCTGGAAAAAGTTGTACCCTAGTCACTTTTTGACTAACCTTTTGAGATCCTTTTTGATCCATTTTTGAAGTCTATTCGACTCCGACGGTAGGGATGCCCGGGTTTAATCCCTGCGCCGACTGATGTCTGTTACCGACCACCATCGCCGGTGCCTGCACTGTTTAGGCCTGGACCACGACGACAAGTCCTGCTCTGACTGCCGAGCCCTGACGTCGAAGGCTAGACGGGAGCGGTCCCATAAGCGACTCTAGCTTCGGCAGTCCGCCCAGCGCCGCTTGAGGTCCCGGTCCGCAAGGAGGTCGCGGGGCCGGAGCCACCACAGTTCCGGGAGTAGTAATCGGTCTTCGGGCTCGAAGTCCTCAGGTAAGAGGCACAAGAAGTCGAAGAGGCATCATCGCTCTTCTGACGCCCATCCGACGCTCGCGCGACACCGCCGGAGTTTCGGGCGACTCCGCCCACGCGGCTCCGCTGGAGACGCAGGTGTCGCGGCCTGCTCCACACCCGCTGGTCCCTGGGCAGGGGGCGATGCCGGAGGAGATTGCAGCCTTCCTCATGGCCATGAGGATGCTCGCTCCTCTGTCGGTTTCCTCTGCGCCTTCGGGCCAAGCGGCTCCGACTGGGTCCCCATGCGGACCGGGTGCTTCGGCCCCGGCGCCGTCGGGTGCTTCTGCGCCGTCGGGTGCTTCTGCGCCGTCGGGTGCTTCGGCCCCGGTGCCGTCTGGTGCCCCGGCGCCGCAGGGCCCCTCTGGGTCCGGTTCCGGATCTGGGTCGACCTCACAACCTCACCTGCATCGGCCCCACGGGTGTCTCCCCCGGCGCCGTCCCAGGACAACGTCGTCCCTGGTCCTGCCTTCGATTCGGGTCCGTTGCCGGAGCGGCGCCGCTCTCGACGCCGATGGGAGAATTTTATTTCTATGACCCGACCCCATCTTTTGAGCCTGAGTACCAGGCGGTGGGTGATGAAGAGGATTGGGAACGGTCTGAGGACCCTCTGGCACTTGAGCGTCCGTCTTATGCGGACTAAACAGGAGAGCTTGGGAGGCCAGTGGTCTGGACACTTCGCCCTACACTGGTTTTGTCTCCCCTCCTAGCTTGGCTACGGAGGCTGCTTATAGCGTGGTGCTGATGAGGGCGGCCAAGGGCTTGGGCCCTGAGCTCCCAGTCGCGGCCGTGAGGACTAACCTCACCGAGGTCCTTAAACCGCAGTCAAGCTCGACCGAGCCTCTGCTGCCGTTTTAATGAGGCCTTGTCAGACGTTCTTTTGGGCACTTGGTCCAGGCCCACCACAGGGCAGTCTGTGGATAGGAACGTGGCCAGACGCCACCGCCCGGCTCCGGGTGACCCTTGCATTCTGTCTACCCACCCCCCCCTGAGAGCCTGGTTATCCAGGCCTCCAATTCCAAGACTGCATTCTCGTCGGCTCCCCCCAACCGGGAATCTAAGAGTTACGAGACTTACGGAAAGAAGATATTCTCCTCCCTGAGTTTGGGATTGCGGTCAGTCAATACCGCGTGCCTCTGGGGCCGCTACACCCACTCTCTGTGGGACACGGTCGCAGTCGTGCTGCCAGAATGCCGAGGGAGGTACGGGCTAAACTCGGCCAGGCCCTTGTGGAAGGCTGAGATGCGGCACGGTATTCCATTTGGTGTGGGCGGGACACTACCGACAATCTAGGATGAGCCTGGTTGAGGTCTGCCAATTTTTCGGCCGATGTCCAAAACACACTTATGGACATGCCATGCCGTTCAATGGCCGTCGCCTCTTTGGCGACAAGGCAGACCATGCGCTTGAGCGCTTTAAGGACTCCAGAGCTACGGAGAAGTCCTTGGGCCCCGCGCCAGCAAACTGCTGCCTATCGCCCCTTTGTGGCCAAGGAAGGGGCGCCCCCACACGTTCTGCCAGCCACGTGCCGCAGACTACCATCCAGCGCGGTGGCCGACGTGGAAACCGCAGTGGCGGCGGTCAGGGACAACGGTGAGGCCAGTCCACACCTGCCCCTGCAGCATCTGCCTCAAAACCCTCCTAGTCTGTGCTTTCAGGCCCATGTGACACCAGTGGGGGGCAGGGTTCGCCATCACCACCTCCACTGGCGCACTGTCACATCGGACAGGTGGGTGCTGCAAATCGTCCGAAGGGGCTACTCCCTCCCCTTCGAGGCGACCCCTCCAGCCATGCCACCCCATTACCACCGCGTGTCGGGGGATCACTTGAAACTTCTGCAAGAGGAGGTTACGGCCCTCTTTTCCAAGGGGGCCATCGAGCGCCTTCCTGGGCCAGAAGTAGGGTGTGGTTGTTACTCCCCCTACTTTCTGGTACCCAAGAGGGCAAAGGGGGCCTATGCCCTATCTTTGGACCTACGGAACGTCAACGGCTTCCTCCGGAAGGAGAAGTTCAAGATGCTGACGTTGGCTCAGGTTTTAGCTGCCCTAGACCCTGGAGACTGGATGGTAGCGTTGGACTTGCAGGACGCTTATTTTCACATCCCCGTCCTGCCGGCCCACTGGCGTTACCTGCGGTTCACGGTAGGCCACGAGCACTTTCAGTTTACCGTGCTCCCCTTCGGCCTTACCAGCGCCCCACGGGTGTTCACGAAAGTGATGGCAGCGGTCACAGCTCATCTGAGCAGGCTAGGTGTTTGTCTTCCCCTACATCGACGACTGGTTGTTGAAGGTGGGCTCGCCCCAGACAGTCGTCGGCCACCTCCAGACTACGGCCGTCGTCCTGCACCTGCTGGGGTTTTCCATCAATGTGCCGAAGTCACACCTGTGTCCCTCTCAAAAGCTCCTCTTCATCGGAGCGGTTCTGGACTCAGCGCAGTTTCGGGTTTATCCTCCCGAACAGCGGGTTCGGGATATTCAGGCTCTGATTCCGATCTTTCAGCCTTTATCCCGAGTCTCGGTCAGGTTGACTCTGCGGCTTCTGGGGCTGATGGCCTCCTGCATCCTTCTGGTGCATCACGCCCGGTGGCGGATGCGGACTCTGCAGTGGGACCTGAAGTTTCAGTGGGCCCAGCATCAGGGCAACTTGTCCGCCCATGTCTTGATCTCGGAGGGCACTGCAAGACAGTTGCAGTGGTGGCTCACGGACCGCGATTGAGTCAGCGGCAGATCCCTCTCCCTACCCCACCCGGAGCGCGTTGTTGTGACGGACGCGTCCCTCCAGGGCTGGGGGGCCACATGGGAGAGGCGGAGATCAGAGGCCTCTGCTCTCCGGCGGAGTCCCAGCTCCACATCAACCTTTTGGAGCTGCAGGCGATCCGGCTTGCCCTGAAGGCATTCCTCCTCTCTGTCCGGGGGAGTGTAGTGCAGGTGTTCACGGACAACTCCACCTCCATGTGGTACTGCAACAAACAGGGCAGGGTGGGGTCGTGGACCCTTTGCCAGGAGGCTCTGCGCCTCTGGCAGTGGCTGGAACATCAGGGCGTGACCCTTGTGGTTCAACACCTGGCAGATTCTCTGAACGCCAGGGCGGACGAACTCAGCCGTCGGTGCATGATGGATCACGAATGGCGTCTGAACTCGGATGTGGCGCAAGGCCTCTTTCAGCAGTGGGGCGAGCCTTGGTTAGATCTATTCACCGCAGAAGAGAACGCGCAATGTCATCAGTTCTGCGCGTTGGAATTTCCAAGGCTGCACTCGCTCGGCGACGCTTTTCGTCGCGATGGGAGTTGCGGTCTATTGTACGCCTTTCCGCCTATACCACTTCTGCCCAGAGTGCTGCAGAAGATCAGGCGTGACCAGGCCCAGGTTATCCTTGTGGCTCCGGACTGGGCACGAAGATATTAGTATCCAGAGCTACTCAGCATGTCTGTCGATCCCCCGATTCGTCTGCCTCTTCAGGAGGACCTTCTGTTGCAGCAGCAGGGGACGGTCCTTCACCCGAACCTGTCCAGTCTCCACCTCCAAGCTTGGAGATTGAGCGGCGTCATTAGAGGCCATTTGACTTGCCTCCTGAAGTCTGTAATGTCATTCTGGCAGCCAGGCGTCCCTCCACAAAGTCGGTATACGCCTACAGGTGGAACAGATTTGTGGCATGGTGCACAGCAAAGGCTGTGTATCCACTCTCTGCTCCCCTTTCTGAGGTTCTCCTCTTCCTTCTTTCTCTTGCCCAGCAGGGCTCTGCTCTGGGCACTATCAAGGGCTACCTTTCTGCTCTTTCTGCCTTCTTGAGGCTACCTGATCAGCCATCTTTGTTCAAGTCCCCAATTGTAAATAGGTTTTTGAAGGGCATCACACATGTTTCCTCCTGTTCCATTCGTGATGCCCCAGTGGGACTTGAACCTTGTACTCACTTATCTGATGTGCGCTCCCTTCGAGCCACTTCACCACTGTCCTCTCAGTCTTCTTACCCTTAAAACTGCTTTCCTGGTTGCCATCACCTCTGCCAGGAGGGTGAGTGAGCTCCAGGCTCTTTCTTCAAAACCACCTTTCCTTTCTGTCCATCCGGACAAGGTTGTGTTGCTGACAAGACCCTCTTTCCTGCCCAAGGTAGTGACAGCCTTCCACATCGGGCAGGCCATCACCTTGCCCACCTTCTTTCCGCCTCCGCATCCCTCGAACGTGCGCTCTCATTCTATCTGGATCGCACACGCCAGTTCCTGGTGGATGACCAACTCTTTGTTGGTTACGTGGGTGCTAAGAAGGGACGGGCGGTGCACAAACGGACCATCTCTCGGTGGATCGTGTTGTGCATCCAGGCTTGCTACTCCTTGGCTAAAAAGGAACCTCCTGTTGGGCTGAGGACCCATTCCACTCTGGCCAAGGCAACCACTACTGGCCTGGGCTGGGGAGTCCCCTTGCAGAACATTTGTCAGGCAGCTACGTGGGCCTCGCTGCACACGTTCGCAAGACACTACTGCCTGGACAGCCAAGTCCGGAGGGATGGCTTCTTTGGCCGTACCGTCCCCCAGGACTTTCTGGTGTAATTATTGGTTCGCAGACCCACCACCGGGGTTGGTATTGCTGGGGTATCTATTCTAAGGTAAGGAATCTATCACTAACCTGTCTCTTTATGATGCACAAGTTACTACTTGGGTAACGATATATCTGTAAGAGATTCCTTACCGACCCACCCATCCTGCGAACCGATATCTAGGGTTATGGTCATTCCCCTTTCAGGGCCCTAGTTTCATGACACCAGTGTTGGTTTTTATCATGGCTCTGCGTTTCTGGCGTGGAAAAGCTGTGTATAAGCACTGACGTCGGCACGTGGAGGCGACGTCATCAGGGCGACGGACGCGGAGCCCCGGGCGACTCTTACCAACGCGCATGGGTACTGCTACGCAAAAAAAACATAATTTCCTGATCCAGTCTGACGCCTGGGGATATTCTAAGGTAAGGAATCTATCACTAACTAATGTATCTTACAGATATATTGTTACACAAGTAGTAACTTGTGCGACGAGCATGACTATGAGGGCATCATAGTTGGGAACCACTCAGTCAAATAACATAAGAGAAAGTTTTTTCACCTTTAAGGGTGATGGCCGTGCCTGCAGTACAATTCTTACAGTCGGATCAAAAAGTGGCTAGTGTTTGCCTGACTCGCAACTTACAGCTCAACGCAATTGTAATTGTATGTTCGAGGCATGTGTGCTGTAGATACACATGCTTTGCATACTCCTGCCATCTAGTGTTGGGTCTGGATGTTTGCAAGTTGTTTTTCTTTCAAGTCTTTTCCAGTCAAGAGGCAAGGTAACTCCTTGTAGGAAGCTGGCTCTGTATATACTATACCAAAATGAGGTATAGTGTGCAGAGTCCAGTTGAACACCAAAGGTAGGCGCGGTAAAATTAGATCGCACCTTACTCTCTATTTGTGGTAGTGTGGGTGAACAGTAAAGCTTTATCAGAGGGTAATGTTAAGCATTTGTTGTTCACACTCAATAAGCAAATGATGTCACACGCTTAAAGACTTAACTCAGACCAATTTGATTTATCTAAAAATATTTAGTTGTATTTATTTCCTAGAACCAAGCAAGCCTGACACAGTTAAGTGTATTTGATCATTTTCTAGGCAGGTTGAACAATACAAGCAAGCTGAATGAAAATGACTGTTACAGGTTTGTAAATGCTTTCAATACTGTTAGATTACTTTGAATTACTTTTCAGATTAGTTTCTGGATTGCTTTTTCTACTCCGTGTGATACACCTAGATATCACACTGGGACACTTCCTAGAGAAAAGAAGTAAACAATGTTTAGTTCTTTACAGTTTATCAAAGTTCCATACAAAACCAACATGTAAGAAAGTACCCTTTTTGCATGGTTGCCCCCACTTTTTAATGACCCATTGGTCTCTTCCTTTTACTTACCTTTAAGTACCTGGCACCTCCGAACCTTGCCTCCTCAGACAAGAAACGACGAAGAAAAGTACCGAACAGTTGTGCTGTAGCTAAGAGGACTCCCACCGACTTGACCCCAGCCCTACAGGCCACTCTCTACCTCGAGCCTGCAGAAGCAAAACTCCGGTGGGTCCTGCAGCCAGCAACCTCAAGAACCCCGAGGGCCTGCGCTGACTTCCAAAGAAAAGTCTTTGTCTCCCGTGAACATCAGATTTGCTCACCCACAGACTCTGTCTCCCGCCAAATCCGCGAGTCAACACCCTTTGCCCACGGTCCGAGTTTGAGTGGCCCAACACAAGTAGGTATCCCCGGCAATCCTGACCTGAGATCTGGTGATCTCTGACCTGCCTCGAGTCCCCCAGCCGAGCCGACAGCCTCTTCCTGGAGGATCCCCCTGACTGCGACACGAGATGGTAAGAGAAACCCGATGCCTAAAGACACCCCTGCACCTGGGGTTGCCCAACCAACTGTGTCCCAGCATCCTAGCTTACCTCTCCAACCAGTGGTCTCCTCCAGAAGATATATGTCCCGAACCTGCAGTCTTAGTTGAAACCAGAGAATCTCCATTGAATCCAACATGGCACCGGACGTCGAAACAGCACCCTCCACCCCAACCGCCCCTGCGCTGTTTCGGGTATTCTTTGGGTGCTAACTCAGATACCCCTTTGCCCTGAGCCTTGCACCAGAAGCTTTGCTCCCACAACCCAGTGGCCTGCTCGTAAGCAGCCACCAACCGGAGGCCCCATCCCGCATTGGATAACATTGGGCCTCAGCACTCTGCACCCGGCCGCCCTAGTACTGCTGAGGGTGTTTTGAGAGTACATCCTCGAACATGGGGGAACCCTTGTTCTAACCACAGAAACTCAACCCTAAAGACAGTCTCACGTTTGGTACCCGATAACTTCATGTTTGAGGCATGTGAGCTGTAGATCACATGCTTTGCATACTCCTGCTAAGTCTTCCCAGTCTTGGGGTAAGGTGACTCCTCCTTTTGGTGACATTGTACATGAGCACTGACTCCATTGTTAGATTGTTATTTTTTTCCGTCATCGGGTTTGGATGTTTATTGGGGCGCTCTGGTTTGAAACTGTTCCTCGGGTTCCCCTCTGTGCGCAATTCACTTACCCTAGACAGTATTGTTATTTGATCGCATTTCACATTCTCTGCGTATCGGTTTCAGATTGGAAACTTGGTGGAGGGCCGTCTGGCATAGCCGTGTCAGGCCACCGCACAGTCGATGGAATGGACTCCATTTAAATTCTGTCCTGGGTGGCACATCAAGTACCCGCTCACTGACTCGCATGAAGTGTGCAACTTGTGCCACTCCACTGAGCATGACAAGACTGCGACGCAAGCAAATCGTTCCAATCCAAGATGATGGTCCGTGTCAGTCGGGCTTGAGGTCACGAAATGAAACTCCAATACAGCTGTTCAATTCCAGATCTCTTCAGAGAAGATTCCGAACAAGAAGTTTACGACGCGCAAGGAGCAGAGGAAGAAGAGGAGATTATTTCCGTGTCAGGAGCAGACTCTGACATGGACCAACATATTCCACAGGGGCAGCGTACCGTGAGTACCAATCCTCCCCTGCCCCAAACTCCACCTCTGTCCAATTAAAATGCCCCGGTACGTCCTCTGCCTTTAGGACAAGGTTGGCACAGAGAACACGTTTCTTACGTCTTGCATTCCCGCCCAGCACCGAAACCAATATTAAAGTCTTCCGGCGGCCGCTTCGGGCACCGAGCCGAAGCAATCTGCTCCGAGACTGAAACACATTTGAGTCCACTCCTTCGGTACCGAAACCATCTTCGGATCCGAATACTTTGGCGCCAAAAACCTCAGCCCCAAAAATATTGGCACCGAAAGATAAAATAGCTCGTACTCCATCAAAGGAGCCTAGTTTCGCTGTCTCTCCTTAAAACCTAGACCCAGAACAAAAGGAACTAGTCATCAATCACAAAACTGGACATATTCACACAAAATTGCCATCTAAACACAAACCAGAAACGGAGGACACTTACCACATTCCTCTTAAGAGAAAACATGTTGGTACTAACCCCTCTCCTCCTCCTCTAACACCTCCTTCCCCATCTAACTCAAATGTGTTGATAACACCCACAAATTCACCACGACCACAAACATCTGACCACCGGGATGACTGGCACTGGGTAGATGATAATAGTCCTGATCCATGGAACGATTATAACACAGATCCAAACCCAAAATGATCCAGATCTATACCCTACAAAACCCTTTCCACCTTATGATAATGTAGGGTAGATAAAACTAATAGGGCTGCTGAATATCATGGAGTTCAGCTTCATAAAGAGTCACTTGAGGAGGATTTTTTCTTTGAAACACTAAACTCCTCCCAAAGATCTTACATACTGCCTATGATTAAGGGTATGCTAAGACCTACGGACAATATCTTTAAAGATCCGGTTTGTGCGCGAAGTGTTAGGCCAAGGGTAGATAAAGTATAAATCTGCACCATCCGATCCAGTTTACATCAAGGGTCAATTACCATTAGATTCCTTAGTGGTTTCTAATGCCCATAAACCGACAAACTCACAGACATTGTGGGATGCCCCACCTCCAGACAAGGAATGTAAATAAATAGATGCCTTGGGATGGGGGGAGAGGGGGGAGGCGGGGACGCTACGGTGAGTAGCTGCACAGGCAGCCAATCACTGGCGTATTGCCTATACCCAGGCTCTCTTAGCTAGATACGACCGAGCACTCCGGCGAATTGGAACGATTGCCCAATTTCTACCTGATTAATAAAGTCTTAGGCACACAACCTAGTTCAGGAAGCTAATTTCAAACACATCTGTTAGATGTAGCTGACACTGCAGCTGTTGAAATCAACACCAGTGTCTTGCTAAGAAGGCTCGACTGGCTTCGGTTTTCAGGGTTTACACATGAGGTACAGGCGTCTATCTTAAACTTACCTTTTGATAAAGAGCATCTCTTTGGTCCTGTTGTAGACACTTCCTTAGAGAAGATGAAGAAAGACATTGCAAAGTCTATGAGAGCACTACAGTCCCCATCCAATCGTCTTTTTGTTGCTCCTTCTACAAGGTGGGGGAGGGCTTCAAAAACATCTACAGATGACGCCTCCATCATCCGGCAAAAGACACCTTTGTCTACTCTAGACTTAAAGGACACATACTTTCATATTCCAATACATCCAGCTCATCACAAATGTCTCAGATTTGTGGTAGCGGGACAACACCACCATGTCAAAGTGCTTCCATTCGTAGTCACCACTGCTCCCAGAGTATTCACCAAATGCCTGGCAGTAGTCAATGCTCACCTGCAAAGACAGCATGTTAATTTCTTCCCATATTTAGACGATTGGCTCATCAAAGCCAGCTCTTACCTAATGTGTCTCCAGCACACTCAAATAACACTGCAATTACTGAACAGTGAATTTGTTGAAGTGCCATCTCCAACCCTCCAACACACAAACATATTTGGGATCCACTCTCAATTCTCTAAAAGCTCTAGCCTGTCCCAATGCAGTCAGAATCTGCAATATTCAGGCGTTAATCTCGGTATCGGCCCGAGCAGTCACTACCAGCTCGAGTATACATGCAGCTACTGGAAATGATGGTGTTTTGCATCATGATAGTTCCCCATGAAAGACTTCAAATGCGTTCCCTTCAAGAATGCTTAACACGTCAGTGGAATCCGTCTCGGGGTCAAAATTCTGATCTAGTGTTGGTAGACGCCGCACCATCCACAAAATGGAATCTACAAAACCTATCCAAAGGGGCGGGCCTTCATCGACCCAGTTGCACAGACCGTGCTAACAGCCGGCGCATCGCTCACTGGTTGGGTAGCTCATTTCCAAGCTCAGACAGTTCAAGGATAAAGGAGTGCAGAAAGACAAAGCAGTTCTTTGTTTCCTTTGCCAGCAGTTTTTTTGGACGACCAGTTACCAAAAATACCATTGCACGGTGAATTGCACAAACCATACAACTCTGCCACAAACAAGCAGGACAACTGTTACAAGGAGCATCTCATGCTCACCCAACAAGGAAGAAAGGAGTTACAATTGCATTTCTAGCTAACTCACCAATTTAAGACATTTGCCAAGCTGCAACATGGTCTTCAGTGCGCACGTTCACTAACCACTACTGTGTAGATATCCAAATGAGCAAGGAAGCGCAAGTGGGATAGAAGGTCTTACAACACATATTCAATAACCAGAGCTCAATCTTTCACCCAGCCACCACAATAAGGACAAACTGCGACACAATCTATTCACGGCATAGGGAATTCAGAAAGATTCATGCTGCAAAACGTATAGTTTCTTACCTATTGGTGTAGTTTTGCAGCTTGAAAACTTTCTGGATTCACTAGCGAACCCACCCTCCTCTGCCAGAATGAGACAGGAGGAAAGGGATTAAAACTGAAGTGAAACTTAAAGATTAAAAAACAAACAAAAGTTACAAGATAAGAAAAAAGAATCTGAAGATTGTGACCAAAGGGTGGGAGCTTCTGGAGGAAGCGAGTCGACGTCACGAAGACCCCAAATGGTGGGATGTTGACCCCCACCTGGGCTACAGGGGAATAAAGACTACAATTCCGGACCCAACCACTAGATGGCGGAATAATGCACAGCATTGTGAATCCAGGAAGTCTTCAAGCTGCAAAACTACACTGACAGGTAAACTATACGTTATTCCAGCAAGACTGCCACCGGCTCCAGTGTGGAATCTTAACATTGTCCTTAACAAACTAATGTCACTGCATAAATGTGAACTGCAATTTCTCACCTGGAAAGTTGCTTTCCTCGTTGCTATTAAATCACTAAAAGTGGGTGAGCTTCAGCCACTTACAATAGCGGAACCATTTTTTGCAACCCCACAAAAACAGGGATTCTTCGCACTAACCCCAAATTCCTACCCAAAGTGGTGTCTGCCTTTCACATCAATCTGAGTTGTATTATTTATAAAGTACAAAACCATTTCGTCAAACTAAACAACTTTGTGGCTTTTGCTTCACCACACAGGCAATCCTATTGCTAAATCGTGTATTGCTCGGTGCTGAAGTACTTTGACTGAGTGTTCCCTGGGTTGCTGCCAAACAGGTACCCAGGGCTTATGTTTTTTTTACCTAAGTCTGCATTGATACAAAACCCAATTGGCACTCTTTGGCCACAGGTCAGTCCCTTGTAAATGGAACCACAGCGACCAAGGGCACCAGCTTGTCTCACTGGTCATACTTGAACAGATTCAGTAAGCAGCTCAGAGAAGAACCAACACCCTAATAACGCCGCCACCTAGTCTGCCAGACAGCAATAGCAAACGTATTGACAATCTGAATTGGAAATTTCCTCTATGGCAGCAACCTCAATTAAGACCTCCAATGCCCTGGGTTTTCTAGAGTGGGTACGATCGCCAGATGTGGCATGACATAGCTCCATTACTAGCTCTTATCCCTGAGCTATAAACTGCAAGAGCTATCATAAAAGATGGAGAACGAATCGTTCATGATTGATGTGCGATGGATGCTTCAAATACATGTTTTTACTGGTTAGAGGAGGGACTGTACTAAGGAGGCAAGGGTGGTGAAAATCCACAGCCTTCCGTACTGATGTCCCATGTAAAAATCTTAGACATAGCTTTTAATGGGCCAACTCTTTTTGTTAAACATGTGGATGAACTCTACAGGGCCTTAAAACCAACAGTGATACTGCAAGGGTGTTAGGACTGTTGCACTATTGCAGATATAGGACATCTACTTTTTGTGGCTTGCTGACATCACAACATTTTAGAGCATTATTCAACCTGTATGAGGTCAACGATGCCCTTATCTTCATAGGATACTCCTTTATCGAAACCAAACTAATGGAAGGTCTAAAGGAAGAAAAAGAAGTACCTCACAAGTGTGAACGAAGAGAGCCTGACTCCCAGCCGCCCCCTCCCCTTTTGCTGTCTGGCCCTCAGACGTTTTGGGGAGGGGGGACATTAAAACATCAGAAAAAATAGTTTTACTAATTGTCCGTTCAGGACATACGTTGGATGTTCCCCCAGAGACCCCCAGTTTGTACACCAAGAAAATAACATCATGTTAGTCATATGGGCTGCAGACCACACACTATTGCATAAGATCACCATCTGGTGGTGGGCCCGTATGATTACACTTTGTTGTTTTGGAAGAGTCTTTGTCTGTTGGATGACTCCTCCCTTAGATCGTAGTGCGCATGGGCATCGACTCCATCTTCAGATTGTTTTTTTCCGCCATCGGGCTCGGATCTGTTCACCGTTCGGTCCCGTTACCGATCTCTTTTCGAATCCATAAGTCAATCAAAATACCATCAGCGTCGACATTGATTCTGGTTACCAGCGCCGAAGAGAGGCTTCACTTCTCGATTCCAGCGTTCGTCGGGGCTGTCGGGCCCACCTGCGCCATTGGGCCTTTGGCTCACGGAAAGAACATCCTTCAAGAAGTGCCCTCGGTGTGGACACAAATTCCCTCACGCCGATCTTCATGAGGTTTGCAATCTCTGCTTATCTCCAGAGCATGAGAGTAGAGACTGTGAGGCCTGTGCTTCGTTCCGGTCCAAGAAAACAACCGGGGACCGTCTAGCTCGAAGACTAATGGCGCAGTCATCTTCGACACTAGACCTCATCATAGACGAGGCTCCAGTTGAAGTAGACGCCGAAGAACAGCAGCATGAAGACATCGCTTCCGAAGCAGGGGATTCAGCTTCTGGAGACGAAGATCAATCCGAAGATGAATATCTTCCAGCTGGTAAACAGGTCGTGAGCACTGAAGACCCTGTTCACCTCACCATACCGGGACAGGCTTCAGTTCCACCTCCGGGTCCAGGTGCACACCAACCAAAACCTTCCGACGCCCCGCTTTCTGGCTTGGCAGCGAAGAATATAAAAAAGACTCCAGTCGACTCTGGCTCGAGTCAGTCTGTCGGTCCCGAAATGCAGAAGGTCCTTAAGCCAAAATGAACACCGGCACCAAAGCATTCTTCGGCACCGAAAGTGGTCGAACCGAAAGCAAGTTTGGCACCGAAAGAGGTTCCCTAAGCTACTGAACCAAAAACCACCCCGGTTCCGAAAAAAGTGGACCCGAAGACTGTTCCGGTACCGAAACATACTTCGGCTCCGAAGGTAGATGAGTCTAAACGTACTCCGGGAACAAAAACTCCGGATCTAAAGAGCACGGATCCTAGGAAAAAGTCTTCAGAACCGAAACCAAAACCTGCTCCAAAGACATTAGACACTGTTCAAGCTAAGCATTTCAGCCCCAAACCAAATAAATCTGCGCCGAAAAAAGATTTGCCAGTAGAAGAGCTTTTTAAACCTGATCCAAATCAAGACTCTTCATATTAATCCAAAGACTGGACATATCACTTCAGTGTCTGAAAAGAGGAAAATGGACTATCCTAAACCACCGCCAGTTACTCTAAAAAAGCATGCTCAAACTTCACCAATGAGGATTCCTTCACTAGAAGTAGAAGTACCAGTAGATATTTCTCCTGTACATTCACCATCTAGTACACAGTCTTATACCACAAGATGAGGATGATGGGGATAGCTACTCACAAGACATAGAGAGTGAACACATGGATGACATTAATGACCCAGGTGATATTCCTGGGCCATCAGGTGACCCATGGGAAGATTATAATGCACCAGGTCTGCCACAAGATGATGTATACCCATCTAGACCATCTCCCCCAGATGACACTATTGGGTTTACGCAGCTCATTCATAGAGCAGCTACTTTCCATGGAGTAGACTTACACACAGATACAATGGAAGAAGACTTCCTAATGGACACATTAATGTCATCACATAAGACCACAACCACACTTCCAATACTTAGTGGAGTGGTAAGACATGCACCTGAAATATTTAAAGACCCAGTCAGAGCCAGGGTAATTAACCCCAGACTAGAAAAAAAAGTACAAAGCGGCTCCAACTGATCCAGTATACATTAAAGGACAGTTGCCATTGGACTCACTAGTAGTGTCAATTGCGAGAAAAAGAGCTAACTCGCAGACAATAGGGGATGCTCCACCCCCTGACAAAGAGTCTAAGCTTTTAGATGCTTCAGGAAAACGCACCATTTCACAAGCAGCCAATGTCTGGACAATTGCTAACACTCAAGCTTTGTTTGCAAGATATGATAGAGCTCATTATGATGAGTTAGTCTGTGAGAAAGTGGCTCTATATATACTGGACAATAAGGAGGTACAGTGTGTATAGAGTCCACAAACCCCAAAGGTATAACAGAGGTTAAAGTCAGAACTGACCTTACTCTCCAAAGTGGTAGCTTGGTCGAGCAGTAAGGCAGTACCAGAGGACAGTGTAAAGCATTTGTTGTACACACTCAGTCAGCAAAAGGTTTCACACACTGAAGAACTTAACTCCAGGCCAATTGTGATTATATCCTTAGATATTGTTGTTTTATTTTTAGAACCAACAGTTATAAAAAAAAATACTTTTTGAGGTCAGAGTACTCTCGTAAATACTTTGCAGAGGAGCAATAAGTTTGTACACACAATAATTAAAAGATAGCTAATAAGCAATACAGTTCTGAAACACACTCTAGCAGTGAGCTCAATGGGTTTTTCATAGGAAAGTACAGTTGATGACTTTATGGATTACTTTGGTAGTACCAGGACTAGATCTTCGATTCAGTCCTGGGGTCTAAGCTGAAACCAGATTAGCAAAAACGTTTTAGTTACTGTGATGAATTTTCCTGAATATAAAGCGGTTTTAAAAGTCCACACTTGGAAACTTTTCAAGGTGATTCTAACAATGTTATCCAATGGGAGGAAATTCAGGTTGCAGGTAAAGTACGATTGCATTACTTTTGTAACCCAGCACTAGTCTCCTAGGGCCAGCACTGGGGGCTTAACTCAAAACAGGTAGGTAATTGCGTTTCAGTCTTTCGCACGATTTTTAAAGAATATTTGCAGTTTTCAAAAGTAGACACTTCATAGACAAGCAGACAATGGGTTCCTATGGAGAAAATACAGGTTACTAGTAAGCCCGCTAGGGATTACTTTTGCGGTTCAGTACTGGGCTGAAAGGTACAGTACTGGCTTCTCTCCTGATCACAGGTGAGTATTTTCGAATTCAGACTTTGGCTGATTTTATAGGAATATTTTCAGTTTTCAAAACTTCACACTTTTTGAGTCAAAATCGGTCAATGTTATCCAATGGCACGTAAGTGAATTACCGGTTTCCAGGTGAATACTTGGTTGGTAAAGTTAGGGTTCTGGGCGTAGACTCAGGGGTCCCCCAGGGTCAGGTGAGTACAGTTAGTTCAGTCCCAGCGGCACAGGGGCGGCCGGGTGCAGAGGTAGGTAGGCCCGATTTTATCCAATGAGGGAAAGGGGGCCTTCGGTTGGTGGCTGCTGGCTAGCAGGCCACACGGCTCTGGGAGCTGGGCTCCTGGTCACTTGCTCTGGGCAAGGGGGGGGGGAAGTAGGATAGGGCAAAGAGGTCACAACCAGCGGCACTCGGGCGGCTGGGTGCAGGGTGCTTTTGAGCTGTCGGGCGCTCAATGTTATCCAATGAGGATCTCGAAAAAGGAACAAAGGCTGCAGGCTCGGGGATGGTGACTCTCCAGGGTGGTGAGCAAAAAAACAATGGATTTATGCCCAGATCTCTGTACTGGGGTGAATGTATGACATTGTTCTGCATTCTGTCCATCAACTGTTTTTGCATTTCTCCAGGGGCGACCAGCACTTCGAGAGGTAAGTTGGGATGATGGAGCACAGGTAGGTACCCCAAAGGGAGTCACAGGGGGCCATGGGCAACGGGTGCAGGGGTGTCTTTGGGGGTCGGAAAAGCTTACCCTCGGCTGGTCGCGGTTGGGGTGGCCCCTGGTTCTGAGTCTGCAGTAGTCGGCTGTTTCGTCGAGGAGTGTCTTTGGGCACTGGACTTAGGGCCCTGGACTTCTGGCCCCAGTCGCTGGAGGGACGTTCTCGTGTTCTTGGTTCGGGTTGGCCCGGCCCGGGCTCGGCTGTTGCCGAGTGGGCTGGTCCGGAGCTTCCTGGTGAACACCAGGAGGGGTGTTGCAGCAGAGCCTCTGCTGATGGGAGTCCCAATCTTCGAGAGGGTCAAGGCAGGCAGGTCCCCTGGGTGTCCCAAGGTTGCTGTCCGCGGAGGTCGCCTGGATTAGGCAGGAACAGGTTCCAGGATCAACAAGCCGGTAGGGCTGGGGCCAAGTCAGTTGTTGTTGTCGTCCTGTTAGCAGCTGCGCGGCAGGTCTTCTTCTTGATCTTCTTTTGATATCGGGATCTGAGGAAGGAAGGTTCAGGGAGAACCTAAATACTACATTTAGGGGCGTTACAGGTAGGGCAGGGACCTAGGGTCCCTGTCCTGGGCTGCAGACACCCCCTAGCCTGCTCCTCTCCTGTGGGAGGGGGGCAGGAGCCTAGCTGGGATTGGGCTGGGCTCCCCATCTACAAGATGGCCAGAGCCTGGGGTCGTGCTGCACCTCGCCTCCTCCACCCACCTGAGGGGTGGAGTTGGCAAAGGTTGACGCACCCTCCTTCCTGACGTAGTTTTTCCTGCCAGAGTGGGGGTAGAACGGGAGGGGGGCCAGTTGCTGGGTACAGCAAATGGTCTGGAGAAGCTCTCAGAGGCGGTATGCCTTTGAAGCTTCCCCCTCTCCATCCTGGGGGAGGAGACATCACCTCGCCCAGGATGTGCATTGTTGCAGGCCCAGGAGAGCGGGGGGCTCTCCACCCAGGGGCAACCTCTGCAGCCACTCAGCCCGGACGTGGATTGTAGGTTTGGGTTTTGGAGGGCATCTCTAAGATGCCCTCTCGTGCATTTTACATTAAATCCCACACTGGCATCAGTGTGGGTTTAATGTGCTGAGAAGTTTGGTACCAAACTTGTCAGTCTTCAGTGGAGCCATTATGGTGCTGTGGAGTTCGTAATGACAACCTCCCAGCACCATATACTCTTCAATGGCATCACTGCACTTACAGTTCCCAGGAATGGCCCTGGGTACTGTAGGGGCACAGGGCTCATGCACCTGTGCCCTCACCTCTGGCATAGGGCACCCAGCTAGAGGGGTGACTGAAATATGTCAGGGCAGTGGGTTCTGTGGGCATGGCGCACAGGGTTGTGTGCCGTGTTGACTCTTGTTTTAGTTCTGTACTTAGGCACTCAGCCTGCAAAGGCAGTGTGTGGGTGCCAGGGTACATGGCCCCTGAGGTTGGCACAATAAGTGCTGCAGCCCTCGGGGGTCTTCTCTGGTCACCATGCCCTGGGTACCTAGGGTACCATTTGCTAGGGGCTGACAGGTGGCCAGAGGTGCCAATTTGGTATTTTGTTTCAGCATAGCTTTTCTTTTTAGGGAAGGAACACAGGCCTGGGTACCTAATTGGCAGGAACCCAGGGCACACTCATTCAAAGCACATCAGCAGTTCAGAAAAAAGTGGGGGCATACCAAGGCAAGAAAGATGGCACTTTCTCACAGAGTCACTCATGCAACACTTGCCA
Source organism: Lissotriton helveticus (assembly GCF_964261635.1). Lineage (NCBI taxonomy): Eukaryota > Metazoa > Chordata > Amphibia > Caudata > Salamandridae > Lissotriton > Lissotriton helveticus. Next base: position 72,372,303 of record NC_136070.1, read on the forward strand.
GAACAATATCAAACCAGGGCTTCTGACCTAATACAGGAAGGCAACGTTATTACAAATACCTCCATAAGATGTGCACTATACACAGCTTCTAGAGCAATAAATACAGGGGTATTTTTGCGTAGACATGCATGGTTACGCATCTCTGGGTTTAAACCAGAAGTACAAGCTAGTGTCTTAAACCAGCCATTTGACCAACATCTTTTCGGTCCATCAGTTGATAGTGCACTAGAAAAGATGAAAAAAGATAGACACTGCAAAATCCATGGGAGCTTTACAAACACAAGCCCATAGACCTTCCTTTCGTCGCTCCTTGTATAGGGGCGCCTCTAAGGGTTTCCAAACCGACAATACCTCCTCTTTTAAAGCGCCCAACCAAACCTCGCCCAGTAAAGGATATTATAGAGGAGGTTATAGAGGAAACCACAATCAGGGCAGAGGTAGAGGAAACAACAATTGCAACACCTCTACTCCCAAACAGTGACTTCCCTTCCATCCCCCCCAGACCATCCCACTCCTGTCGGGGGGGAGGTTACAACAATTCCTACCTGTCTGGAACTCCATCACCACAGACAGGTGGGTAAGACAAATAATTCAGTCAGGTTTCGGCATTACCTATCAAACAAAGCTGTACTCGTCCGGACGGACAATATGACAGCAATGTATTACATTCAAAAACAAGGAGGAACACACTCCCTGCAGCTCTCCCGGCTGGCGCAGAGCATATGGAGGTGGACCATTCCTCAGAACATTTTTCTATTAGCAGAACATCTGCCAGGAGTTCACAATCAAGTTACAGATCTGTTAAGTCGTCAAAGACAACAGATACATGAATGGGAACTTCATGATCACGTTCTTCAACCATTTTTTCAAAAGGGGGGTCAACCAGAGATGTTTGCTACAAACCACAACTCCAAATGCCCAAGCTTCGCCGCCAGATACCCACACCCATTATCCAAAGGCAATGCGGTATGGATGAACTGGTCAAACAAATTTGCGTACGCTTTTCCACCTCTCCCACTAATTCCATTAGTGGTACGCATGCTACATCAACATTCTCTCACATTGATTCTCATAGCACCAAGGTGGGCAAGACGACCATGGTACACCACGCTACTAGAGCAATAAGTAGTACCACATCACAAACTAAAACTCTCTCCAAATCTACTGACACAGAACCATGGAGAGATTATGCATCCAGACCCAATGCACTCAATCTAGTGATTTGGCTCCTGAGGTCTTAGAATTTGGATATCTAAATTTAACACCTGATTGCATGAATGTCTTAAAAGAAGCAAAAGACGCCCTACCACTAGAGCATTTTATGCAGCAAAGTGGAAAACGTTTGTTGTATATTGTACAAATAACATCAATCCCTTAGATGTTTCATTACAAAACATCATATGCTCTCTTACATCTGCAAAGATCTAACTTAGCGTATTCATCATTCAGGTTACATCTTGCTGCTATAGCAGCATATCTTCAAAACAGACATTTGTCATTATTTAGAGTACCTGCAATCAAAGCGTTTATGGGAGGACTCCAATTCCTCCCAGAATACCACCCTCTCCATTGTGGAATTTAAATGTTGTTCTCACAGACTTATGGGTCCTCCTTTCAAACCATTACATAAGTGTGAATTATAGTTCCTTACATGCAAAGTTGCTTTTTTAGTAGCTGTTACTTCACTTAGAAAAGTGAGATCCAAGCATTAACAATTCTAGAACCATTTATACAACTTCACAATAAAGTGGTTCTTAAAACAAATCCAAAGTTTCTGCCAAAGGTCATTTCACCTTTTCACCTCAATCTATTGAGTTGCCAGTGTTTTTCCCCCAACCACAAACTGTAGCAGAAAGAGCTTTACATACATTAAATGTAAAAAGAGCGCTTCTCTACTACATTGATAGGACAAAACCTTTTTGTAAAACTAAACAACTGTTTGTGTCTTTTTCTCCTCCACATAAGGGAAATCCCATTTCAAAATCAGGCATTGCAAGATGGATTGTTAAGTGCATTCAAATTTGTTATCAAAAAGCAAAACGCACTCTATCCATTCCCCCTAGGGCTCATCTACCCGTAAATTAGGGGCATCTATGGCATTCCTAGGAAACATACCATTAGATGACCTCTGTAAAGCAGCTACATGGTCTACTCCGCACACATTTACAAAACACTACTGTGTAGATGTGCAGGCAAAACAACAAGCAAGTGTGGGCCAGGCTGAACTCAAAACATTAATTCAAACTACTGCAACAGACATGGGTGATCGCCGCTAAGGGAGAAACTACTGTGCAATCTATGCAATAGTGTGTGGTCTGCAGCCCATATGCCTCGAACGGAAAATGCTACTTACCAGTATGCATCTGTTCTTGGCATGTAGGGATGCAGAACCACACACGCCCACCCGCCTCCCCGGCTACCTGTGTCTGTTCCAGTATTATCTTATTTAGATACACAACACATGGTCATCTCTATATGTACTCGTACAATTCCATCATTTTCCCATTGGCGAAAACAATCTGAAGATGGAGTCGATGCCCATGTGCACTACTATCTAAGGGAGGAGTCATCCAACAGACAAAGACTCTTCCAACAAAACAACAACAAAGTGTAATCATCTGGGCCTTCCACCCGATGGTGATCTAATGCAATAGTGTGTGGTTCTGCAGCCCTACATGCCAAGAACAGATGCATACTGGTAAGTAGCATTTACCTTTCTTTTGAAGAAGCTGCAAATGAAAATTCTCCTCCTGCTTTATTTCCAAGGGGGCCATAGAAATTGTCCTCAAGTCGCAAAGGAATCACGGCTTCTATTCCAGGTTCTTCCTAATATAAAAGACCTTTCAATGGAGGCCGATACTGGACCTCAAAGAGCTGAGCAAGTGTCTAAAAGTCATTTTGGAAGTTTACTTTGCAAGAATTCCTCCTGATGATGCAGGAAGGGTATTTTGTGATCTCCCTGGACCTTCGGTATGCTTACACATACTCATTTGCTTGAAAACACATGACTTAACCTACATTCTTAGTAGTGGGTCAGCGCTGTCAGTTCAAGGCGCTCACTTTTTGGCTCAAATCAGTGCTGAGAATATTCACCAAATGGTTTGCTCCAGTTGCCATTTTTTTTTTTTTAAGGAGAGGTCATGCGGTGTTCCCATACCTGGACGACTGGTTAGTCGAAGAGCTGTTATTCAAGATATTGTCCTATGCCTTTCCTCCTGATCCCCAAGGTGTTGAATGCGAAGGTAGAACATTGCACTCTGATCCTCATATCTCCGACATAGCCTCGCCATTACCGGTGTAGCAGCTGCTGCAGTTGTTAGTAAATCCTACTATTCCTTTGAAGGTGCATCCTTGGATCTTTTCCAGACCTCATTTAGAGAGATTCTTCTCCACGATCCATTGTTGCTGAACTTGAAAAATATATCTATTGCAAGAGTAAACCGATTCTAGCGCAGGCTCCTGCAACCAATAAGACTTACGAGGCTACATGGAAACATGTGTGTCTGGTGCCTGAATAATGGTCTGTGAGGAAGGACTTACCCGTACTGCACCATGGGCGGATTCCTCTCTGGCCTGACGGGGCCCTCGACAGCTCTGACCGACAGGCTCCAATCGTCAGGCAAAATCCATTCTGCTGTTTTGTGTATTCACATCGTAGAAGCGACGATACCCCGGAAATGAAAGAACGTGACTCCGGAAATGCCGCAAAAGAACCAATGAAAAGAGGCGGATGGGAGGAGGAGGCGGGTCATTCCAGTGGCGCGAAAAGAAGAGGGAAGACGCCGGAAAGGAGGAGGGAGGAAAACTAACACCGGAGAGCCCAGGACCGAAGACAACGAGGAGGACGTGGACCAGGATTCTGGAGAGCAGTGGTGTGAAGACTGGTGGAGTCTGCCGGAGAGCGGCCGCAACTCAGGAGTTACGGCGGAGAGGGGGAGTAGCGGCGTCCTCGAGGAACGAGGTTGGAGAACACATCAGAGGGAGAAATGTGTGTGATTCGTACCCTGTAGTTATAAGGGAAAACTTTTGGCTCGGTATGAGTATTAACTGAAGTTGTAGTGATAGGATATCTTTATTTTTTTTGTTGTTGTTTGCAATTAGCCCGACATGCCTACCAGTGAGATTATTGTGCCATGTAGTGTTTCATAATGCATAAATTCTCCTAAGGGACTCAAATACTAGGAGGAATAGTAGTTAAAGCAGTACTCAGTTCAACATCGGGTCTCTTCAGTGGACCTTACCTAAACCAGCAGCCTTTGCGTTATTTGTTTCCTTTGATTTTTATTTAGTTTCCTCCCACACACGAATAGACTCCCTAGGCACTAAACTTCTATTTCCCTCTAAATATACCACAACGTTTCTTCTGGTACACTTTGTGGTGTGGTGAAGGGTTTAGTAAAACAGAAGTCACTGGAAAACACCTTGCGGACGGCTCCTTTCTATTTCCTCTCTCAGCCTCCACGGTGAAGATTTTGACCACCAAGAAGAGGAGTCGGAACCGTTACCCTCTACTGGCCCTTCCAGCTCAACCAGCCTTACACCTGAGGATGAAATTGGAGACTTCTCTGTTGTGTCATCCTCACGTGTAACTTCTGATAATAAAACTAGTCCATTTGGCAAATACATACAGCCTCCTTGCTTGTATATCAAACCTGCCCTCCCACTTGGACATCATCCACTTCAAATGAAGCCTTCTCAGACCCCTCCATATTTGTTAATCTTGACCATTATGGTCGCAAATATTCTTCAGTCAGGGTCCATCTGGCTAAAACATTGAGATTCTGAAGGACTGACAGTTCGACATCTACTTTGTTTTCCCAAAGGATCATTAAACCGTTCAAGAAAGTGTTTTGGAGCATTTACCCTCTTCAACATCCTCCGATTCCGTGGGAATTAATACAGTCCTCAGCTGATACCTCCTTTTGAGCTTCTACGTAGAGCGCATTTAAGGTTTTTTTCATGGAAGACTGCACTTCTTCTGGTTGTGACATCAGCTAGGAGAGTGGGAGAGCTTTCAGCCATTCACCATCCGATAACCTTTTTTCTGGTTCTCTGAGAACAAAGTGATACTCTGAACCAATCCTAAATTAATTCCTATGGTACCTACTGACTCCCATTTGAATAAGCCTATTATTTGCGCACATCAGACCAGCTGTTTGTATCATTTGCACAACAACAAACACTGTCCAAACAGGGTATAGCACCTTGGCTTTCAGCCTTATTGCTTTCTGTTATGCCAGTCATCCTCTCCAGGAAAGAGTGAGGGCGCATTCCACCAGTGGCATAGGTTTAAGTGTAGCACTCTATGCTGGGATTCCTTTGAGAGATCTGCTGTGCAGTCACCTGGACAAGCTGGCATAAGTTCACAAAGCATTACTGCCTAGACATTGATGCAGAAGTGTGGGGCATTCCTGACTAACCTCTTTAACTAAAGCTGAGCCAGCTTCCAACGTTGTTGTATTGCACAGTGTACACTGCTTGCTTTCTGATTCTTTTTTTTTTTAAACAAAAAGGAGGTCCCTATGGGGGAAGTATAGCCCTTGACTTCCACAGCAAAGTGTCAACAAGGGGATACGAACACCTCTAACACAAATAACTTAGGCACAACATATTTATCTTTTTATTTTAGCAACTTTTTCTTTGATTGTTGGCGGTGAGAAGTAAAACTTATATTTACTCTATTGAACACAAGGTGCTCCAAAAAAAAGGGGAGTGACGATGCAGTAAAAGTGACTAAGTGCAGAAAGTGCATACGTGCTATGTACAGAAATATATGCATGTGGCTGATCGGGATAATGGAGTGTTTGAGATCAACCCCCACTAAGCGTGTGTTGATAGCCACCATCAGTTTCTTGAAAAACAGCCTATATATAACGTTTTTGACGCTGTTTTGAACCCTGGACTTAAATTATTTAAAACGGGGTCATCAGCAGGACACAGAAATATATAGGAGACACCTATAAGTAAGCAAACAAATTACGTTAGAAACTCGCTTTGGGGAGGATTAATCATGGCTCCCCCAAGTTCATAGCCCACAGAGCGAGGGAAGCTTCACCAACCTTACCTAAGCCCGAGAGGAAAGACCAGTTGACGGCTGGTAACATATATTATGCAGAGGCCAAGGTCGACGGCTTGGCACAGAAAACCTCAAACAACACAACTTGTTAAAAACCGCAGGAAGATACGATACAACATAACCTGACTTCCGTCACTCACGATGACTTGAAAATATTACTCCACCCTGAATATGTCTCACAGGGCAAGTGGAACATCCTTAACCGCAGTAATCGCTTAAAACTCTGCGCCAACATCCCAGGTCTAGGAACTATAAAAACCGACATTGATAGCGTTTCCTTCCTTACACCAGGTCCAGGTGAGAGCGACGAAATTACAGAATTGCTTTTCTCAAATCTCGATATGGCTAAGGCATAAAAAAAAAATAAGGATCAACTGGAGACTGGGGCATAAAGATTACGAGCAGACTTGTGCCAAAATATTCAATGCCCATGAAATATAGGTGCTCGAAGCAACAAACTGCCCCTCTGGAACTGGACACCCATTAAAGGACACCAATGAACGAGCTACTCTACCAACTGCCACCAGCATTGTCCATTCTTCATGGGACCAATAGTGGCACAAAAATAAATCCAACAAGTGATGGTTCAATTAAAGTAACCACAAACCTGGGCCAAGGCACTCGGTCTTGCTCAATTGAGAACAATATCAGCAAATACTGGTCCTGGGTGCCAAGGGCCTTAAATCATAATTCCTAACTCCAGTTACTTCGCAAGCAAGAAAACCTTACAGCTCCTGCTAACGGCCCCCCAGCCAAGTCTAAAAACTCAATGACTAGCTCTCAAAGTGCAACTATCATGTCCTGGAATGTAGCAGGGATTTTAAAGTTAGTACAAAACCCGGCGATACTGCCAGGATATAATTTGCATTCATGAAACGTGGGCCATTAAACCAATATTAATAAGAGGATTCGCGGAATACTGTAAACCAGCTATTAAGGAGAACATATTTGGTAGACCATCTGGAGGAATCTCTATATACATCAGGCACTCTCGGAAAATACAATTTACAGAAATAAAAACATCATCAAACATGTTCATGGCAGGTACCCTGAAAGGCTTATCGACAAAGAAGGGCCCACTAACAATACTCTTAATGTTTACTTCAACCCTCATGTACCGAGAGATAAGGATAAGCTGCCTCACTTAATAAGTCATATAGAAAATCTTCTACAGTATGCACATATGGAATCAATAATACTTGGGGATTTTAACACACATAATATTGGGGCTAAGGTAGCACAAAGTACTCGCTCTACGGCTACAGCGGCCTTTAATGCCCGGATGCTCTTATCAGCTGCTATCAGCTCATTCTCTACTCTTAAGGGACACACCAGAAGCTCTCAGTCCGCCAACGTACCATAATCAAACTACTATAGATTATATTCTACTAAGCAGCCAGCTACAGAATCTTATGCCAGACTACAAAGTAGACCAACGCAATGAAAGCGACCATGCCGCACTAACAATCATGTTAAAGCTTACAGTAGACCATCGTTACACTTTACAACGCGTTGGGTCATCAAACGGAGTTGAACTGTTCACATTGCCGAGAAGGATCAAATGGGGTCCTGTGCCAATTAACAAGTTTGAGAAATGGAAAAAAAATGGGCCGACTGACTACAAAGCGAAAACAGGGGCACAATAGAAGTATGGGATCACTCTGCACGTAAACTGGTAATACTACTTCAAGTAGGCATAACAACTAAAACTCCTCCACATCCCTTGTACAACTTTGGACACATTCCTGCAATTAAAGAGAGTGCGAAACAATTAAGAACCAAACGAAGGGCTTGTCAGAAGACGGGCTTAGTACCCGCTAAAAGGCTACTTCAAGAAGCAGCAAAAATCCACTCCAAGAAAGTTTGGGCCGCAAAACGGGACTGTATTGAGGCGAAATGGCTTAAGATCTTTGATCTACGGAGACCCGGAAAGTCCCAAGAGTTATGGCAATACCTAAATACTTTAAACAAAGGAGCCAACCACAGAGAGAACTCCCTTGATGTTGACACCCGGATAGTCCATGTGAAAACACTGTAAAAAGAAGGAAGTACAAATCCACCGAAAAAAGACCCGGACGAGGCTGGACGGCCTGCCAACATCACCTATCCTATAAAAACGTGGGCCACCTGGTTCCCCCCCGAAAAAAGGTAGATAATACAACCTTAAAGATTAGACACAATGGGGCACCAGGACTTAACGGCCTGCCTGGTTCCCTTTTCAGGGAAGGCATGGATTTTTGGACAGACAAACTGACCACGCTATACGCCGAATGCCGACTCATGGGAGACGTCCCTGATTCTTGGAGAGGGTCGCTATTGCACCCAATACATAAGAAAGGGCCATAATCCAATCCTCAAAACTATCGCATGATTGCCATGCTTGACATCGAGGGCAAGGCCTATGCAAGTACCCTTCTGGTGGAACTTTGAAACTGGGTCAGCAATGAGGGCCTTCTGCCCTTTTATCAAACCGGGTTTAGACCCGGAGCATCAACAGTGGACAACATTATAGCGCTCTCATATCTCGCACAGAAGGCTGTGGCACGAAAATGTCTGCCGCTATTCGCGTGTTTCACTGATTATACAGCAGCATTCTATGGCGTTGACCGTTCCATCCTCTGGCAGAAATTGGCAAGCTGGAATATTGATCCTTCTTTATTACAAGCTATTCGATCATTATACTCAAGAACTTGGGTCAGAATCAAACTTTCAAGCGCCTCTGCCTCAGAGAAAATTGATACAGATCGCAGCCTGAAACAAGGATGCGTCTTAGCTCCGATGCTGTTTAATCTATATACCGCAGACATGGGTCAAGCCCTGTTTGGAGCATCACTTGCAACACTGAGGATTGGACATACTAAGATCCAACTACTGCAATATGCAGATGATTTGGTACTCCTTGACCATACTAAAATTGGCCTACAAAAAGCACTTTCGACCCTGGCAACTTATAATGTCAAGAACAAACTGATTGTCAATCCATCTAAATCAAAAATAACAATCTTTGGGCACTACCCGAAAAAAAAACTGGCAAAATGGAGGCTAGGACAGCTGACTTTGGATTGTATACAACATTATAATTACTTGGGAGTTTGGCTCAGTGAAACAGTGCGCCCAGGAGTTCACCTTGATAAAATACATATAAAAGGGAAAAGCATTACTTACGCCCTTGGTAAGCTGTACGCTACTTTACACAGCCCCACAACAACTGCAGAGTCCTGAGGGCGAAGTTAACACCATCACTTAATTATGCACAACTGGCCTTCCCAGGGAAATTACTAAGAGTTCTAGAAAAAATCCACTGCTCGGCATATAAAGTTATTCCACCTACCCGCATGTACCAGAAACAATCTAGTGCGGTTAGAATTCAATCTAAATCAACAAAAGTTGGAAGAGATGGCTTCCCTGAGCAAATATTTTTTTTTCACCACGGCGGCAACAGAGAATAAATTGAAGTCCGCCTCAAAAAGCATTTTTCTGGAGCCTGATAACCCCTGGTCAATTAGCCTTTCCGCCGCCAAAGAAGCTTTAAATCTTGCAGTGGAAAACTGGGACCCCAAGTTAACTAAGTATACCTCCATCAAAAGTGCGATAAAAAAACAGGTTCGCCTCTGCTCTCACATTACAGACCTGGAATCATTGAAAGTAAGAGGCTTTCATGAGTCCCAAAGCCTCCCACATACAGAACACAAGTCCAAACTCCATCTTACCCAGGCAGTGGGGAGACCAGCTCTACCTAGGATTGTAGCGTTCAGATTACATCCTCTCCCCCTTAAAGAACTATATCCCGCGAGGTCGATAAGGATAGGGTATACGGAGTGTCTGTTATGCAAATCTAAATATGAGAGTTTGGCCCATATTCTATTTTGCTGCACGGTCCGGTGTTTAGAGCGTATACTTTACCTTAAGCCAATTTTACTACAACAAGGGATCAGAACCACAAAGGAGGCTGTGCATCATTTGTACACACTGGAAACAGTGAAACATATGGCTATGTTCGGCAAATTTATACAACAGACCCGTCAGAAACTGATGGACCTCCCTAGCTAATTAACCGGGCCAGTACTTGCACGGATCTCTAACTTTGTCGAGACTTATCAGCCCATCCCATTGAGACCATGCATGATTGCCGGTTGAGTCCAAACAGACTAATGAATTTTAGACTTTACTGTTTCCTTTTAATGGAATGTTTCTTTTTTTACTCTTTGTTTTATTTTAATGGTTTTGAGTAACCACAAATAAAATGTATTCATTCATTCATTCATAAAATTGTAGTGACTGAAAAAGTATGTGTCTGATGCATAACAACTGATTGGGGCAATTAGTTCATCAATCAAGAGAATGTTTAAACATCAGTCTTCAAACAGTTTTCAAAATAGGTATTCATACATGTTGCAATAAGATAGCATAGGTAAACATTAATATGATATGGTCAGCCTAACCAATAAAAACAGAGTAGTATTTCTTAGTAAACATTCAACAATAGTATTCATCTATGCTAATATAGCATAGGTAACATTGAGATATGATCAGCCTACCGTGCCTTGCTAATAAACTCCCAAGAATAGAAACGCATTCTGTACTAAACACAGGACTTCGAATTGCTTTCAAAGTAAGGCTTCTTCGATGTTGCACCTAACATGCCTTGTTGATGAAAACATCCACATGTAGAATAGCCGTTATTACCAGTAAAGTAAGATAGATAAAATAAGTCATATTAAAAGTTTACCTATTTTGGATAGAAGGTAGATAGGCACTGTGAAATCATGTGTCCATGACACTCTGTCAGTGTGAACTGACTTCGGGGGCGTTGGTCAAGTCAACAAATTCCCTGCAGAAAAATGCACCATTTTATTGTACTGTAAAAAGAAAAAGAAACTAAGTGTTTTGAGAGGCAAAAGAATATCTATTTCCCATCAGAATCAATTGAAAACAAGTATTCGTTATTTTGCTTAGATTATATTGAGCAAGACCTTTAAATTCAGTCTTTGACTGATAAGAAATACAGCTGAAACTCACTTTGACCAGAGGAGCTGAAATTTGGAAAGGAGGCCTTTCATCAATATTAAATCTGTTTTTCAAGTGCGCTTTAGTCTTGCACTGCAACTGGAAACAAAAATGATTTGTAGTTTCAGCTCCGAATGGCAAATGACAAATGTCTTCTGGGGCTGTCTGACTTGCTTTCTGTTTCCTAACTCTCGAAACTCAGGCATCTCTTCTAATTTAAGCATGGGAATATATATTAAAAAAAATCCAATGTTGGAGGAGAAATTAGTTACTCACCTGTAACTCCAGTTCTCCAACATTGGTATCATTTATATATTCACATGCAACCCTCCCTGCTCCCCGGTCAGAGCTTGGTTGTATTTTATTCTCTCATTTGTGCTATAAAACCTGAGCTATGGTGGCCTTTAGGGGGAACAAAAGTGCTTAAGCTTTCACTTTTTTGGCTGAAGCTTGCGTTCTTTCAAATGAAGTGGCTGTGTTACTAAACATACTGTTTCAGGCCTTTGGCAATTTAACATTTTAATATGGTTTGTTGCATATTTTACAATGTATACTGTTTTAATGTTTCTGGGATTCCCATCCTGACTGGTAATGATTCAGGTATGTGAATACATAGGTTAACAACATTGGAGAACTGGAGCTGCAGGTAAATAACTCATTTATCTTCTTTGAGCACTCTTTGAATGCTGCAGTATATTCTTTTCATAATGGATTAATTGATTTAATAATCCCATTGCAGCAGGTCAGGCGCATTCGAAAAATTCTAAAAATGTGTATGCATTTATATAAGTGTGTAAATATGTATGTTCTTAACATGTCTCTGTAGATACACATGCTGTGCATAGTCTGCCATTTAGTGTTCGGGTCGGACGTATATAACTTGATTTTTTTGGTTTGTCTTTCGAGTCACGAGGCATAGTTACTCCTATCTTACTTGGCAATGCTCATAGGCATTGACTCCATGGTGAGATTGTTTTCTTTTGTCATCTGGGTCAGACGTGCCTCTTGAGGGCTCTGAATAGACACTGCATTGCGATCTTCGTCGGGGCCTCTTGTTCTTTGCTCCAGTAGGCATAAAATATTCCTTCAGTGCACCTACGTGTATTCTCTCCTTCATGGTTTCCTGCTTTGGTTTCGCGTCGATGGTGTTCCCAATGCCCGTGTAGGGCCTTTCATCCTGACGCTCAAGGTTAACTATGTGGTGGAAAAAATACCTTTTTGGTTCTGTCCCCTGTCCCATTTTAAGTACTTGTGAATATACCAGCACACCGTCGGTCTCTGTCCCCGGACCTCCGCACCAAGGGACTTCTGTAAGAAAGTGGCTCTGTATATATTGCACTACAGTAAGGTACAGTGTGTACAGAGTCCAGCAGTCCCCAGAGGTTTGGCAGAGGTTACAGTTAGATAAACCCTTACTCTCTAAAGTTGTAGCTTGGATGAGCAGTAAGGCAGTATCTATGAAGATGGCGGGAACTCTAGGTTGTTCTTCACCTCGCCTCCCCCACCCTAGGGGTGGAGTTGGCAGAGGTGGGCACACCTCTTCCTCACTTTGTTTTTCCCACCGGGTCTCCTGCCCAAAGTGGGGAGTAGAACTAGTGGGCACCAGTTGCTGAGTACAGCAAGTGGCCTGGAGAACCCTCACAAAGGTGGTAGGCCTTTGAAGCTTCTCCGTCGTGAACCCTGCCCATCCTGGGAAGAAGGCTTGGCACCTCGTCTCAGGATGTGCATTGTTTCAGGCCCCTGAGAGCGGCAAGCTCTCGACCCAGGGGTCCTGAAACATGTCTGGTGGTGGCAGCCTCGGCAGCCACTCAGTCGGGTCACTGGGAGTTGGTTGAGTTTCAGGGGGCATCTCTAAGATGCCCTCTATTGTTCATTTTACATTAAATCCCACACTGGCATCAGGGTGGGTTTAATGTGCTGAGAAGTTTGATATCCAACTTATGTTGCTGTGGAGTTCGTAAGGACGACCTCCCAGCACCTTATACTCTTAATGACAGCACTGCACTTCCAGTGCCCAGGGCTGGCATAGGGCACCCAGCTAGAGGGGTGACATGTATGCCAGGGCGGTGTTTTGTGGGCATGGCACACACTAGTCAGCCCCTGGTAAATGGTACCCAGGGCACTGTGACCAGAGAAGGCCTTAAGGGCTGCAGCACTATTGTGCCACCCTTAGAGGCCCTGTACCCTGACACACACACTGCCTTTGCAGGATGAGTGCCTTGGTGCAGAACAAAACAGTCAACATGGCACACATCCCTGTGTAACATGCCCACAACACACTGCCCTGGCATACCACAGTCACCCCTTTAGCTGGGTGCCCTATGTGTATGCTAGTGGTGTGAGTACAGGTGCATGAGCCCTGTACCCCTACAGTACCCAGGTCCATTCCTGGGCACTGTGTGCAGTGCTGCCATTAAGAATATATGGTGCTGGGAGGTAGTCCTCCCGAAATCCAAAGCACCATGATGCCTACTCTGAAGCAAACTTCTCAGCACATTAAATCCACTCTGATGCCAGTGTGGGATTTAATGTAAAATGCACGACAGAAGCCAACTTGGAGTTGCCCCCTGAAACTAACCCACAACCCGCGTCCTGACTGAGAGGCAGCCTAGACTGGACCCCTGGGTAGAGAGCAATCCGCTCTTGTGGGCCCACAACAATGCATATCCTTGGGCGAGGAGCTAGGCCTCCTCCCCCAAGCTTCAAAGGCATTCCCCCTTTGTGAGCTTCTCCAAGCCACTTGCCGTACTCCGCAACTGGCCCCCACCCCCAAAGTGAAGAAAGGGATGTGCCAGCCTCTGCAAACACCACCCCTCAGGTGGGGGAGGCGAGATGCAGCACAATTCCAGGCTCTCGCCATCTTGAGGATGGGGAGCCCTACCCAATCAGGGCTAGGCTCCTGACCCCCTCCCACTGGAGAGTGGCAGGATAGGGGGTGTACTCAACCCAGGAAAGGGACCCATTGGTCCCTGTCCTTTCCCTACCAGTAACGCCCCTAAATTTATTATTTAGGTGCACCCTGAACCAACCTTCCTCAGATCCAGATTTCGAAAATACAAAGAAGAAAGACCTGCCGTGCAGCTACTAACAAGAGGACGACACCAACTGACTTGGCCCCAGCCCTACCGGCCTGTTAACCCTCGAACCTGCTCCTTCTAAACCCCGGTGTCTCCTGTGGTCAGCAACCTCAAACCCCAGAGAACCTGACTGCCTTGCTCATCCATAGACAATCCATTACCCAAGGACCTCCCTCAATACTCCTGTCGACGCCTGCAGCCTCCACTCCAGGGACCCCCCCCCCCCCAAACCGCGACCAGCAGAGGATAAGATTTCATGATGCCAAGACACCCCTGCACCCGGCCGCTCCCTGTGCCCAATTCCTGGGTGCCTACCTAACCACAGCTTCCCAACTTACCTCTCGAAGTGGTGGTCGCACCTGAAGAATTTCCGCCCGAGCCTGCTGCCTTTGTTAGTCTTGCATCCTTCCCATTGAAATCCATTCGGCGCCTGTGAGAAAGTGGCTCTATATATACTGGACCAGAATACGGTACAGTGCGTATAGAGTCCACAAACCCCAGAGGTATAGCAGAGGTTAAAGCCAGGTGTGACCTTACTCTCTAAAGTGGTACCTTGGTCGAGCAGTAAGGCAGTACCAGAGTACAGTGTAAAGCATTTGTTGTACACACTCAGTCAGCAAAAGGTTTCACACACTCAAGGACTGAACTCTGGGCCAATTGTTTTTATATCAAAAGATATAGTTTTATTTTTAGAACCAACAGGTTTAAAAATGTACTTTTCTCTGAGTAATCTCATATAATTACTTTGCCAAGAAGCAATAAACTTTGTAAACACAATAGGTACAATGGTTGCAGTATCCAACACAATTCTAAACACAAGTTAACATTGAGCTCAATGGGTTGTCTACATAAATGCAGCTAGTTACTTTATCGATTACTTTTGTAGTCCCAGGACTGGATCATACATTCAGTCTTGGGGTCTAAGCTAGGAACAGTGTAGCAAAAACGATTTGGCTATTGCTATGATTTTTAAGAAATATAAAGCTATTTCAAAAGTTCATACTTGGAAACTTTTCAATGAAAATCTGGCAATGTTATCCAATGGGAGGAAAATCAAGTTGCAGTTAAAGTACGTTCTTGTTACTTTTGTAATCCAGGACTGGGCTCTTAAGTCCAGCACTGGGGTCTCTACATAAAACAGGTAAGCAATTATGTTTCAGTAGTAGGTACGATTTTGAAGGAATATTTGTAATTTTCAAAAGTAGACGGAAGAAATTTCACAGAAAAACAGTCAATGGTTTCCTATGGCAGAAATTTAGATTACTAGCAAACCCGGTTGTGATTACTTTTGCGGTTCAGTACTGGGCTACAAGGTACAGTACTGGCTTCTCTCCTGATCACAGGTGAGTAGTTCGAAATTCGTTATTCGGCTGAATTTAGATGAATATTTTAACGTTTCGAGTCAAACCAGTCAATGTTATCCTATGGCAGGAAAGTGAGTCATCGGTTTTCAGGTGAGTATTCGACTGGTGAAGTTAAGGTTCTCAGCAAATGGTCTCACACACTCAAGAACTGAACTTTATGCCAATTGTTTTGTATAACAAATATACTTGTTTTATGTTAGAACCACAGGTTGGTATAAAAATACTTTCTCGGAATGAGATGCTACAGTTGAATACTTTTAATGAGCAATAGACTTTTAGATGCAATAGATTAATTTGTTGCAGTATGCAACATAACCTTCAATACAATAATATTGAGCTCAATTGGAATTTTTAAGTAAATGCAATATCAGTTACTTTACTTATGTTTTTCTTACTCGGGGCTGGATCCTGGATTCAGCCTAGGTACAGCTTTTGTAAACTGTTGAAAGAAATAGTTTTTGTTAAACAGGCGATTTAAAAAAAAAAAAAAAATTGCCATTTTCAAAAGGAACAAAACAAGATAAAGGCATACAGTACATGGCATTTGGGTCGGCATTGATACATTACAATGAAGCTGATAATTCTGATTGACACAGGACAGGGCCACATATACAATCATAAGGATGGCACTTCGTTGGATGAGAAAAACAAAAGGTGAGCAACTCAGGAGAACTTGCACCAAGCGGAAACAATAAAAAAAAGTATGTTGCCGTACAGAGGAATATAAAGCATATACATTCCCCCCCACACCCTCTAAAAACGGGATCTCATATATTGGTTAAAGACGCCAATTAGGTTGTAAGGGCTGTCCAAGTGGCCTGAGGTTTTGATGACATAGACAATTCTTCTGCATAACATGTAAACTGATCTCGACAGTAGCTCAAGTCCTGCAGCCATAGTTTAGTGGTAGGAGCCAGTCTACTCCCCCAACACATACTCTTCGCTTGGCCATCAGTAATGCAATAGTCACAAACCTTCTGTGCGAAGCCTTGACACAAGTGACCAGGTCCAAAAGACACAGCTGGGGAGTACAGGTCAGAGGCAGTCCAACCATCAAGTGTACAATCTTTACAACAGATTCCCAATATGAATACACCTTAGGGCAGTCCCACGCCAGGTGATAGAAATCTGCGTTAATCGCACCACTCCGCCTGCAGACATCTGAATCCCGCAGACCATACTTGTACAGCTGGGCAGGTGTATAATACAGCTGGTGTAAATACTTAAAGTGGACCATCCTCAAATTACCATTTGCTGTTAGGTGCTCCGTCAGTCGGCAGCATTCCGCCCATTCATCCTCCGATATGGGATGTGGCAAGACTGCGTTCCACTTATCTAATGCTGTTAATCCTAATATGGCCACCTCCCTCTGTGATACCGATATAATCTAGTTACCAGCTTCACCCTATAAGTGGTGCTGGATAATAGTTGCAGTGCCTCGAGCGCAGGTGGTTCCGCAGGAAATTTTGGGTACAGCGCCCGCATTGCAGACTGCATTCTAGTATAAATAAAAAGATGCATAGCATTGACACCGCTGCCCGCATCCACTGCTGCAGAGGCAATGAATTGGCCGCCCGGAAACACATCCTCCATTTTCATCATGTTCAGTTCTTTAAGGGTCTTTAGGGCACCTGACTCAGTAGTGACCGAGAGATCTGTATGGTGCAAAAGTGGCATATTGGGCGCATACAGTGGCAACTACTGCACTCTCTTTCCCAGGTCCTGCCAAGCTTTAGCCGTAGCTTGAACTGTCAAACTCCCCTTTTCGAAAACTGTATGTGTGTTCACTATGTGTGTTCACTATCATGGCCTTGAGTGGTATTGGGTGAATGGCTCCCGCCTCCACTGCAACATGAGGAATGTAGGCAGGATCCTGCTGCCAGTAATATGCGTAATGGGCTTGCACGCACAAATATTATAGATGAAAATCAGGCGCTGTAAAACCACCCTGCTTGTAAGGTCTCCCATTGAAGGTGAGATCCCCCCCCCCATATGCTAGCGTAATCAGGAGGGAACGGAGTGTGTTAAAGTGATGTCAGTGGAACGGGAATGTTTAAACAGATGCAGAAAACGCGAAACAGGCGATTTTTAAGGAATATTTGTATGTTTCAAAAATCGACACTTAGAAGAATTTCTGGCAAAACCAGCCAATGTTCTCCTATGGTGGCAAATCAAGTTATCGGAAAATCATAGTTGTAATTACTTTTTAGGGTCCGTGCTGGGCACTAAGATCCAGCACTGGGATCTCTCCTGATAACAGGTGAGTAATTTATTTTTTGTTGATCGGTGATTTTTAGTGAATATTTCAAAGTTTCAAAACTCGACACTTCGAAGAATTTCCAAGTGAAAACCAGTCAATGTTGCCCTATGGATAAAATGTAAGTTATCGACTTTCAGGTAAGTACTCGACTGGCAGACTTAAGGTTCTGGGGTAAGCCTCGGGGGGGTCTCCCAGGTTCAGGTAGGTACTGTAGTTACACCCTCAGCGGCACGGGCAGCCGGGTGTAGAGAGAGTAGGGCCAACATTAGCCTATGGCAGATAGGGGACCTACGGTTGGTGGCTGCTAGCAGGCAGGCCACACGGCTTTGGGAGCAGGGCTTTTGGTCACTCGCTCAGGGCAAGTGGGGAAGTCGAACAGAACAGATGGTGAACTCCCAGCGACACTGGGGCGGCTGGGTGCAAGGTTCTTTTGGGCCGTGGGGTGCCAAATGGATTTCAATGGGAAAGCTGAGTGATGAACAAAGGCTGCAAGCTCGGGGACGGAGATTCTTCAGGTGCTACCACCATTTCAAGGGGTAAGTTGGGAAGCTGTAGGTTGGGTAGACACCCAGGAGTTGGGCACAGGGGGGCGTGCAGCGCCGGGGTGTCTTTAGGTGTCGGAAAATCTTACCCTCTGCTGGTCGCGGTTGGAGGAGTCCCTGGTGTTGAGGCTGCAGGCGTCGCTGGGAGCATCGAGGGGTGTCCTTGGGAGCTAGATTCTTGGGCAGCGGCCGGGGGGACGTCCTCGTGGTCTTTGTTCACTTTGGCACAGGCCGGGCTCGGCGGGTGCAGTGTGTGCTGGATTCGCGGTTCCTGGCTGGCACCAGGAGTTGTAGATATTTGAGCAGAACCACTGCTTGTGGGAGTCCCAGTCTTTGGTTGAGCAAGGCAGTCCGGTCCTCCAGGGTTTTTGAGGTTGCTGACCACATGGGACGCCGGGGTTTAGCAGGAGCAGGTTAGAGAGTCGACAGGCTGATAGGGCTGGGGTCAAGTCAGTTGGAGTCGTCCTCTTGTTAGCTGCTGCACGGCAGGTGGTCTTGTTCTTGTAGAATCTGGATCTGAGGAAGGAAGGTTCAGGGTGCCCCTGAATGCTACATTTAGGGGCGTTTACAGGTGGGTCCCTTCCATGGGGTGGGTACACCCCCTATTCTGCCACTCTCCAGTGGGAGGGGGACCGGAGCCTGTCCCTGGTTGGCTGGGTCCCCCATCCTCAAGATGGCGGGGACTCGAGGTTGTGCTTCACCTCGCCTCCCCCACTCTCTTTGCTTTTCCCGCCGGGTCTCCCGCCCAAAGTGGGGGGTAGAACCAGTGGGGACCAGTTGCTGAGTACAGCAAGTGGCCTGGAGAAGCTCACGAAGGCGGTATGCCTTTGAAGCTTCTCCTTCGTGAACCCTGCCCATCCTGGGGGAGGAGGCTTGGCACCTCGTCCCAGGATGTGCATTGTTTGAGGCCCCCGAGAGCGGCATACTCTCGACCCAGGGGTCCAGAAACATGTCTGGTGGTGACAGCCTCGGCAGCTACTCGGGTCACTGGGAGTTGGTCGAGTTTCATGGGGCATCTCGAAGATGCCCTCTGTCGTGCATTTTACATTAAATCCCACACTGGCATTAGGGTGGGTTTAATGTGCTGAGAAGTTTGATACCAAACTTCAGTCTTCAGTGTAGCCATTCTGGTGTTGTGGAGTTAGTGATGACGACATCCCAGCACCATGTACTCTTAATGGCAGTACTGCACTTAGTGACCAGGAATGGCCCTGAGTACTGTAGGGGTACAGGGCTCATGCACCTGTACCTTACCACTGGCATAGGGCACCCAGCTAGAGGGTTGACTGATGTATGCCATGGCAGTATTTTGTGGGTATGGCACACAGGGATGTGTGCCATGTCGACTCTTTGTTTTGTTCTGCACCAAGACACTTATCCTGCCAAGGCTGTGTGTGTCAGGGCACAGTGCCTCTAAGGGTGGCGCAATAAGTGCTGCAGCCCCTTGGGGTCTTCTCTGGTCACAATGCCCTGGGTACCTAGGGTACCATTTACCAGGGGCTGACATGGTGGCCAGAGATGCAAATTGGGTTTAGGCTTCAATACAGTTTTAGGGAAGGAACACAGGCCCTGAGTACCCAATTGGCAGGAGCCCAGGGCACACTTCGTTAAAGTACATCAGCAAAAAGTGGGGGCATACCATGCAAGAAAGAGGGCACTTTCTCTCAAATCCTCTGAGCCAAAACACTCATCTGCGTCTAAAGCAACCATGAGGCCATAGCAGACTTAGGCACCCAGTTGCCTGTCCATGGCAGTCTCCGATAGCCAGGAGCTCCCTACTTGACAGCACCTTCAGGAAAAACTTGACTCTCCGCATCAAAGGTGTTAAGTCACCCTCACGCGGGCAAGATTGTCAAGCCTCTGCCACAAGTGCAGCAGACTACTCCCCCTTCCCCCACAGCAGAATGGGACATGATGGGGCATCTGTGCACTGCCTCCAAAACCTGCTCCTCTCTTCCTCCTCACCCTCCCCTAACTACTAATCCTCCTCCTTTGCAGCAACTTCACCACCACCACTTCCTTCACCACAAGCATCCTCTTCGCCATAGAGGGCTTTCTTTTATCATAAGGGGATGGAATCCCTTCACCCTTCAATTCCTAAGAGGTCCTCTATGACCAGGAACCCCAGGAGGACCCCATGGATGATTATAAAGTGGTTCATGCGGGGGGCAACAATCCTGGCCTGTACCCTCCCCTCCCGACAACCCCACCTCGTAACATGAGGTTATTCAGAGAGCAGACCTCGTTCTCGAGGTGGATTTACACTCCATACCAGAGGAGGACTTCTTGGTGGAAGCACTCCAACACGCAGGGGCCCACCCAATTCCTGCCAATGCTTAAGGGCATGGTTAAGCCAACGCAGGAAGTGTTTAAAGACCCAGTGAAGGCTGTAGTCGTCACCCAAAGAGTTGATAAAGTATAAACCCTTGCCAACTGATCCAGCCTATGCTAGAGGGCAATTCCTGCCAGACCCTGTGGTGGTACTTGGGTTTCCGCAAGCAAACCAACTTTCAGGGTACCGGGTGCTAAGGAAAGTTAAAAAGTTGACCGGGATTCGAGTTGGTGCCCAGTTGACGACTTATTGGCACATTGCCAATTCGGTAGGGCTGTTAGCGAGGTAAGACCGTGCTCGATGGGATGAAGTGGAGGGGAGCTCATACACCACCTCCCTGCTCAGTACAGGCAGGCGACTCAGGAGGTTGTGTCATAAGGGCAGACCTTCATTAAATGCTCCCTTGACCTGGCTATCTGAAAGAAACAGTTATAGATTCCTTACCTTAGCCAGGTGTCAGACTGTATCCGGAAAGTTTTTTTTGTCAGCAGTACCTCTGCGTGTCGGAAGGTGGTGTCGGTCGGCTCCACTTCTGTTGGCGTCCTGCCGCCGGTATGATGGGGTAGTTACTTAGATGCCGCCCTCACACACTGACGTCCGCTCTTTCCTTTTCCGCACCAGCCAGCGCAGATTCAGAGAGAGCGGTTCCTCCAGTCACTTTTTGACTGCACTTTTTGAGTGACTTTTGTCAGTCTTTTTGAGTCCTACGACTCCTGGTGCACTTAGGGATCCTGTTCTCGACTGATGTCGGTTACGGATCTGCACAGCCTTTGCCGCTTTTGCCTGGAGTGCGACCACGACCCCGACCCCAAGGCGTGCTCAGACTGATGGTCCATGGCTCTGAAGTCTTTGAGGGAGCGTTCCCGAAAGCTTCTTGAGCGCCAGCAGTCCACTCTGTGCCGTTCGAGATCCTGGTCGCAAGGGAGGTTGAGGGACCGGTCGTAGAGCCATTACCACTCTTCAAAGTCTTCGCACTCTGGGTCAGGTAAGTCGAAGCACAAGAAGTCGTTGAAGAAGCATCGTCGCTCTTCGACTTCTCCCTGTTGGCCGGCTGACACGGCGATGGATGTGGGCAGTGCCCCTCCTGCGGCTCCGCGTGCAGAGCCTGAAGAGTCGACTGTTATCCTCCCTTCCCGGGACCCGGAGCGACTCCTGCCCTGCTTCGTAAGGGTTACGAGGTGATGCACGCCATCTTTGGGCAACCCGAAACCGCCGGCGCGCCTTTGCGCACTGAGGACTCGTTGGGCGGGGCTAGGCCTTTTCCGCCGACAGCTCCGGCCCTGGCGTTGCAGGCCCCCCCTTGGATCCAGGCCTGGATCCAGATCGGCGCAGGTTGACCTTTTTACGCCTCCACTGGCGCAGCTTCCTCTGGCACCGCTACCCCATTTGACGCCGGTCAGTCCCCCGGCGTCTACCCCGGCCTCCTTCCTGATGTGGACCCGGAGCCGCCCGATGGCTGATCCCGCGCCATGAGGGGTTTTTGTGCCCCTGTTCACTCCTGGGGTCGCTTTTAGACCAGAGTGGCACCCAGAGGACGAGGTGGAGGACTGGGAGAGATCATGTGACCCTCTGACTGACTGACCAGTTGGACCGTGAACAGGACTAGAAAGAGGAACTGGGGGATGCCAGTGGTTTGGACACCTCCTCTGACCTTGGCATGTTGTCTCCTCCTACCGTGGCTACAGAGGAGGGAGCATCATACGCAGTGGTGTTGCGTAGGGCGGCAGAGGCTCTCCACCTCGAGCTCCCTACAATGGCGGTCAGGACTAACCTCCTGACGGAGGTGCTTCAACCGCAAGTGAGCTCTTCGGAGCCCGTGCTGCAGTTTAATGAAGCCCTCCCCGACGTCAATTTGGGCACCTAGTCCAGGCCCAACACGGGTGCTCCCATGGATAGGATGATTGCCCAAATCCACCACCCGGTTCTGGATGACCCCACTTTCCTTTCCCAACACCCCATCCCTGAGAACTTGGTGGTCCAAGCCTCTACCTCCAAGAGCGCATTCTCTACCGCTCCACCAGAAAGGGAATCCAAGAAGCGGATCATCTTGGTAAGAATATTTTCTCTTCCGCCAGCTTGGGCCTGCGGTCGGTAAACACTGCATGTCTATTGGGCCGTTCTTCACGGTAGCGCAGGTGTTGCCTCAGTGTCCCTAAGAGGCCAGGACAGTGGTCTCCCAGGCTATTGCTGCCGGGAGTGATGCAGCAAATTTTACCATCCTTTGTGGGCTGGATACCGCCGACTCTCTAGGCTGGACGATTTCCACGCTGATAGCCCTTCAACGCTATGCCTGGATGAGATAGACCGGCTTTTCTGGGGATGTTCAGAATACTCTCATGGTCTTTTTGGTGACAAAGCAGACAATGCTCTAGATCTTTTCAAGGACTCACGGGCTCCGGCCAAGTCCTTGGGCCTCTCCATCCGCCCTGCGCATTCTGCTTTTCGCCCCTTTCGTGGCTCCGGAAGGGGTGCCCAACTACGTTCCGCCCAGAGTCACAGGCCGACGCAGGTTCCCCAACCTTCGCTCGGCTGGGGACCTGGGAACCACATCGTGGTTCAGGAGGCCAGCGGGCGGGACAGTCCACCAACCGCCCTTACCCCCCCCCCCCCCCCCCTCTCCCCGTCTGCAGCAACCTCTAAGCCTTCCTTGTCTGACATTTCAGGCCCATCAAACACCATTGGGGGGCAAGATTCGCCATCACCTCCCCCACTGGTGCACCATCACGTCGGCAGGTGGGTTTTGCAGATAGTCTTAAGGGTCTACTCCCTCCCCTTCGAGACTACTCCTCCAGCCATGCCACCCCAGTAGCACCGTATGTCGGAGGATCACCTGGGCCTTCTCCAACAGGAAGTTGCGGCTCTCCTGGCCAAGGGAGCCATCAAGCGCATTCCTGTCCCAGAAGTAGGTCGTTGTTGTTACTCCCACTACTTTCTGGTGCCCTAGAAGCACACGGGCCTGCGTTCTATCTTGAATCTCAGAAACATCAACCGCTTCCTCAGGAAGGAGAAGTTCAAGATGTTGGCGCTCACTCAGGCCTTGTCTGCCTTCGACCCTGGAGACTGGTTGGTAGCGTTGGACTTGCAGGACGCTTATTTTCACATCCCCGTCCTGCCAAACCCCCGGCGTTCCCTGCGGGTCACGGTAGGCAACGAGGACTTCCAGTTTACCGTGCTTCCCTTTTTCTTTACCAGTGCCCCTCGGGGGTTCACGAAAGTGATTGCGGTGCCCCTCGGGGGTTCACGAAAGTGATTGCGGTGGTCGCAGCTCATCTGTGCAGATTAGTGGTTACAGTCTTCCTATATCTCAACGACGGCTGCTGAAGGTGGGCTCACCTCAGACTGTCGTCTCCCACCTCCAGACTACGGCCGACCTCCTGCATTCGCTGGGGTTCTCCATCAATGTGCCGAAGTTGCACCTGATCCTCTTTCAGAAGCTCCTGTTTATTGGAGCTGTTCTGGACACTGTGGTTTCGGGTTTATCCTCCCGAACAGCGAGTCCTGGATATTCGGGTTATGAATCCGATCTTTCAGCGTCTATCCTGGTCTTCGGTCAGGATGACTCTGAGGATGTAGGGCGTCATGGCCTCTTGCATCCTGCTGGTCAATCATGTCAGGTGGCATATGCAGGTTCTGCAGTGGGAACTAAAGTTCCAATGGGCGCAGCATCGGGGAAATCTGTCCGATCGCGTCTAGATCTCGGAGGACAATGCACGACCACTGCAGTGGTGGCTTATGAACCAGGATTGGGTCACCGGCAGATCCCTCTCCCTTCCTCAATCAGAGCACACATTGGTGATACACATCCCTTCTAGGATCGGGTGACCACATGGGAGAGGCTGAGATCAGAGGCCACTGGTCTCTGGCGGAGTCCGGGCTCCACATCCACCTTCTGGAGCTCCGGCCGATTCATCTTGCACTGAAGGCATTCCTTTCCCCTGTCTGGGGAAGAGTAGTGCAGACAACACCCCCTCCATGTGGTACTGCATCAAACAGGACTGGGTGGGGTCGTGGACCCTAGGTCAGGAGGCCCTCCGCCTCTGGACATGGCTTTAACATCAGGGCATTTTCCTGGTGGTTCAACACCTGGCAGGTTCACTGAAAGCTAGGGCGGACGAACTCAGCCGCAGGTGCATGATGATCACGAATGGCATCTTCAATCGGAGGTGGTGCAAGGTCTTTCAGCAGTGGGGAGAGCCTTGGTTAGATCTATTCACCACCGAAGAGAACGCGCAATGTCATCAGTTAAGCGCGTTGGAATTTCCAAGGCGGCACTAGTCAGGCGACGCTTTTCATCGCGAGTGCAGTTGCGGTCTATTCTAGGCCTTTCCGCCTATACCACTTCTACCCAGAGTGCTGAAGAGGATCAAGCGCAACCGGGCCCAAGTCATTCTTGTGGCTCCGGACTGGGCTCAGAATATGGGATCCCAAGCTACTCAGCATGACTATCAATCCCCCGCTGCGACTGCCTCTCCGGGAAGATATTCTGTTGTAGCAGCAGGGGAGGGTTCTCCACCCGAACCTGTCCAGCCTCCACCTCCTTTCGTGGATATTGAGCGGCGGCAGTTGATTTCTTTTGACCTGCCTCAGGAAGTTTCTGATATTATCTTGGCAGCCAGGCGTCCCTCCACTAAAACGGTGTACGCCTGCAGGTGGAATACATTTGTGCCATGGTGCACAGCAAAGGCCGTGGATATCCTTTCTGCCCCTATTTCAGAGGTCCTCCTTTCTCCTTTCTTTGGCCCAGTAGGGCCTTCCCTTTTCAAGTCCATGTTGTAAATAGATTCTTAAAAAGGCATTCCTCATCTTTTCCCTCCTGTTCCTTTCATAATACCTCAGTGGGACTTGAACCTGTTTCTGACCTATCTGATGTATGCTCCCTTTGAGCCACTTCACAACTGTCCTCTTCGTCTTCACTTTAAAGACTGCTTTCCGTCACCTCTGCCCGAAGAGTGAGTCTGCTCCAGGCTCTTTCTTCTAAACCTCTGTTTCTCTCAGTCCATCCGGACAAAGTTGTTCTATGGACTCGTCCATCTTTTCTGCCAAACGTTGTCACTGCCTTTCACATCGGGCAGACCATCACTTTGCCCACCTTCTTTCCTCCTCCCTCAAAAGAGGAAGAGGCTCCACCATCTGGACCCAAAACGTGCGCTCCCCTACTATTTGAACCCCACACAACAGTTCCGGGTGGATGACCAGCTGTTGGCTACGTGGGCGCCAAGAAAGGTCGGGCCGTGCACAAGCAGACCGTCTCTCGGTGGGTCGTTCTGTCGCTTGTTATTCTTTGGCTAAAAAGGAGCCTCCGGTGAGGCTGCGCACCCATTCTACCAGGGCGATGGCAGCCACTACTGCTTTGGGACTGGGAGTTCCCTTGCATGACATCTGTTAGGCGGCTAAGTGGGCCTCGCTGCACACGTGTACCAAGCATTATTGCCTGGCCAGCCAAGTCAAGAGAGATGGCTTCTTTGGCTGTTCTGTTCTCCAGGACTTTCTGGTGCAATCCTGGTTCACAGACCCACCACCGGGGTTGGTATTGCTGGGGTATCTATTCTAAGGTAAGGAATCATATCGCTACGCGTTTCTTTCAGATGCACAAGTTACTTACCTTCGGTAATGATATAGCTGTAAGAAACATTAGCCTCCCCACCCATCCTCCCCGTTCTGCGAACTGATTTCTAAGGTTAAAGTCATCCCTTTCAGGGCCTTAATTTCATGGCACCAGTGGTCAGTTTCTTGCATGTCTCTGCGTTCCTGGCGCGGAAAATCGTGTACAAAACTGACGTCGGTGTGCGTGGGCATGTCTAGCTCCAGCGGCGTCATCCCGGCACCAACGACTCACGCGGAGCCACATGATGATACCTACCGATGCGCAGGGGTGTACTGCTGACAAAAAACTTTCCAGATCCAGTCTGACGCCTGGGGTTAATTCTAATGTAAGGAATCTATCACTACTAATGTTTCTTGCAGATATATTGTTACCTAAGTTAAGTAACTTGTGCGTTAGTTATAGATTCCTTACCGCCCCACCCATCCTCCCTGTCTGCAAACATACAGGGTTAATGATATCCTTTCAGGGCCCTAGTTTTGTGCGTCAGTGGCTCTGCGTTCCTGGCTTGGAAAGTCTTGTACAGAACTGACGTGAGGGTGGGGTCTAACTAGCTACCACAACATCACCCCGGCGACACGTCGCCAAAGACTGACGTAGATCTGACTGATGCCACCTTCCGACTCGCAGAGGTACTGCTGACGAAAAAAACTTTCTGGATCCAGTCTGACGCCTGGGGGTAATTCTAAGGTAAGGAATCTATAACTAACCTATGTTTCTTACAGATATTTCGTAACCGAAGGTAATTAACTTGTTAGACACTGCTACAATGGGAGTAAACCCCAAAGTTCTCATAAGCGGGCAGGCTTTGCTTCATATCTCCGGGTTTAATCCGAAAGTTAGCAGCCTCTGAACAACATGATATTCGATGGAAAACACCTATTCGGCACACAAGTTGATCAGATGGAGACCATTAAAAAAGAGTTATAGCCTAAACTGATACACCATCCCGCTCATTACACTTTTCGCCACACAGTTTTGTGGCAGTTCCAAAGCCACTTCCCTGAGGTTTCCCCTTCCTATTAGAGGCAGCAACCCCAAGCATCCTGAAGATACTCCAGAGGTACATGCAGGGGAGGCAGTTCCAAAGGAAGGTGTAGAGGTGGGAAGGGCTTAGGGTGCTGCCCCTCCTAAGCAGTGACTCCAACCCCTCCTGCCCCTCGCCCCCCCTCCCCGAATCACACAACACCTGTCAGAGGGTGTTTGCAGGGGTTCCTTTCACATTGGAAAAACCACCACAAATTAGTTGGTCCTGGGCATTGTAGCGCATGGCTACTACCTGGAGCTCACTTCCACACTACCAAATATACCACCACACAAACATTCCCTTTACCCTTACACCAAGAGAAGGTGACTGCCTTTTTGTTCAAAGGAGCCATAGAGCCAGCGACACCTCGTCAAAGCAGCACAGGAGTGTACTCCCTGTATTTATTAATTCCCAAAAAAAGACTGGTCTCTCGGGCCCATTCTAGGCCTTCACTCCCTCAACAAGTGGATTCTCACTGAGCATTTCCATATGGTCACACTTCAAGATGTCATACCACTTTCGCAGCAAGGCGACATGATCCCATCCCCCTCTCCTCAAATTGAAGGAATCCTGTTTCCACATCCCACTCCCCCCTGCACATCGCTGCTACCTAAGATTCATGGTAACTGGCCAGCACTTTCAATTCAAGGTTCTCCCCTTTAGTGTTTCACCTAATGTCTGGCAGTGGTCGCTGCTTATCTACATCTCCGTTACCCCTATGACTGGTTGATAGAGTGCTAGCAGCAGTGTCATGCTCTTATGCAAATCTTTTTAGATATTTACAATCTGGGCTACACCATCAATGTGGGAACATCAATCTTTAGCCTCTACAGAAACAACCCTTCAGAGGGGCACTATTCGGTTCAGTCACTGGAAAGGCTTAACCCAGTACCTGAATGTAGGAAGCTGGCTCTTTGTATAGTGGACCAAAAAGAGGTACATTGTGTGAAGAGTCCAGGCAAACCGGTGTTACAGAGGCACAAATGACACTCTTAAGTGCTCCCTTCTGTGGTAGTATGGGCAAGCAGTTGGGCACATCAGAGGGTGATGCTAAGCATTTATTACTCACACAAAGGCAGCAAGTGAGGCACACACTCAATAAAGAAGTCCAACACCAATTTATAAAAGTAACACATATTCCAGATCCTGTGGCACGCAAGGGCACCCTTGGTCAACTTCTCTGGATGTGGGTCTCTAGTGCAGTGGTATCTTTTGGCATCCGATCTGGTGCTGGAGTTCTCGTGGTTGAAGGGGGCCTGCAGAAAGAGTCTGCCGGCGGTGACTAAGTCCAGTCTGGGCAAACCCAATTGTGAGCTTAGCTCCTGTGCGTCTGGGGACACTAGTGGCACCATCATCTCCTTCGGAGTCGGCAAGTGCATAGGTACTTTGAGGCGTTGGGTGCCACTGGTAGCAGACTCACTTTTGTCTCGGTATCTCCTGTAGAGGAGCAAACTGGGCAGCTGGGTCGCTCAATATGTCCTTGACATGCAGGTCTGTTTCCTAGTCGGTGGTGTACAGACTGGACACACAAAGCCTTTGCTTCCGCAAGCAGCTCCAGTCGGTCTTGGTGTCCCCACACTCCCCTTGCTACCTTTCTCTGCAAGAAGAGTGCTGGTCCAAGCCCTGGTCTTGTCACGCCTTGACTATGCGAACGCCCTATATCTTGGAACCCCACTTACTACCATCAAAAAAATTGCGGATTGTGCAAAATTGCGCAGCACGTCTGCTCACGAATACCTCTAAACTTCTCTCAGCTAAACCTGCGCTTGCGTCGCTACACTAGCTCCCGATTAAAGAGCGAATCCAGTTCAAGGCTCTGTGTATTACCCACAAAACACACTCAAGCAATGGCCTGCATATTATTGGGTCTATTATTCGACCCTATCACTCAAATAGGTCTTTAAGGTCATATAATAAGCAATTGGCGGCAGTCCCAAAAATAAGAAAAACATGAAGCGGAGGGCATCGCTTTGCGTATGAGGCCGCTAAACTGTGGAACCTCTTGCCCCTTTGTATCTGCCTTGAACCGAATTATCTGACCTTTCGTAAACCGTTAAATTCCTTTTTGTTTCCCTAAACTCAGTTTGTGGTCAAAGTTGTACCACTTTTAGCGCTGGGATGCCTTCGGGTAACCATGCACTCTATACGTGTCTTTCATTGGTTCACACTTGGAGGGAACACTGATCTGACCTGTAAGAGCTCTGCTACCGCTCCCTGGGCGGCTGTTCATCAGTAAGCTCTGTAGGAAGGTCGGTATATCGGGTCTTGCTTCTTTGATACCTGTGGCTGCAGGAGAGTGGCTCCTGTACTTCAAGGGAGTTCCTCTGGCGAATTACAAAACACTGGTGTTCCTCCGGATTTCCATGAGTCTGCACAGCAGCAGGACGAGTTTGTTCGTCCACAATGGTCAGACAGTCTGGCGTGTTGGCGCCAAGTCATTTGTGCTCATCAGGTCAGCAATCTTAGAAGCTTCTTTTGTGTCTGTTGAAATTCAGTCCTGGTATCAGGGGGCCCCCAAATACTCAATTTAGGGGTGCCAAGGGGAATGAGGTATAGTAGCCAATGCGCTACTTACCACTGGAGTCACTACACTCCCTATATCCCATCCTTAGGGGAGTGGGTACCCTAATTCCACCACACAAGATGGTTGAATCTCTGAATTGGTGTTCGCTTCAAGCTTGGTCACCCTAGAGGTGTGTCCAGCCTGGCAGTGCTACACGCCTCCTGCATAGCTAATTTTCCCGCCTGTCCTAGTTCCAGATGGTCCAGGCAGGGCGTGGCATTTCCCCTGTCTAGATGTCTTGGGTCGCATATCGAGGCACACCCGGCACCGCCATTGGTGGCGCAATCCCTGTCGTCATTCCAGACTCCAACAGGGAGCCAGAAGGGCATCATCCAACACCACATCCAAAGCATCCCAGACCTTGGATTTTATCCGGTTGAGCTATTAGCAGTCACCAGTCTGTTCTGGCGAGTGAACTTAAGCTGGAAAGGAACAGGTGTTCTGCTCATTCAAAAAGTGAATGAGCAATAAAGACTCCTTTAATTCTTGTTTTTATCTTGACACATTTGCGGTCTGCTCAAGGTCGGAGGTCAAATGTCAGTTTTTCTTTTTATTGTTGCAAATCTTCTGGAAAATGGCGTTTACTGTTCTTTCTCTTATTACAGTTAAAGGTTTTTGTCAAGTGAGCTGTCTGACAATCTTTATGAAACGAGGCTAAAAGACATCAGTGTTTTTTCTAAAACATTTAAATTGCTTGTAAATGAATAGTACAAGTATTTAAAAAAAAAATGGGAAATCCGAAAACTTTTTTTTGTTATTTAGAAGTATAATGCAAACCGATTTAAATAGAAGCAAAACAACTCAACACTAAACTTGGTGATGTGCAAATGACAAATTTGAAAATTTTGATTTCCAAACATTGTACACGATAGAGCTTTTTTCAGTAAAACCTCGTCGGTTGGAAGTTTTGTAGCCATTTCACTGGAAAATCTGCTGAGTGCAAATAAGTGTGCTGGCACTTCATGATTCAGGTATGTATTTATTAAAAGTGCTAGTTTTTAAACTTGATTTTAGAAACATTTTTACCCAGCCCTTATGACAGTGGCAAGTCAGCGGTCATGTGTATCCTATATGTGGCTAGATCGGGATTATATATTGAGAAAAAGTTATCTATTAAATCAAACAAAAGTGGTTGTGTACAGCAGACATGCTGAACTCGTGTATTTGAAGGTGGTTTAAATAGCTCAATACTTTAGTCTAGTGTTGATTTAAATCAGTGAACATTCTATGATGCAGAAGATAGTTGCTTACTTCTAGTCCTAGTTCTGCATTTTAGGAATCTTCATTGAGACCATGAATGGTCTGCCCACCTCCCGATCTAGGCATGGTTAGTCCATTAGAAATAATACACAACATATAATTTATGTAAACGAAATGAACTGCCGAGGTGAGGTATTTGCCAGTGCAGTGCTTCATGGATAAGGGAAGCTCCTGGATTCTCAAAGGGACAGAACGTATTCTCTGCTTTCAATGTAGTCTGTCATGTTTTCCCTATTGTACACTTCCACCTTTTTGCACCTCAGTTGCAGCAATGCAAGCTTTACATTGGTTGTTTGGAGTCCAGGAGACTTTATTCATGAACATTTTTCCTCTGATAGGCTCTTAAAGCATGCTGTTCATCATACGGACAGTGGCACCCTGTGTTTACAGTACATCTATAGAAAGTGTTCCACGGTCCACATACGCAGTGGGAATTATTCTGGTGGTACTGACTTGAAAGAAGACTTCTACAATGCAGAACTAGGACTATGAGTAACTTTTTTCTTTCAGGCCAGGTTTGTAGCGAAAGTTTTCCCATTGAAATATTAAATATTTTAATGTACAGTCCTGTTCAAACTGGAAATAGTTCATTCTTAAAGCTAGTTGTATTGCAGTACACATACCTTTGAAGTGTCTTTAAACCATACACAACTTGTCTTCTCAACTACCTTCCATCTGTAAGAAAAGGGGGGCTGTGGCTTTCTGTGTGAACATACTGCTGAAAGTCCGTTACCTGGCATTATCAAAAATGTTCTTGTGTTAACAATCAGGCCAAACACAGACAGTCAGTTTTCCAGAGTGCATTGCAGATAAGCATCATGGCCTCTAGAACATAAAAAGAGAGCTGCTGTGTTAACATGAATGCAATAGAATGCGAGAGAGAAGGCACATGCAGAAATGGAAGATCTTACTTACCTGTAATCCTCATTTTGTTACTTGTTTTAGTTGTAGAGTCCCATCTGATGGAGACATCTAGCCGCAGAATCCTTACCTTTGAACTTCCAGGCGTCAGGCTGGATCCAGTGGTGTCGGTTGACTCCACATGACGTGTTAGGCGACGTGTTTGTCATCGTGACGTCCGTGTCATCAATATAACCGTCACTCCTGTTCGCTGACATCAGTTCTTTTTTTTCTGCACCAGCCAGCACCGATCTGTTGAAGAGAGCTACCCCTGTGACTTTTTGACAGTTTTTTCGACCTTTTGTTGACTCCTTTGGTTGTGTTAGGATGTCCAGTGGGAAGACTTTAGAGTTGAAGCAGTGCGGTGCCTGTCATCACGCCATGTCTGCTACGGACCCTCACCTCGTGTATCTTTGGTGCCTGGAGCTCAACAACGAAACAAAGTCGTGCTCCGATTGCCGGGCCATGGCACCGAAGGCTATGAGGAGCAGTCCTGTGCCCCGGCAGCACCGTGGAGGTTGCCTCGTCTTTCTTGCTCTCGGTCGAGAGGAAGGTCCAAGCATCACTCCAGGTGCTCGAAGTCGGCAGGTAAGAGGTGCCACAAGAAGCCTAAGAAGTTGAAGCTTGCAACTTCGCCCTGTTCACTATGTGGTGACATGGAGAAGCCTCTGCATTCTAGGCCCACTCCACAGAGCGGGCACCTGGGTGGACTTCGCCTCTCTCTCCCCCTTTCTGGGGACTGGCGCGACCCCCATCCAACTCAAGGAGTTTTGACGCCATGTGTGCCGTGTTTGGGTGGGGGTACCCTGCCGGCACACCTTCGTGCCCCACAGGCCCAGGTGAAGGAGATCCCATGGGTTCCGTGCCTTTGGCTCCTACCCCAGCGCCAAGGCCTCCTCTTGGAATCGTTCCTGAGTCCGGACCAGTGCCGGTCGCTCCTCCACAGTTACCTTCACTGGTGCTGTGTCCACTGCCAAGGTCTCCAGCGCCGGTTGCGCCTCCTCCATCCTCATTCCAGATGATACGGAGCCAGTCTGGCATCCACCGGGGCTGGCGCAGACTGAGCCATACAGCTTCATACCGTCTAAACAGCCCTTTTCTGAATGTTTAGGGTCGGATTTAGAAGATTGGGAAGGGGAGCAGGATCCCTTACAAATCGTGCACGACAGGACATGGACTGTATAAGGAACTGGGTGATGCCAGTGGCCTGGACACCTCCCCAGATTCTGGCATGCTGTCCCCCCCGCCCCCCCCTTTCCCAACCTGGCTCCGGAGGAATGGGTGTCATTTGCTATGATGTGCGTAGGGCTGCGGAGGTCCTGGACCTGCAACTTCCTACAGTGGCGGTCAAGACCAATGTCTTGACGGTGGTCCTGCAGCCTTGTGTCTCCTCATCTAAACCCTTGCTGCCTTTTCATGAGGCCTTAACAGACTTTCTTCTGGGCACCTGGTCCAAACCCAGCACAGGGACTCTTGTGGCTCGAACAATTGGCCATCGCCATCGCCATCCATGCACCGGGCGACCCAGTTTTTCTCACTGCCCATCCCACCCCCAAAACTTGGCGGTCCAAGCTTCCACTTCCCGTGAAGCGTTCCCTTCACAGGGAATCCAAATGGCTGGAGACCTTTGGAAAGAAAATGTTCTCTTTCACCACCCTCGCATTGCGGTTGGTGAACACTGCATGACTTTTGGGCCATTATTCCCATTCTATATGGGACATGGTTGCTCAGGTGCTGCCTAGGGTCTCGGATGAGGACCGGATCCTGGTCTCCCAAACAATATCAGACAGGAGAGACAAAGCGAAGCTTGGCATTCGCTGTGGCTTGCACATGACAGGCTCGCCCAGCAGAGTGATTTCTTTAACGCTGGCCATCAGGTGCCGCGCTTGACTAAGGACGCCTGGTTTTCGGGGGATGTCAATGTGAACCTCATGGACATGTCTATTGATGGCTCACGTCTCTTCAGAGACAAGGCTGATGCAGCTTTTGAGCGCTTCAAGGATTTGCTACAGCCAAATCCTTCCCCCCCCACCCCCCCACACCCCCCCCCCACACACCACCTAGCCTGCGCCTGCCGTTTTCTCCTTTCGTGGTTTCAGAAGGAGCTTCCAACCATGCCACCCATATTCCAGCCAGCGTCTTCCGCAAGCTCAGCAACCTCTGCTGGGATGTGGCAGTGGTGGTTCATCCCGCTCTTGAGGGTGGGGAGGCCAGAAGTCGAGCCAAGCCATTATCCTCTCCTGCACTGCAAAACCTTCCTAGTCCGGTCCTTCAGGGTCATGAGCGTCCAGTGGGTGGCAGTTTACGCCATCACCTCCACCACTGGAGCAACTTCCCCCACCTGCAGGTGGGTGTTGCAGACAGTTCAAAGGGGATACTCCCTCCCCTTCAAGATTACCCCTCCCTCTATGCCTCCAACTCATGACCAGCTGATCATCTTGTGCTACTCCGCAAAGAAGTCATGGCTCTCTTGGCCAAGGGAGCTATAGACAGGGTTCCCGGGCCAGAAATAGGCCCTGGTTGCTATTCTAGCTGCTTCCTGGTTCCAAAGAAGGCCGGAGACC
Organism: Lissotriton helveticus; assembly: GCF_964261635.1. Lineage (NCBI taxonomy): Eukaryota > Metazoa > Chordata > Amphibia > Caudata > Salamandridae > Lissotriton > Lissotriton helveticus. The sequence goes on from NC_136070.1 coordinate 72,406,877, forward strand.
TCTGTCCTATCCTTGACCTCAGAGCCCTCGGCTACTTCCTCAAGAAGGAGAAATTCAAGATGCTCACTCTGGCCCAGGTACTGTCTGCCCTAGACCCGTGAGACTGCATGGTACTTGCAGGATGCCTATTTCCACATTCCCATCCTGCCTGCCCATCGTTGCTACCTGTGATTTACAGTGGGCCAGGAGCACTTTCAGTTTGCTGTGCTCCCCTTTGGCCTCACCAGTGCCCCGCGGGTGTTCACGGAGGTGATGGCGGTGGTCGCAGCTCATTTGCGGAGATCAGGGGTTCCAGTCTTCCCTATCTCGATGACTGGCTGTTGAAGGTGGGCTCATCCCAAGCACTCGTATCATATCTCCAGGCTTGCATTCGCTGGGGTTCACTATCAACGTGAAGAAGTCACACCTGACTCCCTCTCAGACGCTCCCCTTCATCAGAGCAGTTCTGGACAAGGTGCAGTTTCGGTCTTATCCTCCCGAGCGGCAAGTCCAGGATATTCGGGCTATGATGCTGATATTTTAGCCTCTATCCTGGATTTCGGTGAGAATGTCTGAGGCTGTTGGGCCTCATGGCTTCTTGCATCCTTCTTGTGGACCATGCCAGATGGCACATGCGGGCTCTGCAATAGGACCTGAAGTTCCAATGGACGCATCTGTGAAATCTCATTGACTTGGTCCAGATCTCGTAGGACACTGTGAAAGACCTGCAGTGGTGGTTATCAAACCGCGTTTGGGTCAGAGGCAGACTCCTCTCCCTTCTCCATCCAGACTTCACAGTCGTGAGGGATGGGGCAGCCATCTGGGAGAGGTGGAGATCAGAAGACTGGTATCCGGCAGAGGCCTGGCTCCATATAAACCTGATGGAGCTTTGGGATATCTGGCTGGCACTAAAAGCCTTCTTGCCATCCATCATGGGGAGGTTAGTTCAGGTGTTCATGAAAAACATGACTGCCATGTGGTACTGCAACAAGCAAGGCGGGGTAGGGTCATGGAACCTGTCTCAAGAGGCTTTGCGTCACTGGACTTGGCTAGAACAGCAGGGCATTTCCCTACCGGTTCAGCATCTGGCTGGTTCTCAACGCCAGAGCGGACAAACTCAGCCGAAGGTGCCTAGCAGATCACGAGTGGTGTCTCCATACGGAGGTGGCGCAAGAACTCAACGTTGGGGGGATCCTTGTTTAGATCTGTTCGCCTCCGTGGAAAACGTGCAATGTGAGCAGTTTTACACGCTAGAGTTTCCGAAGCGGCTCTCGCTCTGCAGCGCTTTTCGTCACGAGTGGAGCGCTGGCCTCCTGCACACCTTTCTGCCCTTACTTCTCTAATCCAGATTGCTCAAGAAGATCAGAAGCAACCAGGCACAAGTCATTCTTGTGGATAAGGACTGAGCACAGAGAGTCTGCTATCTTGAGCTTCTGGCAATGAGTATCGATCCTCCGATCATGTTGCCCATTGGGCAAGATCTCCTGTCGCAGCAGCAGGGGAGGGTTCACCACCAGAACCTGTCCACTCTCCGCCTCCTTGCGTGGAGATTGAGCTGACGGCTTTCGACCTTCCTCCCAAAGTCTGAGGTTATTTTGGCAGCCAGGCATCCCTCCACAAAGTCTGTATACGCATGTCGATGGTCCACATTTTGTAAATTTTGAACAGAACGGTCTGCCTCATTTATTTTTGTAGTGTTCCAACGGTTTGAGAGTTTATTATCTTTGCTTCGGCATTACCATAAAGATTATTTAATATTTTCACTAGTTATAGAGGGAAATTAAATGTTCTTAAAACTGCAAATAAGATTTCCCAAGGAACTAAATCAAAAGCTTTTTCAGCGTCTATCATGATTATGGTAGCCTCGGTCTTTGTGAATGTAAGAATCGATTGCCTGGACTAGAAAGTTGGTATTGCTTGCCAACATTCTCCCAGGCAAAAAAACCTGACTGATCTCTATGGACCACTAATTGGGCAGCAGTGGTCCGTCTTAGTGCCATAATTTTGGTAAACAATTTGTAATCTGTGTTTAAAAGGCTGATCGGGCGATTAGAGCCGGAATTGTCGGTGGTTTACCTTTTTTGATGGAGCATATGATCTGCCTCAGAGAAAGATTTCGGAAGATGGTTTCCTTCTATAATCGCATTAAATAGCTCAACTAAAATCTCAGTTAATTGAGGCAGAAAAACCTTATAGAATTTGCCATTGGGGGACCCCCTAATCACTTCCTGAACCTTTTCAGTTGTAATCGGGGCTACTATAAGAGTTTGCTGGAAGTCGTTGAGTTTGAGTAGTTGGTTAGGATTAAGAAATTCTTCTATGGCAGAGGAAGGGGTTTGTGATGAAAATGAGCATATTTCCTTATAGTGTGAAAGAAAAAACGCTCCAATATCCGTCATTTGGTCTACTATTAGATTTCTATTTTCATCAAAAATGGTTTTAATTGTTGCTTTATTAGATCTCTTTTTTAAAGACCATGCCAGAATCTTACCAGCATATTCACTTTCCTCGTAAAGTTTCTGAAAGCATATATTTTGGTTGACAATGGTAGTAGAAACGTATAAGGATTTTAAATCGCTTAGAGCTTTGTCCAAATTATTTTTTGTGCTTGGAGAATAGTAGATTATGTCGCTGGACTGCTTGATCTTAGTTATGCTTTAGCGCCAAAGCTGTAGCCCTTCTTGATTTAGCTATATTAGACTTGTATGAAATTATTTCGCCTCTAATATAAGCTTCACAAGCATTCCAGACAAAGTTAAGGGGAGCAGACCTCTTGTTTTTCTCTAAAAACTCCTTGATTTTTATTTGCATGGTCGTGACCATTCTTCCTCCGTAAAGAGGGAATTTATTTTCTTCCTCAGTTAAGAGAGAATTGTCTAAAGTCCAACGAGGATGTTCACGTCTAACTGAGTTAATCTTGATTTCTATTACTGGGACTGAATGATCTGAAAATGGGTTTGCAAGGATATAGGTCTTACCTCATTCCCAGTAATGTGAAATAAAAAAAGTCCGTTCTCAATGCAGAGTTGTATCTTTTTGAAAAGCAAGTATATATGCGTGCCTGAGGGTACCGAATTTGCCAGGGATCTAAAAGAGCGAATTCCTGTATAACGGTGTCGGCACATCTCGCTGCTCTAGGCTTATTTTGGGACTTTATCTTTCGTGAAGAATGAGCTGCAAATTCTGTATTAGGTTAAAATCGCCCCCTATGATAATATGGCCTGGAAGTTGAGAGAGAGCGTCTTAAAGACCCTCCAGTGGAGTTGGGTCGTCGACAATTGGGCCACAAAAACTATCTGCAAGATTAGGTTGCTCATCTTCCAGCTCACGATAATCCATTTAGCGTTGGGGTCTTTTATGATCTGTAAAACTTCTCCACCACAGTACTGAGTAAACAAGATTGCTACTCGCCTAACAGCCACCCTTCCGGAGGCAAATAAAGCTTGAGAAATAAAACTCTGTAGCTTGCAAAGAGATGTATCGTCTCTTAAAAGTAAGATAATCTAAATTTGTGCAGAGACCAGCCTCTGTAGCGTAGCTTTCAATTCGACCTGGTTATTAGCCCCATTGATATTACAGGAAGCCAATCTAATTATTTGTTGTTTGGACATAGGGACTTAGAGTTGCGCCGGAATAATAAAACTATAAGATTCAAAATGTTTTATTTGCCTTGGAGCTTTGAGTCTTATCAAAAAAAGTAAACAATATTTTTACTAACTGTAATTTTTCTGCTTTAACCCCCTAACACACCTGAGTGAAGCACCCCCCTTTAAAGACCGTACCAGTCACAAGCCCAAAAGGCTGTACTACCCATACCCCTGTGCCCCATAAATGAGTACTTTGATATGGTAAACAAAATCTCGTCCTCAGGAGGAGCAGTGGATAGCTCAGAATTATTAGAGCTTAGATTAGTTGATCCATGAAGGTTGATCTTTTCTCCTTTTTTCTCGATGCATGCCTATGCGTATTACTAAAAAGATGAGGCAAAATAAGAGGGAAAATTGAAAAAAAGAAAATAAGGGGGGGGGGGGGCTCCTGGCCCTTCTTACCCTCCATCCTGCTTCACTATATGTAGAAATTCTTTACCTTGATCAATAGACAGAAAAACATGTGTGCATCCTTTGTAAAGCACTCTCAGTTTTGATTGCTGCAGAATCCCAGCGGGTGCCCTTGAGTTTTTAAATTCGTTGATCAATCCCACAAACTCTTTGTCTTCGAGCTGCTAGTATCGACATGTCTGAGAAAATCCGAAACGAAAAGGTCTCCGATGTGGAGAAGGATTTTTTTTTAGATTTCCTGAGATAAATGCTGTTCTTTTATTCATACGTCTCCAAAACATGGTCACTATCGTCTGAGGAGATTTAGCATCTTCTTGAGATCACAGGTATTTTCCATTCCACCTGGCGCAAGACTCGTGGATAGTATTTGCAACCTGAAAGAGGGCATTTCACCATCCAGTATCGGTCTGGTTTCATAGATACCACAAGAGACTGGAGGCAGTGGGGAGAATGATGGCTACCTAGTGGTGTAATGCCAACTCTAGTGGTCTCCTGAATAGGGATGCCATTCAGCATGGAGCATCTCATGTCTCACCTGCCTGAGGAGTATCAGAAAATGAGCTACGGCAGTGGTCGCGGGCAAGAGTATTGTGAACTGATTCCTCAAATCTGAACTGGACGTGACAAATAAAGCTAGCAAACATCTCACCACAACATTATTCTGCAAAGGCACACATGTATGTATTTCTGCTTTCAAGCAGGAATACAGGCCAACATAGTGGATGTACCTCTTGCAGGCATATATCTGTTCCGACCAGAGGTTGGTCAGACACTTGAATCTACAAAAAAAGGCCAATGATATGGCTAAGGCCGTGGGCCCTCTGCAGTCTCCAGATATTTAACCCTGTCCTTAAAAGGTGTGGTGTCATTTGACAGAGAGACTACTTACACCTTTCAGACAACCCACGTGGAGTCTGTTCCTGCAAACAGCACAGTGACAACCACATCAACAGTGAAAGGAATTTTTGAGGCTGGGGCAAGCCAAGAGGAAGCATCACTAGAGGGGCAACCGCAAAGCCATCCAGGTGACTCTGATTGCTCTCCACTCACAAAGCACCTGTAGGTGGAGATAATAGGAACTCCAAAGCACCTGGAAGTCCATAACTACAGACCAGTGGGTGCTAAATCTAATACAACATGGTATTGTATAGAACTTCTAAAAACACCACCTACAATATTACCGGAACAAAAGTACAGAAAAGACCAGCAGCAGAAAGTTCAAAGAGACGTCCAAGAACTATTACAGAAAGATGGAATAGAAATGGTCTCCCTAATGGAGAAACTGGTGTCCCCTCTGTCTATCTTCTGGTCCCAACACAATATTTAACCCAAAGGTTCCAGATGACAACCCTCCAGGTGGTACCTTTACTGTAAAAGGACTACCTGGTTTCCATTGATTTTACGGATGCCCACTGCCACAGCCACCCTTAACACAGGCAATATCAGGTTTGTGGTGACAGTAGGACGTTATCAGTTCAAAGTGCTACCTTTCAACATAAAATTGCTGCCAAGTGTGCTTAGCAAAATATTAGTAGTGGTATCATCCCACCTCAAAAAACAGTTTATTCATGGCACACTTACCTGGAAAAATGGCAGCTAAAGGTGGGCACATTCAAGCAATGCTGACCTATGGAAAGTGGTGAACCTACTGCATCAGCTGGAGTTTGCAGTGAATTGGAAAATGTAGTCCCCAATCCCTTAAATGAAAGACTTTCCTGGGGGAAATCTGAACTACTCAGTCAAAACAGTATGGTCCCCTTCCTTGATGATGTCCCAGGCATTTCAGGACCAGGTGGGCTCCTACCAGATGTCTGTCTCTGCCAGGGAAGACTTTAATCAAGCTGTTGAGTATGATAACTTCTTGCATTCATATAATGCTAAATATGAGATTACACATGAGACCTATTCCAGAAAGGCTAAACAGCCAGTGGTCGCAAACATTGGTGAAATAGGAGAATCTAGTGGTTTGTAATTGATAAGCTCAGCAAATAACTGAAATTGTCGAAATATGTTGAAATGGAGCCCATTCACTACAGACAAAACACAGGTTATCATAACTAGATTATTTTAGCTAATGACCTTAAAAAATATATTTTATAAGAGTGTTAACTTCAAAAGTAGAACGCATGATGTCCCATCCGGTTCCTCCCTCGCCTGGTCTTTTAAGTCCAGGATACTGTTCATAGCAGCCATACACAGCAAAGTTTACAGATAGAGCACCTTCAGGGAGAAAACAGTGGTATAACAAAAACATGACAATCAAGCAAAATCTCTGACCAGCCCGCTAGATATCAAGGATGGATTGCTTTATGAATCTATGGAATTGTGATTATCTGTTTTCAGTATATTAGGACTCTCCTGTCAGCCAGTGGTGTCTAGTGGGTGCTGAGTCGCCCAACATGGGTGCAGATATCATGTCTAAGCGCATGTTCTCAGGGCCAGTTAGCCCTCATCTGTGCTCCAGCCTCCCCGGAGTCCCATAATGTGGTATGTCAACTAGTACCTGAGTACATGCCTCTTCCCAGCTCCTGGAATGCAATCCCCTACAAACCTCCGTTTGCAACTCCATCCTTGCAGATTGTGGCCCCACAGGGCCTTCCAAGCCGTGGTTAGGTGTGTGGAGAGTATGAGTGCCAAGTCCGTGGATCTAATAGTGGTGGCCTAGCCCTTGGTCTGATGAACTAACCTATTAGGGATGCCCCTGATGTTTTAGCCTACTGAGGTCCTGCTGATATCTGTTTGTTCATAACTTTGGTGGTGTTTGACAAATCTGCAGTCTGGGTTTTAGATGTGAATGATAACTATAATTTTCCTTATCTGGGCATTTTCTGGGTTTTTAATAATGCTCTAAAAGTGTGGATCTCGGTGTCTAACAAGAGCATTCTTTAGCATAGGTTATATTTTGTGAAATATAAATTTATATCTAAGTAAACGTAAGTGGATTCCATGATTCCTAATGAACCTTTTTGTGGTAACATGTCAGATTCTAGTTCTGCACTGTCCCTAGTTACAGGCCACATTTTAGTAACATTGGTCATATCATTAAATACAGACACACACTTCCAAACTGCAATAAAAACAGCACAACTTGATTTAGTTTCACAACATGAGCAAAACAAACAAAGGAGCATATCTTAACACAACCCTCTCCCTCTCACCTACCCTGTTCAATCTGTACGTCACCCCGCTGGCAAATCTCGTCAGAAGGCATGGCTTTGATTTGGTCTCGTACGCCGATGATACGCAACTTGTCATTTCTATAAGCGATCGGCCAGTGACCATAGCAGCCAGGTTTCACATCTGCCTCTCCGAGATCATGGCCTGGATGAGCCAGAATCATCTGAAAATAAACACCAATAAAACGGAGGTGATTGAGTTTGGGCCGGGACAATCGCTGTGGAACCAGTCCTGGTGGCCCTTGGAGGCAGGAGACCGCCCTCCCCATTAGAAAAAGTCAGGAACTTGGGCATTATCTTCTATACCAAACTGAACTTTGGCCCACCGATAAACAATTTGATTTCATCATGCTGCTATCTTCTAAAAACTCTGAGGAAAATACTCTTGTATATTCCCAAAGACCTCCAAAAGACTGTGATGGTCGATCTCCTATTATCGAAACTGGACTATTGTAATGCCCTGTTTCTGGGGATTGACAAGTACCAGCTGCAAAAACTGCAGTCTTTGCAAAACGCCGTAGCAAGATTTCTACTCGGTATTCCCAGAGGTCAGCCAACTTCGGCTGGCATAAAAACCCTGCATTGGATGCCTATTAAACAGTGTGTCGAGTTTAAAGCTCTAACTGTGGTACACAAAGCAATTTATGGTGGTGGTGCCAAGGATCTCCAAGCTCTTTTTACACACTACATTCCCACCCGTCCCCTCAGATCAGTCAACCAGGGTCTTATTGATACCGCAAGGATAAGACTGGCAAGATGGGGGGGGAGGGGGGGCAGAGCAATCGCGCATTGTGCATCCAAACTTTGGAACAAGATGCCGCTCCTTCTGAGGACTCAATCCAACCTCCAGCTTTTCAGAAGGAGCTTGAAGACCTGGCTGTTTACAGCCGTAGAAGATCTTACCCCCCAGCCTTTCCCTCTACACATCTCAGCGCCAAGACGCCTCGGCATTCGAGTGCTTTACAAGCATACATAAACATAATGTGTCAACACAGTAGCCCCCATCACTCGTCCACTCTTTTCCCCAACTGACTTGTAGATGGCTGGCATTTTCCATTATTTACTGAATTACACAATATATAGTGTATATTTGGACAATTAAATATGTAAGCTTAGGGATCATTTTAGCGAAGGTTTCTTGCTTACAGACTTGGGGTTAAGTTTCCCAACTAAGTTATGACACTGGCTCTGGGATATACCATGGATACTTGCCTGCATGTAGACAAGTTAACATGAAATCGCGTATTTTTAAATGATCTCAGTTTATTAAAATCATCATGGCATGACGCAGCCTAAACCAATGATCAATTAGCCGCCTTTTTAAATGCGGTTATCAACCAGAAGATCCCATGGTGACTTACCACGACAAGAGTTTTCAGCCAAACATTGTTGATCCTTTGAGTTTTGGTCTGTGCAGTAATGGAAAGGGCTACAAACAGATTAAAACAAGTATGAAGCGGGGAGGATTCTAGAGGTCAGAGATGGCCATGGACACTGCATTATGGGGATTTCCTATTTCGGGTGGCTTATGGAAGTTGCCCTCTTTCAACTCAGCAGAGAGCAGGGGATTTCTTCCATAAAAGCCAGGTGCTGCGGGTTTAGCACTTCATATGTGATTTCAAGGACAAATCTTTTTAAGGAGGCAGTGTATTTTATGATAGGGGCAGAGTGCTTTAGTGCTAAGCACTTGCATGCCAGAAGAGGGTTAATGTTTTGTTGCCAGTGTGTTTAGCAGCCCTCTGATCCATTATCTGCTTACCATTGTATTGAGACATTTGCACATTGACTTTACTTTAAGTCATGCAAAGAAAGGCTTTCCGTTATGTCCTGTCAATTTATGTTGATCTGTTTCAAATGGGTGCTACTTCTAGAGATTCCATAATTAGAAGCATCCAGATAGATTTTTGTAATTGTGCCATCGCCTCTGGAGTGCTCTAGCAATCCCTTAAAGGCGCCATCCGCTTAGGTAACAGATTATTTTCCTACACAGTTTAAAAGAGGTTTTAAACTGGGCTTCAATTGATAGATGCCTCCTAAATTCATTTTCTTTCCAGGAGAGCATATCTATAATTACATAAGTCTTTTGTAGTGATTTGACTCCCTAGAATATTCTTGTGTGGTCGTTTCCAACCAGTATAGTTAAACATGGTCATTGAAATGGGCAGCTCCCACAGCCTGTCCAGATGAGAAGCTCATCTGGACAGGCTGTGGAATTTCGAGAAATCTTACATCTATATAAACAACCAGGCGTGCCGTCCTGCATGTCTTGCACCTGACTGCCCTGAACTGAGAGAGGTGGACATGATTTCCAGACTCACTGGAACGCCCTCTGTGCCAGGCGAGGACCAAAGCTATTTGTGTATTGTTGGTTCCTGTCAGTGGCACAATGACCAGAACAACAATGCAATTACCAGTGACTGAGATTAATTCTGGTATGCCACCAATCCCTCTTGTTGCGATGGGCATACTGAGACATGGGTCCAGTAGGGTTTTGCCTTTTGCTCGAGCTTCATGTCCTAAATGCAGCGCCCAATAAGGCTGCAACTGGTTTGAGTTTCCTACCTGATGGAAATCTGGCTTAGATTTTTCCTTTGAATATTGTTGGTCCCTGTCTGAAGTGATACAATAAGTTAAATTAATGAGCGAATGCGTTATTAATTTAAGCATTCCATCCATCATTTTTGTCCTCTGTTCTTTTAGTGTGGTCATGTTATATGGTTTTACTGCTTGATAAGGTTATTCTGAGTTTTCTGTCTCTTGCTGTAGGTGGGGTCAATTTTTTTCTTTTGCCCTGCATCATTTAGCTGCGGAGATGCAGTTGCATCGTCTCTGTCCTAAGTGGACTTCTATATAGTTGTTTTTATTTTCAGCATTCTAAAAGGCAATTGGATCTTTAACCCATTGCTTCTGTAGTTCCCTAAGGAGTATGCAGAAGTGAAACTGACTGTTAGGCCGGGTTCTGCTATGTATTAAGCAGTGCTTTTCAGTTGGCTTAAAAGAACCTTTAGGTAGCTACAGGCTTACAAGAACCTTCTGAAGTGATTAGGTGCAATCTACAAAGAGGGAATGACAGGCACGTGTCAAGTAGGTGCTCACTTAATGCTTTTATCAAGCACTGATGCCTAGGCGAAGTGAGGGTGGTTTTACGAGAGCTGCCTTGCAGCATTCTTTGGTCTGAATTGTTTGCTTTTGTGTATTCTAGATGCTTATTGGAAGACCTTTGTGTTCATAATTCCCATAACCTGTAATGTTCCTTGTTGTAATTAATAGAATCCACCATTGGTAAGTGGTTTTCTAGATCGAAGTTGTTGTGAAGGGCTGAGTAAAGCTAAGATACTAAATTTCCTTCACAGTACATGATGGGCCACAAAACATCTTGAGAAGACAACTGCTCCTTGGTGCTTCAGGCGATGAGAGATTGTGTTTGGCCAGCTCCCCCTGCAGTAAGAAAGGCAATAGAGGCCCTTGTCTGAATTATCCCCATCGTTGACCAATTCAAGCAAACTTGCTATGCCTTGTGCAGTAAAGGATGATGTATAGACATGTTTGAAGGTGGTCTGAAACCCCACTCTCTGCTTGCACCAATCGATGTATGTAGTTTTGGAGTACATCGACTAATTCTATTTATTAGGAGTGAAGACTGCAATTTCTGTTCCAGATTAGTCCTGTATCTTGATTTAAAGACAATTTCTAGAATACTGTGTAGCCTACATAAAAATGTAAAATATATATACACATATAAACTCTAATGAAAATTAAAGTTCAAGCATTAAAGAAGAGACCTAGCATGGAGTTCTACAGGGTCCTGCTCTTAGCCCAACACGTTTTAGTAGTTATGTTGCTCCACTGGCTGAACTGATTACTACTTTTGGTTTTCAGTTCTATGGCTATGCAGACGATACTCCGATCATAAGTATGGAAGGGTATCACAGCTCCCAATAGGTCCATTTCAAATACTATGTAGTTGATGTAGGTAGCAGAATAAAGGCCAACTCTCTATTTAAATACCCAAAAACTGAAATCTTGGTGTTTGCCAGCTTTTACTTTTGGTCTCCCTCTTGATGGCCCTATTCGCTAAGGGCCTGTTTCATCCTGAGAGCCAGTGTTCGTAATTTGGGAGTCGTGTTTGATGCCACAATTCCTTTTGAACCTCATGTCCGAAAACTTATGACTACCGGCTCCCTGATCATGAAGCTACTAAAAATGATTTTACCTTAGTGGAGAAGTGTGGCTCACTGGTTAGAAGCGGCAGACCCTGATGCAGAGGTCTAGCCCGGACCAGGGTTCAATTCCTGCCTCGGCGGCTCTTGGGCTCAATGTCTGCGGACCTGATAATTCTCGCCTCAGTGCTTACTCTAATCATGGGTCTCACTCTGCAACTCTGGGCAATAGCTTGCTTAATTTCCACAACGGCCCCAACAGCGCTGGGATGCCTGGTTTCACCTTGGGGGTTCCCTGGAGGGGGCATCTCACAGGGAAAGCCAGGAAGGGTTCCACAGCGGTATACAGCGCCAGGATGCCCCGAGATGGGGTGGCAGTGCGCTTTACAAGTATACATACATTTACATTTATTTACATTCCATAAACATCTAAGCAGTAGTGATACAATCCCTGATTGTTAGCAGACTGGATTTCTGCAGTGCAATCCACTGTATGTCAGTCTTCCAGCTTTTTTAATACACAGATTGCAGCTAACTCAGATCGCCACAGCAAGATTCGTACTAGACGTTGATCTCTGAAACTTTGTCTCCCAATACAGAAAATAAGCTATTTTATGGCCCTCTGCTAATGCTATAAGGCTTTCTATCCTGTACACGACACTAACTACATTTCCTCCATGTTCAACAGATGCACTCGCCCCAGAATGCTACCCTCTACCTCTTCCATTATTTCAGTCGTGCCCAAATATCAGTAGGCAAGACTTGGCGGACAAGCTTTTTCAGTAGTAACAGTATGATGAAATGTATGATTTTTTTAGTCTTTTAATCATGATTTGTGTATATGTGCTTTTATGGTCATAAGTTGGCAGAATAAAGTTTTTGACTTGACAGTATTAGCAGCGCAGGCATGGAACAATCTCCACACTTTCTTCCTTCAGAACTCAAACTTCTAAAATTGTGCCAATCTCTAAAAACCTACTTATTTCAACAATTTGCAGTGCATAGATGCTTCATTTTTAGCGCCATGACACCTTTGGGTAATTGCACGCTCTCTAGTCTAAACGAATGAACAATAAAAATAAAGTATGAAAAGTCTTTTGTAATCCATACTATCCGAATGAAGGCTGATGCAACTTCTCACTTTATTTTCTAACATTAGGCTGGCATTCTTTCAGATGACTCGTATAGATAAAGTTGGACAAATATGCTGGGCTTATTTGGATAAATATCCTTTTTGTAAAATCCACTAGTTCTTTCGCTACCCTTACTATGAATACTTAAAGCAGAATTTGGTGGTTCTCACTTTACAGGAGCACATTCTTCTCAGTTGAATGTTCTGAAGTCAGCACTTATTTTCATGGCACACTACACAATTGAAAGTTGCACTGGCATTTGCTTTCCTATATTCTGGATAGATGTTCACAGAGAAAATGGCACAGGTCCAAACCTATAAGTCAGAAAAGAGGAAGTTAGTGTTTAGGTAATCGCACCTGGGTACACCTTACACACTCATGTAACTATCCTTTAGGCATTATTTTTGTGGGTCGACTTATATTTGTATTAATTTTAAAATATTACAGGGTGACTAGGCACAAGCCAAATATTTCCATTGGAGAGATTTGAACGCGCTTGATTTTGGGGAGTGTGTACCTGGGAGAAATTATAAACCCATATGGGCTTCATCCTTTTGTGAATTAACAGGTATTACATTTCTAAACCTTTGTGAATGTTGTTTAACAATGCAAATGTGTATATTTGTGTATTCTTCATTATGTCCAAGATTGTGAGGTAGAATCTTGAAATAAATCGTTTTCTGACACCAATAGACTACCACATCATTTCCCCTGGCTGGAGCTCATGGGGTCAAGACCTGAGCGGTTGAAGGTGACAAAAATAAACTGGCTATCCAGATGGACTTGGACCTTAGGCTAACACAACAGATAAATTCTATGGTAAGGACATACTACTTCTACCTCCACTCCATGATTGCTCATCTCTTGGAACTATTTATCTTATCACCTACTGGCAATCATCTAGCAGGTACTCTCACCCACATTAAGCCAGTATTCTACACCCATGTGTATCTAATCCTCTGCTACACAAAAAGCACAAAGAATGCAAATCACCAAAAACCTTCCCCTACCTGCCATGAGGGCGCTCTCCTCACTCCCTATTGCCCAAAGAATTCAGTTCAAAGCCTTTTATAACAAGGTAATTGTATTTTTCTTGTATAAACCAGTTTTTCACTTGCCCAAAGACATCAGAATTTGATTTTCTGTTTGTGTCCGTAGCTCCTCAAAGAAAAGCATTTTGGGAATTGGGGGGTAAGGGGAATTTGTAGTGTTGGCTGCATTATTCTGGAAAACAATGCCTATTCATATACAAGCAGTCAGAAACCACCTGGCTTATCAGAAGACCTGGTATTGTAGGTTCCTCCCGCCCATGCACAGAGAAAGCTGTGCACCGTATATATCGTATGGATAACCATAATATGCGCAACCTGCTGTCCTTCCCAGACACCACTCATGGGAACACCTTCAGTTGGAATTATTTGATTTTGGTTTGATTTGTTTACATTATTTACAGATATAAAAAGAATTCTTACAAAAACATGAACCAAAAGCCTTCGGCATGGGAGGGTTGCTGTTCAAGTTATAGAAGCAAAAATTTAAGCAAAGAATTCTCAAAAAACTGATTTCTTTTTAAACTAATCACATTTGTTTTTTGAAAATGGTCACTTGCAGGCTGGGGTGAGAGGTAGAATATTTTGCTGTGTTACATTCAACAAATGGCTAAAACAGACTGCTAAAATTGAACGAAACTCCCACTGAACTGTAGAGGTTGTATCACCCCTATTCGGGCACTTTGGTGAGTTCCATTCTCAGGGCCTATGAAGCCAACGCGACCCCCCCTTCTATACGGAGCAGAGCTCGGTGGGACTAATTCATCAGTGCTGCCCTAGATGGAAATCCTTGAGACTGAGCTGTGAGGATCATAGCCCAATAAACTGCATCACACAACCACATACATCATACTAATGTCAAGTAGACCACTATAGAGAGAACTGAAGCTAAGTACACGGTCTACTCTCAGTACACCACAATTTTGCCAAGAGGAGGGTAAATAGGCTAAAATAGTCAGTGCACCATTTATATTTGCCTCCATTATGATCATATATTTTTATGACCTACATTGACACCAATTCCACATAAGAAAAGGAAGTTTGCGTTGGAGGATGTGTTTTTTTAAGAGGAATTAAGGGCTTACCCTATACCAAACAAGAAAGACTGCATCTGATAGAGACCATTAGTTGTACAACTTGTAGATTCCTTACCTTAGAACTTCCCCCCCCAGGCGTCAGTCTGGATCCAGAGATTTTTCAGCAGCGATACCTCGGAGTGCCTTTTGGTGGCGTTGGTAGGCTCCACGTCTGTGTCGTGGGCGCCGGAATGACGTTGCGGGACCTATATAGACTTATGCGTGCTGACGCCAGTTCTTTCTCTTCCCACACGAGCCTAAGCGCAGATCCAGAGAGAGCTACCCCATACATATTTTTGTGCTCGCCTTTTTCGACTTTTGTCGACTTCTTTTTCAAGTCCTGGTTGGACTCCTGGTGCGTCAAGGATGGCCCAGCATAGGACCGGTTTCAAGCCCTACAGCTCCTGCCACAGGATTATGTCCTTGACGGATCTGCACCTCATGTACCTCTGGAGCACGACCACAACCCAAAGTTGTGCTCAGAGTATCGGGCCATGAATCTGGAGGCTTTGCTCGAGCAGTCCTGAAAGCTGTTTGAGCCCGGCGCTTGGCCGCGCGTCTCCCCTGTTAGTGAAAGGTCCCGAGAACGGTTGCAAAGCCCACACTCCTAGTCTCATTCCAAGTCATCGGAGAGGTCTGGTTTGCACAAGAAGTTGTCGAAGAAGCACAGGCATTCTATGACTTCACCCTGTCGGTCAGCCAGCGCGATGCAGGACTCGTCGCTTGAAAGGTCCGTCCCCGGAGCCCCCTTGCCTTTCCGGGAGCCAGAGCGTCTCCTACCCAGATTAACAAGTTTTATGAGGCCTGTTACCTCATTTTTGTGCAGCCTGGCTCTGCAGGTGCGCATTGTGGGTCCATGGAGTTGGTTGGAGGCACTAGGCCTTCGACGCCGGTGGCTTCTGCTGGACTCCGGAGGGCCCCTGTGGATCCGTTCTCGGATCCGGACCAACGCTGGTAGATCTTACTTGACTTTCCCTGTTGTCTGCCCCGGCGAGGACGCTCCCGACATCAACCTGCCCCCTGTTAGCGTCGACGACATCCCCGTCTACGACCTGGACACTGAGTCAGAACGACGTCTGTTCCGATGCCAGAAGGCACTTTTGTCCCTATGTTCCTCCCTGATGTGGCTTTTGGTCCAGGAGGTGAGGAAGTGGAATGGGAGGGACAGATGGACCCTTTAACTGACCAGCTTGAAGAATCTGTGGACTGGCAAATGGACCTGGAGAGGCCAGTGGTTTGGACACTTCCCCTGACACTGGCTTGCTTTCTCCCCCTACTGTGGCTATGAAGGAGGGAGCTTCCTATGCTGTGGTGGTGAGGAGGGCGGCTGAGGCCCTTGACCTCGAGCTCCCTGCGGTGGCAGTCCGGATTAACCTGACAATGGTGCTTCAGCCTTGGGATACCACTTCACAACCCCTCTTGCCCTTCAATGAAGGCCTCGCTCATGTCCTGCTGGGCACTTGGAACAAGCCCAGCACAAGGGCTCCTGTGGACAGGACAGTCGCTCACCGCCTGCTTTCGGCGACCTAGCGTTCCTCACACAACATTCCTCCTCTGAGAGCTTGGTTATCCAAGCCGCATCTTCTAAGTTTGCATTTCCTTCTGCACCCTCCGATAGGGAACCCAAGAAGCTGGACCATCAAAGAGGATGTTTTTCCTCCAGCTTAGCATTGCGGTTGGTAAATACCGCTTGCCTCTTGGGCTGATACTCCCATACCATCTGGGATACGGCTGTGCAGGCGCTGCCTTAGTGCCTTGAGGAGGCCTGGGCCATTCTCTCCCAGGCAGTTGTGGGTGGGAGAGAGACCGATCCATTTACCACTTGTGGACTGGACACCACAGACTCAATGGGCAGAACGGTTGCCACATCTGTAGCACTCAGATGCTAACAGGTGGTTGAGGACTTCTGGCTTTTAGGGGTATGTCTAATCTACTTTGATGGACATGCCCTTTGATGGTACTTGCCTTTTCGGCGACAAAGCAGACTCAGCGCTTCAAGGTTGCTCAAGCTACAGCTATATCCTTGGGTCTCACGGCTACCTCCCCTCCACCTCAGTCTGCCTTTCGTGGCTAGGGAAAGGGCACCCAGCCACGGCCTGCCCAGCCACTGAATCATGCAAGCTGTCGAACCTCTGCTTGGCTGCCTACGTGGGACCTTGCGTTCACGTGGGTCGGGGAGCCAGCAGGCGGGCCAGTCCACCTTCCCCATCTCTCCCCCCCACCACTGCCCCCAAACCATCCTAGTCCAATGTTTCAGGCCCATTAAACAGCTAGTCGGATGCAGGATTCACCATCACCACCTCCACTGGCAATCCATCACGTCTCACAGGGGTGTTCTGCATATCGTCCGAAGGGGCTACTTCCTCCCCTTTCGAGACTGCCCCCCCCGCAATCCATTCTCCTACGATAGAATGTGAGGATCATTTGGGTCTTCCCCACAAGGAAGTTGCGGCTCTCTTGGCCAAGGGGGCCATAGAGAGGGTACTTGTGCCAGAAGTAGAACGTGGTTGTTCTTCCTACTACATTCTGTTGCCCAAGAAGGATACAGGCCTTTGTCCTATCTTAGCCCTCCGGGTCCTCAACTCCTTCCCCCGGAAGGAGAAGTTCAACATGCTCACTTTAGCCCAAGTCCTTTCTGCCCTTGACCCAGGAGACTGGATGGTAGCGTTGGACTTGCACGACGCTTATTTCCATATCCTGTTTCTGCCTGCACACAGACTTTACTCACGGTTCCCGGTGGGCCACAAGCACCTTTCAGTTTACCATGCTCCCCTTTGGCTTTACCAGTGCCCCTTGGGTGTTCTCAATGGTGATGGCGGTGGTCGCAGCTCATCTGCACAGATCAGTGATACCAGTTTTCCCCTATCTTGACGATGTTGAAGGTGAGCTCGCCCCAGGCTGTCACCTCCCACCTCCAGACCACAGCAGACCTCCTGCACTTGCAGGGGTTCACTATTAACATGCCAAAATCACACAGTCACACCTGACTCCCTCTCAGACGCTCCCTTTTATCTGTGGCATATGCATGCTCTACAGTGGGAACTGAAGTTCCATTGGGCGCAGCATCAGGGGAATCTTTACGACTACGTCCAGATCTCAAATGGACAACTACAGTGGTGGCTAATGAACCAAGATTGGATCAGAGGCAGATCCCTCTGCATTCCCCAACCAGATCTAACAGTGGTGGCAGATGCGTCGCTCCTCGGATGGGGCAGCCACCTGTGAGAGGTGGAGATCAGATGTGTCTGGTCTCAGGCGGAGTCTGGTCTCCATATCAACCTTCTGGAATTTGACCGGCACTGAAGGCATTCCTTCCTTTTGTCAAAGGGAACGTGGTGCAGGTGTTCAGGCAACACCACCGCCATGTGGTACTGCAACAAAATGGGCGGGGTGGGGTTGTGGGCTCTGTCAGGAGGCTCTCCGCCTCTGGACATGGCAGGAACATCAGGGCATAACCCTGTTGTTTCAACACCTGGCGGGTTCCCTGAACGCCAGAGCGGGCAAACTTAGCCTTCGGTGCCTGGTCGAACACAAATGGCATCCCCATCCGGAGGTGGCACAAGGTCTCTTTCATCGGTGGGGAGAGCCTTGTTTAGATATGTTCACCAACGAATAAAACACGCAATGTCAGCAATATTACACAATGGAGTTTCTTAAGGCGGCGCTCGTCTGAGACGCTTTTCGTCGCGATTGGAGCTTCGGCCTCCTCTGTGCCTTTCCGCCTATTCCACTTCTGCCCAGATGGTCAAGAAGATCAAGCACAACCGGGCTCAAGTCATTCTTATGGCTCCGGATTAGGCACGAAGAGTCTGGTATTCCATCCTTCTGAGCATGGCTATAGAACCTCCAATCAGATTGCCCCTTCCGGAAGATCTTCAGTCACAGCAGCAGGGGACAGTTTTTCACCTGAACCTGTCCAGCCTCCACATCCTTGAGCGGCGGCAGTTGACCGCTTTCGACCTCCCACCCGAAGTCTGTGTTGTCATCTTGGCAGCCAGGCGTCCCTCCACTAAATCGGTATACACCTGTAGATGGAACAAATTTGGGTCATGGTGCACAGCAAAAGATGTTAATGCCATTTCTGCCCCTCTTTCATAGGTTCTCTTGTACATAGTTTCTTTGACCCAGCAGAGCTATGCTTTGGACACCCGTAAGTTATTTTGCAGCTTCCTGCCTTCCTGAGACTTCGAGATCAGCCTTCCTTCTCCAAGTCTCCCTCTGTAAATAGGTTCCTTAAGGACCTTACTCACTGGTTTCCTCCGCCCCCTTTCATGATGTCCCAGTGGGATTTGAATTTAGACTTGACTTTTCTTATGCACGCTCCCATCGAACTTCTTCATAATTGCACTCTTAAGCTTCTCACTTTTAAAACTGCTCTCCTTATTGCCATCATCTCTGCACGCAGAGTTAGCAAGGTTCAGGCTCTGTCTTCTAAGTCTTCTTTTGTCTGTCCATCCTGATAAAGTGGTGCCTCAAATGAAATAATAAACAAATCTGTATTTGGAAGTAGTCACAACCATAATTATAAAAAGCATACTATGAAAAAGAACTTCATTACAGTCATAATTCATTAAAAATATTGTGCAAAGTCTCAAGGTCCAAGCAACAGTCAGTTGCATCTTGTTTCTTGATCATAAAGCAGCCCTCAGGAAATTCTTGACTACAAAAAGAGTATGGTCATTGGGCAAAAGCTACATATACATTAGAGCAACAAAGGCTTGTCTAAATGTCATTGCTTTTAAAAGGGGCCTAAGTATCAGTCTTCTGGGGTAGCTAAAATATTTGCATAGGAGGACAAAGTGTGAGATGTCCTGTGGAGACCTAGTGTCGCAGTCACAGAGCCATCGCTTTTGCAGGCAAGAAACCAGATGGGATGCGAGGAGATGATGAAGCTGATTGAATCTAAAACTGGGTACTATCAATCTATCAGACATGCTTGTGAGGGTGGAGAGGTATTTCTCCATAGCCTCTCGCAGATGGTTTCATAAGCTCGATATTTTCGCGGTGAGCAGCAGTATGTTTAAAGAACAGCTCCTTTACTATACTCCGGTCCTGAGACCTCACTATCGCATTTAAGAAAAATGTCTGCCATTCCTAAAGCCATAAAGGACTCCTTTACATACAGTAGCCAGGGGATTTTAAGTGCATGATCTAGTGATAAACAGTTTAAAGTAATCGAGTGGTTAAACTCAGCATCTTCCCTAGACCAAATATTAACCCAACACAACACGGCTTCACTGCCACCATATCAACTATGTAATTGACTCCAAGTTCTTCACATACAGTAATAGAGGGGTTGCCTTGTGGGACCTTCAGAATTTGTTTCAGAAACTTTTTTTGAGCAAGCTGTACCTTGTTAGCCACTGCGTACCCCCAAATCTCACTACCGTTTAAGACCTTGGATATACATATAGACTGGTATAACTTTAAAATAACGTCTCAGGACCACAAACCCAGTCTGTGGGCATAGTTGGCAATAATCCCATAGATTTTTTGTCGTACAACTTTCCCTCCATCAGTTGTTTCCATTTAAGTTTTGCATCAAATAAGATTCCCAGGTAAAGGAAAGCCGAGACCTTTACTAAGGTGTGGGCACTGCCTTGAATGTTTTAGACCGAGTCGCACGAGGACCAACTTCCAAAACGTACTATTTTGTGAAGTTGGCCGTCGGGTCCAACCAGTCCATAAAAGAAACAAACCCATCAATCAAAATTTGGAGGCCTAAACATGTGCATACCATCAGCACCACATCGTCAGCGTATAAAAAACTGGCAGTGATTTCCTGCCCACTCGGGGGCAATCAAGCCTGTACTGAGGACAGGGTGGCTTCTAAGCCATTAATATAGATGGTAAATATAAGAGGATAGAATGCAACCCTGGTGGACCCCCCTCGTGTAGTTAAAATTATCTGTAAGGCCCACCCCATTTAAGTATCGAACTGCTTCTGTCGCATGGGCATAAAGATTCATTAGTAAGGTCATGATAGCGGGCTCGACTCCCAGAGAACTAAGTAGGTCCCATAGTTTATTGCGGTTCACACGGTCAAAGGCAGACTTTCGGTCCATAAAACCTAAAGATGGGACACCTGGTTTAACCACTGTGTATATGGACATTAATAAGTAGAGTTTAAGACATTGCTCAGTGGTTGATTTTCCCGAATGGAAACCGAACTGTAACTCAGATTATTCGATTTGTGTTAGCCCAGGCAGAGTCTTGTCATTAAAACCCGACCCAGTACCTTTACTGTGTAGTCAATGAGAGATATGGGGCGGTAACAATAGGGGTTGTCCTTATCCCCCTTCTTGAAAATTGGAATAATGTTGGCAGTTGATCAAGAAGGTGGCATCTCTTTCATTCCTTGCTGCTGCATTTAACACCCTGATCAGAACCGTGGCTCACACGTCTGTTGTCCCAAAATAAATCCAGAGGGATCCCGTCGGATCATGGTGCCTTATTCCGAAACAAACAAAAGCTTTGTTCCTTCCTAAAGTGGTTACGACCTTTCATGTGGGACAGTCCATCTCTTTGCCCACTTTTTACCTGCCCCTGCTTCCTTCCAAGGAAGAGGAGAGACTCCACCATCTGGCTCAAACGGGCTTTGTCTTCATCTTGATAGTACCAAAGGCTTCCGGTTGGATGATCAACTCTTCATTGGCTATGTGGACGCCCAAAAATGTCGGGCTGTGCGAAAACGGACCATCTCTCGATGGGTTGTCCTCTGTATTAAAATATGCTATGCATTGGCGAAGAATGAACCTCCTGTGGCTTGCATGCTCATTCCACTAGAGAAATAACGGCAACCACTGCGTTAGCAGTGGAGACCCAGTCCTTGATATCTGTGCAGGCAGCGATGTGGGCATCCCTGCACATGTTTACTAGACAATACTGCCTGGACAGCCAAGTCCAGAGGGATGGATACTTTGCCCATTCAGTCCTCCAGGACATCCTATTGGTATCTTGGTTCGCAAATCCTCCTCTGTGGTTGGTATTGCTGGGGTGTCTATTCTAAGGTAAGGAATCTACAACTAATGGTCTCTATCAGAGGAACAAGTTATTTACCTTTGGTATCTGGTAGAGACATATATTAGGTGTAGATTCCTTACAACCCCGCCCATCTGCCCAGCTCTGTTAACTAATTACTAGGGATAGTGCCCTAGTTTTGACGCACCAGTGGTCAGTGTCAGAGGTGGAGCCGACAGACGCCACCTACCGACGGACAAGGGTACTGCTGTTGAATCTACAACCAATATGTCTCTACCAGATAAATTGTTACCGGAGGTAAGTAACTAGTTCAACAGTTTCCACTGCTGTCCAACCATGGGATGGGTATTGCTGGATGACTTGTATCCAGACTCTGGTCAGAAACATTTTTACCATCCAGTTCCAGCCTGCAGGAGTCGACTGGATTTGATTTTACTGCCTAATGCTCTGTAATAGCAAGAGCAACAGCACACTATAAGGTCACTATGAACTGAGGAGGTGGAAGGCAATATCTTGAATAAAAACCTTGTCTGAAACTAAGTGTTCTACTCCTTTCCAATAATACTAAAAACAGGGCTGAAATGCTTTGTTGACGATGTTATTTTCCCCTTCAAGGCAAGGCTTGTACTTTCTGTTATAAAAAAAAGTATGTAAACCTCAAACTCAAAATCCCATCTTTATTTGTGGACATGTCACACCAGAATCCTTGGCTGTCTGCATAGCACGTAAGCGAGCATTTATGCAAGGTACAGGTGACACCGCTTCCAGACAAGGAAAGCAAGAAAATGGGTTCAGATGGGAAATGGATTGGCTCAAGGGCTACCACTCACTGTTGTACTCCAGACTCTATGTCCATACTAATAAATAAACAAGGAGAATCCTACTTCCAGTGTGCACCACAAGGATGGGGAACACTCAGTGTTGTGTAAAATACCCCTCACACACCAACAGGCCCCTTGGTGTCATGCTTCATCATCGGGGTCTTCGCACCCCGCTAAGGGGATGCGGCACGCTACGACCTGCGACTACGCGGGAGCGTTGACAAGTAATGACTATGTGTGGTGTGTGTTGAGTGCACGTGAGGGGATTAATGTGAGTGAAGGGTGTGGTGAAAAATTAAAAAGTACCTGGCTAGTGGGTGTTGCGAAAAAACTTTATTCCATACCCCTAGCTGGTGCTATTAAAAGGTGTGCAAAAGACGAGGTTCAATGTCTTAATTAGGGACAGGACCTCTGGTGTGCGTCGACATGTTTCGGAACTGGTGTTCCTTCTTCAGGACGGGGCACAACTTCCCAACCCTACTCACGTATTTCTATTAAAAAGTGTTATTCTACTTATCAAAAAGTGATAATAATCTCATGAAGGCTAACAATGTGCCTACAGCGGTATCTTCGGTTCATGCAATTGCATGCCCTGAAAAAAAGAAAAATTCATTTTTAGTTTGGTTGTCAAATAGGACTGGCTCAGACAGGTGCAGTCACCTGGAGCCCCAAACAGTCAAATTGACCTGTAAAAAAGAGGGACATACACAACACACAACATATAAGACACACTAGAAGGTTTTTTGTATATATTTTCTCTTTTGGACATACTCATAGTCACTGTTGTGAATTGCGTCATGAGCATATCCAGAAACATCAGGGTAGGTAGGTGGATCCACAATCTGTGAGGGTAAAGAAGTGGTTTCAGTACTGTTACTCCTATTACTCACTGTTGGACTCCACATTAGATCTGGATATCTGAGAGTTGTTCTCGTGTTTCATATGCATACTCACGAAATCCGCCTAAATTGGCCTCCTTCTACCACCCTGTGCTGCTCCGCCGTAAATGCGATAGCGAGCACCATTGTGGTATATATTGGGGATTTTAGGAGGTCTCTCATTCGTTAATTAGCGGAAATCGGATGATGGCCTAAAAAGGCACATCCGTGTGCCCGCCTATCATGTCCCTTTGCACGCTCTCCGTGTGACATGTATCCTTTTACCATTGGTTTATTGCCGGGTTTCTTTGCAGACCAAATAAGGAGTGTCCGCTTCCCTGCCTATTGCGAGCCCGGACAACAGTACTTGTCGGCCAAGGTCCCACCGCGCATGCCTCGTTGTCAGAATGGTTCCAAAAAAGGACGCGCATGCGCCTTTCGTGATTGTAGTGTCCTTGATTTTCTGGTTACCAGCGCATGCGCGAATGCGTCCCACTGGTCGTGCGGTGTTTCGGAAACCCTTTAGTTTTTCACCATATCGGAATACTGTTTTTACCTCCATTCTGGGTCATCCAATCGGGCCATCATTTTTCAAAAGGCGCATGCATATTTCGTGTTAGGTGCGCCCTGGTTTTCTAGTTACCAGCGCATGCGCAGATGTGGCAATCGCACTGATCTCGTGCTGTGTATCAGGATGAGTGTTGCTTTACTCGAAATAAGAATGTTATTTATTACTTATTTACTGCTTGTCATGACGGAAAAGTGAAAATAAAGGGCATGTACCCGAAAGTATTAAAACTGTCCTGGTTTTATTCCTTTTCCATGACTATTTATACCATTCCAAGGGTAGGAGACATCTCAGGATCATGTTGATATTGTAGGTACTTATTCCGCTCAACCCTCAAGAATGATAGAATGAAATGTTTTCAATTATGGTCCAGTAATTTGGCTCCACGGAATGTCATCATTAAGTCCTGTGACATGGGTTCCCAAGCGAAATACCCACCGTTGTTCTTTCTGGAACAGGCCTGTGTCAGATGTTAGACGTTCGATAACCGTCCAGCGTAAATCATTGATACAATGCTGAAATTCCAAAAAATGTGACGCCATCTTGGTGGTCGTTTTTTTACAACGTATGTTGCTTTTATGTTCGCCTATCCTCACTTTGACAGGTCGGGTGGTCATGCCTATATATTCCAAACCGCATGGGCACGTTATCATGTATACCACGTTCTTCGTGTTACAGTTAGAGAACTGGCGTTGTTCCCATGATGTGCCATTCCTAAAGGTTAGGGTTTTGCTTTTTCGTGTTTGATGACAGCAACTGGAATCGCCACAGGGGAAATGTCCCTGAACCCCAGTCACATTCTGTCTTCCTGTGGTGTTTTGTCGTGGTCTGGTATGTACAAGCATGTCTTTGATGTTTTTGCCCCTGCGGTGTGCAAGCATTGGTTTTTCGAAACCCAGGTCTCCACAATTCAGTATTCCCCAATGTTTGTTTATGACTTTCGATACCTGGTTTGATATGGACGTATATGTCGTAACGCAAATTGGTCTTTTGTTTGATCCCTTATCTTTAGGATTGTCTTCTAGAAGTGCCTCCCTATGGTTGTTCCTTGCGCGCTTCATCGCTTTTTCAATGGTTTTGACAGGGTATTGTCTCTGTATCAGTTTGGTTTTCAAATCTTTTGCCTGTTTGTTGAATTGGTGCAATTCTGTGCAGTTTCTTCGGAGTCGCAGGAATTGACCATACGGTAGATTCTCCCTAAGGTGTCTGGGATGGAAACTGTCGTATCGTAACAAACAGTTTCTGGAGGTGGGTTTAAAATGGGTGGTACTTTTCAGCCTTCCCTCCTCCGTGTATATATTCAAATCCAGGAAGACCATTGATGTGTTGGAAATAGTACTGGTGAATTTCAGGTACTCATTTTGGTTGTTGAGCCAGGTTACAAAACTGGTGGCACTGTTTATATCCCCATTCCATATAATGAAAATATCATCTATGTACCGTTTCCAGGTGTCAATCTGGGAACGGTATGGGTTATCTTCATGTAGGATCTTATGCTGTTCCAAATGGTGGACGTATAGTCCCGCTAGACTTGGGGCAAAGGTGCTACCCATGCTTGTTCCATGGGTCTGCAGGTATAGGGCATCCTTGTATTTGAAAAAATTGTCTTTCAAAGCCATGGCGATGCATTCTAGGACCAGATTTCTTGGTGTCTGGTACTTCCATGCATTACTGTAGAGGACTTCCTCTATGATCTGTAGTGTCTCCTCATGAGGTAAGCTCGTATATAAGCTCTCCACATCGAGGCTTAGCAGGAGCTGTGTGGATGGATCAAATTCCTTTTCTTCCAGTAGCTGTAATACCGCTTTGGTGTCTTTCAAATACGTATTTGTGGATTGTACCATTGGTCTGAGGAAAGCGTCAGAGAATTTTAGTCTATGTCAATACTAGTCAGTGAGGTGCGATGTTAGAATTTCTCAAGCACCTTCTAGACACCTATAAGAAAAGAGCAGCTAATATTGTCCAACAGGGCAGGGTCCTCTTGAACGTCAA
This sequence comes from Lissotriton helveticus, assembly GCF_964261635.1. Lineage (NCBI taxonomy): Eukaryota > Metazoa > Chordata > Amphibia > Caudata > Salamandridae > Lissotriton > Lissotriton helveticus. The sequence continues at coordinate 72,432,748 of NC_136070.1, forward strand.
TATTCGTTATGCCTTGGATGCCACAGGTACATCCTCAAGGCAATTTAACACCATTATCCTTTTCCTCTGCATTGCTTGGCTTAGGATCTCTGTTTATTATTAAATGCACAACAGCACCCCTTTGGCTTTACTATTGACTGCAAACATTGATTTGTTTTTGCCGATTGACGACATTCTTGAGAAGAGCAAAAAAGGGGTACAGCCATAGCTATGTGTGTAATACAGAACCAACGAAAACTAGGTGTCCTAGAACGCTAACCAGAGAAGTTTCAAAAACAGTCATGACCGCATGACCATTCCCTTATCATACTGAGCAGTAGCCCTCTCGTGAAGGAAAGTAGGCAAAGCAGGAACAATACCAAAGAGGTTTCCATAGAAATGGACATAGGTGTTTGAAAACACATTTTATTATGTCAAAAGTCCTATACAGTGCAGTGCTCCTTAAGCCAGGAAGCAACTGCCGTATCAAGCATTGCAAGTCATTGTCTTTGACAATTAAATTACATATTTTTAACAGATATATCAAAGAAAACGATATAGCGTGATTATTGTAAAACCCCTCCCCCATTGCACCAGCACACAGCTACATTTTGGTTATCACCACAAATCCCTTCTTCAGCAGCATCGCCCCTTCATTGCATTTCCAGTCCCCTTTCCTAATGACTATAGATCAAGGCAGATATAGAAGCCTCCACCGGGGGTATTGGGTCTAGTTCCAGGCCACTGTAGTCTGCCCATCGTTTCCAGATTTTGAAGTGTTTGTGCAGGCAGTCCCTGGCCTTAAATATCGGGATCTCTAACCCCTTGCTAAAGTCCAACCCATTCTTCCATGCCGAAAGAGAGGGTGGGGTTGTTGCCTTCCACAGCCTTGCTATATCTCTCTTGGCTAGTGTCAATCCCAGTAGCAGTAAGTTCCTTTTGTAAATATTGCTGCCTATGTCATCCATAATGTGTAAAATAGTCAGTTTCGGTGAGGAAGGGAGTTCCCACCCAGTACCTCCGCCAAGCAGGCCAACACCCCTCTCCAAAAATGTGAAAGTGCTGTATAGTGCCAATGGTGTGCATAAGGGACCCCTCTTCATGTCCACATCTCAGGCACAGGGAGGATGCTAACAGACCAGCCCTCCACAATCTAAGTCTTGTGTAATAATGCCAATGAAGGTATTTGAATTGAATGAGACGTAGCCTCATGGATATCGCTGCTGCTTTAGGAGAGGCCAGTGCATCCATCCAGTCGTCCCCGTCTAATTGGCCCACATCTCCCTCCCATCTCTCTCTCGAAGTCTATCTAGCGAAGTGGAACTATGAGTCACCAGGGATTGATGAACTTTGAAATCTTATGATCCTGTAGGTCTCCCATAAAGACTTTGGCCTGAATCGGACTGAACTCAGGAAGCATCTCTAATCCTGAAATACTCAGGTTGAAATGCATCAGTCAAATAAATCTTTATTTTTCTTAAAACCCTTAGTGCGACTCTACCTTATGGATGGAAGACGTAAGGAAATAGTAATAAAATAGCGGGTCCAGCGGCCGCCTGTTCGTACCATCCCCACCTGGTGGAAGTAGTCGGAGGAAAGGCTGGAAGTGTTTGTTGACGTGTGTGTGTGCTTGTTGGTGTGTGTGTGTAAAACAAAGGTTAAAGGTTAAGTATAGAAATACTTTATTCATTAAAACAATAAAATTTTACCACATGAACTATAACTTACCCCTTCTAAATGGAGTGCTTATACTATTTTATATACCATCACTTCTACTAAGTTACTTTTAACATTTTTTATCAATACTTATCACAACTATAATGACATTAGGTGTGACAACAGTCTGCATGCGGATTGGCGAGTTATAGTTCATGTGGTGTTAACCTTTTTTGGTAGTACTATGTTGAGGTGAAGATATACTATTGTTGGGAAATGTATGAGATCTACTTTAGAGTTATATCTATGCAATTTGTAATGTTTGTGTATTTTAAATGTAGATTTTATTGTTATAATGTATTCCGAAGTATAACTAAGCTTTAATCTTTGTTTTTTAATTAAATTTCAATTCCATTTTGATGTGTAAAACATGAATTTGTTTTGTAAGATATTCAGACTTATTTCAGTAATGTTTTTAAATCAATTTTTCTCTTTCCAGCAGTTATCACAATGTCTGGTTTGTGCTATAATGTAGTAGTATTGGGCTTTGTTTATAGCCTGATGAGTGTTACATTCTAGCACAATTTCAAGTATGTATGGTTGGAGGCTATTTTTCCATAATTTTGGGCTATGTTTGTAGCCCACATAAAGCAATGGATTAAAACATTATTTTGGGATGTTATTATATGTGTAGGTTGTAAAATAAAACACAGAGGCTGTTTTAATAGTATGCCTAGTTTTTACTAATGTAAACTTTATGACCATCATTTATTTTTTTGTGATGTTCGCCGTTACCGTGGTACTTCCTAGATACCATTGTGGTTGTAGAAAACCATTTTCATTTGGTAAAAACATTTGTAATCACAGGAAATAGGAAGGAGCCACCCATTTTGTATCATTTACAGTGTGAGCCTGTAAGGGTAAGGTGCATTTTCTTTGGTCTTTGAATACGGTGGGTTTTACAGGCCCCTTTGCTGAACCTATGTATGTCAGTATGGCTGAGAGAGAACATTGTGGACTGCAGCAGAAGGAGAGCAGGTTATCCTGCATGAGGAACACTACCACCGTAAGCAGATGGAGTCATTCGTATGGCAGTTCGATTTCACCGGGGGAGAAAAAAGCGAATGCCAAGCTGGTCACATGCAATTTGTACCAGTAAGTAATCTCACACAGTACACACCAGCAATATTCACTTGGAAGTTCTGGCATCTGGAGGCCATCCACTCCGCACAATTTGCACATGCTCAAAGGAGGTTTGGGATAATTTGCAGGAGGCTGCCAGAACATTTGCAGCGGTCACAGCTACTGTCCCTGTAACACCCTTGACCTCTCGAGCCTCGTATGTAGCCCCACCAGCATCCACTTAATCCTTGTCCCCTCCAAACCTGCACCTGGTACCGCTGCGCCAGATGACCTCCTTGTAGATCAGTATGCAAGCACTACCGAATATTGTCTATTCTGCAAGACTGTTAATATTGCTGGGGAGAAATATGTAAATATCCATCAGGAGCTAGTGATGGCTCATAAGTGTTCCCCCGAATCCCATGCAGCATACTTAGGTTTTTTTTCCTCTACTTTGTTCTCCTTGTCCATACAGTTGTTTTTTCTTTTGTTGGTCACACTTTCTGTTCACCTCCTAAAAAATGCAAACAAATTTTAGACAAAAATCATGAAATCAAAAGAGAAAAAAAGGTTATTTTAAGAACAAACCAAATATTTCCAATTATAAAGAGCTTGTGTTAATCATAAACACATTTTTTTCAGGTAAATGAAAAAAGTTATTGACTCAAATATACTGGTGAAAGGTAAGTTAAATGTGTGTGGTTAAATTAAAAGCTGTGGCATGCAGTAGAGTACAGCGAAATACAGTGAAGTGTTAACTCGATAGTAGTTAAGTAGGCTGTAGTTCAGTTAAGTGTTGAGGGTATTAATTTTGGATATACTGTTATCTGTACTGGAGTGAGCAGATTGTTGAGTGGAATGAAGCATACTGGAGTGTTTCATAAGATACTGGAGTTTTATACAGTGAGTTACAGTGAAGGGCTGTACAGTGGAGTGGCGTATAGAGGAGTTGAATGTCATACATTTTAGTGCCACATGTTTGAGTTGAATGAGGTGTGATATAATGTATTGATGTATCCTATAGTACAGTGGATGGTGATGTTCTAGAGTCACAGAAAGTGAAGTAGTGCACCATGTAGTACAGAGACGCAAAATAATATACATGCTACATATAAAAAAAATGCATTGTTTTCACTTTGTGTTTCTCAGAAGAAACATTCCTGTTACACTAGTTTGTCATCATTTAGAACATTGAAAGTTCAAGATGATCATATGGAAGTAGTCCTCATGATACACAGGAGAAAAACTATTCAATGGTTTGTGAAAAAAAATTCATATATGCTGTGCATGTACAACTGTCAAAACGTCTCTCTACGTAACATAATACATGGTAAACTATAGAACACGCCTATATTTGCAGTAGATTATTGACAATGTCATCAACCTTGTGAGGCCAGTTAATTACATATCTACTGATTTCTTTAAGTCCAACTCTCAAACTGCATTGTAGATTTATTCCAATTGTAATATTGTTTAGAATTTTGGATGTAAAATTAAGACGTAACTGTCTTATACATTTTTGGCAGTCTGTGCTTAAAAGTAAGACAGTTATCATTTTGTCAAAACTGTGTTGTTCTTTATGGTATGGAGTAATTATGCTGCGGTCTCTCCATGATGAATAATAGCAGTACAAGTAAAAGTCTGGCCTGGAATAGAAATTTGAGAAACAGTAAAGTTAGAAATGCACATATAGTACATCTTAGTATCATGAACATTACATATTTAGTTACCATTATTAAACAAAGGGTTGCAACCAATTCTGATTTTTAGTATGGACAAATGTTTGGTTACACAGAGTTGCATGTTACATTTTTAAATGGAATTGATTTGCAGTCCAGTATTAGTGTATATGTATATATATATATATATATATATCTCAGAAACAAGAAGAAGCAAAACTGCCGTCCCGGGTCCCCAGGAAAGCAGACAACTCCACGAATCCAGTATCAGGCAAGATTATTTATTTAAGCAACGCTTAACAGAGAGAGAAAACTGACGCGTTTCGGGCGGGTGCCCTTGATCACAGTCAATTAGAAACCCCTCACACCTGAACTTTTAAGCTGCATGTGCATACCATGTGACACCTATAAACACGGAAAACATACTATCATTACGTATACACTGGCATGAGCTCGGGATAAGGGGAAAAAAAGACACATGATGTTAACGTGGCTTAAGCTTCCCTGACACAAAAAATGAGTAACTGAATGAATTCTAGTAAAATAGTGGCACAAATTCTGTCCACATGAATGCTTAGTGACACATATCTACAAATGTTTACAAGGGCAAGGATGATAAAAATCTTCATTTATGTATATCATCAGTAAATGAGTAAATTAGATAAATTGAAAACCATGGCTTCGTCACATACTGACCACACTTTAACTAAATATATTAACACAAAAGATTAATAATCATTGTATATACAAGAATATAAATATGACTATAAATATGAATGTCACTCATATATGTACATATTGTTGTCGTCTATTTACTGTATATTCAAAAAACCATATATCATATGTACATATGTGTTGGAAATACTATATTCAGTGGATACCATCTTAATACTCAATAAATACTGTACAAATATATACAAATATACATAAAAATCAATCAATTCATACCCTGTTTGTAAGTAGGTGGGGACATAGTTATATAGTGATGGCAACCCCACCTAGGTGTACTTAATGAGGGGACATCAAAATGATGATGGCAACCCCTAATTTCCCAAACAAGTCTCCTACGTCTAATAGTATGTTTTCAACAAAAAAAATGGGATTGTGTGCCCAACATCTAGTGAGTAACATTATGCAAAAAGAAACATAAATGAACAGAATCATAAATATTGTTTCACTTTGAATATAATAGTTGTACATATATCCTACAGCAACACACAGTAATGGTAGGTTTAATTCAAAGTTCAAACGTGAAATCTATACATAGGGCGAAATGAGGAAAAAGTAAATCAAATTACTAATAAACAGAAAAAGGGGTGTGCAAAATCATTGGTTTTATTTAATGAGTCAGTATATTGACCTAAGAGGGGAGGCGGGGTATACTAATGAGCCTCTAAACATAAGGTGGTGCCAAATAGCGCCAGACGTTACATCAAGGCTAATATATACAGAATACAGTGACTTATAGGAAATGATATAGGTCCTCAGTGGTGTTAAGACCATTCGGGACCTTAGTGTCTAGCTCTAATATCATTCTAGATTCCAGTTGGCGAAGTAACTTATCTCTGTCTCCTCCTCTACGAGGACGAGGCACAGAGGTAAGAACATAGTAGCTGAGACATTCCAAGTTGTTGCTGTGCACATTTTTAAAATGTCTCGCTACCGGGTAGGCATTGTCGTTATTTACAATTGCTCGGAGATGCTGCAAAATCCTGACGTGCACCGCAAGCCGAGTCCTCCCAACGTACCTCAGGCCGCAAGTGCACGTCAGGACATATACAGCAAACTCCGTTCTGCAATCGTATTTGCCTTTGATTTTGACAGGTGTGGGGCTGAAAGGAGTCATGTAAGTACTGGTATTTACACCAAACTTACAAGCCCGGCAACTGGAGCATTTGAAGAAGCCCTGATGTTGCGAGAACCATGTTTTCTGTTTGAGGATTTCGGGAAATGCATTGGTGACATGATTTCGGAGAGTCGGCCCTCTCCTGAAGGTGATTCTGGGGTTGTCAGGGAGGTCAGATGCTATAACATTGTCTGTCTGTAAGATTGGCCAGCTTTTGGTAAGGATTGATCTAATTTTCCTATTCTGGCAACTGTACGGTGTAATAAATCTTAATTCAGATTGTTCAGGGTTTGCTTCAGTGGTTGAACTTCCACTATTTTGCTGTAGAAGGCAGTCCCTAGATTAGATTTGTTGTTAACTTTTTGAACTGCCCTCTTTAAAATGTCAGCATGATACCCTCTCCTTCTGAATCTACTCAATGCTTCAGTGATGCATCTCTCCAATTCATCCTCACTGCTGCAAATTCTTTTAAGCCGGAGCAGTTCTCCATAGGGGATGTTTTCTATTGTGTGCTGCGGATGGGCACTGCTGGCATGCAGGGTTGCATTGCCAGCAGTAGTCTTTCTGTGAAGGGTAGTTGCAATTTTGCCAGATTTGTGGTATACCCTCACATCTAGAAAATCAACTGATTGTTCACTGATATGATGAGTGAATTTCAAATTATAATCATTGTCATTAAGTTGATCAATAAACGCAAGTGCACTAGAAATATCTCCTCTCCAAATTAAAAACACGTCATCTATGAATCTTACCCACATCTGGACATGTTCCATAAAGATCTTTTGATGTGTTCCCATGAGGACCTGCCTTTCCCAAAACCCCACGTTAAGACACGCGTAGCTTGGGGAAAAGCAGGCCCCCATTGCCACCCCTCTCTGCTGCAGATATATATCTTTGCCAAACATAAAGAAATTATGATTGAGACTCCATGCTGTCAGTGTAATGAGCATTTTGCTGTGGTTGTAACATTCAACCGGCCTTGTCCCTAGAAAAAACTCCAGGGCCTTCAGACCTTTCTGATGTTCAATGCTCGTATACAGAGCCTCAATGTCTAGCGTAATTAGCAGAGAGTTATCTGTCCAGGTGGTATTATGGATTTTATTCAAAAAATGTCCCGTATCTTTGATGTATGTCGGTAATTTAACCACCAATGGTTGCAAAAAGTGGTCTATGTACTGAGCAAGGTGTTCACCCATACTGTCTATAGCTGAAATAATTGGCCGTCCCGGTACAGGTGTTACTTCCTTGTGGACTTTAGGTATTAGATAAAAACGTGCCATGCTGGGTAATTCGACATGCAGGAATTTGAATTCTTGAATAGAGATTAAACCCTCCCTTTTGTACTGGAGGAGCAGTTTTCTCAATTTATCCCTTGCCTTGTCGTACATTTTGACATCTGTTTTTGTATAGCATGATGGATCCGATAATTGTTTAATAGCTTCAGCAATATATTGTTCTTGTGGCCATATAACAATATTGCCGCCTTTATCGGAACTGCACACTATATTACGATAGTCGTTTTTTAATCTAGATTCCAAGTCCCAGTATTGCTTTTCTTTATCTTGTTTTATCCTGCCACGGTGTTTGACCTGGTGGTGTAACTTCTTCAGATCTGATATTACCACATCATGAAATGAATCAATTGCATCCTTAGGCATGATGGGCATAAATGTAGATGATGGTTTAAATGGGCTTGATCCTGCTCCCATCTGTGGGATTTCAGCAGTTCTTAGTTCTTCCTGAGTCGATATATTGCCATCCATGTCATTTGTACCTTGATCCAACTGGCAAAGAGTGAGTAAACCTCTTACATCACTGGCTTGGAGATTAGAAGTGGATGGCGTAGCTGAGTCTGGTTCCAATGTACTCGGATTATGCTTGATTTTAAAGAATTTGGACAATTTGAGTTTTCGAATATAGCGGAATATATCTATTCTTGTAGTCGAATAATTAAAGTCCGTGAGAGGACAATAAGTTAGACCAAGACTGAGTAATTGCTGTTCCGCTATTGTTAAAGTTTGGGATGAGAGATTAATTATTGTTTTCTCGCTTGATTCTTCTTCTTGTGCCAGAATTTTTTCTTTTTGTTGTTGTTTCTTGTATTTGTTTTTTCGGCGTCGCTCTTTCCTGCGGCGGTTGATTCTGGCCCTTTTTTCTGCTGCTTTTGTAGCTGCTTGCGTGGGCGCAAGGTTTGCAGTCGGGCGTTGACTAAAAAATCAATTTCTTCGCCCAAATCAAGCACCATTGATGGCTCATCCCCATCTTCACCGGTTGTTGAATTGTCACTATAAATGCTGCTCAAATTGGAGTTAGAGTCACTTGTACTGGGTGAGTGCTCTTGGTTGCTCTCTTGTGTTAGACTGACTCGAGGATGCTCCCCCATCAGTTGGCGGCAGTGCCTTATTTTGATTAATTTTCAGGCGCTTTGCATCCTCGAACTTGCGTGCAAACGTGTAAATTTTACCATGCTCGTAATCATCTTTATCACGTGCAAATTTCCACGCTTGGCGAGTTTTAATTTTCTCCTCATGTCCATTGACTCTCTCCTGAATTTCCTTTCTCAATGAAGTAATTAAATCATTTGGTTCAAACTTGAGCAGTTCCTCATTAATTGTCGCTAATTCTTTTAGCAAAATATCACGGTCTATCTCAGCATACTCTATTAGAATGAGGATTAGATTGTTTGAGGCCTCCAAATTGCTTTTCCCCCATTTTTTCAGCATTTCTGGGTGGGGTTTCTCGTAATTAGGTGCCAATAATATGCGTAACCCTCGTGGAACACGCTCTTCCGCTATGTACATTGTCAATGATTTGTGTTCCCACCATTTGGTGACCTCATTTTTCATCACTTTCTCCAAGCGTTTCATGAGTGCCTTTATTTTCGTTTCATCTGATGGGGGTTGTGATTGTATAGCCCCCGATGTACCAGCTGTATTGGAAGCTCCTCTTTGAGGAATTTTCGGCAAGTTGGTAAATAGTATAAGCGAGGCCGCCTCCCGCCCCTTTACTGTGTCTTCCGACATCTCGAGTTCAATCTCTGTTAACAAGCGTGTATGCTTCAGTTTTTAAATGCAGCGGGGACGATATAATAACACCGCCCTCCCGCAGAATGCCTTTTTCCTCCTCACCGCCAAGAATGTTCACTCACCGCCTGCAGGGAAGCCCTCCACGATATGCCGACAGCAGCTTACTCGCTCGTAGTGTTCAGAATGCTACACTTAACGGGCTTCCTTCAGCGCTCGGCGTTTGTGGGCGGGTAAATGCTTTTCTTCCCCAGCAAGGCGTGTATACATACAAATATTTCAAATTCTGTAATACTAGTGCTTGAATGTAAAAAAATGCAAGCATTCATGTTCAAAAGAATATTTGACACCAAAGAGGTCAGACGTTCTGTTGGCTACTATTTGTTGAACAGCCATACAGAATTCCTGAGAATCTTGCTGCGGTTTGATAGAAAACTGAACATCACCTCTACACATACGTACCATATCTCTAATGCCATTTGCACTGTGCATTTGTGGTTGTCAGACACAATTTGTTGATGGAGATTTGTTAAGGTCTTGCACAAAGGTTGCCCTGCATGTTGTATTAGTTCTTTGCTAAGTATAAAAATAAATTACCAATTAAAATGTATTTTTTCGGTTGGTCCAAATCTTCTTTGTAATTGTAATTTGATGTATTATTTCTTTTGAAAGACAGCTTAGGTTTTGTAGAAATAAAAACCAGATAGTTGCCAAAACGAGCAGCGTATATCTTTCACAGATGATTGTATTCCCTCACATGCTATCTTCTGCATTAATTCTTGTCATCAAAATCAATAATGTATAGTCCTGATATTTGTTTTACACAAAAGAGCAACATATGCCATTGCCTCATTCAATACTGTAGAACTGATGTTAATTATTGCAAAATCTAAGCATGGTCCTTGTGATTTGTGTATTGTTACCGCGGAAGCCAAACAAAAAGGAGCTGTTCTGTTATAATATATAAATCTTTGATAAGAATATTGCTGCATATCAAAAGATCTTTTTTTACTCTGAAAAGTTAAATTTTACTAGGATAAATTCAAAATCTTTTTTTGTGGACATCAGAAAGTCCAATACATATCCCATCACTCCATTTGAGTCCTTCCTCTACATGTAAATTGCGTAAAACAAGATAAAAATGTTTACACTAATTTAAATCTTTCTTCAATTCCGCTGTAGGTCACATAGTTTTTTCCATATTTTATCACTTTGGCTAATAGATATGTTCAGTCCGTGACACTCTATCTTATCTTTACAAAGGAGATGTAAAATGTCTTTTTTCCAGCCTTTTATTATTTGTGCATATTCTGCAAGAGTTGGCAATAAACAAACCACGGGTTGTGATTGTGAAAGAAGATAATGCACTACTTCAGCCGGTGAATGAAGGTTAGGAAACAATCTACTTGTATGTCATTCCCTTGGAATCATCTTTGGTTCTTTTGTCACAATGCCAATCCGAATACCTATCGATATTTTTCATTATAAGCTCTCTCTATTTAAAATATAACCAAATGTTGACATTTCCTACACTTACCAAAGATTCCTGTATTTCCTTCTGCAAAAGTTTTATGAAAATGTGTTTACTCTTACAGGTGTTATTTATAATAAATCTCCAAAAACGAATGATTATTTCCTCCAAAGGGGACTTCATACGATATTCTGAGTACTTATTACATCCGCAGATTAACAAATACCAACATTAATTTTGGAAACCAGGCTGGCTTCATCTATGATTACAACTTTATATTTTGTTTTAGAACTCTTCCAAGTTTTTGAGCTGTATCAGTATTCAATTTCAAGTATTCCAATTTATTGTGCTCCACACGCAGTAACAGTAGACTATGTAAAGTAATTCCCTTTGTTATGTGCTGCTAATCCAGTGGGACCAGAAACTACACAAGATAAATTTGAAGTTATAGCTTTAGGCACATAAGTAGTTATTACTTTCATAAGAAAACTTTCACCAGGTCCAGCTAGGCTCCTCGCATATAGTAATGTAGGTTTAAAGTAATACATTGACATATTCTATTTTCATGTAGAAACCCAGGATTCATTGACTGATTGATTTCTTGGTATATCTGTAGTTCTGAATTTAATTGTGATATGAAGTAATCCAAAATTTGAACATCCTTTTTGACTGCATCCATTGCATACTTATCCTCATCCATCGCACTTTTAGCTTCATTATCAGTCAATCAATCAATCAATCATAGCATTTGTATAGCGCGCTACTCACCCGGAAGGGTCTCAAGGCGCATTGGGGAGGGGCCGCTATTGCTCGAACAGCCAGGTCTTGAGTTGTTTCCTGAAGGTGAGATGGTTCTGTGTCAGCCGGAGGTGTATGGGGAGGGAGTTCCATGTCTTGGCTGCCAGGTAGGAGAAGGATCTTCCTCCGGCGGAGGCTCTTAGGATGCGTGGTACGGCGGCGAGGCTTGTGGAACGTAGCTGGCGGGTGGGCGTGTAGAAGGTCAGGCGGTCGTTGAGGTACTTGGGGCCCAGGTCGTGGAGAGACTTGTGTGCGTAGGTAAGGAGCCTGAACGTGATCCTTTTGCTGACGGGGAGCCAGTGCAGGTCCCTCAGGTGGCCGGAGATGTGGCTGCGTCGGGGGATGTCCAGGATGAGTCAGGCGGAGGCGTTCTGTATGCGCTGGAGTCTTTTCTGTAGTTTGGCTGTGGTTCCCGCGTAGAGGGTGTTCCCGTAGTCCAGTCGGGCGGTGACGAGTGCCTGGGTGACCGTCTTCCTGGTTTCGGTCGGGATCCATCGGAAGATCTTTCGGAGCATACGTAGGGTGTTGAAGCACGATGAGGAGACGGCGTTGACTTGTCTGGTCATCGAGAGGGAAGAGTCCAGGATGAAGCCCAGGTTGCGTGCGTGGTCGGTTGGCTTGGGAGCGGTGCCCAGGGCGGGGGGCCACCAGGAGTCGTCCCAGGCGGAGGGCGATGGTCCCAGGATGAGGACTTCCGTCTTGTCTGAGTTCAGTTTCAGGCGGCTGTTCTTCATCCACTCAGCGACGTCTTTCATCCCTTCATTGACCAAGTGGGTCACCAGTCATGGAAGTGGAAGGACTGTTAAGTGGTGGAGAATTGTGTTGGATTTCTGCATTAATCTTATTAACCTCTATTTCTTTTTCTAGCATTTCTAAGTATGTCGGGAAGTGAAACTGTCTGAAGTTGAGGCACCACGATCTAATTTTTATAGACGCTAGGTGTCTCTTAAAATGTCTATAAAATTCATAGTCATCAAATGAGCCTATGATCTCGTCCGCTATTCTCCATGGTTTAAATAGTTGAAGTACTAGATAGTAGAATACTTTCTTTTCTCATGTGTCACAACTGAGTTTCCGATGATTAATAAGAATAGGTTTAAAATGAGGTATAAAACATCCATTGGTTCTTTGAACTCAAAATTTTCAGCATTGATATTTTGTGCTATATTATTTTGATGTGTAGAACTGAGCAACTTCATAAGCCACATTATTGCCTGTGATTTACTGATTAAGCTTGACAAACTCAAACGGTCACATGCCTCATAGCTCCTGATCTCATGGTGAGATAGCACTTGAGACTAAATCGAAATGATCTTTAATTAAAGATTGCTCAGCAAATATTTCTTCCCATGCTTCATTCATAGCTGTCTTTTCAGCTTTTTGTAATATATGAAGTAACATAACGTGCAACCGCAGTAGAGTTATCTGCAACAAATTATATATCCATGTTATCATCCCACAATTGTAGAATTAAAGGATAGTAGTTGTTGATCCATTCTGAATCTGAGTGATCTCTTAAGATTGTACTCTTTGGTGATTTCCCAGTAACTACATGTCTTACAGATGACATGAAATTGTTCACTTTTCCTTTATGTAGAATTGGTCTGGCAAATCCAAAGTGACATTTAGAGTAATGTTTGGATTTGTTCCAATATTTCCTTAACCGTATTTACCACTCTTATGTGATTGATAGCGTGACACTTGGACAAAGAGTTTCCGTTTTTACTCTTTCTTAGTGATGTCGCAAGTAACCTAACATTCAATAAAATGTGGAACAGTCAGTCTTATTCAAATGTGAGTGTTGCATCTCTAGCTTGAAACTCTTTTCTGGGGATATTTGAGGAGCGTGGTGTTATATCGCTGGCGTTTGTTTGTCAGTTCAACCCATGCTTTCTTCTTCTTTAGCCTGGCACGACTAGGTGATGGTCTGACACCACGTCTGCTTTTCTCATCACTCTCACATCCTGTAGGGACCTCGGGAACTTCTTGGCAATGCATACGTGATTGGTCTGATTCGCTATTGAATGGTCTGGTGACACCCATGCTGCCTTATGTATTCTTTTGTGTGGGAATACTCTTGCCTATCACCAGACTGTTATGGGCACAGAGATCAGCGAGCCTTTCACCATTCTTGTTCATATCACCAAGGCCATGGTTGATCCCGAGTTCTTCAGATCCAGTGTTGTTGCTTCCAATCTTGTCATTGAGTCCCCCCCCCCCCCCACTCCCCCCATCAGTCTAGTGAGGTCTCTCTCAAGGCATTTATCCAGGATGGACTAGAGTCTGTTGGAAAACTGTTTTTTACTCTTCTTTGCCATCATTTGCAGGTGAATAGCTGCCATTGCGCATAGCACTGGATAGCATTCGTGTCGATCCTCTGTTTCTTTTGTGTGGAAAGTCGCTGTGATGATTGAGTCCGTGGGCTTCCCATGCAATCAGAGCTCTGTTGGCTGCTGGTGTTCAAATCAGTGCTACTTCCTGAATATGTGGTACCCTCTTTTCCTTGTGTCCAGAGTACAGCAGCATTCCTATAGTAACTAGTCTTTTCTGTCTGGATGTATTCATCTGGTCTCACTGATGCCAAGCAGGGCAAGGTTGTATTTTTTCATCTCTGCTGCCACTTGGGCTGTCTTATCTGTCTAGTACATGGTCGTCATGTTCCAAGTCCCAATGGTGATGGTCTTGGTCAAAAGCAGGTGGGTCAGCTTTGTGGCTTCCAGGGATCTCCGGCTTTCACCACAAGGAGTCATAGCTCTCCGTGAAGGGGATTTCTCTCTCTCTAAGGCAATGATATCTTTTGGTTGATGTTTCTGTAGCTAGGATTTTTTTTACATGGTGGAGTAGCTAGCCGCACTCATAACTCTCCTCCTTTCACAGCTGGGTTTAGGACCGGCCATGGCGGAGTTTATGGTTTAATGCTTGAGGTATTACTCCACATAACATTGGGAAATGTTGTAGAAGTTGAGTATTATTAGCTTTTGTTAACCTAATTTGCCTATCTTATAAGTATATAGGTTGAAATAACCGGTCCAGGATTTTGTTGCGATTCATTATGAAAAAAATTGTTTTCTTTTCACCACAAATGCGTTGTCCACAATATGTTGAACATGTAGTTGTCAGTTTGTCCATCTTTTTCTGTATGAATGGTGTTCGAAGGAGATGTTTGAGTACACACGTTTTGCAATACTTTGCAGGTATAGACATTTTGTTTCTTCTTGTAAAAGTGAATTTATTTTGGAAGAGCAATTACATCTTTGTTTGGAATGTCTAAGTGTGCTTAGTGATTTGTTCCCACTAACCTTTCTTATTAGTAAGGTAGCTTTTTTGTGTACCAATAGTAGCTATTTTGTATTAGGCTTGTTTGAGTAGGCATCCTTCTCTGTTCTGCATAGTTTTAAGGTTTCTCTCCATATTCTACAATGTCCATTTTTAATTCTTCAGGTATTGTTTTGTGGGCATTGACTTTAGTGTGAGATCTGTCGCAAGAAATATATAAACCAAAATAGTTGTTAGTACTTATGGTTGTAATACAACAGATAATAGTTTTTTAGTTCCCATACTTTGTCTCATATCAAGCAATATATATATATACCTGTTTTATGTAGAAATATATTGAAAGAAGTTGTTTTTCACTTGATGTGAAATATGTATTTATTAGTACTAGGCTGTTTTTTTTGTAGCCCAGTTAGTGTGAACAACCAATCATATATTGCTTTACTTCTTTAATGTGTTTCTTTTTCTATTGGTTGTAATTATCATGTCATCAGAAATGGGTGTTTTACATGCCTTTCTAATACATCTGGAACTTCGTAGCAGCAGACTAGTTTATTTATTGACATCCTTTTTTAATTTGGTAGTATTGGGCTATAATTCTAGCTCAAAATAAATGTGAGCCTGTCATTGTCCTTTAAAAATGTAGTTTCCTACTGAGTATTAATGTAACCCTGTATATATTTCTTTCTGTGGCTAACTGTTCTTTGTATATCAGTGCAGGAGCAAGATGTTTGGGTTGTTGGTCAGAGGTTTTTTTTTGGGCCTGGGTTCAGATGAAGAAGAGAGCATGTTGGAAGCTAATTTATGTAGAGATTAAATGAATTGGGGAGAGAGGTTTGCGATGTCTTCAATTACTCCCCCTATTGTCCTCGGTAGTACATGTGAACATCAGCGCTTTATAAACATTCACTATGATATGGCCGCTTTATAGCAGGTAGACTCGAAATGGAAATGAAGGAGCCAGATTTTCAAAGGTAATTGCTGCTTTCGCAACACACGTTGTCTTTTCTAACATCTGTCAGAGACCCGTAGATTTGGACCTACCACTCATATGACTGGGTGAATTTAACTGTCTCCTCAACCCTGCTCTGGACAGACCGCCCCTGCCCCCCCCCTCCACCCACCCACCAGATCTGGCACAAAACCTCGAATGACAAAATAATTGCTGGCAGTAATGAGGAAGCGAAGATTACAGGAGATGTGGCCGGAGCTTCACCCAACTCACAAGCTCTTTACATCCTACTCCCCCTCACAACACACATAGATGGAATCGCTCGCCTTTCTGGACACAGATGTGACCCACTTGGCTCAGTTTCTATTGGATGACGCTCCTGTGAAATGTGTGGTACAGTGGAATGCCCCTGTTCAGGGACCCTGACGGTGGAGGGTGCCCTCTGTTTTTCTGGAGGACCAGGAGGGCAGGGCAACACTTTGCCAGGCACTCTTTGATTACATGACCTTTAACTGTAGTGGGACTTCCAGTAGATGTACGAAGTGGGAGGCGATGAAAGCGGTGATGAGGGGAGTGGGTATAGGACTCACTTGTGGAGTCCGTCGCCAACTGCAGAGGGAGTTGAGGGACAAGGAGGATGCCTTAGCAGAAACCCAGACTGGCTACCAGGCGCACCCCACCCAAAGCTCACACTGTACGAACAAATTAGCGATATCTGTAGCTCCATGCCGAAGGTGACCAGTCCGGTCACCTACTAGTCTGGAGCACAGGAATCAGATCCCCCCCGCTAAGGACCTGCTTGCGCAATTAATCGGGCGGCGCGGTGTACTCCAGGGCAGGCATACTGAAAGAGTTTCAACAGTATTTACAGAAGGTATACACTGCAGACCCGTCTGTTCCGGTGGACTGTTATGTCCCTTTTTTGTGGGGTGAGGGGGGGGTTGATATTGACAAACTTCCCTCTGGCGGCAAAGAAGACGCTGGAGGCACAACTCACATCCGAGGAGATACTTGAGGCACTGCATGAGCTGCCCAGGGCCAAGGCACCTCGGGGTGGCGGGTCGACTTCCCGAGTGAATATTACCAGTCCTACTTGGAGCAGTTGGCACAACCATTATTGCAAGTATATAACAAGGCGTTAGAGCGGGGATTCTTACCCCAATCACTGCTGGAAGGGTAATAAGCATTCTCTTGAAACAGGGTAAACTTTGGGACCTCACGGCCTACCACCCGCTTACCATGATAAACTCCTATGTCAAAATTAGTAAGGTTCTGGCGAGGCGATTGGCCCCACACTTCTTACCTCATCCATGAGGACCATTGTGGGTTTATCCCTGCCCATAACACAGACATGAATGTAAGGCACTTAACGCGTGTCATGCACAAGATACAAAATAAGGACGAGGAACTGCCGCTGGTGTCCATCGACCTTGAGAAGGTGTTTGTCACTGGATTGGGGATATCTTCAGGAGGTCCTGAGGGCGACGGGATTTGGCCCGCTGTTTTGCCAGTGGGTCAAATTTTTCTACACGGAACCGTGCATTCAGGTTCAAGTGGGCCAGTGCCGGTCAGAGAAATGCCCACTGTCGCTGTTGCTCTTTGCCTTGGTGATTAAACCCATTGCGGTATGGGCCAGGCAGGAGCTTGAACACTAGGGACTACTCCTAGGGGAGAGATCCAATTTAATATTGCTGTATGCTGATGATGCCCTATTTTATATTACATCCCCCTCTGTAGCGGTCCCTATATTGTTGCAACTTGTAAATGAGTTTGGTAACTACTCTGGTTTGCGCCTTAATAGGCACAAGTCCCTGCTCTTCCCACTAGTGGAATTGTCTGTGTTGCCGCCGGAGAGCCTTCCGAGGCTTGGATTGCGTTGGGAGACTGCACACTTCCAATATCTGGGTGTACAAGTTGCACTCGTAGAATCGCAGCTGCTACATCTAAACGTGACTTGCGTGATTGCACCCTTGAAGAGGTCAGTGTCCTTCTGGAACACAATGCCGCTCTCCCTTATGGGAAGAATAGTGGTTTCTAGTATGGTTATTCTTCCGTGTTGCCTGAACGTGCTCCAAAACTCACTGTGCAGTATCCCTCGAGGGTTTTTAAGCAGCTGAACTCAGTGCTGGTGTCCTTGTATTGGGCAGGTCGTTGCAGCAGAGTGGCCTTGCATGTTCTAATGAGTCGGTACGAAGAAGGGGGTCTAGAAGCCCCCAGACTGTATCTATAGTATTACTCAGCTCACCAGCAGCATGCGGCCCGTTGCTGGATGAGGGAGATAATAGGGGGAAAAAGACAACTTTGAGGGCGAGTCAGCCAGGTTGACTTCCAACGGCTCTGATGGAGGAGGCAGACGCCTCTGGCAACCTGCCATATGTGGCCAGGCAGACCGCAATTTTATGGCAAGCCTTTGTGGAGCGCATACTTAGAAAACATACTGTTTCATCTGGAACTAGATGTATGGATTCTCGCCCAGTGGGAAAAATTATGGAAAACCTCTTTCTTCGAACATAAAGGGAGGGAGATTGCCATGTCCTGGCAGACTTGTACCTAAATGAGACCTTCAACTCATACAAACAGGCCTGTAAGGGTTTTGGTCTGGATCAGGGCAAATACCTTCAGCATGCTGGCCTCATGGACCTGGCCAGGGCAACATGGATCGCGTATCCGAACGTTCCCCAGACTCAAACATTCTACATAATGCTCACATGTGGGAGCGGTCAGCGGTTAATCTAATTTTGTAAAGGGCTATGAGGGCCAACTCAATGGGTCCGCCCCGTAGGGCACGGGCCGCTTGGGATGGGGATTTGCTGACACCCATGGGTGACAAGAAATGGAAAGCCATGTGTACTCTAACGCACACAGTATCCTGCAATGCGCGCTTTAAAAGAAAACAGTTTACCTGCACCGCATGTACATGACACAGGCTAGACTGTATTGTGTTGCCCTGGACTGATCTGATGTTTGCACTAGATATGGCACGGAAGGGGCAGACTTTCGGCATTGAGCTTGAGGGTGTCCCAACGTGCACCAATTCTGGACATGTAGTTGAGCAGGTGAAGGGTGGAACTGGTCTTCGGGTGGAGGTAACCCCACCACACTGCCTGCTGGGGCACGTCACAAAACCTAGAAAACGCAAGATGGAGTACAAACTGTTGTAATTACTCCTGGTTCTCTTGAGACGAAGGCTTGCCATAGGATGGATGGGAAAGCGCTCCCCCCTCAGTGGATGATTGTTTGAGGGATGTGCACGAGTACTCGCATGCGGAGGAGGCCCACATGAAGGCTAGTAGGAGGGAAGAGAAATTAGACAAAGATCTAGGGACATGGAGGGAGCTTTGCTGGGATTTCATATCTCTTGAGGTTACTGTTACTGATCAACATGTATCGGATGCCAGTGGCATTGGGACTGATAATGAGGAGAGTAGATGCCCTTAATGTGACTATTCCTAAGCCCCTAGATATACTGCTACTGGTACTTGAAATTGTCTAACTCTATTGTTTTATTTGTATCTTGTACTCTGATCCTGTCCGACTGCTTGCCCATAGTTGAACACCCACTGTGTTATTGTAAAATGAAAAATAAAAGTTTAAAAAAAAAAGATTTGTCACAGACAAAAGTGGAAGTGGTCTTTAAAAACTGCTACTTTGGGAACAACTCACAGATATGTTAACAAGACATTGTCTGCATTCCCTTAAGAACATATGTCTTCTATTTTTTAAATATTCTAAAGCTGCAGTCTATTATCCAGATGGTGTCCATTTTATCACCTTTAGAAACCATATTTTCCATTCAAATCTGAAATGTAGGCCAACATATTAAACTATATTTAGTTTTTCTAAACAACCAAAGGCTCTTTTAAGAGCCACCACGTATTACGTATAATTATTTTTATATTTGAAATGGTTTTTACAATTCATTTTAAAGGTACCGCTGTACTTCCTAGATACATCACAATATTCCTTAAAAAAAAATTTAAATGTATAAACCTATAAAAGTAATTTATCCTACCTCTTTGTTGCACTGGCTTATTTATTGCAGTACTCTACAGCATAACACATCTGGCGTATTTCCTATGTAAACACAGACCAGTCAAACTATGCTGTAATCAAGATGGCTTTATTTGCATTTTGGTAGGTCTTTTAATTAACCAATCCTATTCTAAGTCATAGCCATGTACCGTGGTAGCACAATAGCATACCGCTACAACATGTATAACTAATTATTTCTGCCTTATAACTACTACTAAACCAATTCACCATTTTTTTGCTCTACGCAGGACTACAAAGTCTGTGAAAGTGCATTGGTGACCAAACCTGTTTTGGGGGCCTCCTTTTGTTTGTACCCCCATGACCAATCAATGCGAAACTTTGCATACTCAACTAGAAAAAGGAATAGGTCTACCAAATTTAGTAAAGATATTTCAAACAAGCACAAATTTATTAACGGTAAACATTTTGAGGAATTCTAACTGGAACTACAGAGTGGCTGTGTGTGTGTATATATGTGTCTATGTATATATATATATATATATATATATATATATATGTGTGTGTGTGTATATATATATATATATATAAAACCTACTGGCGGTTGCCAGTAGGTAGTTATAGTTAGAACCTAGTTTCCATAGGAAAAGCATTTTTTAATTTGCTAATAACATTTGCAGAATCTTCCTAAAAATCTCCCCCCCAAACAAAGTCTATCCAGGTCCGCACCTATCTTGAAAGTTTGGGGTGATTCGTCAAACAGGGGCTGGGAAAAAAAGGGGGGTCCCAAAACATGTTTTCTCCATGTTAATTTCCATAGGAAATTTTGCGACGAGCTACAGTCCGAACTGCTGAACGGAATTAGGCAAAAAAGTACAGCTTGGTTCAGAAGTCGACCTTTTTTTTTAAACGGTATAAATCCGTTCAGTCGTTTTTGAAAAAATCCAAAAATAAGAGTCAGAAAATCAATTTCCTATAGGAAACTTTGTGCAAGGCTACAGCCGAAATTACTGAACAGAATTACCCCACATTTGGCAGAAAGGTAGTTCTTGGATCAGAAAGCGACCTTTTCTTTTTTAAATGGTGTAAGTCTGTTCAGTATTTGCTGAGAAAATTGAAAAATAAAAGTTTCGACATCTGGGCAGAGCCAAAGTCCCGAGCATGAGCTTCACTATGATTGGCTGCAAACACTCCAAACCTGGAAGTGTTGGCAGCCATCTTGTGACTCTGTAGAAGCGAGTCACCAGAAAACTGAGAAACAAAGATATAAAACAAGAGAAGGGGGCAGGATAGAAATACCCTACCCCTAGGCCTGCTTATGGAGTCCCAGAAGGACCCCCAGGGCCAAAAAAACATTTTAAAAAAATTGAGAAATTGGCACAATTTGTGCTGGGGTCACGGGTTCCCACGTTCTATTTTAATGAGGCCCCTGGGTGGGCTAGGTCCTGAGGGTATTACTTAAAAAAAAAATAGCTGGGTCTCGCTGGGGCCCCCGCAGCCCCTAGGCTTCACTTATGTTGGGGGGGTGGGGGGGGGCTCAGTAGGCTGTGGAAATTATATAGGGGAAAACTATGCACCGTATTGCGGGCTTCCTTCAATTTAATGCAGAATAATGTTTATTTATTATGCAGTGTTCACTTTTATCATGGATCGAGTCACTTTGTTACAGGAAATGTATTAATACGTGGTAGGGCGTGTTTTCTATCCCGGGGTCATTTCTTAAAAAATAATAGCGGGGGCACGCTGGGGCCCCGCAGCCCCGGGGCTTCACTCATGTTGGGAGGAGGATGCAGTAGGCTGTGGAAATCATATCAGGAAAACAACAATTTGCCGTATTACGGCCATCCTTTAACATAATTAGGAGTGATGTTTACTTATTATGCAGTGTTCACTTTTATCACGGATAGCCACTTTGTTACAGGAAATGTATCAATATGTGGGAGGGCGTGTTCTGTATCTGTGCACGGAACAAAATTAATTTTTAATTGGCTGAGTTGTTCCAACAACAAGCTTAATGTTCATTGGCTGCGAACCATCGAAAATAGAAGTGTTTCCTGCCATTCACTTCCCCTCCGCAGAGTAGCAAGGAAATCAGATTTGCTCACATGTTGTAAGGAGGACCTTCCAGAGCTTAATTTTTATTGGTTGCAAACTATTGAAATAGAAGTGTTGCCAGCCATTCACTTACCCTCTGCGGAGTAGGAGTGACATCTAATTGGCTGACGTGTTCCAAGGAGGACTTTCCCAAGCTTAATGTTGATTGGCTGTAAACCATTGAAAGTAGAAGTGTTGTCAGCGATTCCTTCTCCCTCCGTGGCGTATTAGGGACATCTCATAGGGTAACGTGTTCCAAGCGGGACCTCCTCAAGCTTAAAGTTCATTGGCTGTGAAGCATTAAAAGTAGAAGTGTTGACAGCCATTCCCTCCTCCTCTGTGGAACAACATGGACATTTTATTGGCGAAAGTGTTCAGAGTACAAGTTTACTCCTTATTGGGTGGGAACGGTTTACTGTTGTCAGCCGTTTTGTGACGCACCCCCATAGGAGTACTGGAAACCATAGTAGTAAAGGGGAGGGTAGGAACACTATTAACTCTGTACAGTGGTCACAAGGTGGTGGACAGGTATTGTGAAGGTAAAAATTGTTTCTTTATATATTTTAAGGGCCATTTATATAGTTGCGTGGGGTGTGCAAATCATGGTGGAAAAATAAGTGCCTTTCGGTCTTCTTTTTATCAAGTTTGCGGGTGGGATACTTCCCAGGAGCACTATTTACTTATAATGTGGGGTTTACTTTTCTGACTGGGAGGTGTGGTTGCGCAGCAAAAATTTCAGCCTAAGTTTCATACAGCTTTTATTTAGCAATTACAAATAATTTTTCTTCGGAAACTGACGCTGTAAATATCAAAGGTGTGACCAATAAAAATGGAATTTCATAAAATAGCAGTTAAGTGTGGCCACACCCTCCTTTTTTCTATCATAGTTTGTAAAAAAAAAATGTTGCCCCATATTCTTGATAATATAAGATGGCATCAGTTACTTTTAGATAAAGTTGAAAAGAAGTGCTACAACAAACACACTCACATTACATCTGAGGTCAGAAGAACAAGTAAAAAACAGTTAAACACAAATGACTTCATATTACATAGAAATGTATGCATTATCATTTTTCAAATTTGTATTCTGTAGAATTCTGGAACGTTCTGTCGTAGTGCTTAGAGGTCGCACACTGTTCCGCTAACAATTCACATACTCTTTTAAGAATATATAGGATAGTACTATTATAATATACAGTACTGGTCCTATATATTCTATAGGGAGAAGGTGAATAGGAACCGCAACTACATTCAGAATTGTAGGGTTTATCAAATGTTTAAAGTAAGAAAGTATGTATGAAAGCTATATTTATTTAGACTGCAATTTCGTAAAATATGCTCACTGAAAAAATATCTGATCAAGTAAGTTATAAAGGTTAGTAAGCTGTATTTCAGATGGTGCTGACGAATCTCCAATTCCTCTTCTGTTAGAATATGACACTATAACAATATATAAAGTGATACCATTGTTAAAGTAAAAAGAAAAGGAAAATAAAGTTATGAATACAACAGAAGATCAATAACGAAATACTTTGGAGCAGTGAATATTTTCAGAGCTTCTTGTCTCCGGGACTTCGAAATGTTTCATGTTTGTGGCGACCTATCATAAACTCCTCTGAGATCATAGTGACTGGGAAAATTATAATATACATATTCACAGTATATGATCAAAAGAGGCAACCGACTAAAAACCAGAAGCTGGTGACGTTGCTTATATATCTTTACGCCGACGGGTCATGAACTCCTCTGAGATCACCATGACTGTTCATATTATAATATACATATTGACAGTATATGATCCCCAGGGGAAAACAGACTAACAACTGGAAGCTGGTGACGTTAATTATAAATCTTTAGAGTTTGTGCCGACCGGTCACCAACACCTCTGAAGTGAAGTACATTGTCAATATTATAATATACGAAGTCACAATATATAAGCTCAAAGGAGCCAGAAAAGGAGCAATGTTTGCTGTAATCTGTCTGTTTCTGAAAACAATCTGCTGATGTTACAGAAAAAAAGGTAAATACATGCAATAACACTTTTTTTTAAATATAAATGTTTAAAGATTGACGAATAGCTATGTATTATAAAATATCTACTATGCCATAATCAAACAACTTACAACTCCAGAATATGTTTTGTTGCCGCAAAACAAGAATATGGTGCTAGAAAAGGAACCTGCATCACAGAATGGACACTGATAAATAACTTGCGAAAATGAAACTCATCGAACAACGGGTGTGGTTTATATACTTTTTGGTTATTGAGTAGTCTATGTAAGGAAAATGCGTCTCCGCCCATTTAGATGTCACGTTTTATAGTTTACAAGTGCTCATGCTTTAACTGTTTAATTTGTGCAAGTGTTGGGAAAGTTACAAAATGAGAAGATGTAAAGGTTTCGATTTCCATCGTAACATGTATAAGGTCCTTAATATGTACATACGTTGGAGAGTTTAAAAACTGTTAACCAGCAAACTGTCATTTGCATTCTCATGATTAAAACATCTAAATAGAAGACATAAAAAAAATATTGTTCACAATAGAAGAAAAAATATGTTAATATTTGTCATCACTATGCTGTTAAATTAAAAATAAATGCCAGCATTTGTAAATCGTACAGCTACCCCTAGAAAGTTGTGCCGGCGCTCGGGCGTCGGGTAGATTAAGCAAGGTGTTGCTCACAGTGAGATAGTGGTGGGCTAACATGCTGCTGGAGCTCGAATTGAACTGTGAACGCTCTTGTTTGAATTCCGGTATCATAGTGCTGCGTTAAACTTTTACTGCACTTATATGTTAATTACTGCGAATTAAATTGTAAACATTGTTAAATTAAAAGTAGGGCTCCCTATTTTCCGTTTTTACTGATTTTTACAGACAGAAAACTATTTATTTTCCTCTCTGTATTTATTTTAAAATGTCGATAAAAATGGAAATCGGGTTATTTTTTGAGCGATTATAAATGCTGTCAATCATGACTACCAGGCCAATAGCTCTGTCGTTCTAAAAGTAAAAGGGTGAAAACAATAAAAGAATTTTAGGAAAGAGCCTTAAACAGCAATATATATATGCTCATTAAGAAATTTTAATATCAAGGTTGTGCATATTTTATCATCTGAGTGTGTTTATGTGACTGAAAATGGTCAGTCCTTTAGGCATGAGTGCATATTTATCAGATAAATAAATGTGGAAATATACTCATTTCAGATTAATTTTTTCACAAAACCCAAATTATATATGGGGAAATGCAGATACAATTATTAAAATATATATGGATAAATGCAGTCTGAATGAAATTCCCTTCCCCAAAAAAATACCAAAAACCGGGAACCAGAATTATAAGTTATAAAAGACTACTGTTAAGTTAGTTTTCACTATAAAAAGTATACACGTCTTTTTATAATTTACTTAAAAACATTATAGGTTATCGGGACAGTGTAGTTAGAAATTAGCATTTAAAAAACCTTTGAAATTAACTGAAAAAACCATAGGTTTTACAGAAGTTATAGTTCGGAATTTGCATTTAAAAAACCTTAGGAATTCACTGAAAAATCCATAGCTGGACAGTTCACTCGTACAGAACCATAGAATTTCCACCGTTATAGTTAGTTCAGCTAACTCTAAATCGCGCCCCCGCAATGTACTGCTCATGACGTCACATATTACATCATTCATGGCATGGTCAGTGACATCACTGATGGCATCTCAAATGACATCATTGATGACATCATCCAAATGATATTATACACCACCTCACACCCTAATATACCCTTTGATACACCCATTATAAAATAGACTGCCATTTTTTAAACCTTGGACACACCAATACCAGTTACTACATACCCACTCACTAATTCTTAGGTCTACACACACACACACATCCACCCATACAATCACTTATACATGCAGTCACTCCTCAATACAACACTATCATATGCACTCATACACCTATTCAGACAGCCACATACCACCAGGCATCCATGGAGTTACTCACAGATCTAGATAGTCATGTAAAGAATCAATCACACTACCATTTACTCTCCTCAACAGTTATATACACACCACCTCTCTAATTCCTACAGATACTAGTGCATACTTACTCTCTTATATAATCACTGATACAAGTGCACACACACATCCATACAGCCACTCTCGTAATCACTCACTGTCACATATAGTTATTTATATACACAATCACGCACATAAACTGCTATTTACATATGTAGCTACTTACATGTACCACTGAGATCTCCATTCATTCACGAACATACCCATACACACACTCACCCTGTCATAGAGCTGTTTCCACATGCACTCTTAAACCCATACACCCAGTGAATCAACTAGTCACACATCTATAAACCGAGTCACACTCCTCCAACCCACCCACCTACACACACACACACACACTCAGGCACCGCAACAAATACTCAGGCAAACACTCAACCCATATAAACTGTCATGTAGCTACTGACTAACCCATGTACCGGCTTACACAACAACAGACGCACTGATACAGACATTCACACAGTTTAGTCACTAATGCATGCATTCAGTAAGACACGTTCAATCAGTCACTTGTACAATCAGTCACACAACTCGTAAATCCTTCAGCCAGACACTTATACACACTGATTCTTCAATACACCTTGGTATATATATATATATATATATATATATATATATATATATATAGCGAACAAAGTTTCTCCCGATATGAAGAAATGCACAGGCTGCTTTCTGATGCTTTTAAGTGAATTATTTGAGGCACGAAATCAGCAGCTCCCTACCGACGCGTTTCGCCACTAAGGCTTGGTCACGGTAAATGTGATCAATGCAAAGTGCTATTTACATATCTAAACAATATACATAGAAAGAGGACTCTTATTGTTCACTCCCGACCTGTCTTTGGCCGCCATCTTGGAGTGGTGCATAATAATAAATACACGTAATGCCACAATATACATGTTTAAACAATTTCAAACAAAATAAATCTTGCCCCAGTAGGCTAATGCTGTGCATATGTCCATGAATTAAACTTATTCATGTATTGTATTGGTCTCGCCCAAGTGGGCTAAAGAGTTGTGACATTACTTATTCAAAAAGGTTGTTTAGATTATTTGATTCCTCCAGCTGTTTGGGGTCCTGTGTTCCTATGTAAAAAGAAAATGTGTGTTTTAAAACCAGGTATGACAAAATTATTTACATGTTAAAACAATAAATCAAGATATCAGACCAGTTACATTTACATTTATCATAGATGGACTGCAAGTTCTTCACTACAATTCATCCCGATGGGATGTAGTGTCTCGAAATCAATAATGAATTTGGATTCCAAGATTCTCAACTGATGCAGTCTATCACCCCCTCTTACATTCTCTTTGATTGCATCAAGTACCACATATTTCAGTATGATAACTCCACAAACAAGACACACACAAAGCAAGAGAAAATTGTAGACACCTTCAAATCCTTCTATGGGGACCTCTACAAAAACGAGATGTCACTTGATCTGGTTGCTTGCACTAAATACCTAGATACCTTCAATCTTCCCAAACTCTCTGACGAGGATAGCGCTACCCAGCCTGGATACGTTCCTGTTTGGCTTAATGTCGAGAATGCCCTTCTTAAAAATCTCGACCCAGCGTCCTTCCTTACTACCAAATTAAATAAGGCCAGCTGCTTCATATCCATTTTTAAAAACACAAAACTCGCCCTCCTAAACATTGATAAACTTCTGTTTAACCAGATAAAACGATCTGTATGGGAATCACTATGGCATAACCATATAATAATGTATAAAGGGAATTCACTACACAATGAAACCTGGATCGCTAAAGCTATATTCTTCCCATACCAACTATTTAATGAATCCCTCCCACTCTCCTTTACAGAACTCCAAAATAAATTTGACCTGGAAGCAATAGAATTTTATAACTTTCTGAACATTAAAGTAGCAATCTCCAAAGCAAAACTAACCAAACAGCTACCCTCCCTTCCAATCTACTTAGCTACCCTCAATAGACTGGGCCACCAAGTCTCCAGACTTTATAAATTACTACACCCACAGCAGTCCAATCTTAACAAAGATCTCTGACAGTTCTGGGGATCATACTCCTCGGTGCCAATCTCAGATGTGGAGTGGGCCAAAACATGGGAGTCTACCACGAGACACAAAATAAGCCCTACTCTCTCCCAGGCTAAGTTTTGGCTCCTCCACAAAGCTTTTTGGACTCCGGCACGTCACTTTTAACATAATATTAGAGACAACGCCACCTGCTGGAACTGCAACGTGAAAGAGGGCGACCTCAAACATCTATTACTAAAATGTGCATGTGTTACAGCCTTCTGGGACAAAATCTTTGCATTCATCGCTAAAGTATTCTCCCTCTCCCTCACAAGAGAACTCTCTACCCTGTTTCTGGGCTTTACTAAAGCTATTTCGCTATCTTAAGATGACAAGGCCCTAATTTACCTTCTGTCCACAGCGGTTGTGAAAATAACCTTGAACAACTGGCAAGGCGCCCGAAAAGCATCCTTTAAACATTGGCTAAACTGGATCTCCAACCTGAGAGGTGCTGACAATATCTCACTCCAAAACACCCCTTGGCGCCTCCCTCATAGACAAATGTGGACTTCACTAGACAACTACTTCAGCGTACATAAACCCCCATGACTCTCCCCTCCACACTCCTTGATCCTCGTGCCCAGATGTCCATGTACACACTTGCTTCTGAGCCTACTCCGTAAACTGCCCACCTATTCCCGGGACTCTTTCCCTGAGAAGGTTGTCATCTGTATACCAATATTCACCATCTCTGTGTAGATACTATATGTGCTGTTTATGAATGATGCTATGTTACTTCCAAGCGTCGCTTTTATTTTAGTTTTAGCCTTAATTTGTCCTGACTCTATAGGATTGTCATTACCAATGTAATAGTTTTTGATTTAATGTACTCACTACCATATTTTCTGCTCACATCATGGTCACTTATACTTTGTTTTTCATTCTTGTATGTATGTTTTTGTTTCTGTTTGGAAACTCCCCCAAAACAATTGTGAAATCAAAAAAAGAAAAAAAAATTATTATGAATCTGCGGGAACATTGTAGTTTTGTTTAGGTTCACCTGGAGATTTTGGCTTCTGAAAGCAACCAAAATCGCCAGGTGAAACTAGAGCATGTGCACTCGCAAAATTTTTCCAAGGGTCAAAATTTTGGTCTGTTGTATGAAGAGGGACGCATTGATGCTAGCAGGATGGTAATCTGGGGTTGGGGTGGACTTGACCAAATTATGAGATCCTGTTTTGTTTCATGTTGCCTCCCTTTTCTTCATTATTAAGGCCCCACACATCGGACCCCAAGGACCTGATCTGTGGAGTCCCCCAAGGATCATCCCTCATCCCCACCCTGTTCAACGTTTACATGACCCCTCCCCTGGATATCATCAGATCCCACGGCATCTCAGTCTTCTCCCACACCAATGACGCCCAGCTCATGCTCTCCATATCAGACAAATCCCCCATAACCAGATCCAACTTTGCCAAATGCATGATCCACTTATCAGAATGGATGAAAAACAACTGCCTGAAACTGGACACAGGTAAGACAGAAGTGATGATCTTTGTGAACATAAACTCCCCATGGAACTCCTCTTGGTGGCCAACTGAGCTCGGTCAACGCAAAAACCCTCCAACCACGCACGCAATGTGGGAATCATACTTTGAAAGACTCAACATGTCCGATCAGGTGAACGCAGTTATCTCCTCCTTTTTCCACATGCTACGCATCCTTAAAAAAATCTTCAGATGGATTCCCAAGAGCACCAGATGCCCCTTCACTCAAGCCCTGATCACCAGCAGACTTGGCTACTGCAACACACTCTATGCCGGAATCCCCAGCCACCTACTCCACTGTCTTCAGACCACCTAGAACACTGCCGCCAGACTTGTACTGCGGCTGACTTCCTGCATAATGTTGATCACTCATGCTCCAGCCTTCATCTGCAGCGTTTTCAACATGGGGTCGATCTGATGGGCAGGCTCCTCCAGGAATACCGC
This sequence comes from Lissotriton helveticus, assembly GCF_964261635.1. NCBI lineage: Eukaryota > Metazoa > Chordata > Amphibia > Caudata > Salamandridae > Lissotriton > Lissotriton helveticus. The sequence goes on from NC_136070.1 coordinate 72,462,687, forward strand.
AGTGGATCTTCAGTGGTGGTCCATAGAGGAGAACCTGACCTGTGGAAAATCTTTTTATCCACCACCAGCAGTGACTGCAGTAGTCCCAGATGTCTCCACCTTAGGGTGGGGTAACCACCTGGAGGAGTTGGAGATCAGAGGCCTCTGGTCGAGCAAGCATTACATATCAGTTTACTCGAACTGCACGTTATTCACTTGGCCCAGATGGCCTTCCTACCCTTCCTTCGTGGTTGTTCTTTCCAGGTCTTGACAGAAGACACTATGGTGATCTGATATGTGAACTGTGCGGAGTTTTTAGATGAATCTCTACCTAATATATGATTACACTGTTTCATTGAATACTTACGAATTACTGCTTAATGAACAAATGAAATTTGAGATATTTGATATAGTGTGTTAAGCATATGCAATCAAAAAGTATTTGCATAACTGTGGAGCATTGGGCCCACTCGCCCCCCGAGTGCACAATACTTGCCACCTTACTAACAAATAACTAAAAAAAGGCAGACTATAGTGTACTGGTACTTTAGGGCCCCTGTACTTTAGTGTTGCAGACCTTTTGCGCCTGTATGGCAGAGCACCTCTTACAGTCAGAGGGCCAGACCCTGCATCTCAACCTCCAGAGTCTGCACCTTCATGCCTGAAGATTGAGCTGGGACATCTACTGCTAGAGGTGGCTGACATCCTTTTCTGCTTGCTTCCTTCCACAAAGTTGGTTTGGAACTGCTTCATTTCTTGGAATGCATTGGTCCTCTGAAGGTGCGCCTTTCTGTTATGTTGTGCTGTTGTTGCCCCAGTTCTGTAGTGGGCATAGTTAACCCTTTAAGTGCTGCCGTCGGCCAACGGTCGTCACGGGCACTACCTCCCCAGTGCTGCGTGCGACCGTTGGACGTCCAATTCAGCACTGGATAATGGACAGCGCAGCACTAGGGAGGTATATTTACAAGCTCCTAAGGTGTTAAGGGCTATGATGCAGGCTTTTTGTTTATATGTTTACCAGACTAACATTCTCTGTTCAAGTCTGCCAATGTTATATGGTTTTTAAAGCAGCTATCATATGTTTTCTTCTACCACATTTATTCTGCCTCAATGGGACCTGAACTTGTCCCTCACCTTCTTGATGAAGTGTGTGCATAGGTGCCAGGTGCAGCTTTTGGCATTTTAAACTGTGTTTATGGTGGCTATCATGTCAGCTCGGCATGTCGATGAATTGTAGGTACTGTGTGCCTTTCCTCCATTTATATGCTTCTTCTCAGACAAGTAAGTTTTCAGAACTAAGATGCCTTCCTTCTGAAGGTAGCTATCCAATTTGTTTGGGCAAGTCCATTACTTTTTCCGCATTTTTCCCTTTGCAAAATGAGGAGACTGCGATGCTGCATAGGATGTATACTCATAGGGCAGTAATTTCGATTTGATGATTAGCTTTTTCTTGGATACGTAGGCATCAAGAAGGTCTAATCAGGTCAGAGGAGGACTCTGTACTAGTGATTTATGTTTTTTTTTTATCATTATTTATGAAGAGCTATCTTCCCTTGCTAAAAAGGCACCTCCAGAAGTATCTAGGGTCAATCTACCAGAATGAAAACTGCACTGTATTGTTCAAGGAGGTGCCTATCTCTGCTCTACTTCAGATCTGTTCTGCTCCGGATGCAAGGTCTGGAACCCCATATGTGCACCACCTTTACAAGCTGGTGTCAGTTCCTTCCATTCCACGCCTTCCGAGGTGGATATCGAGCTTTTGACTTCTGGCATTCAGACAGACTTGTTTCCCTCTAAAACTCGTCAGTGTACAGCATGTCTCCCCCCCTAAAACAATAGGGTTTAGGCCATGATGCTAGATGCCGGTGACTGACACCCATGACTTGTCTCACTGGTGCATCGACTCCAAGCATGACTTGGCCTCCTGTGATAGCTGCACCAAAATGAGCCTAAAGGCTATCTGTGAAATTGAACTTGCCATCGCAAGTCAAAGCAGCAGTCGGGGTCGAGGACACGGACATCATTGCACCCTAGACTCTGCTCTCATGGCCAATTATCATCAACGTCGCGAAGATCAGGTAAGTATAGGAAGGCTAGGAACCATTAGAAATCCAGCAAGGGGTCTCCTGCATCCCACCCCTGACACTATTTGGAATAGTGTGACTCCACAGGCAGGCTTTGGATTCTGTCTTCTGCGTTTGAATCAATTCAATCGCTGGACCCGATGCACCCCGAATTCCTCAGGCCATTGGTGGTGCCATGCCCAAGAACCGCAATAGGCCTTAGATTCCATTTTCAGTGTCCTGCAGGGTCGCTCTGGTGTCTCTTCGGGCCCCAAGGATCTGAGGGGGCTTCCAATTGGGTTAATACCAGCAGATTCATCCCTTACACTGTCTGTGCCCCTAATCCTCAATTCGAGGACGGCCCTTTCTTGAGCTCAGTTCTACTGACTAGAGCCCTGGAACTACAGCTGATGCCAACCACGGAACAAAGACCAGCGCCGCTCTCAGTACCACAACCAATGCCACAGGTTTAGGTATAGCCACCTGTACCAACTTTGGAAACAACAATGATTGTTTTATCAGATTCAGAGACCCATCCCTTTCTGCCCAAACCTTGACAATGTGCCCAATCAGTACCTTACACGTATGTTCCCCACTATGATGATGGAGACAATGAGGACCAAGACCAATATGACAAAGGCCATATATTTGGTGACTTTCAGAATCCCGGATATTGGCCTCTCTTCTCTGACCCAAGGCATGGCAACGGAAGAATCTGCCGACTTTGCACAGTGCTCAGAAGGGTGGAAAAGGTTTTAGACCTCACTCTACCCGACACTGAGGTGAAAACAAACGTGCTTACTGAGGTCCTGAGCAAACCAACCAAAAACCCCTATTACCAATTAATGAGGCCCTGATCGATATCCTGTTGGGCACCTGGGTAAAACCAGGATCTTGCCCTTCAGTGAATGGGCAAGTAGTGAGGTGGCACCAGCCCACTCCGGGAGATCCAGATTTTCTCCTTCAGCATCCTACTCCATAGAACTTAGTGGTACAAGTGTCTACCAGTCGCCCGACAGATGTTTACCAAACAAATGTTCTCCCCCACCAGCCTCACCCTCAGTTTTGTAAATAACGTCTGCCTCCCTGGCAGGTACTCACACGTGTTGTCGGGCAGAGTGGCGGACATCTTGCCAGGTGTCCTAGAGGTAATCCGACCAACTTTCAAAAATGTGATTTTGGATGGTCAGGATGCAGCAAAGTACTATATTGGCTCAGGCCTTGATATCACTGACTGGGCTAGGGCAGTTGCAACCAGCTTGGTGCTTTGGTGGCATGCCTTGATTTTTCCACAGACTTTTCCTCACATTCAACTGTCCTTTATGGGCAAACCCTTTGACTGATCTAGGCTGTTTGGAGCAACCCTTGGAAAGGTTTAAAAAAAGAGCATGGCCTCTGCTCGCAATCCAGGCCTAGCCCAGCTGCCTTGGAAGTTCTTCCAGCAACTCTGCCCTAGAGGCTTCAGCAGGGAATTCAAGCAGAGGCAAAAGCAATACGTACCTCAGCAGCAATAGGCCTGTCAGTTCTTTTGGGGAAGAGACCGGGAAACAGACTGTGTCTGGCCCCCCTAAGCACATGCTACCCAAACCCGTCTCCTGCAGCCGCCATGAAACTACTTTAATGTGCCCTCAGCGGCACACGTAGGTCACATCAGCTTTCACCTCCACGAATTGAGGAGAATATAAAATGTCCTAGCTAACATGAAGGAAAGTTTCAGTTCCATTGAGGACACGAAGGCAAGGATTATGCTTTCTCTTCAAATATTTTTGCTCAGCTGATTTATGAAAACCAAACATTTCATTCAAAGACTACAAATCGCAAGAGTCTTTGGGATAGTTCAACAATATAACCATAAAGTCAGTCCTATATATCCAACATCAAGAAAAATCAATTCCTGTTTCTTCTAGTGAGGCATCACTAACTCAGTTTTCCCCTCAGAATTATTGTTTCTAGACCGATCCAATGGAATAAATATCCACGGTAAGGTTCTAAACAACAATTAGGTATAAAGACAGAGTTGTACCTCAAACCTATTGCTACAGAGTCAGATATTCAAAACCAGTAAAACGTATAGCAGATAAAGCACCAAATACATTTGAAATCAAAGTAATGTGTGAGGTCATTGAGAAGATTCTTATAATGACCATAACCAATCATTCTTATCCAACTGAAGACTTCTCCGAATACCGGGAGGGTAGTGGATTGTATCCAATTGGGAGGCATAATCCTCCCCTCTGTATCCTTAATAGAATTGAAACTTTACTTTATAGTACCTAGGAAATATCAGGAATCTAATAATCTGGAGGCTCAGATTATGCTATTTTAAAGCTGGTTACAACCAGTGAATCCAAGCCAGTGTTTGGTTTGAAAGAAAAGGTCTTGAAAGTAGAATCTGACGACCAATCGGCCGCTCTGAGAATGTCTTCCAGGCGAATGTTTTAGAAGCCATAGCACCCCTAGTGAAGTGGGCTCCTAAGGAGGTTATATCAATACCTGCTTCCTTCAAGACCCATCTCACCCAACGGGCGAATGTTGTATATAGACTGGTTTGAAAGGCTTCTTGAATGAAATGAATAGTTGCACTACCCCTGGCAGCCTATACTCCTCGGTCATGGCTTCATAGGCCCTTAGATAGCAGACCACACACCACTTTGGATGACCAGAAAAAGCAGGGTAGTGAACTACCCTAGTATTAGTATCAGACGTATCTTTTTCTGGGGCAGGCGGGGGAACTGTCGCACTGTGTCGGCTTCAAATCCCAAGAAAATCATTTGTTGAGCTGGAATAAATTCAGATTTCTGAGCATTCACTATAAACCCTAGTCCCCGCAAAAGATTTTGGGTCATCTGCAGTTGAGACTAAAGTGTATTTTTTCCAGTGCAGTAGGAGAATGTCATCCAGGTACACTATTAGTCGAACTCCCCGTGCACCAAGCCATTCCATGGCCGGTCATCGTACTTTGGTGAAGCACCAAGGGGCCGATGACAGACCAAACGTCAGGCATGTAAACTTGAAAATATGGTCATCCCACGTGAACTACAGGAAATGTCTGGGGATGAAAATGGGAAAGGCGAGGTAGGCGTGCTTTAAGTCGAGCCTTAGCGTGCAATCGTTGGGCAACAGAATATCTCCTGGAAGTTGAATAACCCCCCCCCCCCCATCTTGAAGTGGCGATACACCACCCATCGATTCAAATCTTTCAGATTTATGACTGGTCTGAATTGCTTGTCTTTCTTTTTGACCAAAAATATTGCTTAAGAAACTTCTGGAATGAAGGTTCAGCTGGGTAATCGCCCCTTTTGTTAGGAGCTCTGACATCTCTTGGTTTACCACCAAGTTCCTTCTTCTCAAAAGACCAACAGGTGATGTCAAGAGTGTTGTCGGGGTGTGCAGAAAAACTCTGTGAAAGCCCTTCACAGTCTGAAGTACCCACGTGTCTCCTGTTATCGATGCCCAATTCCGAATGAACTACTCTAACCTTGACCCCACCCCTTGTAGGGAAGAAAGAATATCGCTTACCGTTGGTGCCACCTGGTGTGTTGCTGGCTCCTTGGAAGGATGCTTTACCACCACGTCCCCTGCCACGAACTCTTGAGGGGTAAAACCCTCCAAATTTCTTGTGGTTTTGCCATTGGATGGATCATTGCGTCTGAAATTTCTGTGGGTATGAAGAGGAGGCCCAGCCGGAGTAGCTCCCCTACCACTTCCTGACCCTCAATAAATGTGTTGTTTAAATACATTTTTGATGGATTACTGGGCTTTGTCTAGTGATGAAAAGGTGTTAACGAAGCGTGAAAGTTCCTTGATGAAGGGTACTCTCAAGAGACCTCCATTTGCTACTGGGCCGGCTTCTATGGTGGTTAACTCACCCAATCTGGGCTTAATCTTAATTAGCAAAGGAGCATCTGCGCTCCGTTGATAAGGCACAGTTAGCATTGTCAGGAAAACATAGGGTCCGTAGAGCCCAACCTGACAAAATAGTGGTCTCGATCATATTACCCGACTCCTTGGCATCTTGAGCCATATCCATCTTGGTCAGAGGTCCCAGAACATCCAAGACCTTGTCCTGGGAGGATCGCCAGGAACGGTCCGGCCCTTCTTAGGGTCTTTAACGAATTTCTTAATAAATGTTGCCATCCTGGCATTGATGTCTGGGGTATAAGCTACTTTATTTGCTAAGGAAGGTCTGGAGCACTTTGCCCTTAGACGTTCTCTGACCTCCTGGTATCCGAATGCAGCTGTCCACATAGCGTGCCGCTTTGGATGCAGGAACTCAGTCCGCGAAGCGGGAGTGATAAATATCCTCTGGGCTCAGGAAACCTGACATCCCTGCAGAGTTCTTTTCACCCTTCTCCTCCAGCCTGGGTTTCTTGGCATCACCCTCCGGTCTCCAGTGTCTGCTCTGAGCTGGTTCATCATCCGAGTCCCCATCAGTGTTATCTGACTCTTCCCCAGTATGAACATCTGTTCCCTGGTGAGGGTATAACGAGGCTGGGATTCTTCCTGAGGGTCTTGATTGTCCATGCACCTTTTTTTAGGAAGGATTGACTCAGTATTCCTAAATTCAATCGCATCTCCGGGGCCATTAGGAATCTCCATTGACTTCCTGCAGCGTATTGAATTCAAGTCTCTGTGCCTGGTCCATAAAACCTTGAACGGTGGCAGTACCTATTCCATTGGCACTGTCAAGTGCATCCACTAAGGTCTGCCAATCAGGCTCTGGTTAAAGTTTCGAAATGGAGGAAGGCTAGATAGGGCAGCAGATGCCTCTCCTACCTGGCTCAAAAACTCTGGAATAAGCTGCCTTTGGAGAATAGATCACAACCAGTTTGGTCTAAATTCCGTGGCCTACTAAAAACTTGGCTCTTTCCAGTTTAGCAGTGCACTTTACCTCTTTGGGTTCCTCCTCTCTCCTGTGTTTCTCCAGTGCCAAGACGCCACGGCAACAGAGCGCTATATAAAACCCCCACTTACTTACTTTACTTATTGACAAACCCTTTTAAAGGGATCCAACGAGGTAGCAGCCTGTTTTTACCCTTAGCGGCCCCCTGTTATCCGTTGGAGGCTCACGCTTCAGGTCTTCCCCTGTCGGGGGTAAGCGAATGCGTCTCGCCGTCATCTCAATTCCTTGACTCAGTGATTCCAAGGCTGAGTAGACCGCTCTCTCCAGGGATGTGTCTATGGTGTCCACTAGCTCCTTGTGGATAGGGAGAAGCGCTTGCTCCTCCTCAATGGACTCCCAGAATTCAACAAACCCACCTGACATGGTGATCAGATGAGAATTAAAGGTACTAGGCAGGAATATACCACAACAATGAATCCCAACACTTCTTAACAGACCCAGGCAGACTTGAACTTACCAATGCTTGTTGAGCTGTGTGTAGGAAAGGTTTAACACAGCTCTCTAGTTACTAAGGGCCCTGAGGGGAAAGCTCTGCGGGAGAAACCGCTTGACAGGAGCCTAAAATATGTTGTGAGCAAAGAGCGCTTAAGACAGTATGCACTTGCGCGCGCGGGCATGAAGGGGAGGAATCGCATCACCATCCAGAAGATGCAGACAAAGGAATGTGCTGAATGCTAGGAGGGAGGGGCACCTCCTTGCCGAAATGGGCGCCCTCCACTCCCCCTACTGGGGCCAAGCGGTCACCACGCTTCACAGAAATGCCTGATCAGAGCTGAGGCTTTTGAAGGTCGTGTGCCGCCACACCTGCCTTTAAATGAGCAGTGCATCTCGTTGCAGTGAGAGACAGACCTACAGAGATGGCCCCATACCTTGCTGCCCCATCGTGCCCTGCAGTGGAAGGTGCCCAGGGCCCACCGCACCGTGAAGTTCCCTGTTACCCACCCCTTGGGGGCTAGCGCACACGCCACGTCGGCGGGAGCGTCCCACTGGGAAAAGCCAAAAACCCCACTCTTACACACCCGGCTTAAAAAACAGCAGTGGTAATTAACTCCATGTGGTAATTAGGCAATCACATCCAATATGAAGGAAATGCACTTATGTGGCTGCTGAGCAGCAAAGAATGAGGAAGTGCTTTTCCTTGATGATAGATATAAAGGACTGACTCTATGGTTACATTGTTGAACTATTGCAAAGACTCTTGGAATTTGTAGTCTTTTGACAAAATGTTTGTTTTTCATAATGCTGCTGAGCAAAAATAAATGGAAGAGAAAGCATAAGCTGAGCCTCTGGGTGCTGACATAAGATCAATTTCTGATCAATGGCTGTCCAGATCGTGTGACAGTTACTCCCTCTTTTGTAAAACGCTCTGATATACTTCGGGATCTTGTTCGCGCTATATAAAACTTTATAAATAAAGGAATAAATAAACCCCTGGAGATGCCACCCACACCACAAAGCCTGTTGGATGACCATATGTCCATACTCCATGAGGGAGTTCAGGCTCTCTTTGCGAAGAGAGCGCTAGAGAGGGTGTGTGCATCAGAGATCGGGACTGGCTTTTTCTCCCATTATTTCCTGTTCCCTAAGAAGGATGAAGGCCTACTCCCCATCTTAGATCTGCCTCTGAATTTCTTCCTGTATTCTGAAGGACAAGTTCAAAATGCTTATGTCCCAAGTTCTGTCTGCCCTCTATTCAGGAGACTGGATGGAGGAGTTGGATCTGCAGGATGCTTATGTCCACATCCCTGTCCTGCAGTTCCGCCGAAGTTACCCATGGTTTCATGTAGGGGTGGGCAGACATTTCCGTTCCGCCCACAGAATGGGCGGAGACTTGCCCCTTCCGCCTTCATGCGCATTCCTGGTGAGGAATGCGCAAGTGCAGGCTTCCTTGCATGCGCAGTTTCAGAAGGCGCAATAGACCAGGAAGATGACCACGCGATAAGGTAAGTTTTTTAGATCTTATTTTAGGCTCTTATCTGTTTAATATTGCGGGCGGGTGGGCGGCGGGCGGGTGTCCCGTAACGGAAATTTGAGGAGAGGCACGGGAATTGGTTCAATTTCCGTGCCTCTCCGCGAAAGTCTCATACGCGACTTCCGCCCACCCCTAGTTTCAAGTAGACCAAGAACACTGTCAGTTCGCTGTACTCCCCTTTGGTCTTACCAGTACATGTTTGGTTGTTCACAATGGGTATGTGGTAGTTTCAGCCCATCTGTGGAGGTTGGGAATTCCAGTCTTTCTGTACCTTGATAACTGGCTGCTGAAGGTGGACTTTCCTCAAGCAGTCGTAAGTTACCTCCAGACGACGGCAGACCTGTTGACATCACTGGGTTTTTCTATCAACATGCAGAATTCACACCTGACTCCTTCACAGCGGCTTCCCTTCATTGTAGCCATCCAGGACACAGTGCTTTTCAGAGCCTTTCTTCCACCTCACAGAGTCCAGGACATTCAGTCTATGATCCCGATGTTTCAGCCCTTGACCTAGGCTTTAGATAGAGTGGATCTAAAGCTTCCGGGCCTCTTGGCCTCCTACATCCTGCTTGTGGGCCATGCTTGATGGCACATGTATGCTCTGCAGTGGGATATAAGGTCTCAGTGGGCTCAACACCACAGGAACTATCAGAGTCCATCCAGGTGTCAGAGGAGACTGCAAAAGGCCTGCAGTGGTGACTGTCCAATCACAATTGGACCAGCGGCAGACCTCTCTCCCCACCTCACCCCATGAAACACCCCACTCAGACGTAACAGTTGTGACAATTGCATCTTTGCTGGGTTCGGGAAGCCACCTGGGAGAGGTGGAGATAAGAGAACTCTGGTCTTTAGAAGAAGCGTGCCACCAAATCAACCTGCTGGAATTGTTGGTGATTCTATTGGCACTGAAGGCATTCCTCATGACCATCAGGGTTGGAAAGGGTACAGATTCTCACAGACAAATCGGGCGCCATGTGGTACTGCAACAAACAGGGTGGGGTGGGGTTGTGGGTGCTGTGCCAGGAGGCTCTATGTCCCTGGAAGTAGCTGCACGCTCCGAGATTACCCAGGACCTGGCAGAATCTTTAAACACCAAGGCAGATAAACTTAGCAGGAGTTGCCTAGAGGATCACAAATGGTGGTTACACTCTGTGGTGGAGCATGGCATCTTTCAACAATGGGGAGAACCCCGACTCGATCTATTCACCATTGCAGAGATTGCAGTGTCAAAGGTTTTGCACATTGGAGTTACCAAAGCAGCCTTCCTCAGAGAAGTCCTTCGTCTGAATTCGGGCTCGAGACTCCTGTATGCCTTTCCTACCCAGATTGTTGACAAAGATCAGGACAGACCGGGCCAGAGCCCTCTTATTGGCCCCGGACTAGGGGTGGAGAGTGTGGTACTCTGAACTTCTGGCCATGAGCACCTACCCTTTAGTCTGGCTGCCCCGTCAGGAGGACCTCCTGTTACAAAAGCTGGGGAGGGTCCTGCACCTGAGCCTGCACAGCCTACACCTCCATGCTTGGAGATTGAATGACAACAGCGGCTGGAGTCATCTAGTCATTCTGGCGTCCATCAACCGAAACTGTTTATGCAGGAAGTAGGGAGAAGTTTGTTGTCTGATGTTCTAATGTTCTGTCTTCCTTTAGCCCAGCAAGACCTTGCTGTGGCGTCAGTCAAGGGTTATCTTTCGGCCTTCTCAGCTACCTTACATTTGTCCTATCAGCCATCCTTCTTCAGTTCACCGGTTGTGATGTTTTTTTGTTTGTTGATGGGGCTGCAGTTTGACCATAATCTGTTCCTCACTTTTCTGATGTGCACTCCTTTGGACCCAAAGCACAGCTGCCCCCTCTGTCTCCTAACCATCAAGACATCATTCCTTATCACATTACATTGGCAAGGTGAGTCAGCGAACTTCAGACGTCTGTGGCACAGCAATACACTTCACTCTTCCCAAGTAAGCTGTTCTTCTGGACAAGTGCGGCGTTCCTGCCAAAGGTAGTCACGCCTTTCCATATATGGCAATCCATCATCTTGCCAACTTTTTATGCACTGCCCCATTCCTCCAAGGAAGAACTGCTCCACCGTCTGCACCTTTAAGGGGCCCTTAGTTGACCGAACCAGAGAATACAACGAGATGATCAGCTATTCATTAGTTTCCTTGGAGAGAAGCGCAGAGCGGTGCAAGAGAGAGAGATGCATCATCTGATGGATTGTGGTATTCATCACGATCTGCTATCGGCTTGCTAAAAAGCAAGATCTAGAAGACTTGCGTGCTCATTCCACCAGAAAAAGGCTGCTATGACTGCGCTAGCTTGGGGGTTCCAGTTCTGGACATTTGTCAGGCAACTACATTTACGTCCTTCCACATGTTCAAGAAACATTAATGTCTGTCCTGCAGAATTTCCTGGTCTTAGCCATTCCACAGACCCTCACCTGTGGAGTTACTAGTTTGGTAGGTATTCACAAGATGAGGACTCTGCAGTTAGAAGTCTATATCAGAATAAGTTACTTACCAGATTCCCTACCGATCCTTCCATCTTCCCCCTTCTGTGGAATGTTCTAATTTGTTCAAATAATAAGATTCCTTATCTGAAAGTCTGTGCACTGCCATTTTCCTATTTCAAGAGCTCTGTATCCAGTAGCTGGGACACGGACCAGAAGGAAACTGACGCCATCGCACTGAGGTGGTGCATATGTCGGGCCCAGATGTCACATCTAAGGAGGGGATTGGTCTAACGCACGATACCAGCTACCAACGCATGAGGGAATTGCCAACAAAGGTTTCTAGAGTTTGGGGAAATTCACATGGTGAAGAATCTACAGTTACAGTCTCTACCAGAAAAGGTGTTACAGAAGGTAAGTTGTTTGTTAGAGCCTTCTCTTGGCATTTCTACCACCTCTGTCCTTATTTTGCTTCCTTTTGACGGACAAAAAGGTACACACTGATAGAAAACTACTTCTTCTGCAACCAATCTGTGATGTGTTTATCAATGACCCACTGGTGAGCTCAGTGAGACCCCTTGGATGATAGCAGGCTACTGCAGTACTCGATCAGCACAGACAGTTCAAGTGCTGTCCCTAGATCATCAACTCAGCAGGTCCCAAGGGTCATTCCCTGATGAAAACAAGGGTGACATTATTATAACAAGGCTAATGATGGCAGAGTGAAAGTGAGCACAGATAAGAACAGGGGCAATAGGAAGAAGTTTGGGTTAGATTACATTGTGGATTCACTCCTGTCCCAAGACATATGTGGAAAAGAAGGACCCATCAAAAAGGGTGGGAAAGAATTTAATTGGTGCAAGCAGAGGTAAAAGCATGAAAATTAGAGCAATGGCAATAATATGAAATTAGGTTGCGTGATTTAATGGAGGAACAATTAAAAATACTTATGTTTTCTTAACTGAATTTTTTCCACTGCAGAGCCCTGAGAAGGATGAGGAATCTTCGAGTGGGCTTTTGAGTTCTTTATTGATCTTCACATACATGTCGTCAAAGCTTGGTAAGAAAATTACTTTCGCCTCTTGAGGAAACCAGAACACTGACCTTGGTGAGAAAAGCTTATATAACAAACCTGTTACTTAACTAGAATGGAAACTGTTTGGTATTGTTGATCCTTTATGACCATCATTATTAAATATTTTAATACATCATACTGTCTCTGGTTGTGATTCTTCCTCTATTGGGCCACTTGTGAGTGGTTGCTTAATCCAGCACCTCTTAGGAGGGAGGCTTTTAGAAACGTTACCTCTGAGGGATGCTGGTCGGTTGCCATTGAGTGTATGAGGCAGATTGCAGTTTGTCTTCAGAATGTGAAGGCACCTGTATATAGACCCTGTGTGAGGAGAGGAGCTGTCCCTTGTAAGTGGAAGTGCAGCTTTCTGTCTTTCCTTTACTAAATGTTGGATTACTAGTACTGTAATACTCACGATTTTATTTCAGGTCTCAGTAGTTGATTGCAGAAGGTGGACACTCCCTGTAGAGAGACTCGCAAGCTTGAAAGTGTGATGACCATCGAAGACAGGCTTGAAGTCCTCCTTTGTGAAACTCCTAGGTGATGCCCTTTCCATTTTTATGCATTTGAGTAGCAGAAAGGATTCTGACACTGCCCCTAGGTTAGAGATATAGATATTTTTCATCCCCAAACAAGATTTTAGAACGTCCTACAATTAGGATAGAAGATATTTGTCGCTCTACTTGGCACCTATTTTGCGCACTATAGTCTTTATCTTGATTGAGAACTTATCACTTGTTTAATCTGGACTCTAACTGAGTTTCACATTGCCTGCCAGACTTGGACCTGTATACTTCTACTTGTGCAAACTTATCACTTGTTTAATCTGGACTCTAACTGAGTTTCACATTGCCTGCCAGACTTGGACCTGTATACTTCTACTTGTGCAAATATCTTTCCTGATTTTGCCCTGACGAAGCTCCCAAGGTGGGGAGCGAAACGCGTTGGCTGTCCTGTGCACTTTTTAACATAAAAGATCAATAAAAAGAAGAATATTTTCTCAGAATATTTTGCCTCTGCAAATTACTTCACACTTGGTGCTGCCTCTACGTTTTTCTAAGCTTTCATCTGGGATTTCCAGTGAGACCAATCCACAGCAGGTCTTGGAGGTTTACCAGCACATGACATTGAATTGTTTGGGACTGTTGAAGTTGAGGTGCTAATTGCTTGGTCCGCTGTGGAGTCTTTTTCTTTAAATGTTAATATTAGTAGCCCATGTCAGGGATGTTGCCATTGTGCAGGAACATGTCCTACAAAACCCCAAGAGCATGAAGTCCTGTCTCACTAAGGAAGGGATATTTGCCCCCTTCAATATTTACTTGGTATCCTCACCATGAGAAGAGGGGCGTGCAAGATGAGTTGTAGTCTTCCCCAAAACCGTTTGCTACTTTATTTTTATTCCATTCCTGGATTCCCTGAATGAGATTTATAGTTGAGAGGCATCCTGTCAGCTGTTACCCATTTAGTGCCCCAATTAATCGGAGGTCACAGGAGTCAAGAATGATGCTCTCCAGATTGAGTAGGCTTAGTAACCCCCCCCCCCCCCCCCTCCGAATGATTCCAGGAGTTTTAAACGACTTAACGCAGATGCCAATTTTTTACTGAGAAACTATGAGTTGATGGAAGGCTGTTGTGTGTGCCATAGACAACCAAAGGATAAAAAAGTGTACAAAGCAAGTGTCAGGTGCCAACAGCTGCACTCCCTCAAAGGACGGCGAGGCAAACCGAAAGTGTGAGACAACTAGAGAAGTTCCTTTATGGTAGAATCTTTTTCTAAGGTGAAGGAAAGTAAATTGTTCTAGAGACCAGCAAAATATGAGAGACTGTGACACAGAGATAATCTTAAAGACCACTCTTCCTGCAGAAACCACACAGTGGGGACATCCTGAGTAGACCAGCAAGATCTGGTACCACCCTTTTAAGAAGATACTTAGCTGACAAAAGCGGATCCAGAATGGTACAGTGCTGCTGCAGAGAAACTGAAGAGGTCCTGTGTTGTTGAGAAGAAGGCCTCTGGAGCTGCTGGTAAGCGGGATCCGGCACCATCAGTGACCACACCACTATACAGCAAGTGTGCAAAGACTGTATAAACAATACTGTTTGTTGATCCCAAACCACACAAAGTAGTTGAAATAGATCACACACTCCGGGGCACAGATTTGGCTACTGGGGTGGAGCAGTGCAAGCAGTGGTTTTGAATGTGGAGTTGCTGTGTAGCCTTATTTTTAGACTATCAGAATACCTTGGGGTTGAGGATTTCCCTATCTACCCTTTTGCCCAAGATAGGTTCATGGACACTCTAGAAAGGAGACTACCAGGATTAGAAGAACAAGTTACTTACCTTTTCTAACACTCTTTCTGGTAAATACTCCATTTAAAGCAAAACCAAAGGGGATGATGGACGGAGTGTTGAACATTGCAAGCACTCACCCCCAGTCAACTGATCTAGGTTTAATCCATCATCATTCTTTAGCTCACTCTGCCACCCCAGTTCAGACATGGCCATATGCAAATCAGTCTGACCCTGTGCCTCATGGGAACAGTCCAGCACGAACTGCCAGGCCATGTCTTCCCTGGACTGAAAACAAGCATCCTGGGACCGATTTCTGGCTAATCAGCCGTCATAAGCCAGGCTAGTTTGATTCCAGTGGCAAAGTGAGCAAGGGACCCACGTCTGGGCATACCCTGCCAACTTAGGGTGAACATAGCAAAACCAAGGGGGATGATGGACGAAGTATTGAACATTGCAAGCACTCCCCCCAGTCAACGGATCTAGGTTTAATCCATCATCCTTCTTTAGCTCACTCTGCCACCCCAGTTCAGACATGGCCATATGCAAATCAGTCTGACCCTGTGCCTCATGGGAACAGTCCAGCACGAACTGCCAAGCCATGTCTTCCCTGGATCAGAAACAAGCATCCTGGGACCGGTTTCTGGCTAATCAGCTGTAAACAGCCAGGCTAGCTTGAATCCCGTGGCAAAGTGAGGAAAGGAATACTCAATTTACTCTTATATTCCTCACCTTTAGAATATCCCCTGGTGCAAGACTGTGTCTGGAGAATTCTTCCAGCAATGCTCCCGCGCTCCGGTAGGAGGCACTTTATAGATTTGTGATGACTCCATACCGCCCCAGAAGTGAAGTAGCAGAGCAACTTATTGACAATATTTTTAGATGGTAAAACAGTCACTCCACAGAATGGAGAGGAGGGGGGGAGTATCATCTGGAGTTAAAGTATCCATCAGAATGGGAGTTACCAAAGGTAAATAACTTGGTCTTCTGATGGATACTTAGAACTGCAGAATCCTTACCTTTAGAATATCTATGATAGCAGTCCCTCCCAAAGGTGGACATCTGGGGAGTGGACCCAAAAGGCTATGCAGAATGGAGTGGGCAACGCAGCCCTACCAGACCTGGCTCTCAAAACAGTAGGGCTTTGTAAATGTGTGAACCAACGCCAACGTTGCAGGCTGACAGATGGCTAGAACAGCTACCCTAGGGGCAAAATCATTTGTAGTAGCCTTAGCGGAATGGGCCTGCAGACCTTCACGGGGCAGCTTTTTGACCAGGGCTTAGAAGATTTTGATGCAGAGGACTATCCACATCAACCGATTCCTCTTCTGTACCACTTTCTCTAACTTCAGACAACAAGAAAATCCCACAAAGAGCTGACCATCCATGCTCTAGACCTTTGTGCAGGCAGTGTAAAAGCTTAGCACCCTCTTAGGGTCAAGGGGATGGAGCCTCTCTTCCCCTTTAAAGTAATGAGGCAGGGCAGAAAAGGCTTGCAGAGTGATCAATTGGCTACACTGGAAGGGAGTCACAACCTTTAGTAGGGAGGCCACCTGAGACCTCTACCAATTTGTCTGGAAAGAAGGTGATGTAAGGCGATTGGATCGAAAGGGCCTGCTGTTCACTTACGTGTCATGCTGATGTACTTGCACATTAAAGGAAGTGTGCCGAGCGGACTCACAGCTACCAGCATCGCAGAAGGAACAGACAGGTCAGACCTGCTCTCTCAGGAATTGAGTTTTAAAAATTTTGTTTAAAAATTGTATTTTGTTTTAAAATGCTGCGCTGCTCACCTCTAAGTTCACTGTGCTGCCCTGGTCTGCCGCGACTTGCCATTTGAGCTGAGGGCACGCACACCACGCTTGGCCTATCCCTAGCCTCACTCCAGCAGAGGTCAGCGCTCCACTCGCACCCACGCTGCTGCAAGTCCCGCCCACTTCCTGGCACATTAAAGGAAGTGCTCCGAGCGGCCAAAACCCTGCCCGATTTTCCACCTATGACCCCGCCCACCAATGGCCATAATAAAATACTCCAGCTAAGAACTCCACGCAATCAACAGTTAGCCCCCTCGGGCATCTGACATCACTCCCCCACCCGGCCCACGCCTAGGAGCCTCTACTCAAAATATCTGGAAATGCCTTTATTGCAACGCCCGCTCACTCCCCAAACATGCGCTCGAAATATTGTCCCTACTAGACTCTGAGAAACCTGACCTATTTTTAATCACAGAGACATGGCTTTATGAGGCCTCCCAACCAGAAATCTCCATAGCCCACCCTCCTGATAATCAGCTGACCAGGTTGGACAGGAAAGGTAAGAAAGGAGGGGGGCATAGGGATTGCTTTTAGGGCTAACACGGATATACAAACCTTGGACATCGTCCAAGCATCATGGGGAGATACCTGTATAGTTAAAATAAACAGCATTGGGAAAGAAACATGGAGAGGGGCCTTACTATATCGCCCACCCGATAACCAATGCCTCTTTACCAGCCATTTAACAGAGGCAATTGCACCACACGTCCTAGCTGCGGAAAACTTCCTCCTCCTGGGGGATTCTAATTATCAAGCCGAACAACCTTCTGACCCTCACTCAGAGGATCTTATCACCAGCCTTAATACTCTCGGC
This sequence comes from Lissotriton helveticus, assembly GCF_964261635.1. Lineage (NCBI taxonomy): Eukaryota > Metazoa > Chordata > Amphibia > Caudata > Salamandridae > Lissotriton > Lissotriton helveticus. The sequence continues at coordinate 72,480,037 of NC_136070.1, forward strand.
CTTGACCAACTGGTAAAGGGTCCTACCCACACAGCAGGTCATACCTTGGATCACCTATTTACCAACTTTCCCCTAGTAAAGGTCGATCAACCAGTCCCTGTCTTATGGTCTGACCATCACGTTCTTAAGTTCCAAATACAAGGTACAGCAGCCCGGCCAAATCCTTTGTCAGAATTACGCCCCTGCAGACCCTGGAATAAAATTAACCTGCTCTCCTTCTCCACTCTTTTTGCCCACCTTTCACCACCCAAACCAGAGCTCCTAAGTGAGGCAGTTATATCACTCGAGCTAGCCTTCACTTCCACCCTCGACAAAATCGCCCCGGTCAAACAAACTAAATGCCTTCACAAACTCTCCCCTTGGTTTACACCTGAACTGAAAAATGACAAACTAGCAGCCAGAAAGGTGGAACGCAAATGGAGACACACAAAGTGCCTAAGACAATCAGCACTACAAAATAAGTCACCGGCTCTATATGGACCATATAGCCGCAGCAAAAAAAACATACTTGGGAAATAGAACCAACCGAGCCTCTAACTCACAAAAAGAGCTTTACAAGATCCTGAAAGAGTTCACCAATCCCCTCTCTTGTCAACCAATTCAGACCTCCTCACAAGAGTGGGCCAACTCCCTCTCAGTCTTCTTTGTGAATAAAATCAATATTATCCATAGCTCCTTCCCTCAGTCCGAAGGATTATCCCCTTCAGCTAGAAATCTGGACATCTCCAGGCCGCATCTCAACCCCCTCAGGGAATTTCACCTCACAACGAGGAAGAAGTTCTAACCACCCTCTCTAGGATCAAATCTGGCTCCCCCACTGACCCAACCTCTGCCCAGATTATATCCAAAATCGGACCAGCCCTTATACCCAGACTGACAAAGCTACTCAATAACTCACTGTCCCTATCCACTGTACCCACCATCTGGAAAGAGGCCATAGTGAGACACATCTTAAAAAAAACAACTTCAACCCCAAAGATCACAATAATTACAGGCCCACATCCTGTCTACCTCTCTTTGGGAAAGTCCTGGAAACACTAGTAAACAAGCAACTGTCCAAACACCTTGAGAATAACAACCTGCTTAACCCCTCTCAATCCGGGTTCCGGGCCTTTCACAGCACCGAAACAGCATTGCTGGTGATGGTCTATGACATCAAACTCACCCTCGACGCCAAACAACCTGCCATTCTGATACTACTGGCCTTGACTGCAGCATTTGACACCATCTCCCACAGCATCTTCTTGAGCCGCTTGAGGGAGCTTGGTGTCGAAGGTACTGTACTGAACTAGTTCAGGAGCTACCTCACTGACTGCAAGTCTAAAGTCCAAGCGGGAGCTTTCACCTCCAGTAGCAAGCCTATAGATAAAGGTGTTCCCCAGGGTTCCATACTCAGTTCTACCCTCATTAACCTGTACCTATCCCCCCTGTCTAAAATAATCAAAGCCTACGGCTTTGATACTGTCGTATGCTGACGACACACAATTATTAATCACTCTTGATCCAGACCCCACCTCCACGAAATTCAAATTTAAACAATGCATGACAGACGTCAAGGACTGGATGACCAGCAACCACCTCGAACTTAATGCTGGAAAAACGGAGATCCTACTCTTCTGAAAGGCGCAACTGCTATGGACTGACGACTGGTGGCCCTCCTCCCTAAATCCATGCCCCCACCAAAGAAGGTAACTGCAAACACAACAATGATGTACAGAATGTGGATCAATGTCACACATTCACCCCAGTCCAAAGATCTGGGCCCAAATCCATCGTTTTTCCACTCCACACCACCCTGGGTTAGACAATGGCGATATGCAAATCAGCGCTGACCCTGTGCCCCATGGGAACAGTCCAGTCCGAACTACAAAAGCCATGTCCTTCCCAGAACGGAAACAAGCATCCGAGGACCGGCCCGGTTTCGAGGTAACACCTCTCTTCAGCCCGGCTAGCTTGATTCCAGTGGTGTGGAGTGCCTGGGACTCACGTCTGAGCATCCCCAGTACACTTAGAGCGGTAACTGCAAACACAACAATGATGTACAGAATGTGGATCAATGTCACACATTCACCCCAGTCCAAAGATCTGGGCCCAAATCCATCGTTTTTCCACTCCACACCACCCTGGGTTAGACAATGGCGATATGCAAATCAGCGCTGACCCTGTGCCCCATGGGAACAGTCCAGTCCGAACTACAAAAGCCATGTCCTTCCCAGAACGGAAACAAGCATCCGAGGACCGGCCCGGTTTCGAGGTAACACCTCTCTTCAGCCCGGCTAGCTTGATTCCAGTGGTGTGGAGTGCCTGGGACTCACGTCTGGGCATCCCCAGTACACTTAGAGCGGTAACTGCAAACACAACAATGATGGACAGAATGTGGATCAATGTCACACATTCACCCCAGTCCAAAGATCTGGGCCCAAATCCATCGTTTTTCCACTCCACATCACCCTGGGTTAGACAATGGCGATATGCAAATCAGCGCTGACCCTGTGCCCCATGGGAACAGTCCAGTCCGAACTACAAAAGCCATGTCCTTCCCAGAACAGAAACAAGCATCCGAGGACCGGCCCGGTTTCGAGGTAACACCTCTCTTCAGCCCGGCTAGCTTGATTCCAGTGGTGTGGAGTGCCTGGGACTCACGTCTGAGCGTCCCCAGTACACTTAGAGCGGTAACTGCAAACACAACAATGATGGACAGAATGTGGATCAATGTCACACATTCACCCCAGTCCAAAGATCTGGGCCCAAATCCATCGTTTTTCCACTCCACACCACCCTGGGTTAGACAATGGCGATATGCAAATCAGCGCTGACCCTGTGCCCCATGGGAACAGTCCAGTCCGAACTACAAAAGCCATGTCCTTCCCAGAACGGAAACAAGCATCCGAGGACCGGCCCGGTTTCGAGGTAACACCTCTCTTCAGCCCGGCTAGCTTGATTCCAGTGGTGTGGAGTGCCTGGGACTCACGTCTGAGCATCCCCAGTACACTTAGAGCGGTAACTGCAAACACAACAATGATGGACAGAATGTGGATCAATGTCACACATTCACCCCAGTCCAAAGATCTGGGCCCAAATCCATTGTTTTTCCACTCCACACCACCCTGGGTTAGACAATGGCGATATGCATATCAGCGCTGACCCTGTGCCCCATGGGAACAGTCCAGTCCGAACTACAAAAGCCATGTCCTTCCCAGAACGGAAACAAGCATCCGAGGACCGGCCCGGTTTCGAGGTAACACCTCTCTTCAGCCCGGCTAGCTTGATTCCAGTGGTGTGGAGTGCCTGGGACTCACGTCTGAGCATCCCTAGTACACTTAGAGCGGTAACTGCAAACACAACAATGATGGACAGAATGTGGATCAATGTCACACATTCACCCCAGTCCAAAGATCTGGGCCCAAATCCATCGTTTTTCCACTCCACACCACCCTGGGTTAGACAATGGCGATATGCAAATCAGCGCTGACCCTGTGCCCCATGGGAACAGTCCAGTCCGAACTACAAAAGCCATGTCCTTCCCAGAACGGAAACAAGCATCCGAGGACCGGCCCGGTTTCGAGGTAACACCTCTCTTCAGCCCGGCTAGCTTGATTCCAGTGGTGTGGAGTGCCTGGGACTCACGTCTGAGCATCCCCAGTACACTTAGAGCGGCACAGGGTCAGCGCTGATTTGCATATCGCCATTGTCTAACCCAGGGTGGTGTGGAGTGGAAAAACGATGGATTTGGGCCCAGATCTTTGGACTGGGGTGAATGTGTGACATTGATCCACATTCTGTCCATCATTGTTGTGTTTGCAGTTACCGCTCTAAGTGTACTGGGGATGCTCAGACGTGAGTCCCAGTTACTCCACACCACTGGAATCAAGCTAGCCGGGCTGAAGAGAGGTGTTACCTCGAAACCGGGCCGGTCCTCGGATGCTTGTTTCCGTTCTGGGAAGGACATGGCTTTTGTAGTTCGGACTGGACTGTTCCCATGGGGCACAGGGTCAGCGCTGATTTGCATATCGCCATTGTCTAACCCAGGGTGGTGTGGAGTGGAAAAACGATGGATTTGGGCCCAGATCTTTGGACTGGGGTGAATGTGTGACATTGATCCACATTCTGTCCATCATTGTTGTGTTTGCAGTTACCGCTCTAAGTGTACTGGGGATGCTCAGACGTGAGTCCCAGGCACTCCACACCACTGGAATCAAGCTAGCCGGGCTGAAGAGAGGTGTTACCTCGAAACCGGGCCGGTCCTCGGATGCTTGTTTCCGTTCTCGGAAGGACATGGCTTTTGTAGTTCGGACTGAACTGTTCCCATGGGGCACAGGGTCAGCGCTGATTTGCATATCGCCATTGTCTAACCCAGGGTGGTGTGGAGTGGAAAAACGATGGATTTGGGCCCAGATCTTTGGACTGGGGTGAATGTGTGACATTGATCCACATTCTGTCCATCATTGTTGTGTTTGCAGTTCCCACCAAAGAAGGCAGCACACAATCTCTGCGTACTAATAGACACCAAGCTTTCAATGTCCGATCATGTCAATCAGCTAGTGCGCACATGCTATGGGCTAATGCGGAGCCTACGAAAAATCTTCAAATGGATACCACTCTCCTCACGTATGCCATTAGTACAGGGATTAATCATCAGCCGCCTTGACTATGGCAATCCATTAATGAAACCCACCTAAATAAACTCCAGGTCCTACAGAATACCGTGGCCAGACTCTTCCTTAAACTACCCCCCCATACGCCCTCTGCCCCCAGCTTGAAGTCCCTGCACTGGCTGGCCATGATAAAATGGATCACTTTTAAAATATGCTGCCTCGTCCATAACATCCTAAACAGAAAAGAGCCCGCTACTTACCCCAGAAACTAATCACGTATCGGCCCACAAGAACCCTCCGCTCAGCCAGCAAACATATCCTAACCATACCAAAGACCCGCACCGTCAAATATGGTGGCAGGTCATTCTCTAAAATTGCCCCTACATTCTGGAACTCACTACCCTTATCCTTCAGAACAGAAAGCGATCATAGGAAATTCTGTAAGCCCCTCAAAACCCAACTATTCTAAACTCTTCCTCTCCTCAGCTCGTCCTCTCTAACTTACTGCGACACTCGTATGCAGCGCTTTGAGACCTAACAAATGTCAAATAAAAGAGGAAGATGCTGTTTAGTGTTGAGGGCCTTAAAGAACAGCTATTCCTAGGCTTGAAGGGCGTCCCTAGGAGAAATGTGAAGACTAAGTTCAGGTTGCATTGAGGCATAACATGTTGTGGGGGAAATATGCGTGTCGACCATTTATGAAACACAACACAACCAATGACTTAAAGATGGCTGTTCGGGGAATCACAGAAAGGACAGACAGCTTTTCACCATGCCCACTGCAAAGTCTGGCTGGGCTATCAAAGGAACAAACAAAAGAATATCAGAAAGTTTGGCTTGTAAGGGGTCAATGATTTGAGCACCAAGCCACAAATTCTTCCCAGTGTAGACTGAATTTATAAAAGGGTATTTGCAGCAAGGATACCCTCAACCACCTCAGTGCGCATTAAAACACATTCAGGTGCCACCTCTCAATCTCCAAATTTGTAGGTGTAGGTTGTGGAGATTCAGATGTAGAACCCTAACCTGCTCTTGAGACCAGAGGTCCTTGAGAAGTGAACCCCTGAACAGAGGACAAATATTCTGGAGATCTGAGTACCGCTCTCCCCAGACCAGGTTTCCATTCTTCCATACCAGCCAAAATGTGTCTCTTAACAAGTGCTTTGGTGGAATCTCCAGTGCACGCAATTGTTGACGCTGCAGGTTCTGGACAATGGTGAATAGATCTAGCCATGGCGTGTCACATTTATGGAAGATGCTATGTGCCAATCGAGATGCTACTTGTGGTTTGTTGGGTACCACCTGCTCTATTTTTCCACTCCGTAATTCAGGGACCGCGCCAAGTGGTTGGCAACCAGTAAAATATTCTGTTGGTTCAGCCACCTCCAGGGGTGTAGCACCTCCTGGCACAAGATCCATAATTCGCTCGGCCTAGTTCTACATGGCGGTCATGTTGTCCATGAGTTCATGCACCCACCTCCCTTCGATGGATGGAAAGAAGGCTTTCAAAGACAGATCACCCGAAGCTCCAGAAGACTGATGTGGAGCTGGCTCTTCGCCAGAGGTCTCTGATCTCCTCCAATCCACGAAGATTACTAACTCGTCTGTGACCACCGTTAACACTGGTTAAGGAAGAGCCTGCATGTGCTACCTGGCATTTGAGATGAGTAGGATATAGGAAGTTATTACGCCTTGGATCCCTCCTCACCCAAACCCAGGTTTGAACCTGAAACCTTGTATATATTATCCTAAATATCTGAGTCGCTGTGGCAGATGGAAGGCTTTGTACACTACTGTGTCCTATCGAATGGAATCCTCTGCGTGGGGCTCAGGTGGCACTTTAGCTTGATGATAGTAAACTGCAGCAATTTCAGATGTTTGTCTGCGGTGGTCTACAACTTACTGTGGCAAACCCTCCTTCAGCAACCATTTGTCAAGGTACAGAAATAGGCATACTCCTGCACTCTCAACTTTGGTAGCACACTCTGCCAACAATTTAGTGGACACTCGAGGCACAAGGCCAAAGAGGAGCACAGCACATTGAAACTGTCCACAGACGATCTCAACCGCAGGTAGCGCCGGAGTGACTGCAGGACGAATATATGCATCCTGGAAGTCAAAGGACACCATCCAGTTCCTTGCATCCAAAGCGGGCAGAATCTTAGCCAGGGTGAATATTTTGAAGGAGTTTGTAGGTGGTGCTCCAAAATAGGCCTGAGGTCTTATTTCTTTTTTTGGAACAAGGAGATAATGCAAATAGGATGTTTCTCTCTTCTACAGGACAGCCGGCTAGATGTCACTGGCCACATACCATAATGCTTGGATGTACCTACCCAATAGAGAAAACACACTGATAGATCTAAGGTCTAGACTAGCTGAAGAAAACATTCTCTTCCTGATAGCGTAAAATCTTTCTGATTCCCCTTCTGGAGGGTTGGTCAGGAAAGAATGTGCATTGACCTTACCTGTTGAAGCTTAAACGGTCAGATTATCCAGAGTAGGATGCTTGGTCATGAAGTAGGGGTTCACTGGGATTCTGTCTAGGTCCCCTAGCCAAACTTAAATTGATTGCAGGCATGATAATGGCTTGGACTTTGCAGTCAGAAGGTCACCAGAAAGGGTTTTATTAGACTGCAATTATGACTCAGTTTAAGCTGGTCCCCGTAGAAGAATCTGAGATAAGATATTCATATTTGGCTAAAAAATGAGCACCTGCTCTATGAGAGTAACATGAGTGCCTCTGCAAAAAGGTGTCTCTTAAATGTCTGGGACATAACAGATCTCATCTGCATGGAGCAGATCTGGGTGACATGGGTTTGGGTATACCCAAACGAAATATTGCGTGTCTCCGGAGAATGGAACAGGCACTACAACACAGAGACTGGAAACGGGACATGGATTGGTGCATGCTGGCTGAGACAGTGGTATACGAGGGTGGGGCTGCCCACAACAAAATATGGGGAAAATGGAATAACTATCAAGGTAATCCCTGCACTTCCCTCTTTGGTGATTGTCCTGACATATTGCTCTGTAATCTCTACAAATCAAATGCATCTCTGGGAATAGGATTGGGGGAGTGGGGAAGTACAGAGGCTATTCGTGGCTCAGAAGAAATGTACAACAGTGTGTTGCTTATTCGTTTTTATTACTCCTTACTGTGTCTTTAATAAAAAGATTTATAAAAAATAAAAAAAAATTAGCACCTGCAAGTCTAGTGTCTCAACAACCTTCCGAACTACCGCCCCAAATGAAGTACTTTCCTCTGTTGGGGTTCGAATCGGAGAGTCATTGTTTAAAGAATTCTTCAGAACTAGTCTGACACCTGGGGATAGTCTATAGGTAAGGAATCTGCGGGTAGAGGTATCCATCAGAAGAAGGCAGAGCAACACCCCATGTCTAGTAGGGAATTAACTAAGTGGGCGGTAAACTCCGCTCACAGATATTTCTGTGCTACGCGATGCTCGCAGAGTTCCAAAAAGCTCAGCTGAGCGGAGTTTTTTTCCTTGCTCGCGTTTGTCAATGTGAAGTTGGAGAGCGTGAGCGAGCAAAATCCACCTTCCGGCGAGATTTTTCCTCGTTTGCGATCGTCAACATCAAGTTGGCGAGCATGAACATGGAAAATCAACCTCCCAGCGAGATTTCTCAACGCGGGCAGTCAGATTTCTTATTGTGAGTGATCGCGTATGCTCGCGATCTCTCCCGTTGAGAAAGCTGCAGCTCGAGTAAAAATCTTCTCAAGCGGTAGAAAGGAAGCAGCACCCGCTTGTACTGTGCATGGGTCTGTTCGCGATGATTGCACAGTGCAGACAAGCACCTGGCACTTAAAATCACAGCGAATTGCATTTATCTAACGCACTCCGCTGCTAGCGGAGCTCCGCGTAGCACGGCGGAGGTTTTTTTTTTGCACTTAATAAAGTTCCCCATAGCGGAACTCCACGTACTCCGCCCAGGGTTAGAATTAACATGCCTTATCTACTCCAATGCTGTGGCACAAGGGATGTAAATATAACAACAACATAATCAGGAAACTGTATTCCCATATCTTAAAAACAGTTTAACAATAAAAAACAAAATTATTTAGCAGCCAAACCTATTCATTTCATATCCATCAGTACATAAACATCTGCGAAGGACAAATATGCAAAAGTGCGTAATCATAGCACTTAGAACCAACAGAAAAAGAAAGAAAGCAGTCGAAGAAAGAGTAAACAAAGAAAGAGAAAAGAAGAGAGAAATAATCTCCATCACAACATACGTAAAAGTTGGAAAAATACAACCAAGTGCTCTTAATAGAACGATACAGTGAGAGAATTTATAAGCAAAAGAGAAAAGAATGTTGCATAAATCCAAAACAGAAAGAGGGGGCAAACACCTGACTAAACTCAGAACAATCTCAATGTGTCTAGGGTTCTTACATATAAGAACCCCTTTCTCAGAATCAGACCAAAATTTCTGAATAATCTATGACGTAAAAGAGACACCATACTATTTGTGCAGAAAACATAGGAAAAGACGAGAAACGCATATTGCTTCAGAAACAAACACCAAGCCCAAGACAAAACAATTATAAAAAACATACACTACAGTCCTCAGCAGATGCTCAAAGTGCGCTAGTCTAGCAGCGTTAAGCCTAAAATTCAACAGCAATCCGAAACGCTGAAACAAAAAAAATAACACAGAGAAACATAACAGACAATTTTGCTATGTTATTGTTCTGGCTGTGTCTCTATCATTCTACAGTATCAAAACTAATTTGAAAAGCCCATATACCTTGAAAGTTCGAAATCTCCAGTATTTCAGATTGAAGAAGGTTGTGTAGGCACGATATATTGAGTTAGCACAACAGTAAACACGAAATACCTAGAACAGAATACCAAATTAAAACAGATCACTTTGAAGGTATAATTCAAGACCAAAGCACATCACCAACCAGCGCTACTACAGACCCCGTTTTAAAAAAAAATACCTGTCATGGTTCATACTCTTCTGGGTAACTTCATTCAATTCAAGATAGCAGTGAACCCTGTGATATGTGTCATAAAAGTGAACTGTTGTATACTATTAAAGGACATTTACTCATTTTGTGAAAGAGTGTACAAACACTCTTCCTTTTTTCTGTTGCCTCTCTATTTTCTTATTGCTTATATTAACAAGTACCAGGCTTCAAAGGCTGCAGAGGAAGCCTTAAGCAAAGCTGAAAAATTACAACAGATCCAGGGATTAGGAGCAGCATTCATTGCTGTCTTTAACTCTGAAGACTATGCGGATTTCATGTACCTTGGCACACAGCCCAGAAGATGGAAGGTGAATTGGTACTAGCAGACAGCGACAGTGACAAAGCCCCTTTACCAACAGTGTTCATCAAAATGGCCCCTTTACAAGCAGATGAGTGGGGTTAGTCACAAATAAAGCCCACCATGCTGAGGGATGGAGTCACCTTGTTACTATATAAATGTGCGGCAAATACAATGGTAACGTGATCATGCAGAACAGCTCAAAATATACAGCGGGATATTGCTGGGCATATAGGCCCACCACATGAATCACCCCTCAAAACCCCAACAGCTGTATTGAGAATAAAAATAAACAGAAGTGGTGGTGACAGAGGATACAGAATTTGCTTGGGGCAAAAGATAGGTAGCACAATCTTGTACATATGTCCGAAATGATCATTTGGCAGTGGCCACAGGCTACACAGTCAGACCAACTAACTGCCCTCACAGCCTCTGATACGTATGATAGCATCCACGTAACACACTCCTAAACCCACTACAGAACAGTGATCCCTAAGCATTATTTTCACATACAGCCCCATTATGAGTATAAACAAAATGGACTTAGACAGGGTGAAAGTATTGGCAGAAAATAAGATGAGTGACTAGTGGAAAACTGATGTACCTCATTCATACATACAGCATACCCAACATCAGTGCAGCAATTAAAGAACTATTGCAGCATAGATTTATTACGCCTGCACTGGTGAAGTTCTAATATATTTGATGTAATTTGGACAGTACACACTGGGAAATGCTACACATGTAGTGTCATGAGCCCCTCACTGATAAACCTCTTTCCTGTGGATAGCAAGTCCAGTTACCTCTGAGTTCTAACACATGCCTTCTGTCCCATTGGCTGTTCTGCTGGGCTAGTTTACTGAGTCACAATGGGATGATGTTCTAAGGTTTCTTGTTTTTGATTGGGGAACACTACATGGTCTCCCTGGAGCACAGTTAGACATGAAGCCCACAAAACAATTGTTCATGCCAGTGTGCAGATCTCTAATTTGAGACTTTTTAGATGGAAAAAAATCTATTCCATAGAACAGGGATGTAGGAAGGTGATAGGAAATCTGTGGTTAGACTATCCCCCAGAAAGAGTGTCTAAACTTTTCAATGGATACTTCTAGCAGTAGATTCTTCACCTTTGGAATAGATACCAAAGCTGTAGCTCCATAGGCTGTGGGCCTATAGAATTACTCAGATCAAAAAGTCCTGCAGGCCCCAAATGTCAAAATGACCTTCCTTTGGTCTTGGTTTTTAAGGCAGTAATGCTTTTCGAACATGTGATCCCCAAGTTGCCGCATAACAAATTTCCAGGACAGGCACCGCAGATGCCAAAACAGTAGCAGCCTTGGACCTGATGGAATGGGCCTTTAACACTTCTGGAGGCTGCTCCTTGGCTATCCTATAGCAGATCTTAACACAGATGAATATTCACATACTGTCTGTTTTTGTCCTGCCTTGCCTTGCTTTGTGCCGGAGAACCCCACAAAGAGCTGATCCTCCAGCTGATGGTCTTTGGTAAGATTTTTGTAAACGCTATGTGCTATTTTGGGGTGACGGAGTTTATTCTCCTCTTTCAAGGGATCAGGTGGAGCACAGAATTGCAGAAACGTGATGGACTATCCAATGTTAAAGGATGTCACAGTTTTCAGTAGAAAGGCCACTTTAGTCCTCAGCACCAATTTTTTCAGAAAGAAGGTGGTGGAGTGTGGCTGGACTGATGAAGCTTGAAACTCAAGCATGTGACGCGCTGAAGTTATCTTGATGAGAAAGAACATCCTCAGGGACAGGAGACGTAGTGGACAGACATGCTCGGGGTCAAAAGAGGAAATAGATCAGGAAAGTAAGGACCAAGTTGGGGTTCCATTGTGGCATCACAAAGGATTTAGGAGTAAAAATGTGGATCAAGTCTTTGAGCAATCGCATCATACAAGGTGATTTGGACAAGAACAGTTGGTTCGGTAAACACAAAAAGGCTGACAGATAACCACCTACAGTGCCCACTGAAAGTCCCTGCTGGGCCCAATAAGAAGCTAACAGAAAAACATCAGACATATGAGCCTCCAATGGGTCTGTATTGTGGGTGCCACACCAGCCAGCATTTTGGATCTTGTCACAACAGTGTATAAGCAGCCCACACGATGTGCTTGAGTGTGCCAGAGACTGAAGATAGGAGACAATTCTTCACCGCTTCCCAAAAGCCTTTGAGGAAAGGGTATAAGAAACCTTGTGGGTGGAACAAATATTTGTAATGGGATCTTTTGGACTGGAGTCAAACTTGAGTTACTGGTTGTCCTGGTGTTAACAGATTTAGACCTCACAGAGCTGCTTCGCCGGTCCTTAGGATGCTTGGCTGGAGTTGACAGGACTTGAGGTTGTTGGAAAAACTGACCGGAAGAATCATGTTGCAATAAAACACAGCTCATAGAGTCCCTATATGCTATCAGAAGCAACTTTAATGGTTTGACCAAAGTCCATTCCTACTTATTGTATGTTTGAAATGAGGAGGCCTGGAATAAATAATCATGGAGGATGGCAGACGCCATTTTGTATGTCGATAGAGAACCCACCATCAAATCTATAGTCGCTATAGAAAGGTGATCAGCAAGGACAACCTATTACATGGGCAAACATTCACAACATTTTTGCATGTTTACTTACAGCACAGACCTTAGTGGGAACAACAGTGCTTCTGATTTTTTTTAAAAAACACTTGGGTTGTACAGAAATGCAAAAACAACTCAGTGTTGTACACTAACTGTAAATAAGCAAGATCTAGGATTTAAGAAGGCAGATTTTCCACTGCTAATAAAACAGATCTGGCAATTGGAATGAGGTCAAAGCCTGTAAGTCGTCTTTGCAGTGACTCGTGACAGGGTGCCTCCTTCAAGTGGAAGAGCTTGAAGATGGGCAGAAAGATTCCCTGTGCAGGGCGGTACTACCATTTTGAGGCACAGTCAGGAAGAGATAAAAAAACTTTGCTTCTGTAGTGCCTTAAGACTGAGCGCCAGGATCCTGCGGTTCTGGGCGGACTCAATGACAGAATTACATAAACATTCGGGGAGGTATTAAGGTGTGTTTATTACCTGTTTGGAGATATTTAGAACTGCAGTGGAATGTTGTACGCTGATGAAAAGAAAATTGTCAGTTACGAGCGTCATGTGTGGCGTGTTCATTTTGTATGATCTCGGGCTGGGGAGCATGCTGCAACTGGTGACGAGGATGGATCTTTTCCCTGAAGAAACAAAACCATCCTCCCTGATAGTTTGCAATGCTACAGCAAACTGCTCATGTTTTAAACATGCTCCTTTTCGATGAGAAGCAGTTTCAGGTTGTCATGTGTGGAATCAAAGCCCCCTTCCAGCCCTCGATGAACTTGAAGGCCCTGGTAAGGCCAAAAGAAGATATACTGCGGCACAGCATAACAGAGCCATCACAATTCAATGCTACAACGCTAAAGGCAGCCACAACCAGTTACAATGCTGAAATGCTAAAGGCAGTGACCACCAGGTACCAAAGTACAAACATGCTTCCCCGCTTGAGTGAGGGAAGTGCCACATTACCTACAATCGGGGTGACGACCAGGCCCGGGTGAGCCGTGATGCGTGCAAAGTAGCAGATGGCATCTAGTGTGCACCGAAAACGCCTTTGGAATAGTGACATTTTTCAATAGTTGCGGAAAAGCACGCAACATATGGTGCCACTGCAATCCTAAAATCACCACCACCATTTTACACTGCGAAGAAACAGAATATTGGCGCCAGATAACTGTATGGATTGAGACATTTGAGGATTTCATAGATTTCCTGGTGATAGCAGATGATAAGAATATCATTAAGTACCTAAAAAAAACATGCCGGTGATGTAGTAAAAGAAGTGCTGAAGCAAATATCACACGCTGATACAGCATCATACTGTCAAATTAAGGAAGTGTTGGAAGCCAAGTTCAATGTAATGCCAAACATTGATTATGAAAGGTACATTTTCAATCAAGACAGCAAGTTGGTGAAACAATGGAAGAGTTTGTTGAGAGACTTGACATACTTATCAAACATTGTAAATTTAAGGAATTTAATGATGAAGCCAAGTGCCTCGGAGTCATTGATGGCTGTCTCTCTGACTCGTTCAGAAGACGCATATTGAGAGAGACACTCAGTTTAGAAAATGTGCTAATGGCCAAGCTGCTGACATGGAAGCTGGAACAGCAAAGAGTGAATCTGTACTATCATGAAGAGCAAAAGCACAAAGAAGATACACGCAAGTCTACATCCTCAAAGAAAGGAAACCTGTGTTTCCGATGGGGATTTTTATTTCCACATGAAAGCAAATGTCCAGCCATTGGACAGTTGTGCAAAGGTTGTAGAAAGAAAAACCACTTCACATCAGTTTGCAAGGCAAAAGAGAAACCGCGTGCCTCACAGTGAGATGAGAAAATGGATGCCAGAAAGTTCCAGAAGATTTCTCACTGCAAAAAGCAACCTCAAATGCGGCAGGTGGAAACTAAACTAAGCTGATTGTCTTCAAGTTCATCTAACAAAAGTTCTTCGATGTCACAATCGAGCGACAGTGAAGAGGGTGAATGTGCGGTGATCATATCTGCCAAAAAGCGACCTGCACTCCTGGGTCTTGCTGCTTGCAACAAAGACGAACGAACGACAAAAATGAGTGCGTCAACAAAACAAAAGAATTCATACGGATACTGCCCCAAGATCACACTAACAGTCAACTGTTTCTCCATAACCTTTGTAATTGACAGCGGTATATCGATCAACATCATGCTAGTCGAACTGTTTAACAATTTGTCAACCGCACCGCGACTCAACTCGCCACACACGAAGGTGTACACATGGGCTGCTTTGAAACCGTTGCAAAGACGAGGATCATTAATGGCGACCTTATGACATAAAAAGACATCTGCGGAAGCCCCAATTCACGTTCTTCAAGGTACTTCTTCCAATGCATGTCTAATGAGTTTTGCAACTGCTGCTGACAAGGGACTAATATCTATCAATTTTAACACACATACGCAATCTAAAATTGTTAGTTCCCATCGTTATTTTATGGCCTAGAAAAGCTCAAGACAGTGAAGGTGCAACTTCACATCAAATAAGGCATCTGGCCTGTTTCAAAGCGACACTGCAGAATTTCATTTCACCTGCAAGAAGCATATGAAAAGAAGACTAAAAATGCTGTTGAAGCACATCATTGAGCGTGCTACTGGTCCCACACCATGGGTGTTGCTTAGAGTGGTAATGCCAAAAAAAGACAGTGGATATGCGATGCATCCAGTTCCCCACATTGTAGATATGATTCTGCAGCCGAACGGAGCAAAAGTCTTCTCCAGTCTTGACCTGAACAAAGGATACCATCAACTCGAATTGGAAGTAAACTGTAGGTACATTACCACTTTTTCGACTCATGTTGGTTTGTTCTGATACAAAAGGTGGAGTTTTGGAGCGTCATCCGCTGCAGCAATATTCCAAGATGTCATACGTAGAATAATTCAACATGTTATGCACGCTTTCAATTACACTGATGACATACTGATATTTGGGACAATACGGAAGGAGCATGATAAGGCTCTCAAACAAGTGTGCCAGTTACTTTCAAATGCAAGTCTCGCTCTCAATGCAGAAAAGTGTGAATTTCACAAAACCGAACTAAAGTTCTTTGGGCACATATTCTCTGATAGGAAAATTACTCCTGACCCAGATAAAGTACAAGCACTGTCAGCCACCCAACCCCCACAAGATGTCCCAATGCTACGATCCTTTTTGGGCATGGCCAGCTGTTGTTCAAGGTACATT
Source organism: Lissotriton helveticus (assembly GCF_964261635.1). Lineage (NCBI taxonomy): Eukaryota > Metazoa > Chordata > Amphibia > Caudata > Salamandridae > Lissotriton > Lissotriton helveticus. Next base: position 72,495,721 of record NC_136070.1, read on the forward strand.
TGTGACTTTACCACAGTGAGTGCCCCATTGAGAGACCGGACTAAACGAAATACCCAGATGCGGCCAAAGCTTCAAAAGGTAAAGCATGCCATTGAAAATACCACGGAGATGGCTTACATTGATCCTAAATGACATACTGAGATTACTGTTGATGCAAGCTTGGTAGGGCTGGGACAATCCTGGCACAGCATAAATGGACATCGACATGCTCACACTGTGAAATCCCTAGGGCAACTTCAAAACATATTTAAATAACCATAATGTAAAACATATCTAAAAGAGAAAAGCTGACACTCGAAGGTCCTGATCCTGTTTTCCTTGTGGGAACTTTTGGGACAGGCTATCACAGCGGGGACTCTGTATATAGGTTACCCATGATTTGATTTGATTTTGATTTATAATTTCTATAGCGCCCGAATCACCCCGATCGGGGTATCTCAGCATCATAATCTCCTCACCTTCTGATTAACATAACTTTAAAAGTCATCTGGAGGTACAGCCTGCCCAGTACGGAGCATCAAACACTCATATTGACATATAATTTCCAACTAGAAAGATAACCTCAACAACTATTTAGAGACACTTCCCACTAAGCATGGAGCAACAAGCTTTCACATGGACACATACGTCCAAACAAGAAAGAACGTTGGCAAGTCCATTTTATTCCAGTTCTGGGAACACATCAGCAAACTGTGACCCATATAATGTGAGAAGTTATTTGGAGGTGGCATTCCTGAAGAAGGCAGGTTCTGCCAAAACGTGCGTAGAAGAAATGAAATGAAAACCACCCGTCAATTACATTATTCTATAGCACGTTTGTCTGTTTGTTCCACCGTTCTTTTTTCAAAATCAACTGAAATTTTCTATCATGTTGCCATAAGATGGCCATAGCGGGCATCGGGCAATCCCCCAGTGCGCCGTACGGGTGGGGCCAGTTTTTGGGCATAGCTGCAAAATCGTCCCTGTACCAAAATCGGCTGAAAACCGGCCCCGGCAAAGAGCTCGGCGGCACCTCCAACCCCCCCGAGTGGGGAGGGGGGGGGCTGCCCGAGCACTTTGCCGGGGCCAGTTGTGGTTCCCAGTCCGGCCCTGAGGAACGTACAAACAATTGATTAATGTGAACAATCCAAACTTGTGTATGATATGTATGTATGGATAGAGGGTTGAATGCATCTATGTGATTCATATGTTTAGTTCTCTATTATGAAATGTATATATTGAACTATATTTAAAGAAAAGATTGAATACAAATATTTTTGTATTTTTCTAATTTAGTATCAGCTTTTCTCTCTTAGATATGTTTTACATTATGGTTATTTAAATACGTTTTGAAGTTTCCCTAGGAATTTCACGTATGTATTTCCCTGCCTAGGTGAACTTCTCATTAAGAGCAGGGGGTTCGGGGGGCGGAGGTTGATGGCGGTCGCTTGAGGGCAGAGCTCCGACATTTCATCCGACAAAATCCTGCAATAATCCTTAAATAACGGCGACTGCTGGCATCTGAGGGCGGCACATAGCTCCTGGGCACCAACTGCACCCTCGACGCCCGAAACGAGAGACGCCCAACGCCGCTGGGAGGAGAAACGGAACTCCGACGCGACCCGAGTGCAGGCCCTGGAGCCGCGGCCTTGCGTAGTGCTGCCCCCGGGGTGCGTCACGCGACGTGCGGCGGGCGCTGGGCCGTGCGGCCAGAGGCTGCAGAGGCGGAAGTCTGAACACTGGGTCGGAGAGCTGGACAGCGGACGGTGGCAGTGGTAAATGCCGGACCCTGAGGTGAGCCGCGGGCGGAAGTAGGAGACGCCTGCAACGGGCGTTGCGACCCCAGATTACATCGGAGAGTGAGCGGCCCGCGCGACTCTTGGGATAGTGCAGGTGAACTGCGGAACGTGCAACCAGGAGTGGGACTCATACCTGGGCAGTCCAAGTGTTATGGTGACTCCCTGCGGTGCAGCGCATCGGGACTGAGCGGACCTGGTCTGCGACCTGCTGGGGCCTTCCCTAATCCTGCCTAAGAGCTTATTCCTGCCCGGAGCGGCCCACCCCTCCCCCCTGGGACGGCGCACCCGCATAGGGCCATTACTGTCAGGAGCCGACTCGGGCGGTGAGTGCGGTGGGACCCGGGGAGGGGCACATCGGAGAGGCAGCGGGTGATCGACGATACATCAGGGCTAGCAGGGCATCACTGCAGCAGACCGAGAGGACTCATCTAAACCCCCTCTTTCACCAATAACGAGGGGACGCCCTGCTGGAGGCTACACTATACTGAGCCATGAGTGACTATTTGCGACAGGTTGGTTGATCGCCAATTACACCTGCCCTGCGACTCCCTCCCCATCGCAGCCTGGTCACACCTGCCCCGCCTGCTGGACTCTGGCTGCCGCTTGGCGGAGAAACATCTTGTGGACCCTGAGTGTCCTGGAGACTACAGCGACGCAGCGGCCTTCGAGACGTCCCCCCCCTGAAGCTGACATACGCGGAGTAGACCTGCGGAGAAGCGGCGCAACACGATGGGGAAAGGTGATAAAACACAATCTAAACTCCCATTCGAGCAGAGGCGCAGTAAAGATACGTGCATCAGAGAGCCAGAAACTGGACAGCTTCCCACAACGCAAGACAACACGTTCTATGCCGACATTAGGGAGCTGCTAATTAGCATGGAAAAGGGCCTACAGGACAGCATGGCATCAATAGGGACGAAGATTGATGCTCTTACCTACCGCATGGACAGGATGTCTGAAAAGGTCGACAAACATGCGGAAAGCCTCGACATGTCTGAACGACGGATCACCGAAGTGGAGGAGGGTCAAATGGAGCTTGATAAAGATCGCAAGCACATGGCTAAGATTTTGCAGGTGATTCAAGACAAATCGGAGGATTTGGAAGCTCGCTCCAGGAGATCCAACATACGACTCACGGGAGTTCCGGAAACGACCCAAACGGGTAAGATGGAGCTTTTTGTCGAGAAGCTTCTGACTACTCTGCTGGGAAAGGAAGTATTTTCACCTATGTTTATAGTGGAGAGGGTGCGCCGCACACTGGGCCCGATACCGCGCCCGGGCGCCCCCCCCAAGACCTATAATAGCCAAACTCCTAAACTACAGGGACAGAGACTCGGCGTTGCGAGTGGCCAGGGAGAAAGGTCAACTGCAGTTCGAAGGCTCCAACATCTCTATCTACCCAGACTTCACTGCTAAGGTGCAGGAAGAGCGGCGTCACTTCGCTCCGTACAAACGACAACTCAGGGACCTTGGCCTGGACTATGCCATGCTGTATCCAGCGAAACTGAGGATAAATCGACAAGGACATTCCCATTTTTTTACCGACCCTAAAGAATTACAGAAGGCACTCAAGACTTGGTCCAAAGAGCAACGGAACAGCCCTAGGGGTCACTCGGATGAGCAGGTCATTAACGGTGGCCTGGAAGAGCAGGAATGATGGCGTTGCGTCCTCTATACCGCCTGGGGCTGCTTGGGCCTGCACCAATCCGCTGGCACGAACCCGGAGAAGAGCGAAGAACATTGGTCTCCCTGATCTTGCAGGACGCGCCGAGGGCGGACCCTGAGGGACTTCTATGCGAGATCTGAGACTTCGCGACATGGTGAGACTGTTCCATGATAAAGTTATAATGTTTTTTGTCTCTGCTTCCTTTACCGCTACCGACCAGAGGGCTTCGGGCAGACGCCCTTGATTTAGACTGGCTGTTCTGGGGGCGACCGATCATTGTGGGGTATATGATTATTCCCCGACAGAGTATGCCCGCCTACATATGCAGACATTTGGTTACGGTCAGTCGTTAATGGACATGTAACAGGTGAAGAGGCGGGGTGCCGGATAGCTGTACCTGTTTTACTTCAAATGTTACCTGTTACGAATCTGGCAACCTTTGCCCCAGAGCTGTTAGCACCATGGGTTCCTGTTGGGATCTACGTGGGTCAGTTGGGGAACACGGGAGGGAAGTGTAAATTCAAGCTGGGCCAAGTTGGGGAAGGTCTGCTGTGGGAGGGGGGGGTCTTGTTTGACAGGGGGGGAATTAGGCCAGTTCCAGATAGCGCCAGTCTGGACACTACAGCTTATGCACTACTTAGTACTCGCAGCACAGCACGAAATGTAGCATTTCCAGAGCGCGAAGGCGAACCGCGACTTGAAGACACTGATGACACACACCCAGTATGCGAGCCTACGACGCATCTGACACAATGGCGACTGACATGACTACTGCACGTCCTGACTCGATAAGGGCGCTCACTTGGAATGTGCGCGGCCTCAATGATCATAGAAAAGTGCGTAAGGTACTTAGCTACTTGCAGCGACACAATATAGACATGGCCCTGATATAGGAGACACACCTCCCTATGGACAGCAGAATATTACATCTCAGGGGACTGGAGGGTAATATAGCGACCTCGGGCTTCACTACACACGCCAGGGGGGTGATAACATGGGTGAACCCCAGATCCCGGCTCACGCAACAGACACTAGACTCTGACCCAGAGGGCCGCTACGTAATATCTAGGTGCACGGGACGGGGAACGTCACTTGTAGCTGTCAATACATACGGTCCTAATTTCGACTCTCCTGATTTTTACAAGACGCTAGCAAACACACTTAGACGATACCACCCTGACGACCTCTTGTGGGGGGGAGACATGAACCTGACTCTGGACCCTACACTGGACAGGTCTGCTGGCCCGTACCGCAAACCGGCTGCGGCGGAACTGCAGGGGGTTATGACGCGACTTGGACTTTGCGATGTCTGGCGCTCCTTGAACCCGACGCAGGGGGGGTATACTCACTACTCAGCCTACCACAATATCCACACGAGAATCGACTACTGGCTGATCCCCGAGGCTAGAATTGGAATGATCAAAAGTTGCGAAGTCCTTCCTAGAACCCTTTCAGACCACTCCCCTGTTGTTCTGGAGTTGGTTAACCAGCATGCATCCATCCCACCTTACACGTGGAGGTTCCCGCCGTATTCATTGTTGGACCCGGTTTTCAGGGGGGAGATGGCCGAAGCCATTGACCTGTTCTTCGAGACCAACGTTGGTTCGGTTGACAGCTTCCAGACTGTCTGGGAGGCATTTAAAGTTTATATTAGGGGCATTGCGATTTCCAAACACTCGGGAGTCCTTAAGGCGATCCACACGCGACTAGCAACTCTAGAGAGACAGCTGGGTGACTTGGAAGACCGGCAGAGGCACAGTGCAGACTGTGACTTGAGCTCCGACATTAAACAATTGCTGGAAGAATATCACGAGGAAGCAGACCGGGAAGTGAAACACCTGGGAAAATACGCTACCGCTAGGATGTACGGTGAACGTGATAGACCAGGCACACTTTTAGCCAGGCTAATTGGAGGAGGGAGGAAACGCCAGGTCATTACTGCGATTCAATCACCTGCGGGGGACGCCCTGACTGATCCTACAGACATAGCTCACGCTTTTAAAACCTACTACACTACTCTATACACAGCTCAGGGAGGGGACCTGGAAGAGGAAATAGAAGACTATCTGGGACACATAGACCTCCCCTGCTTGCCTGACTCAGCTAGGGAGTTCCTAATGCAACCGATTGACAAGGATGAAATCACCGACGCCCTGAAGAGCATGAGATCTGGTAGTGCGTCTGGCTCGGACGGTCTCACGGCAGGCTTTTACAAAGCCTTCACGGAGCAATTAATCCCACATTTGTCGACTCTGTTTGACGACATTTGTGTAGAGGGCAAGATGCCTGACTCAATGAGAGAGGTGCAAATAGTCACCATTCTGAAACCCGGGAAGCCGAGTGACGTATGTAGCTCGTATCGTCCTCTGTCCCTCCTCAATGTTGACGCGAAACTTTACGCTAAGGTCCTGGCGACTAGACTTGCCTTACTAGCCCCTCAGCTGGTTGCCCCGGAGCAAGCAGGTTTTATTCCCAGCAGGAACCTTACATACAACATCCGCACTGTTTTAGGCACAATTCAACATACACGGCAGGACAGGTCTGCGCTTGCGGTTTTCCTCGACATGGAGAAGGCTTTTGACTCTGTAGAGTGGCCTTTCATGAGTCGGGTGCTGCAGCGCCTGGGCCTTGGTCAACCGTTTTTACAAATGATAGGAGCGTTATACCACGGACCGCAAGCTCGGCTACGGAATAATGACCTAGTGACAGACCCATTCCCTATCACTAGAGGCACCAGACAGGGGTGCCCACTCTCTCCCCTGCGCTGCGCTCTCTCCCGCGCTGGTGGCAGAACCATTGGCTGGTGCCCTTCGGGCATACCACGCCAATGAAGGCATCTGCTTCCCCAACTATAAGATAATAGTCTCGATGTATGCAGATGACACCCTGCTCTATGTTAGAGACCCGGAAAACAACTTATCGTCGGTACTACGGGAGGTAGTAAGGTTTAGTGCGCTCTTGGGCCTCAGGGTCAACTGATCGAAGTCGTTAGCCTTCCCATTGACTCCGGTGACTCGGCCGACGACAATGGAATTCCCGCTCACCTGGACCACCGACACGGTCTGGTACCTTGGAATTCACCTCCACACGGACTCTGAGACCCTATTTAGAGCGAATTACGGCACGGCCTTTAGTAGGCTGAAAGATGACGTGACAGCATGGTGTAAACTCCCCCTCTCCCTCATCGGGCGAATAGCTATCATGAAAATGGTGGTGCTCCCCAGATTCCTTTTCTTATTCACAGCCATACCGATGGTGCTCCCTAAAACATTTTTCCAGAGGCTGCAGCAGGAGCTCACGAGACTGGCTTGGGCGGGCAGACAACCACGTGCGAAGTGGTCGCTCCTTACCTTGCCGTACAGTATGGGGGGTCTTGGAGCTCCGGATCTGGAATTATACTACAGAGTTGCACAGGCGGCGCATCTTCACACCTGGGTACACGGGCACAAAGACATACCTCACCTGAAGATGGAGGCCTTATTTGCTCTCCCGCTGTCCCTCCCACACATGCTCTTTGAACCCGTAGATCGACGCACAGGAATACTTGATTCACTGACAGCTACGACGCATTCATGGAATAACCTCCTGCAGAGACAGGGAGGTGCGCTGCTGTACACACCCAGCATGCCTATTGATTGGGTGCGTTGGCTGCCCCCTCTGCGCGAAAAGGGGGTGTTAGACGCGATGCGGCAACTTGGGATTAAGACTGCGGGGGACTTATTTAGTGCCGGGGTGGTGAAAACTTGGGACCAGGCGCGGGCTACCCGGGAGGACCCCTCCCCACTGATGAGATTTCACTTCTTCAGAGTGAGGCATGCTTGCACGGAACTTCTAGGGGGGGACATGGCGGAACCACCGGAGGTTAAGGAACTTACGTACATCATAAAGGCCACTACCCCCAAAAAATTACTCACTCGTCTGTACGCCTTAGCAATCTCGCACAGGGAAAACACGTATACTAAAGCGAGGCTGGCCTGGCAAGTAGACTTACAAATGACGCTGAGCGATGACATTTGGAAATACTGCTGCACTAACACACGAGGCATATCTCTGAATGGGCGACACAGACTTGTCCACTTCAAGTTTCTTAACAGGATATACTACACGCTGTCCAGACTCCACAGGTATGGTCTCAGACCCACGGCAGAGTGTGACAGATGCCATTTCCCGGACGCAGACTTTCTCCACCTAGCGTGGGACTGCCCATGTGTTAATGATTTCTGGGTAAAAATCTTTGCAGAACTCAGCTCCATTACCATGGTAGAAGTCCCTCCGGACCCTGCGATGGCCCTGATAGGGTACACCAAAAACATACCAAGAGCAATCCGCAGGTTAGTGGACATGGGACTATTACTAGCGCGCAGGGTTGTCGCATGCTGCTGGATGAGGGGCCCCAACCCAACTGTTAAGCGATGGACCCATGATATGCTTTATGCATGTACACAATCTGAGTTATATAGTGAACTGCTGCCCCCTACCAGTAGACCAAGGAACTTTTGGGGTTTGTATCATACATACCTAACAACCTGCGCAGCATCAGATCTGGAGGAGGTGACGCAGGACATCTCAGGGGAGAGTAGAAAGCAGGATAGTTGTAACGACAGCTGGATCATGGGTCTGTCTGTGGAATTTGGGAGATGTGAAATCAGGTTAATGTCGCTATGCAATCTGAGCTATGTGTGTATCAATGATACAGTGCCCTTACAACGCCGCCTGCCCTAATCATGGGGTTGTTGGCTGAATGGCTGTGTACCTACTGGAGATAGCTGTGGAAGAGTGTACCATATGGCACTGCCCTTATGGCCTACGGGAGGGAGGTGGGAGGGGGTGAGAATGTTCAAACAATCTATGTACTTGTTGTACCTTGGACCATAAAACTTCTACAAATAAAATATAAAAAAAAAAAAAAAGCAGGGGGCTCCTTAGCTTTACAGTCATCGACATGCTCAGAGACATGTTGTGGCGTATTCTATCTGAAGTCTGTCTGGCACAGAAAATGCCTATTCACAGCCAGAGAATGATAGTCTGGCTGTGGTGTGGGCCTTCTAACACTTTCATCATGTGATTCTTTACCGAAAGCACTTCACGATTGTTACAGACCACCACGTACTGCTCACTGTATTCAGAGACCCAAAAGCTAAGATGCTCCCTCACATTGAGAGGTGAGAGTTGCGTTTACATGAGTATGACAATGTTGCATAAGCCAGGCAAGAACCTAAACCCTGCAGATTACTTCTCACGAGTACCCCTACATCTGAACCGCTCGACATCAAACACAGCTGAAGAGTACATCTGATAGAGACTGCTAGCCGCAGATTCCTTAATGTAGAATTATCTCCAGGCGTGAGACTGGATCCGGAAAACCTTTTTCTTTCCCCAGCAACTCTGCGCGCCGGGGGCGGCACCACGGGACCCCGCCCCGACGTTGTCCGCGGGCGTGATGTTGGGCACATTGTATATAGTTTGAGAAGGTCTTTTGTGATACATATGCTTTAATGAGGATGTGAATAAATAACATCTCTCATTTTAATTGTTGAATTGTTTTTTACTTTCAATCAAGAGTAAATATTTGTGCTGTTTAAATTGTATATACTGGGACCATTTTCCTTGTAACATTGAATACCCAGGTCCTGGTACTTTTGGGTTTACCCTTCTTGGTAATCAAACCTAAGTCCCGGCGGGAGCACCGGATGAAGCTGCTCTCGGCCCGCCTGTCCAGGTCGACCTCGTCCCCGCGTCCGTCCCCAGAAGGGTCCAGAACTCGCCACTTCTGGCTGCGCCGCCGCCCTCCCCCATGGCTCCCTGGTCGCCGGTGGGTAAGTCTGCCAGTCTGTCTCAGGGGCCTGGTCCTCGGTTGGCGGAGGGCGCAGGTTCCTCTCGGGACGTGCGTCCTCGGACGTCGGCCTATCCACCATTCCCCGGTGTGGAGGCGTCCAGGGATCAGATGGAGGCCTACGCTGCGGCTCTGCAGGCCTCCTTGTGCCGGATCACTGAAACAATATCGAGGTCAAAAATATCAAGTTACAAAAATATCGAGGTAAAAATATAGAATACCAAAATATCGACCTCCTATCTCCAAACAGGTAAGTACAAAAATATCGAATTTTTTAAAATGCTTTAAACTAATTAAATATTAATGAAATAATAAATATAATTAACTTAAACATACTTAAAATACGTAAATAACCTTAAAATTAATAAACAATTAATGTAAGTAAAAAATAAATGATAAAAATTGATTTGTTAATACATATATATATATAAACGTAATATTCATTAAAAAATTACAATATTTTTACCGTAGAATAGCGGAAAGGGTAAAATTTACTATAACCACTCCAGTGAGTGCAACAGTAGGGAAAGCGTTGGATAGCGTAGGGGTAAAAATTACTATTCCAACTCCAGGGAGTGCAACAGTAGGGAAAGCGTTGGATAGCGTAGGGGTAAAATTACTATTCCCACTCCAGAGAGTGCAACAGTAGAGAAAGCGTTGGATAGCGTAGGGGTAAAAATTACTATTCCCACTCCAGTGAGTGCAACAGTAGGGAAAGCGTTGGATAGCGTAGGGGTAAAAATTACTATTCACACTCCAGAGAATGCAACAGTAGGGAAAGTAAATACTTCATATATGAATAAAAAAATATTAAATATTAATACCAAATACAAATTAATTAAAAGTAATCAACAATTGTATGTAATATAACAATTAATCAATTAAAAATACAAAAAAATATTACAAATAATTACCTATTAATACAAATTATTTACCAATTAACAAGTAATTAATTAACAATTAAAAAATGATAAAAAATTACAACAAAACAAAACCAATAAATAAATAACAATATTTAATTATTTACAATTAAATTACTTCCCACCCTATTCCCCTATAAACCTACAACCTGCTACAGAAAATAAATTAATAAAATTAACATAATTATCAATTAATCAATTAATTAAAATTAATTACCTATTATATTTTAATCATTTACCAAGTAAACATTTAAATATCAATAATTCCAAATAAATACCAATAAATACATTTAAAAATATAAATAATTATATTTAAATTACTTCCCACCCTATAAACCCACAACTCGCGACAGAAAATACATTAATAAAATTAACATAATTATCAATTAATCAATTAATTAAAATAATTACCAATTATATTTTAATTGATTACCAATTAATTATTAATTAACAATTAATTCAAAATAAATACCAATAAATAAATTAACATATTTAATTAATTATAATTAAATTACTTCCCACCCTATTCCCCTATAAACCCACAACCCGCAACATAATTATATTACGCAAAAATTAAATACCATAACATTAATTATTAAAATAAATTATAAAATAAATATACACTTTTCACACATATACTAACATAAAAAATACTTTAAAAAATTAATATTAACTTACTTACCTCAAATTCGATATTTTTGTTGTCTATATTCTGTCCATTCTATATTTTTGTTGTCTATATTCTGTCATTCTATATTTTTGTTGTCTATATTCTGTCCATTCGATATTTTGTTCATTCTATATTTTTGATTCGATATTAATGCTATTCTATTCGATATTTTTGTAGTCTATATTCTGTCCATTCGATATTGTGTCCATTCTATATTTTTAACTCGATATTAATGTAACTCGATATTAAAAACTCGATATTTTGAGTGTATACCCCTTGTGCCCCACCCCAAAGACTTCTGTAGTCGCCTCGCGTGGGGCCAGCTGTGGAGTTGCCGGCGGATTCGTCCCCGGCGCCGCCAGGTGCGGCTTCAGGAGCGGGTGATGTGGTGTTGCTGGGGGTCGCCGGGACTCTGGGCTTGTCCTTGGGTTCCCCTCGGTCTTCTGGACAGGCAGTTGCATTTTCTGGAGGCCGAGCTGGCGCCGAACAGGCGCCAGAGGCTTTCTTCCCCGGGCTGGATGGCGTAGCGGGTTGAGGCCGGGTTGGAGGTCCCCTCTCCACGTCCCTCTCCACCGGCGGTGGGCCCTTCCGGGGTCCTTGCCTGCTTCGCCGACCTGGCCCTTTCCTCTTGTGCAACAGGTGGTACTGAAGGTGGATTCGACCCTTCGTGTGGACGCGTTGGCCTCTGTCACAGACACTCTGGCGCCGGCTCTGCGTCGGCACGTCGACTCTTCCCTGGATGCTCCTTCATCTTCAGGCGACTGCTGTCTTCTCGTCTGTTCTTCGCCGGAGTCCGGGTGCCACATTGTGGCCTTCTCTCCGGCGCATTTTGGGGCTAGTTCTGCCCCGTCCCCACAGTCGCCGGCCCCGGGACCACTGTTCGGCCCTTGAGCGGGGCTGCTCCTGCGGTTCCACCTTCTTCTACAGAGGCCACTCAGGTTCCCCACTCGTCGGTGGGGTTCCCTTCCTTTTCATCTGAAAGAGACACGTTAGTGATAAATTCCTTACCTTACAATATCCCCAGGCGTCAGACTGGATCCGGAAAATTTTGCATAGAAATACCCCTGCGCGCCGGCAGGTGTCGTCCACGGCTCCGCGTCCGTCGTCGGCGTCGTTAGCGCCGGAGTGACAGCGTCGGAGTACTTAGACGCCGCCCATACGCACTGAGGTCAGTTCTTCTTTTTTCCGCGCCAGCTAGCGCAGATCCGGAGAAGCTCTACCCCTTAGTCATTTTTTTACTAAACTTTTTTGATCTTTTGATCTTTTCTATACTCGAGTCTTCAACTCCAACGGTGCCGGTAGGGATGCCCGGGTTTAAGCCCTGCTCCAAGTGCGACCGACTGATGTCGGTTACCGACCCCCATCGCCGTTGCCTCAAGTGTTTAGGCCTCGACCACGACGACCGCACCTGCTCCGACTGCCGGGCCCAGAAATCTAAAGCTAGGCGGGAGCGGTCCCGTAAGCGACTCGAGCTCCGGCAGTCGGCCCCGCGCCGCTCCAGGTCCCAGTCCCACAAGAGGTTGAGGGACAGGTCGCGGGGTCGGAGTCCTCGCAGCTCCGGGAGTGGACATCGGTCGTCAGGATCCAAGTCCTCAGGTAAGAGGCATAAGAGGTCGGAGAGACGTCATCGTTCCTCCGACCCACCCCGACGCTCGCACGATGCGGCCGGGGGTTCGGGTGACACCACCCACGCGGCTGCGGCGGAGCCGCAGGCGTTGCCGCCTGCCCCACGCCTTCGGGTCTCTGGGCATGACGCGACGCCAGAGGAGGTCGAGCGGTATCTCACGGCCATGAAGTCCCTCCCTCTGCAGCCGGGTCCCGTGGCGCCTCTGGGCCCAACGGCCCCGGCTGAAGGGCCTAGCGGGTCGGGTGCTTCGGCTCCAACGCCGTCGGGTGCTTCGGCCCCGGCGCCGCCGGCGACTTCCGTCCCGGCGCCGCAGGCTCTCACTGGATCCGCTTCCGGATCCGGGTCGTCGCCGGTCGGCCTCACTACCTCACTGGCGCCGGCCCTGCGGGTGTCGCCCCCGGCGCCCACTATGGACGCCGTCCCCAATCCTCCCTACGGTCCCGATCTGGTGCCGGAGCGGCCGACGGCCTTTGGAGATTTCTATTTCCACGAAACGGCCCCGTCTGATGACCCTGCTCTGCAGGAGATGGGTGACGAAGGTGATTGGGAGGGGTCTGTGGACCTTCTGGCACAAGACTGCTAGTCTCAACAGGACTGGACATATGAGCTTGGGGAGGCCAGTGGAATTGACACTTCGCCAGACACTGGATTTGTCTCCCCTCCCACCGTGGCTACGGAGGAGGGGGCTGCTTACAGTGTAGTGTTGACGAGGGCGGCCAAGGCCTTAAACCTTGAGCTCCCCGTCGCGGCCGTGAGGACTAACCTCCTCACTGAGGTCCTTAAACCGCAGGCAAGCTCCAATTAGCCTCTGCTGCCTTTTAATGAGGCCTTGTGTGACGTTCTTGTGGGCACTTGGTCCAAGCCCGCCACAGGTCCGCCTGTGGATAGGAACGTGGCCAGACGCTACTGCCCGGCCCCGGGCAACCCTTGCTTTTTGTCCACCCATCCCACCCCCGAGAGCCTGGTCATCCAGGCCTCCACTTCCCCGACCGCATTCCCGACGGCTCCGCCCGATCGGAAATCCAAGAGGTATGAACAATTCGGGAAGAAAGTGTTCTCGTCCCTGAGTTTGGGACTGCGGTCTGTCAATACCGCATGCCTCTTGGGCTGCTACACCCACACCCACACCCTGTGGGACACAGTCGCGGAAGTGCTGCCACAATGTCCGGAGGAGGTCCGGGCTAAACTCGCCCAAGCCCTTGTGGAGGGCCGAGATGCAGCACGATATTCCATCCGGTGTGGGCTGGATACCACGGACTCACTGCGCAGGGCTATGGCAACGACGGTGGCGGTTCGACGACACGCCTGGTTGCGGTCCGCCAACTTTTCGGCCGATGTCCAGGCCACTCCTCTGGACATGCCGTTTGATGGCCGTCGCCTCTTTGGCGACAAGATAGACCATGCGCTTGAGCGTTTTAAGGACTCCAGGGCTACGGCCAAGTCCTTGGGCCTCTCGGCCACACGCCAGCAATCGGGTGCCTTTCGCTCCTTTCGTGGCCACCGAAGGGGTGCCCCCACACGTGCTGCCAGCCACGCCCCGCAGAATGTTCAACAGCGCGGTGGCGGCCGTCGAAACCCCCCTGGCGGAGGTCGGGGACACCAAGGCGTAGGGACCAGTCCACACCTCCCCTCGCAGCACCTGCCTCAAAACCTTCCTAGTCCGTGTTTTCAGGCCCATGTGACGCCAGTGGGGGGCAGGGTTCGCCATCACCTCTTCCACTGGCGCACTGTCACGTCGGACAGGTGGGTGCTGCAAATCGTCCGAAGGGGCTACTCCCTCCCCTTCGAGGCGACCCCTCCAGCCATGCCACCGCAATTCCACCGCGTGTCGGGGATCACTTGCAACTTCTGAAAGAGGAAGTCACGGCCCTCTTGGCCAAGGGGGCCATCGAGCGCGTTCCTGGGCCAGAGGTAGGGTGTGGTTGTTACTCCCACTACTTTCTGGTATCCAAGAAGGGCAAAGGGGGCCTACGCCCTATCTTGGACCTATGGAACGTCAACGGCTTCCTCCGGAAGGAGAAGTTCAAGATGCTGACTTTGGCTCAGGTCTTAGCTGCCCTGGAGACTGGATGCTAGCGTTGGACTTGCAGGACGCTTACTTTCACATCCCCGTCCTGCCGGCCCACCGGCGTTACCTGCGGTTCACGGTAGGCCACGAGCACTTTCAGTTTACCGTGCTCCCCTTCGGCCTTACCAGCGCCCCACGGGTGTTCACGATAGTGATGGCCGTGGTCGCAGTTCATCTGCGCAGGTTAGGGGTGTCAGTCTTCCCCTACCTCGACGACTGGTTGTTGAAGGCTGAATCGCCCCAGACAGTCGTCAGCCGCCTCCAGACTATGGCCGACCTCCTGCACTTGCTGGGGTTCTCCATCAACGTGCCAAAGTCGCACCTGTATCCCTCTCAGAAGCTCCTCTTCATCGGAGCGGTTCTAGACTCGGCGCAGTTTCGGGTTTATCCTCCCGAACAGCGGGTTCGGGATATTCAGGCTCTGATTCCGATCTTTCAGCCTTTATCCCGAGTCTCGGTCAGGTTGACGCTGCGGCTTCTGGGGCTGATGGCCTCCTGCATCCTTCTGGTGCATCACGCCCGGTGGCGGATGCGGGCTCTGCAGTGGGACCTGAAGTTTCAGTGGGCCCAGCATCAGGGCAACTTGTCCGATCATGTCTTGATCTCGGAGGGCAGTTGCAGTGGTGGCTCACGGACCGCGATTGGGTCAGTGGCAGATCCCTCTCCCTACCCCACCCGGAGCGCGTGGTTGTGACGGACGCGTCCCTCCAGGGCTGGGGAGGCCACATGGGAGAGGCGGAGATCAGAGGCCTCTGGTCTCTGGCGGAGTCCCGGCTCCATATCAACCTTTTGGAGCTGCGGGCGATCCGACTAGCACTGAAGGCATTCCTCCCCTCTGTCCGGGGGAGTGTAGTGCAGGTGTTCACGGACAACACCACCGCCATGTGGTACTGCAACAAACAGGGCGGGGTGGGGTCGTGGACCCTATGCCAGGAGACTCTACGCCTCTGGCAGTGGCTGGAACATCAGGGCGTGACCCTGGTGGTTCAACACCTGGCAGGTTCTCTGAATGCCAGGGTGGACGAACTCAGCCGTCGGTGCATGATGGATCACGAATGGCATCTGAACTCGGACGTGGCGCAAGGCCTCTTTCAGCAGTGGGGAGAGCCTTGGTTATATCTATTCGCCACAGAAGAGAACGCGCAATGTCATCAGTTCTGCGCGTTGGAATTTCCAAGGCGGCACTCGCTCGGAGACGCTTTTCTTCGCGAGTGGAGTTGCGGTCTATTGTACGCCTTTCCACCTATACCACTTCTGCCCAGAGTGCTGAAGAAGATCAGGCGCGACCGGGCCCAGGTTATCCTTGTGGCTCCGAATTGGGCACGAAGATACTGGTATCCCAAGCTACTCAGCATGTCAGTCGATCCCCCGATTCGTCTGCCTCTTCAGGAGGACCTTCTGTCGCAGCAGCAGGGGACGGTTCTCCACCCGAACCTGTTCAGTCTCCACCTACAAGCTTGGAGATTGAGCGGCGGCAGTTGAGGCCATTTGACTTGCCTCCTGAAGTCTGTAATGTCATTCTGGCAGCCAGGCGTACCTCCACAAAGTCGGTATACGCCTGCAGGTGGAACAGATTTGTGGCATGGTTCACAGCAAAGGCTGTGGATCCACTCTCTGCACCCCTTTCTGAGGTTCTCCTCTTCCTTCTTTCTCTTGCCCAGCAGGGCTCTGCTCTGGGCACTATCAAGGGGTACCTTTCTGCCCTTTCCACCTTCTTAAGGCTACCTGATCAGCCTTCCTTGTTCAAGTCCCCAATTGTAAATAGGTTTTTGAAGGGCATCACACACATGTTCCCTCCTGTTCCTTTCGTGATGCTCCAGTGGGACTTGAACCTTGTTCTTACTTACCTAATGTGTGCTCCCTTTGAGCCGCTCCATAACTGTCCTCTCCGTCTTCTTACTCTGAAGACTGCTTTCCTGGTTGCCATCACCTCTGCCAGGAGGGTGAGTGAGCTCCAGGCTCTTTCTTCCACACCTCCTTTCCTCTCTGTCCATCCGGACAAGGTTGTGTTGCGGACGAGACCCTCTTTCCTGCCCAAGGTTGTCACGGCCTTCCACATCGGGCAGTCCAGTACCTTGCCCACCTTCTTTCCGCCTCCGCATCCCTCGAAAGAGGAAGAGAGGCTCCACCGTCTGGACTCTAAACGTGCGCTCTCTTACTATCTGGATCGCACACGCCAGTTCCGGGTGGATGACCAACTCTTTGTTGGTTACGTGGGCGCTAAGAAGTCAAAGGCGGTGCACAAGCGGACCATGTCTCGGTGGATCATCTTGTGTATCCAGGCGTGTTACTGCTTGGCTAAGAAGGAGCCTCCTGTTGGATTGCGGGCTCATTCCACTCGGGCCACGGCGACTACCACTGCCCTGGGCCGAGGAGTGCCCTTGCAGGACATTTGCCAGGCAGCTACGAGGGCCTCGCTGCACACGTTTGCACGACACTACTGCCTGGACAGCCAAGTCCGGAGGGATGGCTTCTTTGGCCGTTCCGTCCTCCAGGACTTTCTGGTGTGATTATTGGTTCGCAGACCCACCACCGGGGTTGGTATTGCTGGGGTATCTATTCTAAGGTAAGGAATCTATCACTAACGTGTCTCTTTCAGATGCACAAGTTACTACTTGTGCAACGATATATCTGTAAGAGACATTAGTTAGTGATAGAGTCCTTACCGACCCACCCATCCTCCCCGTTCTGCGAACCGATAGCTAGGGTTAAGGTCATCCCCCTTTCAGGGCCCTAGTTTCATGGCACCAGTGTTGGTTCTATCATGGCTCTGCGTATCTGGCGCGGAAAAGCTGTGTATCAGAACTGACGTCAGCGCGCATGGGCGGCGTCTAAGTACTCCGACGACGTCATTCCGGCGCTAACAACGGCGACGACGGACGCGGAGCCGCGGACGACGCCTGCCGGCGCGCAGGGGTATTGCTATGTAAAATTTTCCGGATCCAGTCTGACGCCTGGGGATATTCTAAGGTAAGGAATCTATCACTAACTAATGTCTCTTACAGATATATCGATACACAAGTAGTAACTTGTGCGTGCGGGCCTTTCATTCCTCAAGTGGGACATGGGGACGGGCGGCTCAGCTTGCAGCCCTCGCCCACAGAAGACTTACTATCGCCCTTGCGTGGCCCTTCGGAAGCGAGCGTCACCTCTGTCCGGGCTATCACCACTGCCACTGGGATTTTGCAGATGGGTCACCCGGTCACGCCGGTACCTCCTGACCATTTGTTGGAGGTCCTCCACCCGGGCTCTGGTGGGGGGTAGCCTTTGCTTCCTTTTGAAGCTTCGCTCCATGATTCCCTTTTGGGGGCCTGGGGGCGCCCTGCTACAGGGGATCCGGTGCCTCCAGCACGGCTGCGTCACCTCCGCCCGGCTCCACATGTGCCCATTTGCCTTTCTTCCCATCCCTCTGCACAGGGCCCTGTTCTTCAGGCTGCCTTTCCGTCTTTGACCTTGGTGTTGCTCCACCTGCCCCGACACAGGAGGCCCATTGGTTGGATTCTTGGGGGCGTAATGTTTTTGCATCCTCGGGCGCCGCTCTGCGTGCGCGCAACATGCTCTGTGTTTGGACTAGGACTACCTCTGCCCTCTGGGATTCCACGGAGTCCCTTCTTCCCCGACTCTCCAGGGATGGTGCTGTGGTGGCCTTGCGAAGCCATGTGCTTGATGGTCGCGACTTGGCGTTGTTTATTCTGTGCTCCGCTCTGGATGTCGCAGACTCCGTCGCCCGTGCTGTGGCGTGTTTGTTTGCCCTCCGCCGCCATGCCTGGTTGCGGGATGGTGTCTTCCCAGAAAATATCCAAGAACGCTTGGTTTATTTGCCCTTTTGATGGAGTCCTGCTGTTCAACACTCATGCGGATTCTGCGATTCAGTCGCTCCTTGCGCAACTCCGTCCTACTCCTCCCGCGTGAGTTTCAAGATCGGTTCTTGTGTGTTCTTTGCGAGGCGTTTATCCCATTGCTCCTTTGGGGCTCGAGCTCTATCTTTTGTTGCCGTCTGCTTTTGGTTGAAGTCTACCTTGGTGGCCTTTTATTGGCCCTTCTGCGCTTGGCTGCTGCGTGGTTGGTTGGTTCAGCCTTGTGTGGTTTTTTTTGCCTCCTGAGGTTCTTGTGGCTACTCGGGGTCACTGGTGTGTATGGGTTTAGGTTGGAGTGCGCCCCCGAGGTCCTGCTGTTGCCCTCGTTGTGCCTTTGGCTGCTGGTTCAGACCTTCACCTTCTTGGTACGTCTTCTTTTGGCTGCTTGGAAAGCCGCCTGTGGTGCTGTCTACGGGTCCTCTTTTCGTTCTTCCTCTGCTGCTGGGTTTTTTCCTCTAAGAGGTGTCACTCCAGGTGGGGTACTGGTTTACTATTGTGTAGTGCTGTTTTAAGTCAGGCGGCTATGACGGCCTTCTGGGGTTCCTTGCGTTCCCTGGTGACCCTGTATGCTGCCTGGGGCGGCCCCTTTTTTCTTTTCCTCTCTCGGTTTCAAGCTCTTGGGTGGCCTTTGGCCTTCCTTGGTGCAGTCGTGCCTGTGGTTCTGCCTCGATTCGTGATGTGTCTGGTTGGTCTTGGCTTGCGTTGGTGCAGCTGGCCCTCATTCTGGTGCTCGATTCCGGGTCGTTCCCCTTGGGCTATTGCTCCGGTTCCTCCGGGGTTCTGCTGCTGGGTCGGTTCTTTCCAGGACCTCTTCTCGAGTTCTCTTACTTAGGCTTTCACCTTGCGCTCCGTTGGGCTGTGCCCCCTTGCGGCTAGGACCGGTTGTGCGTCACTGGGTGTTGTGTCCTTTCTCAGTGGGCCGTGGTGTGTCTCCGTTGACTCTTCTTCTTTTCTGCTGGGGTCTTGCGTGCCTTTGCCTCCTTAGCACGTCCGCGCCTCTTGGTTCTGTGCCGTTCCTGTCTTGTCTTCTGCCATGCGGCGCCTCTCTGCTCCGCCGTCCTTTCGCTGTAGGTGGGGGGTGACGTTCTCCTTTGGTGGACTCTGTAGGAGAGTAGGGTCTGCAATCCTATGGTCACCCCAGATTTTTGCTTTTTGCTTCACTGGTTTACGACTTTCCCTGGCTGTGGGCCTGCTAATCAGACCCACAGCCTAGCTGTTCTCTCTCTAAATTGATATCCATGTACTTTAGGTGCATTTACCAATTGATATTGGGACACCTTATCAGCCCCTGTACAGTGTACCTTAGGTACCCAGGGCATAGGTGAACCCAAGGCCTACCAGGGGCTGAAGCATGCATTATGCCACCCCTGGCTGGCCATCTAAACAGACACAACTGGCTGGTAAGACAGCTGGGGCAAGGTGGTGTAATCACCCTTTGCTGTAGGTATAGTATACCTATATCTAACCCCAAAATGGACACATATACTCCTATCAGTCACTCCTATGGCAGGCCTTATCAATCCTGAAGGCAGAGTGCTTGGAATTATGTGAGATGGTGCTCTAGCATGAGCTGCGTCTGTCTACAGCTTTCGGAACCAAGTCCTTTAGCTGTTTCCATGATAACGCTATACCATATACTCTTAAGTGCATTATAATCCTCGCGGTTATTGCTAACTTTGGCATAGCATTATCAAAACATGTCGAGTAAGGTGTCATACGAATTGGAATACTACCCCCTCGCCAGTTCTGGCGACGGGGGTAGCATTCCACCCTTTTAGAGGGACACGATATGTATGTAACTGTGAACCCCGGTTAAAGTTAACTCGAGCCTCAGCATCACAAAATGGATGCTGCCACCACAGACACAAGTCTGACCTCCTGCTGCTGGGAGTCCTTCCAGCGAGGGAGGCCTGGACAAAGGGTTTCCTGCCTTGGGAGGTGCTAGCACCACCCCAGACAGGATTTTGTGTATTAGGTAGGACAGGCCTGAGAGGAATGAGACATGCCTGGGGCACACAAGGTGCCCTGTGCATACACCGGTTCAAACCAGTTGCTGGGGCACTCCAGCCCCAGCTCTGGCGCGAAACCGGACAAAGGATAGGGGGTGTAACCACCCCCATTCCTGGTCCCACCCATGGGAGGGACCTAGTCACTAGTGCAGCCCCCTTTAGGAGAATAAAGATAGGAGCTGGTCCCATTCCAAATTAGATTATCCTGAACAACTTTACAAGAAGAAACTCTGGACTTCGACGTTCTGCTCCACAGAAGACTGAAGAATCTCCCTTGTGGGCAAGGAGTGTCCACCCTGCAACTGCAGGCACCATCAAGCGTCTTAGTGGTCCACTTTGTCGTCCTTCCTGCCAGATCCGGACTTCAGAGCCCGACGACACCCGGACTCCCAGACCTCTCCGACCTCTACCCACATCTGCAACACAGCTGAGACCCGTGGGTGCGACGAGACATGTGGGACCGGCCATCTTGAAGAGACTGCACTTCGCTTCCAGCACGACTTCTGAGGTATCCTCGAGAAAGTGCTTTGGAGATTGAGAAGCCCCAGCCCCGAGCAGCTCCTGCACCGAAGACCAGCCCTCCAGCATCCACGAGATCTGCGTGGGGCCCTTTTGCTTTATTGCTGCTCGACGCGTTGTCTGGTCACTTGCCGGCTGGCAAGTGGCCTCCTAGACGACGATCCAAGAAATCTACACTGCTGGTCTGGTTGCTCCAGACTAGCCCTTGCTCCCTTCCAAAAGAGGAGCACCCCGGACCCTCCCGGTCCACTCCAGACGCCGTTTCCACTCACCGCGTGGGTTGCCTTTGCCAAGGCCTTATGACTCCAAATCCAGATCCGACACCGCCGACAGCGAGAGCCTGCGTGGGACAGCTCGTGCCTCCATCCTGGTCGTCGAAGACACCTCCTGGTCCACGTGGCTGCAGAGACAAGCGTCCACTCTTCACCTGATCGCGACCACAGCATCTGGTTCCCTCCTGGTTCCAAATGGTCAATGGCTAGTGACTTTGAACACTGTCCCCTCTGCTTTCAGGTCCTCTTCTTCCTCGATCCACCCGTGGATCGCACCGGACATCTTCCTCCTGGTCGCCTGCAGCATCTTTCTTCAAGGCTCCAATGACTTCGACGCAGAAACCCGACACACTTTGACACCTATGCACCCGCAGCCCGTGGGTGAGGTAACAAGAGCATTTTGGTGCTCAAGGGTAGATTGACTCTCCTAGTGTCTAGATATCCCGTCGTTTTAGTCGTAACTAGTAGGAACTGTCTTTTACTTACCTTTTCATAATTTCTTCTGCCCATTGACTTTGTTCCGCATCCCGCGTCTGAGTTCACACTCTGCACACGCGTCCCGTGGGCCTCCCTTTACTTACCTAAGGTTAGGGTAGGGTAGTCCCAGCGAACCTACAGCCTCTGGGCATCTCCATTTTCTAAATCGTTCTACTTAACCCATTTACTTAGTATATGGTTTGCCGTGCCCCTAGGGCACCATTGTAATTTTGTGCAACTTATCGTATTTTTCCTAAGAGATTGTCATGTCCTTAGCCCTCTGACCTCATAAAGAGTTCAGAGGTGTTTGTTATTAATAAATATACTGTTTATTTTTATAACAACCTGTGTGGTGTCCTTTCATCTGGTATTCAAGGGGTTATATGTCGTAAAACAGCTGGCTTCACATGCCAAAAGATGGTACATCAGCTTCATTGTGAGGTGCAGCATGCCAGCAGCCTTATCCATTGAACAGATCCGTGCTGCTACTAATGCACAGAAAAAAACATCTTCTTGGTGCAGTCATGGAGACAAAGTGTTTGACCTCTAAGTGATGATGTTGAATTTCAAAAGTTCAAGAATGTACAGGGTGATTTGTCTGTCACTAATGATGGCATTGTGTGGGAGGCTCACGGATCGTCATTCCCGAGATCCTCTGACAGCAAGTGTAGGAGTCCGGCTCTTTGCACAGTATACCTCTGTTTGGTATACTATAGAAAGAGCCCAGATATCTTTTGTAAATGGACAGGGACTTGCTCTAGCAATCCCAAGGTGCTCTCTTAGGGGGTAGCTTGAGAAAGCAGCTTTAGGCTTACCAGAAAAGAGTGTTAGACATCTGCTGCATACACACAGTCAATAAATGATGCACACAACTCAATA
The DNA here is from genome assembly GCF_964261635.1 of Lissotriton helveticus. Classification (NCBI taxonomy): domain Eukaryota; kingdom Metazoa; phylum Chordata; class Amphibia; order Caudata; family Salamandridae; genus Lissotriton; species Lissotriton helveticus. Next base: position 72,518,296 of record NC_136070.1, read on the forward strand.
AGGAGATCCACACCAATCTATAAAAATAGCACTTATCTTTTTTTTAACGTATTGTATTGCATTTATAATAAGGTGAGTACAGAAATACATCAAATAGCAAAATCGTGCATTTGTCAATTGACAAATAGCTACTACAGGTATAAACATGTTGCAACTAGCTGTTGGATATGGTAGAGGACCATGCCTCATACTCTGAGACTTGGTGGCATGTCAGTAAAACAAGTAATGCCAAGTAATAAAGATATAGACTTCAATAACGAAAGAGACTAAACACCCACCCCATCTCCACCCCAACCTGTCTACCTAGTCCTGTTGTGTAACACTGTTGTCTAGTTACTGCGAGTAAAATGAAAGTGGCCCCATATTTGAATTATTATCGGTGGTCATGTGACATGTCATCATTGGGTAAAGAGTTGAACATCAGGAGCAATGGACCCATACCAGTCTGCTGTGATTGTAAGTTCTGGAATCAGTTTGTTTCCTCCTCTTGTGTTTTAAAGTGTTCAAGCATGGTATCCCACGTCATGGCATTGGGTTGCTTACATAGTCAGCAGTATTTCTCCCTTTGGAGCGCTGAGCTCTCAGCGGAGTCCCAACGCCATATCTCTTCATGCCAGCCTGTCACTAGAGGTGCAGCGGGGGACTTCCAGTGTCTCATTATTTGCCTAGTAGCCAGGAGAAGCGCTAGATCTACAAATCATGTTACTACTTTCGAGGATTTGGGTTGCAGGTAGAGACCCAAACGACAATATTCCATTGTGTCCCAGTGTGCACCTCCCGCGATAGACCTCAGCAATTCCAGAACCTCAGCCCAGTAGTGAGTCATGCAGGACATGACCATAGCATGTGTAATAAAATTGAATCTTCAGTGCGACATTGCAGACATGAGGTTGGGATCGTAGGGAAAATCTTATGAAATTTAAAAGGCGTTAAGTATGCATTATGCAGGAGCCTAAACTGAATAAACTTGAAATCTCAGTTGCAAGGTATTATGTTGTGATATTCCAGCATGAAGTACCATTCCATGCATAAACAGCTGATGTCTGTCTCCCACTGGGCCCTCAACGGGGTGAGTGACGTGTGTAAATTTGAATGCAGGCCCTTGTAAAGCAACATGATCAAGTGTCTGCTGGTGCCCCTTTTGTGGATCCCCTGCACAAGTGATTGTGTTGCAGGTTCGGAGCCCGTTGGTGCCCAGTATGTAATATACGTAATATATATCACTGAAAAAACCATAGGTTTCAGGAGTTATATAGTTAGGAATTCGTTTTTAAAAAACCTTTGAAATTCACTCAAAAAACTATAAGTTTTAGTGGTGTTATAGTTAGCTGGACATTTTACTCATACAAAACCAATGAAATTGCTCCTATATAGTTAGTTGTACTAACTATATTTCGCGCACCCGCAATCCACTGCTGATGATGTCATATATTAGATCATTCATGACATGGTCAGTGACATCACTGATGACATCTCAAATGACATCACTGATGACATCACTGATGACATCATCCACGTGACATTCACATACACCTTTTCATACACTATTACAATTTTTCATCACTGTTTGTAAAATACAGAGTATCATATTTAAATCCATTGTCACAGCAATACAAGTATCTAAAAATCCAAAAGTTTTTTGAGTGAATTTCAAAGGTTTTTTAAAAAACCTATGTTTTTTCAGTGACTTTGAAAGGTTTTTTTAAATGCTAATTCCTAACTATATAAGGCCTGAAACCTATGGTTTTTCAGTGAATTGCAAAGGTTTTTTAAATGCTGATTCCTAACTATATAAGGCCTGAAACCTATGGTTTTTTCAGTGAATTTCAAAGGTTTTTTAAATGCTAATTCCTAACTATATAAGGCCTGAAACCTATGTGTTTTTCAGTGAATTTCAAAGGTTTTTTAAATGCTAATTCCTAACTATATAAGGCCTGAAACCTATGGTTTTTTTCAGTGTTTTTAAAAAAAAAATTGATTGGTTAACTGGCTTATTAAGTGTATCTTAGTGAATACATATATTAGCGAGTAATGTTTAAATATTTGAATATATGCATGAGTGATGTAATATGTGACGTCATCAGCAGTGCATTGCCGACGTGCAAGTTATAGTGAGTCCAACTAACTATAACGTGGGAATTTCAATGGTTTTATGCAAGTAAAATTTCCAGCTAACTATAACTGGTGTGAAATCTATGGTTTTTTCAGTGAATTTCAAAGGTTTTTTAAATGCTAATTCCTAACTATAACTGGTGTGTAACCTATCTTTTTTTCAGTGAATATATATATATATATACAATTTCTATGGCAAAATGAAACCCCTCATTTTGTTCCTTTTCAAATTAAATGTATTAAGTGTTACCACTTTATTCCAATCAAGATGACTTCAGGTGTGCCATACTTTTGTCATAAGTAAGACTGTTAGCGTTCTAGTTGTTCTTTAGAACACTCTGGGACATTCTGTCATTGGGCTATAGTTGGGCTACATCTGGCTGATATTTGGGCTACATTTGTTTTTTTTTGTCTCTGGTGGCCATCTTTGGGCTACATTGGGCTACATTTGGCCTCTAACATATATATAGCCCAATGTAGCCCAATATATATTTTTTCAAAGTTAATTTTCGTAAAAACCACTGGAGCACATATCTTGAGACATAGCAAAGGGACATCGGGCTACCAGTCCCTACAATTTTGCCAAGTTTGGTGGAAAACCATTCAGCCGTTCGGGCTAAAAGTGAGTCCAACCGCCCTATGGAAATTAACATGGGGAAAACACGTTTTGGGACCCCCCTTTTATCTCGGCCCCCGCTTGACGAATCCCCCCCAAACTTTCAGGGAAGGAGCGGAGCGCCGCGAGGCAAAGTTAAGAAAAATTTCAGGAAGATTCCTCAACCGGCGCCAAAGTTATTCCCAATAGAATGATGCGATTTCCCTATGGAAAACAATCCTAACTATATATACCTACTGGCTATCGCCAGTAGGTAATATATATATATATATATATATATATATATATATATATATATATATATATATATATATATATATATATAATGAGCTCCGTAGAGTTGCATGAAGTCCTGGTGGGATTTTGAGCTCCAGAGAGTTACATTAAGTCCTGTTGGGATTTTGAGCTCCGTAAAGTTGCATGAAGTCCTGGTGGGATTTTGAGCTCCTGAGAGTTGCATGAAGTCCTGGTGGGATTTTGAGCTCCGTAGAGTTCCATGAAGTCCTGGTGGGATTTTGAGCTCCGGCGAGTTGCATGAAGTCTTGGTGGGATTTTGAGCTCCGTAGAGTTGCATGAAGTCCTGGTGGGATTTTGAGCTCCAGAGAGTTACATGAAGTCCTGTTGGGATTTTGAGCTCCTGAGAGTTGCATGAAGTCCTGGTAGGATTTTGAGCTCCAGAGAGTTACATTAAGTCCTGTTGGGATTTTGAGCTCCGTAAAGTTGCATGAAGTCCTGGTGGGATTTTGAGCTCCTGAGAGTTGCATGAAGTCCTGGTGGGATTTTGAGCTCCGTAGAGTTGCATGAAGTCCTGGTGGGATTTTGAGCTCCGGCGAGTTGCATGAAGTCTTGGTGGGATTTTGAGCTCCGTAGAGTTGCATGAAGTCCTGGTGGGATTTTGAGCTCCAGAGAGTTACATGAAGTCCTGTTGGGATTTTGAGCTCCTGAGAGTTGCATGAAGTCCTGGTAGGATTTTGAGCTCCGTAGAGTTGCATGAAGTCCTGGTGGGATTTTGAGCTCCGACGAGTTGCATGAAGTCCTGGTGGGATTTTGAGCTCCGTAGAGTTGCATGAAGTCCTGGTGGGATTTTGAGCTCCAGAGAGTTGCATGAAGTCCTATTGGGATTTTGAGCTCCAGAGAGTTGCATGAAGTCCTGGTGGGATTTTGAGCTCCGTAGAGTTGCATGAAGTCCTGGTGGGATTTTGAGCTCCGGAGAGTTGCATGAAGTCCTGGTGGGATTTTGAACTCCGTAGAGTTGCAAGAAGTCCTGGTGGGATTTTGAGCTCCAGAGAGTTACATGAAGTCCTGGTGGGATTTTGAGCTCCGTAGAGTTGCATGAAGTGGTGGTGATATTTTTATGCTCCAGAGAGTTGCATGAAGTCCTGGTGGGATTTTGAGCTCCGGCGAGTTGCATGAAGTCCTGGTGGGATTTTGAGCTCCGTAGAGTTGCATGAATTCCTGGTGGGATTTTGAGCTCCAGAGAGTTACATGAAGTCCTGGTGGGATTTTGAGCTCCGTAGAGTTGCATGAAGTCCTGGTGGGATTTTGAGCTCCGGAGAGTTGCATGAAGTCCTGGTGGGATTTTGAGCTCCAGAGATTGCATGAAGTCCTGGTGGGATTTTGAGCTCCAGGGAGTTGCATGAAGTCCTGGTGGAATTTTGAGCTCCGGCGAGTTGCATGAAGTCCTGGTGGGATTTTGAGCTCCGTAGATTTGCATGAAGTCCTGGTGGGATTTTGAGCTCCATAGAGTTACATGAAGTCCTGGCAGGATTTTGAGCTCCGTAGAGTTGCATTAAGTCCTGGTGGGATTTTGAACTCCGTAGAGTTGCATGAAGTCCTGGTGGGATTTTGAGCTCCTGAGAGTTGCATGAAGTCCTGGTGGGATTTTAAGCTCCGGAGAGTTGCATGAAGTCCTGGTGGGATTTTAAGCTCCAGGGAGTTGCATGAAGTCCTGGTGGGATTTTAAGCTCCGGAGAGTTGCATGAAGTCCTGGTGGGATTTTGAGCTCCGGAGTGTTGCATGAAGTCCTGGTGGGATTTTGAGCTCTGCAGAGTTGCATGAAGTCCTGGTAGGATTTTGAGGTCTGGAGAGTTGCATGAAGTCCTGGTGGGATTTTGAGCTCCGGAGAGTTGCATGAAGTCCTGGTGGGATTTTGAGCTCTGCGGAGTTACATGAAGTCCTGGTAGGATTTTGAGGTCTGGAGAGTTGCATGAAGTCCTGGTGGGATTGTTGATGTCGCTAATCATAGTAATGCCTTTCTCCTCCCATCGCATTAGTCTTATGGACGTGAGCATGCCCAAAGTGGTTGGCAGGCCATGTAGGGGGATGTTCGGAGCACAAGGTAATGTGTTATGTGTGTAATGGAGTGTTTTTTCTAATATTCCATGGTGTTATGAAGGAGTACAGGTAGTGTAGGGGGACTTGCAACTCCTGGCAATAGGAGTTTGTGTAAGCGTCCTGTACGTATCATAGGGTGCTATAACCTATTTCCTGCAAATGTATCCCATCAACCAGTAAGAGAGTCATTGTAATTGGGCTACGAACAAGTAAGACCGGAAGTAGGGGGCTCCAGTACACCATTGTCTGTTGATAATTGTAATTTGGAGAGACTGACTCAACATCTGATGGGGCCCCAAATAAGATCAAGGAGAAGGGAGTCCTGTGATTTGAAAACTGAACGTGGAATAATTACCGGTAAATTGAAAAAGTAATTTAATGATGTAGGTAACATGTCCATCTTGGAAAGGGCCAGATGGCCTGCTACAGATAGGGGCAGAGTAACTTGAGTGTGAAGTGCTGCAATGGCCCTGAGTAAGTTCCCATCTATGAAGCCTTGGGGTGTTCTATAAACCTGGACACCCAGGGACCAGAATGTGTGATGCGCAACTGGTACAGTCTGTGTTCCTATGATAATTGTGTTGTGGGGTATGTTGTAGAACGAAAAGGCATATGGCTTAGAGTGATTCACTTGAAGACTGGACAGTGTCCCAAAGGAATGTAGTATTGTAGCAATTGGGGTAAGGGCCATGGTAAGGTCATGTGAACCTACAAGCATATCATCCGCGTCTAATGATACTGCATGAGTTTGGGGTCCTCTCGAGAGGCCAGTTTGTTGCCTCCTGTTTTTGTACAAAAGATTCCATTGCTAATACAAATAGTAGGGGTGATAGTGTAAACCCTTGACGTGTACCCATGAAAATTGGATGTTGCTCTGAGGTGTGTGTGTTCCGGTTTGGCTGTGGCTTTGGGAGTAACATATATTAGTTTAATCCAGTTGATGAAGGCCGGAAGGTATATTAAATGTGCATAGAACTGAAAACATATAATCCTATTCTAAGGAATCAAAAACCTGTTTGAGATCCAATGAGAGGTAACCTGCGTTAGGGAATAGGTCTCGCGCTATTTCCATCACCTGAAATATGCATCTAATGTTCAGAGAAGTATTCCGACGTGGGACGGAGCCACATTGGTCAATATTGACCAACTCAGGAAGCAGCGGAAGTAGCCATAGGTCAAACACCTTGCTACGGATCTTATATTCTGAAGTTAAAAGGGAGTAATTTGCAGGAGTCTGAGTTTTGGTGAAAATTGTCTCTGCGAGGGGAGGCAGTATAGGACGGGCTCTATAACGTTTGGTGCAATATGAGTGGAAGGCTTAATTGATCTCTACTTGTGTAGTGCAGTTTATTCCGGACAGTGTTATGATGGACAGAATCGGGGTTGGGAACAGTGGCGGTCGTATCATACAGGCAAGTAATGTTCTGGCCCTGTCACCCTCTGATTGGATTTTGTGTGTGTACTTACTATGGTCAATTAGTCTCAAACGTCCTAATAACTCTGCTTGTCATTTCCTAGTATTGTGGAGGTCCTCTAGTCGTGAAGGGTCATGCATGGTTTCGTGTTCCAGAGGTCCTAACTGCGTTTGTGTGGTGTAGATTCTAGAGAATAGTGTGTCTGGCACCTATTGCAGTGCCAAAGGTGTCACGTAAGACTGCCTCCTCTAGTAGTGTTGAGTGCATACACCATGTAGGAATAGGTGTTGAGACCCTGCACCAGGTCAAAAATGTCTTCGGTGAGTTGTGACCTAAAGGGGTTTTCCCCAGGTAAGTGGTATTGGTGAACTTTTGAATCATGTGGGATGTCAAAAGTACATAATCTAAGCGTGTGTACTTATTATGTGTGGGGGAGGAATATTCATGCATGCCTGTATTACATTCCCTCCAAATGTCCACCAGAGATCAATCTGATATCTAACCAGAAAGGGCCTTAGCCTGTTTGGTGGCCCCTGTACTTGGTAAAGAGGGGGTATGTGATCGGTCTCGATTAACATCCATTACTGCATTAAACCTCTCCAATCAGTCAAGGGAGATGGGTCCACACTGCTAGAATTGAGGATATACGTTGGAGAAACATGTCTTGTTCAGTGTTTTAGTGCATATATAGTACCTAGGACCTACATTTTAGCGTCCTCCGACAAATACATAATGCCCCTTAACGTCAACTTTAGTGTTCTGCACCTTGAAAAGGATTCCAGATCTCAACCAATGGCTGCCCCATTGGCAAACCCGGAGTACGGAGTGGAGAATAGCTGACCCCTCCACTTGTTGTGCGGTTTAATGGCTTTAATAGCTGAGAGGTGGGTTTCTTGTTTTTAGGCTATATTCGCCTTGCGGCGATAGAGTTGTGCCAGGATTCTACGGCGTTTATGGACTGACCCCATACCCTTGATGTTCCAGGTTAGTATCTTATAATGCTGAGGTGTGGTTGACATTATATCATTTCGCGTCTAACCATTTTGACGGGGACCCTCCCAGTATTCATACGAGAATGGCAGGCAGAGGAAATAATATAGCAAACACAAGAACATATTCCAAATACTGGGTTCATTGAAAACCATACGTTTGACCAAGAAAACACTACGAAACAGTTAACAAAAGCAAAATGAAACATAGTGCAGCCCCTTACGGAGGGGCCAACTTCTGGATTTGGGGAAATTGTTAAATAGTCGTTACACTGGGTACAATCGCCCGCATAGGCGCCACTAATACAGTTGTACAAAATACTAGTATGTGAACCCCCCAGAGGATAAGTAAGGATGAGTGAACTCTCATACTCAGCATGCTTACAATATGTTTGATGCTGAGATTGCCTCCTGATGAAATTGGCAAATACAAATAACCAGCAATGCAATTCACATCATTAAAAACACATTGATGAAATGTAAACACTGTATCTTACCATCATAGCAGGACCCTTATTTCCCTCTTGAGGTTAGAAAAAGGCAGGAAGGAAGGGGTAATAGGGTAAAGAGGTGGTATTATGGGAGAGGGATGTATAGGGGAGAGAGCGAGGAGGGATTCGGTCAGCAACAGGAGGGGGGGCATAGACTGAAGAATTATCAGGATCATCTGTCAAGCATGGTAGCGTGGGCACCAGAGTAGTACAAAACTGAATGGGTATCAGTTCACTATGTCCTCAGTCTGTGGTGTCTTTTGAGATTGTGCCGAGGGGAACGGCGTCGTGCATTGGGATAATGTTGCTCCAGCCTGTCCCACACAGCACCTGGGGAGTCCAGGAATATAATGATTTGGTTGTGTATCACGTTCAGGAAAATAACATTAATCTTTATAAAACTTTAGGTACCAAGATCATCAAAATCAGGTGTTGGGATCTTGTTCTACTGTTTTGAGAACCTTGTCTTGAGCGTTCCCTGCGTGGAACATTTCTGTGGGGAAAGTTCTTTCTTCGGCAGTTGCTGCCGGGGAGCTGTTGAAGCTGGAGGAATAAAGTACTCTCTCCTCACCTACCTGGTTGAAGTCATACTTCTTTTCAGTGGCGACGATTTCCAGCCTCCAGCCTCCCCAAGTTCGCCGCGTTGAAGTGTCGTTTGTGATTTCCTGCACCTGCCTCATATGCCCGTACTTCTTCTTCGACTGCTGGACTGCTCTTGTTGCTCTTGTTTCCTGTGCCTCCGTTTCTCCTTCGGACAGAAGAAGCAGCCATCTGTTTAAGGTGTCATTGCTGCGCTCCTGCTCATTCCTGTGGTCGTCTGCCTAAGGTACTCTGTTTTTGCGCAGTTGAATAATTCCTTGTCCTCGCGTCTTTCACGCATGCGCATCACTGAATTGCCTGACCTTCAATTCGGACGTACACGCAACGTTCTGACGTTGCGTGCGGCCATTTTGGACCATTTCCATGGCAACTTCCCCGATGTTTACTGTTTAGCTCCTCTGGTGCGCATTTCTTCGGCAACTTCGCTGATTAGCTCAGCTTAACGTTAAATGCGTTTTGTAAACGCGCTCTTCACCATTGCAAGTACCCATCTTGCATCCTCTGTATTTCGACCATTTTCAGCGATTTCAACAATATCGTATTGCACTCATATTTCATCACCTCACTGATGTGCACAGTGTTCTTTCAAAACATTGTTGTACATTTTGCACATGACTAGTGTGCACAATTCATTTAACTACCTCAACTTATTTTTGTGCATTCTTATTTTGTCTTGACTTCGTTTGTTCTAGCATATCCGTGTGGGGCAGCAACTCACCCACGTGCCAATATGGATCATATTACAGCACCTCCACCCTTTTTGCAATCTGCAGGTACGCCTCCTGTAAAATGGGATGATTGGAAAGACACATTTGAAGCTTATTTGGAGGCAATTGACGGAGAGACTTTCACTTCTAAAAAAAAGAAGGCTTTATTGATTTATAATCTTGGGGCTGAAGGCAGGAGTGTTTTAAAAACTCTATCCACAGAAACTGTGAGCACTTTGGTGACTGGTGGAGACAGTGGTGATTCCTTGTTAGTAGATGAATATGCCACAGTCGTCAAAACCCTGGACAAACGTTTTAGTCCAAAAAGGAACATTGTTCTTGAACGACACAAATTTCTTCAGAGGGCTCAAATTCCAGGTGAATCAATTGATGACTTTGTAGCTGCGCTTAGAATTTTTGCTGTCAATTGCAATTACAGGGAATTTAGAGATGAAATCATCCGAGATCAGTTAATTGAAAAGACCTCCAACAAGAAAATTCAAGAGAAGCTGTTATCGTCTGATGATCCTGACTTAGAAACTGCGTTAACGCTTGCCAGATCTATTGAACATTCTCAATTTTGAAGGAAGGAAATGAGCAATCCTACCTCCTCAGGCGAAGTCAAACTTTTGAGGTCCACTTCCACTTCCAGACCCACCACCAAATCACCGTTTGTTGCCAAGCCTGTTTCTGGTGTTCCTCGTTCCTCAGTCATGTCTTCTAACCAAACCAAAGTCATACCTAAGGATGTAGTATGTTTCCGTTGTGGTAGCACTACTCACCTTGGCAATGCTAAATTTTGTTTTGCACTTAATCAGACTTGTTATAACTGCGGAAAGAAAGGCCATTATTCTAGGACGTGCAAAGTAGCTTCCTCCAAGAAAAATCAAGATCAAATTGTGAAAACCATCACTGACGATTCTGACGAAGAATGCTATGAATTGCTTATCTTGTCTTCCTCTGCATTTCTTGGTGATGGTGTGGTGGAATTAGCTGCTTTGGGGGGTGTTCGCAAAAGAAAATCACCTTCCTGCAAAATTTCTGTAAATGATACCTGTCTGACCTTTCTAGCTGATTCCGGTTCCCCTTTTACCATAATCAATGTTGCGGATTATAACATGTTAAATGATGTGCAACTAGGGGAATCTTGCATAAAAATCTTTGCGTATGGTGGCAAACGAGTTGAGGTTTTAGAGAAATTTGTTGCTAATCTCAAATTTCATTCTGATCTTGCTTCAAGTACTGTATTTGTGGTTAAGGAAGGTGCCAATCTTTTAGGGTGGGATGATCAGGGCAATTTAAACATTGTGTTAGATCCCAATCATCCTGATATGGTGATTTCCCGTAGTGAATTTTATAAATCTGTTCCTACTTCTTCTTCTCATACTGTGACCCATTTGTCTGGTGCCAAGTGGGAACATATGTTTCCTGAAGTTTTCGACGGGAAGCTTGGTTTCCAACACCAGATTGTTCTCAAGAACGATGCTAAAGCTGTTGCGCATAAGGTTCGTAAGGTACCTATGAGTCTTCGCCCAGAACTCAAAATTGAACTGGAACGTTTGTGTGCGGCCGGTGTAATTGAGCCTATTGAGGGTTCTGAGTGGCTCGCACCAATTGTTTTAGCACGGAAATCAGACAATTGTCTGAGAATGTGTGTTGATTTACGTGACCTCAACGCCAACATCTGGGTTGACCGTCAACCCCTCCCGAATATCAATGAATTGTTGACCACCTTAGACAGTGCTAGATTCTTTACTTCCCTCGATATTTCTTCAGCGTACCATCAGATTGAGCTTAGTAAAGAATCTAGGCATTTGACCTACATTGTCACTCCTGAAGGCGCTTATCGTTACATTCGTATGCCCTTCGGCCTTGCATCAGCTTCGGCTGTTTTCCAACGTTTAATGAAAAACTTATTTAAGGATATTCCTGGGGTTGTATTCTTTCAGGATGATATTCTCATACATGGGAAGACTGAACTTGAACATGATGAGAGGGTCAAACATGTTTTGAGTATAATTAGGTCTAGTGGTTTAACATTGAGGGCTGACAAATGTAAGTTTTTGCAGGAAGGCGTCGATTATTTAGGTCACCACATTTCTCACAAAGGTATCGAACCCAAATTTAAGATCATGGATGCGATTCAAAACGCACCCATGCCTATGAATAGGGATCAGCTTCGGTCATTTTTGGGGTTAGTGGAATATTATTCCAAATATGTCAACAACTTTTCCACTAAAACTGCTTCTATGCACAATTTGCTTAAAAAGAATGTCAAATTTGTATGGGATGATGATTGTCAGAATAATTTTGTGTCGATTAAGAATAAAATTGTACAAGCTAGTCCGCTTAAATTGTTCAATATTAACGACGTATGCATTATTTCAACTGATGCTAGTAATGTGGGTCTAGGTGCGGTTCTTCTTCAAAGAAGAAGTGATGGTTGTGAAGAAACTATTGCTTTCGCTTCTAGAACACTGAGGGGTGCTGAAGGCACTTATTCAACTATTGAAAAGGAAGCTTTGGGTTTGTGGTGGGGTGTGCAGCACTTCAAGAACTTTTTATGGGGAAATGAATTCATCCTGAGGACCGATCACAAACCGTTAGTTGACTTATTCACTAATAAAGGGGGTGGTAGGGCTACACCGCGAGTTGCCAAATGGCAGTTCAGATTGCAAGAGTTCCGCTATCGACTTGAGTATGTGCCCGGTGTTAAAAATCATGTTGCTGATTGTTTGTCTAGATTGCCCCTTTGTTCTGAGAATGATGCTCTTGAGTGCGATGATTTGGAGATGGTGTGTGCTGTGTGTTCTTTATATGACACTGTTGGTTGTGCTCTTTCTGAGCAAGAGTGGTTGGATGGAGTAACTGGAGATAACATGATTTTGAAGGTCATTGACTGTTTATCTGGTGTGTGGCCGTGTGATAAGGATTGTCCTCCTGAATTGGTTCCTTTTAAAAGGATCAAAGATGAGTTGTCTGTTGTAGATGGCATATTACGTAGAGGTGGTTTACTTGTGGTTCCCTTTTCCATTCGGAACAGAATCCTTGATTTGGCTCATGAAGGCCATCCTGGCATTCGTGCTATGAAGCGTAGGGTTAGACAGGATTTTTGGTGGCCAGCATTGGATAAAGATGTTGAACATTTTGTGCGTGCGTGTTATACATGTGTCATGAGTGACAAGTCTCAAGTGACAAGACCTTCTCCTGTTGAACCTATTGTGGTAAAGAATTTACCGTGGTCGAAACTGGCTTTTGACATTGCAGGTCCTTTTGGTCTCATTGGTTGTTCTCCCAAGTATGCCCTTGTTCTTATTGATTACATGTCCAAGTGGCCTGAGGTGAGGTTTGTTGATAATGCCAACTCATCTTCCATCATTGGTTTCTTTCTGGATGCTTTTCTTAGGGAGGGTTTTCCGGAAGAGCTGGTTTCTGATAACGGCACTCAGTTAACCTCTTTAGATATGCAAGGGTTTTTAAAGGATGCGGGTATTAAGCATGTTTGTACGTCACTTTATCACCCACGTAGTAATGGTTTGGTTGAGCGATTCAACCGGGTTGTCAAGGAACAGGTGCAACTTGCTTTAGTTAATTGTTTTGCATTGGCGTAAGGCTCTTTGTGATATGTTGTGGGCTGTGAGAACTACTCCTCATATTAGTACTGGTGTTGCTCCTTTCACTTTGCTTCGGGGAAGGGTGGCTGGTTCCAAGCTAAATAAAGAGTGGATGTCTAGAAGAATGGTTGATTCTGGTAAATTGTCTGGTGTAACAGATGTCAGAGCTGCTGTACAAGCTAAGTATGATTCCAGGCCTGGTGCGAGTTATCCTCTTGATGTTAAAGTGGGTGATTGGGTGAGATTCGAGAAACCTGGTTTTCTCCGCAAGGGTGAATCTCGGTTTTCGTCCCCCAAAAGTGTGTCTGAGGTAAAAGAACGAGTGGTGGTTCTGATGGATGGCAGAGTGTGGAACAAATCTTGCATTTCCATTATTCCCAAGTCCATGGTTGGTGAGGTCAACAGAAGATTGGGCACACATTCTCTTCCCGTTAAGGTGTCCTCCGATGTTCTTGGTAGGGATGATGTTGTTCTTTCTGGTCGTGCTCCTCCTGTCTGTGTGTCATCCAGGCCTTCAAGGTCAAAGCGTTTACCTGCCAAATTTCATGATTATAATATGCAGAAGTCTGTGTTTTGTCTTTGCTGTCTTTCTTATTGCATTTGTTCTTTCTGGACATGTTCTCTTGCTGTTGTCTGTGGTTATGTTTCTTTGTCTTGCTTCCTCGTTTTGTCTATCTTGTTTCACATCTTTCTTTTCTTCTCTCCGGTTCTCTTATCTTTTTTTTTCCATATCGTTCTGTTTTGTCTTTTCATTGGAAGAGGGGAGATGTCTTGGGATCTTGTTCTACTGTTTTGAGAACCTTGTCTTGAGCGTTCCCTGCATGGAACATTTCTGTGGGGAAAGTTCTTTCTTCGGCAGTTGCTGCCGGGGAGCTGTTGAAGCTGGACGAATAAAGTACTCTCTCCTCACCTACCTGGTTGGAGTCATACTTCTTTTCATCAGGTAAGTATGTTTTGAGTTTTTAACTTTTACAGTTTTTTTAAATCGATACTTAGTGCACTTTTTGAAACGCAATAATGTTTTCCTATGGAGGAAAGACATATACTGCATACAGGTACTTCACAGCGACTTACGGGACCAATCTTCTGGACTTAAAATGAGTATGGGGCAAGGTCCAAGGCAGCATCAACAGGTCACCTCGGGAAGCAATGGGGCGGCCGGGAGCAGAAGTGCTTTTTAGCATCAATGCCCCATGTATGGAGATAGGTTCGGTCACAAAGATGCTCCAAGCAGGTACTGGTAGGCCAGCCCGGCTGAACCAACAAGGGAGCTCAGGTCTCACGATGCTCAGAGACGTGGGGACATCTTTTGTTCTCTTCTCCTCTGGCCGGGACTGGTGGGTGCAGAGGAATCCTGAGGCATCGGTTTTCCACCTTTTGAGACACTTGTGGTATAGGGGGCCTGCATAAAAAATCTGGAGGCTGTGTCGGAGAGTCCACTTTTGGCAAATGCAAAGTGGGCTTTGTCTCTGGAGGGTCTGGGGGCCACACTGGCACTGTTGGGCTACTTCGACTCGTGCTAGGAGGCATGGGTGAAGTGGTGCTTTCCGGTGTTGGGTTTTCAGCAGTCCGGAGTTCTCGCAGTTCTCCTGGGGTGCATGCGAGATGCAGGGGAGCAGCACCACTACTCCACAAGAGTTCAAGGATTTTGGGTGAAGGGCTAGTAGTCCTCCCAGGCTTTTTGAGGCACAGCAGCTGCGGGTCGAGTCATCTATGGCGCAATTGTCAAGGACAGCAGGCAGGGTTGGCACTAAATCAGTTGCTCCTCCTCTGTTCTTGCTTTTGAGGACCTTGAATGTCAGTCTTCTTCTTTCAGGTCAGCATGATCTGATTTCATGGTGCCAGGGGCTCCCCTATATGCTAGATTTAGGGGTGTTAGGGGAGTGTAGAGTAGTAGCCAATGGGCTCCTTACCCCTGGGGTCACTATGCCCCCTATATGACCATTTCCTGTGGGAAGTGGGCATAACCCTGTTCCAGAATTCTTAATTCTACCATCACCAAGATGGCAGACTTTCAGTTTTCGCGTCCACATCTGGTAGCCCAACTTAGGGGTGGAACTAGCTTGAGGGTTAACACACCTGTCTGACTACTAATTTTCCCACCAGTCGATGTGTCAAATGGGCCCTGGTTGGGGAGGGGGGTCAGCTCCCCTCACCTCTGGTATACAAATCTGGCTTCCCTCAAAGGTGATGTGCTCTTTGAAGTGCCCTGTCTTGGAATGCTAATTTATGGGTCATCCTGCTGGAGCCGGTGTAAAACACCCTCTGCCAGAGCAGACTTTGTTCCTGATCTCCTGAGAGGTTGGGCTCTCACCCTTGGGGGTCAGAAATTCATCTGTGGAGGCAGGCTGGTCAGAATCAGTCAGCCAGCACACTAGTAGTTGTTAGGTTTTCAGAGGGAACCTTTAACGTGCCTTCTGGGTGCATGTAATAATACATCCACCACTGGAATCAGTGTGGGTTTATTTATACAAGATGTTTAATACCAAATGCCTTTGGTTTCAGTGAATCCATCATGTTGCTGGGGAACTTGTTTTTGGCCAGTGCTGAGCACATGTACTCAAAATGGCTTCCCTGGTCACTTTTACTGGCAGTAATTGAACTGGCCAGCACAGGGGCATATCTCCTCATGCAGATATTTCCACTCAAGTAGTATAGTGCACCCTGCCTTAGGGCTGTAAGGCCTGATGTAGGGGTGACTTACCTATACTACATGAAGTGTCTAAAGGCATGGCACACAAGCCTGTGTGTCATGTCGTGTTTTCACTTTGGTCTGTACCCAGGCATGCACCCTGCAATGGCAGTCTGCATGAGTTAGTTGAGGGGTCCCTTAGGGTGGAAAAACACATACTGCAGCCATTAGGAACCATCTTTAGCCTCCTTACCCTAGGTACCAGGGGTACCACTTACAAGGTGCGCTAAAGGTATTGTCAATTGGGGAAAGTTTAGGGAAAGGGATCTGGCACTGGAGACCTGGCTAGGAGGGACCCAGTGCATTTCTGTCCTAATTGCTTCAATTACGAGGCAAACAGTTGGGGTGACTTGTCAAAAAGAGGCACTTTCCTAGAGCAAGTCATTGAACTCACTCACAAAGGACATCGTGGCATTGTTGCCACCGAAAGATCACAGAGAGATTGAGTGTGGTTCCTGCACTTGGACGTGTGAGTTGAGGGGGAACTAAGGGAGTGTTGCTTATGTAATTGCCTTTCTCCTAAAGTGGCACAGCATCCACTAACCATGTCTGATCTTCCTGCACATGTGTGGGAAAGAGTGGCTGTTGAGTTCTTTGGGCCCCTAGCGAATGGACATCATCTCATGGTAGTCATTGAGGAGTATTCCCGTTTTCCTCTAGTGGAGGAAATGTCATCGACAACACATGACAAGGCCATTCAGCGGCTAGAAAACATCTTCGCAGCATGGGGCATCCAGACCTCCTTGAATCTGAAAATGGTCCACTATTAAATAGCAAGGAGTTTCTATCTAGACTCAATGTTAAGCATCAAAAGAGTACACTCTTGTGGCCCTAAGCTAACTGTGTTGTGGCACAATTTATGGATACCCTAAGGAGAGTGATCCTTCGTGCATTGATGTAGGGAATCGAGCTGAGTCAGACCTTATGTCATGCCCTCCATGCCTATCATTTGACTCCGCACTCCACCACTGGTGAGAGACCTGCCACATTGCTGTTTGGGAGGGTAAACAACCTTTACAACGCAACTTTTACCACGCAGTGCCTTTACAACGCAACTTTTACAACGCAAACCATTACAACGCATTGCGCTGGGGGGCGCTCTAGGATAGGGAATAGGTTTAATGTACTATCCAACACCTTCCCTACTATCGACGGGACTGGAGTTGGAATAGTAAATTAAACAATTAACTATCCAGCACCTAAAAGCACTATGCGTTGTAATGGTATGCGTTGTAAAAACCGCGTTGTAAAAGCATGCGATGTAAAAGCATGCGTTGTAATGTCATACATCCGTTTGGGAGAGCTGTGAGAACCAAACTACCACAGTGGACCAATGAATGAACTTGGACTGCTGACAAGGTTCGTGCCACTGATGCTGCTCCAAAACGTCGAATGAAGACATATGCTGATCAACGTCGGAGAACTCAGGAAATCATCTTCGATGAAGGTGACTGGGTTCTTGTCAAACAAAAGTAGAATCAGAAAACAGATCCTCCGTTTGTTGCTAAGCCTCTGCGAGTTGTGACGTACAAGGAACATATGTTTACAGCGCAACGCCCTGAAAAATCCATCACAAGGGATTCGTCACATTTTAGACATCTATCTCAACATTCATCAGACCCTGTAATCCCAGATGGGTTTGCCCTGCCCGATGATCTAGATAAAACATCCGCTCCTGTACACTCCGTGTCCACTCAGGGTGCATCTCAACTACCTCAGACTACGTGATCTGGCTGAACAGTGCGAGCACCTAGATGACTTATCAAAGAAATGTAATGCTGCTGTTGTTAACACCTTTTATTTAACAAGGGGGGAGATGTAGTATCTTATGACCCCTTGGTTCTGGGAAGACTCAATGAGAAAATTATGTAGCCGTTTGGAGAGGTGTGGTTTATCACTGTTGGGAAATGTTGAGAAGTACAGTTGAATGTTGTACGCTGATGAATGAAGACAAAAGACACACAGATGATGGATGGAATGCAGAGCAAATCAAACATGCACCCCCAGTCAAGAGATCTAGGTTAAATCCATTGTTTTTTTGCTGCCTCAGTTTTGACACAGCCATATGCAAATCAGTCTTAACCCTGTGCCTCATGGAACAGTCCAGCCTGAACTGCCAAGCCAGGTCCTCCCTGAACCGGAAACAAGCATCCTGGGACCAGTTTCGGGCATCCCCCTCATCAGCCAGGCTAGCTTGAATCCAATGGCACAGTGAGCCCCAGACCCACGTCTGGGCATACCTGGCGCATTTAGGGCGAGAAAGCAAAAGACACACAGATGATGGACGAAATGCAGAGCAACTCAAACATTCACCCCCAGTCAAGAGATCTGGGTTAATAATAAAAAAAATAAACTATGGATTTAGGCCTAGATCTCTGTACTGAGGTGAATGTTTGACATTGTGCAGCATTTTGTCCATCATTTGTTGTTTTTGCATTTATCACCCTGAGTGGGACGGGTATGCCCAGATGTGGGTCCCAGCTTTCCATGCCACTGAAACCAAGCCAGCCTGGCTGATGAGGAGTGATGGCCCGAAACCAGTCCCAGGATGCTTGTTTAAAGTCAAGGGAAGACCTGGCCTGGCAGTTCGGGCTGGACTGTTCCCTTGGGGAACAGGGTCAAGACTGATTGCATATGGCTGAGTCTGAACTGGAATGTCATGGGGAGCAAAAAAACAACGGTTTTAGGCCCATATCTCTGTACTGGGGTGAATGTTTGACATTGTGCAGTATTTTGTCCATCAATTGTTCTTTTTACAGATGAATAAAGATGACAGTTACGAGGTCTGTGTGTGGTGTGTTCATTTTGATTGCTCCTAGATTGGGGAGAACGCTGCAGTCAAAGAAGTGCCAATGCATGTGGATATTGCAAATGTGAACTGCCTGGTGAGCCAGTGCCATAGAAGGCACATTCCTGCCTTTAATGCATTAAGATTATTAACTTTGCCCCAATGCCTTTGGATGACTCACGATGCAAGTCATAGACTGCAGAGGGAAAAAAAGCATTTATGCCACTCCTGGTGGCTGAATGATGGAAAAGGCAAGAAATCAAATTAACTACATCATTTGCATATTTAAAATGGTGGCTCAAGTTTGTAAATCGACAAGTGCACACACAAAGAAAAAATTGTCATGTCAAATTATTTTTCGACTCAAAACAGAAGGTATTTTCTACACCTCTGGAGAATACTCTATCTCATTTTATACTCCAGGAATGCTTATCATACCTCATTACAGTACAAAGGCTTCCAGTATGTCAAACTTGCTCATTGAAGATGACAGGGAAAAATAAATATTACCTTTTTACCAGGCATTGTCATCTCTCTAATCCAGGGGTCTCCAACCTTCCCTGTAGTAAGAGCTACTTCTGATCAGTGATAATCATTGTGAGCTAATTGTGCATTGTTCCCAGAGACCCCCATGCCCAGCTTCTTTGACTTTAAGCCTAATTTCCATGCAGCCTGATACTGTGTTTGAACCAAAGACTTAGAGTTCCCTAGGTAGAAACTATAATAAGAATGACTCTGGTTTGTCACCGTGGTTCAAGAGCTTTCAATTAACAACTGACACAGAAATAATAATAATAATTCAAAATGACTCTTTAAAAAGTGGTTTCAAACAAGAACAGCTTATTCCAAAGACTTATGGTTCAATTATCTATGATCCTATTTCTTCTGATATATCAACCCATAAAGGTAATTGGATTTAGTTAGTCAGGGCTTCTGGAATTATGAGGCGCGGTATGACCAAATTATGTGGTAGTATTGATTTAATTATGCGACAAGAAAAAGACAAATAATGCAGCACCTTATGTGATAGTTTTACTTCATTATTTAGTCATTGTTGCATGTGTTAACATGTATCTGGGCAAAGGTTTCACCTCATTAGTACCTGCTCAACACCCAAATACAGCAATAAGCAAGACATTGCACCAGTCAGTCTTTGTAAAGAGCCTTCCACTGTGCAGCAACACATGTAGCCGCTTTTTTTTTTGTAACTTTTGATCTATTTCAGCTAGAAATTCCTTTTTTAACCTGCAGATTATGTAACAGATGATGGATTACATGACAAATGCAGCAAATCCAAAAATTTACAGAAAATGTCACAGCCCGAAATTCTCATAATTCCAGTTGTCTGGTTATATAACAGGTCCTTATTTGACCTGCAGCGGCACTTAAACCCATTGATCTATCTGAAACTTGATTGTAGGGGGCACTATGACAAGGCTGCCATGTGTGCCAGTAAGAGTGTGGTCTGTGGAGACGTTTGAACATATGTGTATGAATGGGAAATGTGTTTGGGTGACTGAGATCCTGTGTTGTATGTAGTTGTGGCACAGGGCATACCTCAGGCTCTCACCATACGTGGCACTGTTACATGTATAACAGAAAAATACAGCTATTTTTTAAATGGGAGAAATTTAAAGTGAAGAGAAATGTTCAATGGTATGGAACATTTTTCTTCACTTAAAATATCTCCCATTTAAAAGAATGCCTGCATTTTTCTGAGATAAATATCCGAATCGCCAATGTAACTGCCACTCCAGCGCGCTGACGTCAGTTCTTTTTTTTCTGTGCCACCAACGCCGATCTGAGAGCTACACCCTGTAATTTTTTTGACTGCGCCATGTCAGTAATGGATCCCCATCTGGTGTGTTTCTGGTGCCTGGAGCGCGAACACGACACAAAGTTGTGCTCCGACTGCCAGGCCAGGGCGTTCGAAGGCTTTGAAGGAGCAGTCCCTGAAGCTGCTCACGGCCCGGCATGCACCATGGAGGTCGCCTCCTTGATCTCGCTCCCGTTCCCAGGCTCAGTCGAGAGGAAGGTCCGAGCATCATTCCAGGGGCTCGAAGTCTTCTTCATCGAAGTTGTCAGGTAAGAGGCACCACAAGAAGCATAAGAAGTCAAAGCATGCTTCGACTTTGCTCCTTCCACCACGCGGTGAGATTTAGGAGCATCGGCGTTCAGGCCCCCTTCCGCGTAGCGGGCACCTGGGTCGACTCCACGTCTCTCTCCCTTTCCGCGGGCAGGAGCGACCCCCGCCCAACGTAAGGAATTTTACGACGACATGTGTACCGTGTTTAGGCGACCTGCCCCTGCTGGTGTGCCTTCAAGTCCCACAGGTCCAGGTGATGGATATCCCGTGGACCCAGCGCCTTCGACTCTGGCCCCGGCCGCAGAGCCTCTTATCGGACCCGTTCCTGGGTCCTGACCGGCACCTTCCCCGGATCTGATGTCGAGGTCTCCTGGCTGGCTGCACCTGATGCCGGCGCCTTCCCCATTCGTAAACGATACCACCACCAACACAGAGACCAGCGCCGAAATAGCAGATATAGCCCAAGACATGGACTGGTATGAGGAGCTTGGTGATGCCAGTGGCCTGGACACCTCCCCAGATTATGGCATGCTGTCTTCCCCCTAATCTGGCTACGGAGGAGGGGGTATTGTTTGCTATGGTGGTGCGTAGGGCTGAGGAGGTCCTGGACCTGCAGCTTCCAACAACGGCAGTCAAGACGAGTGTCTTTACCAAGGTCCTGAAGCCTAGTATCTCCTCATCTGAACCCTTACTGCCTTTTAACATGGCCTTAACAGACGTTCTACAGCGCACCTGGTCCAAACCCAGCACAGGAGCTCCTGTGAATGGAACTATTACCCATCGCCATCACCCTGCACCAGGCATTCCAGTTTTACTCACTGCCCACCCTACCCCCCAAAGCTTGGTGGTCCAGGCTTCCACTTCCCGTGGCGCTTTCCCTTCCGCTCCTCCAGACAGGGAATCCAAGCGGCTGGGGACCTTTGGGAAGAAAATGTTCTCTTCTGCCAGCCTCGCATTCGGTGAACACCGCATGCCTTTTGAGCCGTTATTACCATTCTATATGGGATATGGTTGCGCAGAATGCTGCCTAGGGTCTCAGAGGGGAACCGGATCCTGCTCTCTCAAGCAAAATCAGACAGAAGATATGCAGCGAAGTTCACTATTCTCTGTGGCTTGGACACAACGGATTCGCTGGGCAGAGCGATTTCTTCGGTGGCTATCAGGACATCTGCCATTTCGGGGGATGTCCAGGCAAAGCTCATGGACATGCCTTTTGATGGCTCACGTCTCTTCGGAGACAAAACTGACGCAGCGCTGGAGCGCTTCAAGGATTAGCGGGCCAAGGCCAAATCCTTAGGCCTCGATACTGCAACACGGCCAGCATTTGCTTTTGCTCCTTTTGTGGATACGGAAGGGCTTACAACAGTGCCAACCCTATTCCAGCCGTCGGGTTCCGCAAGTTTAGCAACCTCAGCGGGGCCGTGGCCGCGGTTGATCCCGCCCTCGAGGGTCGTGAGGCCAGAAATCGAGCCAAGCCAGCATCCCCTCCTCCACCGCAAAGCCTTCCTACTCTGGCCCTTCAGGGTCACAAGCGTCCAGTGGCTGGCAGGATATGCCATCACCTCCACCACTGGCGCAAAATCACCTTGGACAGGTGGGTGTTGCAGATAGTCCGAAGGGGATACTCCCTCACCCTCAAAACTACTCCTCCCTCCATGCCTCCAACTCACGATCGGCTTGTCCCTTGTCTGCTCCTCTTCCCACCCCCTCTCAATCCCTTCATTTTCTCACTCCCCCTCTCTTCACCCCCTCTCTCTCCTAACTTTTAAAATTCACTTTCCACTTAACTTTATCTCTCTGTTTCTTTAGCCCCTTAGTCCTGTTGAATGCATTATCATACTGTAACTCTTTTTCACTTAATTGTTAATTTTATCTCATTATGTTCATCATCCTTGTAAAGCGCTCTGAAACTCTTGGGTCCAGTAGCGCTATATAAAACCTTTGAAGAAAAAAAAAATTCAAGGAAGTCAAGGAGCTATAGAGAGGGTTCCCGGGCCAGAAATAGGCTGTGGTTCCTATTACTACTATTTTCTGGTTCCAAAGAAGGACAAAGGCCTCCGTCCTATCCTTGACCTCAGAGCCCTCAACTGCTTCCTCAAGGAGAAATTCAAGATGCTCTCTCTGGCTTTGGGTACTGTCTGCCCTAGACCCGGGAGACTGGATGGTAGTGTTGGACTTGCAGGATGCCTATTTTCACATTCCCATCCTGCCGGCCCATAGTCGCTATCTGCGGTTTAGATTGGGCCAGGAGCACTTTCAGTTTGCTGTGCTCTCCTTTGGCGTCACCACTGCCATTCAGGTGTTGGTGGTGGTCGCAGCTCGTCTGTGGAGATCAGGGGGTCCAGTCTTACCCTATCTCGATGACTGGTTGTTGAAGGTGGGCTCGTCCCAGGCAGTTACCTCTCATCTCCAGACTACGGAGAACCTCTTGCATTTGCTGGGGTTCACTATCAACCTGCCGAAGTCACACCTGACTCCCTCTCAGACCTTCCCTTCATCAGAGCAGTTCTGGGTACGGTGCAGTTTCGGGCTTATCCTCCCAAATGGCGAGTCCAGGATATTCGGGCTATGATACGGATACTTCAGCCTCTATCCTGGATTTTGCTGAGAATGACTCTGAAGCTGCTGGGCTCTTGCCTCTTGCATCCTTCTTGTGGACCATTTTATTTTATTTTATTTATTTTATATTCTTATATAGCGCCTGAATAGACCCCCGAAGGGGTATCTCCGCGCTTTTGCCAGGGAAGAATTAAACTCATGCTAATCCATGGTCAGAGGAGACAGTTGGGCTATGATCAAGGGTTTAGATGTTCATAAATAAGTGAGTTTTAAGGGATTTTTGGAAGGCTAGGTGATTAGTGATTTGTCTCAATGTATGGGGCAGTGAGTTCCAGAGGACTGGTCCAGTGTGGGCCATGGCACGGCCTCCCTGTCTCGATTTTTTAATTCTGGGTACCTGTATTAGCTGTTGATTGCTGGAGCGTAGGGATCGTCCGGGAACATAAGGTGAGAAGGCTTTCGTCAGATACTTGGGACCAGCCAGATGGCACATGCAGGCTCTGTAATGAGACCTGAAGTTTCAATGGGAGCAGCATCGGGGAAATCTCACGGACCTGGTCCAGGTAACAGAGGGCACTGCGAAAGACCTGCACTGGTGGGTATCAAACAGCGAATGGGTCAGAGGCAAACCCCTCTCCTTTCCCCATCCAGACCTCACAGTAGTGGCGGATGCGTCACTTCTGGGATGGGGCGGCCATTTACGAAAGGTGAAGATCTCAAGACTCTGGTCTCTGGCGGAGGCCCGGCTCCATATAAACCTGTTGGAGCTTCAAGCGATCCGGTTGGCACTAAAAGCCTTCTTTCCATCCATCAAGGGGATGCTAGTTCAGGTGTTCACGTACAACAGGACCGCCATGAGGTGCTGCAACAAGCAAGGCGGGGTGAGGTTGTGGACCCTGTGTCAAGAGGCTTTGCGTCTCTGGACTTGGCTGGGACAGCAGGGCATTACCCTGGTGGTTCAGCATCTGGCCAGTTCTTTGAACGCCAGAGCGGGCAAACTCAGATGAATGTGCCTAGTGGATCACAAGTGGCGTCTCCATTGGGGGTGGCGCAAGGACTCTTTCAGCAGTGGGGTGAGCCTCGGTTAGATCTGTTCGCCTCCGTGGAAAACGCACATTTTCAGCTGTTTTGCGTGCTGGAGTTTCCAAGGCGGCTCTAGCTCGGCAATGCTTTTTGGCACGAGTAGAGCTCCTGCCTCCTGTCCGCTCATACCCAGAGTGCTCAAGAAGATCCGGGGTGACCTGGCACCATTCATTCTTGTGGCTCCGGACTGGGCATGAACTGTCTGGTATCCCGAGCTTCTGGCAATGTGCATCGATCATCCGATCAGGCTGCCCCTTCGGGAAGATCTTCTGTTGCAGCAGCAGGGAGTGGTTCTTCACCCGAACCTGTCAACTCTCCGCCTCCTTGTGTGGAGATTGAGCGGCAACTGCTGACAGCTATTGACCTCCCTCCTGAAGTCTGTGAGGTTATTCTGGCAGCCAGGCATCCCTCCACAAAGTTGGTATATGCCTGTGTAACTATTGTACAGACCGGTCTATTGACCCTCTATCTGCATCTTTATCTGATATTCTCCTGTTCATACTTTCCTTGGCCCAGAAGGGCTCTGCTCTTTGCACCTTGAGGAATTCAAGATGCTCACTTTCGGCCCTTTCCTCAATTCTTCGACTGCCCGATCAGCCTTCTTTTTTCAAAACCCCTCTGGTGCAGAGATTCTTGAAGGGGTTAACCCACTTGTTTCCCCCTTCACTCCTTATCATACCACAGAGGGACCTTCATTTGGTTCTCACCTTTCTGATGTGTACACTGTTTGAGCCGCTGCACAACTGCCCTCTACGACTGCTCACCATCAAAACCGCTTTCTTAGTGGCAATAACCTTTGCCAGGAGGGTAAGCAAACTACAGGCACTGTCATCACAGCCCCCTTACCTGACGGTCTTTCGGGATAAAGTGGTGCTATGCACAAGGGCATCCTTGTGTGCCATTCCTACAACCCACTGCCTATGGCATAGGTCAGCCACACCTCTAGTTGGGTGCACTATGCCACTAGGGAGGGTACAGTTGCATGAGCCCTGTACCCCTACACTGTCTAAGTCCATTCCAGTGATTGTGAGTGCAATACAGCCATAAACTGTATATGGTATGGGAGTTTGTCATATCGAACTCCACAGCACCATAATGGCTTTGCTGAAAACTGAGAAGTTTGGTATCAAACTTCTCAGCACATTAAACCCACACTGATGCCAGAGTGGGATTTAATGTACATTGCACTCAGAGGGCATCTCAAAGATGCCCCCTGAAAAAGGACCTGACTCTAGTGTCTTAGCTGACTGGCTGCTCACCAGTTGCCATTCCCAAACAGTTTTCTGGACCCCTGGATCGAGAGCCTCCCGCTCTCCCGGACCTGATAAGAAGCACCTCCTGGGCAGAGGTGCCAAGTCTCCTCCCCCATGATGGGCATGGTCCGCGAAGGGGAAGCTTCAAAGGCTTGCTGCCCCAGTCATTTTCTGCTCCCAGCAACTGGTCCCCACCGGTTGTGACCACCACTTTAGGGAGGAGAATCAGCGGGGAAACCAAGATAGGAGGAGAGGTGTGCCCACCTTTGCCACCCCCACCCCTCAGGTGAGGGGGCGAGGTGAAGCACAACTCCCAATCTTGAACATGGGGGGGGGTACCAAGCCAACTAGAGTGAGGCTAATGCCCGCCTCCCACTGGAGGGTGGCATAATAGGGAGTGTACCCACCCCAAGGAAGGCACCCATTGGTCCCAACCTTTACCTACCTGAACCGCCCCTAAATTTAGTATTTAGGGGCAACCCTGAACATTTCCTCCTCAGACGAGAAGATACAAGAAGAATAAGGACCGAAGAGCCGTGCTGAAGGAAGAAGAGGAGGACACCAACTGACTTGGCCTTAGCCCTACCGGCCTGTCTCTACCTCGACCTGCTCCAGCGAATCAATGTGTGTCCTGCAGCCAGCAGCCCCCCAGAACGGTATACAACGGTAACCACGCATGTGAGGACGTGCCCTGCCTTCCCCACCCAGACTTTGTCTCCCGTGAGCACTGGATTTGCTCACCAAACACTGTGGCTCCGGTCAATTCTGCAAGTCTGCACTACTCTGCACCTGACGCCCGAGTTTGAGTGGCCCAACACTGTGAAAAGATCTCCTCGGTAATCTTGACCTGGGATCTGGTGATCCCTGACCTGCCTCAAGTCTCCTGACGACTCCTGCAGCCCCTTTCTGGAGGATCCGCCCTACCGCGACCGGTAAGAAAAACCCATTGTCAAAAGACCCCTGCACCCGATGCCCCACTGCCTTGGGTGGCGCAACCAACTTACCGGGACCCTGGTATCCCACGACATCCCAACTTACCTCTCCAACCGGTGGTTGCCTCCAGAAGATGTTCGTCCCGAGCCTGCAGTGTTCGTTGCAACAGGAAAATCCCCATTGAAAACAACGGGGCACCAGATGCCAAAACAGCACCCTGTCATTTTGCTGCTGTGGGTGCACCTTGGATGCTAACTTGAAGCTCCCTTTGCCCTGTGCTTAACTCCAGGAGCTTTGCTCCCTAAACCTTGTGGCCTGCTCGTGAGCAGTCACCAACCAGAGGCCCGCTAACCCCTATTAGATAACATTAGGCCTCTGCACTCTGCACCCAGCTGCCCTATTGTTGCTGAGGGTGCTCTTGGAGTGCATCCTTGACCCTGCGGGAACCCTTGTTCTAACCCAAGAAACCCAACTCCCAAAATCAAGTACTTACCTGTAAATCGATAACTTCAATTCGCCCCATAAGACTGCATTAACTGCTTTTCTGTGAAAAATGTTTTGTGTAGAGTTTAAAAATTGTATGAAAACATAAGAAACTGCATTTACAAAAACTGATTTACTCACCTTTTATTTAGGAAATGTCCCAGTGTGGTATCTAGGCATATCACACTGAGTAGAAAAAGTAATCTGAAATGTAATTTAAAAAGTAATCATACAATAATTCAAAGTAACTGAAAAGTAATTTCAACTGTTCCTGAATAATTGACCTACTTGTATCCAAACCAATTACATGCAACAGCATTTAACTGTGTTACTCGGGCAAAGTATAATTTCACTTACCTGTACTAGGCCTTGCTTGGATCTAGAAATAAAATACAACTTAATAATATTTGTATACAAAACACATTGGTCTGAGTTCAGTCTTTGAGTGTGTGACATTTCTTGCCTGAGTCTGTATAATACATGCTTAACGCTACCCTCTGATAAAGCCTTACGGCTCACCCACATTACCACAAATAGTGAGTGAGGTATTACCTCCTCTTGTCCTCTGCCTATCTTTAGGAGTCCACTGGACACACTATTTGGTATAGTTTATACAGAACCAGCTTCCTACACAGAACAACAAACTCCTGGGTAAGGTACTCGGTATCTCTGTTGAGAGGTTCCCATGGAGTGTCCTTTTGAGAATTCAGGCTGAATAGGATGGCAACAGGGGTAATCATACTGATTGCTTTGGGTCATATTGTGGGTAAACTGAGACGTAACCAGTCACTGGAGATCTCCGGTAGCCTCACCATCGACTGATTGGATCAAGGGTATGAACCAATGCGCTTTTGGCGGAGGAATTGGTTTGTAAACCTGCACATCCCCATGATATTAGGACTTTCCCCTTTCTGTTTGTATGAACTTGGATGTATAATTCTTGTGTGCCCTCCGGGCTATGATTTCATAGGTTCTTCTTCATACAGTGTTAACAGTGCTGATGGTATTAACAGCGTTTCTTATAACGTGCAGGAATTGTATGTTTATTTTTAATGGATAAAACAATAAAACAGATGTTTAAAAAAAGAAAGAAAGTAAATGGGAAAGAGATAATACATGAAAAAATTAATCAAAGAAAGACAGACGGTAAGAAAGAAAGAATGAAAGAAAGAGCACAAGAAATATAGAAAGAAACAAAAAGAATATAGAGAGGTGTGGCGCATCAGCCAGAGTGGCTGACTTTGGAGCGCGGGGTTCACGGTTCGATCGCCGGCGACAGCTCAGCATCATGTGACTCTAGGCAATAGGTCACTCAATCTCCCCGACGGTCTACAGCGCCTTGAGACCCTAATGGGTGATTAGGTCGCACTTTACAAATGCCAGATTTATTTTTAAAGAAGAACAGAAAGAAAGAGTGAAGGCAAGAAACAAGAAAAGCAGGAAAAAGAAAGAAGGAAAGAAAGAAGGCGAAAAGCAAGAAACGAGGGAAGGATGTAGCAAGCAAGAAAAAAGAAAGAAGGCAAACAGAATGAAGGCAAAAGAGAGGGCAAAAAAGATAGAAAGGAAAAAAGGAAAGAAAAATAAATGAAAGAAAGAAAGCAAGATGGATGGAGGAAAAGGAAGAACAGAAAGAAAATGAAAGGAAAGAAAGAGATGGCAAGAAAGAAGGCATAATTAAATACAGAACTGTTTAAAATTAACACAATCTGTTATGCTGTGACATCGTAGTAGAAAGGTAAACAAAAGTCACTCCATAAGCAATCGACCCCACAGTTTGCAGGAGCCAGGAACTTATAAGGCTGGAATGTGCCTTGTGCTTACATCTAAAGCATCCTGTTATTACATCTGGCTCTAAACACAAAGACAACACTAAAGTAAGTATAAAGTAAAAACAAAAACACTGGCACTAATGAGTACTACCACAAGTGCAAATGTGTTTCTTGTGAAAGGACAACACGCAGTCACTCAAAGTGAAATTAACCAGTGGCTGAAGTAGGCCGACCCACTGCCCCTTGCTGTATGTTGTAGTGGGGGGAAGCAAAATGTGAATTACACAACAACAGACCAGTGAGTGAAGAAAGGTGGCTGAAAGCCCCTTTAATTAAGTATATTATAAATTTTTTTTTTTCAAAATCTTTTATTCGATTAATCATGTTGTTAATCATAAAAAGTACATCATATAATTAAATACATCATGATAAAAAAACAGGTTATTAGTATTACATTATTACATTACAAGTTAAAACAGTTATATAAAAAAAATGGGATACTCTTTGGTAAGTTAGCAGGCTTAGTACGGAAGATCAAAGAAATTCAACTAGGCATCACTTCAATAGCCTTACGTATTATTAAGCATGATTTCAGGAACAGAGCTACATTCTTTGCCACATATTGTGTTTCGAGCTGTTGTAGTGCTAGAAATGCCGGGCGACAGGTCCTCAACCCCATCTGGCGCAGCACTGGGTTTACCCAGCGTTTGCGCGGTTCGACATAATAATGACAAAAGAATACCACATGCATAGTCGATTGAGGAGATACCTTGTCGCATGGACATTTAACCAATTCGTGTGACCAGTTTGACATGTTTGGAAAGGTGACCAGTCGAAAAAACAAATTGAAACGGAGCCTAATTAATAAGTATTTTTCATAATTAGATAAATAAAATGAGAGATAAGGCTGTATACCCGGAGACACTTGGGCCATCAAAATTTGAGTGTTTGATTGCTTTGAAATTTCGCCCGACAAACGCAATTCCCTTAGATGATTGAGACATTGAAATTTCAGGGCTTTCCTGCTTATCTCATTAATAGATGATGGCTCAATAACATACTGAGTAAGGTCCAGGTCTTTCAGGAAGCTGGTCACATACACCAACCATGGGATGTTTTTCCAAAAAGTCAGATCTAGACATTCCAAAATCAGGGCACGTGTAAGGTGGCATTGTGGTTTAGTCCAGATACGGTGCCATAGGAGTATTGGTTGACATTTAATGTAGTCTACCAGATAGTCGATCCCAAGCTCGATATGGCAGCCATAGGTGGGGGCACTCTGTGGGAGTGACAACAGATATTTAACAAAACCATTTTGAATTTTTTGCAATTCCGCTGTATTTACATAGCCCCATACACCGGCTCCATAAGTGGCGATACTCTGGCATTTGGCTTGATGAATTTTGAGCAATACAGGTGGGGAGGGCTTGCCCATTTTTCTAGAAAATGAGATAAGGGCAGATGTTGCTCGCTGGAAAAACAGTTTTCTAGTTACCAACGCCCTTTTCCAGGTTAAGTGATCGTCTATTAAGATTCCCAAGTAAGGGTATTCTCTGACACGTTCCAGTTTGGATTGCTCGATACAAAGATTTCTGGAACTTTTTATCTTGGGCCCTGTTTGCATGACGAAGGTCTTGGTTTTGTTCACTTTTAACCCAAGTGAAAGCATGAAGTTACAATATTTATCCAGCTGTTTTTGAAGCTGTACTAAGGTCCTTGCAAAAATTACGGAATCGTCAGCGTAGAGTAATGCTGGAATAGGGCGGTGATTGATGGTAGGTAAATCCTGGCTCCCTTCTAACATGGCTACTTCCAGGCCGTTGGTATAAAGGTTAAACAAGAAGGGAGCCAGGACACAGCCCTGTCTAACTCCACGAGTTACTGGGAAGGAGGATGTTAATTCTCCACCCACACCATACCTTACGCATGCCGAAGCGTCGGAATAAAGCTCGCGTAGGAATTTGATGAGGGGAGGATCGACACCCAACTCCTCCAAGATAAGCCACAGCTTGGCGTGGATTACACAGTCAAACGCCGCGCTGAGGTCGACGTAGACCATAAATAAGTTGCCTTGCTTAGCTCCCACATACTTCCCTACTAAAAGTGTCAGATTTAGGGCCTGTTCAACAGTGCCCAGTCCCTCCCGGAATCCATACTGGAGGTCGGTAATGATATTATTTTCTGCCGCCCAGTCCTGGAGGCGATCCAGGATTAGGCGACCTGCGACTTTCCCCAGTGAATCTAGGAGGGAGATGGGCCTGTAGCAGGCGGGGTTGTTTCTTTCCCCCTTTTTAAATATTGGAAGAAGTATGGAGGAGGGCCAGGATTCCAAAAGGCCAGTATTTAAAACTGCCGCCATTAGCTGGGTAACGATTGGAGACCATAAGTCAATATTAGAGACAAATATATCAAGTGGAGCACCATCTGGACCGGGAGCCTTTCCAGTTTTTGAGGAGGTTAGTGCACTAATGACCTCCCCGTGTGTAAAATGAAGGTCTATGGGGTAAACCCCTCTTTTTGAGGATGCAGTTGTTAAGTTAGAATGCGCTGCGGTTACCTGATGGGAGTCGCCAAATATTTTGGCGAAGTGAATCACCCATTCATCCGCAGTCACTGCTACGTCCAGATGTTGGTGGGAATTTACCTCCGATAGGAAAGGAGATTTAACAACCTGCCAGAATTGGGAGCTGTCCTTGCTATAGCAGCTTTCATGTAATTGGGCCCACAACTTGTTCTTATGATCTCTTTTACAGCTAACTTGGGCTTGTTTGTATTCGGATCTCAGTTTTGCTACTTTAATTTTGTCTCTAGCTGGATTATGTAATTCTTTTTTTAAAGCGGTTAGGGCTTTCCGACAGGCCGTATTGAACCATCTAGGCTCAGATTGGTTACCTGATTTATGGGTACGAGATAATTCATTCTGGATGACTTTCAGAATTTCCCCGAAACTGGAAACTATTTGCTCGGGGGGAGAATCTCCCTCGAGGCAAATATTTATCCAAGGTAGTGCCTTGGATATGACCTTTCTTGTTGTTACTAAAGGATCTATCCTTGACCATTTTACGGAATAACCGTTAGTTCTATCCATGCTCAGTGTTTTTTGGGTCAGTAGGCTCTTCTTATTGATAAGTGGAACCTTCGTAGGTAAATTAAGGGCAATACTATTTGGGAAATGATCACCAGAGATTTCTGATCCTGTAGAAAACTGAGAAAGAGTACCCTTTAAAGAATAGGAACATAATATAAAATCTATAATGCTACAACAACCCCTACCATGAAAGGTAGGCTTAAACTCCACAGGATGGTTTGCAAGTTCGTTGGCGTATGTCAATTCTAGAGACATTAAGCTATCATTGAGGAAGTCTCCTACAAGGGAGTGGGTAAAATGTGTCAACGGGCAATCATTTTCATCTACTAGGCCACAGTTAGTATTCTTATAATTAGGACACAGTTGGACATTAAAATCCCCTCCCCATATTACATTACACAAAGCTGGTAAATGCTTAGTACGCTGTTCATTTATAGACAAGGAAATTGCAGACAAAGTTTTTACACACTCTTCTGGAGACAAATTGTTGTAAAAATTAATGAGACCATATGACGTACCGTTTTTAAGAATTATCGATAGAATTTGATAGTTTAAGGTAGTACAGAGGGTAGAGATTTCCTTTACTGCAAGGGTATTAGAGATGTATATTGCGAGACCCCCCATGGGTCTACCATATGTTGATGGGCGAGCTGGTGAGTGGAAAGTTTTATAGCCCTGTATGTGCAGTGGGTCAACTGTCCAGGTCTCTTGTAAACAGATTATCTGATGTGAGGTTACATTTAATTTGAGTGAAATCAAAAGGTCTTAGAACAAACAAGCATTTACAATGTAATGGTCTCGGCATTATTAAAGCTAGAGAGCTATTAGCATTGCTCATGACATTTTTTTTCATTTTTTTTAAAAACATAAATAAATGATATTGTCATTTACAATGGCAATAGGTGGTGAGCATTAGTGAGTAGTAGAGAGTATTCGCAGACACAGAGCTACACACACACACACAGAGCCACACACACACACACAGAGCCCCACACACACACACACACAGAGCCCCCCACACACACACACAGAGCCCCCCACATACACACAGAGCCCCCCACACACACAGCGAGCCTCACACACACACAGAGCCCCACACACACACACAGAGCCCCACACACACACACACACAGAGCCCCACACCCACACAGAGCCCCACACCCACACAGAGCCCCCCCCACACACACACAGAGCCCCCCCCACACACACACAGCCGCACACACACACACACACACACACACACAGAGCCCCACACACACACACAGAGCCCCCATACACACACACAGCGCCCCCCCCCCCACACACACACAGAGCCCCCCCCACACACAGAGCCCCTCACACACACACAGAGCCCCCCCCACACACACACACAGAGCCCCACACACACAGAGAGCCCCCCCCACACACACACAGAGCCCCACACACACAGAGAGCCCCCCCACACACACACACAGAGCGGTCTCGACTAGGACAACGCAGGCACCTGTCACAAATCAGAACCAGATAACAGAAAGCAAATGGCATTGGTTGGTTAGAAGCACAAGTTCAAATTCAAATTCAAAGGTCGGAGCCTAAAGGGTAAAAACATAGGTCAAAGGTCAGGACAAATGAACATAAACAAAAGTCACTCCATAAGCAATTGACCCCACAGTTTGCAGGAGCCAAGAACTTATAAGGCTGGAATGTGCCTTGTGCTTACATCTAAAGCATCCTGTTATTACATCTGGCTCTAAACACAAAGACAACACTAAAGTAAGTATAAAGTAAAAACAAAAACACTGGCACTAACGAGTACTACCACAAGCGCAAATGTGTTTCTCATCAAAGGACAACACGCAGTCACTCAAAGTGAAATTAACCAGTGGCTGAAGTAGGCCGACCCATTGCCCCTTGCTGTATGTTGTAGTGGGGGGAAGCAAAATGTGAATTACACAACAACAGACCAGTGAGTGAAGAAAGGTGGCTGAAAGACCCTTTAATTAAGTATTTTATACATTTAATTTGAGTAAAATCAAAAGGTCTTAGAACAAACAAGCATTTACAATGCAATGGTCTCGGCATTATTAAAGATAGAGCTATTGGCAATAGGTGGTGAGCATTAGAGAGTAGTAGAGAGTATTCGCGGACACAGAGCCCCACACACACACACAGAGCCCCACACACACACAGAGCCCCACACACACACACAGCGAGCCTCACACACACACACAGAGCCCCACACACACACACACACAGAGCCCCACACACACAGAGCCCCCCCCCACACACACAGAGCCCACACACACCCAGAGCCCCCACACACACACACACACAGCGAGCCACACACACACAGCGAGCCACACACACACAGTAAGCCACACACACAGCGAGCCACACTTACAGCGAGCCACACACACAGCGAGCCACACACACACACACACAGAGCCCCACACACACACAGAGCCACACACACACAGAGCCACACACACACACACAGAGCCCCACACACACACACAGAGCCCCACACACACACACAGAGCCTCACACACACACATAGAGCCTCTCACACACTGCGAGCTACAGACACACACAGCGAGCCACACACACACAGCGATCCACACACACACAGCGAGACACACACACACACACACAGCGAGCCACACACACACATACAGAGAGCCCCACACACACAAAGAGCCCCACACACACACAGAGCCCCCCCACACACAGAGCCTCTCACACACACAGAGCCCCCCACACACAGAGCCCCCCACACACACAGAGCCCCCACACACACAGAGCCCCCCCCCCACACACAGAGCCCCACACACACACAGAGCCCCACACCCACACACACAGAGCCCCCCATAAACACACACAGCACCCCACACACACACACACAGAGCCCCACACACACACACAGAGCCCCACACACACACAGAGCCCCACACACACACACAGAGAGAGCCCCACACACACACAGCGAGCCCCACACACACACAGAGCCCCACACACACACACACACACAGAGCGGTCTTGACTAGGACAACGCAGGCGCCTGTCACAAATCAGAACCAGATAACAGAAAGCAAATGGCATTGGTTGGTTAGAAGCACAAGTTCAAAGTCAAATTCAAAGGTTGGAGCCTAAAGGGTAAAAACATAGGTCAAAGGTCAGGACAAATGAACATAAACTTATACGACAGATAAAATAGAACGTGGGAGGCCCAAACCGAAAGAATCAAAATACAAAAATGTTCCCAAATAAAGGTGACTGCTGAAACATTGGTAAACGCAGCGAGTGTGGTGGGAGAGACATGGGAGGGGCGCGTCTGGGAGCCCGGGAGGGGCTGGCACAGCGCTGATGTCATTGTCATCTCGGAGCTGTGTGAGCAGCCACTGCCGCCACCTCAGACCCCAGGAAGATGCGGAGAGGGCATTATTGGCAACTGGGAGTGGCACCATTAAAGGGAGACTGTGGCTGTCCTGGCTGGTACCAGGCTCTACCCACACACACCCTCCGCTCGGGGGGCAAAGTCCGCCTAAGACGTGCAGCGGCGCCGCTCCCTGCTGCAGCAGTGCCATGTGTCCCGATGCACCCGGGCACCGAGACATGCAGACAGGAGACATTAGATGCACACATGGTGGGTGGGGGGGCAGGTGACACACATGGGGGGGCTGGTTAACACAAAGACAGGACGAGGGAGGAGGACCAGTCAGGGAGCTCACGGACTAAAACACGAGGGGGGGAAGGGGTGCAGGAGAGAGCAGACAGAAGATTCATAGACGGCATAGACAATGAGTGACAGCAGTGACATCAGGCGTGAGTGTCCACACATGAGGTTTCAAGGATGAGGGAAGAGACAGGAGGCATGAGGGCACAGACAGGAGGAATGAAGTCAACAATAGGCATGAGGGCACAGACAAGAGGCATGAGGGCACAAAAGAGGAGGCATGGCGGCACAGACTGGAGGCATGGCGCCACAGACTGGAGGCATGGCGGCACAGGCTGGAGGCATGGCGGCACAGACTGGAGGCATGGCGGCACAGACTGGAGGCATGAGGGCACAGACAGGAGGCATGAGGGCACAGACAGGAGGCATGAGGGCACAGACAGGAGGCATGAGGGCACAGGCAGGAGGCAGAGGGCACAGACAGGGGGCAGAGGGCACAGACAGGGGGCAGAGGGCACGGACAGCAGGCATGAGGGCGCAGACAGGGAGAAAGTCTTGAAGTTGTTATGTTTCCGTTCCTGTTTTGTAATTCCCCCTGGGCCTACCTAGCAGATACAAGATCACATCAGACAAGCTGAATGCAGGACAGGGCGGGGAGGCGGCGGGGGGGTTCGGCGGAGAAAGGAGCTGGGGTGACTGCGAGTGCTGCTGCCAGAGGAGGGGCTGATTGTCAAGGTTATGTGTGGGGAGATGATTGATGCGAGGCCCGCCTGCTCTGTCAGCCTGTCACGGGGCAGCAATGCTTAATGCTCTCATTATTGGTTACTCTGCTGTGTGTGTGTCTCTCTGTCAGCACTGCAGACCCATCCAAACTGCCACGGCTCTTCAAAGCCCGGCAGGTCATTTATCATCCCCTGCCGCTCCCAGGGCTGGAGGCGGTTGAGTGCGGGTGATGCGCAGAGCCCGCTGACAGGCAGGCCTGCACGGCAGGGGGGCGGCACCCCGAAAAGGCATCTGTGTTCCTGTAACAGTTTACAAACCGTTGCCGGAGAAGAAGAGATTCTTTTTATTAAGTATGGGCGTAAAATCCGTTTCGTTCGCAAAATTTGCGGATTTTTGGCAAATTTGCGATCCGCAAATCGCGCGAATTTGCCCCAAAATCCGCAAATTCGCAAGCTGCGGATTTTTTTGCTTGGTCGCGCTTGAAAAATACAATATCGCGCGCGCGCGGCGTTGACTTACCGTGATTCTGAGTCCGCCGATTTGTTTTTCTCCCGGTTTGCGTGTGCTGCGCCATTTTGGATCTTGCTCCGTGATCGCGCGTGAGTTTTTCGACCGCAATTACGTCATCGCGGTTTGCCATCTTGCACAGCGAGAGTTTGACAACGCGAGTACGTCATAAGGGCCCGCGATCACGCATCGCGGGAGTAAACAATGCCGAACACATAGATGCGGCGTGCAGCTGACATCCGGCGGGAGATTTGAACAGCTCGCTTTCCCAAAATTGCAATTTTGCACAAGAAATCAACCGCAGGCAGCATAAACCTTATGAAAATCATGATATTGATCAGAATAACTCCTCAGATTGAGATTTGGCTGCACTTTTTTGTGAAAGGAGTCCATTTTGGGGGGGGGGGTGGGAGGAAGGAAGTGCCCCAGAGTCTCCAACTTCCTGTTCCTGTCCAGCAGGCTCCTCCCAGTGCTTTGTCCATGTCCTGGTCACTTTTGATTTGGATCTGGAGCTGGAAGGATTACTTTTTGTAGCTGCTGCTGGATATTTGTATTCGAGGACTTTTTGCACTTTGGAGTTTGGATCACTTTTGACTTGAGATTTTACAAGTAAGTTGGTGTTGTTTGTTTGGGGCATTGCAGTTGCTGCAACTACAGTTTTAAACCTTTTTTCACAAGTTTAAAACAATATATATTGTGGGTAGCCACAGTATCCAGTGGGCCCAGGGTTAGTCATGGGTGCATGGTACAACTGTTTCTGTGATTTGTTTTTTAACTTAATTCTCATTTATGTCATGGAATTTTAGCTCACTGTTATATGTTGATTTTCTTTTTAATTTTGGGGTGCCTCTAAAGCCTCACTAGCCAGTAGGCCCAGGGGTAGTGAGTGGTGCATGGACCAAGTCTTTCTGTGGGGTGTCTTGAATTTAAACATCATTGAGGGCATGGATGGCATTGGATTGTGGTGCTTTTTGTGTGTTTTTCGACTTTTAGGGGTGTTGTTGGGGCCTGGCCATGTGGGTGGGAGCCATTGGGTGATTAACTGATGTTGCTCTGGCTTCCATTGCTTTTAGGTGCACAAGAGAACCACCAGTGCCAGGAAGAAGTCCTGCTGCGGTGTGTGCAGCACAGCGTCACGTGACGTCACGTGTGGCCACAGACAAGACAACTCTGCAACTCGTGCAACTGCGGCCTGCTGTTCTGACATCTGAAGAAGATGGCCCCAAAGAAAGGTGGCCGTAGCGCCTCAGCGGAAAAAGTTGCCAGTGCCACTGCCAGTAAGAAGGAGCAGAAGAAGCAAGTGGCACCAGCTACCAAGGAGACTGGTGTGCCCACCAACACCTTTTTTGGGAGAAAAAAAAACTACGCCTGCAGCAGCAGCGGGGTCCGCCGGGGATCAAGCTGGAAGCAGCACCTCCGCTTCATTGGGCTCAGTGCCACCATGCCAAGTTAGGTCCAAGACCATGAGTGCTGCTGCGGCAGCCACTTTGGTTGTTCAATCACCATCGACCAGTGATGTTGGCTCATCACAAGAAAGTACCATCCAATCAACGCCGGGTGTAACTCAGCTGACGAGTGTTCAACAACCACAGCCACAACAACAACCACAGGTGCAACTAGTACAAGCGCAAGTTCATGGGCAAGGAGAGGCGCAAGGAGAGGCGCAGGGAGATGCGCATGGAGAGGCGCATGGAGAGGCGCATGGAGAGGTGCATGGAGAGGTGCAACTAGAGGTTCATGGAGCGGCCCAACTGCCTACAACGCTTCTTCCTCTAGAAATAGGGGCACATCAGGAAATTGATATTCAAGTGGAGGTATCATCCGAGGAAGCCACTCCTCCTGAGGATGATCCATTGTCTTCCAGATCCCCAGCAAGAAAAAGGTCAAGGAGGGCTACTACTACTACAAGTTCTTCTTCAAGCCCCCTTCATTCTGATTACCTTGATCCTGATTGGAACCCACAAATGCAGTCTGAGAGTGAGGCACGCCATGAGCCGACAAAGGTAGCTAAGCCTAAAAGGAAGGTTCCCGCAAGGCTTCAACTTATGTGTGATGACGACGAACAAGAAGTGGTGTCTTCTGCTGCGGATGAACAGTCTGACGACGACCCAGTCATCACAGACGTCACTCCTGCCCTAGCGGGCATGCAGCAGACAGACATTTTCACCCTATCCCAAATGGCTGCTGAGCGGGATGTGGGCGGCGTGGCACTGGTACCACCACCAACGCAGTTAACTACAACACCAACACGACCTACAGCTTCCATATTTTCTCGTCAGAAGGGCCGGCAGGGACCTCCATCCAGCTCTACCTCCATTACCTCAAGTAGTTGTGCTGTAAGTGAACAACAGAAACAAATTCAGCCACACCCATCCTCCACTTCATCTGGTATTGAAAGTCAAAGTAGCACCTCCACCACCAGCAGACATTTCCAGTCCCAGTTTGGGACTTCTTTACTGTTAGCCAAAGGGCGGAAAACATGGTCGTTTGTTCAATTTGTAAAGTATCAGTTAGTCGAGGTAAGCTTGGTACCAACTATGGTACCGGAGGCCAGAGAGGTCATCTAAAAAAACACCACCCTATCCAGTGGTATGCGCACCTAAGTAACATCCAGGAAGTCCAAAGTAGAACTGATCCAAATGTATCCATTCACATTGCATTTGATGCTGACGACGAGGGGCTGATTGTGCAGGGGGGAAGTCAAGAACTGACCGACATTTTTTCTGGTACACCCAGTACCCCTGGCAGCAGCACTGCAGTGGTAGCGCCCACACCCTCTACCCCTGCAACATGTATGAGGCACACTAAGAGTCTGGGACAGACACCAATGCAAAAAACTAAATCAATGAGCCTAACTGGTGTGAAGTCTGCACCATCATCATCACGTAAAACGGTCCAGCCCACCATTAGCAGCCTGTTATGGTCGGATGCGCCATTTGAACGCAACCACCCAATGGTACGTCTGTATAACGCAAAGCTGGCTAAAATGCTAGCGCTAGACCTTCTCCCTTTCTCTTTCGTGGAAGGGGTGGGTTTTCTTGAATTTGTGGCAACAGTCTGCCCTAAATGGAAGGTTCCTAGCCGGTCCTTTTTTGCCAGGGTTGCTGTTCCAGCAGTAAGATGTGCTGGAGGTGATTGGCGCAGCTATTCTGAAGAGTGCTGTTCACACTATCCACATGACAACAGACATGTGGACCAGTTGCCAAGCCCTTGATTACATGTGCATCACTGCACACTGGGTCTCTTTTGCAGGGGTCAAACAACAGTTAAAACAAGCAGGTGTTGACCCGGACACAGTTTTTCAAGCTACTCGCACACATGCAACAGTAGGCATGTTTGCCATGGAGAAATCTCACACTGCAGCTAGCCTTTTGGAGGAGTTTAACAGGAAGGTCAATGAATGGCTGCATCCAAGAAATCGCATAGTTAGTTATGTTTCTACGGATAAGGGCAGTAATATAGTTAGGGCCATGACTGATGGTGAATATTTCAGAGTGCCGTGTTTGGTGCACAGTATTAACATTGTGGTGCAAGAATTCTTGAAAAAAGAAGACACAGTCATCAAATTACTGACCTTCTGCCGAAGAATCTGCACACATTTCAGCCATTCTTTTAAGGCCCGGAAGCAGCTGAGGAGCATTCAACATGAACGTAAACTGCCAGTCAAAGGACTAATCCAGGAGGTGGCAACACGTTGGAACTCAACCTTTTACATGCTTGAGCGTCTGTCTGAGCAGTGGGGGGTAATAAATGAGTATGTCTATAAACTGGGTTCTACTCAGAAAGACATGAGGCTAGAGTGGGAGGAATGGAAGCTAATTGCAAGCCGAACAGACATGCTTCGTCTTTTTGAGATCTTCACACGTGAAGTCAGCAGGGAGGACTGTTCTTTGGGCAAAGCTATCCCATTGTTGGTCATGCTAGAGCACCAACTGAAGGACGTGTCTTCAACGTTCAGAGATGATGCTGAAAAGCGAGAAGCATATGATTTGGCGGAGAAGTTATTAAGGCCCCTACTTCACAATGAAAGGCTTAAAAACATACAGAACAACATTACATTTGTGCCACTCTTCTGGATCCACGGTACAAAAAGTCAGTGGCCAGCAAAGCA
This sequence comes from Lissotriton helveticus, assembly GCF_964261635.1. NCBI lineage: Eukaryota > Metazoa > Chordata > Amphibia > Caudata > Salamandridae > Lissotriton > Lissotriton helveticus. The sequence goes on from NC_136070.1 coordinate 72,558,901, forward strand.
TTCATTCCTTTTGATGAAGCAGATGTTTCAAAGTACAAACATTGGCTCGCTGTGTCAGCCACTCGGTTCGAAAAAGAGCGGCAGAAATTTCAAGGAGGCAGCACAAGTACAACTGAATCAGCAGGCCATCCGGCGTCAAGTTCCACTTCTGAATCCGTGGCCGAATGGAGTCACTTTCCCTCACAGCTGTTAACGACACCAGCAACCGTGTCATCATCCTCACCTGCACCAGGCCAAAAACAAATATTGTCGGAAGCTGATTGGCTAACTCTGCAAGGGTTTGCTTGGTCCACTGCTGCGAAGGCCACAGATGGTACGCAAAGTGGAGCAACCCTGGAGAACCTTGAGTCGTTGGTGCAGGCCTATCTGGATGACCCAACAGAGGTCTGTCTTAATGAGAACCCATTGCTGTATTGGTATAGGAAAAGGTCTGTATGGCGACTGATCACCAACCTGCTCTAAATTATTTGTCTTGCCCACTCGCAAGCGTGTCTTCTGAACGTGTTTTCAGTGCTGCTGGTGCCATTGTAACTTCAAAAAGGACCCGCCTCTCGCCCAAAAATGTGGAGAGGTTAACAATAATCAAGATGAATCAGCACTTCATACCACCCGATTACAAAATACGTGAATGCACGCAGGAAGAAGAGGACACCGACTTAGGTGACGCCGACAGAAGTTCTTCTCTGTTACCTGACCTACTCCCGTCTCAATTCATAGACTTTGAGGACAAGATCTACTTCCCTGACACCGAGGCCTGAAAATGACTTCCTTTTTTTCGTCCTTACTCACTTTTATTCCTGTGTGTCTTTCTTTGATTTGCAACTTTTACCACAACAAAACTCTAATCACCTAATCACAACAAGTCCATCATCAGCACTGTCTTCATCTTATTTTCCTTATTGATTTGAAGGTACCACAGTCTGCATTCCTGATGTTCACAAGTTCACAACTCAATCATGCTCCTCTATCCTCCTCCTCCAGACTCCCCCTATCCACTTCCCTCAAGGCAGATGGATGGATTATGGAGAATAAATAAACTTTGTCTTCGTAGACGAGTCCCCTCAAGTGGGACTGAAATTACTGACTGACTACATGCTTGCTGATTGTAGACAGACTTACTTCTGAAATTGACAGAGAGGCTGCCCTTTGGGCCCTCTTTTTCCGAAGAAGATGTGGACAAAAAGTAGAACAGGTAACGAATAATGAGAAGATGGCATGCAGTGGACAGCAATGGCTGTCTGTCTCTGTTGAAACCAATTGCTGTTTGTTTTTTGTGAACAGCGCAATTTGTCATGTTTTGAATATACCAGTTTTGCAGGTTTTTGGGGGTTTCTTTGGGGGTGTTCTAGATTTGCGGTGCTAGGTTGGGCGTTCTTGGAGCACTGCTGGGAAGGTCTAATTTTGATTGCAAGTGGTTTGAAGAAAATCCATGGTGGAAAAGGGGGGTTATGGCCCAGCTGCAGAGCGCGTTTGGACAGAATTGAAGGAAGGCCGAAAATGTTCTAAGTGTGAGATTATGCATTTTTGCCTGTTTGGGGGTCTTCTACTTTTTTGCGGGTGGTTGACGGCTCTTGGGGCATTGCTGGGAAGGTCTAATATCGGAATCAAGTGGTTTGGACAAAATCCATGGTGAAAAAGTTTTTCCGTTTTTGCTCACTTGCCTGTTTTCGGGGGGCTGTTTTGGGGGGTTCCTGGTATTTGCGGGGGAGGTTGGGGGGTCTTTGAGCAATCCAGGTAGTACTAAAAGAAGGAGTAATACCCCCTACCTGGAAAGGGGCCATAATCAGGCCGATCCATAAAAAGGGGAGCAAAGATGCTCCAGGAAATTACCGGTTGATTAATCTCCTAGACATTGGAGAAAAAGCATTCGCTAAGATTGTCCTAAAACAACTGAATACGTGGGTTGAGGCGCACCAAATAATCCCCATAGAACAGGGCGGTTTTAGACCGGGCCACTCAACAATAGACCACGGGTTTGCCCTATGGGCGAGGAAGTCGACGGAACAAAATGGCAAGTTATGCTGTTGTTTCGTCGACTTCAAAGCAGCCTTTGACTCTGTGGATCGAGTTAGCCTATGGGATACATTAAAGAGGCTAAATATCCCAAATGACCTTCTCACTATAATAATAGAACTCCATAGGGAAAATTGGGGGCAAGTAATTAAAGACATTGGGGGCTCCCTAACTCCCAAAATACCCATTGTCAACGGGCTAAGACAGGGTTGTGTGCTGGCCCCTCAGTTATTTTCGATTTTCCTGTCAGACCTCCCGGCTCACCTTGAGGTGGAAGGTAGTGCCAGCCCCAAAATGGACGGAAACAAGATACCCTGCCTATTGTACGCGGATGACCTGGTGATAGTAGACCAGACCGAGAGAGGCCTCCAAAGGAAGCTAAATGCTTTCAATACCTACTGTGCCAATAAATTCTTAACCATCAATTTGGACAAAACTAAAACCCTATGCTTTGTGAAAAAGCCAAGCAGATTCAGTTGGTTCATAGGGAACCTTAAACTTGAGACAGTAGATGAGTACCGATATCTGGGTATCTGGTTCGACAGGGCCTTAAACTGGTCTACCCACATGGAAACGCAAAAAGCAAAGGCACTCTCCTCCATATGCGGCCTAAAAAGGTTTAATGGGGACTATGGCGAGAAATCACATCGACCATTACTCAGAGCCTTTGATGCAATGATCCCCCCGCAAGTTTTATATGGCGCAGAGATCCTTTACTTGAGCGGTAAGGGATCTTGGGACACGATAGAGGGTAACTGCATAAAAAGGCTCCTATCTCTTCCTCAATCTGCAATGATACAAGCCATCAGAACTGAATTAGGTACAAAATCTTGGGTGACTCTAACCCAGATGGCTGTGATCAGATTTTGGAAGAGACTAGACGACCCCGAAAGTAAAAAAGTAGCATACTGGTGTCGTAAAGAAATTCAGAAAAGCGAGTTAAAATGGGCAAAGTCCAGCAGGGAAAAATTGAAGGGAATCTGCAACGCACTTGAGATCGATTTGGATGTGAGTTCATACCAAATACTTATCTCCAAAGGCGATCTGAAGCAAAGGGGGAAAGAGGTCTCGAAATCAACTGATATGGGTTACCTAACTAAGAAAAAATCTGTGGCACACATGCTAAATGCGTGGCCCCAGGAAAACTGGTTCCCATATCTCGATAGATTACCCAATCGTGGCCTCAGGCAAGAGATACTGAGGCTTCGAATTGGTATCAACCCATGGGTAACAAACAGAGACCTCAATATAAGAATGTTAGATGAGGAAGGTCACTGTAGGTGCAACTTGAGAACCAAGGGGGACTTGATGCATTTCCTGCTAGACTGTGCGGTACTCTTAGAATATAGGAAAAGGTGGCTGCGCCCAGTATTTCTAAAATATGAGGCAAAAACAAGGTTTCAGGCGGCGAGACTCCTTTCTGAAATCCCATACTTGGATATTGTAATAGCCCTCGGGAAGTTCTTAAAGGAGGCCCTGGGGGCGCTGAGGGCCAAAGAATAACCTGCATTACTGTATTTTTTAGCTTAGCAGAAGAGACCCGTGGAGGGATAAGAATGTGTATAGGTTTTAACATTTGTATATAAATTATGTAGTTTTATAACGATGTGTATGATATTTTAATGGACACGTTTTTAAAAATAATAAGTGTACAATTTTATGTCGCATACTCAAATCGGCGTTTTACTCACTGTATTGTTTAAAGACCAAGGTCATAATAAACATATATTTTGACTTGACTTGACTTGGGCATGCCTAATTTTGGTTGCAAGTGGTTTGAAGAAAATCCATGAAAAAGGGGAGTTAGTGCTTAGCTGCAGAGCGCGCATGGAGTGATTTGGGAACTAGGCCTAAATTTTGCTAAGTATGAGATTATGCATTTTTGCTTTTTGCCTGTTTGGGGGGGTTCTGCTTAAGCATGGGCGCAAAATCCGTTCAGCTCGCGGATTTTGCGGATTTTCGGCAAATTCGCAATCCGCGAATTCCCGCGAATTTGCCGAAAATCCGCAAATCCGCGAGCGGAACGGATCCGGGGGGCGAAAGTTCAAGCTTCAACCTTGTAACTATTTTAGAATTATTCTAAAATAGTTACTAAGTTAGCTTCAACAGGAAGCACTAATAGAAGCAGGTGCTCGAGTTTAACTGAATTCGAGCACTGCTTTATTTTATCTATTAGTGCTTCCTGATGAAGCTAACTTAGTAACTATTTTAGAATGGCGCTGGCAGCTTGCCGACGCCATTCTAAAATAAAACAGGAGAGGGGCAGAGGGCAGAAAGGCACAACAACGAGTGTGGCAGAGGGCAGAAGGGCACAACAACGAGTGGGGCAGAAGGGCACAACAACGAGTGGGGCAGAGGGCAGGGCACAACAACGAGTGGGGCAGAGGGCAGAAGGGCACAACAACGAGTGGGGCAGAAGGCAGAATGGCACAAAAACGAGTGGGGCAGAGGGCAGAAGGGCACAAAACCGAGTGGGGCAGAGGGCAGAATGGCACAAAAACGAGTGGGGCAGAGGGCAGAAGGGCACAACAACAAGCGGTCGGTCTCGCACAAAAAAACCCTGCGAACACGCAAAGCGCCCGCGAACACACAAATCGCCCCGCGAACACGCAAATCGCCCCGCGAACACGCTAAAATAAAAAAATCCATAAATACGCACAAATTCGCGAATTTTGCGGATTGCGAATTTGCAAAATTAGCCCATGCTTAGTTATGCTTTTTTGCGGGTGGGTTGGCGGCTCTTGGGGCATTGCTGGGAAGGTCAAATATCGGGCGCAAGTGGTTTGGACAAAATCCATGGTGAAAAAGAGGGGTTAGGGCCTAGGGTTAGGGTTAGGGTTAGAGTTAGGGTTAGGGTTCTGAAATCGCTGTTTACACTTTACACATAGCTTGAGGGGAAAGATCCGCAAATTTCGCCCACACTTATTTATCCTTGAAAAGGAGACTCAGAGTACGCACTTTCGAAATGATGCTTGTATGTTTTGTAATACTGTTGACTCTGAAACTGAAAGTGTTATTTTTGCACTACACAGCGTACCTTATATTTTTTTCTCCGTGGTGTTTTAATATCACTTCCTGTTTTTCCATCAACAATTACAGGCCGGCTTTTACCCTGTGCGATGACAAAAAGGATGACCTCAGGCTTAGCGACCCGCAATTCAGCATCTGCCAGGCAGGCAGTGGACAAGGTGTCTTCTGGTCCCCAACATTGATCGGCGGAGCGTCAGATGGAATGGAGGAGTACCGCGAAAGAGGAATGGCTGGATGCATGCAACTTCCCAAATTCAACAGGACAACTACAACAACATACAGTTACAGTATCCATCTTCATTTCGACTTATCTTTTAAGTAATGTTATTGCTGTGAACTTCTGTGAGTGTGACACTGTACATTTGTTTGTTCTCTGCTTCAATTCATCCCTCCAGCCATTGTATACTTTTTTCTTTGCTATTTTTTTAACTAATTTAATGTACTAAGTGGTTCTTCTCTCTGAGGGCAGATAGGCAAGTGAAATTGCGTAATTACTGCAGACCTGTACTGTCACATTGTTGTTTCTTCATAGTACATTGTAGAAAGTAGTACTTACTTTACAGTAACCTATCCATTTAGCAAACAACTTCATGCATGCAGTAGTGCATGCACTTCCTTTATGTCCCTTAAAAGATTTATGAATAGCTTCGTATCCAAAGATTTGTTTATCTTCATTTGTTGTTTGTCCATGCCGTGTTTTTTTTTCCTCTCTCCACAAAACTTTACCCACAAACCCCATTCCCATCCAAGTTTCAAACCCTAACCCTCTTCCCCCGGGCTGTGTGGTTTTCATTGAGGTGTGAGTAAATTACAGCAATAATTGCACACACTTGCTGGGGAGGATAAGGTCAAAGCAACAGACAATCTGGTTGAAGGAATCCTAGGAGATATTCTTACTCAGCTTTACACAGACCCAGGACTATTTGAAAATCAAATCTGATTTTCATGGCCGCCATCAACTATATTGATCATCAAGAACATCCTCCTCCTACACGTGGCGAATGATTACGCTGCTAGTATACTTAGGAAACTAGCATTTGTTGGGCTAAATTATGGCACTGTTCTTGTGTACTATGCTATCTATCGTACTGTTGTAATGATCCGCTCAGGCCACTCAAGGTTTCATATTCTTTTTTTTCATATGCTGCTAAGTACTGCCACGGTGTACCACCACTACTACCAACACAACAATACCATTTCATCCGCCCAGGATTGCCAACCTTCATCGCCAGTTGCCATGTAGCCAGCCCTGTGCCTAGCCCTATTCTCAAACACGAATCACAGGTAAGATAAACATTTGGGGGGAGGAAGAATAGTGGAGTAGTAGGAGAGAGGAGAGAATGACGGTAGTACTACTAAAGTAGTAGGACAATTGAATTCACTAACTCTGTGAGTGGCACTTACTTTTGTAAACATTTGGTCGATTAATTAGACTATTTGAATCAAGCAGCCAGTTAAGTTTCAGGAAAACAAACGAACAGGTAACCCCCCCCCCCCGCCTCCCCCGCAAAACAGTAAAACGCGTCTGCAATGTTTAAGTTGCAAGTAAATAATTATTTCAATCCATAACAAAAATAAACTATCCCGCAAGACCCGACCCAACCCCCCTCCCTAACCCCAAAGAATGTCCGTGAAAAAGTCCCCATAGTCCAAGAAAAAACCCAACTTCCAATACCCACCCCCCCAAAAGTCTTTAAAAAAGGGGCAAGGGACAGTCTCTTCTCCTCTACTGCCGCTGGCGGTGTCCTTTGGCCAGGTTGGACCGCTGCTCCCTGTAGAGGTTCTTGAGCAGGCTCCTCATTCTCTCTATCTCCTGCTCAAGGTTGGACACCCTGAGGGTTAGGCGGTGGATGTGGGCCTTGCACCTGCTGTGGAGGGCAGCTGATTTTTTGGCTGCTTGGCGGTGGCGGGTGGCTGCGGTACAACGGCTCTGTACCACTGGAGGCTTGCGCTGACTGGCTGACCCAGGGAGCGCGGAGGAGGATGCAGCTGTTGTGGTGGATGTTGTTGTGGACTGCGACTGCGTGTCCTCCTCCTCCTGGGCCACCAGCCGCCGATATTCGGCGACAACCGCCTCCAGCTTCCTTTGCCGGGCCCGTCTAGCCAGCTCCTTCCGAGTCAGTTTGGAAGGAACATCTATATGAAGAAAGAAAAACATACTGTAACCAATGCTCTTTAAGATGAACACAAAATAATTCAGCAGAAAGTTGTGTCACAGTAGAACTAACAACTTGCAAGCACAGTACATAACATTTGTGGCCTGCATCTATCTAACCTCCCACTTCGTCAGCCTCTGCTCTAACATTAGTGGGAGTTTCAGGAATCAATTCTACGAGCACTATATGGACTCACTACATTCGACTATGACAGTACAGAGTACACCAGTCTTCTTCTTCTTCTTCTCTCTTGTTTAGCGAAATTGGTAGGTAAACTTCTGGAAGCCGGCATAATGCCAGCGCAATCAACTTGCACCCGAGAAAAACAGACGCAAGCCATGATGACACAGACTTGCGTTACTGTACCAGTCCAGTACATGCAGGTGGTGAAGCTCTTACTTTTCTATTACGGGTGGCAATGAGAATACTCTGTTACAAGGGCTACTGCTTAATTAATTTAACTTTCACCCTACAGTGCCAATGACTACTAGAAAAGGAAAATGACGAAGATAAATAATATGATTATCTATCCCTTCACAGGATATTTGCTTACATATGGGAGACCTTTAGGTGCTTTGTTTTTTATTGAGTGAACACTGATAGGCCACACATGAATGACAGAGTAGTACTACAATTATTAACAGAGGTAGTGAGTGGCCCCCGTAATCGCCGGATATATGCTCTGCTTGCAATACAAACTACTGCTACTATTCATGGTAGGATTCGGAAAAATTAGAACTTCTTTTCCTTGCCTTTGCTACACTGGAACGGACGTGCGGGTGCGGTGTTACATGCTCTTCAAAGTAACACTTACTTCATCCAGTGACCGTCTACTCTGTCTACATCCACATATGCTATCTATAAGTCAGATAGTACCATGATCCAGGCATCCATCCATTCAAAGAAAATGTCAATCATTCTTCTTAATGTCTCAACTGGACAAACCTTAGTTTTTCTCACGGAAAAACAACATTTTCATTTTATTTTGGAAACCGCAAGCCATGCATCCGTGCTTGACTTGCATTTGAACCAAAGGAAATATTGCGCACACATACAGTTTCTCTTTCACCCACCCAGGCAGTCCTCTTCCCTTTCTCCTTCCACCCATCCTTGCTTCATCCTTCAACCGGCCATGCATCATATTCCCAGCCACCTCGGGCAGCATTCAAAAACACGTATCATTCTTTGCCAGTCATCATTACTTGTAACTCGCTCGTCCTTCCACACTTACTTACACCCTTCTTTCCCTTTTCGTTCATCCCATCCATCAAGTTCATCTCTGATCTGACTTGGCTTCTCGATAAAACTTTCACAGCTGAGTTGAAGTCAATTTAGAGGAGGCTACTACCTGGTGGATAAAAACTTAGTTCTAAATTTGTAAGTCTTCTTGTACTGTACAACATATACACCTGTGCAGAGAGCACACTCTGCAGTCTGAAATCTCAATAAGTAAGGAATATAATAGCTTACCACTGCCCGCCACTACCGTGGCATCCCCCATAGCAGTTCCGGATGGCTGTTCCACCGCCTCTGCCCCAGGAGTGCCCACCTCCGCGCTGGCCCCGGCACGGTGGATGGTTGTGCCGCTGTTCCGCCTAGAAAATACATTTCAGATTCTTAGATGCCATATACACAACTCCCTAGTATTTGTCTAGGAATGAAAAAATTTTAATACGACTACACAAACAAATTTAATAATGTTTGACTCTCTAGTCTAAACTACAAATTGCCCTTTTTTCAGGGAAGGGTGTTTTTTAGTTATGCTTAGCCGTAACATGTCTTGCTACACTTTTTGGCACAACTGATGAATGCTTGCTTTTTAACACGCACCATTTTTCTCATAACAGACAGAAGCTTCCCTTCTAAGAACAAGAGCAAGATCAGATCCTCATCACTTGGACGGAGTCAGCAATGATTCAGCACCACAAAGAAGACTTGAAGTTCCAACCTGGTGAGGGCTCGCCCACAATTAATGTGTGAAATCACTAAGCACTTTTCATTTTTCAATCCACCGTTTATGTTGTATGATGAACTTGATTTAAATAAATGTTTTTACTTTTAATAAAGCTCTAAAACTTACATAGACTCTGTGGTTTTTGGTCATGAGTGAGTGAGCGAAAGGGTTTGCAATTTGCAAGCATGAGGCCGTGGCTCTGAGAGGTCAGGACTCTGACTCCGTACTCTTATGTCCTGGGTTGTATAATCATTGGGGATCAATCATCGATGAATTCGGGAGCTAAATGACTCTGACACACTAGCTAGTCAGTAAGGAGATTGGGGGTTTAAATTCTGTTATGACTGAGGTATGTGGAAAGTCTAACTGCGCCTATTATAATTGATAAACAATGCACTATTTCGTGTCCATAATTATGTTTGTGCAGAATAGTCCCTGCAACAGTAGTAGTATGGATTGTCCTCCTATCCAACAAAAAAGTAAACTAGTATCTTATTCTTTCTTGGTGGCCATTGACATTTTATTGTTGGGAATTGTCAAAGCATAAACATTTAGAAGACTTCCAAAGACATTATGGACAACCCAGAGGACTGCACTCAGTGCATAGAGCTATTGCTGATAGAATGGAAGTTTTGGTTAACACTTTTTGCCAACTGTGCAAGCTTAGTTAGCTACACAGACAGACTAATAATCTAGTAGTACCACAGGGAGTCATAGTAGAGGCAGGATAAGAATTTAGAAACAGTCTACAAGAAGATCAAAGACGATTTAGAAAAAATCGAACGAGGAACGCTAGGAAAAAATAGGTGCTCTAAAAGATAGGAAGTATAATTATTAATATTAACAGGAAAACTTACTGGGGCCAGCAGAGGAGCCCTCGCCAGACCGATCCTGGCCTTCCTGATCTTGTCCCTTCTCCGCCGGCGCCACTTCCTCCTCCTGTGTCCCCTTGCCCCTGGGGGGTGCTGATGTACAACATGAAAGAAAGACACAAACATGGATGATTGTTGTCAACCAAATCAAACATTTAAAAAAAACAAAAAAAAATTATTTCGGGGAAATAGACAACAATTGCACTAAATTTATTGACCTATCTGATGTGGTCCACTAGGATATTAGTATTGCTGGATTCGCGGACCGTCTACTTGGAAAGTTATGTAACTCACTAAACCAACTACAAAAAGGTTCGACTAGGACTGGCAGGCAGCACTCCGCAGCACGCGACGTGACAGACACAGTCCATCGTGATTGCAGACCAGTGAGAACACTAAAAAGTTTCCTACTAAATACCCAGTCATAATATACTCAAACTTTCAATCCACCACCACTATCTCTTCTTAGTGGCAGGAGTACAAAGGAAGGAATGGACTTGAGTCTCTAGGGGCAGATTTACAAGCCCCTTGCGGCTCTTTTGCTCCGTCGTTGCGTGACTTTTGTGACGCAGCAGCAGCGGGGTAGATTAACAACGTGACGCATCTGGGAGATGCATCACTTTGTAAAGCCCTGCGCCATCAGGGGGCGTTCTGACGAAAGGGAGGGTGCCTCCTAAAAGTGGCTGAGTAAAATCTACAAGATTTCACTCAGTCACTTTTAGGCCAATGCTGCGTCAAAACCCTGCGCCTGCTTGAAGCAGACATACGGCTTGACGCAGCATTGGGGAGATAGGGCACCCCAGAGCATTGCTGGAGCTGCGTCGTGCTTGCGATGCAACTCCAGCAATGCGAAGCCTTTACGGCACAGATGCGTGAAGCATCTGTGTCGTTTTTACCCCATGGTACGCCGCATTGTAAATGCGGCGCACCATGGGTGGTGGAGGCGTGGCGCACAATTACTGGCGCATCCCTGCTAATTTGCAAGGATGCGCCAGTAATTGTAAATCTGCCCCTTAGTGTCTAGCATTACGCAGTTCTGTAAAGTACACTCATACATAATCACTCAGGCCAATGAAATGAGCACAAAATCGAAAACAAGTAAGCATCGTAGCACCGCCACTGAGCAGGCGAGCAGTGCACCTGCAATGCAATCACAGAAGATTTTGAAACATAATTTACCTACAATGTAATCGGCAGCATTATTGCTCTTCGGAAAAAACAAACATTTGCAATATGATAACATAGAGCAGGAGAAAACAGAGTAGTGATTAAATAGCTACTACTACTCACCAAGCCCAGGGATCTCGACGCCTAGCAGGTCGAGCAGGTCGTGTTCACGGTCCAGGATATCGGACCACCGGTGCGTGGCCTGGCTGTAGGTGCGCCGGACCCGAGACTGCCGATACATGGCCCGGCACACCTTCCCCCACAGTTGCAGACGCTCGCGGAGCCCGTACCCGCCAGCGATCCTGCCGCCTGCCGCGATGGTCTTGGGGAGGTGGCGCTGGACATAAAAAATCAGTGCGGCCACCTCCTCCACGCTAAAGATCTCCCGGGCCATGACTTGCTCCCCCCTCAATCGCCCGCATGGGAGCCAGGTGCGGGGTGCGGGACCCTTCCCCTTGCTATTCCCGGCTCCCTTTGGAATGGTCTGGACAGCTGAAGAAAAAAATAGAAAAGAATAGGGAAAAAGTAAAGAAAAGAAAAGAGTTTAAAAAAGTAGCTTTAAAAGTAACGAAAAGTTGAAAAAAACACAAAATATAGATGTAGAAAAATAGAGGGATAGATAATGAGTAAAAAAGATCAAAAACAAGTTCAAAGAAGCAAAGGATTGGAGAGATTAGGAGAGGATAGGAAAAGCATGCCCAGAACCATACCAATAAATGAAAAACAAGATGGCCGCGCCCATTGAAGAACGCGTGGGTAAGTTTGCGCGATATTTCCTCCGCAAGCACACACAAACACACGCAAACTCGTAATAGCGTGCCGCACACAACACGAGATTGCCAATAGCGACCGGAAATGTAAATACGCAACGCGCACAAGATGGCCGCGCCCATGTATGACCGCATGGGTCCCTTCGCGGTCGGTGCGCTGCCAGCGGCCCGCGAATACACAAAAAACCCCGCGAACTCGCAAAAAAATCCGCAAATTCGCGCGAATTCACGAATTTTGCGGATCGCAAATTTCGCCCATACTTCCTTTTTAGGTTTTGCCTAGCCAATGCGTACGAAGTACGCATGCGCTAGCAAAATCTTATGTTTCTCTGTGGGGTCGGGTATCCGCCCCCTCCTCGCCCCCTCCTCCCATTGGCTAGCTCCATAAATGGAGGCTAGCCATTGGGAGCCGGATCTGTCCGTCAAGGCCGGACCAGATTCGGGGGCGTTCCCGAGAATTTTTGTCTTTTGGCCACGTCATGCAGCGGTGGGCGGGGCTTTTTTTTGGGCTCGTCGAGGTTTGTTTGGGCCATTTGGCGGCCGACCGCTAGCCGAGGAAGTCCAGGTGAGTGGTTCCTTTCCTTTCCTGTCCCCCCTCCCGCTGTCGGTTCCTTTCCCGCCCACCCCCTCCCGCTGGCCGTTCCTTTCCCGCTCCCCCCCCTCCCGCTGGCCGTTCCTTTCCCACCCCCCCTCCCGCTGGCCGTTCCTTTCCCGCTCCCCCCCCTCCCGCTGGCCGTTCCTTTCCCACCCCCCCCCTTTCCACTGTCCGTGTGCCCATTGTCAACGTCTCTCCTCACAGTACCTGTCACGGCCGTACTTAACCATGCGCTGCAGAGTTCACAGAAGCTGGTTCAGCACCGAAGATTTTCCAGCCCTTGCAGTTGTTGTAAGGTAAGAGAAAACTGCAATCCGAGTGTGAGTGAGCGGCACGCGCTCGGCTCGGCTCGGCCTTTCTGTTCAAGGCTTGCTTGCCTTTGGCGGTTGAGCTGTGAGTTCCCAGGGAGGTAGCCACCGCACCCGCTCCAGCAGGAGTAGTGAGTGGGCGGGGTACCTACGGGTTTCTGGAAGTTGTGTTGCTGGAGCGTCCTGAACATGCCGGATACCGGCTCCTGTAGCCGTGCAATAACCTGGGATAACAAATGGGCTGACTTTGCTGTCCGGCACTTCAGCGCTGAAGGTGAGGCAGCATGAGAAATTATTTGTCGCTGCTTTTTGAGGGACTTGTTCCAAAAGGGAACGGGGAGCACTTGCTATTACAAACCAGCATACACCCTCCCATAACATTGCGAGAAAAGTGAGTTCCAGTTCATTTGCGGAATACTGCAACCTGCCGAACCTCAGTGGCATTTATTGGATACTCAGACGCTCGAGTTTGAATCCGTTGCTTTTCTTGTTTGACAGCAAGACGTGGCAAGCATCCTGAGGCCCTTCAGTGCGCAGGTACCTCAAGGGCATGCTGGTCAGGGTAGTTTAATTGGGAGTTAACTGAGTGCCGGGCTGTATAGTAGTTGCCCGACTCTACTGCCTAATGCATTTGTGACTTAAGACAAGTAAGCTTGGGCATGTCGGGCTGTTGTGAACGCTGTGTTTTGTTGGGGGGAAAGAGTGGAGTTCGGGCCTGCGGTCTGGCGTTGGTTTTGCTTCGGTGACTCGGAGGGCATTGGTGTGGCTCATGGGGGAAGCAGTCGCGATGTAAGAGTGGCACTGGGCGGCGTGTTGGAGCCCTACATTCTCTGGGGTTACTCCTCAGAGTGGCTGTACTGTTCCTTTGGTGAAGCGCTCTGACACCTTCGGGTAAAGTCCGCGCTATATAAAAACGCATAACATTTAAAAATTACATTCATGATAAAAAAAAAAATCCCCAGCTGCCAGTGTGACCAGTAGGTCACGACTTGCAATAGAAAGAGGCTGGGGGGGCACTGGGATTGCGTGGTCCTCCTCCCCAGTAAACACAGACGTTTCTTGTATATTCATGATTTTCACTTTTATTTGCTTGTAATTTGTATTTTATTTCCACGCTGAACGTTGTGTAGTGACTCGTTTCAATACACCGCTGGTGTGGTTTTGGAAGTTTTAATTGTTTTTAACGGTGACATATCGTCGTGCATACACTCTGTTCGTTATTGGGAGACAGGGTGTTACCGGGAGAGCCCCCTTCACATTTAAACCATCTATCTGCTGCCCGGACTTGTGGGGTCAACAAAGGCTTGATGCTTAACGTAGGCAACGGCGAGACAAAACGTACCTTTATTTGTAGCACTTTGTTGAGGACGGTGTACTTGATTAATTGTATCAGTGCTGTGATAGTTCTATTGTCTACTTGGGCACAAGGGATGTTTTTGGGGGTTAAATCTCTTTTCATGACCCTAAACTGCTATCAGACATAGCCCCCCTCCCTCCGTTTGCCCTTGAACGATGTTTATGTGCCTCGCATCACAATGACAGGAAGCCCCCGCCTTCATTAGGAGCACTGGTCCTAGAGGGGGTGCTAGGCATTTGAAAACAGGTACTCTAGGTTGTAGCGGCGAAAGGGCTTCAAACACCTCTGTGCCTCGGCCTATCTCTTCTGTTTCATGTCCAGTGCTACCCTTTGTCCTCGCTGCCCCCTCCCTCCTCTTTGTTTTCGACGCCCCCTCCTCACGGGGTACCCTTGTCCTCCCTGTTCCGGCTGGCAGGGGTCCTCCCACAGTTTCACTTGCTGGTTTGTTTCAATGACCCCTACTGACCCCTCCTTTAGTGCGAAATTCAGCTACCAGTTACACGTGTGTTTTTGTTTTTCAACCACCTCTTTTATTGTACGAAAATTGTGTTTATGGTAGGAATGTTGTACAGGAGACCTGGCCTATGTAATTTTACAGTATGGCTGAAAACCATGTCAACTAAAATCCTGACCAGTCAATTTGGCTAGTGGGTGGGACTGGTCCACTGTTTGTGCCCACAATAACTTGTTGTCGCCTGCTTGTGCCTCCGTTTTCGTGCCCCTGTCGCCTGCTTGTGCCTCCATTTTCGTGCCCCTGTTGCCTGCTTGTGCCTCCGTTTTCGTGACCCTGTCGCCTGCTTGTGCCTCCATTTTCGTGACCCTGTTGCCTGCTTGTGCCTCCGTTTTCATGACCCTGTTGCCTGCTTGTGCCTCCGTTTTCGTGACCCTGTTGCCTGCTTTTGCCTCCGTTTTCGTGACCCTGTTGCCTGCTTGTGCCTCCGTTTTCGTGACCCTGTTGCCTGCTTGTGCCTCCGTTTTCTTGACCCTGTTGCCTGCTTGTGCCTCCGTTTTTGTGACCCTGTTGCCTGCTTGTGCCTCCGTTTTCGTGACGCTGTTGCCTGCTTGTGACCCTGTTGCCTGCTTGAGAGTGCGAGTCCAGAGTGCCAGTGAGTGGCTGTGTATGTGTAGAGCTATGTGTGTGTGTGATACTATGTGTGTGATGCTGTATGTGTCTATAACAAGTTCAAACTGTGCACCTCTGTACCTGTGTATGTGTGCAGCTATGTGTACAAGAGCTAAGTGATGCTGTGTATGTGTGTGTGATGCTATGTGTGTATTATGCTATGTGTATGTGTGTAGCAATGTGTGGTTGTGTGTGTCTGTAGCTGTGTATGTGTGCAGATATGTGTCCAGGAGCTGAGTGATGCTGTCTGTGTGTAATGCTATGTGTGTGTGATGCTATGTATGTACAATACTGTGTGTGTGTGTATGTGGAACTGTGTCTGTCTGTATAACTGTGCATGTCTGTAGCTGTGTGTGTATGTAGCTGTGTATACAAAGCCTGTCAATGTGTGTAGAGGAGGAGCTCTGTGTGTGTGTGTATAGCTCTGTGTACATATACCTATATGTGTGTATAAGTGCAAATGCAATAGGTCTCACATTTCGTAACTATAAAGCTATTTACTAGTCAACGACAAAGCCATTTGTTTATCTGTTTTACAAAAAAAACATGCACAAGCAAGTCTGGGAGTGTGCATGATGCGAGTTCCTCCAGATATTATTTGCCTCCAGATAATATTTGCCTCCAGTCTTACATTTAGAGCACGCGTTTTCCCAGACAGTCTTTGAAAGCTATTGAATGAAAAGAGGAGGAATCGAGACAGACTGTTTATGATAGCAATGGAAAGAGGGGACTTGGTATCGAATCCAACAGCGGCCATGATGCTATGGAACGAAAGGACAAAGCATATTGACCCACTGTTGACACTATGGAAAGAATGGAGGAAGTATCAAAGAAAGACAGGTGGAGCATAAGAACCGAGCTAGGGGATGCTCATCCATGAAAAAGGAGGCTGCTGTTCTTTCCATGCCCTCAGAAAGTTCTCTTTAGGCCACAGGCCCCTAGATTTGAAATGGCTTGCTACCTACCATTTTTAGAACAAAGAAAGGGGCGTGGCAGTTATTTTGATGAGGAGAAAAGATAATGGGCCAGAAGGTGTGTGTGGGGGCTCTGTGTGGGTGTGTGTGGAGGGCTCTGTGTGGGTGTGTGTGGGGGGCTTTGTGTGGCTGTGTGTGTGGGGGGCTCTGTGTGGCTGTGTGTGTGGGGGGCTCTGTGTGGCTGTGTGTGTGGGGGGCTCTGTGTGGGTGTGTGTGTGGGGGGGCTCTGTGTGTTTGGGGGGGCTCTCTGTGGGTGTTTGTGTGTGTCATTTGCGAGAGATAAAGCTAGTGGCATTGTAAATGACAATGCCATTTATTTATGTTAAAAAAAACCAAATAAAAATAATGTCAAGAGCAATGCCAATAGCTCTAACTTTAACAAAGGCAAAACCATTGCATTGTAAATGCTTGTTATTTGTATTTTACGACTTTTTTTTATTTATTTTTTTTAGCAGCTTTCCAAGCAGCGATTCGGGGCGCTTGTTTGTATTCCACAGGCATATGATGTGAGCCGACATACCGTTGCAGGCATGGCCCGTTGTAAGCCCAGAGTGCTGCGGTGATTTTTTTTTTTGGGAGGGGGGGATTAACTTTTGAGGAAACAGAATAATCTCGTCGCCATCTTTACCGCACATTTCTGAACCGAAGAATACGTCTTACTCTGATATAATTAATTTAATTGCAGCGGTAATTCTGTATTCGAATCAGAAGGGGCAGAGTGAGGCGACAAGATGAAGGGAAGCTGTGGGTCTGTGAAGGTCGCACTGGGCACTCTGGCATTTTTCTCAGTGGGTTGCATGCTAGAGCGCTGCCTTCAGGCCTGGAGGAAGCAAACACAAGGAGATGATGGGCGGAGTGCTGAAACTTTTCAGACACTCAGCCCCAGTCACAGATCTGGGTTGAATCCGTCATCGCCGCTGGAGCAGGAAGGGGCCGTAAGAAACCGGACATCAAAACTTACCTGGAGTGGCAGCGGGGCTGTTCCTGACAACAACAACAACAAAAAATGGCTGCCGCAAAGCACCGATATTTTCGGAATCGGGGGCGTGTTTTTTGCTGAGTGACGGATGACGTCACAGATAGAAAGAACGCAAAAAACACGCCCCAAATCCGAAAAAGACGGGGCTTAAAGGGAGTGACGCCCCTCTCCTCCAATGGCTGGCCAGCATTTACGAGGCCAGCCATTGAAGAAGAGGGGCGGGTTCCAAACCTCCTCTAAGAAACATTAAATCTCGGGCTACGCCCACCCTGCTACGCGGTGCGACGCAGTCCTCGACCTAAAAATTACTAAGCAGCTGTCCATCAAACATCATACTATGGGCGTAAAGATCTACTTTTATGCCAAGTTTGATTCATAATTTTGCTCTTAGGTGAGCAAAAACTCCTGCCGGGAGCTAAAACAGAAAACACCTCCTTAAGTCTTGGTGTGCTTAGTGCCGCACTTACCCCCACGCGCCTCACGCTCCTCTTACACCGCCGCAGCCGAGTTGGTGCTGCAGTTAGGTGGGGGGACGCCATCTTGGATGAGGAGTGGGTCGGCAGACTAGTGCTCGCCCGTCCCGCCAATCCCCAGCATAAAAGACGCGCTGCCACTCAAGCGTAAGACTTGCCGCTAGAATCCCTGAGGCGGAAGCCGGGGAAGTACATCTTGTATTTTGAAAATTTAGCACCGTAATTTTTGTTGTGTTATTTTGCTTTGGAGAAACTGTTTTTAAAGAAGTCTTGGTGCGCTTAGTGCCGCACTTACCCCCCACGTGCCTCACGCTCCTCTTACACCGCCGCAGCCGAATTGGTGCTGCAGTTAGGTGGGGGGACGCCATCTTGGATGAGGAGTGGGTCGGCAGACTAGTGCTCGCCCCTCCCGCCAATCCCCAGCATAAAAGACGCGCTGCCACTCAAGCGTAAGACTTGCCGCTAGAATCCCCGAGGCGGAAGCCGGGGAAGTACATCTTGTATTTTAAAAATGTAGCACCGTAATTTTTGTTGTGTTATTTTGCTTTGGAGAAACTGTTTTTAAAGAAGTCTTGGTGCGCTTAGTGCCGCACTTACCCCCCACGCGCCTCACGCTCCTCTTACACCGCCGCAGCCGAGTTGGTGCTGCAGATAGGTAGGGGGACGCCATCTTGGATGAGGAGTGGGTCGGCAGACTAGTGCTCGCCCCTCCTGCCAATCCTCAGCATAAATGACCATACCTCCCAGGACGCGCAGCGGACGAGCGCAGCGGGCGCGCAGACGGCGCGCCGAAGGCTCGCCAAAGGAAAGCCCGCCTGCACCCGTCCGCGCCAGACCGGGCCACGGGCCTGGGACCTATATGCCATCCCCCATGCCCCCCATTATTTACGCTCGAGAAACCCTCCTTCAGCTGAGGAAAACCACCGCCACACTGTGCCTCCACTCGCTCTCCTTAGAAGAACGACAAATGAACTGCTCACACTGTGCGTATACCTTAACACCTTTCACCACACCAAAGAAATACTGGGTAAAGAAGGCCCTACTTAACTGTAGGTCCCTACCCAAACATGGTATAGAAATCAATTTGCTTTTTCAAGATTTAGAGCTAGAGGTGCTGTTTCTTACTGAAACATGGCTTTCCGCAGCATCAGACCCAGACATAGTTCAAACCCTTCCGCCAGGCTATCTAATCCAGCGTCACGACAGACTCTCCGGAATAGGAGGGGGAGTGGTGATTATTTATAAAAATCACCTGTCCTGTCGTCTTATAGACACCCCGGTCCAGGACTGTGAAAATATACACTTTTCGATCCAACTCTCCCCACTAAAATCGTTCTCGGTATCCGTGTCTACTGCCCTTCAGGAGCACAAGGACAGTTTTGCAGCTCTCTGCTGGAAGCTGCCACCTCCTATGCCTGTGTATCCCCCAACTTTACTATCTTGGGAGATCTAAACATCCATTTTGATGACCTGACAGATAAAGTGAAGGGAGACCTAACGTTAGATCTGGGCTCCTATAACCTTCACCTGAAAAACCTTCGGCCTACCCATATTAAAGGTCATCTTTTGGACCCCATCTTTTCGAATATCCCCGAACTAGTTGCAGATGAGCCCCTTCCTATCCCCATGTCAGATCATTATTTAATCCCCTTCAAGTACCAAATCTACACCCAACCCCAAGGCAGACCCCCTCCTCAGGCCCTATCCCGCCCATGGGCGAAATTAGATATAGAAGCCTGGACACACCAACTTGAAGCCACTATGCCAGTCCTCGAATCAGATCCCGCCCTAGCGGATCAGCAGCTTCATACCTGGATCGAAAAATCTCTAGACTCAGTCCTGCCAAATAAACCTCTCCCCAATAAAAAGGGATCATTTAAATCCCCCTGGTTCACACCAGAGCTGCGGGAACTAAGGAAACAATGTAAAAAGCTTGAACGCTTATGGAGGAAGGACTGGGCCGCTAAGAGCAAAGGAGAATACAAAGCGGCCATGAAGCTGTATAAAACCAGCATAAAAAATACCCAAGCCGCCTTCTTTGAAGGAAAAATTCAAGCCGCGGCTAACTCCTCAAGGGAAACTTACCGTATCATCAGATCGCTGATGAAAGTTCCAGACCCACAACCAACCGCTCATCCCTCAGGTCTAAGATGCAGTCAGCTAGCGGAGTTTTTTCCTCCAAGATCCTTACCATCTTAAAAACTCTTCCGATCCCCAACATTCCTCTAGATCTCCCTTCCCCTCTCTCGGCACCTGATACTCCCTGTCTGGACTTATTTTCCCAGCAAACTAAGGAGAAGTTTCTTATGACTCTAAACTCAATCAAGAGTGGAGCACTGACAGATCCAGCACCCATTAATAAATTAAAACTGGTAACCCCCACGGCGACCCCCCTCTTCATCAACTTAATAAACTCCTCCCTTAGCCAAGGCATTGCCCCCCCAATTGAAAAAGGGCCACTGTTAGAGCATTATTAAAAAAATCCCATCTTGACCCCTCAGATCTGGCCAACTACAGACCAATCTCACTCTTACCTGGAATTAGTAAGGTGGCTAAAAAGTTTGTTAATCATCAGCTCTCTACATTTCTGGAGTCCAATGGCCTCCTGCGCCACCCTCAGACAGGATTCAGACCAGGGCAGGGCACGGACACCGCCCTCATAGCAATGGTCGAAGAAGCGAGAACCATCTTGGACACAGGGGGATCAGTGACAGTGATCCTCCTGGATCTTAGCGCCGCTTTCGACACGGTGGACCATGCCATCCTTGTCCACCGGCTTAGTAGGGCTGGAGTGACTGGCCCCGCCCTGGCTTGGGTCAAATCTTTTTTGGAGCACAGAACCTTTGAAGTAGCTGATGGACATGGTAACTCCAGAGCATTGCCCCTTCAGTGTGGGGTTCCCCAGGGCGCCTCCCTGAGCCCCACACTTTTTAATGTGTACATGTCACCCTTGGAAGAAATCGTGACACCCTTCGGTATGAAGGTAGTCATGTACGCTGACGACACCCATCTGGTCGTCTCTTTAAATCAGTCGGCTCAATGCCTGGACAACCTAGCCGCTGGCCTCCGGAACATTTCAAAATGGATGAGTGATTCCCTCCTTAAACTTAACGGGGAGAAAACAGAGATTCTACTACTGAGTGATCCTTCCAATCTCCCCACTAGGTTTGGGTGGCCACCCTGCATGGGAACATCTTCTACTCCGAAAAAGGAAATAAAAAGCCTCGGTATCTGGCTCGACCTGGACCTCAGTTTATAAGACGCAAGCCAGGAAAACCTCTGGAACAGGCTTTGGCCTCCTGCGCATGGCACGCAAAATCCTCCCCTTGATACCTCCTCAGTCTAGGAAACTCTTCATTCAAGGCCTTATCATCTCAAGATTGGACTACGGAAACGCTTTGTTTCTGGGTGCTCCAAAATTGGTTATTAATAAGCTCCAGCATGTCCAGAACGCAGCAGCTAGGCTGCTCACTGGGACGAAGCCTAGATGCTCCGCAAAACCCGCTCTCAATTTGTTACATTGGCTCCCAATCCAAAAAAGAATCATCTTTAAAACCCTCTGCATCTCCCACAAAATCTCCCCTCATCAAAGGCAGTAGGGAGTTGAGATCCAACACCCTCTCCTTGGCTAGCGTCCCTAGAATAAAAAGAGCACGTTCGGGGGGGTGTCTCTTTTCTTACAATGCCCCCAAACTTTGGAACGCCCTACCCCTCAATATCCGGAGGGAAACTAATCTATTGGTTTTCCGCAGGCTATTGAAAACTTGGCTCTTCCCCTGAAACTTCTTGCCCTGGATTTAGCATGACGAGTGTTAGCGCTGGGACGCCCACGGGTAGCTACGCGCTTTAGAAATCTAACTCAAATCAAATCAAATCAAAACCTCTATTCTAGATTGTGCAGATTTGTAAAATAGAGACATAGGCAGTAGCAAATTGTATTGTATTGTAATTGCATTTATATAGTGCTTACTACCCCTGGCGAGGCGTCAAAGCGCTTTTTCGGCAAGTAGCACGCTACTCTGGGACCCATAGAGGATTAGTGTTGAATTAGTATAGTGAAACATGCGAGTACATTTTAAGTGGTGGATAGGTTAGTCAGTTATTTGGATTTGGAATGATAGCAGAAGGATAGAGGAGGACAAAGGTATGTATTTATATAGTGCTTGTTTTTTTAAAAAAAAATTTTTTTTATTGAAAATACATGAGTAACAGACAAGAAAAAAAAACAGAATCCACAGCCGAATATCAAATTAATACTTGGCAACACATATCTACAGGGGAGAATTAAAGAGCAAATGATAGCAATTTAATCTGAAAAAAGAGAAAAAATAGAATGAACTGATCAGGGTAAGGGGCAGGAGGCACATCATGTTGATACCAAAGAAAGCTGAAGAGTTTACATATCCATATCCAAATAAGACATAACTGCACCCCAAATTGCTGCCCCAGTTTCCTTTTCCGCCTGCCTTTCAGAGCATAAAGGCTATACTCCATATTAAACATAGCAAAAAACCTTGCCCGCCAGGCATCAAATGATGGAGCATCTTTTTGTAACCAACAATAGGCTATACAAAGCCTAACCACAGCTGTGGCTACAAAAATGAGATAAACAGCGTTACTGGGTACTGTATCCGCAGCTGCGCCCATCTCTACCCCCAACAAAATCTGCATAGGTGATAGGTGTGTAGGTGCTCCCTAAATGGCAATTAAAAACGTATCCACCTGCTCAAATAACCTCAACTGCCCACATGAGTAAAAAACATGTACCACAACAGCAGCTGGAGTCCCACATCGAAAGCATTTTCCCTCCTGATCCCCACCCCATTTTGCAATTTTATCAGGTGTCAAATAAAGATAGAAAATTGTCTTATAATGTTGGGCAGATAAATTCGCAGACATGAATAGTCGTCCAGCTAGCTCGATGGAAGTCTCCAGCAATATGCCAAGACATCCTAATCTATTCTCCCATTTATGAGAATGAGCTTCCAGGTCATTAGGCATTGTATCAATTTCAATTCAATTCAATTCTTAAACTTTATTCGATTGTTCATAAAAAAACATCATAAAAGTATACAGAATAAACATGGCACATATGAATTGTCACAGGATAGGAACGTTTCAAACAAATGGAGGATCCCCTAGTGACGGATGTCAGGGAGGGGGAGTTAAAATTGACACAAAAAGTCCCTGTGTTTTGAAGCAGCCTTGGATTGCTGAGGGAAATAATCCCAAAGGGGTTTTCTTACAGAGAGTCTATTACGGGGCGAAAACAGCAGTGAGCCAATAACAGTAAGCACCAAACAATCAACTGTAATCAAATAATAAGCATAAACAAAGGGATAAAAAATCAATTCGTGATTTATTTGGACCTCCCAAATGGGTTACAATCTAAAAATAATTAAAAACAACTAAAACAGCCTTTTTGTAAAAGGGTTGAGATTTCAAAATAATATATTAAAAGAAAATCAAGACAATTCAATATGCAAAACAAGTCTTGTTTTGGTGCTTACTGTTATTGGCTCACTGCTGTTTTCGCCCCGTAATAGACTCTCTGTAAGAAAACCCCTTTGGGATTATTTCCCTCAGCAATCCAAGGCTGCTTCAAAAGACAGGATAGGAAAGTACAGAGCTTAGCCGAGCTCAATCGATAAAACATGGACTAGCAGCAAAGGTTCGAACTAACATGATATTAAAAAACCATACTTTTTCTGGCCGTGATTGATTTTCAAATAAAAGTTGCGATAAAAAAGCATATATCCGGGGTAGCAAGTGCAAATAAGAATCTCATAGCATTACCAGTTGTTGACACAGAATATTTCTTAAATAGGGGTTTGAGGTAGAAAATACGCAGAGCTTTATACAAAGGGCATATTAGCATAAAGTGCAAAGTGCTTTGTTTAGTAATTCCGTCACATGGACAGGGGGTGGCAGAGTAAATTTTCATTCTCGGGAATGCCACCAGGTTATGCACAATTCCTAGTCTCAGCCTTGTAAGAACATATTGATGCGGCTGTCTGGTGATAACTTTTAGATACATAGGAAAGCCAGTCCCTTCTTCCTTATTAGAGAAATAGAAGGCATGAGTTGAATAATCTCTGGTTTGTTCTTTACGCTTATCGTGTTTATGCCTCAAAAAGACGCCTTTAACCTCCTGTTTCGGTAGGACGGTGGCACACATTGGGTCCTCATGTACATCCAAATCGAAGAGTTCCTTAAAGGATGAAACAACATACTTTAACCACGGGATCTGGTAGGCGTTATCCAAGCATAAGCAGTCTTTAATTATTTCTCTGGTAAAGCTGGTTTCATCCTTGGACCAAATAGATCTCCATGCCATTAAGGGTCTCAATCTGATTAGATCAGATATGTAGTCCAACCCTAGTTCTTTATGGGTCAGTTCAATGGATGCCGAAGAAGGGAGGCAGAGGAGTCTTTTAAGAAAAGAATTCTCCAGTAATTGCAGGTCCTTTTGGGTCCAATGACCCCAGACCCCTGAACCATATAGGGCAATAGATGCACACCTGTGTCAGTAAACATTCAGCATGTCCGGTATACGCCGGCTTCCCAATTTAGCAGCAAAACGATATACACTTGAGGAGGCCTTACCCATCCTAGCTTTGACATTATGTTGCTCTGGGGCCCAGGACCCGCCATTGTTAAAGGTAATGCCCAGATAGCAAAAGTTATTCACAACCTCGATGCAGTTTTTCTTAAAATAAAATGATTTAAGTTGGTTTACCTTTTTACCGCATGCCATGATAAAAGTTTTAGAATTATTAATTTTTAGTTTCTTCCCCTGTATAAAATCATAAAAGCAATTCATACGTTTCTGAAGGCCTATGGGGGTTCTTGAGAGTAAAACGGTATCATCTGCATAAAGCAGCACCGGGATAGATTGTCCCTTAACTTGTGGGGCATCAGCTTGCACTTTTTTCAGTTCCTGCTCAATTGAATTTATGAAAAGGGAAAAAAGCAGCGGGGCCAGGACACAACCCTGCCTAATGCCAGATTTGACCCTGATCTTCCTCGTGCATTCCCCCTCAGGGCCATAACGGATCTGGGCAGATAAATTAGCGTAGAGTCTGGCCAGAAAATGAATAATCGCAGCCGGTGCACCCATTTCGTGTAGGGTTGACCACAACAAAGTATGGTCAACCAAATCGAAGGCACTGGAGAGGTCCGCAAAACAGAGAAACAATGAACCCTGTTTAGCTTTGGTGTATTTCCCTATTAGGAGATCTAAATTAATACACTGCTCGATAGTGCCGAGACCCTTCCTAAAGCCGTATTGGGAGATGGCAAGGATGTTATTACTTTCGGCCCATTCCTCCAAGCGTAGCAATAAAACCCTACTCATAATTTTTAGTGAGGAATCCAGAAGGGAGATAGAGGAGAGGCTAAGAACTACCGCCCTATCTCCCTTCTTGTAGATTGGTATAATTACGGATTCACTCCAAGTAGAGGGGGTAGTATCGTTAACAGCAGCGTTGAATACTTGGGTCAATAGGGGACTCAGCAAGGCCATATCGGTTTTAAAAAGATCAATCGGTACCCCGTCTGGACCTGGGGCTTTCCCCCCTTTACTTTTACTGATTGCCATGTCAACCTCCTGGAGGGTAATCCCCAGCCGTTGGTTGGGTATGGTGTTATTACAGGGGCTATCCTGGTCATTACCTTTTAGGTCAAAAATCCCGGTAAAATGTAGGCCCCAGCTGACCTCGCTAACTTGTGCAGTAAGAACTGGAAATTCCTCCTTCTGGAGAAATGGGCTGTTCACAGTACTCCAGAACAGTTTGCTATCCCGTAGGGCTGCAGCCTTAGTCAGGTCCTCCCAGGCTTGCTCTCTCAGTTCCTGTTTCCTGCGCTTCAACTCACATTTGTTTTTAGACCTCAAATGTTTAACAGCGTCCCTATCTCTCAGGTGGTTCGATAGAGCCTTCTTAAGGTCTTGTAGCGCGGACGTACACGCTCTATCAAACCAGCCTACAGTGGCCCGCTTTGATAAACCCTTGGTAATGGTGAGGGATTTTTGTACTATAGCTCCAAGTGCCTCGAAGTCAGTTATAATGCGACTTGAGGTAGCATCAACTTCAAGGCATCGGGATATCACTTTGGAACCAGCTACCACAATTTTTCGTAGTAATTTGGCGGCTTTATCTCCGCACCATTTGATTCGGATACCGTTTTGCCTACACGGTGTAATCTCATCTACAGTCCTACCGACAAATTGATTTTTAGGACCCCATATAAGGGTTGACATAGTTAGGGCATTGTGGTCGCTGATACCAAAATCCATGGTAACGGGGACCGTACAGAGGGGGGCCATCTGTGTCGATATTATCAAATAATCAATAACGGATGCAGTATTTCTCCCTGTAAAGGTTGGGACGGTATTGCCCTCTTTATCCAGGGCGGGTTGGTGAATGACCAGATCGTGCTTTAGCAGGAGAGTATTAAGGGAGTCGCCATAAGGGGTATGGGAGAAATGAGCCCGATTCTCCCCATTATCCCCATCATACCCACATGCGTTAGTATAAGAATACGGGCAGGATCTGATATTAAAGTCCCCCCCCCAGATAATGTCAAATGGTTTGTGAATATCATTACAGGTTTTGTTTAAAGCTGACTCTAGTTCGTCTACAACAAGGGTGCTTGTATGGTCAAATGTGTTATTATAATGGTTGATCAGCAGGATGTTCCGGCCCCCTCTATTTTCTAACTTGAGTATTTGGGAATGTGAACCAACAGTAGAGTAAGATCTTACACGTGCTGGAAAATGCACAGACAGTAAAATCAACAGGCCGCCTTTTGCCCTACCCATAGTGGATTCTTGTGCTGGGCAGTTATAGGAGACGAAGCCATCATAATGAATGTCAGTAGTAGACCAAGTCTCCTGTAGGCAGAGGATATCAAACCCTGAGATACACTCCCTCCAGCCCAGGGCTGACATCCTCTGTCGCCACCTGGCAATGTTCCAACTCACCATTAAAAAGCCTGGGGGACTAGATGTCAGTACCGCATCCGTCTGGGCGGGGTTAAAGAAGGGGGCTAAAATAGCCCGCCCCGTCTCAGACGGGCCCAGGACGTGGGGTGGAGGATGGATATCCGCTGATTCAACATACAAAGAGGGTACCAGGGGCAGCGTTTCCGGAGATAAGGGAGTTATCAAACATTCATCTGGACTCGTAACATAGCCCGCAGTTTCCCCATCCACCATATCATTAACCATCCCAGGTGGAGAGGGCTCTAAGGTACGTTTTGGCAGTAGTCAATCAACCCCCTCTAGGCCCTCTAGGCAACTATACCGGTTATAGTCTGAAAAAGGATTGTACTGGGGGGTGTACTGGTGTCTTATTTCACAGTATCTCTGTCTACCCCTATGTTCAACCCTAGTCCAGTCATGCCTTCCTTTACCATGGGTTACTTTATCAGGTGGAAAAAAGAAAGAGACTGGAAGGGTCTGAATGGTCGAGTCAAAAGACCTATTAAATCCCGCACAAATATAGGAAACCGTTCTAGGGTCTCTGAAACTGACCATAATGCAATCCCCATTAATGGACTTAGGTGTCTTACCTAACCATGGTACCCTCCTTACCATGATAATTTCATTGTGGAGATGGGCCGGAAGGGGTCTGTTCCAATTGAGCCACTTAACAACTCTACCTTTCAGGGAGCTAAAAGTTTCGGTTTCCCCGGTTTCCAGGGGGGGAGCTCCAGCCAAAACTACCGTAAACCGGTTTGCTTCCGGGGGGAGATCGGGCCGGCATGGTCTAAGGACTCCAAGTTCTTTGATTGGGGACCCTAGTAACCCATCGGCCGTTGGTCCGGAAGGATTAGACTTAGAGGGTTGATGACCAGAAAGTTGATGTGAGGGGGCAATATTCCCCTGACTGGGGAGTTGGTAGTCTACTGGGGGCCCTGGTACAGGACGTGTGGGATTTTGGGTCACACTTGCTGGTTGAGTAACTGGCATGGTGAGAACAATTTGTAGGGTGTTTAAGCTATCGGGTTTGGTGAAGTTAGCTAAGATAGAGGCAGTGGCTTTCTCGATATTAGACAATCTGAAGTCCAACCTTTCCAATTTGGCCTCTAAGGGGAATAAAATTGATTTAAATAGGGCGGCCAAACTTTCGATAGAGACCTCTCCACTAGAGGGTACTGTTGGCATGGTGGTATGAGGGGGAATGGGGTCGTGGTATAACTTGGCTGTTTTTGAGGTCCTTCCAGCTTTTTTATCTTTCTTATTATACGGTCTTTTCCGTTTCGCGGTAGCCCCTTCCCTGGCCCCCTGGGTCACAGAATTATTAGGGGTATCTTCATGAACAGAAACAAATGGAACATTATTAGTGTCGGGATCTTGATTAATATCGGGTATAATTTTATTCACAGAAATGTCAAGGTCCGCTGGCAGCAGATTATCTACTTGAGGGAGAGGGGGGTGGATAGCCGCCTCAGGGGTAGCGTTAACAACGTGTCTTTCCGGTGTTTTAGCATCAGCCAATCTCCCCAGGGAGGATCTTTTAATAGACATCAGTTCTTTGGATAGGCGTTTTTCTAGAGTGTTAATTTCCTTGTCAATGATGGTATTCGCCCTGATGAGAAATTTGTCCATACCTCCAGCTGCAGATCCTCCGGCAGTCGAGGTCTTACTCCGTGTTTCCCGACCCGCCATGGATGCCCGGTAGTACGTGCAGACGATTTAGAGAAATAAGGTTAGGGGTGTGCCCCGGTCCGGTCACTGCTGGTCACGAACGGGCAGATACGGGCCCGCCCGGGCTTAGCCCGGCGCACGCCCGTGCGCGTCCCGCGTGCGCGTGCGCGTGATCTAGCGTGCTGTTGCAGTGACGGGAGGGGGCGGGAAGAGACACCAGGTGCGCTGCGTTGTTAATGCGCGTTGGTTCCTGGGTCTCGCAGTCCCGTCCCCTGTAGGCGTGCAGGTGAGGTCCCAATCGATTCACTGCTCCCAGTTGCAGGCTCCGTAGCAGGAAGAAAAATGCCAGGAATCACACTCCCAGTCGGCGGCTGCGAGCGGCATTGTATCAAGCATGAGAGTGTGGAGTGTGCCAATTCGTGCCGCCTTTCTGTTTACTTCAATAAGGGGGTTAGGTTGAATATTCCAGCGGGCTTTTAACAAATAATCCCTAATTTGCAGGTATTTAAAGAAATCAGCCCGAGAGAACTGATATTGCTCCCTAAGCGATTCGAACGATTTTAGCCCACCTTCCATAAATAAGTCACCAACCATGGTGACTCCTTTAGCACGCCAGTTATATACAACCCGATCCCAAAATACACTAGGAAAAATCAAAGCTGTTAGTGGGGTATACCAGGAAACTTTTTCTACCACATATATCTTCTTAATGGCTTTCCACACTTTATATGCAGCTATAAGAACCTTGAATCTTGTGCGCTTATAATAACTCCACTCCAAGTTCAGAAACAAGCAGTTTTGTACCTAACAACATATAATATATAGAAGGAGATTCGGCTATGTCTATTGGCCCCACCTCAGTAAGCAATATATTCATATGTTGTAGCATACATGCATAGTAATACAGAGTAAAGTCAGGGACAGCCCACCCACCTACGGCCCTAGGTAAAACCATATAACGCATTGCTCTGCACGCTATTCCACGTGCCCATATGAATCGCATATACAAGGACTGTAATTGTGCAAGATTAGCTTGCGGTATCTCCAAGGGTACACATCTAAAAAAATACAATATTTTTGGTAGGATCATCATTTTTAAGACATTACATCTACCTACCAGCGATAGATGTAAGCATTCGCATTGATCCAATTGATTGCGAACCCCCGTCATCAACTTCCCCCAATTAGACTCGATCAGCGCAGACGCAGAGGCCCTTTTCCGCTCCCCCAAATAAGTTACCTCTTGTGAAACCCTTTGGTCCGTGTATGGACCAACATTAACACATAAAATGTGTGTTTTGGCTGTATTTAACTTATAGCCCGATACTACCCCATACTCTGCTGCAAGTTGTTCTATCTCCTGCATTGCTACTGCTGGTTTAGGCGATACCACGGCCACGTCATCAGCATATGCGAAGACGCGGTATTGTTGCTGCTGTAGAGTTACTGATTGGATCCGAGGGCTATTTTCAATCATCTTTAAAAACGGATCAATATATAATGAAAATAATAATGGGGAACAAGGACACCCCTGTCTAGTTCCCCACCAGATAGACACTGCTTTTGATTTGAGCCCCATGGTGCATATCCTGGCAACTGGTTGACAATATAGCGTCTGCAAAGCTGTTATAAACTGTGGCCCAAACCCACGACGTCTCATCACAGCCCATAAAAAGCCCCATGAAACTCGATCAAAAGCCTTCTCGGCATCTAATAAAATAAGGCTGAGTGCTTCGCCGGTACCATTAGCATGATCAAATAAAGTTATTACCCTATTAACGTGATTCGTTGTTCCTCGATTAGGGATGAATCCATGCTGTCGTATTGACACCAGTGGAGTAATCACTTCCGCCAGCCTGGTCGCCAGAATTTTTGAATACATTTTGCCATCCGTGTTCAACAGGGATATAGGGCGGTATGATGCCGGACGATCGACAGGTTTATCTTTTTTTTTTAACACCACAATGCTAGCCTCATCCCATGATTTAGGAGAGGCGCCACTCTGAGCTCGTCTAAAAGTAGCTAACATATCCTACTGTAAAACACCAAAAAAGCTTTTATAGATCGCCAACGGAAGTTTATCAGGCCCTGGCGCCTTTCCAGCTGCTAACCCATTTACAGCCTGCTCCAGTTCACACATCGTAATAGGGGCCTCCAACCTCGCCGCTTCCTCCTCCCCAAGATCCTGCTCACAGTATTGCTGTAAAAGTATTTCACCTTTTTGACTGTCATACTGTTCTCCGGCATATAATGTTTCGTAAAAATCCCTAAATACATCTAATATACCAAGCTCATTCTCAACACAACGCCCACTGGAATCCAAAATAGTATTAATTCTTTGGGCGGATTCCTTGGATCTACGTTTTTGGGCTAGGTACTTGCCACTTGCCTCCCCATACTCATAATTCATCTGCCGCTTGATAGCATATTTTTTGGCAGCCTCTTGGCTCCAGTGGAGATTTATTTTTGCCTTGCACCGGGCAACTTCTGTGGTTAGATCTCCAATATCAATAGCAGCATGTATACCCTGCATAAGCTTCTCTGCAGCCGATATGAGGCCCTGATATAATTCCTGTAGTTTTTGCCCCAGCTGTTTTTGAGTATACAGCCCAAAACTAAGAGCCTCCCCCCCTAAAAGCGGCTTTAAAAGCACCCCACACAAAACCAGTCTCAGTGCTCCCCCTATTAATACGAAAAAAAGCAATGATCCAATCCTTTATATATGCAAAAATAATTTGATCCAAAAGCAGTTTCCGATCAAAAGAAAACCCCCTAGGCTTAGTTGCTACACCAATGCCAGATATAGTTAAAACAACCGGACCATGATTCGATGTAACCCTTAGATAGACCTGAATACACACACCCTTCAACAAATGTTGCGGAACAAAAAAGTAATCCAGCCTCACCAGCTTTTGGTGAGGACAGGAAAAAAAAGTGTATCCAGGATCAATACCCCTGAGTGAGGCCCACGAGTCAACCAAACCATGTGCGGAGATCAGTGATTGCAGTGCCTTAAACACTTTTAGTTTCCTACCAGTGTACTTATAGCTGTTATTACCCAATGTATTCGGAAGCAAATTTATGTTTAAATCGCCACATACAATTACGGGAGTTGGCCATACCGCCAGTTCAACATTGAGAAATTCTAAAATTGCTGCCTCATCTAAATTAGAGCCATATATGGAGCACAACGTAAATTTCAACGTCCCTACAACACACTCTGCTATTACCCATCTCCCAAGTCCATCCGTCAATATCCTGCCTGTATTACCAATATGTTTTTTGCAAAATTGCAACACCCCTAGATGTGCAAGCTTGCTTAGTACATGCCACTACGTTATACCCCAGCTCTGTTAAAAATTTCCGTTTAGCCCATACTATATGCGTCTCCTGAAGACACATGACATCCCAGCGAAGCATCTGAACCTCACTTGCAACCCGCTGCCTTTTATTAAGATTCAGTCCCCTAACATTCAGTGTGCCCAATCTGATACCCTAAACCGCCATCAATATCTACTATAGCACCATGGCGAAAGATCCTGCGCCTAATATACCAAACTTTCATACAATAAACAAAAATGTATTCATGTATTAACCCCTTGGCTGCTGGGGTAATTTTCCATCTGTGCTGGGGGGCGGGGCGCGCGCACAGCGCCCCGGTGCTCATGACGAGTTCAGCTCGTCATGAGCTACAGTGCTCCTGTGCTCATGACGAGCTGAGCTCGTCATGGCCACACCCGTTTCCTCAGAACGCTCAGCACAGCAGGGGAATTATCCCAGCGTGCAAGCGTTCTAATGGCCATGACGAGCTCAGCTCGTCATCAGCACATGAGCACCGTGGCTGATGACGAGCTGAGCTCGTCATCAGCATGGGAGGGGTTAATTTTTTTTTTTTTCCCCTGCCCCCTACCAACCCCCACCCCACCCACCCACCCAAACCTCCCCCCCACACCACCAAAACCTGGGGCGTAAGGACCATGTCCTCAGTGATGCGAGTGGTTGTACACCGCTTCCCCCCCCCCAGGCCCTTAACCGGACCGCCACCCGTCAACCGTCACCAGAAAATCTCTTCAAGTACAACATGATCCTCTTCCGGAATTATCTTTTTTTTTTTTAAACATAGTGTATACAATCAAGTATGAGATCAAAACATTACATTTATAGTCATATACCTTCCAGACTAATTAGCTTGATACCCTTATGACCAAATATTATATTCATATTATGCTCATGTATAAACTGGTACTATACCAGAAGAGGAAGAAAAAGAAAAAAAAACTGAAAACTGGGTGTTACAGAGTGAGAAAGCAAGTACAATATATTATTGACTACCCAGTGTCTTCAGAAAGTCTTGTGCCAGAATTTCCGATGTAAAATACCGTATTTGTTCTTTATAAATCACTTTTAACTTAGCAGGATTAAGGAGAAATGCCTGACCACTTTTGGCTTGAAAGGGTGAAATTAACTGCCTCAATTGCCACAATTGCCACCTTTGTTGCACAGTGGATGGACAAAAATCGGGACGTACAAAGAAATCACACCCTTTGCCAGACCGGCACCTATCCGGCCGCGCCAGGTCATAAATTGCCTCACGAAGTAAATAATTATTGAGACAAATTAAAATTGCTCTAGGCTGTGCATTTGCCTCTCCCCTGGAGTCCCCTTTTCTCCCATGTTGTACAAATGGAAATCTATGCACCCTAATGACCTCAGTTTCCCAATTCCAGTCTTTTAAGTCAGGAAAGGCCTCCTTAAAGACTTCAATAATAAACTTTCTCGCATCCTGTCCTTCTTTAGACTCAGCTATGGCCAAGACGCATAAATTATTGCGTCTTGCTCGGTTCTCCAAATCTGTTAGCTTCCATTCGACATCCGCCTTGGTCTTTTGTAGGGTTTCAATAGCCGACTGTTGTTTGACCAAAGAGTCCTCTGCGCCAGAAATGCGCTCTTCTACCTCCACTACCCTGGTTATTTCTGCATAGGACTTTACCATTCGACGTACAGTATTTTGCAGTCTCCGCACTGCTCTCTGTGTTCGCAAACCTTCTGCCTTTGTCTCAGCCCGATGGGCCATAATACTCTTATAGATTATGCACAGAGTAACCGCATCATCATCATATGGGTTGTTTAAGCAGAATGTTGCCGCCTGGCCCAGCGTCTCAGATGGTGTACCATCCCATCTAGGCTGGTCAAAAGGCGTCGTCAGCGCATGGGGGGAACTTACGCCAAGTTCCTGTGCTTTTCTCATGGTATCTTGATTCAGAGATTGCTCTAGGTCATCATCATCATCTTGTATTTCCTCATCATCCCCCCAGTCACCAACGGTGCTGGCGTTATCGTTCTCATTTTCGATATAATGTTCTGAGACTATTGATAGATCGGACATAGAATAGAATTTGCCCTCTGAACCAGCGGATTCAAAATTGTTTCCTTTATCCACAGAAGAGCCCATCCCATCTGTGCCTAAGGTAGCAGATTTAGCTAATCCCAAAGTTGATGGGCAGCTGCTCGGTACCACCAAACTATCAACAACCGTGTCTGTCCGGGAATTTGCCGCATTGCCCTTGTCTGCCGATGCAGCTGATAATATATTATCCGCTGAGACACAATTTACAAAGGGGGAATTTTGATTAGCCACTTTCGGATCTGCAAATGTTTTAGCTTTTGGCCCCGGTCTTTTATTAAAAAATTGCAGGTACAGTACGATTTTTAATAGACAGGTCTTGCTGCGTATCTTGCTGCGTGAGCCTGGTCTCGAGCACTGAGCAATTAGTCGTATTCCCATAGTTCACTTGCTCACCTGGTACCGGAGAGTTGCAAGCCTGCTCAGTTTGCCGGCGTCTAGTAGCACCATTTACACTTCCTCTGCCGTTGGACGCTTGCGAGGCAGTATCTGCAACCATATTCACAGCAATTGCAGCAACAGCCCCTCCACCATCCGTTATTGCTGCTCTGGTTGCTGAACTTGCTGCGGCAGTGCCACGAGTTTTGGCTCTCCTCCCTTTCGGAGCCATAGCGTACACCACTACCCAGCCGCAAGATCAGTATCAGCTGCTGCGGTCCGCTCCGCTCTGCAGACTCCGCAAGCCTGTTGCGCTGTTCTCCGCCCCCGCCCCCGCCCCGTAGTAGCAGCCGAGGACGCTGACTCCACACCGCGCCGGGACCCACAAACGCAGCAAGAACACAGCACGAAGGCACAGAAACGGCCACCACCGGACCAAGAAGGAATCAGCGCCTAGTCCAAACCCCGTTCTCAGGCCATATGAATCGGGTGAATCGGTACAGGTGAGGAGCCACGGGGAAGCGGTGAACAGGTCCCTCACACGGCCACTGCTGCGGCCACCATCTTGGTGACGCACGCTATTCAGGAAGCCTACAAAGGATTAGTGGTGAATTAAAA
This sequence comes from Lissotriton helveticus, assembly GCF_964261635.1. Classification (NCBI taxonomy): domain Eukaryota; kingdom Metazoa; phylum Chordata; class Amphibia; order Caudata; family Salamandridae; genus Lissotriton; species Lissotriton helveticus. Next base: position 72,593,723 of record NC_136070.1, read on the forward strand.
TGTTGAAATATGAAGTAATTTCAGTGGTGGATATTAGTCAGTTACTTGGAGTGAGAAGGATAGCCGAGGGATAAAAGGAGAAGAAAGATTTGCATTCATATAGCACTTGTTACCCCTGATGGGTGTTGAAGTGCTTTTCTGGTGAGTAGCACGCTACTCCAGAACCCATAAAGGATTACTGTTAAAAATTAGTGTAGTAAAAAAAACACACAAAAAAAAATGAAGTAATTTGAGTAGTGGATATGTTATTCAGTTATTTGGGTAGTATATTAGTATAGTTAAATATGGAATTTGAGAAGTGAACATGTTAGTCTGATAATTTCGATTGAAAAGGATAGTGGAGGGATAAAAGAGTGAAAGATTATTATTATTATTTTTTTTTAGGTTTTAGCAATAGGAGGAGGCTTTTGGATGAGTAAAAAGGAGTTTTGGAGGGGAGGACTCAGTGGATTGGGTATTGCTAAATGAGAAAAGGGCAGCATTTCTGGCCCTAGTCCCGACCAGTATTGAACAGGCTCAAACAGGTAACTGCCCTTGTCCTCTCCGCCCTTATCAGGCTCAAACAGGGAACTGCCCTTGTCCTCTCCGCCCTTAACAGGCTCAAACAGGGAACTGCCCTTGTCCGACCCGCCCTTCGCCTCGACGCCCTGGCTGAGACGCCCTAACCCTGGCCTTTTATAGCCCTAGTAATCAGGTGACCCCTTCAGCCAATGGGGTCCCTAGCCCTAACACTATCCAATCACAACACTAGCCCTAAAATCTATAACCAATAGGAGACCAGGACCTCACAGCCAATCTTAGCCCTAGTCCAAGCACCCAATCAGTTCAAAAACCCTGATCTCTACGTCCAATTAAGGCCCTAGCCCTACCAGTAGTCCCAAAACAAGTCCATGCAATCAATGTCACAGGTATCCTTAGTCCCTACTTCCAATAGAAAGCCTAACCCTACTCTAAGTCCCACACCTAGTCCAGCAACCAATCACACCAGAAGCCCTAATCGCTACTTCCAATTAAAGGTCTAAACCTAGCCCTAGTCCCGCCCTACTCCCAAAAACCAATAACATAGGAAGCCCTAGTCCCTACTTCCAATAGAAATCCTAACCCTAGCCTCAACCTTACAATGATTGAATCACAAACCCAGAAACCAATCAGAACCCTCAAATACCCAACCAATGAGGACATTAACCCTAATCCGGTAGAAACACCAGATACAACCACCAATCAATGTAGACATGTACCAACCACCAGCACACCATATAAGGTCCCAGCGACCTCAGACAAGGTTTGCTGGCCAGGGAGTTGGAAGCTGCTTCTCCTGTTCAGAATATCCTAGAAGACAGACAGGCTCAATCCACACTTTGGACTTCAGCAGGTAAGGTCCTCACTAACTTGAAATCTAACAATACTCTTTGAATAACACTTTACTCCCCCTGCTGGCCAAAAAACGAAGTGCACAGGCCCTAGTAAAACACAGTTTAAACAGCTCACAGAAGCACCCTCTGTGTAGAAAATCCCTCTTGCTGGGGGGGCGGGAGGCAGGGGGGCTGGTTTCACTGGCTTATGAACACAAAATGGTGGCTGGGAGTGCACTGTTTTAACATACAGGTCTTAGCACAGAGCAAAGGAGAAATTTGGAGGGAAAACAGAATTGTCACCAAGGAATGAGAGGGACAAACTACAGAGGTTGGACTGCAAATCCCACAATAAATGGAGGCAATCATGGGCAGGGAAACCCACTAGTTTAAAACACAACACAGGTGATAAAATATGCAATTACAGGCAGGCTAAAACTACAATTTTTAACTGTAACAACCACAGGCAAAGACAGTAAACACAGAAAGTGAAAATCGTTTTAAAACAACTTTTTGTCTTGAGAAGAGACAGAACTAGTCTGTCTCCTTACCACTTCCTGGAATCTGCTCACTGCAATCTGGGGCACAGGTAGGCTGCAACTCACAAGATGGAGGAGAATGATTTGGGGTGCACCCAGCAAGGCCATAAGGGGCCTGGGCTGGTGAGAGAGGAGGGTTCAGACCTGCCTGGTAGCTGAATAGCCAATGGTCTGCTGGCCTGGGGGTGGAGGCTGGGCAGCTGCTTCTCCTGTTCAGAATCTCAATCAGAACCCTCAAATACCCAACCAATGAGGACATTAACCCTAATCCGGTAGAAACACCAGATACAACCACCAATCAATGTAGACATGTACCAACCACCAGCACACCATATAAGGTCCCAGCGACCTCAGACAAGGTTTGCTGGCCAGGGAGTTGGAAGCTGCTCCTCCTGTTCAGAATATCCTAGAAGACAGACAGGCTCAATCCACACTTTGGACTTCAGCAGGTAAGGTCCTCACTAACTTGAAATCTAACAATACTCTTTGAATAAAACTTTACTCCCCCTGCTGGCCAAAAAACGAAGTGCACAGGCCCTAGTAAAACACAGTTTAAACAGCTCACAGAAGCACCCTCTGTGTAGAAAATCCCTCTTGCTGGGGGGGCGGGAGGCAGGGGGGCTGGTTTCACTGGCTTATGAACACAAAATGGTGGCTGGGAGTGCAATGTTTTAACATACAGGTCTTAGCCGAAGCAAAGGAGAAATTTGGAGGGAAAACAGAATTGTCACCAAGGAATGAGAGGGACAAACTACAGAGGTTGGACTGCAAATCCCACAATAAATGGAGGCAATCATGGGCAGGGAACCCCACTAGTTTAAAACACAACACAGGTGATAAAATATGCAATTACATGCAGGCTAAAACTAAAATGTTTAACTGTAACAACCACAGGCAAAGACAGTAAACACAGAAAGTGAAAATCGTTTTAAAACAACTTTTTGTCTTGGGAAGAGACAGAACTAGTCTGTCTCCTTACCACTTCCTGGAATCTGCTCACTGCAATCTGGGGCACAGGTAGGCTGCAACTCACAAGATGGAGGAGAATGATTTGGGGTGCACCCAGCAAGGCCTTAAGGGGCCTGGGCTGGTGAGAGAGGAGGGTTCAGACCTGCCTGGTAGCTGAATAGCCAATGGTCTGCTGGCCTGGGGGTGGAGGCTGGGCAGCTGCTTCTCCTGTTCAGAATCTCCTAGGAGACAGACAGGCTCAATCCACACGTTGCACTTCAGTAGGTAAGGGCCTCACTAACTTGAAATCTAACAATCAGGGCCGGACTGGCCGTAGCGGGCACCGCGCAATCCCCCGGTGCGCCGCACGGGTTGGGGGCCGTTTTGGGGCCCCTGGGGGCCGTTTTTGTTACAGGGCCGATTTTGCAGCATAGCTGCAAAATCGACCCTGTAACAAAATCGGCCGGAAACCGGCGCTGGCAAACAGCTTGGCGGCACCCACAACCCCCCGGGGAGAGGGGGGCCGACGAGCACTTTGCCAGGGCTGGTTTTGGTTCCCAGTCCGGCCCTTAGTAACAATACTGTTTGAATAAAACTTTACTCTCCCTGCTGTCCAAAAAACGAAGTGCACATGCCCTAGTAAAACACAGTTTAAACAGCTCACAGAAGCACCCTCTGATATAGAAAATCCATGTTGCTGGGGGGGACGCAGGGGGCTGGATTCACTGGCTTGTGAACACAAAATGGTAAATGTAAATGTAAATGTAGTTGAGCTTATATAGCGCACAGCTACCCGCAGTGGGTGTCCCGGCGCTTGCTTAGGGAACCCGTCCTGGAATTCCCCTGTGAGATAGCAGGGTATCCACAAGGTGAAAGTCAGGCATCCCGCCGTGAGGGGCCGTTGTGGAGATTAAGCAAGCTATTGCCCAGAGTCGCAGACTGTGAACCCGTGAGTCGAGGAGGCACCGGGGCGAGAATTATCGAGTCTGTGGAATTTTTAGCCCAAAACCCGCCGAGACGGGGAATTGAACCCTGGTCCAGGACCGATCTCAGCTTCCGGGTCTGCTGCCTCTAACCCCTGAGCCACACTTCTCCAATGGTGGCTGGGAGTTTTAACATACAGGTCTTAGCACAGAGCAAAAGAGAAATTTGGAGGGGAAACAGAATTGTCACCAAGGAATGAGAGGGACAAACTACAGAGGTTGGACTGCAAATCCCACAATTCAACACTCTAAATGGAGGCAATCATGGGGAGGGAAAACCACTAGTTTAAAATACAACACAGGTGATAAAATATGCAATTATAGGCAGGCTAAAACTACAATTTATAACTGTAACAACCACAGGCAAAGACAGTAAACACAGTAAGTGAAAATCGTTTTTTAAACAATGTGCATACTCCTGTACATATGATGAGAGGGTTTGGTTCAGACCTATTATTATTATTATTATTATTAAAGGCAATTTGTATGGCGCAACTAAGCCCAATGGGCGTCAAGGCGCATAACCAAACAGTAACAGCTGTTAAAAATACCACTATGCAGCTGTACAACTATTACAGTTATACAACTATTGCAGTTATACAGCTATTGTACAGCTATTGCGGGTAAGCCTTGACGAAATACCAGGTTTTAAGGGCCTTTTTAAAAGAGGAGAGAGAGGACTGTGTCTTGATATCTTGGGGGAGAGAATTCCACAACTTAGGTGCAACAATTGAAAATGCCCTATCTCCCCATCGTGCTCTTTTGGCTCTAGGGACAACCAGCAGATTTAGCTCAGCAGATCTAAGCGCTCTCCCCGGCTGGTAGGGAGTAAGCAAGGCGCTTAACGGATGCGTAGATCTTTCTGATAGAGCTCTATAGGCTAAACAGAGAATTTTAAAGGAAATCCTCAATTGAATAGGGAGCCAGTGAAGGGTCCTTCTGGCCATAGTGGCAGATGAAGTATTTGGGAGTGCTAGGACAAAACGGGCCGCAGCATTTTGGACAATTTGTAGTCGCTGGGTGAGCCCTTTGTTGGCATCTGCATATAATACATTGCAGTAATCCAACCTCGAGCCCACCAGTGCTACTACTATCTGCTTCCGTGCTGGGAGAGAGAGATAATGAAGAATTCTCCTGAGTATTTTTATAACTCCCCAGCAGGTAGCAACCGTGCGATTAACCTGTAGGGTCATAGACAGCGAGGTGTCAAAGATAACGCCGAGATTCCTGGCTGACTGGGAAGGAGATGGACAAGTTCCCAGCGTAGACGGCCACCACTCAGTAGACCAAATATCCTGGTCCTTGCCAAAGACCAGGATCTCTGTTTTATCGCCGTTCAACTTCAGAAAATTCTGAAGCATCCAGTCAGACACCGTCTGCATACAGGTTCTGAAGTTGGCGGCAGATGTAGATACTGAGTGGGCTAATGACACCATAATTTGAGTGTCATCGGCGTATGACACCACTTCCATCCCCTGAGATTTTACTAACCTCGCAAGGGGTGCAACATAAATGTTAAATAGGGTCGGACTCAAGGCCGACCCTTGGGGCACCCCACATTGCAAGGATTTGACAGGGGATAGAAATTCGCCGAGTTTGACTCTCTGCTCTCTATGTTGTAGAAAAGAGTGCAGGAGGTTAAGAGCCACACCTGAGATCCCTGCCTCCCTCAACCGAGATGTTAAGATAGAAGGAGACAGGGTATCAAATGCTGCGGTAAGGTCCAAAAGGACAAGTACCGTAGTATGTCCAGCATCTACCTTCATACGGATATTATTTACCACCATGGTCAGCGCAGACTCCGTACTATGGACTTTACGAAAGCCATGTTGGGACCTATCAAGATACCCAGATGAGTCTAGAAAAGTGGAAAGATGACAATTAAGATAAGACTCTAGTATTTTTGCGGGAGCGGGTAACAGCGAAATAGGTCTGAAATTTTTCAGCTGTTCCGGGTCCAGCGTGGGTTTCTTGAGTAATGGCTTAACTATCGCCCTTTTCCACACTAAGGGGAAGATACCTTGGGTGATAGATCCATTCATCACCTCTAGCAGAGGTGGCAACAAAGTGGCTCTGCAATCCTTCAGGATTTTCAGAGGACATGGATCCAGAGGGGATGAGGATTTAATCCTATCAAGAATATTATCAAGTTTTTCCAAAGTAAGGGGCGGAAAATCCGTTAAGGTGTTAACATGGTCAGTCGACCAGGCTTCCAGACTCTTCAGATTTTGATAAGAGGAAGCATCCATCCTAATTCTTTGCATTTCCAGAGCCGTATAGATATCATCAATCTTCTTATAGAAGAACTCTGATATATTATTACAAAGCTCCTGTGAGCCAACTACTGGATCCGGAACCTGAAGAGTACAAAGTGAGTCCACGATCTTAAATATCTCACTAGAAGAAGTAAGAGAGGTAGTGAGATTAGTGAAATATAGCTGTTTTTCTTTAATGACCGAGGACTTATAGTCAGCTAGCAATTTCTTATGTAGTTCCCTATCCTGTGGATCCCAGTTTTTTCTCCATTTCCTCTCTTGTCTTCTGCATCCCTGTCGTAGAGATCTAAGAGATTCCGTAAACCAGGGAGCAGTAGGTTTACGGCGCGCGGAGTATCTATAGGACAAGGGAGCTAGTTCATCCACCGCCCTGGAGATCGAATCAGAAAATAATTCGGCTCCTTTGTCCACATCCCCTGAGGCAGAGTAGCTGCCCTTGTGTATAAATGGTGCAACAGCATCATTCGTAAAATTTTTGAAGCTCCTCTTTGGCCCTCTAGTGAAGGTGCAAGGGTCGGTCTTTCCTTCCAAATAATAAGTCATCTGAAAAGGAATGGCAAGATGATCAGACCATACTAAAGATATCGGCGTGTCTACCTCTCTATCTGTTGGTCTGTTCTACTGTTATAGCACACCCAGAGGTTCAGAGGGGGGTCCATCGGGATCCGTTGGCCGCTCCGGTGCCAGTGACTCTCTAAGGATCCGGTAATGGATCCGGAACAACGCCAGTCATGCCACTATGACCTTCCTCGGCCCCTACGCTTAGACTCCCGACACGACCGTCGCCTCCCGGCGACGGCAGTCCCATTCTTATCCCCAATGACCGGAAGCCAAATTGGTGCCTTCTGACGCTGATTCCGGCACTGATAGCACCCATGGGTCTATGGTCTGTTCCTTTTCCTCATTTTGAAGGGCTAGGAATGGTGGAAGATTGGGCGGGGTCGCTAGGACCTTTACAGGATAAGCTTCAATATGAAATAGACTGGTATGAGGATTTGGGTGAGGCCAGTGGACTGGATACCTCTTCAGATTCTGGCCTTCTGTATTTTTCCCTTACCATAGCTACGGAGGAGGGAGCTTTATATGCCATGGTGGTGAGAAAGGCAGCTGAGGTCCTGGACCTTAAGCTACCTTCGGTGGAAGTCATGACGAACATCTTGACGGAGGTCTCACAGCCGGATTTTCCTCCTTGGAACCCATCCTGCCATTCATCGAGGCCTTGATAACTGATGTCCTTCTGGAAACCTGGTCCAAGCCCAGTACAGGGGCTCCTGTGAATAGGACAATCGCCCGTCGACATTGCCTTGCACTGGGCGACCCAAATGTCCTCACCAACCACCCTACCCCCAAGAGCTTGTTGGTCTAAACCTCTACCTCACAAGGCAAATTCCCTTACACACCCCTGCACAGGGAATCCAAGAGGCTGGATAGCCGGGGTAGGAAAATCTTTTCTTCTGCCAGCCTCACATTGTGGTCGGTGAACACCGTATGCCTATTGGGCCGTGATTCCCACTCCCTGTGGGAGAAGATTGTGCAAGGGCTGCCACAGGTACCGGAGGATTCCTGGGCCATCCTCTCTCAAGCGGTATCAGATGGGGGGATGCAGCAAAGTTTGCCAGTCATTGTGGCCTTGACACAATGACTCGATGGCCAGAGCGATCTCATCAACGGTTTTTGTTCTACGCCACGCCTGACTGAGAACTTCTGGCTTTTCTGTGGACATCCAGGCTTGCCTCACGGACATGCAATTTGATGGCACCTGTCTCTTCAGAGACAAAGCAGACATGGCCCTAGAGAGCTTCAAGGACTCACGGTCTACAGCCAAGTCCTTGGGCCCCTTCAGCTGCGCAGATCGGTGTGCCAGTCTTCCCCCATCTCGACGACTGGTAGTTGGAGATGGGTTCACCCCAGTCTGGAGGTGGAAGACGACAGCCTGGGGCGAACCTTATGTATTTGCTTGGGTTCTCAAATAACTTGCCGAAGGAACACCTGACTCCCTCTCGGACACTTCTTTTTATTGGAGCTGTTCTGGATACAGTGCAGTTTCGGACCTATCCCTCTGAACGGCGAGTCCAGGATATTCAAGCTATGATACGATGTTTCAGCCTTCAGCCTGGATTTCAGTGAGAATGACTCGTAGGCTGCTGAGCCTCATGGCTGCTGCATCCTGCTTGTGACTCATGCCAGATGGCATATGTAGGCTCTGCAGTGGGACTTGAAGTTCCAGTGGGTGACGCATCAGGGGAATCTCTCCGACTGGTCCAGATCTCATAGTGAACTGCACAGGACCTGCAGTGCTGGTTAACAGACCGCAATTGGGTCAGAGGCAGACCCCTCTCCCTTCCTCAACCAGACCACACAGTAGTAACAGATGCACACTCCTGGGATGGAGCGGCCATCTGGGAGAGGTGGAGATCAGAGGACTGTGGTCTCTGTGAGAATCCAGACTCAATATAAAATTACTGGAGCTTTGAGCAATTTACTTGGCATTGAATGCCTTTCTTTCTTCAATCAAGGGAAAGCTGGTTCAAGTGTTCACGGACAACACCACAGCGATGTGGTACTGCAACAAACAGGGCAGGGTGGGGTCATGAACCATATGTCAGGAGGCTCAGCGGCTCTGGACATGGCTGGAACAGCAGGGCATTTCCCCGGTGGTTCAACACCTGGCAGGTTCTCTGAACGCCGGGTCGGACAAACTCCGCCTAGTGGATCACAAATGGCTTCTCCATCCAGAGGTGGAGCAAGGTCTCTTTCATCAGTAGAGAGAGCCTTGGTTAGATCTGTTTGCCTCAGGCGAGAATGCGCAATGTCAGCAGTACTGCGTGCAGGAGTTTCCAAAGCATCAGTCGCTCTGCGACACTTGATGTCTTGAGTGGAGCTAAGGCCTCCAGTACGCTTTTCCACCAATACCACTTCTGTCCATATTGTTCAACAAGATCAGGAGCGACCAGACCCAAGTCATTCTTGTGGCTCAGGACTGGGCATGGAGAGTCTGGCAAGCTGAGCTTCTCCAATTGAGCATCGATCCGCCGATCAGGCTTCCTCTTCGGTAGGAGCTTTTGTGTCGCATGGGGAGGGTCCTCTACCCGAACTTGTCAAGTATACACCTTCTAGCATGGAGATTGAGAAGCAGTTGACAGCATTTGACCTTCGAAGTTGTAATATTATTTTAGCAGCCAGGCATCCTTCTAACAAGACCGTGTACACTTGCAGTTGGCTCAAATTTGTAAAATATTGTACAGAAAGATCTATTGATCCTCTTTCTGCTCCCTCTCTGAAGTCCTTTATATATTTGCCCATCAAGGCTCTGCTCTGGGCACTCTCAAAGGGTACATTTCTGCCCAGTCTGCCTTCTTGAGGCTGCCAGACCAACCCTCTTTATTTAAATCCTCTACTGTAAATAGATTTCTTATGGGGCTTCTACATATGTTTCCACCTGCCCCTTTCATCATACCTCTTTGGAACCTTAATTTCGTTCTCACCTTCCTCGTGTGTGCTCCATTCAAACATCTACACAACTGCCCCCTTCAGCTGCTTAATATCAAAACAGCCTTTTTAGTGGCAATAACGTCTGCCAGGAGGGTGAGCGAATTTCAGGCTTTCTCATCTAATCCTCCTTACCTGACCATCTACTCTGATAAGTTGGTGCTTCGCACTAGGGCCTGTTTCTTACTGAAAATACTAACCCCATTCCACGTGGGGCAATCTTTCACCTTGCCCACTTTCTACGCTCCACTGCACCCCTCTAAAGAAGAGGGTCTGCTCCACTGTGTGGACCCTAAAAAGCGTTGCCGTTCTACCTTGACCGCGCAAAAAAATACCAGGAGGATCACCAACTCTTCATGGGCTACGTGGGTGTGAAGAAAGGTTGTGCGGTGCAGGAAAGGATGGTCTCTCATTGGTTCGTCCTTTGCATTAAAATCTGCTATGCTCTGGCCAAAAAGTAGCCTCCTGAAGGCTTAAGAGCTAAGGCTGCTACCATGGCATTGCAAATGGAGTTCCAGCCCTCGACATTTGTCAGGCAGCAATGTGGGCATCTCTGCACATGTTCACCCAGCACTAATGCATGAACAGACAAAACTGCAGGGACAGCTTTTTTAGCTGCTTTGTCCTGCAGGACTTCCTGGTCTCAACTTATCTGCAGTCCCTCCTCCGGGAATGGTATTGCTTGGGTATCTATTCAAAGGTAGGGAATCTGTGGCTAGATGTCTCTATCAGATGGACAAGTTGCTTACTTGTCCATCTAATCTCCCTAATCTGGTATAGACATGATCTAGCCTCATATTCCTTACTACCCCATCCATCATCCCTGTACTGTGGACAGGTTTTTAGGGTCAGGGCTGTTCCCCCAGTTGTTCAAAGCACACCAATGTCAGTGCACGTCATGGCTCTGTGCTTCTGGCATAGAAAGTCATGAAAGTAACTGATGTCAGGGCGCCGAGGTGGCACCTATATAGGTGACGCAGAGGTCACAACGGCAGACATGACGTCTACAACATCACGCGGAGTCGTCCGATGCCACCACCAGCACGCAAGGGTATTACTCAAAGATCCAGTCTGACGCCTGGGAAATTCAAAGGAAAGGAATCTGCGGCTAGCTCATGTCTCTACCAGATAAGCTGTTACCGAAGGTAAGTAACTTGCCCTTCAAAGCCAGGTTTGGTGGGCCAGTAATGTGCTTAGTGAATAGATTTTACTCTTTTCTCTAAATCATCCATATGTATTTCAAATATGCCTCTATGCAAAAGTAATGCAAAGCCAACAGAAAACAATAAAAAACATATTTTCCTTCGATGTGCATTCTTGCTAAAAAAGTGTTTATAACTGTTCTAGATACACCTAACTGCAAGGAAGCTCTCATACATTACTTTTAATATAATCAATGAATATTTTTTTAATTTAACATTTATAGGTTTAAATCATTTTATTCCAAAAGTTTACAAAATGATCAACTAGTACAATATTCTACTTCATTAAACCCAGTTAGAAACTTCAAATCCGTTTTAGCACAGAAAAGGCTTGTGCAAATATAATATTATAAATAACGTTTTCTCTGTCTATCATACCCTGGTATGGTTTAAAAACACTGCTTCTTCCATGGGAGCATGGGGTAGTGGGGTGAGGGGTGAAATGAGATAAACTGAGAGACAACAGATATTTAGAGAGAACATCGCTGATTGAAGGACCAGCCTTTGCTTGGTATCAACATCTCTCCTTCCATCTCCATAAACAACTTCCTATCCCCACACCAGACCTAACCCATGTCCCACATCTCCCCAACACTGTCACCAACAACTCTTTTTCACTTTAATCTGTTATCCATATGTAACCCCTCGAGAAACACCTCAGCAAAGTCTGTCTGCCCATACACATATCACTTCCCATCATGTTCCACTCACAGTGTAATAGAGAAGGCAACTATGATCATGAGCCCCAGTATCACAGTTGCTTTCATGTCCTCCATCCATGTTCTTTCTCCAAAATGTCCCAGCATCAGGTCGCTCTTTTCCGCTGTACAGCTGCTCTTAAGATTTCATCTCTTCAGCCCTGTGTTGCACCACAATCATTACAGAGTCTACCATTATAGATGTTCTTTGTTGATGCCTTGTTGGCAGTCTTTACACTTACTGGTTCACTGATCTCCTGAAGCTGTAACAGATTATGGAGCTCAGCCTCCAACCATGTCAGTGAGAATTCAGAAAAAATGTGAGCTGGGACCCCAAACTCCTAGATGCTAGTACCCCTTCTTTAATCATTCAGCATCTCAATTCTTGCCTCAACTTTTAGCATGGCATCCGTGCCATGTTATTTAAATGAAGTTAGCTCTATCGCCTCTGTCCTTGCGGTTGAGATTACTAGGGTTCACTCTCTTTTCTCCATTTTCTCTGCTGTCCACTCCAAATCAAGTATGCACTGCAGTTTTAATTGTACTGGTCTTCTCTGTGATCCTCAGTGGGCCGCAATAGATTTCAATAAGACACACTCAATAAGACATACTCAGGGTACTGGTATCTGCTCATGTACACTCCCTTTAGTAGCTGTAGGGTATGGCTCAAGACGATGTACTGTCTCTTGCAAGACCTTTTATCACCTTACAATGGGCTTAGAGGCCACCCATTGCTTACCATTTGTTGGCTTTATTGTCATTTGCTTACTTAATATTCATCAGCTTCCGTGGGCTTTCTTTCCTCTTTGTTTGTCCCTCCCCTGGAGCATGGACGCATTACTATGTCCTCCATTGCTTGCTATTTCATACTTTTCTTTTTGTTTAAGCACTCTATGATAGTGCGTGTGTTTACCAGCTGTCTTTTTCATGTACATCTCCCCCTCTGTGTTCCTCCTCCACTTCCCTCCTGCCCACCCTTCATTGTCCGTGTGCTGCTTCAGCAACTCCTTTCCAATCTCTGTTAACCTTGTGCTTGCCCCAGCCCCTCTTACCCAGTCTCTGTTTTCTGTGTGATGCTCTTATTAAACCTGATTCAGATACTTTGAACCTCTGAGAGTGTTTGTCTTTATTTGGGAAGCATTGTTTGTGGTACTGCACAGTATCGTAATGTGCTAGCATAGTACAGTGGGACCTTTGCAACAGCTGGATCAACCTGCTGGATTCAGATTTTGAGCAAATTCCGTGTGGGTAATCCAGTCGAATACTCACGAGAGACCAGGTTTGATACATGTGTGCAGACATCCTGTTTAGTGAAGGCATGCACACTGAGCTTTGTGTCACTGCCTTCATCTCATTAGAAGTTGATAGCCTTGCGGTTAATGAACTGTATTGGAGCACCGAATTCCACCATCTTGATGGTGAGTGTAGTTTTTCCACCCTGTTTCGAAGTATGCCATGCTTAGGACTTTATTCACTTCCCTCCCTCTGGAGGTCAGCTGTCCATCCCTTGTTTTGGGGACTGGCACCATTTTTATTTCATATTCAACTCTATGGAAATCTTTGCTCCACTGCAGGAGTTGTACATTTTCAAATTTGTATGACAAACTTTCAATCTCCTGACTTCATTCTTGCAATTTTGTCCCTAGGTATTTTGACATTGACCGTCAGGCTGCAAGTGTTTTGTGCTGTAGAACACTTTTGACATGGTTGCTCCTGGCCACAAGTGACATTTATCTCATTTTCCCCGGAACTGCTTTCTCCAGTTTATGAATTCACATTTTTCGCACAACTTATTTCACAATCTCTTTAGCAGAAACGTTTGTGTGTTTTTTTTTTTAAAGAGGAAATATAATATCAGATAGAGTGATGTGCAGTGTGAGTCCCCTCAAAAATTTCTGCAAAACAAAGTGGATCCTCCTGTCCCTTGGAAAAGGTGTAAGGAGGAGCTCCTCACATACCTTGTTGCTAGTGATGTAAATAAAATGCTTGTGGAACATAGAAAGAGCATTCTTCTCCATTGTCTGGGCTCTGAGAAACACAACATTTTCAAAACTCTACTTAAAGTAGACGCATGGGAAGACGAGTAGGGGTATGATGAGGTGAAATCTGAGATTAGGTTAGAGAACAGCTTTAAGCCAACTATAGGAATCAGAATTAAGATATATCATTTTTACACCAGGAGGCAAAAGCAGAGTAAAATATTTGATGAGTTTTTAATTGCTCTTAGAAGTCTATCCACCACATTAAAATTCTGGTGCTACTACTGATAAAACTTTAAGGTATCAACTTATGATGATTACCAATAGTAAACGATTTCAAGAATTCTTATGGGTAGTTAGTTATCCCACTCTGGAAGATGTTGTAGTGACATTTAAGGTTATAGAGCAGACTGCGACTTGGTTACGTGAAGTCCAGAAGGACAATCATGATAAAAAGGAAAATTGAATCTGCAGTTTGAGCAATAAACAATCTAGAACCGAACACACAAGAAATAAAATTACTCCAAGACTACGTGTTATCGCTACAGTAGTACTACCCACATTGAATTTTGTAAGGCAAAGGTCTTCAAACTTTTTTTGCTCTAAACTCCGCTAAGCAAGATATTTGTTTTTGTCAGAGCTCTTCCAAAATGTTATGTCATGGATTGGGGGAGCAGGAGAGATGCATCAAACAAAATCAGTAATTGACCCAAAAATAGCGCTACCCTTAATTGGGGTTTTGTGAAACAGCCCCTGTAAGAAAGTGGCTCTGTATATACTGCAACAAAGTAAGGTACAGTGTGCACAGAGCCCACAGTCCCCAGAGGTTTGGCAGAGGTTAAAGTTAGATATAACCTTACTCTCTACAGTGGTAGCTTGGTCGAGCAGTAAGGCAGTATCACAGGACAGTGTGAAGCATGTGTTGTACACACTCAATCAGCAAATGGTCTCACAGGCTCAATAATTGACCTCTAGGCCAATTGTTTTGTATATAAAAATATATTGTTGTTTTATTTTAGAACCACGAGTAGGTAGAAAAATACTTTCTCAGAATGAGTTGCTACAGTTGAATACTTTCAATGAGCAATAGACTTTTAAATTTAATAGATACAGTTGTTGCAATGTGCAACACAAGTTAAACACAATCATAACATTGAGCTCAATGGGGATTTTAAGTTAAATGCAATAACAGTTACTTTACGTAGGTATTTCTTACACAGGGCTGGATCCTGGATTCAGCCCTGGTGCATCTCCTGTAAACAGTTGAAAGAAATCGTTTTTGTTACACAGGTGATTTTTAAGTAATATTTGTATATTTAAAAAATCGACACTTAGAAGAATTTCCGGCAAAAACCAGCCAATGTTATCCTACGGAGGAAAATCAAGTTATCGGAAAATCACAGTTGTAATTACTTTTTAGGGCCAGTGCTGGGCACAAAGATCCAGCACTGGGATCTCTCCTGGTAACGGGTGAGTATTTTCGTTTTCGTTGATCGGTTGATTTTTAGTGAATATTTTAAAGTTTCAAAACTTGACACTTTGAAGAATTTCCATGTGAAAACCAGTCAATGTTACCCTATGGAGAAAATGCAAGTCATCGGCTTTCAGGTAAATACTTGACTGGCTGAGTTAAGGTTCTGGGGGTAGACTTAGGGGTCTCCCAGGGTCAGATAGGTACAGTTGTTACACCCTCAGCGGCACAGGGGGAGGCAGTTGCAGATAGAGTAGGCCCAATGTTAGCCTATGGCGGGTAGGGGGCCTTTGGTTGGTGGCTGCTAGCAGGCAGACCACGCGGCTGTGGGAGCTTAGCTCCTGGTCACTTACACAGGGCAAGTGGGGAAGTAGAGTAGAACAGATAATGCACTTCCAGGGGCACTCGGGCGGCTGGGTGCAGGGTGCTTTTGAGCCGTCGGGGTTTCAATGGGAAAACTGCAAGACAAACAAAGGCTGCAAGCTCGGGACGGAGATTCTTCAGGTGCGATCACCACTTTGAGAGGTAAGTTGGGGAGCTGTAGGTTAGGTAGACACCCAGAAGTAGGGCACAGGGGGCCATGGGGCGCCGGGTGCAGGGGTGTCTTTTGGCGTCGGGAAATTTTACCCTCAGCTGGTCGCGGTTGGAGGGGTCCCTGGTTGTGAGGCTGCAGGCGTCGTCAGGAGCGTTGTGGAGGATCCTTGGGTGCTGGATTCGTGGTTACAATCGCCCGGGGGACATCCTCATGGTCTTTGTTCACTCAGGCACAGGCCAGGCTCGGAGGGTGCGGAGTGCGCTGGATTCGCGGTTCCTGGCTGGCACCAGGGGTTGTAGATCTTTGAGCAGAACCACTGCTCGTGGGAGTCCCAGTCTTTGGATGAGCAAGGCAGTCCGGTCGTCCGGGGTTTTCGAGGTTCCTGACCACAGGAGACGCCTGGGGCAAAAGCAGGTTTGAGAATTGACAGGCCTGTAGGGCTGGGGCCAAGTCAGTTTGTGTCGGCCTCGGGTTCGCAGCTGCACGGCTGGTCTTCTTTCTTCTTGTAGTTTTGGAATCGGGGTCTGAGGAAGGAAAGTTCAGGGTGCCCCTAAATACTAACTTTAGGGGCGTTACAGGTAGGGGTAGGCCAGGGACCAATGGTTCCCTTCCCTGGGGTGAGTACACCCCCTATCCTGCCACTCTCCAGTGGGAGAGGAGCAGGAACCTGTCTTTGATTGGGTAGGGCTCACCATCTGCAAAATGGCGAGAGCCCGGAGTTGTGCTTAACCTCGCCTCCCCCACCTGAGGGGTGGGGTTTGTAGAGGCTGGCACACCCCCTTTCCTCACTTAGGTTTTCCCGCCAGAGTGGAGGTCAGAACCGGTGGAGGTCAGTTGCTGAGTAAAGCAAGTGGCCTGGAGAAGCTCACAAAGGCGGCATGCCTTTGAAGCTTCCCCTGCCCATCCTGGGGGAGGAGGCTTAGCACCTCGCCCCAGGATGTGCATTGTTGCAGACCCACGAGAGCGGATGGCTCTCTACCCAGGGGTCCAGCAACATGTCTGATGGGTGGCAGCCTAGGCAGTCTCTCAGTCAGGACGCTGGTTAGGAGGCAACTCTAAGTTGCCCTCTGTCGTGCATCGTACATTAAATCCCACACTGGCATCAGTGTGGATTTAATGTGCTGAGAAGTTTGATACCAAACTTCTCAGTCTTCAGTCCAGTCATCATGGTGCTGTGGAGTTCGTAATGTCGACCTCCCAGCACCATATACTTTTAATGGTAACACTGCACTTACGGTGCCCAGGAATGGACCTGGGTGCTGTAGGGGTACAGGGCTCATGCACCTGTACCCACACCACTGGCATAGGGCACCTAGCTAGAGGGGTGACTGAGGTATGCCAGGGTAGTGTTTTGTGGGCATGGCACACAGGGATGTGTGCCATGTCGACTCTTTGTTTTGTTCTGCACCCAGACACTCAGCCTGCAAAGGCAGTGTGTGTGTGTCAGGACACTCTAAGGGTGGCACAATAAGTGCTGCAGTCCTTAGGGGCCTTCTCTGGTCACAGTGCCCTGGGTACCTAGGGTACCATTTACCAGGGCTGACATGTGGCCAGAGATGCCAATTGGGTTTAGGCTTCAATACAGTTTTTAGTAAAGGAACACAGGCCCTGTGTACCTGATTGGCAGGAGCCCAGGGCACACTCAGTCAAAGTACATCAGCAATTCAGCAAAAAGTGGGGGTATACCATGCAAGAAAGATGGCACTTTCTCATACACCCCACGCTCTTGTGACCCCCAATGCAACTACACCTGTTGCACTAATGATAACTTAAGCCTTGAGTAGCAGGCTATAACCTCTGCCTCTTTCACCCCTTCCCCTGTCTTGCCTGACAATCTTGCTACAGGCTCTCTGTCCCTTTCAAGAGAAAAAAAGGTCTCCCACATGTCCCCCTTTTTTCTGCAAGGGTGCCCTCGGTCCTAATGCTAGAAAGCAAAATAAGCTGCCATGCCACTTTTTAGGTCTCGTGACCTACAATGCGCGCAAGCGCATTGAGGGAGCGAGAATTCAAGTGCTCAAAATCCTCGTGAAACCACGGGCTTCGTTCCTGCGGTTTTCTTGAAATTCACGTGAATCACGTGAGCAAACAAGCATGCGCATTCACGGCCGCACAGCACATCAAAGGGCTTCGCCCAGCGTGCGCTCTGCGGCTTCTCCTCCCCTAATTGAATCATGGCCGGCCGCAGGCCGGCCGTACTTTCAGTTTCCCACACGTTCTATTTATTCTCTCACCCATCGTCTCACGTCCTCTCTTTGCTTCCCGTTGTCCCATCTATCATTTGTTCGTTCTATCACTTCCTCGCGTTTTCTTTTCTCTTTCTCATCTTTTCTCTACTCCTCCTTCATCGTCCCCTTATTCATTGTCTCACTGTCCTTTGTGTCTTTGCCTCCAGCTCCTGTGTTCCTTGGCCCCTCTTTTACATCAGCCCCTCAGTCCTTTCTCCTTAATTTACCCCACACGTTCTATTTATTCTCTCACCCATCGTCATTCTCTTCTCACAGTGAACCCGTGAGCCTTTCCTCCGGTTTGTTCTCGCGCCCGCGCCAAGAGACACCACGTTCAGAATACAGGAAGAGAGCAAACACCCCTGCCAGGTCCTAGTTGTTTATTCTCACTCTCATACCACAGCACTCCCCCCACACCCCCCGCCTCCGACACTGGTCCCAGCCACCATGAGCCAAATCTGAGACTTACCACGCTGTGTCAGGCCTAGAGGAACAGAAGGCCCACGGGCTTCCGGGAAACTATGACGCAGCGGCGCCATCCGCCTCCTTTCTCCCTCCCCTGCGGCCGGCCGTACTTTCAGTTTCCCGGCCGGCCGCTCTTAACGCTTGTTTCTCTTCATACGCATTGTCCTCTCTTTTGCCTCCTCTGCCCGTTTATCCTTTCTCTCAGCTACCCTTCGTGCGTCCTCTCTTTGCTTCCCGTTGTCCCATCTATCATTTGTTCGTTCTCTTGCTTATTGCTTTTCATTCCTGTTTTCTCAATGTTTTACTTTTTTCCAGTTGTCTCTTTCTTCTGTCTCTCTTTACTGCTTCTACCTCTCTCAGTCCAGGTTAAAGACTGACGATTATAATAAAATATAGTAGCTCCTAATGCAGTGACTCAATATATTCAGACGGCACTGTCGTCAACGAGAGGATGGAACTGCTAGAAGACACTCTCTCTGTGTCCTAGTTATTTGATACTAGCATGGCACTGTTCGCCAGAGCCTCGCACTGCAGGGAAAAGTTGACCCTGGGCCCTGCGCAAAACTGAAATTGCTGGAATTGTCTGAGCAGTTGGCATATGTGACATTGCCAAAGTCTTAGCGATCTGAAAGGGCACTGCTAAAAGGAGTTAACGCTGCTGTAACCAGGCGCGGCATGGTGCACTGCCAGGGAAGCAGCTGACACGCCGGGGGAGGGTGACTAGAGAGGGGTTGTTGGGCCATAACACCCGGCTGCCATACACTCAACACTAGCAGAAGGTCACAACACTTCACAGGGGCCTGCAGAAAAAGAGCGGAGAAGTGACGAGAATGCGCTGCGATTTGCGAACCCAGTATGACTATTAAACAATGGAAATGATACTTGCAAAGTGTGCACCTCTCGACCTCCAAGTCGCTACTGATGGGCTGTGTCAGAAAATAGGCCTAGAGCAAAAGTTGCCCTCATTAGTTAATCAGAGAGCGGAAAAAGTGGCCCATGTTGGCAAATTGTGACAGTTTCAACTTTTAAAGAAACCGAGTATAATGGTTTTGCAAGGTATGAGAACACATTAATTTGGGCTGGCTCCAGACAATGCTAGCTGAAATATCAGGGAAACCAAGAGTAACAAGCACTGGCGTTGCCAATAGGTCTCGCAGTAGGAAAGTTGGAGCTATTACAATTGCAAATAACAATGCCTTTTATTTTTGTTTTCTTTTTTAAAAATTAAAGGGCTTTGTCATTTACAAAACCAACAGCTCCAACTTTCCTACTGCGAGACCTATTGGCAACTGCAGTGCTTGTTTAAAGTGAGACTATCTTAATTATGATGTAGTGTGTCCCACAAACCCCTGGGCTGCAATGCTTCTACACCTGCTCCACTAATGATAGCTACTACCTTGCAATATGGGCTGTCTCCTCAGCCATTTGTTCAAAATAGGGCTCCCATCTTGCCACATGCCACTCCTGCCATCTCTCAGAGGCTAAACTAGGGTGTCTCCTCTGCTTCAATTCTCCCCTCCCTTGAGCCCTTACTCCGAGGCCGAAAGCAGTACTGGCATAGAAAGTGGGCACTGGGCCTTAATCCAAGCAAAGAAGGATAGTAAAACAGCCATGATTACAAATTAGTTGGCTCGTTCACAGGGCCCCGGAGCCGTTGTACCTGCAACACCAATGGTACTTTCTGCTCCTTTGTTAAAAAAAATCCCAACAACAACAATGGTTGACACAGGCTCTAATGGTAGCAAATACAATTTGCCTCCACTCAGCATAGTAAGACAAACATAATTGGGGTACAGTGGTCACTTACAGCCTTGGCCCAGTACCTGCTGCACTAATGATAGTGATCATCCTTTTAAAAAAAGTCCCTATATATCAACCCATTCTGAGAATGTTGTCCAAGTAGTGCTCCCTCTTCTGGACCACATTTTTACACTATCTATGAATCTTGCTCCTTTTCTATTTCTCCTGGGCCAATATTCTGAGACCCCAGGGGTTCAGAGAATTAGGGCTCTTCATCTTAATGCAACCCTGTTTGCTTCCTCCCTGCCAACCCCCAGACTCACTTTTTACAAACACAGCTGGCCCTGAATGGTTAATGCTAACCTTGAGGTGCCTTTTCCTGAATGTGAAGGCAGTAGTGGGTACAGAGACTAGAGGAGAGAAAGGCCTTGTAATTGATGGAGACCGTTAAAGCTTCATGGTGACAAAGAGTTCTTATTTTTAAGAGTAATGTACGGGTGTCATCAGCGGAGTTGAAGTAATTAATTCACTAAAATGTTTGCACTAGGTACAATCTCATTACTTATTAATAAAATATATATATATTGAAGGCACTTATTTCATCTCAAGCACTGCATCCTTTTGCAGCAGTCGAGCTTATACTGTGTGCAATAATATTTTAGAACGATGACTAAGGTTTTCACAATGCTTTCTATCACAGGATGGGACCTCATAGCTCTGCAAATCCTCAAGTTACTATTCCACAGTGCACCAACTAGGATTCAATTCTGTGCCTCTCTGGTCTCACTCACACAGCCCTGAGGTCTCACATTTCCCATCCATATTTTTTGGTACTTTTATTATATTGCGAACTTGAACTGAAGGTATTGGAGCTCTTTCCATGAGCACCAGTTACGTTACATGAGGTCACATTCATTTTTGTGGCTTGGGAGGTTAAGTGATTTAAAAAGAATCAATCAATCAATCATGTGTAGAGTGCACCACTCACCCGTGAGGGTCTCAAGGTGCTGCGGGGCGGGTAGCTGCTACTGTTCGAACAACCAGGTTTTGAGAAGTCTCCTGAAGGTCAGCAGGTCCTGGGTCTGTCGCAGGTGGATGGAGAGGGTATTCCATGTCTTGGCGGCGAGGTGGGCAAAGGATCTGTCACCTGTGGTCGTTCGGTGGATGCTTGGAACTGTGGCGAGGGTGAGATTAGCGGAGCGAAGTTGGCGGTTGGGAGTATAGAAGGTGAGTTGTTTGTTGAGGTAGGCTGGTGCGACATCGTGGAGTGCTTTGTGAGCGTGGGTGAGGAGCTTGAAGGTGATCCTCTTGTTGACGGGGAGCCAGTGTAGGTCCCTCAGGTGGACAGTGGTGTGGCTGTGGCGGGGGATGTTGAGGATGAGGCATGCGGAGGCGTTCTGTATGCGTTTAAGTCTCTTCTGGAGTTTAGCAGTGGTTCCCGCGTAAAGGGCATTGCCGTAGTCTAGCCTGCTGGTGACGAGGGCCTGGGTGACCGCACTTCTGGTTCCGATGGGGATCCATCTGTAGATCTTGTGAAGCATGCGGAGGGTGTTGAAGCAGGAGGAGGAGACAGCATTGACTTGCTGGGACATTGATAGAGATGAGTCCAGGATGAACCCCAAGTTGCTTGCGTGGTCGGTGGGTGTCGGCGCAGCTCCCAGCGAGGTCGGCCACCAGGAGTCAGCCCAGGCGGAGGGGGTGGAGCCGAGGATGAGGACCCCCGTCTTGTCCGAGTTCAGTGTCAGGCGACTGTTCTTCATCCATTCTGCGACGGCCTTCATTCCTTCGTGGAAGTTGGTTTTGGCGGTGGCGGGGTCTTTGGTGAGGGAGAGGATCAGCTGGGTGTCGTCGGCGTATGAGATGATGTTGAGGTTGTGCGATCGGACGATGTTGGCGAGCATTGTCATGGAGACATTGAAGAGGGTCGGGCTGAGGGATGATCCTTGGGGTATGCCGCAGGTGATCTTGGTGGCTTTGGATCGAAATGGAAGGAGGCAGACTCTCTGGGTTCTGTTGGTGAGGAAGGAGGTGAACCAGTCCAGGGCTTTGTCGCGGATCCCTTCGTTGTAGAGGCGTGTGCATAGGGTGTGGTGGCAGACGGTGTCGAAGGAGGCCGGGAGGTCCAGGAGGATGAGGGCCACAATTTTGCCATTGTCCAGCAGGATCCTGATATCGTCGGTGGCGGCAATGAGGGCAGTTTCGGTACTGTGGTTGCTGCAGAATCCGGACTGGGACAAGTCCAGGGTGTTGCTCTCTTCAAGGAAGCGGGTTAGTTGTCTGTTGACGATCTTCTCGATGACTTTTGCCAGGAACAGGAGCAGGGTGATGAGCCAGAAGTTCTTGAGTTCCTTTGGGTCTGCCTTGGGAATCTTGAGTAGGGCTTTGATCTCTGCGTGTTTCCAGCTTTCCGGGAAGGTGGCGGTCTCGAATGAGTTGTTGCAGATCTTTCGGAGTTGGGGTGCAATGATGGAGCTCGCTTTGTTGAAGATGTGGTGGGGGCAGGGGTCTGACGGTGAGCTGGAGTGGATGGTGTTCATGGTTGTGAGGGTGTCTTCGTCGTTAACGTGGTTCCAGGAGATCAGGAGATCAGGAGGCTGGTGTGATTGGGGGGCGATGAGTCAAAGGTGTCAGCGGCTGTCGGGGGGTCTGGGTGTTGAAGCTGTTGTGGATGTCTATGATCTTGCGGTGTAAGAAGGTAGCTAGAGAGTCACAGAGGTCTTGTGACGGCGGGATGTCGTTGGAGCTGAAGCTGAAGTTGGCGAGTTCCTTCACGATGTTGAAGAGCTCTTTGCGTTGGCATCGATGCATTAATGGAAGGAGGTCCTTTTGGCAGTTCAAATGAGTTGGTGGTGCCTGCAGCTGGCGTTCTTGAGGGCTGCGTGGTTGTCCAGTGTTTGCTTGTGGCGCCAGTTCTTCTTGAGTCTTCGACAGGTCTGCTTAGATTCCTGGAGGTCGAGGGTGAACCAGATGGCCCTTCTGTCTGTGCATTTGTTTGAGGGTTTCTTCGTCTGGGCAAGAGTGTTGGCGCAGTCGTTGATCCATTGCCTGAGGTTGCGGGCAGCTGTGTCGGTGTGTTCGGTTGTTGGGTCTCGCGCGAGGGTGGGGATTAGCTGGTCTTCGGTGACCTTGTTCCAGCTGCTGTGGGGGATTCTTTGCTGGTGGTTTTGTGCGTCGGTTTTCTCGAAGGAGAAGTGGATGCAGTGGTGGTCGGTCCAATGGAGTTCGGTGGTGTGGCTGCTGGCGGACAAAATGGGGTTGAGCGCGTGTCCAGCGGCGCGGGTGGATGTCGTGATGAGTTGTTTGAGACCGAGCTTGGCGAGGTTGTCCAGCAGTGTTCTCAAGGTGGAAGTTCAGGTCTCCGAGGAGGATGTAGTCTGTGGAGGCCAAGGCGTGCGAGCTGACGACATCTGTGATGGAGTCGCTGAACTCTGGCCGGGGTCCGGGGGGGTCTGTACATAAGGGTTCCTCTGAGGGTGGTGTTGGGATCGATGTGGATCTGGAAGTGCAGGTGGTCGGCGGTGCTGACGGTGTCTTCGGTGTTGGTCGAGGTTCTGAGGGTATTTCTGTGGACGATGGCGATTCCTTTTACTGGTCTGTTGGTGCGGTCCCTGCGGGTGATCTTGTAGCCATCCGTGATGGCTATGGCAACATTGGGTGCCGATGAGGTGTTCATCCAGGTCTCCGTCAGGAAAGCTATGTCCGGGGAGGATGAGTTGAGCAGGTCCCAAAGTTCGACGGCCTGCCTGTGGACGGAGCGGGTGTTGAGCAGTATGCATCTGAGATGGTCGTGGCCTGCCCTGGTGGGAGGGGCAGGACGTGCAGGTGTGCGCTGGCTGACGAAGCTGCAGTTTGCCACCTGCATGACGAGATTGGCTGAAGTCGAGGGGTGGAGTCAGGTGTACTTATTTGAAACAGGTGCAATAGTTTTCTGGTATTCCACACTGGCGTGCGAGAGAAGTAATGCAAACAAAGTGGTCCCAGGTACTAGAACAATTAAATCAAAATGCAATGATATCTCAAATAAATTCAGAAAGGATATAACAACATTGTTTTTAATCACAACGTGTACAATGATATTCAATAAAACACTATTCATAAAATCAATACTTAATCATAAATGCCCCTAGTAGAGAGGGAAGGGAAAGGTAGTGTATGGAAAGTGAAAGAGCTATACAAATGAACAAAACAGTGGTCACTATGACCTCAATAAAAAATTATTAGTAATCAATAAACACAGGCTAAAGATCACAATTCATAAATTAATCTAACAAACTCATGCCTCTCAAAACAAGATCACAAATGATAAATCTGGAGAAAGGCTGAGGATGGGTAAGAGTGTCGACGTTTCGACCCAAGTTGATGCAGGCATACGATGGAGCCTTGCTAGAGGGTCTTCATCAGAACAGGGACGTGTGACGGGCAATAGATCTAATCTGTAAACCACGATCGTTTGGTGGGAAAGGAATCCGCCACGTGGGTCCGGATCCTGTAATTGAAAGTCGAGCCGCTGACCCAGGAGGGGGGTGTCGCAGTATTGGTAACCCCAATGGTAAGTCTAACTGGTCAATTTGAGTTCTGAAATAGGGCAAATCCGCGACTTTCAAAGGGGTCTGAATTGTATAATGTGATTTCCCTAGGGTCGAAGTAAGGGCAGCCTCAGAACGGAGTCCAATTTCTTAAAGAGCAAGTTATCGGACTGTCCCGGGGGTCAGTTGAGCGTCTAGTAGCTTCGTGGAGATTGAAGTCTACGAGTATAAAATGGCCGCCTAAATCGGTCCGGTTCCTCAGAACGTGATTCCAGGGCTTTGACGGGGGTCCGTTCAATTTTAAATCTGTCCCTTTCCTCTCTACTAGGGGCATTTATGATTAAGTATTGATTTCATGAATAGTGTTTTATTGAATATCATTGTACACGTTGTGATTAAAAACAATGTTGTTATATCCTTTCTGAATTTATTTGAGATATCATTGCATTTTGATTTAATTGTTCTAGTACCTTGGGACCACTTTGTTTGCATCACTTATTCACCCAGGTCCCAGTGACTTATTGGGTTAACCCGTGTTTTTACGTGCGAGAGAAGTAGGCACATTTTGGAGAGAGAAAAGAAAGCAGTTTTATGAAGGTAAGACCGACTTTTGAACGGGATAGGTTTATGAGGATGAGTCAACAATGGGCACTGATAACATCAAGTTAGGGGTAATAAGGAAGGACGAATAAGGTTTCACCGGGTGTTTTGCGCATAGTTGCGCATTTAGAGGGAACACGTTCGGCAGCTAAGCACACTATTGATTGTTTGTTTTACTGTTTGATTTATTCAATGTGGTCTGAACATATAAACTAATGTCAATGTTTTAACATTTACAGTGAACCCCTGAAGAAGGGCTACAAATAGCCTGAAATGCATTGGGTTAATAAGATCCACTATCAAGAATATTGGATGTATATACCATGCCCTAGAAAAAGGCTTGGATAGGCATATCTTTAGTAGAAGAAACGTTTTTATATGTACACTGCCCCATATGTGACAGGAACTAAATTTGGTGAAAATCGACTGACTAATTGGAAAATATGGAATAAAATATAAGCATTGATTAAATCATGGAGTACTTTGGTGAATATATAACGGAGTAAGCTGTGGTAGGAGTGGAATGTTGCTCCAGTTTTCTTCATGTGTTCATATACACGAGGCACTTGGGCAGGCCACATTACCGAGGCTGCACACTTTAAGGGCTAAATAGTATCAAAGAAAGCTTGATGAAATCATGATAAATTTAAAGAAACATGGTGTGCATGAGGCAACCTTTTTTGAAGCTGCAGTTTCGGCAGGTGAAGGGTCCTTGGATGCGCTTCGGGGTGGCCTGGAAGCAGGTGGTTGAACGGCCGGCGTTGAATGCGTCGAGGAGGTTGCGTCGTAGCGGCGTCTGGTATCATGCCGTTCGCGGGGGCCAGAGGGTTTGGCGCCGGGCACGGTCCAGGCGCGGACGGGCACAGATGGGCTTGCGCTCCAAAGATATTTAACTTGCATTTATTTTTCCTTTCATTATTTGAAGGTTATTATATATGCAGTAACCTGAAGGCAAAAAATAACTAAATACTTACAGAATATTTTGTTCTTTTTAGCCCCCTTTTTGAACCTTCTACCAAGATTTCATCAAGGAAGCTACATATGGGGGTGGACAGGCCACTTTGCCGGAAGAACAAATACATTGTGAAGTTCAGAAATGCTCTGAAGCACATTCAACTTACAATGACCCCAGTGGGGATCATAATGTAGAAATGAGTAATAGTGATACAAGGAATAAATAGCACTGGAGGAGAGGAAGTTAATGAACCTCCTGTGTGTTCATCTAGGCAAGATTTGAATCACTTTGGGAACATAACGGTTATAATCTCCACTAACCTGTGGCGAAAGCTGGCTTGCTTGATGTGCAGAAAATGTACTCAGTAGGACACTTTGCAACAAACATTGAATTCAAAATGAGATCTTTGTGAATCAAAATATATGTGTCTCTGAAATGAGTTTGCGTTCTTGGTAGGAAGGAGAAAAGTATTTTTAAAATAATCCTTATCCCTTTTGCACCTTATCCATTTGTAACTGTTATGGAACCTGACATGAGCCTCCAAATTTTCAATTCCTTTGACAAAGTTTTCAACATGTAAAACTCAAAGATGGTGCAATGCCTGTAAAAAGAAAATGAAAGGAGTGTCCATTTATGTTTACATGGAGGTACAGACCTTGTTGGAAGATTTTCAAACAGAGGGTATCCTCTGAATTATTTCTTCCGTCGTCCAATTAAAGAAGATCAACTGTAAATTGTGCTTTTGTGTGGGTCTCAGGACAGCAATACTGACAAACCCCTGTTGCCAAAAATAATGGAAATGATTGTCCTCTAACACTTGCTTATCTCCAAATCAAATTGGCTGAATAATCTAGACAACTCACAGCATTCATAATGCCTTTTGGATTATTCCAGTACAGAAAGATACCATCCGGCCTTGTGTATGCAGCAGCCATGTTCCAATGTGCCATGTTTAACCTATTCAAAGTCTTGGATGACAAGGTGAAATGTTTCATGATGACATTTTGGTATTCACAAAGAGCGTTATAGAGCATGAAGACATTTTATGTAAAGTCTGCACCAGTTTTTCATACAATGGCATGGTACTTTCCCCTGAAAGTGCAGTTTTTCCCAAAATAGAAGTTGAATACCTGGGCCATTCCATTTCGACAAATTGTATTGTCCCAAAGGAGTCACTGGTCCAAGCAATCAAGAGTGCACCACTGCTTGACAACAGAGAAAAATTGTATAACCTTTATAGGGTTTTGTGAGTACTATGCCAAATTTGTAAAGAACTTTGGAACCATAATAAATCTTTGAGAAAACTCATGTAAAAGGGAAAAATTTGTGTGAAACAATAAACAACAAGAAGCATTTGAGTGTGTAGAGAGGAAAATTATTGTGGTACCTACCTCAAAACCATTATTTGTAAGGAAAATGTGTGTCATTACTGTTGATGCAAGGGCTCATGGGCTGTACTATCCAAAAGGTCATGAGGGAGGGAAAGGGTGGTGACGTATACTATAAGATCCTTAAATTAAACAGATTCATGATATGCTGTCAATGAACTGCTTGTTTGTGTATGGGCCACTAACCATTTCAGGCATTTCATCTAGGGTAACAAATTTGCTTTACAAACTGACCATAAGCCCTTGGAATACATGTTATCACTGGGAGGAGGTTTCACCTCTACTGCTCGCATAGCCAGACTGTGTTCATAGCTTCAAGAGTATCATTTTGATGTTGTTCCATGTTTGAAAGTTGTTTGTACTCTGCAATGTAGAGTGCTGTCTGAAGAATTATTGTTATCTGAAAATTCTAAAGATGAAGTACCTAACCGTCTTAAGAGATATACTCGGGAAGGGTGACCCTCCAGCAAGATTTCTGTTGGCCCAATGCATTCTTTCACCAGATTATCATCAGAAAGAAGTGTGGTAGATAACTTTGTTTTCTTCAACAATAAGTGTGTTACCCCAGAAGGTGTCTTGGATTTCATCTTGAATGGCTGTCACCAAGGGCATGTGGGTATGTTTGCCTTGAAATGGTTAACTAGGGACCCGTTTTGAGGCCCAGAATGGATGCTGAGGCTGGAAGTGTGATGCTTCTGTAAGGTGTTAAGAATTTTTTTAATGGCATTTCGCCCAAGTAATCTGTACAGTGGCCACAATTCGCTTGACTAAAGCTAGGTTTTGACATTGCTGGGATCCAAGAACTTCCCCACACACATGCAGTATGAGCTTGTTTTAATAGATTATCATTCAAAGTGACCCAAAGTCAGCTTTTGTTGACAGTATCAGACGTCTTAGAGTTCCTCAGGGAAGTTTTCAGCAAAGAAGACTTTCCTGAATCTCTTGGACTAACACACATGAAAACAATCATTTGTGACAGTAAAGCCCAGGAATGGATAAGCTGGAATATTATTTTTTGTAATGACAGGGTGGAATATGTGGGACAGTTGCGGTCGTGGTCTTCACTGGTGGCTGTGTTACTTGTACTTCTACATATAATAAACTGCTTTTACATATTCCAGACTACCTTCAAATTTGAACCTACACTAGAGCCTTAGATACTTAGGGTGATTCGGTGGTTGCCGCGTTTTTCACATCATTATGGATTTACTGCATTTGCAACATAATCCCTCACCTGCTGCATAATCTGCTGATTAAAAAAAAATAATTCTACTGGGTCAAAAGTTGCTAAAAAAGTGGCGGCACGTTACCGCATAGTGGAAAATCAGTCAGAAAGGTTGAATGGCCACCATTTAGTTGCTTATTGCTGGATCGGGATGTTGGAATGGTACTAAAGTAGGTGTAAACTCTACCTGCACAGTATTAACATGTACAAAAATGGCAAAATAATGAAATAATGCTATCTAAAAATGTGCCGCATTATTTTCTTTTCTTTTGTTGCGTAATTTAGTGACCCCCTGCCGCATAATCAGGCCCTTCCCCGCATAATTCCAGTAGCCATGTTTATGACCCACAATATAACAGGCAAATATAATGTTTTAATTGGTACCTCAAGAACAGTGATTTTGCCCGTCAGAGCCAAATTCATATATAGAAGGATTTTTTAAGTTTTCCAGACCTATGAAAGTTGCTAGGATCAACAAAGGATCCACCATCAATCAAGATGGTAAATGTTGGAATGTTAGAACGGTTGTCAAATGTTTTTAATTGTGTGCCGAGATTATGTTTGTGTGGATCCTGGAGAGGAACCTGATTATGATTACGAGCATGCACTGTGGATGGATGACAAGATTACCTTGCAGCGGAATCTCATCTGCAACTGTCTCCTTTGCACCTGTGGACAACTCAAGGATACTCAATAGTGTTTAATTGTGTTCCTACCACAGAATGCGTTTTTATTTCTCACAACTTGAGAGAGAGGTTGCTGCTAGCGTGCACCATGGCAAAAATAACACCAAAGAGTTACTAGGCAGTCTATACCTCGGAAATAACCCGGAGCGAATAATGTCACACAAAATGGTGGCTTAGATCGACTGAGCCCAGCACCAGATCCGATACACAGTCACAAAGCGCTGTTAGAAGCTGATGTAAGCTGCTGGGGGCTGTTGTGAAGCGGAGGGCGCACAGGGCAACAAAACGGTCCTGCATGATCAGGGGGTCAGAGATATCTTAAGCCCCTCTCTGTGATCTCCTATCAAAGGAAAGAAGAACCGAAAGTGAAACTCGCACGTTTTTTAGAGCTCTTTAGCTCCCGGTGTTAGGGAGGGGGGGTGCCTGACAGTGAGGAACAGCTACAAATGGCACCTCCCAGCATCCCACAACGCGCCAGCTCAAGCGGGCTGAAAACTTGTCTATCCGGTGGGGATGGGACAATGCACATTGCACACAGCAACTGTACCAGCGATAACGCATAGGAAAGTAACGGCCCATGCGGATGTGGCAGGAGTAAATGTATCAAAGGTTTTAATGTCTAATAGCTTAAATCCTTGGCTGATACCGCGTTGAATGCGAGCAGCGGAGAAAGACCTTCGGAACTTCAGGCGGTCTGAGATGCGGCAGTCACAGCTGTGGGTCATGGAGAACACGTCGGAACACGTATTATGTCGGCGTCTACGTGTGATTCTGCCTCCCCGAAAACTGATGTCATGAATGGCGTTAAGCGGCGCAGAAATACGGTTTCAATAACTGGTTAACTATGTATTGGTTGTTGCTGCCAAAGTTTGTACTTCCGGCGATCAGCGGACCCTCTCCGCAGCAGGATCGGGCACAAGAGCAGACGACATGCCGAGTGGCGCTTGGAAAGAGAAGAAAGACAGCTGTGCAGACTCGAGCCTTTTCGGACGTTCGAAGTTCCGTTACTGTGCTGCAGCTTTGGAGCGGGACAGTCTAATATCGCCAGAGGAAACCGTATTTTTAAAGGAAAATAGCAAACTTCAACATCGTCTCAAGTGTTCTGTTAAATTCCAGTTGCATCTTTATTTATTTATTTATTTAGGAAGTTTTCTATGGCGCTGTCAAGACCAGGAGGTAGCAGAGCGCTTTACAGTAATAGAATGACAAAAATCTGTATAAACATATACATAACATGAACATGAACATGAACATAACATATGTAAGGTATAAGCATTCAATGAATGACATTGTAAGCGGAACATGGGTGAGTTGCCGAGCTTCTTTGGTTATGGGATTCACTGTAGTCACATAGTTCAGGGGTTGCTTGCTGACCCCGGTTATCCACAGCCAAGGGAGCGGATCAGGAACAAGGATTTGAGTTGCCTTTTGAATTCCACAAAAGAAGGAATAGTTCTGATGTGCGGGGGGATGGAGTTCCAGATTTTGGGGGCGTTTCCAGTGAAGGAGCAGTCCGCTGTTCTTTTCTTTCTGGTTTTGGGTAGGATGAGCAGGAAGGAGTTAGAGCTTCTCAGATTCCTGGCTTGGCCTGCTTTTTTGAGTTTATTTGCCAGGTATTCGGGTTTGCCGGTATGGAGGGCTTTGTGGGTTAGGCAGGCCGTTCTGAAGTTACTACACATTTCTACTGGGAGCCATTTGAGTTCCTTGAGTGCTGGGGAGATGTGATCCGATTTTTTGATGCCGGTAATCATTCTATCTGCAGCATGTAGTGTTGTTTTTATCGGTGCAAAGTTCGATTTCGGGATGCCTGTTAGGATTGCGTTCCCATAGTCTAGTCTTGACAGTACCAGAGATTGAGTGGCCAGTTTGAAATCCTTGTTAGGAATGTAGGGTTTGATCTTGTTCAACAGTCTGAGGTTAAAGAAAGCACCTTTGGCTGCATTCTTTTTTTTTTTTTTGGGTTAAAGACTTTTATTGAGCAACAAAATCATGTTTACAGAAATGGGCCTACAACCGCACGGGCTGGCCGCTAAGATCGACGTACAATGTGTTAAAAACCAATGGTCGCCATGCCGGCGGTCAGGCACAAACAGGATACAAGATGTCGCCCACAATGTAAACAAAATAAGGCAATTTTCTTTTTTCAACACACCAAAATCAACAAACATCAAAAAAAGGCGAATGCGTAATAAGCAGAGTCAGCCCTGAAGGGAGGGGGGGGAACCCACTAATTCAGGAATACAAAACCACAATCAATAGGATAGGGCAAGGTGGGGGGACAGCGGGGAAGTCAATCAAATCAAAGGACAGAATACGAAATTTCAGGAACGCCAGCCTAGGGAGATAAGGTAACATCAGGGGCTTCCAGCAGTGGAGGAGCACAGATATCCCCGCGATAGGCGTTCCACTGACACCAGGTCTTCGTCCATGCCCTAGGTCTGCCCCTGGCTGTGTAAACAGTCTTTTCGCGGAACATAGACCAATCCATGTTTTCTTCCCACACAGAGACAGTGGGGGGCCTGTGTGAGCCCCAAAGTTGCGCTATGTCCCGCTTTGCAACCATATACCCCAGGGTCGCCCATCTGGTCTGGGCCACCGAATAGTCGGTAGGTTCCCACACGTTCAACAAGCATCTCCGGGCCTCCGGCACCAGGGCAACTCCAGTCACATCAGCCATCACCGCAAGCACCTCAGTCCAATAGGCAGCCACCCTCGGACACTCCCAGATAATGTGAAGAAACGTAGCACTCATCCCACACCCACGCTTGCATAGGCCATCCGGGGAAAAACCCATCGCAACCAAACGAGGACCAGTAACATACACCCGGTGGAGGATCTTGAGCTGAACCAGTCGGAGACGGGCAGGAATGGCGACCTCTTTCGGGGAAGATAGTGCCGACTGCCAATCCTCATCATCCAATTCCAGCCCGTCGCCGACCCATGCCTCTCTAAGTCGAATAAGCAAGTCAGCGCGATTGTGAATCAGCTTCTTATAAATCAAGGAGATAGTGCTATCAGGGAGATGACCATCCAGGATACGATCTTCGAGGGGGGAGGACTCGGGGATGGCTGCACCGGAAGTCAGAACAGAAGTGAGGGCATGACGGACCTGTAAATATCTAAAAAATTCTCTATCACTCAGGTCATAATCGTTCCGAAGGGCCTCGAAGGACTTCACCGCTCCATTCGCACACACGTCACCCACTCTACAGATTCCAATCATGTCCCAGCGGTCAAACCCCTTCGTCGTCCAGAGACATCCCAGACGCTCAGATGCATAAAGCGGAGTCGCCAGCGTCACTCGTTCATCCCACCCCAAGCTCACATTCGCAGCGCGCCATACACTAACCACAATCCTGGTCGGTCCCGTAAGGTGGCGCCCAGCCGACCTAGAATAAAGCGCTCTATTAAAATCCCCACCCGGCAGTTGGAGTCGGTCCATTTCAAAGGCCGGATCCGGACCCGGGGAATACATTGAGTGGTTAATGGCAGACAGCTGGGTAGCCCAATAATATCTTCTGATATCAGGAAGTGCTATGCCCCCGTCATACCAAGGGATGGTGAGCTTCGCAAGGGCAATACGTGGACGCCCGTCCCAAATCAGTTGCCTTTGTAGACTCTCGACCTCTCGGAAATAAGTAGCGGGGATATCATCATAGGAATTCTGGAGTGCGTAAAGGAATCGTGGCAAGGACATCATCTTGAAAAGGGCGGCTCTGCCCAGCGGCGACAAGGGTAATTTACGCCAGCGAGCCACGCCCAGCCGAAGTCTATGAAGCGGGGGAAGGAGATTACGTTCAAACCGGAGCGACGAATCCAGTGTAATAAAAACCCCCAGATATTTGAAACCGGACTGAACAACCTGGATGGGAAATCTATTCGGCAACGGGGGCAGATCACCCGAAATAACATAGACACAGGATTTAGCCCAGTTTATAATCAAACCAGAATGTTTGCCAAACGAGGTGAGAACGTCAAATAAGACATTTAAAGATTTACGCGGGGAAGTAAGGTAAAGAAGAATGTCGTCCGCGTAAAGCGAGACACGATCCTCAAAATCTGGGGACCAACGTATACCCTTGAGAGAAGGCTCCCAGCGAAGCCACGCAGCCAGCGGCTCTAACGTGAGAGCAAAAAGCAATGGAGACAAGGGGCACCCCTGTCTGGTCCCCCTATCGAGGGAAAAGGGAACCGAAACTCGACCGTTAACCACGACCTGTGCCAGGGGGTCGGTATACAGCAGCTTCACCCATCCGATAAACCCCGGACCAAAACCAAACTTCTCAAGAGCCGCCCAAAGGTAGGGCCACTCTATCGTGTCGAAGGCCATCGAGGCGTCCAACGAAGCCAAAATGGCCGGCTCCGTCAGAAGCCCCGCCCTCGCGATGGCTCCATGAAGGCGACGCAAATTAAGAGCTTTGTTACGGTGCGGGATAAATCCGGATTGGTCCGGATGAATCAAGTCACTAATGACCGTTAGGAGGCGAGTAGCCAAAATCTTGGCAAGAACCTTGGGCTCAACATTTAACAGGGAGATGGGTCTATATGACGAACAAAGATCCCGGGGCTTACCATCTTTAGGAATTACCACAATCATAGCCAGGCGCTGGTCATACGGGAGAGCACCCCGCTCGCGGGACTCCGAAAACATCGTTCAAAGATAGGGCGCAATCTTATCAGGACACAGTTTGTATAACTCGATTGGCAGACCGTTCGGGCCCAAAGCCTTGCCCGAACGGAGAGAACGAATTGCAGTCGCTATTTCGTCCGTAGAGAACGGGCCCTCCATAGAGACCCGCTCCAAATCAGAGAGGCAGGGCAAAGCTATGTCGCGCAGCAAGAGGCGAGAGTCGTCCGCATCCCTTTCCGACACTGGGGAGTAAACCGCACGAAAATAGTCCGCAAAACATTCCACTATTTCAACCGGGTCCGTCACTTTCACACCATTCAAAGTCTGAATCACAGGCACTACTCGATTCGCCCTCTCCCTCTTGTCCAACCAGGCAAGCAATTTACCCGCTTTGTCCCCAACATCATACAGACGACCCTGTTGCTCTCTAAACATCATTTTGGCCGCATCTGTGACCAGAGACTTATAGGCAAATTGCTTCAGACCCAGGGCATGGAGTTTGTCACGTGTGACATTCGATGCCAGGTCAGCCTCCATCTCAAGTATTTCCATCTCAAGGTCCACCACCTCCCGATTCCTCGCCTTTTTGGTTTCAGCAATGAGAGACAGGGCCTGCCCACGAATTACTGTCTTAAAAGCCTCCCATAGGGATACCGCAGAGGAGACAGACCCCTCGTTTTCTAGAAAGTAGTTGTCCAGGGCCTTAATCAATTGACTACGGGTCTCAGGGGAGGTCAGGTACCAAGGGTTGATAGGAGCCACCCGGCCCACCGCCTCCACCCCCACATCAAAACAAAGCCAGAGCGGAGAATGGTCCGAGATGCCCTGGGGGAGGTGTCTAATCTCCCGGACAGCCGACGACTGCGCAGCTGGCATGAGGAAGTAATCCAGTCTAGACAAACTCCCATGGGCCCCAGAATGGAAAGTATACTGAAGCTGAGTGGGGTGCATAAGCCTCCAACAGTCCACCAAACCAAAAGTATCCAAAAAGCCACCCAACCACAATTGGGTCGAAGGAGTATCCCTAGGGGGGTAACGATCACTCAGACCGGAGAGAACAGAGTTAAAGTCACCAGCCATGAAAAGAGCACCATCAGGGAGTCCCAACAGCACTCGGCCCAAATCGGAGAAGCTAGAGGTCTGCAGGCCGGGGGGCACATAAACGGTGCACAGGGAAAGGGTCCGGCCCTCATATCGGCTCACGAGGACGGCATAACGCCCCCGATCATCGAGGAGTACATCATCTATCGCAAGGGGAAGGGAAGCCCGGACAAGGATGCCCACCCCCCTGGAACCCGTTGTAAACCCTGAGTGCGCAACAAGACGATAGCCCCACCTATTCATTGCACGACAAGTATTACCCACTAGATGTGTCTCCTGCAGAAAGACAATATCGGGAGACAAACGCCGCAGGCATCGCAACACCCCCCCCCGTTTTATACGATCCCCTAGACCATTGACAGTCCACGAAATAAACCTCAACCCGCTACCCCCATCCCACAAAGTAATGCAGGAACCATCCCCCAATGAGCATGACACTGAAAATTCAATTATCAAGATAGAATCGCCTTGAAAAAACAAAACACAAACCACAAACGCCCCACCAACCCACCCCCCAACATCCAAGAAAACACCCCCCACCCTGCACCCCTGCAGTAAGCAAAGAAGCCACCCCAACATGCAGTGTGCCTGTCGCCCAAAAACCCCCGTTCTACAAAAAGACCCCGGAGGAGGAAAAGGCCCTGTCCCACCCGCCACCCCGACAGGGATAAAGAAAGAAGAGAATACACAGAAAATAGAGGCGCTCAAATACAGAACCCAGGAAGAAATTACATGATACGGAGACAGGGGCCCAGACAACAAGTTCAGCTCTCTACACACCACCCGGGTGCTCGGTGGGCTCAGTCAAAGTAGGCCGGTCCGGCAAAGAGTCCAGCCAGTCATTTACCGAATCAGGTCGATCAAGGAAAAGGGTCCGTTCATTGTACTCAACTCGTAGCCTGGTAGGAAAAAGCATGGCGTATCTTAGACCCAAGTCCCGAAGACGCTTCTTGGCTCCACGGAAGCCCATCCGCTGTCTCTGCACAAGCTGTGAGAAGTCCGGGTAAAAGTTCACCGTGGCATTTTCGAAGGCCACCGGGCCCTTAACTCTCGAGGCCTGCAGGATAGCGTCTCGGTCCCTATAATGAAAAAGTTTTGCGACAATGGGCCTCGGCGGGGCGCCCGGCTTGCCCTGGCCACCCGGAACGCGATGGGCGCGTTCCACCGCAAAGAATTTGCTCAATCCAGATGGAGAAAGGTAGTTTTGTATCAAGTCCTCAACCAGGAGATCAACAGAATGTGGATCAGGATTTTCCGGAACACCAACCACACGCACGTTGCAATGCCGTGCCCTGTTTTCAAAATCCTCCAAGCGCTGAGTCATGAAATCGTTCACCTTTCTGAGATTGCCGATCTCCGTCTGTATCTCCGAGACGTCGGCCGTGAGGCTAGATGACTTGAGGTCCAATGACTTCACCTTCTCATTGGTTTTAGATAAGTCGGCCCGAATCAAGTTCACATCAATAGCCACAGTATCAATTTTGTGGGCCAGAGCTTCATACTGTTGGCCGATGGTTTCTCTCATGCCAGAGATGGCGCCCATGATGTCCTGCAGGGACGGCTCCGCCGAAGCCTCCAAAGGGTGCCCCACTGCATTCGGGCCAGGCAAAGCGGCACCGGGGGACCCCTTCGATTGTGTGTATCGGTCCATGATATTAGACTGGACCGGGCCTCCGCGAAGGGGCGTCTTGGTCTTCCGCCTCTCCTGGTCCCCTCTGCCAGTCATAGTGTAGACCGCGTCCCCGAGGGACCCACGCGACCTGGTAAAAATGGCCGCAGGAAGACAGGGCGCCGGAGCCAAAAGTCAGCAGCGAGGGCACAGCGAGGTGTGAACCGGCCCGGAAGGGGACGAAGTAGGCAAAAGGTGCAACTGCGACCTCGCACCGCTGGACTCAGCACCGGCCAGGCACCTCCGCTGGAAGACGTAGTCTGAGTCAGAATCAAAACCGAAAGTTAAGAGGGGGACCCAGAAGTCGAGTCCCCCTGCCGTTGTTGTTCGACTCAGACACGGCAGCAGAGCCTCACCAAGACCCGGGCGCACCACCAGGGCGGGCCCCGAAAGTTCGAGTCGACGTAGCTTCGGTGCCCCTGGTCCAATTCGAAATCCAAAAACAATATTAAGATCAGCCCAGGTTCCTCTTCATGAGTCCTTGTAAGGAATCAGGATATGTTCAGGATATCATGCCGGGAGTGGCGGGGGTCCGGAGAGCGCTGTGCTCACGCGGCCATCACGGATGCCCGCCAAGCTCCTCCTCTTTTGGCTGCATTCTTGATGTGTTTACCATGTTTAGTTTGGGGTCTATGATGATGCCAAGAGATTTAACAGAGACGGGTAGAGTAAGATTTCCTTTAAGCGCATCGATTGCTTTTAGCCATTCGGTGATTTGAGGGTTGTCTTCCTTGTTCGAGATGAGGAGTGTCTCAGTTTTGTCTGGATTCAGTTTCAAGTGATTGTTTGTCAGCCATTGTTGAACATCTTTCAGGACATCATTTAGTCTATGTATGTCATTGAGAGAAGAAGTTTCCAGATAGATTTGTGTATCGTCCGCGTAGAGGTGAAAGCGGATGTTGGCTTTTCTGAGTAGCTTGGAGAGTGGTTCCATATAGATGTTAAAAAGCTGAGGCGAGAGCACCGAACCTTGGGGGACGCCCTTATTGACCTGTTGGATTTCGGAGGTGAAATTCTTGATTTTTATTATTTGTGTTCGGTTGTGTATGAATGAGGAGAACCATTTGAGAACTACTTCGCCGAGGCCAGCTCTTTCTTGAAGAGCCTTGGTGAGGAGTTTGTGAACCACCGTATCGAATGCTGCAGAAAGGTCAAGGAGAATGAGGAGGCAGCATTTGTCTGAATCCAGAGATCCGTGGATATCGTCTATGATGTTCAGCCTCGCTGTTTCTGTGCTGCATCTTTGTCTGAAGCCAGACTGGAGGGGGTCTAGGAGATTGATGTTGTCCAGATGATGAGTCAGTTGCAGGAGTACACAGCGTTCCAATGTTTTGGCTAGTAGAGGGAGGTTAGATATTGGTCTGAAGTTGTTCAGGTCTGTTGAGTCAAGACCTGGTTTTTTCAGCAGGGGGGTAACTTGCCCAATTTTTAGGCAGTCAGGGACCACTCCGTTTTTTAGTTTATGATGTTGCCCCATATAGGTGCAAGAGAGTGTTTCATTTTCATGATTAGTGAGGGCTAATCTTGAAGGGCTTACATGTATACACAAGAAATGCAACTTTGTTTTCATCACCCGAGTGTGTTCCTTTTCCTGCTCTGAGGTTAGTTTTTGTGATTGCACTGTGACCACCAGCAGGCGGCCACCATTACAGAGAAGTAACAGAGGGAGCAGCCGACACTGAAAAGGGACTAATCTGCGAGCACCGGCAGGCGGCCATTTTACCACTACAGAGGTAACAGTGAACCGAGGGAGCAGCCGACACTAAAGAGGGACTGCACTGCAACCACCGGCAGGCAGCCATCTTACCACTACAGAGAGGTAACAGAGAACAGAGGGAGCAGCCGACACTGAAGAGGGACTAATCTGCGAACCCCGTCAGGCGGCCATCTTACCACTACAGAGACTATGCATATCCTTTCTTCATTTATTAAATAGCATGCCCAGAACCTGGATGCCTGATCCTAAGATGGCGGCCTTTGCCACCAGGCAGTGCATAGAACAGAAAGAGGAATGCTCCTTCAAATCTTTGATGGCCATCTTTGATTGGTGCTTCCTCTTCCTCTTTTAGAAACTGAAGAGGTATGCACTCATGATTCAATGCTGCTTCTCCCCTGTACCATTCTTCCTGTTTCTTGCCATGTCGGGTATCTACCTTTGCTTCTGCTTTAACCTCACTCCTATTGGTTTTATTCTCACTGACTTCCGGAATTTGTGCACACCCTCTTATTTTACCTCTTTGCGCCTTCACTACCCTAGTGGCTCCCCTTTTTCTGTCCACCACACCACGTCTTCACCTCATCTCCTTATCATGGCTTCCAGTCGAATTAAGTCTGGAATCAACTGCTTCAAAGTAATCTAGCCCCCTCATATGTCCAAAGCAGTAGCTAAACGGTTCAAACATAACACCATTGAACAATTTCCAGATTCCCTCTTTGTTGAGCAATTCCATAATGGGCGCCTAGGGAAGATTAAAAATGACTTCCTTTTCTTCACTAATGGCATCCCTTCTTGGTCCTCCAGCTTCTCCAATTCCCTCAACGTATCCTCCTCCTCTTCTTTCCCGCATGGGAAGCGGTTAAAAATGTCTCCCTCCGCTAGCTTTAATGGCTTTCTCACGATTACACTTTATAACAATGGCACTGTCATGATCCAAGCTTCTGACTTCTCTCTTCGACCACATCTTCCACTCCCTTCGTCTCACCTCTGTGACTACTATCCCTCTAGATTCCTCCTCTTCTTCTTCTCACCCGGAGGGTCTCAAGGCGCTGGGGGGAGGGGGTCCGCTACTGCTCGAACAGCCAGGTCTTGAGCTGCTTCCTGAAGGCGAGGTGGTCCTGGGTCAGGCGGAGGTGTGTCGGAAGGGAGTTCCAAGTTTTGGCTGCCAGGTAGGAGAAGGACCTTCCTCCTGTGGTGGCTCTTCGGATGCGGGGGACGGCGGCGAGGGCGTGGCTGGTCGATCGAAGCTGGCGTTTGGGAGCGTAGAATTTGAGGCGGCTGTTGAGGTATCCTGGGCCTTGGTTGTGTAGGGCTTTGTGTGCGTGGGTGAGGAGCCGGAAGGTGATTCTCTTGTTGACCGGGAGCCAGTGCAGGTTTCTCAGGTGTCCGGAGATGTGGCTGCGGCGGGGGATGTCCAGGATGAGTCGTGCTGAGGTGTTCTGGATCCGCTGGAGTCTCTTCTGGAGTTTGGCGGTGGTTCTGGCGTAGAGGGAGTTGCCGTAGTCTAGACGGCTGGTGACGAGGGCCTGGGTGACCGTCTTCCTGGTCTCGGTGGGGATCCATCGGAAGATCTTACGTAGCATGCGAAGGATGTTGAAGCATGACGAGGAGACGGCGTTGACTTGTCTGGTCATGGAGAGGGAGGAGTCCAGGATGAAGCCCAGGTTGCGTGCGTGGTCTGTGGGTTTGGGTGCGCTGCCCAGGGCGGGGGGCCACCAGGAGTCGTCCCAGGCGGAGGGTGATGATTCCAGGATGAGGACTTCCGTCTTGTCCGAGTTCAGTTTCAGGCGGCTGTTCGACATCCATTTGGCTACGTCTGTCATCCCTTCGTGCAGGTTGGCTCTGGCGGTGGCGGGGTCATTGGTGAGGGAGAGGATCAGCTGGGTGTCGTCGGCGTAGGAGATGATGTTGAGGTTGTGCTGGCGTGCGATGGCTGCGAGGGGGCTCATGTAGACGTTGAAGAGTGTTGGGCTGAGCGAGGAGCCTTGAGGAACGCCGCAGATGACTTCGGTGGCCTCTGATCTGAACGGGGGGAGGCGGACTCTCTGTGTCCTTCCGGCGAGGAAGGAGATGATCCACTCCAGTGCCTTCTCCTGGATTCCGACGTTGCTCAGGCGCTGTACTAGGGTACGGTGGCAGACAGTGTCGAAGGCCGCGGAGAGGTCCAGGAGGATGAGGGCCGCAGTTTCCCCGTTGTCGAGCAGGGCTCGGATGTCATCGGTAGCTGCGATCAGGGCGGTCTCGGTGCTGTGGTTGGCCCAGAAGCCAGACTGCGAGAGGTCGAGGGAGTCGTTCGTCTCGAGGAAGGCGGCCAGTTGCTTGTTGACGGTCTTCTCGATGACTTTTGCCGGAAATGGGAGCAGCGAGATGGGGCGGTAGTTTTTGAGGTCGGTGGGGTCGGCTGATGGTTTCTTAAGTAGAGCGCTGAGTTCGGCGTGCTTCCAGCTCTCCGGGAAGGTGGCGGTGTCGAAGGAGGTGTTGATGATGTCCCGCAGGTGGGGTGCGATGACAGCGTCGGCCTTGTTGAAGACGTGGTGAGGGCAGGGGTCTGTCGGGGATCCGGAGTGGATGGAGTTCATCGTGCGGACGGTGTCTTCGGTGCTGATCGGGGTCCAGGCGCGGAGGGTGGATGTGGGGGGCAGTGGTTCGGTCGTGGCTTGCGTCGGTTGAGTGCTGAAGCTGTTGTGTATGTCCGCGATCTTGTTGTGGAAGTAGGAGGCGAGGGAGTTGCAGAGGTCCTGCGAGGGGGTGATGTCGTTGTTTCCGGCGTTGGGGTTGGAGAGCTCTTTTACGATGTTGAAGAGTTCCTTGCTGTTGTGTGCGTTGTTGTCCAGTCGTTCCTTGAATGCGGTTTTCTTGGTGGCCTGGATCAGTTGGTGGTGTTTTCGGGTGGCGAGCTTGAGGGCAGTCATGTTGTCCGGTGTTGGGTCTCTGCGCCAGGTTTTCTCGAGTGCTCTGCAGTTCTTCTTGGAGCTCTTGAGTTCGTCGTTAAACCATGGGGCTTTCTTGCCGCTGGGTCTGTTCGGCGGGGTCTTCAGAGGGGCGAGGTCGTCTGCGCAGTCGCTGATCCATTTCGTGAGGTTGGTGGCCGCTTGGCTGGGGTTTGTTGTGCTGGTGGGCGGGTTCTTGCTCAGGGAAGTAGCGAGCTGGTCTGCAGTGATCTTGTTCCAGCTTCTGCGGGGAACCTGTTGCTGGTGGTGGTGGATCGTGTTCTTTCTGTAGCTGAAGTGGACGCAGCTGTGGTCCGTCCAGTGGAGTCCGGTGGCGTGGCTGAAGGTGATGTCTTTGCTGGAGGAGAAGACGGGGTCGAGTGTGTGTCCGGCGTAGTGGGTAGGGGTGGTCACCAGCTGCTTGAGACCGAGGGTGGCGAGGTTGTCCAGCAGGGTGGTAGTGTTGCGGTGGTTGTTGTTCTCCAAGTGGAAGTTGAGGTCCCCGAGGAGGATGTAGTCGGCGGAGAGGAGGGCGTGTGGGCTGATTAAGTCGGCGATGTCTTCGCTGAATTGTGTGCGTGGTCCCGGGGGTCTGTAGATGAGGGTTCCTCTGAGGGTGGTCTTGGGGTTGACGTGGATCTGGAAGTGCAGGTGTTCGGCGGGTGCGGGGGTATCGTCGGTGTCGGTCGTGATGCGGATGGTGTTTCTGTGGATGATGGCGATGCCTCCTCCGGTCTGGTTGACGCGGTCCCTCCGGATGATCTTGTAGCCTTCCGGGATGGCGATGGCGATGTCGGGCGCTGAGGAGGCGTTCATCCAGGTTTCCGTGAGGAAGGCGACGTCTGGGGCTGTGGTGTCGAGCAGGTTCCAGAGCTCGACGGCGTGTCTGTGGACGGAGCGGGTGTTGAGCAGGATGCACTTGAGGTGGTTGCTGCTGGCGTTCGGCTTGGTGGGTGTTGGTGTGGCGTGGGTCCGGTTGCAGGTGAACTTGCAGGAGTGGCAGCTGAAGGGTCCATGGGTGCGTCTCGGTGTGGCTCGGTAGCAACCCGGGGTCCTGCCGGTGTTGAGTGCGTTGAGTTCGGTGGCGTCGTTGATTCGTCGGGTCGGCTTCCTTCGGTGGGGGCCAGGGGTCTTGGCACTGGGCACGGTCCAGGCGCGGACGGGCGCAGACGGGCTTACCCTTGGCGCACCTTCGGCGCTCAATCGGTGCTCCCGCTGC
Organism: Lissotriton helveticus; assembly: GCF_964261635.1. Taxonomy (NCBI): domain Eukaryota; kingdom Metazoa; phylum Chordata; class Amphibia; order Caudata; family Salamandridae; genus Lissotriton; species Lissotriton helveticus. The sequence continues at coordinate 72,636,271 of NC_136070.1, forward strand.
GCGCGTCCGCTGCGCGGTCGCTCTGGGGGCGTCATAAGTGAGGAGCCAGGAGGGCGGGTCAGCTGGGTGGCGGGAGCTGGGCGGCCAATGGGCAGGAGGGGGGGCATAGACGCCAGAGGGCAGTGGCGGGAAGGAGGACCGAGGGTGGCTCAGCGGCGGCTGGGTCGTCCGGCGGCTAGAGGGGGCACACAGGTGGGGGAGGGCAGCCGAAGCGGGGGAGAGGGGTACAGAAGGAAAGGGGAAACAATGCTAAGTGCACAGGCGGCGGACCGGGGAGACAACAGGCACACAGCAGGATACAGAAGGAAAAAAAGGGGAAACAACAGGCGACTGAGAGGGTAAACCAGGCACGCAGTGGATGGCAAACAGCGGCGCAAAACGGAGGTGATAGCAGGAAGTGCGCAGCAGTCAGCAGGGCAGCGTGCTGGCAGCAGCAGGCAGGAGCGGCGTAAGTGGGGCGACCTCGCCTGGGCAGGCTCGAGCGGTCACTCTTCCTCCAACTTGTCTTCTTTCTCCCCCCTTGACCCCCACACATTCATTCAGACCGCTCTCCCGGGAATCACAGGTCGACCCTTTTTCCCCCCCTTCTCTCGTTCCCTCCCCTCCCATTCTGCCACCTTCCCAACTGGACCTCCCCCGTACCTCAACTGCTTTACACCTCACTTCACCTCTGAATCCTGCATATCCCCACTATTCCACTGCCTTCTCCCACCCCCAACTCCCCTATTCCTTCCCTTTTCCCCCTTTTTAATCCACCTTCCTTACAATCTGAATTACCGATCAACTCGCCTTACCCTCCCCCCTCCCTCCCCTCTGCTCCTCACCCCTCTCCGCTATTCTCCTTTCCTCATACCCTCAATTCTGTCCTCACTTCCCCCATCTCTCTACAACCTTCTCTCCCCCTTCCCATGCCTCACATCCCTGCCACCCCTATTGGTAATCCCATCATCTTCCCTCCCACCGTTCTCACACCCCCCATCCCTCCTCATCCTACATTCCCCCCTATGCATCACAACCCTGTTTCCCCTCTTGGTAATTCCTCCCGCTTCCCTCCCTTTGACTTCTCAGTCCTTCACTCCTCCCACAACTTTCATTTTGCTCGACCCCCTCCCACTCGGCCTGGTGCCTTCACCCCTACATTCACCTTTCATTACCCATGATACCTGGCCTGCACCCTCTCTTTTCTCCCCACTCGTGTGGCTTCCCATTGACCTCCCTCCCTCCTCTCCCTGTTCGGCCCCTTCTCCTCTCACCTCACCGTATCCATGGCCTTCCCATTACCCCACTCCTTCCCCCCTCCTCCTTCAGCCATCCATTTCTACTTCTCAACTTTCTCCTCCTAGGTATGATCTCTATTCTTCACCTCTTCTCAACACCAGTAAAAATATCTCAGTAACTCCATTCACTTCTTTCCACCCCCTTCTTTCCCCCCCTCAGACCCGTACAGCACATATCTCTCCCCAGTCCCCCACAGCCCACTGCCTTTCTTCGCATACTTCACTACCTCCTCCACCTTTGACCCTCGCACCCGAACACTCTCCCTGGTCCCCCACTTCCTCCTGTCCTCCTTTGCCTAGGCCACTCTCTTCCTTAACCATTGAGCCACCCTTCACTCCGTGCTCAGCACACCTCTCGCTGGAAACTAAACTTGATTCCCTCATCTCGTCCATTTCCCAGCTTGAAGTGTCCATTTCACTCTTATGCGCTAAGATATCCCCCTCCCCGCACCTACTCCAGAGGAGTTCCTTGCTCCTACGCCCCAATAGAGCCAACCACAATCTGTCCTCCACAGACATTACCAACCTTTTGGCTACCTACAAGACCATCAATGTCAATTCCCCTACACTCGCATCTCCTAACAACTCTACTCAATTTGCCATTCAGACCATCTCTTCTGTCAGAACTTACCAGCCTCCCCCTCAAGGGGCACCTTCATTCAAGAATCTAATCCCTATCCCCCTCATCAGTCCAGACTCTCACATCACCAAAACAGTTGCTTCAGAGCTACACTGTATGCTCCATAACTGCAGATCTGCAACCAAACACAAACTGGAAATCTCCGACACCATCACTCACCACAATCTCGACATGCTCTTTCTCACCGAGACCTGGTTTAATGACTCCTCTCACACTTCATTTGATCTTTTGTTACCTACTGACTACTCTATTCTCAGAAACGACAGACCAGTCAAGATCGGAGAAGGTGTCACGATCATCTTCAGAAACACCCTCCAAATCAAAGCCTTGCCCACCACCCTCTTTCGCACCTTAGAATGCCTCTCCCTAGAATACCAAGTTCATCATGGCACACCCTTCAGGTTCCATACCATCTACCACCCGCCTGGTAATTGCTCTTCTTTCATTGAGGAATTAATCGACTTCATTAGTGACCAATATTCACAGAGCGACAAGCAGGTCTTCCTTCAATCTCCACTGGGGCTCTGTAGAAAACTCGGCTGCCAACAAGCTTGCAACCTTTCTCTCAGCTAACGATCTTGCACAACACTGCTCGGAAATTACACATGCCAAGGGCTCAATTTTGGACCTTGTGATTTCCAAATCAGACCAGATTACCACTGCTTCACCCATCCGTGTTGACTGGTCTGACCATTTTCTCATTCCCTTCTGTTTTCACCTCTCTCACATTTTAACTCTTGGCCAACCCAAAAGAGCCTCTACGTGGTTCCGCAACACAAAAAACATTGATCTTGAGACTCTGTGATTCTGCTATGCAGTCTCTTCATAGTCTAGACCCCAATATGGATGTCAACGATCTCACTCCCCTTTGCCTCTCAATCCTTGCAGTTGAAATCGACAAGGTTGCTCCACTCCAAAGCAAAAGGAAAAGACCCGCCCCATCAGCTCCTTGGTTCAACAAAGCTCTCTATGACGAAAGGAAAAACCTTAGAATCTTGGAGAAGCACTGGAGACAATCTCCATCCACCCCCAACCTCTCTCTTTTACGTTCAGCAAGATCCATATACCACAAGCACATCTTCCAGGAAAAAACATCACATTTCAGATTCCTCCTCGATTCAGTTAAAACAGACCCAAAAAACTTTTCGACCTCATCAAAAACCCTAATTGTTCTCCCCAAACCATCAAGCCTGAGGATGCTTCTAAGAAAGCAACTGAGTTCGCTATATTCTTCGATCAAAAGGTAAAATCTCTGGTGGAACAGGTCAACCACCCCACCCCCATCGAGGAGCGAAAATCCGTAGTCACTTGGCAGAATTTTGCCGCCATCTCAGAGGTTGATCTCCTCAAATGCATCCGCGAAACCAAACCCTCCAACCATTCCTCCGACCCCATTCCCAGTGGCAGCGCCATTGATTTCTATACTAACACTCTCTCCTACTGGACCAGGCTAGTCAATCTCTTCCTCAGTCAAGGATCCCTCCCAATTGTCCTCAAAACAGGACAGGTTACCCCCCTTCTAAAAAAACCCTCTGCAGATGCAAATGACCTCAATAACTTCCGCCCCATCACCAATCTCCCTTTTTTTTCAAAGATCACAGAAAAATGTGTTGCAAAACAACTCTCCCAACACATTATTGACAATAATCTCCTTGACATGTTCCAATCGGGCTTTTTTCAAAATTGCAGCACAGAAACATCCCTGCTGCAAGTGATCGATGATGCGCTGCATATTCTCGACTCGGGGGAATCGTGCCTTCTGATTCTTCTTGACCTCTCTGCAGCTTTTGACACTGTTAATCACAACACCCTCCTTAACAGTCTTCAACAGAGAATGGGTGTGGAAGGCACAGTACTCAAATGGTTTGCCTCTTTCCTCTCGGACAGATCCCAAATGATCAAGATTGCAAACAGTCTCTCGTCTCCACTGGTGGTTGGTCAAGGCGTCCCTCAAGGTTCTATCCTTGCTCCCACTCTGTTCAATCTCTATCTGGAACCATTAGGGAACCTTTTAAGCAAATCTGGAATCCTCTACCATCTCTATGCGGATGACACCCAAATCTACCTCAAGGTGTCTTCCTCTCATGATCTCTCACTACTCAGCTCTACTCTCAATACTATTCACAACTGGATGTTAGTTCACCAACTCATTCTCAATCCCTCCAAAACAGAATTCCTCCTCTTATCTAGCTCTCTCTCTCCGCCTCCTTTTCAATGCTGGATGGATCAATCGAATCTACTCAACAGTAAACCCATCATTGTGGACTGCGCTAAATCCTTAGGTGTCATACTTGACAAAAGACTCAACCTAATCTCACACATCAACTCCATGGCCAAGAGCGCACTTTATCAACTGCGCCTTTTATGGGGGACTCGTCGGTTCTTCCCGGAGAAGGAACTAAAAACCTTGGTCCAATCGCTAGTTCTCTCTAGACTGGATTATTGTAATTCTCTTCTGACTGGCCTTCCCAAATCTCACCTCTCCCCCCTCAAATCTGTCCTCCATTCAGCAGCTCGCTTCATTACAGGGTCCAAATGTAGTGACCACATCACTCCTATCCTGTCTTCTCTCCGATGGCTTCCCATTGAGGCTAGAGCTATCTACAAAACAGCGTGCATCACTCACAAAGCTTTGCACTCTTCCTCCCCTCGCTATCTGGCGAATAAACTCAAACTGTCTGGAGGCTCAAGACCTTCTCGGAATGCGGAAAAGTTCCTTCTTGAACCCCCCTCCTTCAAAAGGGACAAATTGTTGGCACAATCGTTCTCAGGTAATGCGGTGAGAATCTGGAATTCGCTTCCTCCTTCGCTCCGTGCCATCACCTCCATCCAGATCTTCAAAGCGGACCTCAAATCTCTTTTATTCCAAAGACACTTTCAGAACTAATTCGCTCCTTCTCAGACCCCACCAGGAAGATCTTTAGTCATTGTAAATTTGTCACAAATATTTTTATTTTTGTTTGTACATCCTGTGCTTCTGCGTTTGATATTGTGTTCCTTTTGCCTGCGTTGTTTTGATTCTATGGCCTGTTCGCCAGGAAGTTCTTTAGTCATTGTATAATTTGTCATATTTATTCTTATTTTTGCTTGTACAATCTGTTCATGATGTGCTTGAGATTGTGTGCCTTTTTGCCTGCGTCGCTCCGATTCTATGGCCTGCTATTTTTGTTTGTTTTATTCCTGCAACAGTTCTCTCATGTAACGTAACTGGTTCTATTGTACAGTGCTCTGACACCTTCGGGTAAAGTCCGCGCTTTATAAAAATGCATTAAATAAAATAAATAAAAAATAAATAAATTATAACACTGTTGTTCTTCAGTCGACTATGAAAAAACTATTTTGGATCGATGGTGCCGCGCAATAACAGCAAGTCAAAACATGCCTGGCATAGCACACACCCAAATGCCTGCCTTTAGTATTTTGAATTTGAGACCGAGTGGCGTGATGCTATCACCCGCCTCATCATCAACGGAATACGCTTGAACCGTATGAGCCTGCGGACCACAGTGGATCAGGCTGACCCGCGCGCAGCTCCCTATTGTTTACTCTCAACAGCTGGACAATCGGCTCGTCGCCGTCTTTTGTTTCCATGAATACGGAGCTGTCCGCTGCATACTGTGAACGGGATGGCCATTTTGAAAAAGCACGCATTCATCAAAATAGAACATCTGAGCATATTTCGTCATCTTTCTTGTACAAATATGTTGTTGTCCGTGTTATAAAGGGATAATGTTGTTATCCTTGTTAAGTACAAGAATACTATTAATACTTTATAGAGTAGTCTATAAAATTTCAATTATAATTGGCAGCGTCAATTCCTTTACTTCGTGACTGAAAAGATAAATAATCATGCATTTTTCAGACCTACATGTTCGCTTTACATTCATTTGTTTTTGAAACCCTCAACTATTCTCTAATTCATGATGGCGCCTCGTTGGGGTATGGCTGTGGCGTTACAGTACGCGCATGCTCGTTGAGGGCTGGCCGCCTGTCCGTAGTGTTCCTTGCTCTTCCATACCGAGCAGGGCCCGGAGGGTGGTGCTCTGCAGCTGCCAGGAAGTGTACTACGGATGTGACTGGGAGGCAAGGAACAGAGCCTTTAGTACTCTGAACCCAGGGCAACGGTGCGGCTTCAGGTGAGTACCGGCCCTTTGGAGGCGGGGATAGAAAGGGGTCAACATGGGCATGAAATTAGAGTCATCATGTTCAGAGAAGGATGCTTGAGACCTGGGGCTATGCATAACTCATATAGCTTACTACCCGTTCTGTCAAAACGAGCCTCCTCCACCGGTGCCAGTCACTCTTTGCTCGTTTCCCATCAAGCTTTGCTTTTTGTTATTTTAAGTAGATCCTTGTCCTCTCTCTTCACTATTCTTTCTCCCAATTCTCTTTTCTTTCTGTAGCCACATTCCCTACCTAGATTTCTTTTTAGTTTGCCTCTCCTCCCTAGATGCTCTCACTGCTTTCACCCCTCTTTTTACCCCTTCTCTTCCCTCCCTATTTCGAACTCCCCATCCATCCTACACCCCCCATACTTAATACTAACCCTTTCCCTCTTCTGTAACCTTTCATCTCTTTATGAAATATCATCATGGTAGTCAGGGTTACCAGAATATTGGTGGGACCCACTCTATGCTCATATAAGCTCCTTCGGGGCTAGATGCGTTGCACGGGACTCTAGGGTCTAGCTTTTTTATATTGAAAAAAACCTGCAATGACGACACTCACTTGCATACATCAGTAATTTATTGATCTTGGCTAGCTGAGTAAGCAACCAACATCAGACAATCCACCTACCATACACTGAACCCCGAAGAGAGAAGCAATTTCTTAAGAACTAGGTGGGATACTAAATAGTATACACAACGTGCAACGATGTTCATTTGTCACAGAACGAAATGTCTCACAGATACCTGCTATTGACTGCAGTGGGACAAGCCTGTTAAAAGCCAAAACCTGGCTATCAGCTTTGTGATAGATCCTACATGCATGAAATTATATGTTGTTTACATAATACCTGTTCATATGTTCATCACTCATTCATGTTTTTCTACTTCTTGTCTGTTGCTGCCAAGAAGCCGCAAATGTTAGAAGTGGTGGTTAAACATAATATGCATGTGTTTATAAATATTCAGTCGTACCTGCCATATTTAAGGCAATAAGAGATACAAAGATTTCTCTAACAAGCTATGGACTTGAATGTTGTCAGGTGGTACACGTGGAGATCATCAAGTTAACATATCTGTTTTTATTTCTTGTCAAATGTGTATTTTTGTATTAGAAAGACTTCCCAGCGGGATGAGTATATCTTTCATTCTAGGAATGCCCGAGGGTGGTGGGCTTGTTCTCAGTTTTTTTTGGCTCTGAAGTGGCCTCCCCCACTATGTGCGTGCTGTACAAAAGCTATAAAGAAACTGGTTGTTATTACAGACATACAGGTGTAAAGAAGTTTTCAAACTAAGCTTACATATTTTAAAGTTGCATGTATCGTTTGCACTTTTTAAGAAGTTAAGCTTTTAAGTGTCACAAAACTAGAATATTTAGTGAAGAGCTGCTTGATGGGTTCATTTAACGAGCATTGTCAAAGCCCATAGGTCTCACCATTTGAACTTATTGGCGTTGCCAATTCTGTTTTGACAAAATAAAAAGAAAACAAGCATTGGCTAAGTCAGTACGTCTTGCCATTGTCAAGTATAGGCTTTGCAAGGGCTTTTAGCTTATGGTGGTCATTATCAGCAAAATGCTTCATTTGTCCCCTCCCCGCCCCCAAAAGACCTAAACATGCAGTACATGTGTGAGCGCGTATGCGTCGTGTCCTCATCCGCAATGTGATTAAGTTGGTGAGCATATGCATGACTTATGAAAAAACATATATCCAGGGGTGTCCTTTAGCATGGTCTACCTGGGCCCAGACCGCTAATATTCTGAGGGGTGCACAGAGCTGTGTGCATTAAGATTGTGCCATCAGCAGCATCCCTGTCATCTTACTCCAGCGTTGTCCGTGTCCCTGCGTGCCCTTTTCTGTCTGATTTGCCCGCTTAAAGTCGTTTTAATCCTTCATTATCACACATTGTCAGATACATCATTTGACATAAATCTGTAACTGTAATAAGAGCAAGAAAAGCAAACAATTTTCTAGGATAAGCAGCAATTAGTAAAAAGACAAACTGACATTTGACCTCTGGCCTTGACCAGACAGCAAATGTGTCAAGATAAAAGCAAGATTTAAAGGCGTTTTCATTGCTTATTCACTTTCTGAATGAACAGAACACTTGTTCCTTTCCAGTGTAAGTTCATTTGCATGAACGGATTAGTAGGTCCTATAAATAGCTCAACCTCATAAAATGTGACTCGCCATAGCGAGAGGGCGAGTAGATTTTTCGAGGCCTGTAAAGCCAACCAATGTTAAGCAATGAACTGACTCTAAGCTCACTTTTTACATTTTTAGTATGTCCAACAAGACGCTTTTCTCTACCAGACAGATTGAAGCTGCTGCGCCAATAAACGCAATGCATGCAGACTCCAAGTAATACTCCTGTAGCCATCCCAGGAACACACACACCCACAAACAACCAGGGGCTTGTACATAAAACCAAAGACAAATGAACACTTTATGCAGGCACACATGTATGTACAGACTATTTCCCCAAAAGCGCACACAGAAGACACATAGAAGCACACATATAGACATCTCAAAGGTTCACATGCACACATATGGGTATGAATGAAATTCAAAGTGTGATGTGGCTAAAAAAATGATGGATCATTGAAGGGGTGCATAGTTGCAGGTGAACAAATGAAGACAATAAGGTGAATGAACAGGTGTGTTTGTAAGCAGGGATGTATGGATGGATGGGCATGTGTACAGGGTTCGAAGGATGATTAAATGTTTGAGGGACTGAATGGACTTGTGTAAGTATAGATCTTGTTAGAAGTATACAATGGATAGATTTGCAGTGCATGGACAGGATAGATAGATATTTCTTGCAATAATGCATACAAAGGATTCTTTGGCTCTCAACACCAGTAGACAAGCATCAATGAAAGCAGGTTAAGTTACAATTATACATAATAACCTTAAAAAGCCTAATGCTCAAAGTGAATTCTGCTGCCCAGCTGTGAGAAACTCCTTTACTTATGGTTCCATCTCTTCTGATTGAACTAACAAGACTCACATGTGTAGGAATACAGAAGAAACATCCTTCAGCACGCTCCACTACAATATTTGCAAATTGAAAAAATCTACCATGCAGCTGAAATATACATGTTTGACAACGTACTTTAAAGCACATGAAAATCGACTAACACTGATTAGGTGAATTGGGATCAGAAATTTTCCAGCGCAAAAATGAACATTCTGCATGTTTGTGTATCAACTTAAATGAATTACATACTTTGACAATTACTATCAACGACCTCAGTAAAGATGTTAATATGTGCTTCTCAATTCTATTTGAATTTATCATCCATTGAGAAAGGCATGCATTAGAATTTGCAGCACAACCAGCTCCCAACATGACTTTTCTCCCTTTAAACAAAATAGCTCCTTGGGAAGTTAAGTGTATGCAGAACGATACCCCCAAACAGACAACATTTAGTGAGAGATGTATAGTCCAGCTTGCTGAGCCAAGACATGATTGTTAAAGTCTCAAGCCATAGGTTGAAAGAAACCAGTAGAAGAAAGCCAGTGGTTGAAAGGGGCCCACATTTCAATACATGTACATTAATTGGAATAGATCTGTTTGGCGACTATACGGTCAACACCCAGAGCTAAAAACACTAATATGTACAATTGTATAAGGTTAGAATGCATGTACACTGATAAAAGTAGGGAAACAACTAAATGGCATTCCTTTGTGCGAGGCAATGCTGTGAAAAATAAAACAGTGCTGGCTGTTGTGACAATGGGGCTCCTAACATAATGCACTAGTGGCATGAGCATGTCATAGGTCAATTGGGCTACAGTGAAAATCCATATTTGCATTCTGCTCTAAGCATGACAACCATTTCATTCAAATTCCAGAGAACATCTCATATGTGTGACAGATTATGCTATTCAAGCGGTCTTAAGCTGAACCTAAACTACTACTACTTCATCGCGGGTGTGTAAATCGCCCAATAACGATCTTGATTAATTACGAGCAGCCAGAGGGAACCATTTCGTACTCGGCTGGCCAAGTACTCACCCGCGATGAAGTAGTTTCTCATCTGTTATTTTTGTAGCCTCAACTACATAAGATCCAAGAATACCTTGCAATACGCTGCAACTCATTGTGCGGACTACCCACCACTCGGGAGCTGTGACCTGGCAATCCCATTGACACCCACCCGTTGGTTGTCTCCTTCCTTCCTCCTGTCAGGAGGAAGACCTGTGAGCTGAGGATGTAATTTACCCTCCGTGCACCAGGGTGGAAACGTCAACACGCTTTCCAAAGTGGGCCTGTACCCGATACCACTCCTACCCTACCCAATCCACAGATGAGATTTGATGTGATGTGAGAAAGATTTATATAGCGCTCAAATGGACGCTCATAGTGGAGGAAGAGCCAAAATTCCAGGAGTGGATATTTAGGTTACATTAATTTGCAAAAAGCTATGTCTTCAACAGCTTACGGAAACCGAGTAGTGTTGGACAGTTTTTAATGTTTATTGGGAGCGAATTCCATAATTCTGTTGTGCCCAGAATGAAGCTTCTTCCACCCCAATTGACCTTCCTAAATTTTGAAATCCGGAGTAGTTTGCTCTGTGCTGAGCGGAGGTGCCTTGGAGGATGGTACCAAATGAGATGTTGTTTCAGGAATGCTGGTCCCTTTCCATGCATTGCCTTGTATGCTAGACAGAGGGCCTTAAAGTCTATTCTCTTTTTCATGGGGAGACAGTGGAGTTTCCTAAGGCCTTCTGATATGGGCTGAAATTTAGGGATGTTCAATATTACTCTGGCGGCTGCATTTTGAGTCCGCTGGAGCTTAGCCATGTGCTGTTTTGTATTCCTAAGTATAAAGCATTTCCGTAGCCAAGGCCAGAACTGTACCTAAAGTTTTTACTGCTTCAGGGGGAATGAAAGAGCGTATTTTGCGTATGGATTTTAAGGTCAGGAATGTCATTGATACAACTTCGTTGACCTGATGTTGAAAGGACAATTTATCATCAAAGATGATACCCAGGTTCCTCGCCTTTTGAACTGGGGTGGGGAGCACGCCCATGCTATCTGGCCACCAGTTCTGAGCCCAAAAAGAGGTATTTGATTCAAATAAGAGGACCTCTGTTTTTGTGCCGTTAAGCTTCAAGCAATTTGACCCCATCCATTGGTTTATGTGGTACATACATTGTTTAAAGCTATCAGCAATATCTTCAGGGCTGCTTGAGATTGACACCACGATTTGGGTGTCATCCGCATAAGATATTATAGTAAATCCATATTTCCTGATTATGTTAGCCAGAGGAATCACGTAAAGGTTAAAGAGAGTGGGACTCAATGCGGAACCCTTTGGCACTCTACATGGGAGCGTGAACTGCTTTGAGCGGGAGCTGCCAACCTGAACGCATTGATATCTATTCTTAAGTTCTTGACTCCTGCTTCTTCGATCCGTTTGATTAATATGTCATGGTTCACGGTGTCAAAAGCCGTCAACAGATCCAATAGGATTAGGGCGGCCCTGGCTCCCGTGTCCAAAATTGCCCTGATCTCCTCTGCTGCCATAACCAGGGTAGTTTCTGTGCCGTGCCCTTGTCGGAAACCATACTGGGAGGAATCCAGTAGGTCTGCTGAGGAGACTAAGGTTGTTAGTTGGCAGTTAAGGATTTTTTCCAGTACCTTAGCTGGGAAAGGAATCCTGGCTATAGGTCTGTAATTGCTGTGATCATTGGGATCTGAGTTGGATTTTTTTTAATAAAGGCAGGATTGACACCGTTTTCCAAGCGTCAGGAAAGACGTCAGCTGTTATAACTTCTTTGTAGAGTATACTAAGTTGTTCACTGAGTATGTCTGGTGTCATGTTGAATATCACGGGTGGACATGGGTCCGATGGTGCTCCAGATTTTATGGATTTGATAATTTGTATTATTAGTTCAATACTGGGTGGATCAAAAGAGTCTAGGAGGCTGATAAGACATGGAATGTTTGAAGCGGAAATGGTTGTCATGTCGTCCTCCCAGTCTATGAGGGATTTGAAGATGGTAAGCACTTTGTTCTTAAAATAACCTGCAAGTGGATTGCAGAATACTACACTAGTTTCGTTTTTTTGTGGTTCTGGAGGTTTAACAAGTTCCTTCAGTGTTGAGAATAGTTCTTTACTAGAGTTGCCTGCTTGTTGTATTTTATCTGAGAAATATTTACTTTTCTTGTCGATTATCATTTTTTTATGTGTTCAGAGATTGAGAATATATTTCTCATTCTGCAACAGTGTAGTTGCTTCTCCAGCGGCACTTAGGTTTCCTACAGATCTGCCTCTGTCTGCGCAAGGCATCACAGAACCAAGGTTCAGACTTCTTTGTGCGCTTGCTGGTAACACTTTTTTACGGTGCCAGCAAGTCTAAAGCAGACTTAACACAGTTGGAAAAGCTGTCTGCCGCTAGGTTTGACAGATCAGGATAGGAGGTTGCTAGGGTCCATTGCAACTGATGGGGAGGGATGTTCTTCAGATTACGTCTTTTGCAGGTCTTATGGGAGATGTGTGGGTTGGGAATGTGGTGTGTGGTGGTTACAGTGGATAGGATAGCTCTATGATCTGACCATGGAACTGGTATGACGTCTGTTATTTTAAGGTGGGGATTAGATGTAAATAACCCATCCAATTTGTGACCGGCGTCATGTGTGGGGTACATGACTTTCTGCTCCAGTGCGGCATTGGCCATTACCTCTATTAGTGATGATGTGTTATGGTCTTCTAGGTTTTCGAGGTGGTAATTAAAGTCACCTAGTACACGGTAATCCTCAAAGTCAGTGCTGGCTTCTAATATGGGGGTGATGATTTCTTCAAATTTACATTTATTTTGCATGCATGGTGGTCTATATAGTAGTGTGCCATTGAAAGTGTAATTGGCACTTAGAGTAATTTGGAAGGAAAGCAGTCTGCGCTGCTGCCTGCCGGGGAGCCTTTTACATCCAGAGAGTTGTTAGGTATAATCGCTAAGCCTCCACCCCTTTTAGATAGTCTGTCATTTTTTGTAATAGAGAAACCTTGGGGTATTGCTAAGGCCAGGTCAGAATCTGAGGTACTGTTTGCCCATGTTTCTGTGACAAAGGCCATGTCCACTTTATGAGCGGACAGTAATTCAGCAAATTCAACATTATGTTTTATCAGGGATCAGGTGTTAATGAGTAATCCTGTGAAGGTTTTGGGAGCTGGTATATGCCCACGGGGGACATATTCTTGCCTACTATCATGTTTGAAACAGGCCCTTGTTTTTGTGAAAAGAAGCGTAATATTGCAGTAAGGGCAAAACTTTGGCTCTTTTAGCAGGTCAATCTGATGGCATGGGGATGTGGGGTTAACTTTACTACAGCTCCTGAGAGAAGTATTGGTATATATCAGCCTTGACTCTGTTTTTGAGGTGTTACAGCCAGGGGTTCTGGCCCTGGGCCCGGTCCAGGCGCGGACGGGCGCAGACGGGCTTGCCTTTGGCGCACCCGCTGCTCGTCTGCAGCAGCATCCTGCTTTTATCGGAATGCAGCTGGGAATTGGCGCGCAGGCAAGAGGCTGCCCCATTTGACCTGGAAGTCAACCGGAGTGCTTCAGGTTCGTCCAGCCCTCCACAACAAACGGCACCAGCCGCGGTGGAACGGGGCATAGAACCGGCACGAGCGAGGGTAGTTAACGGAATGCATCCCTCACAACAGATTATAGTGCACTTTAAAAAATGGGTTTAAAAACAAAGTTTTCCTTCAGTTAAAAGCAAAGAGGTCCTTACAGCGTGTTGCTGGCAAACCTAATCGTTGCTCAGCGCTATTACAATATGCAATGATTAGTTCAGTAGAAATAAGCTTGGGAAGACAGCAAAACCTACCGCTATTAGTATGATGATATCTCTCTGTGCATTTCCTCTGAAAAATCAAAAAAGACGACAAGAATGACCTGTGTGGGGCAGGCCCGGAATAACTGGTTTTACTGCTAATTATATCCAGTTTTTCATTGTATAAAATAATTGTAATTAGTTGTTTAAAAGTACCTTAATTTTGATTCTTCCCCCCTTTTTAGGTCTCGCGACCTATCGATGCGCGCATGCGCATCGAGCGGAGCGAGAATTCAAGCGGCGAAAACATCATGAAACCACCAGCTTTTTGCTGGCGTTTTCATGGCGTTTTCCTGCAGTTCATGTGAACCACGTGTTCAAACATGAACGCGCATCAGCCTCCCTCCATTTGCCGCACAGCACATCAAAGGGCTTCGCCCAGCGTGCGCTCTGCGGCTTCTCCTCCCCTAATTAGTCATTTTCGCCGCTCCCCTGCCCGCCGTCTCGCATTTCTCCTCCCCCTCCCCTTCTCTGCCTTCCTTTCCCGGCGCATGCATTTTTTTTTTTACCAAGAGCACACTTTTAGCTCATTGGCAACATTTTTCCCTCAGTTTAACTACCCGATTTGGCCCTCGCACATATATATATATATATATATATATATATATATATATATATATATATATATATATATATATATATATATATATACTACCTTTTACATTTGTTTTTCACATTCTGACGCATTATTTATTTTCTTTCATTGTCGTTTTCTTAAGTACTTTTATAGTTATCTCACGCTTTCTCTTTCTCCTGCACGCGCTCTTTTCGCTTCCTATTTATTTCCCTCGCGTTCTCTCTTACTTTCTCCTTCGCTTTCGACGATTCCGTGTGAAATGAATAAATCCTAGTTTCCCTTAATAGCACAACGACCTTGCTCTTCAGAGCGCCCCAGAAGAAAAGGTCGTCGTAAGTGTGAGCAGCCCTTCTTTCTTTCACAAGTAGTTTGAAAACTTGTGCCGACGTTTTCCGTGCTTTGCTTTCTTATAACGTTCCTGGTGAAAACATTATTCTTCAAAACCAAATTAAACCTCGCATTCATACATTTAAATAAATGCCATTTCACCTAGCTGATGCCCAGCTGACACGTGTTTTGCTCTGCCATGTATGCGTGTAGCCTGTTTTGAGGCAATGCCCTTTAATTGTTGGCAGTGCAATCACTCGATCATGGCCTGGTGGATACCTGTAGTAACAGCGCCTTTTTCGTTCAGTTGTGTACAGTAGCGGCTACTCTGAATATAGCGGCCCGTGCAACCAGAGAGTGGGGAAGTTCATTCGCACAGAGTGCAGCTGGGTCCGCTCTACGCAAATCTTTGTGAATACCCCGAGTAGTGTCACACTACTAGTGTGGTCAACCCCAGGTGACATTGCCCAGCGCCTGAATAAAACATTAAAGAAGAGAAATACAGAGCGCTTCTGGCACTCGGACAACAGAAACGCATCCTCTTCCTACTGGAGTCATCTAGAGGAAAATCAATATGTGGATTAATGCAAAAGTACCTTCGCCGTCCTCCTCCTCCTCCAAAAAGAAACAAGCATTGTCATAGCCAATAGGTCTCGCTTGTAGGACCTTATAAGTATTTAGTTACAAGGATATTGTGCTGCAAAACAAAATCCTTATAAGGTCCCACAAGCGAGACCTATTGGCTATGCCAATGCTTGTTAATCTTATCTGTCTTGCACATGAGCACACTTCCTTTCACTTCCCCCTTGGAGCAACCTTGCATCTGACTATTGAATATGGTGATTTGTTTACCGATAAGTGTCTGTGAAATAGAAGTAAAAACAGTCACTTCTGCATTAATAATGGGTGCTATCATTTGTTGAGGGTGCGCATATTCGAGAACTCTATATATGTATTTATGACTGTATGCTAACCATATGCATATCTTATGTGTCATTTGAACTATAAATGCCACTACAACTTGACTGTATGACAAGGAAGTCTAGGACCAACTGTTTTCTATACCAATTCATCCCAGCAGTAGTCATATACATCCAGGAGCATTAATACTCTGAATATGTGACACTGTTTCTTTTTAAAAGTGCTATAACCGTCACTGAAGAAAACAGCTATTTACACAAATTGGCAGTTACATCTCTGATGCAACAATGTGAACATTTAGACGATCGGGTGTAGTAAACATGTAAAACACTAAGTTTAAATACACAAAATCAAGAAAAATCTGCTTTCCTCTTTCCTATAAACGCTCTTACTTTGAAGTCATCCGAAAGCAAAATAAATACCAGGCTCACTCGAAGACACAGTTTGACATTTGACCTGTGTCTTTGTATGCACAGCAAATGTGACAAGATAAGAAAAAGATTTAAAGGCCTGTTTACAGAAGGCAAGTCCGTGAAACAATAAAGAAAACACTGTTTAGGCAGGGAGAGGGACGAAGTGAACCTGGAGTGCCTAAAGCAAATAAAGCCAGCAAATAGATATGCAGAAAAGGTGAGTTATAAACAACAAAGCCAATGGTATTCAATGGGCGGAATGCATTCCTAGGTCAACTTTTTGAAAGTCCCCAAGATGTTGTTAGCGAACGCAGACAGCTGTGCTGTCAGGTAGGCCTAAAAATGTAGCAATGACGGATGCTGGGCGGGTTGTTTCATAGTTGTCATTGCACATGTGTACAGCTACGAAATATGCCGGCCCCAAAAATCCTAAAAATTGCTCTGCTCCTGATTCTCTCATAGTACATTTGGATTGATAAAGAAAGGATCAATCCTCTCAACCCCATGCCTATGGTTGATCCTATCCGAGCCCTTGCACAATTTTTCAGTGTGGGACTTCCCTCTGTACTGAGTCCACTACCAACTACAATTGTTGGTTCTTGATGACTTTCTTGGATGTTAAATGGGGCAATATTGTCCAGCTAACACTGTGAAACGTTCTTGGACTACAGTACATGCGCCATACATTGAATTGGAAAAAAAAGATTTATTGAGTTATTTTGTACAGAGCAAACCTGTCAGCTTTGACTTCTGAAGGCGTCCAGCATGCTCTCCCTTGTTGATCCTTGATGCCATTTTCTGACATACCATGGTCAATCTTGGCTGACTACCTACCGCGTGAGCATTGTCGGACACGAATGCACGTGTACCATACCTTGACTACAAAATATTTATTTTTAACAGGTGTTTTTTTTATAATGCTAACATGTCACATTTGACTATTCAAAGCATACACAGTGCATCAGATTGGCATGAGGATGGTGAATGGTCTAAACGTGCTATTAGATCGATGAGTGTATCACCTGATAAATAAATCTTTCTGCGAGCTGCAGGTCACAGGTGTGAATCGTGAGGAGACTTGGTCAGCCTTTAATTTTTCCTGCTGGTTGAAATGTTAACCATAGAATAGCTATTAGGAACTCATTACTTCGGCTAAAAAAATCATTGCAGTTTTTTTGTGATATACACTGTTCTCTATAGCATTTGCTCGTAGCAGTTCCGTGTGCTATACACTGCTCTTTCTAGCACTTGCTACAGTCAAGTATTTACAATATACTTAACATTTGCTGAGCAAAGGGCACCCATTCCCATCAAGGATATATGTAAGCAGTTTCATGCAGCCTTTGGACTCGCTTATCAAAACCCTCCCCAACTCATTACAGGAGACGTATCCTACTGACTCCACACCTCCACAAAACCAAATCAGTTTCCTGTCTGCTATGGAAATGTTGGGAACTACTGAAAGGTTCTGTATGCTATACAAAAGGTAATTACAATAATAATAACAATATATCCAAGATTAACTGCCCAAAGAGTTGGGCCTTTTTATTCTTCACTATCCGTGCTTCTCAGTTTATTTAAATATTTTGAGTTTCTAAACTCACTTTACCAGCTTTCTCTTCCTCTTGTGTTTTCCCTTCATGTTTTCCTTTGAGTCACCGATGTTTCCAGAGCTGCCTCGGGGATGCTTATTTATGTAAAATTTAATTATGCATGACTGTCTCTAGGGACTTTGGATCCAGTAAAATATTAAACGGCGTTGGTAAAGACAATAGCTATCACCTTTGGGACCTTATTGGCTTTGCCAGTGGTTGCAGTCAGGTGGCACAACATCCCGGATGCTGTGTGGCCTGGCTAAACAATAAAAAAAAAAAAAGCTTTTGACTTGGCTGGCTGTGTCAATTTGTAGGTGTGTGCATCACCTGTGTGTACATCTACAAAATGACGCAACTGCTTTTTTTTCCTTACCAATGCGAGTTGGATGGGTTACCAAAACAAAAATGCTAAAAGGCATTTTTTTTTAAACGGAGGGGGAGAACAACACTGGGAGGGAAGCAACATTGTGGGGGGAAGCAATTCTGGGGTGCTGGTGGACGGAAGCAACATTGGGTCTGGGTGGGGTGTGGATAAAAAATGTTGGCACGGAGGAGAGATTTAACAAAAAAAATTTAAATCATGATTTTTATGGATTCCATATAAACATAAAGATAACTCTTCAGTTTAATTTTCTCCTGTTTCAAAGTTTTGCATTTACAAGCAGTAGGCATTTTGCTCTCTGGCTGATAGACACTATGTCCTATTTATAACTGAAAAATGCAGCCATTTTTTAAGTGGGGGAAATTTAAAGTACAAAAAAAAGTTCCATATTAAGAACATTTTGGAAGAATATTTTTCTGCACTTTAAATTTCTGTCATTTAAAAAAATGGTTGTATGTTTGTGTTATACATGTAATGGTGCCACATATGGTCAAAGGTATGTCCCATGCCACAAGTACATACAACAGAGGCTCTCATTCGCCCACACTCATATATCCCATTCATGTGCACACAGTCATACATCCTCAACGCCCCTCCTCTCTACACCACTCCACCCTACGCCACTCCACCCTACGCCACTCCACGCCTCTGCAAGCCTCTGCACTCTATCCTTCACCACTCCACTCTACCCTGTACTACTCCACTTTATGCCACTTCACTCTACTCTGAAACAATCGACTCTTTGCCGCTCCTTAAATGATCATGGAAGCCCAATCCCCTGCTCTCACCTTTGCCTCTCCTGGGCCCACAGTACTTGCCCAAAAATTTGAGGGGGGCTTAACTTCAAAACATTTTGCTTAGGTGAGATACTTGTGGTTAGATCCGCCGGAAAGGGCATTTCTGAAGGTAAGTAACTTATTCATTTATTGCTGATCTGCCAGGTGTCATGTGGTATCTTTTCTTAGGCGTGCAATCCAGCACTTCTCCCACAGGTTGCAGCACAAGTGTCGCCATCAATCCAGGTTTGGCCCAGCCAGATTGAGATAATTCACTAGTGATGCTTTAGTTCCTGACATTGGTTCTGTAGATTACATTGGGGGGGGGCAGTACTTCTCCTTCTTTTGTGTCCAGAGGAACATGCACAAGCCAACCTAAGGTCTACATTCTTTTCCAACTAGGAATAAGTGCCAACTTTCTTCGCTGAGACCAGTTTTCATGGTCTTTTAAAGCAGAAACTCCAAGGTCGGATCAGTTGCTGTGGGTGAAGGTGGTTTGTAGATCCAAGCCAAACAGATCTTCTATAGAAGGCCACGATTGCTAGCTGACAGGAACAAAAGGAGAGGAAAAATCGGTGGGTTTCACTTTAGTGGAAGAAATTTGCACTAGACAAAGGAATGTAATGAGAAGCTTCTGCCACCCAATAAGACTACTCCTGGGGAAACTGCTCAGTGCAGGGATATCAAGGCTTTCATATTCACCATAGGAGAGCTCAATCTTGAGCTTCTCTGTGCATGCTGTCTCAAAGCGATAGATACCACAATTCCTTAGTGTCAGGAAGCAAGGTACATGCACATAGTTACACAAGAGAATGTTAGGTTGATCAGATACAAATCCATGACTTTCAGGTATCTTGAGGTTAGTGCCACCCATCCCAAGAAGGTGGTGGTTATCCTCCATGAGAAAAGACGAGCGGAGAGTGTATGTTAAGGTTTTGTTTCGGAAGCAAATGGTTTATGGTTGTGCTACCATCTGCTGTTCACCACCCAGATTCCTAGTTTGTTATTTTAAATAACATGACAGCAGTCAATCTGTGATGTCCCATTAGTCTCCTTTTTAGTTGTGAGATGGTTTGTGATCTCCCACATTTATTTATTCATTTATTTTTGGCATTTATACAGCGCTCTGTTACCCGTAGGTGTCCTGGCACTTTGAGATCTTTTTAATTGAGACTTTCTAGCATGCAGCACAGTACATTCCTTATAAATCCATGAGGGACCTCCAACATGCTTCCTCAAACTTGTAGTAGTGTCCTATGTCTCTTTTCCCTTTATGTCTGAGCTGGTGTCTGGAATGCTGAGAGTGAATGATGTAATACAGTATGTGTGTTGGGTGGAGTGGAAGCTGGGAGAAGGGGACATTTGGAGTAAGTGTAAAATCCCTGACAAAGGTCCACCTGCTGTTGCTCTAATAAAGGGGCATATCATGAAATAAAGAACTTACCTCTCACCCGAGTGGCTCCAGGTTTTTGCATGAAGACCTAGCTCTTTAACTTCAACAAAACCATTTACCACTTGCACAATACCATGATCCTTCATCAAGGTCACAAATTGCAGGGGCTCTGAGCTTGCCAATTTGTAGAGGTTGCTGGGTCCAATTGCAGTGCACATCATGTAAGAAAGTGGCTCCATATATACTGGACCAAAGTAAGGTACAGTGTGTATAGAGTCCCCAGAGGTTTGGCAGAGGCTAAAGTTAGATATAACCTTACTCTCTAAAATGGTAGCTTGGTCGAGCAGTAAGGCAGTATCAGAGGACAGTGTAAAGCATTTGTTGTACACACTCAGTCAGCAAATGGTCTCACACACTCAAGAACTGAACTCCAGGCCAATTGTTTTGTATCAAAAGATATAGTTGTTTTATTTTAGAACCAACAAGGTATCAAAATATACTTCCTCAGGAAGAGTTACTTTAGTTAAATACTTTTCAAATAGGCAGTGGACTGTTTGAATACATTAGTTAGTTTGTTGCAATAGGCGACACAGTTTCAAACACAATGCAACATTGAGCTCAATGGGAATTTTTAGTTAAATGCAATTAGTTACTTTGTAGATTACTTTTCTAACCACAGGACTGGATCCTACATTCAGTCCCGGGACATGAGCTGTAAACAGTTAAGTAAAAGCGTTTTGGTTTCAGTAGTAGTTTTAAGGAATAATATTGTATTTTAAAAGTTGACACTTAAAAACTTTTTCAGTTGAAATTACCAATGTTATATTATGGAAGTAAATTCAATTTGCAGGTAAAGTATGTTCACGTTACTTTTGTAATCCAGTGCTGGACTCCTAGGTTCAGCCCAGGGACATCTATCTAAAACAGGCAAGTAATTACTTTTTTATCGTTGGCACGATTTTTAGAGAATATTTATAAGTTTCAAAAATCGACACTTGGAAACTTTTTCAGCAAAAAGTAGGCAATGATATCCTATGGAAGGAAATTCAAGTTACTGGTAAGTACGGTTAGAATTACTTTTCAGGGTCAGTACTGGGCTCAAAGATGCAGCACTGAGGTCTCTCCTGATAGCAGGTGAGTAAATCGGAATTCGTAGTTCGGCTGATTATAGATGAATATTTTAAAGTTCCAAAACTCCACACTTAAAAGAATTTCCAAGTGAAACCAATCAATGTTAGCCTATGGAAGAAAATTGAGTTATCGGCTTTTAGGTAAGTACTCGACTGGCAGAGTTAAGGTTCTGGGCATAGACTCAGGGGTTTCCCAGGGTCAGGTAGGTACATTTGGTACACCCTCAGTGGCACAGGGGCAGCCGGGTACAGAGGTAGTTAGGCCCAATATTATCCAATGAGAGGCAGGGGGCCTTCGGTTGGTGGCTGCTGGCTAGCAGACCACGGGGCTGTGGGAGCTGGGCCCCTGGTCACTTGCTCAGGGCAAATGGGGAAGTAGGATAGGACAAAGGTTGCTCTGCCAGGAGCACTCGGGCGGCTGGGTGCAGGGTGCTTTTGAGACGTTGGGCGGTCAATGTTATTCAATGGAGATCTTGAAAAGGGAACAAATGCTGTAGGCTCGGGACGGAGGATCTTCTGGAGCGACCAACACTTCGAGGGGTAAGTTGGGATCTTGGAGGGTAGGTAGGCACCCCAGATTGGGACACAAGGGCCCAGGGTGCACCGGGTGCAGGGGTGTCTTTTGGCGTCGGGAAATCTTACCCTCTGTTGGTCGCGGTTGGGGGGGTCCCTGGTTCTGAGGCTGCAGGCGTCGTCTGGATCGTCGAGGAGGGTCCTTGGGCTCTGGATTCCAGGTCAGAATCGCCGGGGGACGTCCTCAGGGTCTTTGTCCACGTGGGCACAGGCCGGGCTCGGCGGGTGCAGAGTGTGCTGAATTTGCGTTTCCTGGATGGCACCAGGGGTATTGTTGTTTAAGCAGAACCACTGCTCATGGGAGTCCCAGTCTCTAAGAGGGTCAATGCAGGCAGGTCCTCTGGGTTTCTAGAGGTTGCTCTCCGCACGAGACGCCGGGTTTTAGCAGGAGCAGGTTCAAGGATCAACAAGCCGGTAGGGCTGGGGCCAAGACAGTTGGTATTGTCCTCTTGTTAGCAGCTGAACGGCAGGACTTCTTCTTCTTGGTCTTCTTCCTTGCTTCGAAATCAGGATCTGAGGAAGGAAGGTTCAGGGTACCCCTAAATACTAATTTTAGGGTCGTTATAGGTAGGGGAAGGGCAGGGACCAATAGGTCCCTGTCCTGGGGTGAGTACACCCCCTATCCTGCTCCTCTCCTGTGGGAGGGGGGCAGGAGCCTATCTCTGAATGGGCAGGGCTCCCCTTCCTCAAGATGGCCGGATCCCGGAGTTTTGCTTCACCTCGCCTCTCCCACCTGAGGGGTGGAGCTGGCACAGGCTGGCACCCTCCCTTTCCTGATGTACGGTTTCCTGCCAGTCTTCCCGCCAGAGTGGGGTCCGAACTGGTGGGGGCCAGTTGCTGAGTACAGCAAGTGGTCTGGAGAAGCTCACAAAGGCGGCATTCCTTTGAAGCTTCCCCCTGCCCATCCTGGGGGAGGAGACCTAGCACCTCGCCCAGGATGTGCATTGTTGCAGGCCAAGGAGAGCGGGGGGGGGGGGGCTCTCCACCCAGGGGTCCAGCAACATGTCTGCCGTGTGGCAGCCTCTCAGACAAGACGTGGATTGTAGGTTAGGTTTCAGGGGGCATCTCTAAGATGACCTCTGTAGTGCATTTTACATTAAATCCCACACTGGCATCAGTGTGGGTTTAATGTGCTGAGAAGTTTGATATCAAACTTGTCAGTCTTCAGTGTAGACATTATGGAGCTGTGGAGTTAGTAATGACAACCTCCCAGCACCATATACTCTTAATGGCATCACTGCACTTACAGTGCCCAGGAATGGCCCTGGGTACTGTAGGGGCACAGGGCTCATGCACCTGTGCCCACACCACTGGCATAGGGCACCCAGCTAGAAGGGTGATTGAAGTATGCCAGGGCAGTGGGTTTGTGGGCATGGCACACATGGGTGTGTGCCATGTCGACTCTTTGTTTAGTTCTGCACCAGGACACTCAGCCTGCAAAGGCAGTGTGTGGGTGTCAGCGTGCAGGGCCCCTAAGGGTGGCACAATAAGTGCGGCAGCCCTTAGGGGTCTTCTCTGGTCACAATGCCCTGGATACCTATGGTACCATTTACCAGGGGCTAACACGTGGCCAGAGATGCCAATTAGGTTTTAGCTTCAATACAGTGCTAGGGAAGGAACACAGGTCCTGGGCACCTAATTGGCAGGAGCCCAGGGTGCACTCAGTCAAAGCACATCAGCAATTCAGCAAAAAGTGGGGGCATACCATGCAAGAAAGATGGCACTTTCTCACACATCAGAGAAGCTTACTCCTGAGTGTCTTCCTCGCCTAGCTGGGCTTCTACCTAAGGGCTTTGAGAGAGGTACCTTTTGCTGGAAATGACTCCAAATTGGTCTTATTTTCATTTGTTCACCAAAGTATTTCTTTGAATGCGGGTTTTGAGGCTTAAATTGGCAAAGCAATTCTGATGCAAGTTTTGGCCTACGAAATGACCGTCTTCCATTTGTGATTTCTAATATGGGACTCTTTCCAGCAAAAAGGATGTGCTGGAAGGAGTTTCCATTAGGAGAACACGTTAACCATGGCAGGGCTTTGTCTGATATTACGGCCAACACTGCAGTACTGCATCTGAAGGGCATCAATGGGGAAGATGAGGAATGGGGCTGGTCTTTTTACCCTTTCCAGCAGTGTGGGATAGATAACTGGAATGGCAATAGTGTTGGTTCAGGGTGAATTGCATCACCATTTCCAGATCCATTTCCCCCCTGGCTGGAAGTACTTCAATATAACAAATCTGTGTTAAGGTACCACATCAATCATAAAAAGCATCACCAAAGGCAAGTATCCCTGTGCCTTATTGGAATATGAGAATATTTCAAAGGCAGATTAGCGGCATTGTCTCTCTCTTTTCTTTTGCATTATCTTAAGTCACTCCGGGTGTCCAAGTCTTAGCTGATGATCCCACTGTACTCTCTTCTTTATAAATACCACTAAATACAAATTATGACTGCTTCCTGTGTGTTAATTAGTTTTCAGTAAATGTACAATTATTTAAAAAAAATTGATTGTAAAGATGTAGCACTATGTTTCTTAGTAGGGGGATTTTCAAGATGGACTGTCGTTTATAGTCCTCTATGAAAACTGAAGAAACGTATATTCACTATAGATTCCCTCCTCCCAAGGTTAATTGCCACGGTAAATCAGGGAATTAGAATGACCTTTGCATAGTTGTTTTGAGTAAATGTTCATTCAGTGTTTTACTGCTTGCAATGGTCAAATAATTTGGACATACGTGTTTTATGATGCATGCATATGTGTAGTGCATTTCTACTCTTGATATGGTCCGATAGCGTGTTTGGAGTTTTATCATCCTTTATGCTTATATCACCTGTTTATTTTCTTGCAGTCTGGAATACAATTCTAAGCGGGGCAGTTGTTGTTCAATAAGTTCTCTCGATGACGGAGCTATCAGCATCTTTACCTCAGTTCCAGCAAGGACAGCTGACGGAAGATACACATCCTACTAACACAGTACGTAAGGTGGTGCTTCAAAAACTACTCCATGTTCAAGGCTATGCTATTCAGTTTTTAAACTTATGGTGGAACTATAAATGCAGCTGCTTCTTCTCCAAATTGCTCTACAGGGTGGTTTTATAAACACATTGGAGAAAGATCTGCTGGGTGATCAATCATACAGGGATCCCTAATCGTGAGAGCATTTTGTACTTTAATTGTGTATACCTAATACTTAGAGATTGGTTGAAAATGTATTAGGAGGGGTTTAAGCGGCATAGGATGCTGGTGATATTTATTCTCCGAGTACTATAAAGCATGAATCAGACTTTGAAAGGCTTTGTAAAGGCAGTACATAGTAATTTAAAACATGCCTTAGAAGAGTACAACGGAGACATTAAAACTCTCACCATATTGAGTTGTTGCCCTTTCTCCAACCACTCAATGCTTCTAGATGCTCAACTGAATGGCCTTGGTTGATACTGCATTGCCAAGTCAACTCTCCGAGAGTAGACATGAGCTGTAGTATTCATCTAGCTCGATCAGCACTCTCTGCTGCCTGAAGCTTTAATTAGGAGTTGCTTCGGACACAAAAGAACACCTTGGCGACTGTTGTTTTAGATCAAAGGCCTCTTGCTAAAGGTGAGAGTAGAATTAATGGGCGATGAGGGAGAGTGGGAAGGGACCAGACAGGACATCGAATCGAAAATTAAGGTTTTGAGACCTATATAAAAGGTGCTTTTTGCAAAGTTGACAGGGCAGAAAAGAGATTGGTCTGTTTCATTATGCTGTCCTAGGCGAAACTGTAGAAGGAAGTACAGGATTATCTCTTTTTCACCCTGAAATGTTGTTCTTGGTTAGGAATGAAAGTGGAAGTTAAGTTGTCTAGGAGGAAACTGTTGAAGGTCTAGAGGATTCCTCCTTTTTTAAGCTAGAAAGAGCCAGAGTTTCTGGGATCTGAATATAGTATTGGGATCACATGGAGGGGTGAGGTTAGAAGGCTAAAATGAGGCAGGATGATCCGTACTTGTGCTGTCGGGGCAGCAACTTGGGGTGCCAGTCTGGTTAGAGTCTGAGCCACGACCTGATGGGTTCGCAGACTAATAGTTGTCTGCATTTGGGAGCTGGAGAGTGGCTTGGGGGTTTGGACCCTTGCTTAAAACTGTGACTCCCTTGTGCCTAGCAGGAATGGTAAACATACTTTACAGTGATGTTTACACATCGCATGCCATTGCTACGCGGTCATTACAAGGACTGCATTGTTACATCGCATGCCATTACAACGTAAGCCGTTACAACGACTTGCTGTAGGGGGCAGAAGGTTTTGATTTTAAATCAAATTCCTTCCCTACTGTTGCACAGACTGGAGTTGGAATAGTAAATTTTACTATTCCAACTTTAGTGCCCCCCCCCAATCCACCCCTCCCACAGCAAGTCATTGTACGGACTCTGGATATAATGGTCTGCGATGTAACCACGCGGTCGTTGTAATGACCGCGTTGTAATGGCATGCGTTCCAAACGCATGCATTGTAATGTGGCCTATTCAGCAGAAATAGGTGGAACCCGAGCCTCTTAAAGTTTCTTTCCTTGTTCATGCAGAGGTTTTGTTATGTGGTACACAGTATCCTTTCATTTAAAATTTAAAAAGTGAATGGCTACCATTAATATCACTGATTCCAATTTTTGCACCTTTGGCATACCTTTACTCATTCATCACCATCTCTGAATGGCCTCTGTTGCCACGCAGATCACTGGGCCTTCTCTGATTACCCAATCTTTTTTCTGTGTGTACACCAGGTATCCTAATGTCCTTAAGGCCTGCTTGGGGCTGTGTATCAGCCTATGTTTTACTCCAAATGTGGGTGTCTGTTGCTTTCACATCCTCGCCCATCACATCGCCAGGGTCTGCATCCCATCACTCGATAACCACACCTCTGCTCATCAAACAGAACATGAAAACACCTCCCACATAAGTTTGAACCTTTCACCACACACCCTACATGGTGTAGCTTGCTGTTCGCTTGGGTGAGTGCTTCAGTGCCTCACTTAGTGATTAGTAATTGTTACACAAATGCCACAGTATAATGAAAAAATTATGAAAAATAAACCAAGAGTGTCCGACAACTAGTATCATAATCCTGCTTGGCCTGAATTTCTAGGCATTAAATGTGGATTAAAAAAAGCAAAACCCGTTTCATTATCTTTGCCGGGTCAAGCAGGGTTCGGCTGCAATTTGCACTTTGAAGAGACCTGTTCCGTTGAAGAAACTAACACGAGCAATGAAGAAGCCTTACAAATTGTCTTTCACTTGACCATAGATGCCTCTTATTCTGGTGCTCCTCACACATGGGGAAACCAAAAGATAGAAACATCTAAAAAGGACAAAATACCAAACCCTCTCGATTTACACATCAGCTCCCTGTGAAAGTAAATATGGACTTACAACTGAATACTTTATATTGAAAGCCACCTCTCGTTGCACCTTTTCTTCTAATGAGCCAACATATTTTCTTGTTTTAGTGGAAAGTTTCCTTATGTCTAAGAAATAGTTGTCAGGGACTTTTAAAACCTCCACTTAGAATATGTAGTGTACTCTATTTAGTATCCAAGTGCATGCTACGGTTCCATTTATTTCAAAATAAAGAAAAGATGTAAACGTTTTCCTTTATCGGGAAGTATTCTACTAATAAGTCTGCAAATTTGCACTGATCCAAGTTCCTCTTCCTTGTGACTGTAGGATAGAAGGCGAAGTATCTCGTTTGAGGTACCGGCCTGTTTTCAAAAGGGAACATGCTTACATTTCTGGGCGAGGCGCTTGTTTTCTGTGCCTGTCACTGATTGAATAAACTTCTATAGCTTAACATGATTTGCAGGGCCCGAAAGCAGCCTTTACACTGCACACATCACAACATGTGAAGCAGCTGCCATTGGTTGGACAGCACCTGACTGCACCGAATATCCCAGTGAAGCAGCAAATTAATGATCAGCTGCAAGCTCCCAGCTGCACTGTACAGTACTATGTTTTTTCATCGTTAGGGTACACAGCCCCATCTGTACAACACTTGGAGCACAGATCTTGCGTTCAAAACCAAGCGTGTCTAGGAGGGATTGGGGAAGAAACGGAGGAGCTGAGGGAGGGTGGTGGAGAAACACTGTGTGGGGTGGTGGTGGGAAGGCATAGTAATAGGGATTGTAGTCTGGAAGCAGTACAAGGTAGGAGAGCAGGGCCAGGTTTTGGCATGGGTGAACTGGGCCCAGGACAAAATTCTTTAGAGGGTGGTACAGAGCTGTCTGCATTAAGGGCACACAGACTGCAGCACCCCTTTCACTTGGCTCCAGGGATTCAGTTTAAAGTGCTGGCACACACCAACAATCCCTCCACCATCCTGCCCTACAAACAATTTGCCACCAACTTTACAGAGCTCAGTTGTGAGTGAAACGAGTGTATTAGGGACGGTGCGGAGGTGTTTGTGTTGGTCGTGTTCTGATCTAATCAGCAAGGAACAGACCTGTGAACATAAAAAAGGCCCAGTGCTGCCTCATTTCATTCACCAGCAGCAGCAAGCAAACCACATTGCTTTCCTTCTAGGGCACTATCCAAGCAAGTTTTTGCACTGGAAGAGAGCAAGTAAACACATGGACTCTCAAAGAGTTCTGCCAGAAAAAGAAAAAAGTAGTTTTGCAGCGTGAATCTTTCTGGATTCACTATGCTGTGCATTATTCCGCGGTCTTGTGGTTGGGTCCGGAATCGTAGTCTTTTCTTTGTTTTTTTTGTTGTTTTTTTTGTAGCCCAGGTGGGCGTCGGCGTCACACCTCTCTGGGTGTATTTCCGGTGACGTCGGCATGCTTCCTGCGGAAGCTCCCACTCTTGGGCGCCATCTTCAGATTCTTTTTTCCGCGGTCGGGTCTGGATCGTTCCCATTTGGGCTCCAGACATTTTTGGAGAAAGAAGAATACAGAAATTGGAAGGAAAACAACTCCGAAGACTTCAAGAGACTTCAACCAAGGGCCAACGAAGGAGAAGGAGAAAACTTCGAGAACTTCGACGCCCGTCGACGAACGCACGACCAGGGGGCCCCCTGAGCGCTCAAGATGGACAACAGGCCCTTCAAGTTCTGCCGTAACTGCCACCACAAGTACGCGCAGAAGGACCAGCACCCGGTTTGCAACCTTTGCCTACCGGTCGACCACGGGAGCAAGGACTGCAACGCCTGCTCCGTCTGCTCCGTCTTCACCCCGAAGACCCTTCGTGTGAGAGCGAGTCAGAGGGTAGCACACGCCACCCTGCAGGGCAAAGCCCCGACTCCATCCCTTTACGATCTGGGGATGTCTTCCGAGGAAGAGGACAACGCCGCCGCCGAAGACGACGGCTACACGGTCGTAGAGACCGATAATACCAAGACTTCTGATAAGGTAGGAGACTCTACGGCCCCTAAACACCCGAGAGACTCAGAGTCTCGAAAGAACGCGGGCAACGCCTTCGAAAGCGCCGAGGGCTATTGAACAGCAAAAGTCCTCGAAAAACGTTCCCGAAAAGGATCGTTCGACGCCGAGGGAGAAGGACCCTAAGCATCTTCGCCGCCGACCAGAGACACGAAATCCAGTTCGGCGACGAAGCCTTCGACACCAAGGATCAGCTCGGCGCCGAGCCAACCGCCGAAAAGAGCGGCCGAACCATCCGACGCGGAACACGCAGCCGAGATGGAGAAAAAGAAAAGGCGCCTCGAGGCCGAATTGGAAAGCATCTTGCAGCGGAAGAAGGAATTCGACGCCAAGATGAAGGTCTACACGATCCCCCACAAAACCAAGGCACAGGTTGTAGAGGTTGTCGAGGAGGAAGACTATGACGCCGAGGAACAGGCGGCTGACGTCGAGGAAATCGACCAGGAAGAGGAAGAGAGTCCCTACTATAGTTACGACTATGAGGAGGAAGAGGACAGCAGGCTCAGAGGAGGCCATCGACACATATCACTCGAGGCCCTCGCCGCCGGACGACATCGGGGCATACAACTCGGTGATAAAGACTGCCGCAGCGGCATTCAGGCTCAAGCTCGACGAAGAGAAGCAGAAAGCAGACTTCCTTCTAGAGACACTGCTCCCCACCCAAACGAAGAGCCAGTACCTCCCCATGCTCTACAGCGTCTTGGCTCAGGGAAGGGAAGCATTCAAGGAGCCCGCAACATGCAAGGCGGTCACCCCCAGGACGGAGAAAAAATACAAACATTCATCAAAAGACCCACCCTACATTCAGGGCACGGTCTCAGCAGACTCCATCATCACAGCCACAGCAAGAAAGAGGGCCAACGTGCCCACTACTTCTGGGCCACCTCCAGATAAGGAAAGCAAGAGGATGGACCTGGTGGGCAGAAGGATTGAACGGAATGCGGCAACCCACTGGCGCATGGCGAATTCCAACGCCCTGATCAACAGGCACATGTACCAGATCATGGAGGAGCTCGGTCAGTTGGTGAAGACCTGCCCTAAGATTCCAGGCAAAAGGCCGAGAAATTGGTGGAGGAGGGGAAGAACGCGGCAAATTCTTGCCTCAAGACTGCCCTGGATGGAGCAGACACCTCCAGCAGGCTCATGATGATGGGCATCACTGAGAGGAGACACGCCTGGCTCAGGATTTCAGGTTTCAAGCCCGAGGTGCAGCACAGCATCCTGAACACACCGTTCAACGTCGAAACCTTGTGTGGAACACCAGTTGATGAGAAGCTCAGCCAACTGAAAAAGGATAACGAAACGGCAAGGTCCATGGGAGCATTGCAGTTCAGAGGTTGCAAAAGGGGCACCCCGTCACGAAGACCCAGCGGGAGAGGTGGAAACCAGCCAGGTACATCACACCAGGCTTTCCAACAAATGCACCAGGCAGACACACAAGTTCAGCATGGTCAGCATAAGCAGTCCTGGCAGTACCAGCCAAGAGGCCAGTCCTTTCGAGGGAGAGGAAATGGACGTGGACAGAATAAAAGAGGGGGTCAGCAGCCTGCCTCTAAGTGACTTCAAAACACTTCGTGTGCCCACCCACAGAAAAGATCCCAGGGTGCAGCACGTACAGAGGGATCAAGTGTTACACAAACTAATCACCTACGACCACATAACACCAGTGGGAGGAAGATTAAGATTTTACCTCCAAAAATGGAGAGAAATCACATCAGACAAATGGATTCTCAACATCATCCAATTCGGATACTGCATAGAGTTGGAGGGGAGGCCAACAAGCAGAAAACCAAAAAGAAGACCAATAGCAAACAAACAACTAGAGCGTCTTCAGGAAGAAGCAAAGGAGCTCCTGCAGAAGCAGGCCATAAAACCAGTACCCTTCAGGGAAAGGAACAAAGGTGTATACTCAACGTACTTCCTGGTACCAAAAGTAGACGAAACAATGAGACCCATTCTGGACCTACGGTTCCTGAACAAATTCATAAGAACGCAAAAGTTCAAAATGACCTCCCTGCAAGAGGTGCTCCCGCAATTGCAAATCGGGGACTTCATGGTCACAATAGACCTCAAGGATGCCTACCTGCACATCCCAATGAACAGAAAGCACAAGCATATGCTCAGATTCACCATCGGAGAAAACCACTACCAGTTCATAACACTAGCCTTCGGGCTAAAATCAGCACCAAGGGTCTTCACAAAGTGCCTCGCAGCGGTCGCAGCACACCTACGAGGGAAAGGAATACACGTATATCCTTACCTGGACGTCTGGCTAGTAAAAGCAAACTCATACCAGAGATGCAAGCGGCACGCACAAACAGTGACGACCATGCTCATAAACCTGGGGTTCTCCATCCATTGGAAGAAATCCTCAATGTAACCGGAACAAGTGAAGATTTTCCTGGGAGCACAGATCAACACCTTGCAGGGCAAGGTGGTCCCCAGCGAGAAGGGGGCGAGAGCGCTAGTGAAAGAAACTCTGCTCTACCAGAAGGGGCAAGCTCGGACAGTGAGGACTGCGAGCAAGATCATGGGCATGATGGCATCATGCATCCACCTAGTACCAAATGTACGGCTCCACATGAGACCCATTCAAGAATGGCTACAGGGGCAATGGTCACAAGCTACAGGCCGTTGGGAAGATCTAGTGGTTGTAACGCACTCAGTGCAGAAGGAAATGACATGGTGGAACATGGAGAACATAACATGGGGAAAGCCTCTAACACCCCCAACACCAACAGTGACCATCACCACAGACGCATCCCTGAAGGGATGGGGCGCTCACATGGAGGAACTCAAAGTGAGAGGACTGTGGACACCAGCAGATGCGACCAAGCACATCAATTACCTGGAATTGAAGACCATCTTCCTTGCATTGAAAGCTTTCCAAACGAGGTTGTACAAGCACAAGGTATTGATACAAACAGACAACACCACAGCAATGTTCTACATCAACAAGCAGGGTGGGACACAGTCAGCCATGCTTTCAAAGCTAGCACAGGAGGTATGGAGATGGGCCATCCCACTCAAGATAGACCTGCTAGCCATACACCTACCAGGGAAGGACAACGTACAAGCAGATTGGCTCAGCAGACAGACATCGGCATCCCACGAGTGGGAGCTCAATGCACAAGAGACAAGGTGGCTGTTCGACAGATGGGGAACACCTTCGGTGGACCTTTTTGCTACACGCCAGAATGCAAAATGCCAAAACTTCGCATCCAGACAGCCCGAGGAGGGATCCCTGGGGAATGCCCTATGGATAGATTGGTCCGGGACATTTGCTTACGCTTTTCCCCCGATACCGCTGATGCACAGACTGCTCAGCAAATGCAGAACGAGCAACATGACCCTGATACTGGTCGCACCGCAGTGGGCCAGACAGACATGGTACTCGCAGATCATGGAGATAACACAGTGTGCACCCCACAGATTCGGCAAAAAAAAAGACCAGCTCTCCATGCAGAACGGAGAAGTACTGCACCCAGAACCAGAGAGCCTGAGCCTGGTGGCATGGCTCCTGAGGACATAGAGTTTGCACATTTAAAACTACCAGAAAGCACCCTGGGGGTTCTTCGGGAGGCACGAAAACCCAGCACTCGGAAGTGCTACGTTGCGAAGTGGAAAAGATTCACAATGTGGTGCAGAAGAGAAAAGCTTCACAATAAAATGAAGAAGGACTCCACAGTGCTAAAGTACCTCACGCACCTGCTGGAGAGGAACCTTAGTTCATCCTCGTTAAGAGTTCACTTGGCAGCGATAGTCGCTTACACAAGAGGAGAAACGTGCAAGAGTTTCTCACATCACAAGTGGTGAAAAGATTCCGGGAAGGAGCGAAGAGGATCGCACCACCAAAACGGGTGCTGCCACCTGCATGGAACTTGAACATAGTCCTAACGGAACTCATGAAAGAGCCTTTTGAACCACTTCACAAAGCCTCCCTAGAGATGCTAACAATGAAAACAGCTTACCTGGTTGCAATAAAGTCCTTACGCAGAGTAAGCACTAACTCTACAAGAACCCTACATACAAATACACAATGATAGGGTTGTGATGAGAACTGACCCACACTTCATGCCAAAGGTGGTGTCCAAGTTCCACATGAACCAGTCTATACAGATACCGAGTTTTTTCCAAAAACCAGCCACTAGCGCAGAGCGAGCTCTGCACACCCTGGACGCCAGAAGGGCAGTCGTGCACTACATTGAGAGAACGAAGGGACACAGGAAAACAAAACAGTTCTTTGTGTCATTCGCCAACAGTTTCATGGGAAAAGCAGTAACCATAAAGACCATTGCACGATGGATCGCACAAACAATACAGCTCTGCCACAAGCGAGCAGGACAAGAACTAGCAGAGGGGACACGTGCCCACTCCACTAGGAAAAAGGGTGCTACAATAGCCTTCCTGGCTAACACACCCATACAAGACATATGCCTGGCGGCAACATGGACTTCGGTGCACACGATCACGAAGCACTACTGCGTGGATATACAGATGAACAGGGAAGCACAAGTCGGACAAAAGGTGCTTCAACACATATTCAATAACCAACGCTCATCTTCCACCCAGCCGCCACAGAAATGAGAAACTGCTACAAAGTCTCTGCACAGCATAGTGAATCCAGAAAGATTCACGCTGCAAAACGAATAGTTTTCTTACCTGTCGGTATAGTTTTGCAGCTTCAAGATCTTTCTGGATTCACTAGCGAACCCACCCACCTCCGCCAGAAAGATGAGGCTGGAGAGAGAAAAGGTGGTTAAAACAGAGACAAATACTAAAACAAAACACCTTAAAGGTTAAAAGCGGAAAATTACTTAATGGAACATTGCCATAACTTCGGAAACAGAACAAACACGGAAAAAAGAATCCGAAGATGGCGCCCAAGAGTGGGAGCTTCCGCAGGAAGCATGCCGACGTCACCGGAAATACACTCAGAGAGGTGTGACGCCGACGCCCACCGGGCTACAAAAAAACCCCAAAAAAACAAAGAAAAGACTACGATTCCGGACCCAACCACAAGACCGCGGAATAATGCACAGCATAGTGAATCCAGAAAGATCTTCAAGCTGCAAAACTATACCGACCGGTAAGAAAACTATTCGTTCCCTGATGTGGAGCTCTGGAAGAATGCAAGTCTGGATGACTTGCATTCTTCCCGAGCTCCACATCAGGGAACTCCTGACGTATAGGAGCACACTAAAGAGGCTATGGTTCAAGGGAGGGACAAACACCAGAACGGGGAGATAAGCTATTGAATAAGATGCAACCAACTGAGAGTGACAAGAACGCCATCAAATATTAGGCAGCAGTTGCCTCTAAGTCCTCTGTAAGATTTTGGTATGCTCGACTAGAGGCTTTTGCTTAACGCTATCTAGCAGGTGACCTCACATTCAATATTGCTCAAACCCAGAATGAATGTGGACCATGGGACCAAGTCTGGGACTGGGAATGTACTATTGTATATTGCTTAGATCTTCACAAATGTTAATAAGGGACACTACAGAGGGACGTAGTTGGGGGCGTATGACGTGAGATTTATTGGGTGAACTAAGACCAAAGAACACAGATGGTGAAGCAGTTTTCTCTTCTCCACCTGCCCCGAGTATCATTGGTACAACTTCAGTTCTTCAAATAAACAACAATTCCCTTTGTGTGTGTGTGTATATATATATATATATATATATATATATATATATATATATATATATATATATATATATATATATATGAATACCCTGCTAGTGACTCATACACAATTCATCCAAGCATACCAATATCACCATAGAATATCAACCGTTCACCAAGAGCCAATATACAAATGTTTTATTTAGTGAAATTCGGTTAAAAAGTACATAGGATAAAAACACATGAATTGTTGCAACATAGTGTGACTTCCAAAGTGGAGAATCACCTCAAAGAGTCATACACCTATGTTGCAGGGATTCTGCTCCTACACAGAACTGTGCACAGAGACGTAGGACCTTAGTGAATTAGGGTGTACCAAAACTCACCGTAGTACCAAACCTCCCCAACCAGACTAGCATCAGTGTCTCCTTGGCACTTCATCCTATAGCAAAATACCAATGATTATTATTATTATTATTATTAAAGGCTTTTATACCGCGCTCTATTACTAAAAAAATAGTATCCTGGCGCGTTGAAGGCAGAACAGTTGGGAGAGGACTAATGACTAATAACTGAACATAAGGAAAAAAAACAGTTTAAACTATTGTATTAAAAAGGTGAGTTTTTAGTCCTTTCTTAAAAACATTGAGAGTCGAAGCAGTTTTTAGGTGAAGGGGAAGGGTGTTCCAGGATTTTGCTGCTCTTACCGAAATAGATTGGCCGCCAAGTCTGCAGTATTTGAATTTGGGTACGGACATTTGGCACAGGTTGGCCGATCGCAGGAGGCGATTAGGGACATACAAGCGGAACCTTTTCCACAAGTAGATAGGGCCAATTTGATGAATAGCTCGGTAGGCCATCACTAAGATTTTGAACTGAATCCTGAGGGCAACAGGAAGCCAATGGAGAGCACACAGCAAAGGGTGTGCACTAGAACGCCTAGGAACATTGAATAGGAGCCTGGCAGCAGCGTTCTGAATGACCTGGAGGCGGTGAATCAGGTATGCTGGTAGTCCGCCAAACAGACCATTCGCGTAATCCAACCTAGAGAGTATCAAGGCGCGAATAACGGTCTCTTTAGCTTCTTTCGGCAGGAGAGGGAAGAACCTACGTAGAGTTTTTAGGGTAGCAAAACCGACCCCCGTGAGTTTCTTAATGTGATCCTCAAACTTAAGGTTCTTACTGAACCAGACTCCTAGGTTTTTTACTGGGCCAGATGTGGCTTTTGGAGGGGGTAGGTCAGCAGGCCAGAGACGCTCATTAAAGTCCTCAGGAAAAGAGCCATACAACAAGATCTCTGATTTACTCTCGTTGCATTTCAGCTGGGCACGTGCTAACCATTGGAAGACCGAGGACAAACAATGTTGGGCCACCGACGTATCTAAATTACCTCTGGGCCAGGTAAACAAAAGCTGCGTGTCGTCGGCGTATGCCATAATTTTTGCACCCAACTGTTCAGCAAGGTAAATCAAAGGTGTAAGATAAACATTAAAAAGTAGAGGGCTTAGGATGGACCCCTGGGGAACACCTGTAGAAAGTAATTTAGGGGTGGAGGAAAAAGGAGGCAGACAAATTTGTTGTGTGCGGTTATCTAAGAATGAAGTTAGCCAATCAAGTGCAGGGCCAGTAACACCTATATCAGCTAGTCTGGCGAGTAGGAGGGAGTGAGGCACCGTATCGAAGGCAGCAGAGAGGTCCAATAAGATCAGAGCCGCTCTGCCACCCTCGTCAAGACACTCCCGAATGGCCTCCGAGATTTCAACTAAGGCCGTCTCGGTGCTATAAGTAGCCCTAAAGCCAGACTGAGCTGGATGTAGAGCCTTTGTTGATTCGACAACATTATCCAGCTGCTTGAAGACGGTCTTTTCACAGATTTTTGCAAGAGCTGGGAGCAGAGATATAGGCCGAAAATTGGACGGCGTGGTCGGGTCTAGACCATTTTTTTTTAAGCAATGGGAGCAATTTTGCTTGCTTCCAACAAGCGGGGACAGTAGCCGTAAGGAGTGAGAGGTTAATAAGCTGGGTAACCTCATTTCCCACTGTTTCTGCTAAGCCCGCAAATACTCTAGCCGGGCAAGGGTCAGAAGGAGATCCTGATTTTAAGGCAGCAATAGTAGAGTTGATATCAGAATTTAATTGGAGGGTGAATTCAGCCAACTGCTCAGTGCGTGGGGGCATTGAGGGAAGCAGAGTAGTTAAAGGTAATGTAGAGCCATTACAAACCTTTTGCAGGTCCTCCTGGATTTTAACAATTTTTTCAATGAAGAACTCAGATAGTTCTTCACACCATTCCTTTGATGCAGGTAACATAGGTTGAGAAGCACAGGGAGATGTAAAGCTTTTTACAATAGTGAAGATTTCCTTACTGTTGTTGTTCGCTTTATTAATACGTCCTGTAAAATAGCTACGCTTGGCAGATCTAATGGCTGCATAATACTTTTTTTGTGCAGCCCGCAGATCTTTTTTCGCCTCGGGGAGATAAGCTTGTCTCCACGCCCTCTCAAGTTTTTTGCAGCCTGATTTGAGGTCGCGGAGGGCATGGGAAAACCAAGGTTTGGAGGGGGTAGAGCGGAGTCTGCAAACCCGGCTGCTATTAGTTGATGTAGCAGTCGCGCATTCCATCCATGAATTAAATGTGCTGGCAGCAGCCTCAATATCAGGGGGGAGCAGAGGACGAGACGCATCAAGTCCCTCAGAGAGGGTATTCAAGTTGATCTTCTGTGTGTGGGCAGTTTGGGGTTGAGCCGCAACAGAAGTCAAAAGAGGCCAGGAAAATCTGACAAGCTTATGGTCAGACCAGATTACTGGCTCAGGTTGAGCCATGGTAATGTCGAAATTTGAGCATACCAGATCCAAGATATGTCCTCCTAAATGGGTTGGAGCATCCACCCATTGTCTTAACTGGGCCATAGAGAGAGCTTCTGTAAGGCGAACTGCCTCTGGCAGGTCCGGACAGTCAACATGAATATTAAAGTCCCCCAGGAGGAGATACCGGGAATGGCGTAAGATCCGAGGGACTATTAACTCTTCTAGGGCTTGTACAAAATTACCCACGTGGCCAGGAGGGCGATAGCCCAACGTACCGCCGATGGAGGAATGAGCATTGAATTTTAGGGAGAAGTGGAGCATCTCGGCTTCAGGCAGATGTTGTTGGGAGTCATAAGAGAAAGTCCACTGTTCCCTAAAGACAACCGCAATCCCACCACCTCTACCTAGGGGTCGGTCTGATCTAGAAATCTTGAAACCGCGTGGAATGGCCAATTCAACAGAGGGGGCACAGGTTTCATTAAGCCAGGTTTCCGTTATAAAAAGTAGATCTAGTTGACTTTCACTCAGCAGCTCATAGATATCTGCGGCATGTTTAACCAATGACCTGGCATTGATCAATCCCGCTTGAACCAGTGAAGAATCAGAGGGTCGGAGGTGTACATAGTTGAGCATAGGCTGAAAGCAAAAGTTACAGACCTGGCAGACTCGAGATGCACTGTTTCCCACTTCCCAAGGGGTGTTACATGGGCAGGGGCTACGTTTCAGCATCATGAGGTACCCGCGTGAGTACCGCATGGAATTGTTAGAGGGGCGCCTGAGGGCGTTAGTAGAGGTGTTGGCCCTGGGCCCGTCCGAGGCACGGACGGGCACAGACGGGCCCTCCTTTGGCGCTCCTTCGGCGCGCAGACGGCGCGTCCGCTGCGCGTGGCCGCTGCGCGTCTTAGAGTGCATGTTTATTTATAGCCACAGCCCCTCCCTCCGCTGGACCGCTAACTCGGGTCCAGCCGGGTCCGAGCCTGACTAAAGATGGCGCCCGTCAAGCCCTCCACAACAATCGGCACCAGGGAGCCGCGGTGGAACGGGGCACAGGGGGCCCAAATCACAAGCGCTATGAAGGTAACAGTATTTAAAAGTTTTAAAAAGGCACAATACTAATTGCAAACATTTATAAAATCAATTGAAGGAAATTTTTCAGATGACTCGGTAATTCAGTGGGAGAGAGCAGAGGAGAACCCTCGCAATCTGCTCGCCTTCGCTAAGCGAAATATCGAGGTGCAGCCACCACCTCCAACAAACGCTCAGACCCACCTACTCCGCTTCTATTTATAACCACAGCCCCTCCCTCCGCTGGACCGCTAACTCGGGTCCAGCCGGGTCCGAGCCTGACTAAAGATGGCGCCCGTCAAGCCCTCCACAACAATCGGCACCAGGGAGCCGCGGTGGAACGGGGCACAGGGGGCCCAAATCACAAGCGCTATGAAGGTAACAGTATTTAAAAGTTTTAAAAAGGCACAATACTAATTGCAAACATTTATAAAATCAATTGAAGGAAATTTTTCAGATGACTCGGTAATTCAGTGGGAGAGAGCAGAGGAGAACCCTCGCAATCTGCTCGCCTTCGCTAAGCGAAATATCGAGGTGCTGCCACCACCTCCAACAAACGATTAGACAACCCAGAACATGCGACTTAGGGTACCTCAGGCAATGTGGAAAACAAGAACACTCTTTCGTTATACTCTCATACCAGTGCAAAACATGGAGTAAAAGGAGAAACGAGCAAGTTTGAAATGTTTATTTCTAACGCCGTGATCTCCCATGCAGCGCCTCTGGTATTTAGCAGAAGTGGATCACTTCAGATTCCTCACAAGCTCTCAGCATATGAATGCTCTCCAAGTGTGTGTGCTCATGCCTACGCAGTGCATTATTAAACGCGCCAATATCAGAGGTGGCCACAGCTGCATATGTGTTATGGCTAGAACGTGCGCTGATCAGTTAGAACAACAGCCACAGTGTCTAAGATAACCTTGACGGTCTCGGATCATACTCACAGACTAAACTAACGAGGCAGCTTAGAAATGCAGCAAAACAAGTTATACTCATGTGAAGCAAAATACTTAGTGTTCTCTAAACAATAGCGCAAGTGCGTGTCATGTGCAAAGCAGAGCAGGAAAGTAAAATGGCATTTTAACGTCTAAAAAGCCCATGCCAACTTAAAACTGTGTAAATGTACGGGTCATCTCCACGACACCTAATTAAAAATCCCAACAAATGAACATGGGAGAGTATACTAGACATTAATATTTTGTAGCACTAATCAAACAGAAATTCATTGGTCAAGCCACTATTTTGTACAATTTCTTTTTTGGCCAAGATAAAGTTGATTTCATGCTTTTGTGGCAGCAGCGCGACACGTTTCGGTGAGTTAAAATAATCCGACGACCTTCTTCAGGAAGAAAGACTTGGTATCTCCCACAACTTCAAATCAGAAATGGTGATGTGTTATCAGTCAATGCTCTTGCGACCTGGCTCCTCAAGGTCAAGGGACACCCATATGTTTCTAGGATATGCCCATCAGATTTAGGGCTCTCACTATGAGCCTTAAGTAAAATGTATTTATTTATTTGAAAAGTTTTATATAGCGCTGGCTAGACCCGGAGGTATCGGTGTGCTTTACATGAGGATTAGCGAGTTACAGGTGACATCAGTTTAATCAAAGACTCATTGAAGGAGGAGGGGGGAGGGAAGGAAACACAACGGGGAAACAAGAAAAACAATGTCAGATGACCGGCTGGGTAGGTGACGGCTGATGGGGTGAAAACAGGACCAGACTCCTCTATAGCTGCATATGACAGCTCCACCGAGCATCGGCCAAGGTTGCTCAGGCACCGAGGTAAGTACAAACAGTTTTGGTATCCGCCCAGAGTGACTGGTTACATAGTTACATCAATTAAATCAATGAATCATGAAGGGAGGAGGAGGGGGAGGGAAGGAAACACAACGGGGAAATGAGGAAAACAATGTCAGATGACCGGTTGGGTAGGTGACAGCCGAGGGGGTGAAAACCGGGCCAGACTCCTCTATAGCTGCATATGACAGCTCCACCGGGCATCGGCCAAGGTTTCTCGTGCACAGAGGTTGGTATCTGCCCAGGGGGCATCGTCAAAGGTCCATCGAAAGTTCTAGCAAAGTTCCACCGGGCATGGACCATGTTGATCCGGCTCCGAGGTAAGTACACTGTTCAAGGTTTCAGTCCAGGGGGCGTTGTCATAGATCAAATGGCAGCACCTATCTTGGAGTTAATGGGAGCTAAGACTTACTGTAGGGTTGATATGCTCCTGTTAGCAATACTTCCAGGGGATGGGCCAGGACAGAGAATATTCTGAATTTTCCGTCACCCGAGTTCTGGGATTAAATAATCTCCAAATTGTTTGTCCTCCTTGCTACAGAATCGTTCTTCAAGTTAAAATCAAATGCCGGGACTTGAAAGTCTCCTAACGCTCTCCGGTCGTCTTTCGTTTAGGTTGAACCTAACTTCAGTTCGGCCATTTATGCCCTCGCACATAGCATAAATGACGATTAGTTAAAGACTACAAAATGAATGCACACCTTGTATTGTTTGTCATCCATACATTTTGTAATAGATATGTAAAAGTTCATATATGAGATCAAAATCTCTTAACATGTGCCAATATTTTCTTAAACTGTTCAGCAGGATTAACTGCTATTTTTCTTGAACTGATAGTTGTGTATTGAATTGAGCTGTCTTGAGATAGATGGCTGTGCTATCTTCAGAGCTGTATACCTGTCTGACTTTATCCAGTGAGTTGGCACAGTTCCACATGTAAGAGACCTTATCTGTTCCGGTGTAGCCTGGTTTGCTATTAACTGCCTCCCTTGGATATTGGAGTGACGTGTTCATTGCTACTTTTTCACTCTGGAGCCGTTCGGGGAACTTGGTGAAAATACACATTGCCGTCTGCTCCCATACATGGGGTAGCTATAGCTTGCCTTCTCATAGGCCCTTGCCATGTGGGAAATACCTGAGGAAAATGAGGAGTCTGTCCCTTTGCTGATAAATAATTTGTCTTGTCTGGTAAGCTTGAAGTACATGCTCTCTTGTTAGAGCACTTTAATATATTGGAATTTTCTATATGCAGTATTAAGGGGCTATTGTTCTTTAAGGTGAATATTCTGATTAACCTCCCTCACTCTACCTTTTCCATTACATGTGCTTCAGGTAGATCCACTGTGATTATCCTGTTCTGTAGTTCATCAGTTTGATAACTAGTCATTCTTCGCTCCTGGTTTATTTTCTTGATGGATCTTAGACTCTTTAGTTTGAGCTTCTGTAGCTGTTTCATTTTCTCATATTTCTTTTCCTTTTTGACCGGGGAGTTACATTTATGATGTTTGACCCAAGTTAAGGTATTTGAGTGACTCCGATTTCCCCTGGTCCATGATCCCAGTTGCCAGTTTCTTGTGACCTACTCCCTGTTAGTAAAATATTTCTGATGTGTGCTTCTTCGTCCTGTTGGTTTAGTTTAAGTAGTTTGAAGCATGGCATGTCTTGTGTATTTATAAATGTTTTGGGATGTTGTCAACCCGAGAACTAAAACTGTTCCTACAAAATATATATAACAGACACAATATGTGTTCTCCGTATGTAGCTGAAGCAGCTTTCAGGTTGTGTGCTCTATTGTACTATGTACATGGTCATAGTGTTTATATACAGGTGGCTGAGGGCGTGGCCTGTTGGGAACAGAGTAGGTGTGTTTTGAGGAGCAACTTGAAACGCAGCCTATATTGC
The DNA here is from genome assembly GCF_964261635.1 of Lissotriton helveticus. Taxonomy (NCBI): domain Eukaryota; kingdom Metazoa; phylum Chordata; class Amphibia; order Caudata; family Salamandridae; genus Lissotriton; species Lissotriton helveticus. Next base: position 72,678,889 of record NC_136070.1, read on the forward strand.
ACCTCTGTGTCCCCAATTCAGGTGTGCTGATGGTTTCAAAATGGTGGACCGCTGATCTTATTGTACCAGGGGATGCATGATTGGGAAATGATGATTCCGGAGAGCTGACTTAGGCTATGTAACTGGGATCTCCAGTGATCGGGGCAGCTGTGCGTTAGGCAACCTAAGCGGTGACTACTCTCTGGAAGCTTCATCCACTGCTAAATGTTTCTAAGAAAATTATTGAAACTCCCCTGCAAGTGTCCAGGGGTTAAGATCCTCCCTCCCTGACAGATGCGGGGTAGGGAGGAGCATTCCGAATGGTGTCAGAGAGTGCATGACCCGTGGGTGAAGGAAGAGTCCACTGAGGGTCTCCGTGGACCCAGGGACTGCTGGAAAATCTTCTCATGGGGAAGTGGTAAGAATCCTGGGGAGCAGACAATCGAGGCTGAGGCCCTTCGACTAGGGCTCCATTTGTCGATGGTGACACAATTACGTCTAGCTGTGGACAGTATTGATAACAATCAGATGTGGCCTCCCTGCTGGTGTGCTCTCTGATACTTTGAAGGTTTGGGGGCAAGGTGGTCTTGAACTACATGGATAAAGTGCATTTCTCAAGAAGGCATATTGATACTTTGGGTGACTTAAAATGTGTGACAAAATTCACGCTCTCCTATATAAAGTAATTCGGCGCTGAACTGAGACGGCCGCTGACGTCTCTCTTTGCAATCCACAAGTGATCACTACGGCGGCACCCACACTAAATCATTCCACCGGCTGGTGAAGAACATCCCCATTAATCAGACAAGATTTGACCACTTCAAGAATACCTTACGAGGGTGTTGGCTGACATCCCTGCTAATCGGACTAACAGAAGTCATTTAACACGCTTTACTTGAGTTTTCAGGCTATCCAAAACCCCCCCAGTCCTGATGAAGACCCGACACAGATGCATTTGAGTCTGCACTAATACATACGGTTGAATCATAGACGTTGTTTATGTCAATCCGTTCACGCAAGGTCTCAACACAAATAAGGAAATACTTCATCCTGTTGTGGCTATTGTTCTCAAAAGTGGACACTCAAGAAAAAATGTTTTGTTTATATGTATGAATATATGTCACTTGTTTTATTTTTGTACAGCACTATATCACCAATCACGACCAGTCACTAAGTGCTTCACAGTCTATGTGTTTCTCTGTTTCGGACAGCCAGGTATCTATTGATTGATTCGGAAAAGGTATATACTAAAGGCTTACCTTTGGAACTAAATTCAGTGTTGTGTGTCTCTTTGTGCCCTTCATTTGATGTTTGAAACATGATTCATGATATGTATCAAGTACAGTGAAAAAAGTATTTGTGATTCCCGACAGAACCACTGTTTTTGTTTAGCTCCTCTATAAAGATAGTAGAGATATAACTTCGTGGGGACCCACCCTGCACTAGGGAGGAAAGCAGCCTAAACTCTGTGGCCTTTCAGTGTGCCCCTGCTCCCCCTCCTTCAGGAAGTGACCTCCTCTGGAGAAATGTTGAACTCTGAATCACTCGAATCGTGTACTCCTCTTAAGCTGAGTCGAATGTGCAATTGACCCAAACAAGAAGTGGTTCACAGAAAGGTGATGCTCAGAGTTTACCTGTAGTATAATTTGTCAGAGCAGAGAGGCACAGGAACGACAATCACCAAGACATCATTACGAGGGGAAGGTAGAATTGATGGCGCAGGCCTGTGCAGGGAAGGTGACTTTCTAGGGCAAGGGTTACACCTGAATGTGATTATGCATTCTCATTTAATGTGAGTTGATGAGGTCACACGGACTAAGGAAGAGGTAGTCATTCCACTCAAAGAATTGATCAATATATTTTATGATTAACTCTGTTTTTATTGGTTTGCAAACAGACAAAATGGCAATTTACATTTGAGACAATCACATATGGTATTCCTTTGATAATCTCTCTCCCCCCTCACCCCCCTGAATCTCCATGTCTAGTGGCGATTCCCAACAGTTCTTCCATGGCCGAGTAGAGGGTTATCTGTTCTGAAGGAGTCCCTTGGGCTTGATCCAAGTAAGCATCCTGAAAAATTAAAAACCAGTAGAATACAAAAACACCCAAGAACCCCACCCCCTATTACCCCCCCTCCCCCCTCCATTAAACGGTGTGCTAAGTGTAGGCCTCCTAAAGGTTGTACTTGGGGGTTGAGGAAGTGGATCTAGGGGCGTCCTCCCCGAGTTGTATATCAGTGAGCCGGAGAAGGGGAAGATATTTGGGGCACATCACCTCGTTCAGCGCCAGTAGGGACAGCAAGGGGCGCCACATTTTCCCAATAGCAGTGGAACTCGTTAGGGTAGCTTGGATTCTCTCCATGCTTATGATATTCCATAAGTTTTGTAACCACCCGGTGTGGGTCGGTCGTGTCTGTGTGCCCCATAGTGAAAGGATATGTTGGACGGCTGCCCCCAGAGCTAGGCCCATCTGTTTTCCTTTGATCGATTTCAGGGGTATAAGTGAGCGGATTAGGGAGCCCTAATAGTGTGTAGGCAGGGAATCAGGGAATTTCTGTCTCGACTTGCCTGTCTGTCATCTAGAATAGTACCCTAATAATCCGTCAGTTCCTTACACTCCCACAATAGATGAGTCAGTGTACCCTCTTCGTCACAGCCCCGCCAACAAGGGCTTTGCTCTGGATTTCCTCTATTAAGCCTAGCTGGAGTCAAATACCAATAAGTAGCCACTTTGACCGCTGCTTCTCTACTAGCTGTGTTGCGAGCTGTGTGGTTAGCACGAAAAAATATATCTCTCCATTCCTTCTCGGAGAGCTCCCTCCCGAGGTCTCGCGCCCATCGTCTCTGCCTGGCTAAGGGCGAGGAAGGAGGTGGAGGACGCAGCATGGTATAGAGCTCCAAGATCATCTTTTTATCTGAACTTTTAGTCACAAGCCATTTCTCGTACGTGGTGAGTTTCCTTTGGACCGACGGCCGTACCTCAGGGTGTAGGACCAGTGACAGATTTAGAAATACTGATACTGCCGCGGCGCGGAGATGTTGTAGGATTGTTGCACTTCTACCAGCGGGAGGAACCCGTCTAAATCGAAGAGGTGCCCCGCCGATTTGGAGTCCTTTGCCCTCGATTGTGGGAATGCCCGCATATCGAGCCCAGGTGGGAAGTCAGGATAATCGAACAGAGGTGTCAGGGGCGAGGGGAAGGGCGCAAGTCCCCGGGGAAGTGCTACTGAATCCCAGACCCTGAGCATCGTCCTTGTGACTGGGGATCTCCCGAGGCTTGGCGGTCTATCCAGCCGCTTTAGAACGGGCACTTTCCACAGGGAGAGAGCCGCAATCGACCGGTCCTGAAATAGCCACCGTTTTTCAGACTCTGGTCTGCTCTACTCCACCAAGTGCCTGAGCTGCGATGCTTTAAAGTATTCCAGGAAGTTCGGGATGCCTTGTCCTCCCTCATTTGGGGGACCGAGGGACAGGTCCCTGCCCATACGGGGCGTGCCCCAGCCTAGATGAAGTGGTGCACTGTCCTTTGAAGCTTCTGAAGGATCCCAGGTGGGGGCCAAGCTTGTATAGTTTGAAAGATGTACAGGGCTTTGGGTAGAGTATTCATTTTAATGGCTGCGATGCAGCCTAGAAGAGACGAGGAGTGTTTTTGTCATTGGCGAAGGTCTTTCTGGACTTTGGAGAGGAGGTTGGTGTAGTTCAGTAGAACCGTCTTGGAAACGGAAGAGGTCAGGTCTATCCCTAGATAGGTAAGTGTATCGAGGGACTGCAGCTCCCCATATCGAGGTCTTTCACACTCGCGTCTGTCTGCTCCGCTACCCAAATGTAAGACGATGGATTTCCCGATGTTTACTTTGAACCCGGAGACCTGACCAAAAGCAATCAGTTCCTGTAAAAAGGCCGGCAGCGATCGTTCCTAGGACTCCAGTGTAGCCAGGATATCGTCAGCATATAGGCTCAATGTATGACATCCCCCCCCCCCAAATGGTATACCTAGGAAGTCAGGGTTATCCCAGATTCTTTGTGCTAAGGGTTCCACATATAGTTGGAAGAGAAGGGGTGACAAAGGGCACCCCTGTCTCATGCCCCTTTGTATCTCAAAGGGCCGGGAAGCCACCCCGTTTATCCTGATGACTGCTGTGGGTCTGTCATAACAGCTCGCTACCCAAGCTCTGAATCTTTCTCCCACACCGAAGTGGATCAGTGTTTTATCAAGAAAATCCCAGCTGACTCTGTCGAAAGCCTTTTTGGCGACGACCGACAGGCGTAGAGCATTCATATTGGTGCGGTGAGCCTTGTCTATCAAGTGTAGTATGTGTTTAGTGTTGTTGGAGCCTTGACTGTTAGATATGAAGCCAGATTGATCTGGTTCAATAATCCTGGGGAGACGTGGGCCCAGTCTTGCCGCAAGAATGCTCGTGAGCAGTTTGAGGTCAAGATTAAGAAGGGAAATCGGGCGATATGCTCCGTATTGGGTCACATCTTTCCCCGGGTTAGGTATGACTACGATATCGGCAGCCAACTTGTCCGGGGGGGATGGTTACCGGTCGCTGAAAAGAGTTGAAGAGTCGTGTTGGAATTGGAGCCAAGAGTGGGTAGAAGGCCTTATAGAAGCCTGCCGAAAAGCCGTCCGGGCCCAGCGACTTCAGGGGCTTAAGACAGGAGACTGCTCCAGTGACTTCTTCAATTCTAATGGGTGCGTCCATGGTGTTAGCTCCCCAAGTGTTCAGCTGTGTCGTAGTGGCCCCTTTGAGATACAGTTCTCCGTCATCGCCGGTCAGCGTGGCTTTGCTATATAGTGTGGCGTAGAAGTCTCGGAGGACCTCGGCGACCTCTTCGTCACCCTCCACCCTCTCCCCCCTGACATTCTGGAGGGCATGTATTTTGGCTCGCTGGGTACGGGCTCTAAGTTTGCTAGCTAGGAGACGTCCTGTTTTATTACCCCCTATATAGTAAGTGTGCTTCAGCCGGAGGGCTGCGTATTCAGCCCTGTCCAAGTCGATGGCCGCTAATTGTGTTCTGGCTGCTTTTAGGTGACACCATATCCGGGGCGCGCAAATGTGCTGGTGTATTCGTTACAATTCTAGCACCCGGGCGGTGAGGAGGTCTCTTTTTTTCTTTACGGTCCTTGACTTCAGCCACGGAGCTGGCAATAAGTTTGCCTCTCACCACAGCCTTTAGTGCCCCCAAAGTGCTGACAGAGGCGTGTCTGGGGTGTCATTAGTTGCAAGGTAGTCAGTGGTGCATTTCTGTAGTTGTTTGGTCACCCCTGGCCTAGAGAGTAAGGTTTCTCTAAGTCTCCACTTCCCGGGAGGTCTATGCGTTTTGGGCATAGACAAAGTCACTGTCACTGCGTCATGGTCTGACAGGGCTGCTGGGATAACGTTCACCGTGTCCATCAGTGTGCCTACTTCTCTGGAGCCCAGAAAGAGATCTAATCTGGCGTAGGAGTGGTGTGCGTGAGAATAGAAGGAAAATTGCATGAGCTGAGGGTGAGCCACCCTCCACAAATCGAACAGGCCCCTATCTGCCAACCATTCCCGTCCTGCCTTGGAGAGTGCCCCTGTTTGACCATAGTGTTTCTCTAAACGGTCTGCCTACGTGTCCATGACCAAGTTTAGGTCACCCCCCACTATTCTTTGTTCGCGAGCTCCCAGGATCTCTGACGGTGCCGTCTTCAGCAATTGTTCCTGTCCTGAATTTGAAGCGTAAATAGAGCTCACCACTAAGGGAACGCCCCCCCACCCAAACAGTGTGGGCCAGAGGCCGGCCTTTTATTTCCGCCATTTTACTTACTACCGTACCCTGAAACGAGTTAGCTATGAGGATGGCCACCCATGCCTTCTTATCTGGCATGGAGGAGTAAAATTGGTGTGGGAAGGCGCAAGACTTCATGCAATGCCAGTCTTTAGGGAGGAGATGAGTTTACTGTAGTAGACCTATAGACGCCCCTGAGTTCTCGAGGTAGGACAGAATGGCCCTCCGTTTGATTGGGTTGTTCAATCCTTTCACATTAAGGGTGAGTATCTGCAGGGTGGACCCTACCATGGTGGTGTTAGTGAAAACCACCGGCTAGGGTGGTTGGCAGGCCCTCCTGTCCCCTTGACCACCCCCATAGGATCTTCAACATTCGTCGAATAAGAGTGTGAGCCCCCGTAGGGACCCCATCTGTTGTAGCACACCGGTCCCCTCCTCCCACCACCTCCCAAACCCCAACAGCCCCCCCCCGCTCCACAACAATGAACCCCCACCCACTCCCCTGTGATCCTTCTCCCCAAATCCCCTCCGCCATGCCTAACCTAAAGACCCCAAAGTTACGGTCCATTGCCCATCGTGCCACGATGTGGGCATGTGGTAAGTAGAAAGTCGGGTTTGTGTGTGGACTAATCTTCCCCCGCCTCCGGCCCTCTCCCTCCTCCCCCCCCCTCCGTCCTTGGCACTAACAACGCTCATCAAACCCTGTCCTAGGACTCATGGGTGGGCTGTCGCCGTAGTTTCTTTCTGGACAGTCTTGAGAGCTGCCAGCCTGTCTTGCACTATAGTGTTCAGGTTTAGACGTCTTTCCGGGTTGGGTGAGCGTCGACGGATCACCATCCGCCATCCATTGCTTGGCGAGGTCTGTGTTTGACTGAGTGGTTCCTCCGGGCCGCGATGCTCCAGTCCTAGTAGTGAACAAGTTTCCTGAAGAGATCGGAGTTGATGGAGCTTGCCGTTCAGCTTAAAGATCAGACGGAAGGGTTGGCCCCAGGAGTATGCCACTCCTTGTTCCCTCAGGTGAGCGATCTCTTCCCGGAAAAGCTTTCCTCTTTACAGTGTGATGGAGGCCAGGTCTTGGTATAAGGCCACAGGGTGTCCTTGGTATATAATGGGTTGTTTCGACCGGGCCTCCCGCAATATTCTTACGTTGAGAGCGAAGCCTGGTAAAAAGGCAAGGATGTCCGGGGGAGGAGCCAGCGCTCGCCTGGGCATTCCAACCCGGTGTGCCCTGTCGATGCGAATTTCGAAGTCTTGGGGCTCCCCCAGAATGTCACGAAACAAACCCTGCAGATATTGGTCTACATTCGGCCCCACCATTTTCGAGGGGACTCCGCGGATGTTATTCGGTCTTGAACGGTTCTTGAGGTCTTCAGTGTGTGCTTGCATATATAGTTGTTGGTCACACAGGTGGATCACCTCTTGTTGGAGTTGTTCAATTTCTTCTCCCTTGGTGAACTCTCGGTCCTCTACTGCTGCCACTTTCTCTCTGACCGCGTCCACATCCTGGCGGATCTCCCGCACTTCGCTCTTCAATTCTTCTTTAAGTGTTTGGAAGTCCTCTCTGAGAACGCTGAAGAGCGATTCTAGGAGGGTGTGTAATAGGGATCTCTCCGTCGTCTGTAGTCGCAGGCGTTTTCGGACTGGTGGACAGTCTACTTTCTTTGTCGCCGGGTGGGGGGGGGGGATGAGACCCTTAGTGAGCATGTCTTTCAGGGATCGTGCTTCCTTCTTCCTCACTGAGGCCATCTCTGGATCGTTCGTCAAGGGGGAGCTGCCCCAAGATCTCTCCCGATGAGGTCATCTGGATGGCGCTCTGTGTTCAGCTCTCAGTGCAGCAGCCCCCCCCCTGCCTCAAGGCTCGTAAGAGAGACCCTCTTATTCTCGCAGTGTGCTGTGGTCTCGCGCTTACATCTCCTGCTTCCCTCCTTGTGTGGATCTTGTTTGTCGCAGCTGCGACCCCCCCCCCCCCTTGGTCGGTAGGTGTAGGCAGTGCCGTCCTTCTCCGCCAGCTGACTGCTCTGGCCGAGTGTCAGCTCCTGTGTACTTGTGGCCGCATCCACTCTACTCTCAAAGCCCCCACTCTCGCACGGCGGCCCGGCCTATGCGTGGGTGGGCTCCTCATCGCATCTCTGCTTCCTAACTCCTCTGGGCGGGTGGGTATTCAGTGCCCTGGTGTCCGATTGGGCGTTCTTCCGCCAGTCCAGTGCTTTAGCCAGGCGATCGTACTCCACCTGTCTCTTGGTCCTCGAGAGCCTTTGTATTTCGTTGTTGGCCCGGTCCCATCGTTCTAATCCCTCGCTGCGTTCACTTCTTCCCTCAGGGATGGTCGGAGGCCCCACTTGACGCCTCTTCCAGGTGCTCAAGCTAACCTCTATACACTGTGTCTGCGCACTGCGGGAGAGGCCGGCACTAGATCAGTTTTACATGTTTGACTCTTAGAGGGGGCCTTGCTCCATCTGTTCCGCCCTCCGGCGTTGTTCAGCCTTCGGCCCACCAACGGTCCTCGCTCCCTTGGCGCCAAATCCACTGTGCGGGGACTCAGTCGTGCCGGGTCTTCCCCACTCCCAGATCCGGTTGGCCCCTAGAATCCAATGTTGGGCAGCCTGGGCCAGCGGGCCCCACCGTCAAGACCCTTTCCTCAGCTGGTTTCTGGCCCCTCCGATTGCCGAGACGAGGTTCCTTATGGTGGGGCCGGGGGAGGGCACCACCGCCATCTCCACTGTGCACCGTCTCCTGGGGGCCCCCGCCTTCTCTCCCCTCCGACTGGCGCGGGCCCGGGGACAGGGCTCACCACTCCACCGCCCGCCAGTAGTCCCAGGAGCAGGCTGCAACTGGAGGCCCGCACAGCAGCCCCCCGGTCTCCCGCCCGGCCCCAGCTGCAGTGGGGAGACAGCACAGGTCAAGCTCGTCACCCGCTCCCAGCGCTGCACTCAATGTAGTCTCTTGGAAATCCCTGTAGGCCCCAGTGTCTGCCTCATTTCCAGGCGCTCTCCGTTCTTGCGCTCCCCGGATGGTGAGCCGGGGACGCCCCGGGCGTTCCACCCCTCCGTGCAGCTGTGGACGACGGGGGCTCACCACTCCTCCTTTCTCTGCTCGGTAAGCCGCTTACGCCGGGCCCCCACAGCTCGTCCCCCAGAGACTCCTCACAGGCTATTCTGCCCCTACAGGCGGGTCGCCGGCCCGGCTCCCCGCCGTCCTGCAGCTAGATCTGTACCAGAAGTGTTGTTGCAGTCTCCGATGGCCAATCCTCATCCCCACCTCCTCCACGGGCTCTCAGGGCGCCAGCTCCGCTGGTGGGGCAGTCTCAGTGCGGTCCAGACGTCATTTTCTCCCTCCATCGTCCACTGGCTCCAGGCCGCTCAAAGGCTCAGAACGGGAAAGGAGCCCTCGAAATTCCCCTGTATCGGTTCACCTCTGCCTTGACTCCCTCATTTCGCCTCTGGTGGCGTTTGTGCTGGGGTTATAGGCTGCACGATGACCGGGCGGGAAGGCCAGGAGCGGGAGCACCTGAGACGTGCAATCTACCAGATCGCCATCTTGGCCATGCCCGGATCAATATATTTTGATAGATTTGGAAGACCTATATTTAAAATAACAAGTCTAGGTAGAGTGATGTGGAGGTTTGACACTGTTAAGTTGCGTTTGGTTTGTTCTCATTGGTCGGTGGATGTAGGCGATAAGTGTATTTATATAATCCAATACAAATTATTTGATCCATAAATACTGGTGACTCTAGTAGACTACACACAGGTAGACTACAATTTTCCCTGCTTTGCTGTGTACCCAGATACCAGAGTCTGCTTTGTCTAAACTGGCCTCCTCTGCCATCTTTCTTCGTGGAAACTGAGGGCAGCTGAGTTGCTGCATAGGAAAGGTGCATCTCCTCCATGATGCCAGTGTGTGGGGAGCTGCAGGGAAGCAACAACTCTATTCTATTTGTATTTCTTCTTTTAAGGATTAGGAAGTTGGGGAAGATCAGGTGGGGTTATAGCCGATATATTTGTGTGTGTAGGAGAGATAAGAGCCATGATGTAGACTTGTTAGGTACCAGATATTGTCATGGACAAGTCAATGGCTATTAGAGAGGTGGCACCTAGGCATAGGGAGAAGAAGGGATATTGGGATGCCCCATACACAGCATAAAATGAATGGACCAGTCATTGGTAATTGAGCTTATTTCACTTCTGGTTCTTTCTCTGTCTCGGACAAATGAAACTTCTTAGTGTCTGGTTGGAGCATTAAAAGGCCTTTTGTTCACTTTGTACCCATCCTCTATGAAGAGATTCAGTGAATTTGTCATCTTTCCATGGCTGCCATCTTGTTTTGTGTTTTGCCTATGACGGGCAACAACCATGTTGGGTATGGTTGCAGGTAGAGGTGAAACGTCTGAATGATAGGGGTGCTTGAATGTCTGTCTCCCTAGCCCTTTTCTTCCATATCTCCCTCACTCCAGCGACCGTTAAGCCCGACTGGCTCTCTGTTGGTGATCTTTTTGCATGCATACTGATGATGTCTCCTGTTTCTTTACTGTGGGCTGCTGCATATCATACGTCTGAAAGCATCCTCTGGTGCATTAGGTCTATCCTGTGAAATCATTTATGAGCACAGAGGCCACACAAATGCACTATCAGATTGATTGTTTTAAAGCTCTCATTATAGTGTTGTGTAGGGCATAGCCACTTTAAAAGCGTCCTCAAATAGATCATAGCGGCGTTAAGCGATTTCTCCTCGTTCCTCTGTCTGGTTAATTATGAGTCAATTGTTGCATTTATAGAAATGCAGATCTTTTTAATGCAATTCATTGATAAGAAGCGCTCTACAAATCTACTGATTGATTGATGAATATATCGATTAATTGATTGATGAATATTAAGGCTCCAATGAGGAAAAATGGGCTCACTGTAATAGAATTACTGGTAAATAATGTAAACATTTTATCCTCATTCACTTCATCTTTCCAACCAATAAATGAGGATTAACAAAGCCAAGCAGTGAGACCGTAAGTCGACGCAGCACCTGTGCTGAGCCCCTAAGGCAGCACATTAAAACGAAAACCCCAAATAGTGCTGAGCCTAGCATAGCAGAAGAAATATCTCTAAGGTCCAAAACAATCTGAAGATGAGATTAAGGCTTGGGCATTGTGGGGTCTGTGTCAGTCATAATGAGTAATCAGAAAGATTTATATGTATTTCTCCATAGCCACAATTTGCAGTTAAATAAAATAAGTGAATATTCTCAGACATAAAAACACTAGCAACTGGCAGGATTGTGCACAGGTAGTGTGCATGTGTCAGAAGCTGTAGGATGACTGTTTTAAGTACGAGTTATTTCTTGTGTGCCTTGACCACTTCTCTGTAGATGAGGATTCCTTTTACTGGACTAATGCGAGAAACATACAGAAGCTCAATGTTTGTCCTGTTAGTGAATGCACGATAAAGCATTTATTTTAATCACTAACCATTCATTCAGCCGTTTCTTACCAGATTGCAAGGGTAAATTTTCAATTTCCTACCATAGTTAAGTTGCTTATACCTCACTGAAGGAATACTGGGCCTGTCTTTGCCAGGCCCATTTAATGAGGTCTTATCTCACTGCATGAACTTTCTGCTTTGTTTCTAGTTTGGTTAAATATACCTCCTCGCTCCTCTTTGTCCCCTCATTTCCCTTTCATCTTCTCCTCAATCTTCTTCTCAGCTCTTGTGTGGAGCTACAGGAGTGATACTGAAATGTACCTTTCTTACCTGGGTCTTCTTGACAAATGTTTTTTTTATTAAAATCTTTCCTAGAACGACAACATCGAGAGGCGCCGTAATGACCCCTCCGAGTCGCAGAGCAACGGGCAGCCGGATGGACTCCCACAGCAGGTGGTGGTTCAAGACGACGAGGAGGACGAAGAGCTGACTCTCAAATATGGAGCTAAGCATGTCATCATGCTCTTCGTGCCGGTCACCCTCTGCATGGTGGTCGTCGTGGCAACCATAAAGTCTGTGAGCTTCTACACGCGGAAGGACGGGCAGCTGTGAGTAGTGTGCACTTGTGGCTTTAGCCTTTGTACCCTGCAGGGGTTTTTTCTTTCTACTGTAAGGGATGTCCTTTTCATATACTGCAAAGAGCAGCAGATAGCTTTAGCAGGACATACATTGTTCACATGATCTAGTTTTGAAAGAAGGTTCAAGAAATCCTCTCTGGGCACAATGTTTGACAGACAAGTTCATTTATTTGTTGTATTTATTGTTGCACATAAGAGATGATTTCAGAATTGCATATGATGTTCTAGTTCCCTCAGTAAATAATATTTTCTGATTCTCCCAGAAAACATAGAAATATGAAGCAAAGCTAGAAATTCTATGTAAACTAGTATTAGGTCCTGGTTCTCCCTCCTTCTTGCAAGGGTGAGGTTATAACTACTTCTCATTCTGAGCTTTGCATTCTGGTCCCTCACTGGAGTGCATGCATTGTATGTGGGTCTGCTCATCCCTGTGCGTCTTCAACTCTTCCCTTTTTGTCCAGCACTATGTACTTTCAGACTGATGTATATAGCCCCAAGTTTTCTTACATCCATTGGATAATGTAGTAAATCATTTGATAAAGCATACCTGTCCTCAGGGTGCTGGTGCAATGTGAGTCCTTTGCGCAAAAGAAATGGTAGCCTTTATTGAGAGAGTTTTTTCTAGGCATTGAGTTTTATATTAACCAGTTTCCAAGGGCTGAGTACTTGTGTCTAGGGAGAAAGGAAGAGAACCAAGAGTTGACGAGATTAAAGGTACCAGGGTGTGAACTTAAAGAAAAAAGAAATATAGATGTATAATATTTTATAAACAGTCATACCACAACAGTGTCTTAAATAGGACCCCTCTCAACAGTAGTCCACAGTGGTCGATGATTGTACAGAGCATCCAATCCCAATGAGGGAGTTATTTCCCATCAGGGTCCACAACCCTCGTTATCCCATTTCCTCCTCCTTACTCGCAACTTCTGTTACATTTATGGTCCCCTGTAATGCGTCCCAAATCTTTGTGCATTTTTGTGGGCAGCCTCTGCCCTCGTGGATTAGTTGCTCATCAAGCATGTCTCAGGGTGTGAACTTTAACCCCATGGCTGCTCAGCATATTCCCCTCCTATGCTGAGATTTGTTGATTCCCATTATTCATGACGAGCTGGGCTCGTCATGAGCGTGCGAGGAGGCTACTTCATGACGAGCCCAGCTCGTCATGAGTGTGGAAGGGGTTAAGCTGGTTGTCAGAGTGAATGAGGGCCTGCATCAAGTGCTACTCTTCCCCACCCACTTGGCTGGGTGTACACCATTTCCCAATTGTGGTGATATTTATACGAAGATTCTTTACTTCTGCCTGATCAGGCTGGTTGAATTAAATACATAGATAACCAGTGGTTTCTTGTGGAGGCAAGATACTGAATGACTTGATGCTGTGGGGTTTTAATAGATGTTAGTAGCCGCATTGTCGATTTTAGTGTTGCCAGTGTGTGATATGGTAGTTCTGGAGAGGGTGACTGAGAAAACTGTCAGCAAGTATGGAGCAAACCAATACTCAGTGAGAGCACAATGCCATAATTGTTCAACAAGCAATGAATGATGTATCAGACTGTATTTTTCATAGCCAAGGGACAGTTGAGCCTTTTTGCTGATATAAACATGGTCATAAGTGTAGCCGAATAACCCTGCCATTAAGTCAGTGCCAGAGATATTGGAAAGCAGCTTATTTTTGAAAACATAGAGCATGAGAGGTTGCCTCCATCCAAGGTTTTAGCTGCTTTTGCATCAAATTGAGGTTTTGAAAACGAGCTGACCCTGTGTTGTGCACAAGGCCCCTTTGGCCTTCCTATGAATGAGAAAGTTAACTTGGCAGGCTCGGTGCCCCACAGTCATCATCTTTACTTGTATTTTCTGTTGTGTCCATGGTTTTCCAGCAAGCACATTTTCCCACTTCAGAAAGTTGACAACTTCTCATCCACCTGCATTCCTACCCTCTGCGGTCCAATTCAAGGTCTTTATATTGTCTTATCATTTAGAAGGTTGCCTATGAGATTCCTAATAAAACCAAACCTCAGGAGCGGTTGCATTTGCATTTGAAGTGTGCTCTGAGATGTTATATTGCCTGTTCTTCTACTGCGCGTATCGACAGATGGGTATGAGGGCTTTGCATTTGGCTAAAAAGCTTCTCAAGCCTCCTTTCATTTATTTTCAGGCATGTCTGGAAGCAGCATTTGCTATTGAGTGTGGCCTGACAGGCCTTATTGTGGGGCTCCTGCTTCGACTTAAAGTCAAGGCAGCTTCAGTCCTTGTAGAATCACGCCATGACTTTCTGTAGCACTACTCTCTTGATGCAAAGTAGATAGAAAATCTTCACCAGTTACCTGCTATCTTCCATAATCTTTTAACCTGATGCCAAGACCGTGTTAAAACGTCACCTGCCACAACTAGCAGTAATCAGAACTTATGCTTCTATTTAATTATGCTCTGCAGGAGATAGTGTTGCAAGCGTTCAGAAACCTTCCTCAACCATTGACTTTTTATTTGGTTTTCTGTGGCAGGAAGTTCCAAAGATTAAGTTTGGGTAGATATCGGAGAAGGTCCTTTTCACACAGAGAGCGCCCTGATTTTATGTCTGCTTCAGACCATCTTCAGATTAGCTACAGCATTTCTACTCCTCCTGGAACCTGAGTGCACTGGAATCTATGGGATCACCCCCAAAGGAAGCAATGCGGAACTAATTCTTACACCCGCTGTCTAAACTCTGGACACCTTCCAAGATACTCGCCTTCAGGTTATGTCACAAATGGATTGCGATATTCTGTTAATGTGCAAAACCTTCTAAGTAAAAATGAAAATATCACCATTCCTGCTTCCCATCAGATTACTGCGACTATTCAAACAGGAAATTAAGTATACTCTTCCTGGGGCTTTATTTTGAGGAATTGATCTTAATGACGGGGCTGTTTGATCCTCTGTGTAAAGGTGATTTAATTACCTAAAGTACTAGCTTTTCACCGATTCAAGACTCATTACTGCCACAATTTACAGCATGAAAGCTAGTGGTACACAGTGGGGGTGATATTTGTTCTCAGTTTCTTGAATCCAGAATTTTTATTTCATTTTTTAATTTGTTTTCCTGAATGTAATACAAATCTGCTGAACCAACAATGAATGTATGGAAACCTCATGCAAGGAGTATAGAGCAGCTCAGACCAACATTTTTAGAACCTAAGATACCTGTTAGAAGCCTAATTGATTTTATAGATGGTGGTTAGCACATTTCCATTCTTTGTAGGACACTGCTTAGTGCTTTAACGCTATAGCTGCATAAACTTGAAGGCAATCGAGGGCACACCTTGAATATTGCCACTGTGATGACGGAGGGCATCCATATTTACTAAACAGTTGTCAGGCATGATGGCTTCAAGTTGATTCATTTCACCTAACTGCATAGGACACGTTTGGTAAGGTAATCCTGCACTACATTAACCCAGAACTTTTAGAGGGATGCTGCAGGAAAACCTGTACTAGAGCAGACTACAGATTTGTGGTTTGGGACTGTCCAGAGCCATTCATTAGCAGAAAACTTGCTTGTCTGGCTGACATGTTTTTCTGAAGGATACTTTTAACTGTCGATCCTTCACCTTTTGAGTATTCCCCATGTGCCAGACTGGATGCAGAAACCTTTCATGTCAGTGCTCCCTCTCACTGCTTTGTGGCACCATGCAGCTCTCTTTTGGCTTCTTTCTGACCAGAAAGTGACAGAGGAGAGCTGCAAATAAGAGCTACCACTGTGCGCCCTCATACGTTCCTTTCTTTCTGCACCTTTGTATGTGGATGCAGAGCTCTGCTCCGATTACTCCCCCGTTTCTTGAGAATACCAATTTTCAAGTGAAAGGGAACAATGTCCACACCTAAGACTCCAGGGTTCAAACCATACAGTGATTGTAGAAAACAGATGTCAGTAATGTGCCCGGACAAAGTGTCCAATTGATGTTTGGGCTCAGAACATGACTCCAAGTAGTTCCAGAAGTGTGCTCTCATGCACCCAAAGGTCAATCTGGGACCTTGAAGCAAAGCTGTAAATCGCTAACATAAGAAGAAGTCACAGACCTAGCATAAATCCAGCTCCCGCTCCAAGTCGAGGGTTCAAACTCTTTCCTGCTGTTAAGGCCGATCTCATGACAGGTTTTTGTTGTCAGATTCATCCAGTGCATCTGAGCCCCTTACAGCCTGATTCAGCTACTGTGGAGCCATCCTCAGAGGCTCCATCTTTTTGGTTCTGATTCTGAACAGAGTTTGCAACCACTCAGAGTTGACAGCGGTGATGAGGGGGATGATTTACCCCCCTATTATGATGACAGTTTACACATGGAGTTACAGTAGGCCAGTGGACTTGGTGCTTCTCATGATTCTCCCCCCTCCCTATTGGGCCTGGCGTGGCGACCCACAGGAAGACTGCCAAACTCTTTTATCAGGCCCTAAGTTCTCCATCAAAGTTGTCATGACAAAATACTTCATTAAGGCTAATATGTACACTGTCATTTTAAAATAATATTGTAGGTTATAAGGAAATGCCAAAAGCATGATTACTTCAGCCTATAAATTGATGTGCAGATCAGCGTATTTTACAATAATTATAGCAATAGTTGTGCAAAATCAATTTTTGCCATTACACCTTGGAGATGGTAGACTACAATACTTTTTTTAATCCCTAGATCTTTATTTGATTTTGTATAAATGCATATACTTACAACAGAAAGACAATCTACAGTACATGGTAGAAATAAAAGAAAACCAATTAAGATGTACAGATAAAAATGTCAATAAGACAAAGACAATGCAATTAAAATGATATTGTATTTCTAATAGCCTTGGCTCCTATAAAAAAGTAGCCATAATTAAACAAGTAGATTCAGCCCAAAGCATTTTCAAAAAGATAAGTGCAACATTTGTCTGTTTAGAATTAAATTTGTTTAACAGTGTTGCCAAATTACATTTTAGTGCACAGTATAAGACTAAAATACGTCAAAATTAACCTTAGTCTTTTTTTCGGAACCAGAGTCAAATATGGATCAATATGAACAACTGTTTTTAATAAAATAAAAGATCTCTTGATTGACTTAACAATTCACTCTTCTCCCCCTGAAAATATCCCAAAATCCATACAGTATGCTTTGAGCCTAGATGGATTCTTTTTTTAAATATATAATACCAAATGGATAAGAAACACTTAATGCCTACCTTGCTTTAAAGATATGTCTTTAATGTTAAGGGGTTTTCTTAAACCTATTGAGAGAAAGAGTCCTGAATGACAGCTTGTTAAAAAAAAAAAGTATCCGTCTTACAATCATTTTATAGCTGAGAGAGAAGGGTCGGCCTGCCTTTATAACTGTAAGTTAAACAGTTAATGGACAGAAATTCTTGTTGAGGTTTTGAAAATGTTCTGGAAGAAAATACTAATCTTCAGAAGTTTTCTTTAAAGTGACTTTTTAAGTTTGTTTTTGTGAGTTCAACATAGTATTCAAACCTTAATATTAAATGGTTGCATTGTAGTTAAACATAAAAAAACGAGACTTTTCCAAAAGTTTGAAATTCAAAAAGTGGTGAGATGTTTCGCACGTGGGTCTATCTCTCCAGTCTGTGGAGTTTGTTCAAGCCTAGCAAAAGAATGTAAGTGATGATAGAAATAGAGTAACACATGGCATTAGTTTTGTAAGACTGATTTGCCTCAAAGTAGCAAATTTCAGAATTTGTATTTGAAGAGCTCATCAGGGACACCCACTTCCTGTGTAAAATTGGTCTTTTCTCTTCCTTGCACTACTCAACAAAGTTCATTACCTCTCCCTGATAGCCTGTGTTTCTATCTTATTGGAAGCTGGGAAGTTTAACCTTTCCACACCTGTTACCTGTCCCACAATGCCTCACTGTTACCAATTCTAGTTTTGCAAATGATTTAATCGACAATAAAGATAAAATAAGTAACAGAGTCAATGCCACAGTTATCAACATTTTTGGTTGTGGTTCCTCTATAAAAAAATCAGTGTTTCGCAATTTCTTTTATTTTACAAAGTCACAATTTGTATCTTTGCTTGAAGTATTAGCATACCAGGTAGAAAGTCTATCTTCGGTTATCTTGTAACTAATAATGAATTTCTTGTGATTAATAACATTTAGATGATGTGTAGTTATGTTTAGCAATTGCTAATTCTTGATTAAGCCATTCTAAGTTAACCTGTTTTAAATTTTCTTTCCAGAATCTACACACCATTCACAGAGGACACAGACACGGTGGGGCAAAGGGCCCTCAACTCGATCCTAAATGCTACAATAATGATTAGTGTCATTATTGTTATGACAATACTACTTGTGGTGCTTTACAAGTACCGGTGTTATAAAGTGAGTAAAATATTGACGACATATTTGACTATTATTTTGCTTGGTTTCACAGTTTTGCAATATATATTTTTAGTAAAGTGCATTGTTTGTGTCCTTAAATCGCTGCCTAGGATTGTTCAATTTGGTCTTGCTAGCTAAAACACCTCCTATCTTTGGTTGCCTACTTGCTAGTTCTGGAGATAGGTAGATTTAGTTTTAATTCAATGTCTTTTGACAGTCCTGCAGAACCCTGAGCTTTTCTTGTCCTATGTCTGCCCAAATTTACCCTGCAGGACTTTGTATGTCGGCCTGGTTACCTAATAAACATATATTGGTGTGCCTACAATAGCAGCCATTTCCTAGTACAGACTTGTTATCACGGGATTCATTTCTTGTTTTTTTTTTTCACAACAAATTTTTATTGGTTGATTAGGCAAAGCAAAAACGTGGCTCTCCACAGCCGGAGATCACCACCACACATCATGACATATTTCAGTATCATTGCATAGCTCAATCAATGACAGAGAAAAATGGAAACCTCCCGCCCCTACCGCCACACCCTCACCCCCACCACCTAACATCCCTTCAACCCACCCCTTATCCCTCCCTAACCCTTTGCACGTGATCACCATTAGCTGTCAGTGGTCTATTGTACTGTGCTTAATGAGGCGCAACGCCTTAGGCCCGAGGGTCCTCCTCCATTTGTACATCATCCTCTTGGTCCACCGGAGGGTCCAGAAGTAATCCCCTATACTCCGCCCACCGTTTCCAGATTTTATAATGTTTACGGGGGCATCCTCTGGCCTCAAATACCGGGCGCTCCAACCCCATGAAGTAGTCTAGACCCGCCTTCCATGCACACAGCGGGGGGGCTCTCACTCCCTTCCACGCCCTTGCTAGGTCTCTCTTTGCAACAACCAATCCTAGGAGCAGCAGGTGGCGCTTGTATACATTTCCCCCTATACCTTCAATTACATGAAGAAGCCCTAGTCGGGGGGTGCGTGGCAGATCCCATCCCAGCACCTCCGACAAACATCCCCAAACACCACTCCAGAATCTGTTCAGGCCAGAACAAGACCATACGGTATGCAGCAGCGTACCCCTCTCAACTCCACAGCGCAGACATTCCGGAGACACGATCAGACCCGCCTTCCACAATCGTTCCCTGGTATAGTAGGCCCTGTGTATGTATTTAAACTGAATAAGCCTGAGTCTTATTGCTATAGCCGTCCCTCTCTGGGACTCTAGCGCCTCCCTCCAATCATCCTCGTCTAAGGGTCCAACGTCCTTCTCCCAAGCCGCCTTCAGGGGAAGCAGGGAGGAAGAGCAGTGTGTCACTAGCGTCTGGTAGATTCTGGACACTTTCTGATCGCCAAGATCACCCATGAAGACCTTTGCCTCTAATGGGCTGAATTCCGGCAGCGACTCCAACCCTACAATGCTGGGTTCCAGTGCATGGCGAAGTTGCAGGTAGCGAAAGAATTGGGTCTTGGGCATTTGGAACTCCGTACTGAGCTCCTGGAACGACTTGAGGGTGACCCCGGTCAGCACCTGTCCCAGTGACGAGATCCCGACTGCGTCCCATCCACCAAATCCCTTCAGCGAGGCCAACTCGGGGAACCTCCCGTTGTTCCATAACGAAGTCTCTGCTGTCAATCTGCCCCACCAACCCATACGACGCAGCGCCTGCCGCCAGACCACAAATACCACTTGGGCGGTACACGGCAGCCCGCGCCGCAACTTGGCTGAGTATAGGATCGTGTGCAATGTATTGTTACCCATCGGCGCGCGCTCAAGGGCGTATGCCGGGTCTCCTCTGTCCCCATACCACCATTCGTTGAGTACCAGCAGGTGAGAGGCCTGATAATAAGATAACAGATCTGACGTAGCCAGGCCACCACAGTACGTGGACAGGAAGCACGTCCGCAAAGCCACCCTAGCAGCTCCTTCGGCCCAGAGAAAACGGCTCAGGATAGAGTTAACTTGGCGAAACCACTGGGGCCCAATGAGGTGAGGGTGATTCTGTAACTGATACAAGAGGCGCGGGAGCGCGACCATCTTGAAGATCGCAGATCTACCAAAGATGGTAAGAGGCATTCGAGACCAAGTTTTTATATCCGACTGGACTTTCTCCCACACCGGTACCACGTTGCGTTCCCACCCGACGTCCGCAGACTCGGTGAGGAACACTCCCAAGTATTTCAGTCCCCCGGCCGCCACCTGCAGGGTCGCAGCCCATGGGTCCGTCACTACCCCACCTCCCAACACCCACAGAGCGGACTTACGCGGGTTCAGGCAGAGGCCCGAGACTTCCCCGAAGATAGGCATGATTTCCAATACTCGGGGGCCCGATCTGCGCAGATCCGTTAGAAAGAAGAGGACATCGTCCGCATACAATGCAATTCTGTCGGTAAGGCCTCCACCCCATTCAAAGCCTCGCATTTGCGCGTCTATTCGAACCCAAGAGGCCAAAGGCTCCATTGCCAACGCAAATAGATATGGGGAGAACGGACATCCCTGTCGGGTGCCACGGCCTATCGGGAACTTCTCGGACACTGCCCCGGAGACCCGCACGGACGCCGTGATATCTGTATAGAGCAGTCTGACGTATGAGATAAACACCGGGCCCAAGTTCAGGTGCGGCAGGAGCGCAAACAGGTAATTCCAACTGACCGAGTCAAAGGCTCTGTCGATATCTGCTAGCAATAGGGCCGCTTGTTCTTCCTTGACCCTCATAGCATCGATTGCCGCCTGTGCCCGCCTGATATTATGCCTTGTTGCCCTACGTGGCATGAAGCCTGCCTGATCCGGGTAGACCAGATCCGTCACGTACGGAAGGAGTCGGTTCGCCAGGGCCTTAGCCAGCAGCTTGGCCTCGATATTTAGTAAGGAGATCGGACGATAGGAATCAGGCCTGTCAGGGGGCCTGCTGGGCTTTGGAAAGACCACTACTTCGGCGTGTCGCCAGTCAGCAGGCAGTCTACCCTGCGCTCGCGCCTCCTCCAGCGCGGCACGGTAGTGGGACCCCAACTGGAGATGGAACGTTTTATAGAATTCGCATGGGAATCCACTCGGTCCAGGCGCCTTCCCCGTGTTAAGTTGTCCCAGCGCTTCGCCCAGTTCCTCCGCCGTCAGGGGAAGATCTAGTGCTTTCCTGGTGTCATCCGAGACTGCCCTTGGCGGCAAGTCACCTATGAATCTATCAATCTCATCCGCCGAGAGGCGGTCCCGCGAAGCGTATTGCTCCCTATAATACTTGGCGAAACTCGCTGCCAGTTCCGCCGGGTCCGTGATCACCATACCATGTCCATCCGTGAGGCCCGGAAGTGTAATTGGCTGGAGGGAATGCTGACATAGCCTATGGAGCATAGAACAGGACTTGTCACCCCATTGATAGATCCTGCTCCGCGTGGCTAGCCACGCTTGCCGAGCCTCGTCCAGTAACACAGATGCATATGACTGTTGGGCCTGCAGAAGCAACCTCACCGCCACCTCATCACCACCGCCCCGACACTGCCGTTCTAGATCATCAACCTGCGCCGCTGCCTCAGTAATGGCCTCCCGACGCTGACGGCGCGCCGCCGCGCACCATGCAATATCCACACCTCTTATGGTGGGCTTCATGGCTTCCCAAACTACTACTGCATCCATCCCCTCCACCAAATTCTCCTGCCAAAAATGCGCAATCGTGCCTCGCATGTGTTGGATGTAGTCGGCCTGTTGAAGGTGCCAAGAGGACATTCGCCAGCGGAACGGCTGACGGGCCTTTTGTAGTCCCACCCTAACGGCCACTGGGGAGTGA
The DNA here is from genome assembly GCF_964261635.1 of Lissotriton helveticus. NCBI lineage: Eukaryota > Metazoa > Chordata > Amphibia > Caudata > Salamandridae > Lissotriton > Lissotriton helveticus. Next base: position 72,700,799 of record NC_136070.1, read on the forward strand.
TCCGACAACCCTCTAGGCAGTATCCCTGCCTCCCACACCCTGTGCAGGAACACCTGGGGCACAAATATATAATCCAGACGCGAGAATGAACCATGCACAGCTGACACGTATGTAAAGTCCCGCGCCTTGGGATGCATATGGCGCCACACATCCACCCAGCCCATCCCTTCCACCATAGCATTCAACCGGGTAGGGGCAGCCGCTGTCAACATCCCATGCAATCTCCGTCGGTCCATACATGTGTCCATCACTTCATTCCAATCACCTCCCAGCACAGCCAAGGACTCCGGGATGTCCGCCCACACCGCAAACAACTTCTCGGACAGGGACCATTGCAATGGGGGAGGGGCATACATACTGCCAAAGACCACTGGATCAGTTCCTATCTTCCCTTTAATAAAAATGTATCTACCCTGTGGGTCAGACCACTGTTTCTCATGAATGTATGCCAGCCTGCGGTGCACCAACACTGCAACCCCCCTGGACCCCCTCGAGAATCCAGCATGATAGACTTGCTGGTACCCAAACCTCTGCAGGCTAAGCACTTTCGTCCCCATCATGTGAGTTTCTTGCAATAAAAGTACATCTGCAGCCTCCCTTTTCCCCCACTGCAAGATTGCCCCCCGTTTGATCTTATCGAGCATCCCCCTCACATTCCATGTTATCACTCATATGGACTCCCTAGGGAGCCCCGACGACGGTGCATCAGCCATATCCGACTGGTACAAACCCCTCCGACCCCCAGCGCCCCGCCCAAGCACACATCACAATTATTGGCAAAGCATCAGAAATCACGTGCAGTCCCCCCCTTCCGCCCTCACGCCCCTTAACAACAACAACTTCCCCCCCACCCCTTCCCCAACCAGTCCCTCCCATACCCACCCCTCCGTCCTCCAGTACCCCCCACCCCTATACCTCATAGAACTCTGAAGTATCTGTCGCGGTATGGGTAACCTCGGGCCCAAAACAGAGCGCCCAAGGCCAACCATACCAATGGATCCCAACTCTCCCTGCAACAATAGGAACCCCCCCCCTAACAACTCCCGCGAACGTAGGAGGCAAGTAGCCCCTAATCAAGAGCACCCCGAACCCCTCCCCCCACCCCACACTCAATATCAGATATGCATAGAGGCCACATCCATAGGTGCATCAGTCAGTCATCTAAACAGAACAATATAAAGGCAGAGTTCCACTCCCTTCGGAGCCCGCAGCATCCACAGTCGAACATACAGCTGCAACGTATCTTATCAGCCCTTTCCAGACTGATCGGAGTCTCCCGGCGCATTCGCAGGAGACCCACTTCTCGAAGCAGATCGTTTCCTAGATCGAGACCTTCTGTTCCTTCTGGCCTGGGCCGGCTGGCCCTCTCGCTCGTGCGATGAGTCTCTCGAGCGTCCCGGGTTCAGTCCAGGTTGAGCATGGGGCCTGACGCTGACTGTTTCATCGGTCCATTTGAAGACCTCCTCCGGCGTGTCAAAAAAGTGGGTGCGGGATTGAAAAACCACCCGAAGGCGAGCTGGATAGAGCAGGGAGTATTGAATTTTTAGGCCTCGAAGTTTCGCCTTGGCAGCGATGAAGGAGTGCCGCTGCTGTTGTACGAGCCTGGTATAGTCAGGGAATATCATGATCTTCTGATTCTCAAACTGAAGGGAGTCTTTGGCCCTGGCTTCCCGCAGTATCGTGTCCCTGTCATGGAAGTTCAGAAGTCTAGCGATCACCGGTCGGGGCCTCTCTCCCGCCGGCGGCTTCTGCGTCAGGGCCCTATGGGCGCGTTCATTCACGAAGCAGAGGGACAGGACATCCGGGGGGAGCCAACTCTCCAGCCACTGGGACAGAAATTGTTCCATGTGCCCCTTCTCACAACCCTCCGGAAAGCCCACAAAGCGAAGGTTATTTCTGCGCGCCCGCCCTTCTGCATCTTCCACCCGGAGCGCCAGACCCCGTTGAATGTTTTCCATCGCCGCCATTTTCCGCTTCAGGGTCCCCACATCATCCTCCACCACCGAGATCCGGGATTCCGTCTCCGTTATCCGTGCTACTGCGTTGCGCAGGTCTTGGCGCAATAGGGTCACGTCCGCCCCAACTGCCCCAATCTTGGCATCCAGCATGTCTCTAGACTGGGTAATGGCCGCCATGAGCGCTGCGTTGTCAGGACCCGACCCCTGACCACCAGTCGCCCCGGAACCTCCACTCGGGCCTGTAAATTTGTCGATGGGTCCCTGCTTGGCAGGCCCCCCCCCCCCCCCCCCTCGGGTCATGGTCCTGCACGATCTGGGGCTCCTGCCTCCGTATCAGGCACAGGTCTCCCAGCGATGAGTCTCGCGTCGCCAATGTCTACTACAACAACAATCCAAGCCAGTCGTCCTCGCCACCTCCACTCTTGCCGACCTCCTCAGTCCTCCACTGGGGGGGGCCTCCACTCGGGTATGATCCTATGGTGCAATTCACATAGCACAGATGTACCGCTCCCAAATGGCCCGGCCGCCCCCAGGCAGATGGCACGGGCCCGTACGCAGCACTGGTCAGGGCTCAGCACCCCCCTATGCAAGTGGTTCCAGCCTCAACTGTCTTCTGCCAAGGCACTCACAGCGGACAACCGGAGGTCCCTTACCCCTCGATGCGACACCCCAGGGCAGTTAATTGAGGCTCTCCAATGGCTCCCGCACCACCACCTTCCAGTCGGGTCTCTCCTCCGTCACCATGCACTCAGAGCCCCCTGTAATATGTCGTGCGCACTCCTCTCCGCTCTCTCGCACCCGGGGCAGACTCTCCTTCTCTGGGGATCAATCACTGAGGGGCTTCCAACTAGGAGACCAGACAAGTCCATAAACCCCCCGGGCCAGCGTGCGCAGGGTCTCCCTTCAGGGGGCCCTCTCCACCAGCAGTCCCGCTGCCGCCCGGCCCCTGCCTCAGGCGCGCCGTACCTTCGGTGGAGGGGAGCCGCCAAACTCGAGTCCCCGGCTTCTGGAGTGCGGCGTAGGCCACAAACCCCTCACAGCGATCCGGTGACACCGGCGCACACTCCACCGCCGCGGGGCTCTGCTGCGCCTCAGGTCGCCGCACCGCTGACTTCCTTGACCCGCATTTGCGGGTCCCGCCGTCCCGCCAGCCAGCCGACCCTTGGAGCTTCCGGCCGGGGATCGCCGAAATCGAGGCCCCGGCTGCCCACGATGTAGGTAGACCCCGGGATGCCGCCGCCGCTCTCTTCACCACCAAGACACCGGGAGTTCAGATTCTTGCACCGGAGGGCACCCTTCGCTAGCCTCTACCTCCGCCGCCGGTGTGGGGCGAGATACGGGTCCGGGGGCCAGGATAAATATTCGGATGAAGAACGGGCTGGCGGGAGCTCTAGCAAGCCACGTCCGCCATCGTCGCCCTCGTAGCCACGCCCCATTTCTTGGTTTTTGACATTCTCTAAAAAGAGAATTTCACAAAAGGCAAATCTGTAGATTGCAACTGCTTGCTAATGTGGCCGCTGGGTAACTAGAGATCTGATTCATCCCGCGCTGAAGCATCTTATTGTTTAATCAATGGGAGCCAGTCCATGTTCATAAAGCTTTCACATTGTGCTCCTGCTTATTTTTTGTCACAACATTCTTCCTTACTTCATGTAAAAAAAAAAAACTTAATTCTCTTACCATGATACTGGTTTACCTTTTGTGCAGCTGTTTGACAGGGTGATCTTGGACTACTCTGCAATTGGAGCCCGACAATGAAACAGTACTTTCTGCACTCAGAAATTGAGTGAATGAGTAAAATATGCTTGTAGGAAGGTGGCTACCTGACTATGGTTACCCCAGATTTTTTGCCTGTGTTTAGCTGGGTTTTTGACTTAGTTGACCTGGTTCCCTGCTAATCAGGGCCCCAGGCCATCTGCTCTCTCTGTAAAATGGATTCCATGTACCCTAGGTACATACCACAATTGGAAATGGACCCCTTGTCAGCCCCTGTATAATGCACTATAGGTGCCCAGGGCATAGGGGCCACCAAGGCCTACCAGGGGCTGCAGCATATCTTTTTTATAAAGACAAAGGCTCCTAGCTCATTCAAGATCATCAAAATACAATATAGACCACAATGGAATACTATATGCAAAAAGTCCTTGCCCAGCCGGACAAGGGATTTATTTGTAGACAAATGTCAGATAAACATTATATTCCTACAGGAGTAGCATGACACAAGCCTGTGCCGTACTAGAGAAGAGAGAAAACAAGATAGCAAAAGGTGAAAGGGTGTTTTCAGGCAAGAGATAAGAGCAAAAACAGGGCACTGTAAGTCGATTTGCAGATTAATAACAGTGTCACCTTGAGTGAAGCACACATTCACATTTACAATAAATTATGCGCATGCCCACTCATGGGTGTCAAAATCTTTTGCCACCCCTGGCTGGTTCTTAAATCGACACAACTGGCTGATCACTCAGCTGGGGTAAGGTGGTGTACTCACCCCTTACTTAGATATAGTATACCTATATCTAAACCTATATCTGGACACATATAAACCTGTGAGCCACTCCTATAGAAGGCCTCCTCAATCCTGGAGGCAGAGTGCGTGGTTTAATGTGAGATGGAGCTCTAGCATGAGCTGAGCCTGTCTGCAGCTGCCGGGAACAACTCCCTAAGCTGTTTCAGGATAATGCCATACCATATACTCTTAAGTGCCTTATAATCCTCGCGGTTATATAGCAACTCTGGTTTGGCTTTATCAAAACATGTCGTGTAAGGTGTCATACGATTTGGAATACTATCCCCTCGCCAGTTCTGGCGACGGGGATAGCATTCCACCCCTCTAGAGGGGTAAGACATGTTACTTTACTTAAATGCGGTTAATTTCTAAAAGGACCTTAGATCCACAAAATGGATGCCTCTGCCACAGACAAGAGTCTGACCCCCTGAAGCTGACCGAAACTCAGCCAAATGGGGCCTGGACAAAGGGTTTCCTGTCGCAGGGGGGTGTTACCACCCTCCAGACAGGAGATAGTGGATTGTAGCAGGGAGGTTTGAAAGAAACCAGACACTGCTTGGGGCGCACAAGGCTGCCCCTTGCATAATCCGGCCAAACCGGTTCTGGGGCACTCCAGCCCTCGTGCCAGAGCGGCCTGGATCAAAGGAAGAGGGTGTATCCACCCACTTCCTGGGTCCCACCCATAGGAGGGGACCTAGCAGGTAATCCAGCCCCCAAAATTAGTATAAGAATGGGAGCAGTGCCAATGCACTTCAGATTATCCTGATGAAACATAAGAAACGAAACTCTGGACCCTTCGACATCCTACTCAACGTAGAAGACTGAAGAATCTCCCTTGTGGTCAAGGAGTGACCACCCTGTGCAAACAGGCACCATCCAGCCATCGACGTCTGCTTTGTCGCAGTTCCCGCCGGAACTCGAGTGACAGAGATCGACGAGATCAAGCTTGCCTGCCTTCCAACAGCCCGATCCACAGTCCCTGCAGAGCTGAGAGCCGTGGAGACGACCGGAAGCGTGGGGCACGCCATCTTGAATTGACCACGAGACGCTGACCGTGAAGCCCACGAGTGACCCTCGAAGCTGTACACCGGGGTTTGAGAAGCCCCAACCCTGAGCCACTCTTGCACCGAAGTTCAGCCCTCCACACTCGACGAGTGCTGCGTGGGGCCCTTCTGCTCCATTTGGCTCAACGCGTTGGCCCGGTCACTTGCCAGCCGGCTAGTGGCCCCTGTACCGACGAACTTTGAAATTCGACCTGCAAGTCTGGTTGCTCCAGATCTGCACCAGCTCCCCTGAAAAGGAGCCCCCACTCTGACCCTCCTGGTTCGAGTGAGAAGCAATCTCCCGGTTCCGCGTGGATTGCTCTTGCCAAGTGTTGTTTGCTCCAAACTTGAAGCCGACTGCGCCGACGGTGAGAGCCCTCGTGGGACAGATCGTGACCCGCTCCTGGACGTCGCAGATGCCCCAGAGCCCACGTGACAGCGGAGAGAAGCTCCTCGACGACCACCTGATTGCGCCCGACATTGCATGGTTCCGTCCTGGTTCCACCCTGGTCACTGCTGAGTGACCCAGACTCTGTCCCCTCTGCTTTCAGGTACTTTTCGACTCGAGTCCACCCTTGGACTCCACCGGACACTTCTCTTTCACCCCGCCTGCAGCCCTTTCAGCTCCAAGCACCAAGAGCCTGCGTGACGAAACCCGACTCAACTTCGACCCTGTGCACCCGCTTCCTGTGGGTGAGGTAACTTTGCTCCGCCGGTGTTCCCACACTGGTACACATCTCTAGGGTCTGTGTCTTAAGTTTTGTTCCTCTAGGTTCAGCGGAAGTGTCCTTAAACTTTAACTTTACAACTTTTACGCACCATTGGTTAACATTGGTGCATGCGTGCGCTTTCCGCACTGCTCCCGAATCCCGTGGGCCTCTCCCGACTTCAGCATTGCTTGTCCCGACTGCTCCCAGCGATTCCCTAGGCCCTAGGCCTAACCACTGTTTGATTGGTATCTCTTATACCACTTGTTTAGTATATGGTTTGAGTGGCCCCCCGCCCTCATCCATAATTGTGCAACTTTGTATGTTTAAACTGTGCTTTTGATTTAACGCTTGTGCCCCTTTATTCATAAAGAATACTGGGGATTGTTTTTAGTAATAAATACATATATTTTTATAATATATACTTGTGTGGTGTCCTTTCATTTGATATTACAGGATTGTATGTGGTAAAACCGCTCGCTTAACACGACCTCTTAAGTTAAGCCTTTAGGCTGCTTAGTCCATGCTACCCCTAGGATTGCTTGTCTAATAAGGTTGACTTACAACCAGACACCATAAGGGATTGTTTGGTCTGATAACCGGTGGTTCCAGAATTGGAAACATCACCTATCAGGCCAACTTCTCACATTGGTGAGCAGCGGTGCGGATTTGAGCTTGCTGTTGTTTTACCATTGCAATCTTTTATCAAATTGAAAGATCACATCAAGTACCTCTAGGTACATATAAAATCAAAAGCTTAGCATACTTAAGTTCTACTGAACTTAGTAGTTGTAGATTAAAGGGATTAGCACACCCTGACTACAACTCACTAGCAAGGTACAGTAGGGAAACACTTAGTGTAGGTAGGTGCATCACTTACACCACACTAGAGTCATGTCTGACACAGGAAAAGCCTCAGGGTCTGCTCCTGTGACAGTTGACCTTACAGAGGCAACTTCCAGCTATGACAAATTAACCCGAAAGGACTTGATTGCCTTGTGCATCTCAAGAGGGTTAAAAAGGGGCAGAAGTCCCACCAGTCCTATCCTGATAGCCATTCTAGAACAGGATGACTTGGAGAAGGCGAATGCAGTTCCCTTAAAGTCAGGAGAAGGAGTGAACCCCCCTGTAACTGATACCCCTCCAGAGGAAGGAGAAGAGGAGGAAGAAGAGGAGGAGGACTCAGATGTAGAGGACCCAGAAGATCAGGATCAGAGGGGTAGCCAGGTTATAGTTGCCAGGCTTAGCCAGGCCAACTTAAACCTACTTGGGAATGGAGAGGGCCAGCACCTCCCCAGACCCTATAACATTCTCCCAGGCAACAGAAGAGTGAGATCTCCAGCAGGGGACTCTCATATTTCTAGTGCCTCAAGAGAATCTCAGAGAGGGATGACCCCTTCTCAGAAAAAAGAGCATGAGGCCAGAATGAGGGCTGTCAAACTCCAAATAGAGAGGGAGGAGGTAGCCTTGGCTCAAGCTAGACTTGCCTTGGCAAGAGAACAGAAAATGTGTGGCAGCAATATTCCTAAAGAGAAACCCAGGTCCTATGATAGTAGAAACCTGACAAAGATTGTGCCCCCCTACAAGGAAGGGGATGACATCCACAAGTGGATAACTGCTCTTGAGAGAGCCTGCATGGTACAGCAGGTTCCTGAGGAACAGTGGGCAGCAATCTTATGGTACTCCTTTTCAGAGAAAGGGAGAGATAAGCTCCTCACTGTTAGACATGAGGATGCAAACAATTACAAAGTCCTGAAGAGTGTCCTAATAGATGGGTTTGGCTTAACCACTGAACAGTACAGGTTGAAGTTCAGAGACACCCAGAAGACACAGACTCAGGACTGGACTGATTTTGTTGATTGTGCAACTAAGGCTCTGGAGGGTTGGCTACATGGCAGCAAAGTACATGACTTTACAGGATTGTATAATTTGATTATGAGGGAGCAGATCCTAAGTAATTGTCAGAACCAGCTCTTACACCAGCACCTGGTGGACTCTGATCTGACCTCTCCCCAAGAATTGGGAAAGAAGGCAGACAAGTGGGTCAGAACCAGGATTAGGCCTAAGAATCAGGACAGTAACCAGAAGAAGGAGTCTACCAAGCCTCAAGATAAGGGTGGGGATAAAAATAAAGAAAAGACTTCCCCAGGGCCCCAAAACTCCAAGAATGGGGGTGGGTCCCAAGACACTTCTTCAACAGAGAAAAAGCCTTATTGTCATGTCTGTAAACAGCTTGGGCATTACAAAACAGACACCTGTTGTCCCCAGAATGGCAATAAAGAAAATATACCTCCAAAGCCAGCTCCAACACCTCCTGTTACTGTCAGCAGTAATCCCCCAGGAAGTGGGAGCACACCCAGGAATCTGGGTGGGTTTACTTTTGGAGGCCAGGTGGACCCTGGCCTATCCAGGTCCCCATCACCCAATGATCTTGTTTATGAGACTGGCATGGGGTTTGCCAACTTCTCTGATTGCCCAAATACCTTGAGCAAGTATAGACAAGAGCCCATCATCAATGGTTTGAAAGTTGAAGCTTTTAGAGACACAGGGGCTAGCATCACCATGGTGGCTGATGGTATAGTCCCCTCTAAGCAACTTTTACCTGGTGCCACATACCAGGTGACAAACATTGATGGCATCAAAACAAATCATCCCATGGTAGTAGTAAGTCTCAGCTGGGGAGGTGTCATTGGCCCAAAGAGAGTGGCAGTGTCATCAACCTTGCCTGTGGACTGTCTACTTGGTAATGATTTGGAAATCTCAGCCTGGGCTGAGGTTGAACAGGAAACCCATTCTAGAATGGTAAATTCCAATGGAAAGGTTAGTGGGGCTGTAATGGCTACAGCCCCAATCCAAGATGTCCTTCCTGAAAAGGTTGGTAGGGCTGAGAAACTCTCTGCCCCATCTTTAGCAAAAGCTCTTCCTGAACAGAATAGCAAAGCTGTTATGATAACAGCAGAAACCCAAACTGAGTCTCCTCCTGAAAAGGTTGGTGGGGCTGTGATGGCCACAGCCCAAACTCAAACTGATATGTGTGTTGTGAAGCCTGAAATGATGGATAACTCCACACAAACTGAGAGCATGAAGGAGGAAGAGAAATCTCCCCCTCACCAGACTTTAGGACAGGATCAGCCTCCTCAGGGAACTGATCTTACCCCTGATGAAGGAACTGCCCCAGAGGTTGTTAGGCCTGGCCTGACAGAGCCTCTGATGGGGGTGGACCCTTCTCAGGTGGGACCCAGTCTGGAGCAGGTAACCTGCCCCTCTCTCCCTTGCCTTAGCCAGCCCAGGGCTGCAGAGGACAAGAAGGACAGTGAGACCCAGAGGGCCCCCTGTCAAATAAAGCACCCCCATCAACAGATTAGGGGCACCAAAACTAGTAGCCCTAGTGAGGTGAAAACTTTAAAAACTCCAGAGGGAGCCCCCTTAAAAACAGTTAGGGACCTCCCCCAGATGGATTCTGTTGGGCACAGCCAAACCTGGGACCCAAAGGGCCCAAACCTGAACTGTCCCTCCAGCAAGCCAAACAGAGGGACCCAGCCTCCAGCTTTAGGTAGCCAGAGGCTGACCCTGAGAGCACAGTGCAACTCAGTTAAAGAAAGAAAGGCACACATGATGGAAGATAATTGGAGGAGGCTAAGCCCTAAATTAGTAGAGCCTCACTTCAATACTCCATATCCAAACCAGCCTTTAACTTTGCATAAACACACCCAAGGTAGTTATTCCCTATGGTGGAGACCCTCTAATACCCCAAGGGTGAGGGACTGCTTAGTGGACCATGAGACAGGGGGTACCCATGCTAGTGCAGGTACTTCCTTATATGGCCACTCAGGCAATATAGGCTTACCTGGCCAAGGATAGCCTTATCTCCTTTCGTTTGGGGGGGGGGTTGTGTAGGAAGGTGGCTACCTGACTATGGTTACCCCAGATTTTTTGCCTGTGTTTAGCTGGGTTTTTGACTTAGTTGACCTGGTTCCCTGCTAATCGGGGCCCCAGGCCATCTGCTCTCTCTGTAAAATGGATTCCATGTACCCTAGGTACATACCACAATTGGAAATGGACCCCTTGTCAGCCCCTGTATAATGCACTATAGGTGCCCAGGGCATAGGGGCCACCAAGGCCTACCAGGGGCTGCAGCATATCTTTTGCCACCCCTGGCTGGTTCTTAAATTGACACAACTGGCTGATCACTCAGCTGGGGTAAGGTGGTGTACTCACCCCTTACTTAGATATAGTATACCTATATCTAAACCTATATCTGGACACATATAAACCTGTGAGCCACTCCTATAGAAGGCCTCATCAATCCTGGAGGCAGAGTGCGTGGTTTAATGTGAGATGGAGCTCTAGCATGAGCTGAGCCTGTCTGCAGCTGCTGGGAACAACTCCCTAAGCTGTTTCAGGATAATGCCATACCATATACTCTTAAGTGCCTTATAATCCTCGCGGTTATATAGCAACTCTGGTTTGGCTTTATCAAAACATGTCGTGTAAGGTGTCATACGATTTGGAATACTATCCCCTCGCCAGTTCTGGCGATGGGGATAGCATTCCACCCCTCTAGAGGGGTAAGACATGTTACTTTACTTAAATGCGGTTAATTTCTAAAAGGACCTTAGATCCACAAAATGGATGCCTCTGCCACAGACAAGAGTCTGACCCCCTGAAGCTGACCGAAACTCAGCCAAATGGGGCCTGGACAAAGGGTTTCCTGTCGCAGGGGGGTGTTACCACCCTCCAGACAGGAGATAGTGGATTGTAGCAGGGAGGTTTGAAAGAAACCAGACACTGCTTGGGGCGCACAAGGCTGCCCCTTGCATAATCCGGCCAAACCGGTTCTGGGGCACTCCAGCCCTCGTGCCAGGGCGGCCTGGATCAAAGGAAGGGGGTGTATCCACCCACTTCCTGGGTCCCACCCATAGGAGGGGACCTAGCAGGTAATCCAGCCCCCAAAATTAGTATAAGACTGGGAGCAGTGCCAATGCACTTCAGATTATCCTGATGAAACATAAGAAACGAAACTCTGGACCCTTCGACATCCTACTCAACGTAGAAGACTGAAGAATCTCCCTTGTGGTCAAGGAGTGACCACCCTGTGCAAACAGGCACCATCCAGCCATCGACGTCTGCTTTGTCGCAGTTCCCGCCGGAACTCGAGTGACAGAGATCGACGAGATCAAGCTTGCCTGCCTTCCAACAGCCCGATCCACAGTCCCTGCAGAGCTGAGACCCGTGGAGGCGACCGGAAGCGTGGGGCACGCCATCTTGAATTGACCACGAGACGCTGACCGTGCAGCCCAGGAGTGACCCTCGAAGCTGTACACCGGGGTTTGAGAAGCCCCAACCCTGAGCCACTCTTGCACCGAAGTTCAGCCCTCCACACTCGACGAGTGCTGCGTGGGGCCCTTCTGCTCCATTTGGCTCAACGCGTTGGCCCGGTCACTTGCCAGCCGGCTAGTGGCCCCTGTACCGACGAACTTTGAAATTCGACCTGCAAGTCTGGTTGCTCCAGATCTGCACCAGCTCCCCTGAAAAGGAGCCCCCACTCTGACCCTCCTGGTTCGAGTGAGAAGCAATCTCCCGGTTCCGCGTGGATTGCTCTTGCCAAGTGTTGTTTGCTCCAAACTTGAAGCCGACTGCGCCGACGGTGAGAGCCCTCGTGGGACAGATCGTGACCCGCTCCTGGACGTCGCAGATGCCCCAGAGCCCACGTGACAGCGGAGAGAAGCTCCTCGACGACCACCTGATTGCGCCCGACATTACCTGGTTCCGTCCTGGTTCCACCCTGGTCACTGCTGAGTGACCCAGACTCTGTCCCCTCTGCTTTCAGGTACTTTTCGACTCGAGTCCACCCTTGGACTCCACCAGACACTTCTCTTTCACCCCGCCTGCAGCCCTTTCAGCTCCAAGCACCAAGAGCCTGCGTGACGAAACCCGACTCAACTTCGACCCTGTGCACCCGCTTCCTGTGGGTGAGGTAACTTTGCTCCGCCGGTGTTCCCACACTGGTACACATCTCTAGGGTCTGTGTCTTAAGTTTTGTTCCTCTAGGTTCAGCGGAAGTGTCCTTAAACTTTAACTTTACAACTTTTACGCACCATTGGTTAACATTGGTGCATGCGTGCGCTTTCCGCACTGCTCCCGAATCCCGTGGGCCTCTCCCGACTTCAGCATTGCTTGTCCCGACTGCTCCCAGCGATTCCCTAGGCCCTAGGCCTAACCACTGTACGATTGGTATCTCTTATACCACTTGTTTAGTATATGGTTTGAGTGGCCCCCCACCCTCATCCATAATTGTGCAACTTTGTATGTTTAAACTGTGCTTTTGATTTAACGCTTGTGCCCCTTTATTCATAAAGAATACTGGGGATTGTTTTTAGTAATAAATACATATATTTTTATAATATATACTTGTGTGGTGTCCTTTCATTTGATATTACAGGATTGTATGTGGTAAAACAGCTCGCTTAACACGACCTCTTAAGTTAAGCCTTTAGGCTGCTTAGTCCATGCTACCCCTAGGATAGCTTGTCTAATAAGGTTGACTTACAACCAGACACCATAAGGGATTGTTTGGTCTGATAACCGGTGGTTCCAGAATTGGAAACATCACCTATCAGGCCAACTTCTCACAATGCTGTACTCTGCCAGATTGCATTTTTTACATTTCTAAAAGGCAGTCATTCCACAAACTTATATCCGGTTGGTACTTTCATCCACAGTGGCACACCATGCTTGATGTTCCAGATACATCCCTGATTTAGACTTGGGGCTGAAAAAGTGTCATGACAGAATGGTAGATACTCAGTATGTATGTGGTTTTGTATTCAGATTACCGAGCCAGCTTTGTCTTTTGCTGACTACTAAGACTGGTGCGGATGACACGGAACCTGGAATGTCGGCGGCAAATCACACATTCATTGGTGTATTGTGGAGTGACTGAGATTCTCAATTAGTCCGAAGACACAGACACCTGCAATAATATTACCTTTCTGCGCCAGAAAATTCGACACAAACTGCGAACATGGAATTTACATATGTGATCCAGATGGCGCATTATTTGCATTTTTGACATAAAAGCAATAATTTGCCATTATAAGCATAGAATATTAGGACATACCTTCATAAGTAGGACAGATTTTAATCTTGAAGCCTCTGGGTGTCACCGGACCTCGAAGCCACTTCTCGATAAGATTCAAAAGGTTTGGGCCATGTGCATCTCCCGGTTTCAACTAAACTGTTCTGGGCAAGGGCCGAGATTACTGTTTTTTTTCAGTTGAAGATGCTGCAGACTCATGATTGAGCTCTAGCCATCAAGATTTCTGCAAGAAGAGCTTAACTGATGATAGGTTCAGAGCTGCAAGGAGATGAGTTGGAATCTTCTCTTAAATTCCTAGTCTTTTTCCTTTTGGGAGCTGCCAACTAGAGTCCGCTCCAAGGGGCATAACCAGGAAGTGGCTTTGGGGGGACTGTGAGGCAAATTTCTGAGTGGTTGATGACCAGGTAAATGCACAGAAAAAATATTCATAGCATGTATAATTATGTAAACGGAATATTTGAACTGCATGGCTTTTTGCCCTAATATTTGTACTTCACGCCACAAAACTATTGGAACATTTCATGAGTGCCTCTTCAGCAGTGCATGTTAAATTTGAACTTTTAGCCAACTTATTTAAAAATTGGGAATATCTCCACCAACCTCTCTATAAATTGTTTCATTTACTTGCTTTTAGTTCTTGTAGCAGATGAGTGGCAATTTATGTCCTAGCACTTTGATAGTTTTACTTCTGGAAGCTCGGCAATGTCTCAGTTCCACCAGTAATTTCAAAAGTTACTAAATCATGGGTAACGTTCAAAGTATGCACACGTTTAATACATACAAATCTTTATTCGGATTGAATTTCCCAAGAGAATTACTTTCTTCACGATCCGTGCCCTTCTTCTATATTGCTTTCTGATGAAGTGCTCTAGGGCATCTTCGATATTTCGTAACACAGTCAACATTTCTCTTGCCACACTTAAGTGAACCGAAACATGCAAATTCCATCTTAGCTGTTGCTGATCAGCAGACGTAAGAAATGTTTCGGATTTTCTGGTCTCTTGGAAAGCAGGTTCGCCCTAACCTCATGCTGGAATTGTATCAGAAATCAATGTGCTATTGGGATATTTTTGTGATGCACTGCCATGCCTCCATTAGAACTCCTAAAGCATTCCACTGCAACTGTCCATGCAGAGTTTTCTTTTCGGAAGTGAAAAGGTTCATATAGGTGGCCCACCAAGTGAATTAAAGTTTTCCTCACTGAATAAATGATATTCCTTGTAAGCCCTGGACGGCTGGCTTTGTACAGGTTATAGCAGGTCGAATGGATTCAGTAACAATAAATGAATTATCCTAAGTGCCAGTAGCATCTGAATATTTCTAATCTTAAACATACAGACATGCCTTCACATGTTGAGTTACTGTATAAAATATTCCTGCTACTCTTGGAGTTCTTGGAATGAAGCAGGGAATGTCCTATGCCATCTATTACAAAGTGATGGATTTGAAAAATCTGTGAAGTGAGAAAACACAGGCTCATCTAAAGAAAATACAATAGAATTAATTTTATAGGTGTACAATCCTTATTAATGGCTGCTCCTTCTTTTATACACGATGTGCATTTGACTTCAGTTTCTTAGCTGTCAGCCTCAACAGTGCAACCTTTGACCCACGCTCATTTCCTGGACTGCTTCTAGGGATCTTTTCAATGATATGGCTCTATTCCGCTGTCATCAAACAAGACACCAAATCTGGCTGCTTCTGGTCTTTCTGTGGTTACACTATTTTCAATGTAGTCCACCTCCTGCGATGTTGAAACATTAAACTTCCGTCCTAAGTCTTCAAAGATCACACCAGTGGACTTCTAGATCTTGTGATGCTTATGGAATTCTTAGACACGAAAAAGGCAGTGATTTTTAAATATGTATGCAGTAACTGATTTAAAGTTGGGGTACTAAAAATGTCGGAGTATATTGGCTGGGTCCCTTTGTGGCTCTGCCTTCTAGAGGTTTTCAAAGGTGTGCATTATATTGCATTATAGGCCTTTATCGACTGCTGAGGTGGCAAAGTTCTATAGTGGAGATGCAGTAACTGGGAATCCCTTTTGATGTATGTGGCTGGAGGGATGTGAGTTTGTAGCCTTTATAGGAATCATTGGCATAGTGCATATGATTTGATGATGTACTCCAAACATATTGCAACAAACCTGTAGATGCCGTTTTCATAGGTGTCGTCTGACACACACTAAATACATTGCATCAAGCATGTAGGTGCTTTTACACATGCGATGATGCAGAAATGCGTCGTAAAACGCAGGGTAATTCAATCAAGTGCATAACTTTTTTCTCACATATCATTTGTCATATAGGTATCATGCCATTGGGAATAGCCTTGTTTAGAGCTGACCAAAATTCGAGTTTGTAGGAAAGTGTTCCTTTTTGTCATGGTTTCCTTCACTTTTTGCTTTGATGCAGTTTTGACCTAAGTGCACAGGAATCCTGCTAACCAGGTCCCCATTGCCAGTGCTCTGTCCCTAAAGCAAGGTAACAGTTCAGTTCTACTCCAATCAGCAAGACCTTTAGCACCTCTAAGTCCCTAGGAAATGGTACCTAGGGCATGGGTACTAAAGAGGGTCCCTAGGGGCTGCAGCATGTATTGTGTCCCACTACACCTCATGTATTGGGACCCACCAACAAACGCGGGCAGATTGCCATTGCAGGCTCCGTGAAATGATGCAAACGAATGTGAAAACATGACATGGCATGCACCCTGTGTGCCATGCCCACAAGCAATGCATTCAATATATGTAATTCACCCCTACAGCAGGCCTTATAGCCCTAAGACAGGGTGTATTATATTACATGTGAGGACTTATCTGCATGAGCAGATATACCCCTGTGCTGTCTAGTTCAATTACTAGATAGTACAAGACAATAGGGAAGCCATCTTAAGCATATGTACTGGGTCCTGGTCATTACGAGTTCCTCAGCTACATGATGGTTTTACTGAAACCTGTGGTGTTTGGTATCAAACACCTTGTTTTGATACATTGCTGATGCCAGTAGTGTATTTATTAAGGGCACTTTAGAGGTCCCACCCTGAAAACCTACCAGCCTTTTAATGTGCTGGCTGACTAGTACCATCCAGCCACCACAGACACATTTCGGACCTTCTGCAGGTGAGCGCCCACGATCTCTGAGGCCAGAAACGTCGTCTGCTCCGGAGAAAGGTTTTCACAACTCCTCTAGCAGGATGGCTAGTGATTTAGCATATCAAGACCAGGGGCTTCAAAGCCCCTGCCTACTTTGATATGCGACCCTGGCTTCCCCAGACTGGGAGATCTCACCCTCTGCCCTGAGGCTCATTTGGCACCAGGATAGGCAGAAAATTAGCTATGCAGTAGGCGTGTTGCACCACCAGGTGAGTCACACCCTTAAGGTGGCTGCCTAATGTGCTCCATGAAAGAAGGATTTCACCATCTTTGTTTTTGGTGGAATTAGGAACATTGATATGCCCACTCCCCACAGGAATTGTTCTTATAGGGTTTGTAGGGACCCCAAGGGTTAGTAGCCCATTGGCTACTACCCTTCACTCTCCTTAACACCCCTGAATTCAGTATTTAGGTGGCCCCCTGACTCCAGGAACTCAGAATCGCCTGAGAAGAAGGACAAAGATGAGCTGACGAAAGCGAGAACAGAGGATTAGCTGTGGACTTTGGTGCCAATCCATGCTTGCCCTGTCCTGACAATCACCCAGATCCGACTCGCCCTGCAGTTCTGCATCTTCCAAAAGTCTTGAAAGACTGCCACCACTTTGTCAACCAGCCAGCATCTCCCTTGAAGTGGAGGAGCCACTTACCTGCAGGCACTGACCGCAACCTACTGACCACCAGGTCTACCGCCTCCGCAGCCACCAATGAAGAGGTCACTAGTGCTACAGGATGTCAGATCCATCTCCCTACCAAGTTTGGAGACGCCTGGACCCCCAGGAAAAGCCTTACACCAATACCCTGGGCACCGGAGCCTGTTACAAGCACCAAGGCTCGATTATGTTCAGTCTGAACCCCACCATCACCAAAACCGACCTGCAGGTCGAGGGACTTTACCAGTGGCCAGCTCCATGCCAGAGGTTGTCTTGCTGTGTTTCTTCTCCCTCTTCTGCAGGTGCACCACGTACTGTGGGAGCCTCAAACTCGATGACCTGACTGGCCACACACCTATGCACCCGAGACCCCAACCCAAATCTATTGAAACAGACAGTGTCTCTGTGGTCCTGAGACCCCCCAAGAGTGGAGCCCCGTGTGGGTTCTGTCGGACTGGTACCCCAGTTCCCCCTTGCAGCCTCTTTCCTACAGGCAATGTTCCCATTGACTACAGAGTGTTAGCGTCCAAGGCTACCACCACTGAAAGCACGTCTGCACCCGGACACGCCAGGGCAGGTAAAACTGAATTCTTGCTTCTTTCTAGAACCTTGGCCTCTACTCACCTTAAGTCCAGAAGAACAATACTGTAAGCTGTTTGCAAATGACCCTGTGCAGTGAATGTTTCTCCCATAGGATAACATTACTGTGTTCGAGTCTAATGCCTCAAATCTGACTGCTGTAATGTTCTACTGTTTCTACTGTAAAATGTGATTACGTCTAAGTACTTACCTGATTACGGAGTTCTTGGTGTCTAAAATGTAATCAAATGTTATGTTTGAGGCATATGAGCTGCAGATCACACACCAGGCATGGATCGCCATCTGGTGTTGGCCCAGGATGTTTGCACTTTTTTGTTGTTTTGGAATAAGTCTTTGGAAGTCACAAGATAGGTGACTCCTCCTTTGGACAATAGTGTGCATGGGCATCAACTCCATCTTTTGATTGTTTTTTTCTGATATTGGGCTCGGATGTGTTAATCGCGCTCCAGTTCGGTATCGTTACCGATCTACCTTTCGACGCGTAATCCTTCACCCTTTCTCCGGTATTGTCTTCGATCGCCTTCCCCAGTCGACGCGCATCTCGACAACCCTGACCTTTTCGATTCTAGCCGTCGACGCAGGCCTTCGGGCCTACCTGCGCCATTAGGCCTTTGGCTCATGGAAAGGACTCCTTTTAAAAAGTGTCCTCAATGTGGACACAAGTTTCCACACACAGACCTTCATGAGATGTGTAACCTCTGCCTTCCACCCAAGCATGAGGCCAGAGACTGTCCAGCTTGTGTCTCTTTCCGCTCCAAAAAGACCGTCTGGGATCATCGAGCTCGAAGAACCATGGTTCGATCATCAACATCCATACCGGACAACATCTTCCACGAGGGCGTCGGAGTCCCAGAGCAAGAACAGGTCGAAGAAAACCTCGTCGAAGCCGACGACTCCGACGACTCCGACATCACTCCAGGGCAGCGGGTCGTAAGTATTGACGTCGACCCCTCTCCCGGACCCATACCCAAAAAGGCTTTGGTAACACCTTCGCCCTCGAGCCTAGGTAGACACCGAGAAAAAACTTCCCACGCCTCGCCTCCGGGCCTGGCACAGAAGTAGTCACATATGCCTTCAGGACACTCTGGACCAAGTCAGCCTGCCGTCGGTACCGAAACTCCATCCCCGGTACCCAAAAAGACTCTGCCTACCACCGGTGCTGGAACTTCATCTTCGGCACCTAAAAAGACTCCCTCCGTGCCGACTACTCCTGCACTGAAGTCCACTGGTACCGACCCCTCCACGTCAAAAAAAATCATCGGAACCGAGCAAACAGCCGATTCCAAAGACCACAAGTGATCAAACTTCAGATCCAAAAAAAACACAGAACCCAAAAAAACAACTGGCTCCAAAAACTCCTACGGAATCCAAAAAACCCCATAAGGAGCACAAACAAATTCCGGAACCGGTACCACACAAACATTCGGAGCCGAAAAATGGGTACCGAAGTCAAGAGAAGGAGCTTTTTAGACCTTATCCAAAACAAAAGACTTTTAATAAAGACCCAAAAACAGGTCAATTGATACTTGGCCCCAGGAAAAGGACAATGGATAAGCCTTTACCAGCGCCATCACCTCCAAAGAAAAGAGACATTGCCACATCTCCTCTATGACTTCCCTCTCCTTCTCCACCTTCTCCTCCACACCACTCCCCTACCCCATCTCCAATCCCCTCAGAATCTCCTCCACCTCAGGAGGATTACACTACCTCTGAGGACGAAAGGGACAATACACCCTTAGGGAAACCTTGCCATCCTGATACCCCAGGGGTCTCATGGGAGGATTATGGCACACCAGACGTTCCTAATGTACCACAGAATGACATCTACCCCTCTAGGCCCTCGCCTCCAGAGGACACTATGGGATTCAATCAGCTCATACACAGAGTTGCACATTACAACGGGGTAGACTTGCATACAATTCCAGTAGATGAGGATTTTCTAATGGACACATTTGACACATCTCAGAGGTCCACTTCCACTCTTCCAATGCTAAAGGGAGTTATTAAACATGCTCTTGAAGTATTCATGGATCCTGTTAGGGCTAGAGTAATTAACCCCAGGATAGAAAAAAATACAAGTCTGCTCCTGCTGACCTGGTTTATATTAAAGGACAACTCCCATTGGATTCCTTAGTGGTCTCCAATGCCAGAAAAAGAGCTAACTCCCAAGCCTCAGGCGATGCTCCAGCCCCTGATAAGGAGTCCAAACTATTAGACGTCTCTGGTAAGAGAACAGTGGCACAAGCAGCAAACATTTGGAGGATTGCCAACACGCAGGCTTTGTTGGCCAGATATGATTGAACACTATGATGAGTTAGAGACCCTATTACACCTCCCCGACCAATACAAAACAAAGGCCAATCACCTCATACAGGAGGGACACTGATACGGCTAAATCAGTGGGAGCCTTGCAATCGCAAGCTCCCAGACGTTCATTTTGTCGCTCCTCGTACAGAGGCGCCTCCAGAGGTTACTCCTCTGACAATTCACCCACTTCCTACAAAAATCCCACCCAGATATCATTTACCAGAGGTTATCACAGAGGAGGCTACAGAGGCAATAACAATAAAAGCAGAGGCAAAACAAACAATACTCGCGCCGCCTCCACCCCTACCCAGTGACTTCCCCCGGACCATTCCACTCCAGTGGGGGGAAGATTGCTACAGTCCCTACCAGTCAGGATCGCCATCTTTATGGACAGGTGGGTGAGACAAATCATCCAATACGGTTATTGTCTGGAACTCACCTCCACGCCCAAACATACCACCCAGACAGCGTCCAATGTCAACAGACCATCTAACGCTTCTAAAACAAGCGGTGTTTTCCCTATTACAAAAACATGCAATAGAACCGGTTCCACTGCATCAACAAAACACAGAGGTCTACTCTCTGTGTTTTCTCATTCCAAAGAAGGACGGAACCCTCAGACCCATCTTGGATCTCAGGCCATTGAACCTTTACATAAAATAAGACCATTTCCACATGGTCACTCTTCAACAGGTCCTTCCCCTACTCAAACAAGGCGACTTCCTTGCCACACTAGATCTCAAGGACGCCTACTTTCATATTCCCATTCACGCTGCTCACAGAAAATATCTTCTTTTTATAGTGGATGACCAACATTACCAGTTCAAGGCATTTATGGAAGGTCTCAAAAGAATAATTCCTCCTAGGGTACCGCCTTCACCAGTGTGGAATCTCTAAATCGTTCTCACTAGATCAATGGGCCCTCCATTCGAACCTCTCCATAAATGCGAACTACAATTTCTTACATGGAAAGTTGCTTTCCTTGTAGCCATTACATCACTCAGAAGAGTCCGTGAGCTACAAGCACTCACTATTCAAGAACCATTTTTACAACTACATCATAACAAAGTGGTTCTCAGAACAAATCCAAAATTCCTCCCTAAAGTTATTTCTCCTTTCGATCTTAACCAATCTGTTGAGTTGCCAGTATTCTTCTCGCAGCCACAAATAGTAGCAAAAAGAGCTCTGCATACACTAGATGTTAAAAGAGCACTCCTTTACTATATTGACAGGACAAAACCCTTTCGCAAAACCAAACAGCTTTTTGTATCCTTCTGACCACCACATAAAGGCAATCCCATATCAGTCGGGGATTGCAAGGTGGATTGTCAAATGCATACAGATTTGTTATCACAAAGCAAAACGTACACTATCTATTCCCCCTAAAGCCCACTCTACTTGTAAAGTAGGGGCTTCAATGGCATTTCTAGGAAACATTCCCTTAGATGACATCTGCAAAGCAGCAACATGGTCTACACCACACACATTCACAAAACACTCTTGTGTAGATGTGCAAACAAAACAACAAGCTAGTGTGGGCCAGGCTGTATTCAAAACACTATTTCAAACTACTGCAACAGATACTGGTGGTCGACGCTAAGGAGGAGTACTGCAATGCAATCTATGCATAGTGTGTGAGCTGCAGCTCACATGCCTCGAACGGAAAATGCTACTTACCAGTATGCATCTGTTCTTGGCATGTAGAGCTGTAGATCCACACAAGCCCACCCACCTCCCCGGCTACCTTTAGCTGTTCCAGTTGTCTTAATTAGATACTATATACATAGACATCTCTTTCTGTTTCTTACAAAACTCCATAATTTCCCTTCTTGACGAAAAAACCATCTGAAGATAGTCAATGCCCATGCACACTATTGTCCAAAAGAGGAGTCACCTATCTCGTGACTTCCAACGACTTGTTCCAAAACAACACCAAAGTGCAAACTTCCGGGCCCAATACCAGATGGCGATCTATGCATAGTGTGTGGATCTGCAGCTCTACATGCCAAGAACAGATGCATACTGGTAAGTAGCATTTTCCTTTTCTAAATTGGTCTGGAGTTTCTTCTTTAGTGTGTTTCTCATTTATTGACTCTGTGAGTACAACAGATGCTTAAAACTACCCTCTGATAAACCTAAACTGCTCGCCCACACTACCAAAAATGAGAGCATTTGGGATTATTAATTTAAGCCCTGTAAGCCAATAAGGGTCGTCCGGACTTTCTACATTGTTTTTCTCATTTTGATGCACTACATCAAAAGCCAGCTTCCTACAGAGGTGATTGTCAGTTATTTTTGTTCTTGCAGGAATCTTGCTCAAGAGCTTGGTTTTCTGGATGTAGTAAAAGAAGCTACCACTGCAAGATTTTCTGAAGATAGGAATTGTAGGTAGTTTGGCAATCTAGATTAGAGAGACTTAATTGGCAGAAGTGTGAAGGCTATATTGAGGGAATCCGGGACTGCTACTGCTGATAGCTCGATGCAGAATGCACTTCACTTTAAAAGTAGTACATCTAGCCATATGTAGTCATTTTATTTATTGAATGTCCAGCAAGATGTAGTTCTGGATAAGCAAGTGAAGGAATTGTCGGCCTACTGCGTCCTGGACTATTTGGGGCCTTCGAAATGTGTAGATCAAGGCTCCGGAGAAAAGACAATTGGCATAGTTCAGAGGCAAAAACCACAGAGGTGATGGTGGAATGTTCTCTTTGAGTGGGTAAGGGGATATGTGGCGTTGGAATTGTCTGATTTAAAATGATCCCTTGTCACGTGAATTGCTCTTCTGCTACAAGAGAGAGATTTGCATCCATAATTACTCCTAAATTTCTCACTTTTCATGAGGGATTTGGAAGTGGACCAGTTATTGTGCCTAGAGGTGAATGTAAATACATCTTGTTTGTAGGAGTTTAGCTTGAGGTAGCTGTTTCATGGTCTACAGCTTGAAGGCCAATAGCACAGGAGTCTAGAACTGCAAGGTTTCAAAGGTTTTGAGATGATGTGCATGTCATCGGTGTAGTTGTAGCATGTGAGGTTCAAGAAGGTAATGATATCTGGAAGAGACCAGAGCTAAATGCTAAAAAGGAGTGAGGACAGTGAAGGAACCATGAGAAGCAACAGCAGTGGAGGGAGAAGACACTGAAGAGATGTAAGCAAGGGATCTATCTGCAGTGTAGGCAGCCCAGTGAATATGAGAGCTCTCTGTACATGCATTGGGAAGTCTCTGTGGTACTGTAAGGTGATGCAAAGTATCAAAGGCATATGAAAGGTCTAGTGGCAGGAGAGCAGTGACTCCATTTATGTTGAAGCCAGTTTTAATGTCATCCAAGTTAAGCCTTGTCCAACAGTTTTAGGGTCACACTGGTTCAAAATCTATTTGGCCTACGATGAGCCTGTGAAAACACAGGCTCATCTAAAGAAAATACAATAGAATTAATTTATGTAAGTATGCGTATAATATTTCTTTAGTACAAAAACAGTCACCATGAGCAAGTTGGCTTTGGAAGAGGTATAGGATTCCTGTTTGGAGAATGCCTGCAGATTGCCCTCTGTCACAGAATACACAGACAGAAGAGGATTGGATTCACAAATGTTACTAATGCGGTCTGGAGAAGAGGTAGAGTATGCTATGGGGTATTACTGGATAGACTGTTCAATCCCCAAAGGATGGCCTGTTGTGAACACAGTCCTCTCAACAAATGCATGGGAAACTGAGAAATCTGTGTTGGTGTGTCACACAGTTTGGTGATAATTTAAACCAGGAATCGGATATGCAGCAATATTATTTGTGGAATGTTTGCATGGTTTGAGTCTGGTCCTGTGGCTCGAGCAAGCTATACTGAATGCAGCTGTGCACAGGGACCATGGGGTCACCTGAGGAATTGTCCCAGGATCTGGTACAAGTGAGACATGCAACCCTCCCTGTCCAGGCTGTGACTAAATTAAGAGATCGCTGAGGGTGGCAGACAAGTTGCTGCCAGAATGCCACATTGTTGGAAGGCTGAAAATTGTCAAAGAGGCTGAGGTGATGGTTGGCATGGGCCTGTCTCTCCATGCTCTGACGAAGCATGACGGCTGAACCTTGGATTTGTTGAGGTAGTAGAACTCTTTCACCGCTGCAGGGTTGTTGAGGTACAGATCAAGCGTTAGACAGGTAAGGCATGATATCCTGCCTGAAAAGCCCTGAAGAGAAAAAAGCTCACTCTCTCCGTCCTAGTGAGTGAAGGGCCCTGAGACTAAGGGGATGCCTATGAGAGATGGCTGCTTCCCATGACTTAGAGCAACCAGCTCCTTCTTCCCCTTTCCCCTTTAGTAGTAGCTTCTCCTGCCCTGTGGCGCTACATGGTTAGCTTTTTGAGGAAACCTGATGCGTCTTCTCTAATTGAAAGTCTAGTGTTATCTGTTTTCGAGGTGTTTGGCTGGCAAGTTCCCTCCTACCTTGCATGTTACAACTGATCTTCCTGTTGGCCTAGTTGATTGTTCCACAACTAAGCTTTTGAACAGTTCTGATGTTGCGTATCTCACGCTAAAGCTGTTTTCCTTGCAGCGTTTATACAAGCTGGGTGTGTGATTGAATTTCAGGCATTGACCTTCGATGTGATACCCACTATGTAAAGAATGTGTCTGTAAGGTTGAGATCATCATTACTTTCTAAAGTGATCACCAAGTTTCATTTAATAGCTTTATAAACTGCGATTCTTCTCTCCTTCACCGTGGGGAGAGAG
Organism: Lissotriton helveticus; assembly: GCF_964261635.1. Taxonomy (NCBI): domain Eukaryota; kingdom Metazoa; phylum Chordata; class Amphibia; order Caudata; family Salamandridae; genus Lissotriton; species Lissotriton helveticus. Next base: position 72,725,541 of record NC_136070.1, read on the forward strand.
TATGTTATAATGTGGGAAAAGGAATAAGTGATGAATACTAAAATAACAGGTCGCTTTATGTGAAGAACTTTGAAGGCATGGCGATAACAATGAGACAATGTTATGGCAATTAATGCAATCATTAGGGAGTGGTGGTATTTTGGCATAGCAGAGCACACACTGCCAAATGTAATTGCTTCTATGCATATATCATAGCTGAAATACATACCAATATGTCAATGTATACAATGAGTTTCTCAGCTTTTACAAGACTAAAGGGAGGCTGACAAATATAACATGAATCAAAGTTAAATTGCAAATGCCTTCAGCATGGCTGGTGTAGATCACAAGGCAATAAACTTCAAGCTATAAGTTCAAACAAACTTCAATCACCGAGGATCCTTGGCCACTAAAAGGAGAGATGCTTTAGTAGTAATTCTCTAACACAGGACATACATACTATCTACCGGTGTGGGTGTGGAGGGAGACCGCGAACGTAAGGTGAAGTTTGTCTTCTGTGATATTACAATTCCAACGCTAGATTGCAGGATAGTGCATAGAAGGTGACCAAGGGAACTCTTCTGCTGAGAATAAGGTGCTCCGAGGCCATGAGGGAGGTGGAGTGTGGAAAAGTAAATTTTGCCATGTTCTGTGTCCCTACGTGTTCCTCGCCTTATGTTATATGTGCATGATTAATATGCATATGTATTCCCTTATGATCGATTAAAGACGCAATTACAGTTGTGTCCAACTCTAACACGCCAGTTTTCAGTCCTCGTGAAAGCTACGAGTATTAGGCCTATGTAAAGTTATGTTGCCACGTTTCACAGTGTGCACGTTAATTCAGTAAAAGTCCCCGTTTCTAGGCCTCAAAAGGGCCCGGACACCAGATTCAGCTCCTGTCTCCTGAACCCTCGCTGAGGAGCGATACAGCCCCCACCTGTATTCCTGACCCTTCACTTACTTCCTGCCTCACAGTGCCGGCACGGCCTGGCTCTGCCTGCTAGTCTGCCAAGAGTATGTTATGATTCTAGTTATCAGTCCAGCTCTCCTTCTCTGCATTCCTAAGCTACTGAATCGCATCAAGAGTTTCAGTCATCGTCTAGCCTTTACGTCTCCATGTAAGAGAAATACTGTATTTATGGTCATTTAATATTCCTCAACACACACTACATGTAGAATAATGCATGCACCAGTCTTAGTGTCTGTTAGCCTTTGCCCTGATAACTTTTGGATTCTATCAACATGTTCTCTAAACATCAGATACTAGATAGTGGTTAGGTACATGTCGCCCTGACTCTCCAGACTTTCGTCTCCTCCTCTAGCGCAGAAGTCATAGCCCCCAGTGATACGTCATTGCCAGCTTGCGCGCACCACTAGGTCAGAGGTCCCGGCTCCTTAGGTAGCCCCCTCCATGTTTCCGCCCCATTCATGACATATTCTGTTACGTTTGCATCACATGTCTATGTATACGCCCTGTTACACCTACTTTCAGTCTTATCTTTCGCGACTGCTACACGACACGCCTTCTGCTCCACCCACTGCTACGCCTACTGTATCTACTTCAATGCTATTGTTTTAGTATATATATGTTGTACATTGTTATTAAAGTTAGCGCGCTCATTCCCTGTCCCCCCTGCAGGGCCCTGCCATCCTGTTCCCGTGCAGGTTGTCCTGTTCCTGTCCTTTATGCTGTATTAAAACCTGCAAACTCCAGCTACCTCGAATCTTGACTCTTATTTATTGAGCTATCTGTTATGATATATGTCTAGTCAAAAAGAGAGGTATTATTTATTTATTTACCACATAATGGCGCCCGAATAGGGACTTGCCCTTTCCCCACGCGCCGGAGAAGCCACGCCAGCCCCCTGATCCTCTGCAGCCGTGACGGAACCATACCGTGCACGTGCAGATATTTCTGCTTCAAGTATCCCTCAGGCCCACGGAGGAGACGGAGGTTGCGGTCCAGCATCCAGACGAGGCGGTGGAGGAACGCGGCGAGTCCCGACCAGAGCCCAAGCCGAGAGTCCAAGGTCCGAGGTATCCGGAGGCCCACCCGTAGCTGAAGTCCGAAGTTCGCCAGTCCGTCGTCGTGGCAGTCCAGTCCAGTCCGAGGCCTTCCGTTCTTGCTGCCCGGTGAGTACCGTTGCTGGGGTAGTATCTAGACAGGGTCAATCTAATTGTCTCTGGTCCGTGGGTTTGGGGTACAACAGACTCAACACGAAGTGTCCACTTAGGTGGGTGCGGGTCCTGACGTGTCTCTTTATGAGACCGGTAAGTTTCGTACTGTTTCAGCAGTGCATCTAGTAATTCTAGTCAGTTCTGTTCTCGAGAAAATTCATGTGTTCTGTTCTCAGTATTTCAGGTAGTATCTTGTCCGAACTGTTATTTTAAATGTCATTCATGTATTTCAGTGTCGTGGTACGAATGTGTTGTAATTATTGTGTTTATTGTGTATTGTATTGTGTCTAGATTCCAGCTCAGTCATGCCATTGTTTTCCAGATTACGTCAGTTAAAAACTAGAAAAGGTTTGTTAGAAGAAGCAGTTCCTGTCCCGCCTAGGGACAGTCCAGGTCATTTCATGTATCAAAAGCATGGCATAAGTGCCATAATATATCTAGATTTATGGGTCGAGTACACTAAGGAATTAGAAGAAAAGTATAGATGGCCTGTATCAGGCACATGGGATGCCGAGTGCATCATGCGAGTAGAAGAAGTATTATGGAAAAAGAAAGCCAGACAGTCACAGAAAGAAGCCATCGAGTTATGGCGTAAAGAATCTCATAAAAGAACTGAAAAAGAAATCAGAAAGTCAGAATTAAGTAGAGAATCCGCAGAAAGAGCCCAAGAAAGGGAATTAATCGAAATAGGTGAACGAGTCAAGACTGAACAGTCAGACAGACAGAGGAATGCCCTTATTAAGGGTATGTACCCTCTTCTTGCCGAGGGCTTGCCAAAAGCAACCCCGGAGGCATCCAGTAATTTTCCGCCGCCATTAGTTCCGACCAAGCTACGTCACAAACCGACCGCAGCTGATATTTTTCTCTCGTCCTATTTGGACGACACAGTCCCAGAATATGCAAATCCTGTTCTGCCAGCTCCTGTAAATAATGCAATTCCTGCTCCTCCAGTCACCGGGGCACCTGTTACGGTACCCCCAGTCCAGCCTACATTACCAGTACCCGCTACATCGGTTACTATGTCAGCACGAAGAGTATCAGTCGACGATTCCAGTTTAGGGGCCGCGGGAGGAGGTCCTCCTCATACCCCGCCGCCAAATAGACGTCTAGGAGCAGTCGAGTTACATGAACGTGCGTTACAGCGTACGCCCAAGTATAAGTCCATTGCAGAAATCAGGCGAGTATAGTATGGTTATATTTTCCGTACGTATAAGGCAGGTGTCCGAGTATCTGGTCACCTTACCAAATATGAAAGAAGATCTAGACAGAATGTATCGTTTTATTCGTACAGGAGACGATCCAGAAAGTGTTGGCGAAGCCATGTCTCAAAGGAAAGCTGAGATTCAGCTCATGCTATTAAAGTTTCTGATTAATTGTTTAATAAGAGAACAAGATTCCCCGACTAAAGATCCGGCCGAAATGAAAGTTCTGACAAAGTGGAGTGATAATATAGCCGAGGGTAAGCACAAAACCATCAGTAGTATAGAGAGTATGTACAAGAAAATTCGTAAGGAAATAATAAGGTTACACGAACAACGCAAAGAAGCACTAGTCAGCGAGAAAGAAAATGACTCTTCTACTGAAGAGGTAGACGACGAGAATCCCACCAGAATAGCGTATGTAGGTAGAACTAGACTTTCCGACCGACATTCACGTCTAGACTACAAGAAAACTGTTCCTCATCCAGCATCAGAGCAAGGTTCTCTAGAACAAGTATTTCAAGCTACCGATCACATTCTGAAATCACGAATCGGTTATAGTGAACTTAGTACTATGCATGAACAAGAACTAGCCCGATCAGCAGTCCGATGGATTACTGACTCTACCACTTTTCCAGACGAAATAGTGGCACAAATGTTTCTGAAACTGCCCCCAGCCGAGCAGCGACTGGTGGGTATGTATATGATCCAGCACCTCATTACTCTGTATGAGGGTCAGCATTCTGATCCAGGTCCGTTACATGACGTCCTGAACGAGTTACTCCAGTATAGATGGAAAGGTCTAGGTACCGATTTAATTAGTGTCATTCTAGAACAGCGCCACAAATATAGAACGTTTCTGAACCCGCATTTTGTTCATGTCTCACCCCCAGAAAGTAAACCATTTTACATAGACAGACAGAATCCATTACGAGAAGTACACCCAGTTAGGACAGCAGGTGGTGAAATGCAACGAGTTTTTGTTTACACCCCGATTACCAAAATGGAACTCTTAGAGATGAAGAAATTAATTCCCTGTCACGACAAAGATCCAGCAGGGTTCCACCGTGAATTAAAAGACATGCTCCGTATGGGAGAATACACGTATCCAGATATAATTAAAATGTTAAAGGTTCTGTTGCCTGCGGGCACATATGAAAAACTGAAGGAAAAAGAATGGGAGGTGGGAGAGAAAAAGATAGATTGGGCAGCTCTAGAAGCTGAAGAAAATTCACGTGTACCAGGTACCGGTCTAGGAGATAAATGTAAGGAATTACCTGAGCTGTTAATTCAAGTTTTGCCAAGATTACTAGCCACGAAAAAGGAAGACTGGGATGCAATCTCAGCCTGTAAACAGAAACCAGACGAAGATACTAGTGATTTTTATTCTAGATTTGAGAAATGCTTTAGTATTAACAGTGGCCTCAAGACAAGTAGTGAGTCGTACCCTCATCTTTTTGTTACTAAACTAGTCGAGAATTCAAGTCCACAAGTTAAAAAACCGAGTTTTGAAAGTCGAAAGTACTTGGCAAGCTAATACTCCGTCCCAAATGCTTCAGATGCTTCAGTATCACCAGAATAGAATCAGAGAAGAGCAAGATCATGAAAGGAAACGTATGAAAGACACGAAAATGAAAGTATTAGTTGCACAATCTGTTCCTCAAGACAGTCAGAAGAGGGGTACGAATCAAGCCAGTCATCCTGCAGTTCCTGTTAAAGGGACCTGCAATTATTGTAAGCAACCAGGTCATTTTATAAACGAGTGTGCAGTTCTGAAACACAATATAGCTACCGGTAAGACTAAAGAAAGACCACGTCCGCCTAGACAAGAACAAGTTTCACAGACTTCTCAGTTACCACAGAATGCACCACAGACAGTTCCAGCACCGCAGCCTATTGCTGCAACACAGCATGTTACACAGCAGATGTACCAGTATGCACAGTCCGAGTATCCAGAGTACCAGCAATACTCATGAAATAGCCTAGAGAGGGAGGTAGGCTTGCCTCTCATCGAGATACCTGTAGATCAAGAGGGTCCCTATGTTCACAGTCAAGTATTAGGGAAAGACAGAAAGTTTCTCATCGATACAGGGGCAAGTAGGACGACCATTAGTCACGACGAGGTTCCAGGGGCTCCGCTGTCAGGCTCAAGAAATGTTTCCCTTGGATTTTCAGGAAAGCCTATTGTAAACGAGATATCAAAGCCAGTTACTCTGGAAGTAGGTCCATTGTCCCGAACTACTAATTTGTTACTTACAAAGTCATGTCCAGAAAATTTATTAGGCATTAAGACACTGAAAGAATTAGGTGCAGTTATTTGCTGCTCCCCAGAAGGAATACGTTTGTTCTTACGTGACTTCAAAGGTCACTATGTATTACGTGATTTTGATCCAAGATTGTTGAATGTCCCCCAGCATCTATGGGCACAAGGTCCAACTGATGTTGGCTATATGCAGATCACACCCCATCGTGTGACTCTCAAACCAGGTGTAGTGTTACCACGAATCAGACAGTACAGATTGCCACCTGAGGCTGTAGCAGCCTTATCCAAAATTATTGACGAGCTCATTGCTCAAGGAGTGGTTGTAGAAACTGACTCCAATGTATGTAATTCTCCTATCATTCCAGTCATGAAACGTACTGATCCAAATGCACCTCCAGTATATCGATTAGTGATTGACCTTCGAGAACTCAATAAATGTATCATTCCCCAGTACCCAGTTGTTCCAGATATTTCTTCCCTATTGACAGCCATTGATTCTGAAGCCACATTTTTCACAGTCATAGACCTCAAGAACGCGTTTTTCAGTGTCCCCATACATCCAGACAGCCAGTTTCTTTTCGGATTCTGTTTAAATGGAAGGAGCTACCAATTCACACGAGCTCCTCAAGGTTTCACAGAAAGTCCAAGTATTTACAGTCAAGCACTTAAGAGACAACTAGACAATATTCACATGCCAACTGACACTGCCCTACTCCAGTATGTCGATGATCTACTGATCACAGCCCGTTCTGAACGTGACTGCGAGCGAGCGTCACTTACAGTTCTGTATTTCTTAGCCGAGATGGGGCACAAGGTGTCCCCTTCAAAGCTTCAATTCTGTGTCCAGCAAGTGGTCTACTTAGGACACTTACTGTCCAAGAGGGGTAGGCAGTTGACACCTGACCGTATCCAGTTAATAGCGAGTCTTCCTCAGCCCAAGACCCAGAAGGAGGTACGTGCTTTTATCGGCCTCACTTCTTATTGCAGACAATGGATTCCCCAGTATGCATTTCTAGCCAAGCCACTGATACAGTTAACGACACAGGAGGCAGCCGTATCGACTGTCCTCCCTTGGACATCTGAACATACACTTGCTTTTAATGAATTAAAGAAAGCCTTATGTCAAGCTCCTGTTCTAGCTACACCGAACTACAGTAAGCCTTTTACACTTTTCGTCACTGAACGTGAAGGTACAGCATTATCTGTTCTCACACAAGATCAAGCAGGACAATACAAGCCTTGTGCTTATTTTTCGAGCACATTAGATCCAGTAGCCCAGGCTCTGCCTGCGTGCCTCAAGTCAGTTGCAGCCACAGCACTAGCTATCAGACAAAGTGACTCCATAGTATTAGGACATTCCCTGACAGTACAAGTTCCACACTCCGTGGAGGTTCTTTTAAATCGAACACAGACCCAGCACTTGACAATTGCACGTTTAACAGGTTATGAATTGACACTGTTCCAGCCACACATAGAAATCAGACGCTGCAACGTTCTAAATCCTGCAACACTGTTACCGTCAGTTACTTCAAATCCTGCCACACGTGACTGTGTGGAAGTAGTTAACACCATGACAAAACCAAGACAAGACTTGTCAGATATTCCGTTACCAGATCCCGACCTGACACTTTATGTGGATGGTTCATGTATGAGAACAAGTACAGGAGATCTAGTAGCCGCGTATGCAGTGACTACTGACACTGAAGTTATAGAGACACACCGTATTGACACTCTGTCCGCTCAAGCAGCAGAGCTAGTCGCTCTGACCCGAGCCTGCATACGTTCCAAGAACCTGAAAGTTAACATTTACACAGATTCACGTTACGCATTTGGAGTCGTACACGACTTTGGAGTGCTCTGGCAGGAGAGAGGTTTCATGACTTCTCATGGAACCAAGATTCAGCATGGTCTCCTTATTCAAGCTCTGTTAGATGCAATACATTTACCGACAGCTATCGCTATCATGAAGTGCAAGGCACATACTAAAGCCACTGACATTATTTCCCAAGGTAATGATCTAGCAGATCGAACAGCCAAGCTCACAGCTCAGACACCAGACATTCCAGTTAACAAGACACTGACATACACTCCAGATCAGACTACATGTATGACAGTTAAGGACCCCACTCAAGATGTCATAGATATCCAGTCCCATGCTACTCCCGATGAAATCAAGAAATGGTCCGAACAAGGAGGGGTCCAGACAGATCAAGGATGGTTGACGAAGGGAAAAGCCACATGGTTTCTCCCCGACTCAATGGTTCAAGTCATTATTAATACCGCACATAGTCCTGCACATTTAGGAGAAAAAGCCATGTTAGACAGTATCCAGAACATTTGGTTCAACAAGCACTTACGAGCTGCAGCCAAGCAGAAAGTCCGTACCTGTATGATATGTTGTCAGTTTAATCCAGGTAAAAGTGTCCCGGTGGAACAAGGGGGATTCCAGCCTCCTGACCACCCTTTTGAAGTCCTCCAAATGGATTATATTCAGATGGAGCGATGTCGAGGTTTCAAGTATGTCCTTGTAGTTGTATGCGCTTTGTCCAGGTGGACAGAGGCATATCCAGTCCCAGATTACACAGCCGCGACCACTGCCAAGCAGTTGGTTCGTGAATTCTTCCCCCGTTACGGACTCCCTAGGGTCGTATATTCAGACAACGGCCAGCCATTCTCATCTGAGCTCATGAAGAACGTTTCCCTTCTGTTAGGGTACCAGTGGAAGTTTCATTGTGTACGCCATCCTGAAGCAGCAGGTCTCGTAGAGAGACATAATCAGACCCTGAAAATCCGAATTGCAAAAGTCTGTAAAGAGAAAGGTGTAGATTGGCTAGTAGCTCTGCCAGTCGCCCTATTCTATATGCGCATGGTCGCACATTCCAGATCAGGTCTGTCCCCGTATGAGGTCGTATTCGGCCGCCCCCCTAACATGTGGGGTACACCTAGACCCCGAAGTATTACAGATGTTTCCAGTAATATGCTGACAGATTACCTAGCTTCCTTGATGTCTGCCCTACACTCTTGTCGTTCACAGGTTGCCGCTGCATTTCCAGACAATACCGAGGTGAAACCGCATGAAATCGTTCCCGGATGCATGGTTCTTGTCCGGAATTTCGATCGTTCAAGTCCGCTGGAGCCCCGCTGGAAGGAGCTGAAGCAAGTCCTTCTCACCACCCGTACTGCCGTCAAGCTGGAAGGCAGGAAGGGTTGGGTGCACCTGTCGCATGTAAAGAAATTTTATGGACTAAAGACTATTTCCAAAAACATTTCCGAGGATTCCCAGGATTTTAAGGACTGCCAAAACACTGTTCTCAAGGACTGTCCCGCAAATGACTCTGATCTGAAACCCTCCCTGTTAGAGAAAACTCCGCAGCAGGAGTATAAACAGAAATTAAGGTCTAGTAAAATAAGTCAGCCAGTTTAATTGTCTAAGTCCTCCCCTAGGTGAAACGGTTAGACAGGTTTCTGACATGTATAAGATAGACCCCCATAGTGAGAGAGTTAGTCAAAACTCTATCAGATGTATCATTATTTTATGTTTTCTTTTATTTTTGAGTTTAATGGTTACCTGTACGAGCTATGCATTATATCTATGCTTTCCAATTTCTCATGTAAATAAGTCTTCTAATACTACAGTAGAGCACAGATTTAGTGATCTGCCTCCTCACGAACGATCCTATCGTCTTGCTATGCGCAATAACACCTTCATTCGTATGTTACACTATTCACACCAGACCAGCAATGCCACTAATTGTTGGGTGTGTGGTCGACTCCCCCCTTTCCAGACACCGAAGGGAGTTCTGCCACTTTTTCCTTATCCATTTTCGCATAATGGTTCATGTGGAGCATGGTTTACGTTAACGTCATCCTCAACTGATATGTCCCTTCTTAACAGTACATGTTTTCCAGACAAGCAAGGCCTTCCCCATAGAACCGGGTTAGATCTAGAAAATTAAGTTTATAATTTAGGTAATTATTCTTCGAATTTTATGGTCCTGAATGTTCAGTCTGATACTACTCCAGACTTACCTGCAATTTCAGTACTACCAGTCAAAGGCGAATTATGTGTCCGAAAGAATGGTTCTACACATGTAGGACATAGTGATTGTACTACTATTGTCAGTTATAGTGACAGTGGGAAATCTATTTTCAAAGCTTCACGTCATTCATATTTTATTTGTGGTCAGACCGCATATGTTCGTCTGCCCCTCGATTGGGAGGGAACCTGTTACATTGCCTTCCTACTGCCACCAGTTTTCCTAGCCCCATCCGATTATCATAGAAATACACATCTAGTACACATTAGACATAGAAGAGAGATCGAGTCCCCGATTGTCGATCAAACTGAAACCACTCTAGAACAATATCAAGATTTTAATAAAGGATTCTTCTTCTTTATAGGTCCTATCCAGAATAGTAAGCTAATCCGTAGGTTAACCAGAACCCTTGAAGCAGTAGTGAATGAGACTACTTCTGCTCTAGGTAACTTAACCGAAGAGCAATCTGCTATGAGATTTGTAGTTTTGCAAAATCGTCTCGTCCTTGACGTCATACTGGCCGATAGGGGCGGGGCATGTAGAGTCATCGGATCTAGTTGCTGCATTTTCATTCCTAATAACGCGCCGTCTGTTTATTCAGCTATAACCAGACTTCATAAAATTGCCCATCAGTTACACCAGAATCCAGGCACCTGGACATGGTCCGGTTGGCTCTGGAGTATAATTTCTGCCTGGGGATGGAAAGTATTGTCATTTCTAGGTATAGCAGTAATGATCATTTTCAGTTGCTGCCTCTGTTTACAATGTGGCCCTGCGATTTGCGGCATTTGTGCTACATCATGTATCCCTAGTCCAAGTCCCCGTCCTAGATCCCGTTCCAAGACAATTCGAGACGAGCAAATGATACTGTATGAAATGATAGATGGTATCATGAATATTGATGTTTCCTGATGGAAACGTAGTGACAAGGAGGGAATGTGGAAAAGTACATTTTGCCATGTTCTGTGTCCCTACGTGTTCCTCGCCTTATGTTATATGTGCATGATTAATATGCATATGTATTCCCTTATGATCGATTAAAGACGCAATTACAGTTGTGTCCAACTCTAACACGCCAGTTTTCAGTCCTCGTGAAAGCTACGAGTATTAGGCCTATGTAAAGTTATGTTGCCACGTTTCACAGTGTGCACGTTAATTCAGTAAAAGTCCCCGTTTCTAGGCCTCAAAAGGGCCCGGACACCAGATTCAGCTCCTGTCTCCTGAACCCTCGCTGAGGAGCGATACAGCCCCCACCTGTATTCCTGACCCTTCACTTACTTCCTGCCTCACAGTGCCGGCACGGCCTGGCTCTGCCTGCTAGTCTGCCAAGAGTATGTTATGATTCTAGTTATCAGTCCAGCTCTCCTTCTCTGCATTCCTAAGCTACTGAATCGCATCAAGAGTTTCAGTCATCGTCTAGCCTTTACGTCTCCATGTAAGAGAAATACTGTATTTATGGTCATTTAATATTCCTCAACACACACTACATGTAGAATAATGCATGCACCAGTCTTAGTGTCTGTTAGCCTTTGCCCTGATAACTTTTGGATTCTATCAACATGTTCTCTAAACATCAGATACTAGATAGTGGTTAGGTACATGTCGCCCTGACTCTCCAGACTTTCGTCTCCTCCTCTAGCGCAGAAGTCATAGCCCCCAGTGATACGTCATTGCCAGCTTGCGCGCACCACTAGGTCAGAGGTCCCGGCTCCTTAGGTAGCCCCCTCCATGTTTCCGCCCCATTCATGACATATTCTGTTACGTTTGCATCACATGTCTATGTATACGCCCTGTTACACCTACTTTCAGTCTTATCTTTCGCGACTGCTACACGACACGCCTTCTGCTCCACCCACTGCTACGCCTACTGTATCTACTTCAATGCTATTGTTTTAGTATATATATGTTGTACATTGTTATTAAAGTTAGCGCGCTCATTCCCTGTCCCCCCTGCAGGGCCCTGCCATCCTGTTCCCGTGCAGGTTGTCCTGTTCCTGTCCTTTATGCTGTATTAAAACCTGCAAACTCCAGCTACCTCGAATCTTGACTCTTATTTATTGAGCTATCTGTTATGATATATGTCTAGTCAAAAAGAGAGGTATTATTTATTTATTTACCACAGGAGGACCCACCTCTATCCACTGAGTGGCACATTGCTCACCCTATTAGTGTAAACCATCACTGCAGTGGTTTATTTCTGACAAAAATGCTCATGCCAACATGGTGGGTAGACTGCCATCTGAAAGGACTGTCTGGTGGGCAACCATGTCATAGCGGCCTGCCTAACATTTTTTTTGATTGTCAGAAACTAAACCAATGAAGTGGGGACTTGTGTCAGAGAAACAGAATTACAACGTCCCTGATGTGCATCGAGTTTTCTCCCTTTGTTTGGGAGCCATTGATTATTTGCTCTATCCGGTTCTCCTGCCCAGGTAGGACCTGTTTAGCAGAATGGCAGCTCTTGAACTCTGTTTCAAACATCATATTTCTTTGTAAAGCCACCTTTAGTCGTGTGAGAACAGACACATCGTTAGGTTGTAATCTCAGTTTAAATCAAGGATTCTAGCAGTGGAAAGCTGTTGTAGTTATGTGCATGTTTCCTGTTTTTTTAAAACCTGCAGAAATGTAACCTTTTCACATTTTCGTTTTAGGTAATCCATGGTTGGCTAATTGTGTCTTCTCTTCTGCTGCTATTCTTCTTCTCATTCATGTATTTGGGGTAAGTTGCTGATGTGTAACCCCGCTATAAATCTGCATGACTGGGTTTCTTTGAATTAATACTGTTTTGTGCTGGAGGGAATCATTCCATTCCACTGTTGTATGAAGCATGTATGCCATGTGAACGGGGTTCTTTCTGATGGATCTGTGTCATCTGTTTGCATGACACACCTGCAGTTGGGTTGAAAAACAATCTGATGTGGCTGCACAATATGGCACATCACTATAAAATATATCATTAAACTTTATTCGTGAAGGAGTTTTATAAAAGTGTTGTCCTCCCCACCCATTCGAACTGTACTGTTGGAGATAATACAACAGAAGACGTGGACGTGGCATGCTGTTGCACAACCAGCACAGCACTAAGAATTCTACAAATGGCACAGTGTCACTCTTATACCATGTGAGCTATGCTCCTAACAGAACAGTCCTTCTACCTTTCTATGAACCCTGCACCTGAGGTACTAGTCCCAGCCCCACCTTTTTAAATTCTTCCATATTCATTCAACCATTACAGCCCTAAAGGGAATTGTCTTGGTACTCTGCTGCTCTTTACCACTAGTTACACTCCTCACCACTTCTGGCATAGCCTCTCCAGAAACCATGTTCCTATTTATGTGCAAAAGCATTGCTTGACCACGAGTATGCCCAGGTGCAACAGAATGACCAAGACACATGGCATTCAAAAGCATACATGCACTTAAAGTGCACTGCCACTTTGTTACAGGTACTCGAAACTTCCACAGCTGTGCGACAAAGCACACTCCAGGGAGCCCTCGAGTTTTTACTCGAGCCTACCTGCAAGAGCGATGTACAAAGTCCCACACAGGTTGAACACCCAACTTTGAAATTATTGTACTATTATGCAATATGTGGCAACTACAATCTGCAGAAAACTCAAGAGCTGAGCAGAATTCGGAATAAAATGATAAGATCTAAAAATGTTTTGCTTACCATTGATAACATTTCTTTTCTGTGCAATTTTACCTCTTGTACACCCATCAGACTGGAATACAAGCGATCAACCTAAGGGGTGCGCAGTTTCCATGCTTGCAGATGTACTGCAACCATTAGTGAGGCTGGTATGGCCACCTCCTAACTTCTCCTTACAAATACAGCAACTCGCTTATCCCACAAAGAGGCCCGCTAATCCTGCTATGACCACCCCAGTGTGTTTTTGAATAGGCTTTAGTATGCCAGACGAATACACAATTCTTTACAGTGCAATGAGATGACCTAGGCTGGCCAGTGAAGGGCTAGGTTTGCGGGGGTTGCATGAATGCTGCGTTGACTCAGTTGGCACTGTGACAGATCTGAAAGGCTCATGAGCTTCACTTCCTCTCCTGTGCAGAATGTTAATTAACTTTTTCTTTGGAAGGTTTTTAACTTTCATTTATTTTATTAAATTATTTTTCACATATTATTCTCATGCAAAAAAGGTGAGATAGCAAGATACGTATGAAATAGACATCTTAGCAGGGAATGGAAGCTTTTGCACAAGGCACCCGTTTTCAATAAAACATACCTTGTGTCGAAACTAGCTTGTTTAGTTTGCAATGGAAATGCAGTGTGATTTTCCTCTGTTTTACATCACTGTTTGTTATTCATTTTTCTTTCTAGTGAAGTCCTGAAAACATATAATGTGGCCATGGACTACATAACTCTGGCCCTGATGATCTGGAACTTTGGTGTCGTTGGGATGATTTGTATTCACTGGAAAGGGCCCCTTCGGCTGCAGCAAGCATATCTAATCATGATTAGTGCCCTAATGGCCCTCGTCTTCATCAAGTATCTCCCTGAGTGGACTGCCTGGCTCATCCTGGCCGTAATCTCTGTGTATGGTAAGAGGCATGGTCTAGTCAAATTTCATTACATAATGTTTGTAACAATGTTCTTGAGAGTTAGGTACATGAATTTAAGAAAAAAAGAGTTATCACGGTTTCCTGCTTAGCTGTCCTGATTAGGAGGGTTCTATTCAATGTGTCATTTAGTTCTTTAGGTTGGTTAGATTCTTTCTAAATTCTACATATCCTGCTTTTGATCTCCAGAATGAGAATACTCTAGCATGTTTCCAGCTCAGTGACATTCATTTTAAAACTTAGATTTAATTCATAGCCAGTTGCATTGCTAACTTAACAGTCAAAAAGCTTTGGGTTAAATTGCCAAGTACCCAAATATCTGTTTGATACCAGTAGATCTGGAAAAAGGGACAAAAAAGGTATATCTATACAGCTCATATGCAGTAGTTGCTGAAGTAGCTTTTTGTTTTGTTTTGGTTTGGTTTTGTAAGTAGTTTGTGGTCTGAAGCAACTAAAACATTTCCTTCTTAGTGACAGGATTGTAATTTCTTGACCAGTGTTTAAAGTTCTCTCTGGGTATCAAGGGGCACTAACGTCATATATTGTGCTGTGCTTGTCAGGAAGGGTTGGCGCACATTATCTTTGTATTATTGGAGTTTCCAAGACTTCTCTCGCTACAAGACGTGGTCCGCCTCTGGATTTGTGTATGCCTTCCTGCTGATCCCTCTCAGGCCCGAGTACTGAAGACGATCAGGACCGATCAGGCCCTAGTCATGCTTGTGGCTAAAGAATGGGCATGAAGAGTATGGTATCCAGAACATTTGGGCATGAGCATCTCTACTTCGATCCGGCTGCCCCTCTGGGAGTATCTGCTGTCTGCTGGGCAGGGCTCTGCACCCGGGCTTCTGCAATCTACACCTTCCTGTCTAGAGATTGAGCGGCAACAGCTGAGCACCTTCGACCTTCTTCCAGAGGTGGTTGATTTCATCCTAGTAGCCATGTGTCCCTCTACAAAAACCCTATTAGCCTGTTGTTGGGACACATTTGTCTCTTTGTGGGGCAGATAGACCCTCTCCAGGCGAAGGCATCTCATGTTTTATTGTTTGCTTTGTTCCTCCCCTAGCAAAGCTTTGCTCAGGGCGCAGCTAAAGGGTGCCTTTCCGCTCTTTCTGCCTTTTTACTTTTGCAGGACATGCCCTCCTTATTCAAAACACCTGTTGTGATGAGTTTTTCGAATGGCTTACATCATCTGTTTCTTGCCTCTCCCTTTCTCCTGCCGCAGTGGGACCTTAACCTGCTCCTCACATATTTTTTTTCCAACTGTTTTTATTGTTTTATGCAACATGTAGGCATTAATGTTCCTCACATATTTGATGTGCAATCCCTTAGAGCCAATTCAAACATGTCCCCTACTGCTTCTCACCTTCTAGACCGTGTTCCTCATTGCCATAACATCAGCACAGTGGGTAAGTAAGCTTCAAGCTCTGTCAACCTTCCATACAGCATCTTAGTCCTAGACAGACTGGTTCTGCGGATGCAAGCATCCTTCCAACCAAAAGTTGTGATACTGTTGCACATCTGTCAAACCGTCACCCTACCTGCATTATGTGCTCGGCCTCGCCTCTCTAAGGAGGAAGAGGCGGGACTCCATCACTTGGACCCCAAAAGAGCATTAGACTTTGACATTGATCGCACCAGAGAACACTGCATGGACAATCAGTCCTTTGTGGGGTTCGCTGGAGGAAAAAAAAGGCCAGGCTGTCCAGAAAATGACCATCTCCTGCTGGATAGTGCTCTGCATTAAGATCTGCTATGCATTGGTCAAGAAGGAGCCTCCGGAAGGAGCTCATTCCACGAGGACCAAAGCTTCTACAACTTCGTAGGCACGCAGAGTTCCTATCCTGGACATCTGCCAGGCAGCTGGGTGAGTATCACCCCATACAATCATGAAGCACTATTGTCTTGCAAGCTAGGTAAGCCAAGAAGGGCATTTCTTCAGCTCTGTTCTACAGAACTTTCTGGTTTGAGACCATTCACAAACTTACTTACAAATAGGTTCAGCTTTGGCATCTTGGCAGAAGATGAGGATTCAGTGGTTAGAGGTCTTTGTCCGAAGAATACTTTGCTTACCTTCGTTAATGCCATTTCTGGTAGAAACTATCTAACTGTAGATCCTATCTAACCGTAGATTCTTCAACCATTTCCTCCGTCCTAAGTTGTGGACTCTATCCATTAATAACTTCCCAAGTCTAAGAATCTGCACACTGGTCACACCAGCTTGCTATTGGGGTTCTGTGTGTGGGGCCGTGGCAGCTTCAAAAGATATTGAGTGGTGCCTATATAGGCTCTACACATCCTTTCTGGAGTGGAACTATGCCAATGTGGAGCAGCACGGCTCCACCTACCAGGGCACAGAAGTACTGGTGGAAAAAAAAATCCTGATCCAGTCTGACGCCTGGGGAATATTACAAAAATGAAGAGTCAACAGTTCGTTTATAGCGGAACAAACCTTATTGAAGGTAAGTAACTTGTTTTTCGTGAGCCTTCTCTCAAATCATGTATTTTTCTGTTAATCTTGTCTTTTGAACTATATGCTTTATATCTGCTCCAATTTTGTGCTTTGCATATATTCCCTTCACCTCTGGAGTTTATAGAGGCTGCACAGAGACTCTGCAGAATATAGTTCTCTTGGCCTTTGCTTGCATGAATTTGCACATTAAAACCAGACCTTTTTTGCCAGTGGTTGTCACTTTGAGAAAGTATGTGCCTGTTCGTTGGTCAAAACCTGCCATAATATTCTGCTGTTTTTAAGCATGATCTTAGCGCAAAAAAAATAAAATAAAACACTCGGGAGCTTTAAAAGTTTAACTTGAGTTGAATGCAAAATAGCCAGCGAGCAATCAAAAATATGATATGATAGGCTATTTATATTGCACACAGCTACTCTAAGGAGTGTCCCAGCGCAATACTAGCTGAAAAGCCGGTGATGAAGGGGTTAGGTCTGCATGAAGAACCAGTTTTGCAGCGTTTTTTTAATTTTAAAAGCCCTGGGTCGCTCACGGAACGTAACTCCAAGGAAAACTGATTCTAAGCAGATGCGCCTAAAAAAGTTAGCTCTCTGTCCCCGTATCCTGGGGGTGCATGCCAGATATTTATTGGTGGATCTCAGCTGTCTTGGAGGGTTATATGCAAGACAGTTGCCTTTTCAGCAGACCAGGGCTTCGCCTGTGATCAGTTGAAATATTTAGTGCTAAAATCCATACAATTTTCAAACATTGTTATACATTTTCCCTTAATTCAAGTGAATAGAAGCAAGAACATGTGATAAAATAGAAACTTAAGAGAACGACTAATGAGCAGGTGACAGGATCCTCTTGTGGGAAGAAATATAAGAAGGTCTTGATAGGTAGTTCTAAATGTCAGTAACAGGAGCTGACAACTCCTTTCTAAAATCCTTGCAATTGTTGTGCCAACTTTAAAACAAGGCTAAGCTTTAATAGCGCAGTTCACTTAACATATATTTTACACCATGGAATTACATGATGAAGTTTTTACTTTTAAAACGTGTGTAAAATGTAAGAGTTTAGTGGTCTTCAAACTGGTGTAAAAATGATATGGCAAATTATTAATAAAATTCAACAGCGCATGTCAAGGCACACAGAAGCGTTAGCATTTTCATTGTAAACATACATGCGCTAAGGCACATGTACGCTGTAGGAAGCTGGGTCTCTATATAGTGTACCAAAATGAGGTGCACTGTGCAGAGAGCCCAGGCAACCCTTATTAGTGTGCAGGGGCTTGCTTTAACAATACCAAGGTGCTGTATGTGTGGTAGTTTGGTTGAGCAGCCATAGGCTTATCAGAGGGGAGTGTTAGGCATTTGTTGCACACAGAGTCAATAAATGAGAGACATACTTAATACGGAAATCCAACACTAATTTAGAAAAATAACCTCGATTTTTATATTAATTTAGACACCTAGATCCACAAGCTTAGGTAAGTACTTATCGAGTTAACGATTTTCAGAAGCACACAAAATACAGCGGTCAGATTTGAGGCATGAGCTTCCAACGCGGGAATGTTATCCTATGGGAGAAACATACACTGCATAGGTGTACTTGCAATCAAGTTACAGGGTTGTTCTTCTGGACTTAAGGTAAGTAGTAGCCAAGGTTCTTAAAACCATCAGCAATTTTGGTTTACCTGCCCTGGTGCATCCGGGTGCAAAAAGAACAATTGATGGACAGAAAGCAGAACAATGTCATTCATTCACCCCAGTACAGTGATCTGGGCCTAAATCCATCATTTTTTGGCTCCCCATGCCCTTCCAGTTTGTACCCAGCCATATGCAAATTAGTTTTGACCCTGCACCCAATGGGAACAGTCCAGCCTGAACTGCCAGGCCAGGTCCTCCCTGGACTGTAAACAAGCATCCTAGGACCGGTTTCGGGCTTTCAGCCCTCATCAGCCAGGATAGCTTGACACCAGTGGCATGGAGAGCACGGGACCCATGTCTGGGCATATCTGTCCTACTCTGTAGTCATGTTCCACACAGTGCCAACTCGCTCCTCCATGTATCGCGATTGAGCGGCGGCAGTTGATTTCCCTTCCAGAGTTGCTGATGTAATCCTAGCAGCCTTTCCATGAAATTACTTAACTAGGTTAAGTTTGTGGCTTGGAGCAGCACTCATCAGATGGACCCATTGCAGGTCAAACTGTCTGATATCTTGTTGTTTATTTTGTCTTTGGCCCAGCAAGGATATGGACTGGGCACTTTTAATGGTTACTTGCAGACCCTATCAGCCTTTTTAGGTCTTGCTACGAGGAACGCGCCAAGCGCGTTCTCGCAGCGAGAACTATAGTCGGCGTCTCAGCCGAAAAACGACGAGGGGAGACAAGAGCTGGCCAAGCACCCAGCATTCCCTGTGGCGGCGTTGGATTCCGACGCGCGCCTTCGGATCGGGTCGCGCGCGTGAGCTTCTACCGTAGACAGCTTACGTGACGTTGCGCGGCCCAATCCGAAGGCGCGCGTCGGAATCGGCTCTCGCAGTCCCGCCCCTTCTCGCCATACCGGCACTCGCCCTGCACGTCTTGTCCTTGTTTTTAACAGTCTCTAGAAGTGAACTGGGACATGTATGTGGTGACGTGGGGCTAACAAGAGCTCGGATTGTACCAGTTATGGGGCTGCTTACACAAGTTTTTTTTATTATTGGCTAGCCACCAGCTCGTACTGCGTTCGCCGTCCGTTCCCAAATTCACACAAAGTGCTAGCCAAGTGCTACCTTTCATTAGCCCATACGAGTCAGCCCAGTCTTCCGTGTAGCCCAGATGTGCCTACCTGTTACTTGAGCCATCCACCACTTATTTCCTGTACCTCCCTCCCTCAGCTCAGCATTGCCTCCCTCATGTTGTGAATTCTGAAGCAGTTAGTTGAACTCCCGGAGACCAAAATTAAACGTCTTCTGTTCGATTCACTAGCACGAAGATAGAGTCGCAGTGTGGAGCTGGAAGAGTCTTGTTATCTCTTGCAAGAGATTTTGTATTGCAGTTTAATAGTCCCTAAAATCTTCACAGTTAATATGAATTAAACTGTGATTCACGCAAAATTAATATATGCTAGAGTGACGCCAAGACTTACATTGTCAGCAACGATGTAACACATTTTCCACGTTTTAGGTTTATGGAAAGAAAACTGATTTCAGCATAATAGTGTTTAGCTGAGAATATGATTTAAACTGGTTTCCAATGGGATAATTAGAATCTCAAGTAGTACTTGCTCTACAAATGCCCCTTTAATATTTGAAAAATAAAGTGTATGGGCATGTAAAATTTTTAAATGTATATAATTATAAGAGCGCTTCTATCATACTGGTAAAAAAACAGCTGTATCTAACGTCCACTGGTTCTCCCCCCAAAATAAATTTCACTACCTCTCTATCTTGCCCCTCCATACCTTCTCTCTCTCTCTCTCTTCACTAACCCACTAATTTCTCATCATATCTCTGCAACTATCCCTTTCTCCCCATCTCTTTTTCTCGTTCATTCGCACTGTATACCTTATTTCTCTCACAAAAGGTTTGCTTTCACTAATATACCCAAACAACTCTTGCATTTCACTCTCTTTCACTCTATTTTCTAGCTATACCTTTTCTCTCATAACTATCTCACTTTCTCAATTATCTCATTGCTGCTCTCAAATCGCTGTCCTTTAGGTTATTTCACGTGCTACGACACATTTCCACACCACACAGTTCCATCATACAATTTCATTCCACAACACATACTTTCAATGCACAACATAAATTCCCACTAAACACCACATAAATCCACAACACACTACATACAACCCACACCAAGACAAACTCGCACTCCACCTCATGCCAAAAACATACACACAATTCCACACCACAGCACACACACAGATTTAAATTCATACTACACAACACAACAAACATCCTGTTCACAAAATTACAATCAAGTTCATACCGTAGAAAGGCACTCGCCATACAGCCACTATTTTACACGTGCCATCACTCAACATAAACACACAATATATTTCCACACGCTACCACATATTTCAGCACGGCACAATTAAAGTACACAAAAAGAAATTAAAAACCACATACATTACACAACACACAATTTCACTACACAACACCACATAACTCCTCAACACACCACATACATTTAAACCACACCACAATATTATTATTACAGCCTATAAAAACAAAACGCCACATGATGAAATTACACTACACGAGACTTCATAACACACAATACCATTCCGCATAATTCTACTACACAACACACATTCACACTACACCTAATTCCACTGCACACTCCTCATGAATGTACTTCATATCACAACAGATAATTACACTCAATACACATTCACTTGGTGCCATACATTTTCACACCACACAATTCAGATCAACTCAACTTCAAAGTCCAAGCCCAAGTAGCCTCTGTGCAACGCCGTCTACAAACTTATTTGAGGGTCGTCGAAACAGAATCAATCAATCAATCAATCATAGCATTTGTATAGCGCGCTACTCACCCGGAAGGGTCTCAAGGCGCATTGGGGAGGGGCCGCTATTGCTCGAACAGCCAGGTCTTGAGTTGTTTCCTGAAGGTGAGATGGTTCTGTGTCAGCCGGAGGTGGATGGGCAGGGAGTTCCATGTCTTGGCTGCCAGGTAGGAGAAGGATCTTCCTCCGGCGGAGGCTCTTCGGATGCGTGGTACGGCGGCGAGGGCGAGGCTTGTGGAACGTAGCTGGCGGGTGGGCGTGTAGAAGGTCAGGCGGTCGTTGAGGTACTTGGGGCCCAGGTCGTAGAGAGACTTGTGTGCATGGGTAAGGAGCCTGAACGTGATCCTTTTGCTGACGGGGAGCCAGTGCAGGTCCCTCAGGTGGCCGGAGATGTGGCTGCGTCGGGGGATGTCCAGGATGAGTCGGGCAGAGGCGTTCTGTATGCGCTGGAGTCTTTTCTGTAGTTTGGCTGTGGTTCCCGCGTAGAGGGTGTTCCCGTAGTCCAGTCGGCTGGTGACGAGTGCCTGGGTGACCGTCTTCCTGGTTTCGGTCGGCATCCATCGGAAGATCTTTCGGAGCATACGTAGGGTGTTGAAGCACGATGAGGAGACGGCGTTGACTTGTCTGGTCATCGAGAGGGAAGAGTCCAGGATGAAGCCCAGGTTGCGTGCGTGGTCGGTTGGCTTGGGAGCGGTGCCCAGGGCGGGGGGCCACCAGGAGTCGTCCCAGGCGGAGGGCGATGGTCCCAGGATGAGGACTTCCGTCTTGTCTGAGTTCAGTTTCAGGCGGCTGTTCTTCATCCACTCGGCGACGTCTTTCATCCCTTCGTGCAGGCTCGTTCTGGCGGTGGCGGGGTCTCTTGTGAGGGAGAGGATCAGTTGGGTGTCGTCGGCGTAGGAGATGATGTTGAGGTTGTGCTGGCGTGCAATGGTTGCAAGAGGTCTCATGTAGACGTTGAAGAGCGAGGGGCTGAGTGATGATCCTTGCGGTACGCCGCAGATGACTTCGGTGGCCTCGGATCGGAACGAGGGAGGCGGACTCTCTGTGTTCTTCCGGCGAGGAATGAGATGATCCACTCCAGTGCCTTCTCTTGGATCCCGATGTTGCTGAGGCTTTGGACTAGAGTGCGGTGGCAGACGGTGTCGAACGCTGCAGAGAGGTCCAGGAGGATGAGGGCCGCTGTTTCCCCGTTGTCGAGCAGGGTTCTGATGTCGTCGGTGGCTGCGATGAGGGCGGTCTCGGTGCTGTGGTTGGCTCGGAAGCCGGACTGCGAGGGGTCGAGGGATCCGTTCGTCTCGAGGAAGGCTGCCAGCTGTCTGTTGACGGTCTTCTCGATGACTTTGTCAGGAAAAGGTAGGAGCGAGATGGGGCGGAAGTTCTTGAGGTCGGTGGGGTCCGCTGTTGGTTTCTTCAGTAGGGCGTTGAGCTCGGCATGCTTCCAGCTCTCCGGGAAGGTGGCGGTGTTGAAGGAGGTGTTGATGACGTCCCTGAGTTGGGGTGCGATGATGGAGTCGGCCTTGTGGAAGACATGGTGGGGGCAGGGGTCGGTTGGAGATCCGGAGTGGATGGTGTTCATCGTGCGGGCTGTGTCTTCGGTGGTCCAGGTGCGGAGGGTGGTGGTGGGGGGCGTTGGTTCGACGGTTGGGTGCGTGGATTGTGCGTCGAAGCTGTTGTGGATGTCGGCGATCTTGCGGTGGAAGAACGAGGCGAGAGAGTCGCAGAGATCTTGTGACGGAGTGATGTCGTTGTTGCCGGTGCTGGGGTTGGAGAACTCCTTGACGATGCTGAAGAGTTCCTTGCTGTCGTGGGCGTTGATGTCCAGCCGTTCCTTCAGTGATTTCTTCTTGGTGGTGCGGATAAGCTGGTGGTGCTTGCGGGTGGCGTCTTTGAGGGCGGTCATGTTGTCTGTGGTCTGGTCGAGGAGCCAGGCTTTCTCGAGGGTGCGGCAGTTCTTCTTGGAGCGGTCCTGGTGAGCCCGCACCCTTTGCTACAGCTAAAAAAATGCACTTTCAATGCTGGCATCCATTCTTTTCAAAATACCATTTCCCTCCTCCTCCTGCCATCTGATCTTTTTATCACGCTACCCCTGGCTTTCTCTGACCCCACCCCACCATCCTCCTCCCACTGCACACTCTTTGCTCCCTACCCTCTTCATTCGCATTCTTTGCCAGACCCAAATAACCCTTGCTGGTTTAAAACATTGTGCTTCACATCGCGCAGCAGCACAGTAGGTAAAGGTACAACAAAAAAACACTATTTATTTTATTTTTATTTTATATGCTTATAGAGCGCCAGACTAGACCCCCGAAGGGGTATCTCTGCGCTATAACTGCAGGTATAGAGAGAGTAAGAGACTGTGTCCAAGGATGGGAGGGCAGTTAGTAGCAGGGAAACAGATGGGTCTTGAGGTTTTTCCTAAACATCATGTGATTGGTGATTGACCTCAGTCCGAGCGGCAATGAGTTCCATAAAACAGGTCCGGTGTGGGCCAGTGCACGTCCACCTTGCCTGGCTTTCTTAATTCTAGGTACTTTAAGTAATAGTTGGTCGCTAGAACGCAAGGAGCGTCCTGGGGTGTAAGGCTTAAAAATATCTATGAAATACTTAGGGCCCATCCCCATTAGACTCTTGTGTATGGTGCACAGAGTCTTAAAATGAACACGCTTCTTCACAGGAATTGCGCGGTGAATGCTTTCTGCATCAGTGCTTTTTTCCGATCTTCAGTTTACGGTGGGGCTCTAATCCTATACCAT
The DNA here is from genome assembly GCF_964261635.1 of Lissotriton helveticus. Classification (NCBI taxonomy): domain Eukaryota; kingdom Metazoa; phylum Chordata; class Amphibia; order Caudata; family Salamandridae; genus Lissotriton; species Lissotriton helveticus. Next base: position 72,749,497 of record NC_136070.1, read on the forward strand.
CCATTGCCAGCTCATGGTCCTGTAACTCAAGTGTGCTAAAGCTGCAAAATCACCCTGTGTTGTGTTCCATTAATTACTAAAATAGCAGTTGATTAATTAAAGCAAAAAAGGTCACTCTAATTATTAATTTTATTGGTTTATTTTGCCTTGAAATCTTATAAAACAGCCTCAGCCACCTGTGTTTTTTTAATTATAGATATATATATATTTTTTAATTAAATCATACATAGTTCCTGTCACCCACTATACATTCCATCCTGCATTTTAAGACCCTTTCTTTGTATTTTTATTTATCCATTCACACCCTGTTGGACCTGGGGTTACCAGACTACATAGGGTAGCTTGGCACAGAGTATGAAGGCCTATCCCAAAGGCACATGTGTTAAGTTTGCGTCACACCCTTCAGTAACACAGCGTCCATCCACTAGAAAAGAAAGACTCTACACCAATCTTAGGAAAAGACGAATTGTTTTATAAAAGTCCTCTTGGTAGGTTCAAAATTCAGAGTATCAATTTCACTCCATCTACTCTTTTCTTACATTCATGAGGTTCCAAATTTACATTCTTAATATTGCTTTATACAGTAATAAACTTTCCAGTACTTATGTTTATGTTATTACTCTTTCTGGTTACAAATTTCACAGTGCAGTTAAGTTGTGCAATTACAGTAACAATTGGAAAAATTGGGGCAGTCAGGTACTTTACCCAAATAAATCCGGACCATCAATTTGCTTATTAACACAACAAATCAGCAGACCTTCCCCCACTAGCATACATGAAGGCTAATCCAGTCAGCTGTTGGATTCAAAGAAACAGACAAGTTATTCCAACATCTCCTTCTGTCTTTTATAAGCCCCACTGAGATTTTCCTCTTGGGTCTGTCTGTTTAGCCTCTCCTCAACCCTCCTGCCTTTCCCCAGTTGGCCACGATACTATGGTCTGTTATGACCCCTCCCGTAGAAGTCACCCTAGCTCGACTACCACGGGGGTCAAACTGGTACAGCCTTCTGGAGAATCTTTTGCTGGCAACTCCTACACTTCTGCCCCAGTCAACCCGGCCGGTGTAACACTGCCTCACACTCTGGATTGCCGGCGGTTGAGGGCCAGTCACATCGGCTCCTGCTGCCTCCACCCACTCTCCCAGCTTACTTTGCAATTTTAGGGCTGCCTCTGAGTCCTGTCCTCTGTCCTCGCTCAGCGGCTGCCTTCGCTGCGGGCTGGGTGACCTGTGTTTCTTCCTGCTGCTGTTCGGGGAAGGGAGGGGGAATCCGGCGTTCCTCACCGCGTTGTTTACAGCGGTGCCTCACGTCGCTTCGGGGATCCTTCTCTCGCCGGCTCCTCCTGCCGCCGGCTCCGCCTTCTCTCCGCCTCGATTCTGGCAACACCAGCGGACTGCCTCCGCAGTCGCTGCGGGACTCTCCCGCCTCCGCCGCTCGACAACCGAGCCTGTCCGGCTTCCTCCTCAGCCACTCCGGAGGGAGCACCACCTAGTTGACACACCTCCGTGCAGTTGGGAGCCACCGCAGATGCCTCGGAACCTCGCACAGTGCTCCGGGTCCTTCCACACAGTGAGTGACTCTACGAATTCGGGAACTCCCGCTTCTCGCTTTCCCAAGCCAGTTTTCCACTGCGCACGGAGGTTAATTTAGCTGCGCTCAACACACGCAGATAGTCAGGAGTAATCCCACGTTAGAAGGGCTGGGTCAAGTAGCAGGGGAAGACGTCGTTTAAGTAGGCAGCCGATCCAAGGAACGATCTTCCTTCGCTCAATGCGCCTCTCTCCCCACAACTTTGCCTCACTCCTTCCACGACCAGGTTCCACAACCAACACTCTGGTCACTACAAAATGGCTGCCCACCCACTGGCCTTTATATAGGCAGGCCCCAGGCTACTAGAACCAGCTAGAGGGTTCTAGAGCATCCCTATGCTATACTATGGGCGCCTTTCCCTGAAGTGTCACTTATGGCAGTTACTGGCCACCATTTTGTGCAACTAAACTTTCCCTCAGAAAAGGAGGGTTTTCTAGGCCTATGAGGAACCATGGGGTCAAGGAGTACCTAACCCCCAGGTCAACACCTTAAAAATTCCAGCGGACAACAAAAATGAAGGGAATTGAGGGGCAGAAAGGGAACAAAAATAAATAAATAAATAGGAGGGACCACCCAAAGGGCTGACAGGTCTAACACACCCCTTTACATTAATATAGGCATAAATGTACTGTACTGTTGCTATAAAAGCTGATATTATGATATAGTGTGCACTTACTTTCTTTAAATAATCACCCCACTGCAAACATCAAAACATAAATAAAAAAGATTGCCATTTACAATGCCAATAGCTCCAACTCCAACAAATGCGAGACCTATTGCATTGCAAATGCTTGTTACTTTTGAGGGGCCAGCAGTCGCTGTTCAAGTCACCTGTTATGATGCTTTTTCTTAAAGGTTTCCAACATGTGTTAATGCCACAGTGGGGCTTAAATTTGGTTTCTTTCCTAATGTGTATCTGTTAGATTTGGGGGTCTCTAGTTGGCAGAGGTAGGTACCTTTGACAGAATAGGAACCCTTCTGTCTAGTCAGGGCAAGGGGCTACGCTCCTAAAATAACCCCTGCTCACCCCCTTGGTAGCTTGGCACGAGAGGCAGTATGTAAAGCATTTGTGAACACATACACTAATACAGTGACAACACTACAGATGGACACCACACAGGTTGTATTATAAAAATAAGTATTTTTATATAGACTTAACACAAGACCAAACAACGAAAATCCACAATACTGTGCTCAAGATATGCTTAAAAATAGGTTGTCCACTCAAAATCAGTCTCTAGCAACAGATAACTCCAGCGTGAGTTATCACGTCGTCGTGACAGAAGAAATCCCAAAGTACGGCACCAACCGCGAGGTGCGCGGTGTTGGTCCCGGAGTCGAGCAGACCCCCAAAGAACAATACAGTGAAAAAGCGATGAAAAACAAAGACCGCCCATGGTGTCTGGCAGGTGTGGCTTCGTTGGCGCTGCGAGGCGTCTGTTTCTTACGACCCTGGGGGAGGTGTAGACTCGGTTCCTTACTGCAGCGCATGGGAGGTGAGACGACGGTTCCTTACTGCGTCGGGGAGGTGACGTCACAATGGCACCGAAACCATGGTTCCTTACGATGTTGTGCTGTTGATGGATTCTCGGTCACCCACGTCGAGGATCGGCCCGCGATGTCTGTTCGCTTCGATGTGGCCCAGCAGCAGGCGTAGGGACCACGGCACTAGTCAGAGCATCGCTCACGGCTTCGGGCAGTTTACGGCGTCGCTCGCTGGCGTCGATGGGTGGCACGGTGGCCGGCATCGGGTCTACGGTGCAAGTCGGAGCAGCACCCACGGCCACCTTGTAGAGGACGACGTCACTCGCCGGCGTCTGTGTTGCAATTTCCTTCTGCAGCAGCTAAAACCGCAGTTCTAGATGCAGGCAAGCAGAAGGGTGAATTCTTGTATCCCTAAGACTTCAGGCAGGAGGCAAGCTGAAGTTCAAGCCCTTGGAGATCTTCCTCAAGATGATGAAAGCACACTCAGACCTTTTTCTCCTTTCTTTGGCAATGAAGCAACCACTGCAAGCCTACCCCAACAACATGCAGCTTAGGGGTAGTCTCCTCCTTCAGTTTCCCAGTTCTTCTCCTCAGCAAAGGTTTGTCTTGATTCCCAGAAGTGATCTAAAGTCCTGGGGTCTGGGTACCCTCTTTTATACACCAAAACCCTTTGTCTCTGAAGGCAGAGGGTGTCTGTACCTAGTCCAAACCAGTTCTGGTCAGTTTTGGAGCACTTTGTTGACAAGACTCCTTCTTTCCTTTGACAATGTGGGCCAGGGACATCAGACGCACCACAGGAGGTGGAGCCAGCATTGTGAAAGGCAGGCTCAGCCCTATTCAGGTCCCAGGTGCTCCCCTCCCCTCAATCTACATGCAGATGGGTCTATTCAGCCCTGGGCTGACTCACCCTGTCTCCTGGAATCCCCCAGCCTCTGTCACTCAAACTCCGGACAAGGAATACACAACCTAGCAGAGGCAGGCTTGGATAGTTAGGCAAAAAAAAACGACTTTCTAAAAGTGGTATTTTCAAACACATAATGTTAAAACCAACTTCACTAAAAGATGTATTTTATCATTCTGAGTTCAGGCATACTAAACTAGAATTGCTACCTAGTTCCCTGAGTCAGTTAGGATTATAAGATGTTATAATCAAACAGCAAATTCTGGCCTATGGAGAACAGGTAGCCTTGCAATAGTCAAAAACAAAAATGGCTGTAATTCACTATCAGGACATGCCACACTCATCAGGGCATGTCCTACCTTTTACCTACAATGCACCCTGGCCTTGGGCCTACCTTATGGGTGACTAATATGTAGAAAAGGGAAGGTTTAGGGGACTGGCAAGTGGGAGCACTTGCCAAGTCAACATGGCCGTACCAGACTGCACATAGGCTCTGCAATGGCAGGCCTGAAACACACTTTACAAGCTGCCAATAAAAATAGGGGCCCCCCGAATGCACAAATATAGGGCAGACGGGCAGGGGAATCAAAAGCAATTCAATACAAAAACAGTCTGCTTCCACTGATATAGAGAGAGGCTCACATAGAGTCCCACAGTTGTATAATCAGTATTAAACTCACAAGGACCAGCAAAGAATCATAACATCCAAAATAGTTGAATCGTAAAAAATAATTTCTTGTTTATTCCATCTTTTCATAAATATATATTTTTGGATTATAACAAAACATAATTACAATAGCATAGTATAAAGTCAAATCATTCAATCAAAATCCCACACATCCCTTCAATCAATCATATCCACCTCACACATACTCAAACACTCTTCATACATCCAATACAAATCACACTTCAGTAGCCAGTTGTTAATGATGTGTCCAGTCCTGCATAGTCTCACGGGGAACCGAGACTAGATGACGAAATGGTAGGAAAAGCTTGAGGCGCCAACGCGTGTTTCAGTGCTCGGCCGGATCAAGGGCCACACCTTTATCAAGGCACACAGTAGAAGGGAGGGGGACAACAGCAAAGATCTCACATTTCTAATAGGTCATTTAATGTATGGCACGCAGCCATGAATTCACGACCAGCCGTAAAGCATCCAAGAAGGATCGGGCTGGCACACAAGATGCGGGCTTATAGCACAAAAACAGTTGCCAGTTGGAAAACCCCTGATAGAGAACAAAAAGGGGGGATGCGGTTATCCAGGGTAATAATACCCCAAACGTCGGTACTGGCTCCGTGAATAGTACTGTAACTAGTCGGGATTCCCAGGTCAGTTTCACATAAGGTTTGAAATTCTGATTCTTTATCGTTTAGTGGAGATGAGTATGATAATCCAGCTATTCGGGTCGACGGGGGATACAATTATCCATTCGAAACTGGAAAAAAGACAGATTTCTTCGGAACGGGGTCTGCATCAAGCTGAAACAGGATGACAGCGCAAAAAACGCCGGAGGTGGATGTCGGCGGAACCGATCAGATTTAAAGGTCCCGCCCAACGATTGCCACTTTACAAGCTGCTCCGGTGGGTGGCACAATCAGTGCTGCAAGCCCACCAGCAACATTTGATTTACAAGCACTGGGCACACACAGTGCACTTGTACAAGGGTCTGACAAGTAAACCAAACAAGCCAGTCATGGAGTCACTAATCCATACAACAATTTACCATAGAGAGCATTTGCACTTTAGCACTGATCAGCAGTGGTAAAGTGCCCAGAGTCCTAAAAACCAACAAAAACAGGTCAGACAAAATACAGGAGGAAGGCAAAAAGTTCAGGGATGACCCTGCAAAAAGGGCCAAGTCCAACAGTACCCCTTACAAACCGATGCACAGTTGTCCATTGCACTCTCCTGACCCTAAAAACGTTTTTCCTGATTGCAGTAGCATCAGCATGCCATGTGAGTGACCTTCAGGCCCTCTTGGAGAAGCCGCCTTACATAACCTTTTTTTGGACAAATTGGTATTAAGAACTCGTTCTACATTCTTGCTGAAGGTAGTGATGCCTTTTCATGTCAGACAAACCATTGCTCTTCTGACCTTCTTTGCTCTGCTTTAGCCCTTAAAAGAGGAGTAGAGACTGTATTGCTAAGGATTCCAAGAGAGCGCTGAGTTTTTAAACCGGTTGTACCAAGGACCATTGGGTGGACAATCCGCTCTTTGTTGGGTTCTCTGAGGGAAAGAAGGGCAAAGTGGTGCATAAGCAGACCATAGTCCTCTGTTTAAGATCTACTACACATTGGCCATGTCGCCTCTAGAAAGTCTGAGTAGTCATTCTACCAGATCCAAGGTTACTGCCACTAATGTTGGCACGCTGAGTGCCTATCCTGAATATCTGTCAGGCTGCTACACGGGCATCAGTTCACACGCTCACAGAGCACTGTAGCCTGGACAGCCAGATCTTTGGGATGAGCACTGTGTCTGGTTGATGCTTCAGGACTTTTTAATGTGAGCCATTCCTCAGACTCACCACCGGTGGAGGTACTACTTTGGTACCACAAGGTGAGGAATCTGTAGTTAGAAGTATCCATCAGACGAACAACGTTCTTACCTTCTGTAACACACTTTCTGGTGGAAACTCTATCTAACCACCGACTCTTTACGGCCCAGCCACCTCTCTTTTCTGTGCAATAGTCTACTTTTCCATCTAAATAGGCTCCAATTTAGGAATTTGCACACTGGCCTTCCATTCTCCTCATGGGCTCCGCGCCTCAGGGCGCGGACAAGCTTACAAAAGAAATTTACATCAGCACACGTGGGTGGCTCTTTAATGTGACTCCGCTGGTCACTGCCATACTGTCGTCTGTCATCTTCAATCTAAAATTGGTGCCATTTGGTGCTCTACTCGCAGATAACAGCATAGAGATTCACCAATATACAGATGATACACAACCCTCCTGAAAGCCTTCTCTGCTTCAGATTTCAGTGCCTCAAACACTTCTTGCACATCATCTAGACTTTGATGTCCGCCACCTACTTGAAGCTCAACCCAGCCAAGACAGAATGCCTGTTAATTGCCTAAGAACATTAAACAAGATACAGAACAAACCTGGCTCAATGACATGAACCTTGACTGAAGGTGATCTGGCAGTAGCTCAGCCGTATGAAAAAAAGTGAAGCCCTTTCTTCCAGAAAGCGACTTCAGAACTGATGTTATAGCCTCCGTACTCTTGCATACAGCTGGTGGTAATGCCCTACTCCATGGCCTTGCAGAAGCCACTCTGGCACCCTCTAGGGGCATCTTGCTTGCTACAGCACATCTCATCCAGGCCTGCAGAAATATGATCACATCACCCCCACCCCGATGAAACTCCATTGGCTTCCCTTGCTTGCATCATCCTCTAATGAAACAAGCATTGGAAATGCAATAGGGCTCGCATTAGGAAAGTTTGAGCTATTGGTGTTATAAATGAATTATTTTTATTTGTGTTTTTTTTAAAATAGCTAAATTAATAGCTTTATCATTTACAATGCCAATAGTTATAACTTTCGCAAATGTGACACCTATAGCATTTGCAATGCAACATGTTTTGTATTTACGTGACTTAGATGTATTGATATTACAAATAACAATGGCTTTTAACTTTTTAAAATAATTAATACTTAAATAATTTATTTAATTTGTAATGGCAATAGCTTAAACTTTTGTAAATAACATTTGTGAAGATTATGTTCAGTGTTTTTTATTGTGACGAAAATCCAAGAACAGAAGTGAAATATTAACATCTTTTTGTGATTTGTAATAAAGCGTGAAAGCTTGAAAAATTGAAAGAACATATTTGAACCAGTGATGCTGTGGTTGCGCTGAGTGGTGTGTGCATCGATGTAGCTGTTTGGTGGGTGCATTGGTGGAGCTTAGTTGGAGCATCGGTGGAGCTCTATGGTGGGTGCCACGGCGGAGCTGTGTGGTGGGTGCCAGGGCTGAGCTGTGTGGTGGGTGCATTGGTGGATCTGTGTGGTGGGTGCATTGGTGGAGCTTAGTTGGAGCATCGGCAGAGCTGTGTGGTGGGTGCCTCGGCGGAGCTGTGTGGTGGGTGCCTCGGCGGAGCTGTGTGGTGGGTGCCTCGGCGGAGCTGTGTGGTGGGTGCATCGGCGGAGCTGTGTGGTGGGTGCATCGGCAGAGCTGTGTGGTGGGTGCATCGGTGGAGCTGTGTCGGTGGAGCTGTGTGGTGGCTGCATCGCTGGAGCTGTGTGATGGGTGCATCGCTGGAGCTGTGTAGGTGGAGCTGTGTGGTGGGTGTATCGGTGGAGCTGTGTCGGTGGAGCTGTGTGGTGGGTGCATCAGTGGAGCTGTGTGGTGGGTGCATCGGTGGAGCTGTGTAGGTAGAGCTGTGTGGCGGGTGCATCAGGAGCTGTGTCGGAGGAGCTGTGTGGTGGGTGCATCAGTGGAGTTGGGTGGAGGGTGCATCGCTGGAGCTGTGTAGGTGGAGCTGTGTGGTGGGTGCATCGGTGGAGCTGTGTAGTGGGTGCATCGGTGGAGCTGTGTAGTTGGAGCTGTATGGTGGGTGCATCGGTGGTGGGTGCATCGGTGGAGCTGTGTAGGTGGAGCTGTGTGGTGGGTGCATCGGTGGAGCTGTGTGGTGGGTGCATCGGTGGAGCTGTGTGGTGGGTGCGTCGGTGAAGCTGTGTTGGTGGAGCTGTGTGGTGGGTGCGTCGGTGGAGCTGTGTGGTGGGTGCATCGGTGGAGTTGGGTGGTGGGTGCATCGGTGGAGCTGTGTGGTGGATGCATCGGTGGAGCTGTGTGGTGGGTGCATCGGTGGAGCTGTGTGGTGGGTGCATCGGTGGAGCTGTGTGGTGGGTGCATCGGTGGAGCTGTGTGGTGGGTGCATCGGTGGAGCTGTGTGGTGGGTGCATTGGTGGAGCTGTGTGGTGGGTGCATCGGTGGAGCTGTGTGATGGGGCATCTGTGGAGCTGTGTGGTGGGGGCATGTGTGGTGGGGGCATGTGTGGTGGGTGCATCGGTGGAGGTGGGTGCATCGGTGGAGGTGTGTGGTGGGGGCATCTGTGGAGCTGTGTGGTGGGGGCATGTGTAGTGGGGGCATGTGTGGTGGGTGCATCGGTGGAGCTGTGTGGTGGGTGCATCTATGGAACTGGGTGCATCGGTGGAGCTGGGTGGTGGGTGCTTTGGTGGAGATGTGTGGTGGGTGCATCGGTGGAGCTGTGTAGGTGGAGCTGTGTGGTGGGTGCATCTGTGAAGCTGTGTGGTGGGTGCATCGGTGGAGCTTAGTGGGTGCATCGGTGGAGCTGTGTGGTGGGTGCATCGGTGGAGCTGTGTGGTGGGTGCATCGGTGGAGCTGTGTGGTGGGTGCATCGGTGGAGCTGTGTGGTGGGTGCATCGGTGGAGCTGTGTGGTGGGTGCATCGGTGGAGCTGTGTGGTGGGTGCAGCTGTGGAGCGGTGTGGTGGGTGCAGCTGTGGAGCGGTGTGGTGGGTGCCTCGGTAGAGCTGTGTGGTGGGTGCCTCGGTGGAGCTGTGTGGTGGGTGCCTCGGTGGAGCTGTGTGGTGGATGCATCGGTGGAGCTGTGTGGTGGTTGCATCGGTGGAGCTGTGTGGTGGTTGCATCGGTGGAGCTGTGTGGTGGTTGCATCGGTGGAGCTGTGTGGTGGTTGCATCAGTGGAGCTGTGTAGGTAGATCTGTGTGGTGGGTGCATCGGTGGAGTTGGGTGGTGGGTGCATCGGTGAAGCTGTGTAGGTGGAGCTGTGTGGTGGGTGCATCGGTGGAGCTGTGTCGGTGGAGCTGTGTGGTGGGTGCATCAGTGGAGCTGTGTGGTGGGTGCCTCAGTGGAGCTGTGTAGGTGAAGCTGTGTGGTGGGTGCATCGGTGGAGCTGTGTCGGTGGAGCTGTGTGGTGGGTGCATCGGTGGAGTTGGGTGGTGGGTGCATCGGTGGAGCTGTGTCGGAGGAGCTGTGTGGTGGCTGCATCGGTGGAGCTGTGTGGTGGCTGCATCGGTGGAGCTGTGTGGTGGCTGCATCGGTGGAGCTGTGTGGTGGCTGCATCGGTGGAGCTGTGTGGTGGGTGCATCGGTGGAGCTGTGTCGGTGGAGCTGTGTGGTGGCTGCATCGCTGGAGCTGTGTGATGGGTGCATCGCTGCAGCTGTGTAGGTGGAGCTGTGTGGTGGGTGCATCGGTGGAGCTGTGTGGTGGGTGCATCGGTGGAGCTGTGTGGTGGGTGCATCGGTGGAGCTGTGTCGGTGGAGCTGTGTGGTGGGTGCATCGGTGGAGCTGTGTCGGTGGAGCTGTGTGGTGGGTGCATCAGTGGAGCTGTGTGGTGGGTGCATCGGTGGAGCTGTGTTGGAGCTGTGTGGTGGGTGCGTCGGTGAAGCTGTGTCGGTGGAGCTGTGTGGTGGGTGCATCGGTGGAGTTGGGTGGTGGGTGCATCGGTGGAGCTGTGTGGTGGATGCATCGGAGAGCTGTGTGGTGGATTCATCGGTGGAGCTGTGTGGTGGGTGCATCGGTGGAGCTGTGTGGTGGGTGCATCGGTGGAGCTGTGTGGTGGGTGCATCGGTGAAGCTTAGTGGATGCATTGGTGGAGCTGTGTGGTGGGTGCATTGGTGGAGCTTAGTTGGAGCATCGATGGAGCTGGGTGGTGGGTGCATCTGTGGAGCTGGGTGGTGGGTGCATCTGTGGAGCTGGGTGGTGGGTGCATCTGTGGAGCTGGGTGGTGGGTGCATCTGTGGAGCTGGGTGGTGGGTGCATCTGTGGAGGTGGGTGCATCGGTGGAGCTGTGTGGTGGGTGCATCGGTGGAGCTGTGTGGTGGGTGCATCGGCGGAGCTGTGTGGTGGGTGCATCGGCGGAGCTGTGTGGTGGGTGCCTCAGCGGAGCTGTGTGGTGGGTTCCTCGGCGGAGCTGTGTGGTGGGTGCCTCGGCGAAGTTGTGTGGTGGGTGCCTCGGCGGGGCTGTGTGGTGGGTGCATCGGTGGAGCTCTATGGTGGGTGCAACGGTGGAGCTGTATGGTGGGTGCATCGGTGGAGCTTTGTGGTGGGTGCATCGGTGGAGCTGTGTGGTGGGTGCATCGGTGGAGCTGTGTGGTGGGTGCATCGGTGGAGCTGTGTGGTGGGTGCATCGGTGGAGCTGTGTGGTGGGTGCATCGGTGGAGCTGTGTGGTGGGTGCATCGGTGGAGCTGTGTGGTGGGTGCATCGGTGGAGCTGTGTGGTGGGGGCATCTGTGGAGCTGTGTGGTGGGGGCATGTGTAGTGGGGGCATGTGTGGTGGGTGCATCGGTGGAGCTGTGTGGTGGGTGCATCTGTGGAACTGGGTGCATCGGTGGAGCTGGGTGGTGGGTGCATTGGTGGAGATGTGTCGTGGGTGCATCGGTGGAGCTGTGTAGTTGGAGCTGTGTGGTGGGTGCATCTGTGAAGCTGTGTGGTGGGTGCATCGGTGGAGCTTAGTGGGTGCATTGGTGGAGCTGTGTGGTGGGTGCATTGCTGGAGCTTAGTTGGAGCATCGGTGGAGCTGTGTGGTGGGTGCATCGGTGGAGCTGTGTGGTGGGTGCATCAGTGGAGCTGTGTGGTGGGTGCATCAGTGGAGCTGTGTGGTGGGTGCATCTGTGAAGCTGTGTGGTGGGTGCATCTGTGGAGCTGTGTGCATCTGTGGAGCTGTGTGCTGGGTGCATCTGTGGAGCTGTGTGCTGGGTGCATCAGTGGAGCTGTGTAGCTGGAGCTGTGTGGTGGGTGCATCTGTTGAGCTGTGTGGTGGGAGCATCTGTGGAGCTGTGTGGTAGGTGCCTCAGTGGAGCTGTGTGGTGGGTCGTTCGGTGGAGCTGTGTGGTGGGTGCCTCGGTGGAGCTTTGTGGTGGGTGCATCGGTGGAGCTGTGTGGTGGGTGCATCAGTGGAGCGCTGTGGTGGGTGCATCGGTGGAGCTGTGTCGTTGGAGCTGTGTGCTGGGTGCATCGGTGGAGCTGTGTAGGTGGAGCTGTGTGGTGGGTGCATCTGTTGAGCTGTGTGGTGGGTTCATCTGTGGAGCTGTGTGGTGGGTGCCTCGGTGAAGCTGTGTGGTGGGTGCATCTGTGGAGCTGTGTGGTGGGTGCATCTGTGGAGCTGTGTGCATCGGTGGAGCTGGGTGGTGGGTGCATTGGTGGAGCTGTGTGTTGGGTGCATTGGTGGAGCTGTGTGGTGGGTGCATCGGTGGAGCTGTGTAGGTGGAGCTGTGTGGTGGGTGCATCTGTGAAGCTGTGTGGTGGATGCATTGGTGGAGCTTAGTGGGTGCATTGGTGGAGCTGTGTGGTGGGTGCATTGCTGGAGCTTAGTTGAAGCATCGGTGGAGCTGTGTGGTGGGTGCATCGGTGGAGCTGTGTGGTGGGTGCATCAGTGGAGCTGTGTGGTGGGTGCATCGGTGGAGCTGTGTCGTTGGAGCTGTGTGCTGGTTGCATCGGTGGAGCTGGGTGGTGGGTGCATCGGTGGAGCTGTGTGGTGGGTGCATCGGTGGAGCTGTGTAGGTGGAGCTGTGTGGTGGGTGCATCTGTTGAGCTGTGTGGTGGGTGCATCTGTGGAGCTGTGTGGTGGGTGCCTCGGTGGAGCTGTGTGGTGGGTGCCTCGGTGGAGCTGTGTGGTGGGTGCCTCGGTGGAGCTGTGTGGTGGGTGCCTCGGTGGAGCTGTGTGCTGGGTGCATCTGTGGAGCTGGGTGGTGGGTGCATTGGTGGAGCTGTGTGGTGGGTGCATCGGTGGAGCTGTGTAGGTGGAGTTGTGTGGTGGGTGCATCGGTGGAGCTGGGTGGTGGGTGCATCATTGGAGCTGTGTGGTGGGTGCATCGGTGGAGCTGTGTCGTTGGAGCTGTGTGCTGGGTGCATCGGTGGAGCTGTGTAGGTGGAGCTGTGTGGTGGGTGCATCTGTTGAGCTGTGTGGTGGGTTCATCTGTGGAGCTGTGTGGTGGGTGCCTCGGTGAAGCTGTGTGGTGGGTGCATCTGTGGAGCTGTGTGGTGGGTGCATCTGTGGAGCTGTGTGCTGGGTGCATCGGTGGAGCTGGGTGGTGGGTGCATTGGTGGAGCTGTGTGGTGGGTGCATTGGTGGAGCTGTGTGGTGGGTGCATCGGTGGAGCTGTGTAGGTGGAGCTGTGTGGTGGGTGCATCTGTGAAGCTGTGTGGTGGATGCATTGGTGGAGCTTAGTGGGTGCATTGGTGGAGCTGTGTGGTGGGTGCATTGCTGGAGCTTAGTTGAAGCATCGGTGGAGCTGTGTGGTGGGTGCATCGGTGGAGCTGTGTGGTGGGTGCATCAGTGGAGCTGTGTGGTGGGTGCATCGGTGGAGCTGTGTCGTTGGAGCTGTGTGCTGGTTGCATCGGTGGAGCTGGGTGGTGGGTGCATCGGTGGAGCTGTGTGGTGGGTGCATCGGTGGAGCTGTGTAGGTGGAGCTGTGTGGTGGGTGCATCTGTTGAGCTGTGTGGTGGGTGCATCTGTGGAGCTGTGTGGTGGGTGCCTCGGTGGAGCTGTGTGGTGGGTGCCTCGGTGGAGCTGTGTGGTGGGTGCCTCGGTGGAGCTGTGTGGTGGGTGCCTCGGTGGAGCTGTGTGCTGGGTGCATCTGTGGAGCTGGGTGGTGGGTGCATTGGTGGAGCTGTGTGGTGGGTGCATCGGTGGAGCTGTGTAGGTGGAGTTGTGTGGTGGGTGCATCGGTGGAGCTGGGTGGTGGGTGCATCATTGGAGCTGTGTGGTGGGTGCATCGTTGGAGCTGGGTGGTGGGTGCCTCGGTGGAGCTGTGTGGTGGGTGCATTGGTGGAGCTGTATGATGGGTGCCTCGGTGGAGCTGGATTCAATGGTCTTATTACGAGGATGCCCTGGTGTCAGAACACTCATGTTGTAATAAAACAACGGATAGTACATTATCTAGAGATGTATTTGAAATCAACTTCAAGAAATTTGTTTAGCAATATTAGAATCTGAGTGCTTACTCACTCAGCATCAGAGTGGTTAAACTGCTGACCATGGAACGACTAGTTTCGTTCCAATTGTGCAGTACGGTACAAATAAATCTGTTTTGTGGCGTTCATTCAATTTCTTCATGCATGCCAGGTCACGTGCTTTAAACTACAGCCATATTACGTAGGCCATGCATCTTAGAAAGGATTTCTAGTTACACTTTTTTTGGTCATTCCCTTTAGAGAACACACCTCAACTTTCACGAAAGTTACAGCACATTAACAATGAGAGCTGCATTAGTGAGCGCAGGACCCATGATCTTCAAATTGCACACAGTTCTCTACAACATGCACATTAACCCACTTAGCTATGACACCGCTCAGAAAAAAATGCCTTGATAGGGGAGGGTGACACAGAAATTGAGCTGCAGGTGTGCTTCGTGCAAATTATGATGCGATATGTTTGGGGAGCACACTCACACACAACTCTACTCCACACTCCGAGCTCGTGCTAAAACCCGAATCTCGAGGGAGTTGTGTGTCTGTGACATTGTAACCTGGTAGCTTTTCCATCTTCCTTCCTTGTGTGCAGATATTTTCGGTGTGACGATTACGATGCAAATACACTCGTTCGAGAGATTGGAGCTGTCACTGGGGCGCTGGAGTCACAGCTGAGTTTGGAATGAAAGAGGCGGATGCGTGCACTCAGCATTCAAAGACCCTCGGACGCCTTAATGGCACATGGAATACTTTACAGCCTTCTAATGGCAGGCGGCGGTTATTGACTGGGAAGAACAAACAGAAAGCACCAGAAACTAGGCGGAAATGCAAGACACATGGCAAGCTGGAGGGAAAACGTGCGATATCGGCCTCTGCTTTTAAGGGATCTGAGATTTAATGAAAGGTTGGTGCATTTCAAAGGCATGGTGTTTGACGTCTGTGCCCCTTCACATGCGCGGGAAAGGCGGGAAGACATAGCCCTACTTGGCTTTCTCTGCCCTGCTCTCTACAGAGAAATCTCCCGAATAGCCCCTGCATTCTGTTGGTTAGAGATGCTGATTTATCAATTGTTAAGGTAGGTGGAAAATAGAAATGGAACTGTCCCCGGAATGGGTAATCAGCATGCATGAAAGTCTACAATCCCTAAATAAAACGCCCGTCTCTAATTTCTTTATACCTCAAAGAAACAAGTTAAACAGGTTTTAAAAGGAGACACGGCCTCCGGCCGTGAAACTGAAAGTACGGCCGGGCGGCCGTGAATAATTAGGTGGTGACAAATGCGCTGGGAGGGCTGCCTTTGATGTGGTAATGCGAGGCAGGCAGGCAGGCGGCTGGTGGCATTGTGCACGCGCTTTTTAGGGCTTGCGCAAGCGCAATGACCTAAAAAGCACATGCACTCAAAGGAATCGCCAGTGGAATCGCCAGTGGTGGTTAAACACTGGATAAGCCCCTATGCACTCAAAGGAATCGCCAGTGGAATCGCCAGTGGTGGTTAAACACTGGATAAGCCCCTATAGAGCTTCCAGCTGTGCACATGTGCACAGCAGGCGAGCCCTAAAAATGGTAATCTGTGGACATGTGCTGTTAAAGCCACGAGTACCTCAATGACTCTCCAAAGGCGTTCCTATTGAAGTGATCTACAAGAGAACAATTGGGCCACTCGCCATTGACCGGTGGTTATGCATAGCTAGGTTTCTCCAAGTTGTGAAGAGCATTTTGTGCAAGTTCTGGGGTAGGGGAGAGAGTAAGCGTGAAAGGAAGTGAGGGCTGAGCACATACACGTAGCTACATGTGTTCAAGTCTGTCCTTTGTTTTTAAGTTCTATAACAGGTTTTCTGTTCTTCTACCTCCTAAGGAGCCGAAGTGATTATGGCAAGAGAGGTCAGTGCCTTGAGTAGATTGTACTTTTAGTTTGCGTCCCACATGTCCAGACCCAGTTCACGTCTTATCCAGTGGCTTTGTCGTTAGTGCACATGCAGTATTGAAGAAGCCAGAGATAACTATATAATGTATGTTTGTCAGGTGACTTGCATAATTGTTACAGAATGCTCTCTACACAGCACGTGGTTTGTTGTACACTTTGTTAGCACAAAGTTCCGGCAGTATATTATTGGCTGCAGGTGGCCACATTGGAGGAACGTCTAGAATAAATATGCTTTTAAACCATTAATTATTTCAACATTTTCAGATACTACTCCTTTGTACCTATGCGAGTGAAAGGTTATTAGTCCAGAAGGGAAGGGTGTGGTGTAAAACATTTTTAAAGTTGAAATTCCTCAAACTGCCCGTCCAGCATTCCTGTTTTCATTGTCATCTTTGGTATGTAACTTATGTTGAACTGAACTTAAATATTTGTGTTTGTTCTTTTGCTTGAAACTGCATGCAGCAGCTCAGTAAATTCACCACAAAAATAATTATTCCTACAGGGGCACACCTGTCGTTGTTGTTAAACGCTAAGGGGTTAACATCAGTTGTTACTTGTTTATGCAGTTTTCTTGTGTGGCCCTTGCACAGCCTGCAGATATGAAACCCAGTATTACCAGGAAAGGCATATCCGTGTCCCATTGGCTGCTGCTTGCACCCCTACTGAACTCTCTTGCAACCAATGTGATTTAACCAACTAGATCACTGTGCTCATAAAATGCTCTAAGCCTTTTACTTGTTTGATAGCTGTTCACTTGTGCCTCTCATTAGTCTGTTTATTAACACTCTGAAACCTCTCATTTTCAATGATTGGGCCTCATGGGATACAACCACTTGTGATATCACTGGGGTGTTGTCCTAAAGGATATGTAGTGTTGCATCTGTTACATCTGATTTTTAAGTCTGTGTTTTGGTAAAATCCATATTACAAACAGGGATTTATAGCTTACAATTAAGGCTCCCAGTTTTCAGTTTTTACAAATTTTTACAGACAGAAAACAATGCGTTCTCCATCTGTATTTATTTTTAAAAGCAGAAAAATACAGAAAGTTGTGCTTCTTGTGAGTGATTCTCCTTGGTGTCCTTCATGAATCCCAGGCAACAGCTGAGCAGATAGAAAGCATGGGGAGTTAAACAAGCATTTGAAATGCAATAGATCTCGTATTTATGAGAGTTTAAACTATTGTCATTTACAATGGCAATAGTTCAAACTCTTCTAAATGCGAGACCTATTTCACTTAAAAAAAAAGCGGTCGCCATTGTCCGGGGCTGCTTGAAAGTGAAAGCGGCCATTGCGAGGAAAGCACGTCGTGCCTGCAGTAGGAGAAACCCATTAAAGAAAAGAGTGCTTACAAACTAAATAAGACCTACTGTGTCGCTTCCGAAGTAAAGGGGCCAATCTCCATGGGCGGTTACAGATGCAGACAAGGCAGTGCCAAGGAGGGACTAAGAACCCTAATAACGACTCGCAAGCCAGTGTTTACAAAGGACAATGACTCAAGCCAATTAAAAATATGGACGGGGGAGTTGGCGGGGCTTCTCTTCCATACTCCACTACAACAAGTTTCGCAGAGCAGCGCATGCGTGCTGACTCCGGCTCGACCTAAACACGGGGTGAGATTTCCTTAAATACAGGAGTTATTTAACATGTATTTGTATATAATGCTGTATTTACATGTGGGTGCAGTGATTTGTTCTGTTTGGCTGCTTCATTTGCTAAAACTTGGTAGACATCCAAGTACGAGTGCTCGTTTATCAGGTAGATTAATGTGGCGGTATACCATTTTAGGGTTCATTCTCAAAACACAAAATAAATATGGATAAAGACCAATAAGCTGGCTAAATAATGAATATGGATAAATACAGATGGAAATGTTTAAAAAAAAAAGAAGAAACAATTTATAATACCGTAAGCCATACTTACAGTGTACATGGAGTGAGATTTGGTGCTGCCCCTCTCAACCAACTGCTTATTTCTTTAACCATCCTTTTCCAGAGTGAGGCTTTGCCAACCACTTCTTGGCTCAATCCAACGGAGCATTTATCTCGCACCTTATGCTATTAGCTGTTTGTATCCTTCTGCCGCCATGCGAGTGCCGGCATACTTCATAGTTATGGTCCTAGTTATCTCCTTCTGCCTTCATATGAATATCATTAAGGTACATATATTTGGAGCAATACATAGTAAAACTTTATTACCTATAGAAACTTACCGTTGTGAGATTTTTGTCCTCGTTATTCTTGATGCAATATTATGCCCCACAATATTTTTGGTTCCAATATTCTGTGTAAACACCCCAGGAAGCAGCCAAAAGCTCCCTTGTTCATGAAAGATAAGTATTTTGTTGTGTCTCAGTGTGCGACTTTGGTTCTTGTCTACATCCAATAAAATGGTGAGCACAGGCCCAGAGAGAAACTCCATTTGATAACTTGTGACGCGCTCCCATAATGGCTTCTCAATCACCAGACTATTACGAACAGTGAGGGCCGTTGTTAGTGTTAGGCAGAAATTGCTGTAATTCATGCATCTGGCCCTTCTCACATATTATGCTTTTTCCAACAAGCCTTTTTCTTTTGAAGACCATGTACAATTTATCTGGGTCTTCCAGGTGGCTTTATACAGTTAATCCCTTTTAGCCATGATATTGGTAAAAACCGCATCACTGCAATGCCACTCTTCTTTTAATTGTTATTGACATGGCTGAGGTCAACTTGGTTCTTCTCCCACCCCCACCTGACCTATTGCATTAGATTTAAGTTGCTCCTTTACCTGTCAGTCCCTTTCTGTGGGCCCAATATGAACCTGTTCTATAGGATCGTAGACAGGCACTTTTTCCATATGTAAATGCACTTCATTTCGTAGGTGTAACTCCACACCTCCACATTCACCATCTTGCATCTCTGCGAAGCGGCAGGCTCAGTGACGTGTAAACCTGCCTCTCAATCTCTCTCAAGTTGCTAACTGTAGCGTCCCATCTGCTGTCCTTTTATTATTTTTGCCTTAAAAACTTCCTTTATGGTGCTTATTTCACAAGTGATCGGAGCCTCCTGTGTTTTCTAGGCATGTATTCTCTAGGTTAAATCATCAGGCAAGCAATCCCCTGAGCACCAAAGTGTGCAGTGCTACTGTGATGGAAAACTGGGCAGCCAGTATGGGTTGGCATGACTCTTATCTGGCTGGATGATCCAGGCTAATCAACCCAGGTCTGCATCACCTTCCAAACAACTGCTTCCATTCTGCCTCTTACTGTGTTACCCAAGTTGGCGTGGTTGTTTTCTCCAGTATTGGGGTGTCTTTTATAGATTCACATGCCTGAATCATTAGAGAATCATTCCCCGTCGTTGGAGAGGAAGTCCCACGGTACATAAAAAACGCAACAAATATGCCATAACAACCAACAAACCCTGGTAACAAGAAACCAGGAAGTATAGTAGCCCAAGCTACCAAGAAAAAAAGTTTCACATGCATGACTATCATAGTCATTATACATAGCCCAAACTGCAGCCAATCAGGCGACGTGCTTTAACAGCTCATTTCCTATGGCCACGCCAAACTCCTTTACTGTTTTCTATTCTGTAGTGAACACTTGTGTGAATTTGTGTTTGCCCGCATGGAGGTACCTTTAAAGGAGTCTTTATATATGCATCCAAACCAAGAGCTATCAAGTTATTTCTTCTGATACCATCCTCCAGGGAGCCCTCCAGCTGAATCATAGCACAACCCTCACTTTTTCAGAACACTCATCATTCGTCCCATTACTTTGCCAGGAAGCTCATGCATACAGGTCATTTGTAGCATTCAAAACGCCCTCCGGAACATCTCTCTAGTTGAGCTTCGAGCTCCAAGCCCAAGCCCCTGGGGCGACTGCAGATGAGTCTGTCGTTATCCAGCTGTGTCTGATTTAAACTTCCCATTAGCTCACAACTCTATCCAGCTTTCACATACGCAGATAGGAAAGGCAGCACCCAGCAAAAGATAAAATTCCTGTTTGAAAGATCACCGGCAAAAGAGAAATACCAGTGTCCTCGACCACAAAGCAGTAAGCAGTTGCAGCATATGAAAAGCTTTTGTTACTTTAAGGGCCTTGTTGGCAAAGGATTTTCTTGGAAACAATAGATGCCAGCCACAGTTCTACCAGCTCAATGGTCAAATGTATGCATAATTGCATTGGTGTCTTATATTTGCAAAAATCAAGGTTTGAATGTCATACAATTGTAAAATGCACAGGTAAGAGGTTAACCAATATATGTGGGATGCAAGTATGCTTTCGTTCTGGGATTCAATTCTTACTCAGCTGTGTTTTGCCACCTTGGGTTAACACAAAAGGTGCCCCCTGTGAACACTTTACACTTCTAGAGTCAAGCTATCCAGGTTGGTTAACAGTCATTCTTCTACCGATGTTTGACTTTTTAATCTTCCTGCAATTGATGCAATAATATAGGGTCTAAAAATAATAACATTTGCAATGCATTTCCTTGAATGGGAATTTGCCTCCATAAAATAGAGAAAAACGCAGAGAACCAAGCACACATTCAGGGCACAATTAATTTTGTAAAATAGGTGAACACCATTCTCAATTCTCAATGATTTTCCCAACATTTGGCAAGAAGGAGAAACATGTCATGGTGTTTGTTTATATAAGAGATGACTTAAATGTTTCACAATAATTCCAAGGGAGTTGAGAAGAAAACGAGACATTAACATACCTTCTGCAGCAGTTATTTATCGCCGAGACGCCTGCGGGTATTCGTTCGCGCTTTGTAAATGGCAACAAATAAATAAATAAATAAAATCTAGTTCCATAATTGCAATCTGTTCTCCGCATAAATTCTGATGACAGGATGTCAGACTCTGCTCCTGGACCACAGGGCAGACGGGGCCACAACCATGGTGGTTGAGGTAGTTTACAACTGGTGTCCTGGGGACTGTGTTCTGTGAATCTGCAAACTGTTCCAACTACAAACATTTCCGCTGTTCCCTCTTAGGATAGCAAGGGCGAGCAGTCGCTGGCTTCTCAGGGAGATCCCATCGATCCGAAACAGAAAACACTGCATATGGACCCTAAAACGGGTCATATTATCAGTATCCCCACGAACAAGCGAAAATTGGACACCCCACACATTCCTGAGGTGCCTGTGAAGAAAAAAGACTGTGCAAGTTCACCATTTAGACCCTCTTCTGTTCTTACTACTAAGCCTTTCTCTCCTCCAAAGTCTCCTATACTTCCTACATACTCACCACCACCACAGGATGATGATGACCTAGGGGGTGGGGGTGGAAATAATGACCCTTTCAATGATCCTGATGATGACATTGACATACCACAGGACACATGGTGTAGGAAGGTAGATCCCTGACTATGGTTGCCCCCAACTTTTTGCCTGGTGTTTTGCTGGTTTTCTGACTTAGTTGACCTGGGGCCCTGCTATTCAGGACCCCAGGCCCACTGCTCTCTCTGTAAAATGGATTCCATGTACCTTAGGTACATATCTAATTGGATACTGAGTCACCTTATCAGCCCCTGTACAGTGTACCTTAGGTACCCAGGGCATAGGTGCACACAGGGCCTACCAGGGGCTGCAGCATGTATTATGCCACCCCTGGCTGGCCATCCAAAACGGACACAACTGGCTGCTTGACAGCTGGGGCAAGGTGGTGTAATCACCCTTTGCTTTAGATATAGTATTCCTATATCTAACCCTAAAATGGACACATATATTCCTATCAGTCACTCCTATGGCAGGCCTTATCAATCCTGAAGGCAGAGTGCTTGGAATAATGTGAAATGGTGCTCTGGCATGAGCTGAGCCCGTTTGCAGCTTGCGGAACCAAGTCCTAATAGCTGTTCCATGATAACGCTATACCATATACTCTTAAGTGCATTATGTACCTCGCGGTCATATGCTAACTTTGGTATAGCATTATCAAAACATGTCGAGTAAGGTGTCATACGAATTGGAATACTAACCCCTCGCCAATTCTGGCAACGGGGTTAGCATTCCACCCTTCTAGAGGGACACGACATGTATATAACCTGTAACCCCGGTTAAAGTCAGACATAGCCTCAGCTCCACAAAATGGATGCTGCCACCGAGACACAAGTCTGCCCTCCTGCTGCTGGGAGTCCTTCCAGCAACGGAGGCAAGGACAAAGGGTTTCCTGTCAGGGGCGGTGCCAGCACCATCCCAGACAGGATTTTGTGTATCCCAGGTAGGCAGGGCTTTAGAGGAAGGTGACTGCAAGTGGCACCCCGGTGCTCACTATGCATAGGCCGGCTCAAACCAGTTCTGGGGGCACACCAGCCCCTGAGCTGGGGAGAGACCGGACAAAGGAGAGGGGTGTAACCACCCCCCTCCTAGTCCCACCCATAGGGCAGGACTTAGTCGCTTGCCAGCCCCTTTTCTCAGGATAAAGGTAGGAGCAGGCCCCCTTCCAAACTAGATCATCTTTGAATCCTGAAACTACTTTCCACGAAAGGAACTCAAGACTCTTCTCAAGATTCTCCCTTGTGACTAAGGAGTAGTCACCCTGCAGCAGCAGGCACCAACCAAGCATCGCGGTTTGCTGTAAGTCTCTCCTCCGGATCAAGACTGCCCAGCTCGACGAGAACCGGCTTCCCTGGCACCTCTGACCTCTACCTGCATCATCAGCCCAGCTGAGATTCGTGGGTGTAACGAGACCTCGAGGGACCGGCCATCTTCAAGACTGCACGACGCTTGCCCAGCACGACCACCGAGAGACCCTCGAGTAAGTGCTTTGGGGTTTGAGAAGCCCCGACCCTGAGCAGCTCCAGCACCGAAGTCCAGCCCCCTTGCATCCACGACATCTGCGTGGGGCCCTTCTGCTCTTTGCTGCTCACCGCGTTGTCCAGGTCACTTGCCCGTTGGCTAGTGACCCTCCCGACGACGAACCACGACGACAACACTGCTGGTCTGGCTGCTCCAGACTGGCCCTTGCTCCCCTCCAACAGAGGAACACCCCGGACCCTCCTGGTCCACTCCAGACGCCATTTTGAGTCCACCGAGTGGGCTTGCATTTGCCAAGAGTTGTTGCCCCAATCCTGGGTCCAGCGACGTCGACAGCAGATACCTTCGTGGGACAGCTCGCACCTCCATCCTGGTCGCCGACAACGCCTCCTGGTCCGAGAGACTGCAGAGCCCAGCGTCGCCCACTCACCTGGTCGAGGTGACTTTGTCCGGTGCCATCCTGGTGCCCACCTAATCACTGGCTAGTGATTCAGAACTTGGTCCCCTCTGCTTACAGGTCTCCTTCTTCACCGATCCAGGCTTGGATCCCTCCGAATCTCTTCACTGGTCGCCTGCCAGCAACTTCTTCTTTCAGGCTCCATAGGCTGCAACGAGGATTCCCGACGTCTTTTCAGACCTATGCAGCCGCAGCCCCTGGGCTAGGTAACCTGAGCATTTCGGTGCTCCAGCACAGCTTAACTATCTAAGTGTACAGATCCTTTTTCGTTTCAGCTCTATCTAGTCGGATTCGTCCGATAACACTAACTTTACGAAATCTAGCATCCATAGACTTTGTTCCGCATCCCGCGTGAGAGTGCACACTCTGCACCCGATCCCCCTAGGCCTCCTGCTAGTAATCTAAAGGTTCAGTAGTACAGACCTAGCGATCCCAAAGCCTCTGAGATTAGTTACTTACCTGCTAGTATTTCGCATTCCACTTTTGTAGTATATGGTTTCCCGTGCCCCTCGGGCATTTGTGTAAATTGTGCGACTTGAAGTATTTTCTCAAGAGTTTTGTATTGTGCTTAGCACCCTGTCCTCATAAAGAGTCCAGGGTTGTTGTGTTATAAATAAATATACTTTATTTTCATAACAACTTGTGTGGTGTCCTTTCACTTGGTGTTCAAGGGGTAAGTGTGATGGTAAAACAGCTGGCTTAACACGCCCTCTAGAGTTTAGCCTTAGACTGCTCTTGTCCATGCTACTAGGATAGCTGGTCTAAAAAGGTTGACTTACAACCAATCATCAATAAGGGTTGTTTGGACTGATACAAAGTGCTCACTAGAATAGTGAACATTATATATCAGGCCAACTTCTCACACATGGGATGACTACGATAACCGTAGATCCTCCAGACCTTCCTGATCTAGAGGCCATCTCCCTCAGATGACAACATTGGCTTTAGTCCGCATTGATAGGGCTGCCCAATATCATGGCGTGCAAATGCATTCAGACCCCACAGAGGAAAACTTCCTCGTAGACACTTTTGCACAGTCACAGAGGACAGTATAAACATTACCCATGTTAAAAGGTGTCATCAAACATGCTCCAGACATCTTCAAAGACCCCGTCAGGACCAGGATTCCCAATCCTCGAATTGATCAAAAATATAAACCCGCCCCTAATGATCCCACCTCAACTCCCCTTAGATTCCCTGGTAGTGACCAATGCTAGGAAGCGGGCCAACTCACAGACTTCCGTTGATGCAAATAGTCAAAACTGCTAGACGCTTTTGGCAAACAAGGTGCCTCCCAAGCAGCTAATCACTGGAGGATAGCTAATGCACAAGCATTACTTGCCAGATACGATAGGGCTTACTACGACGAGCTTGAGGGTCTAATGCAGCATTTGCCTGACCAGTACAAGGCCAAAGCTTATGATTTGATTTAGGAGGGCAAATTAATAACAAACGCATCCATTAAATATGCCCTCGATGCAGCAGACACTGCATCTAGATCAATCAAAACTAGTGTTATTGCGAAGACATGCATGGTTGCGCATTTCTAGGTCCAAACAAGAAGTGCAGACTACTATCCTCAATCAGCCGTTCAATCAGGAACACCTTTTTGGCCCAGCTGTAGACACAACATTAGAGAAAATGAAAAAAGACACTGAGACTGCAAAATCTATGGGAGCATTACAGTCTCCATCTACACAAGGCTCCTTTCGTCGCTCCTTTTATAGAGGTGCATCCAAAACATCAGTACAGATACTGCTTCCTCCTCCTACAGAAGTCCCACACAAACATCCCCCAACAAGGGAAATTTCAGAGGTGGGTACAGGGGAAAATAACAAAGGGAGAGGCCGAGGTAACAATGCTTGCACCTCCCCTACTAACAAACAGTGACTTTCCTCCACTACCTACAGACTATTCCACTCCGCTCGGAGGGAGACTCTCACAGTTCCTACCGGTCTGGAATTCAATCACTACAGACAAGTGGGTAAGGCAAATTATCGAGTATGGTTAATGCCTAGAATTACTGCAACTCCCCCCAACATACCGCCGAAACAACGTCCCATACCCACCAACATCTAACGCTCCTCAAACAGGAAGTTCAATCACTGCTTCAAAAGAATGCAATAGAACCAGTTCCCCTACAGCATCAAGGGACAGGAATTTACTCCCTATATTTTCTAATCCCAAAAAAGGATGGTACTCTCAGACTAATACTGGACCTCAGACCTCTCACTTTTTAAATAGTCATATCACTTTCACATGATCACTCTTCAACAAGTCCTTCCACTGCTTCAACAAGGCGACTTTCTTGCAACATTAGATCTCAAGGACGCCAACTTCCATATTCCCATACACCCTGCTCACAGGAAATATCTAAGATTCACAGTGGACGGCGAACACAATCAGTTCAAGGGTCTTCCATTTGGGGTAGCTACAGCACCCAGGGTCTTCACAGTGTCTCGCGGTAGTAGCTGCACACTTGCGAAGACAGCGGATCCATGTGTTTCCATACCTGGACGACTGGCTCATAAAAGCCAAGTCACACAGTCAGTGTGTTCATCACTCACCAAACAATACTACTGCTACACCACTTGGGGTTCGCAATCAACTACGCCAAATCACATCTACAGCCTTCCTTCCTACATTAGTATCTAGGGGCCACAATAGACACTTCCAAAGCCCTAACATGCCTCAATCCAGCCAGGATCGCAAGTATGCAAACCCTCATCACAAAATTTCAATCACAACACTCCCTTCCAGCTCGAGTGTTTATGCAGCTCATAGGAATGATGGCCTCTTGCATTTTCATAGTACCACACGCAAGACTTCAGATGCACCCCTTACAAGAATGCTTAGCACGTCAGTGGAATCAGGCTCAAGGTCAACTTACAGATCTGGTGTTGGTGGACAGCCGCACACATCGCTCTCTACAGTGACACAAAACCTTTCCAGAGGGCTATAGTTCCTAGAGCCAGTTCCACAGATAGTGCTAACAGCGTACGCATCACTCACCGGCTGGGGAGACCATCTTCTAAACCACACAATTCAGGGCAAGTGGACCACCCAACAAAAACTGCTCCACATCAATCACCTAGAATCACTAGCAATATTTCTAGCTTTAAAGTCGTTCCAAGCACATCTTCTCAACGAGACTCTCCTGGTCCACACGGACAATATGACAACAATGTATTACATACAAAAACAAGTAGGAACACACTTCTGGCAGAGCATCTTCCAGGAGTGCACAACAAGATTGCGGATCTGCTAAGTCGTCAGACACAGCAGATTCACGAATGGGAACTTCATCCTCAAGTTCTTCAACCATTTTTCCACATATGGAGCCACCCAGACATAGATCTGTTCGCAGAAAACAAAACATTAAAGGAGGTCTCAGGGAGTAATTTAAAGACCAGCAAGGTGTATATCCCCTATCATATATATAAATAACACAAAACACCTTGGGTCTGGACAAATAGTGTAAAGGTGAGTGGTGGAATAGAATGAAAGTATGTCAACATGTAAAGGTACCAGCCACCTCAGTTAGAGAGGAGAAAGACTCTTGTCAGTACCCATCATTCACATTTTGTGAGATTTCATCATTTGGGACTAACCTCCTCTAGCTCAGACATCCAGTCTTTAATAATTAACTGGAATATCTTAAGCTGATCGAAGGACTAGAGGATGGCTGCTGACTCAACAGAGTTTACCAAAAAGCCCATAGGCACAAATTCATGCTATGTGAAGAGGGTCAAAAAATGTGTGCAGCGCTGAATTATACAAAAAAAAGTGTGTTAAAAATGACTAAGGGAACTCTTTCCAAATTTTATTCTTAGAGATCACTTGTCATACTTAAAAAGCAGTCTACAAACATTCGAAGTGATCAAATGTTAAACAATAATATAGGTCGACATGTTTCTGACCACACGAAGATCTAAATGTATCGGGGCATTCCTCAGGACAAAAGAAGCAAAAAAATTTGAGCTGCTGCAAATGACACAGATAGTGAAAAAATATAATACAGTGAAAATTGCCTTTACTCGATGTCCGCCCGGGGTACCGACGGATAGAGCCGGGCCCCCTTCCCTGAGTAATTACCAGGTTGAGGGGAGGGTGATACCCAATCACTATGGGTAACCGATAATTTCCTCTACTACTACTTAGATTGGACATTACCGGTGGAGTATAAAATTGTTACTTTTGGCAATTTTCACTGTATTATATTTTTTCACTATCTGTGTCATTTGCAGCAGCTCAAAAATGTTCAGATTACATCTGGCTGCCCTTGCCGCCTACCTGCAAAACTGACAACATTTTTCATTGTTCAGAGTACCTGCTATCTAAGCTTTTATGGAAGGACTTAAAAGGATATTTCTTTCCACACTACCACCCTCTCCGGTGTGGAATCTAAACATTGTACTTACTAGGCTCATGGGGCTTCCATTCCATCTTTACACAAATGCAAACTGCAGTTCCTTACATGGAAAGTAGCTTTCCTTGTCGCAATCACCTCTTTCAGGAGAGTAAGTGAGATCCAGGCTTTAACCATACAAGAGCCATTCTTACAAATACATCGTAACAAAGTGGTTTTTCAAACCAATCCAAATTTCCTTCCCATAGTAATCTCTGCTTTTCATCTTAATCAATCTGTAGAATTACCAATGTTTTTTTCAAAACCCATATTCCGTGGCAGAGAGAGCTCTTCACACACTCGACGTCAAAAGAGCTATGCTTTATTACATTGACGGGACTAAACCTTTTAGAAAGACAAACCAACTGTTGGCAGACTTCTCTCCACCACATAAAGGAAACCCCATTTCTAAAGCTGAGATTGCCAGGTGGATAGTCAAATGCATTCAAATATGCTACCAGAAGGCAAAACGCATATTAACAATTCCCTCTAGAGCACACTCCACACACAAACTAGGGGTGTCCATGGCATTCTTAGGGAACATTCCCCTAGAAGACATTTGTAAGGCAGCCACGTGGTCTACTACACACACCTTCACCAAACACTATTAGAGTAGACATGCAGGTAAAGCAACAAGCTTCTGTAGGCCAAGCTGTTCCTAAGACACTTTATCAAACCACTGCAACAGATACAGGTGACCACCGCTAAGAGAGACACTGCTGTACAGTCTATGTAAAGTATGAATTCTGCAGCTCATATGCATTGAACGGAAAATGCTACTTACCTGTATGCATCTGTTCTTGGCATGTAGAGCTGCAGAATATCATGCACCCACCCACCTCCCCGGAATCTGTATTTGTTCCAGTGTAATCTTACTTACATACATTCACATGGACATCTTTTCTATTTTTACACTCTCCATCATTTCCCATCATGGCGAAAAACAATCTGAGGATGGAGTCAATGCCCATGCTCACTATCGTCCAAGGGAGGAGTCACCTATCTCGTGACTACAAAGACTTCTTCCAAGACAACAACAAGGTGCAAGCATCCGGACCAACACCAGATGGTGATCTATGCAACAGTATGATATTCTGCAGCTCTATGTGCCAAGAACAGATGCATACTGGTAAGTAGCCGGGACACTCTTTGAGTAGCCGTGCACTATATAAAACAGATATAACATAATAACATAACATAAGTAGCATTTTCCTTTCTCACAACCGCATCAAATACTACACAGTGCATTTTGCAAATACAGGGTGATACCCCTGATCACAATTCACCTCCACTTCTGTCCTTGCTCTCTCCCACGAGACGACCACCAGAAAGGTGCAGATTAGGTTACCATGTAGCCAATTTTGCAGTCTGTTAATTTTGTTCTTACCCCTGTTTTACTAGTGGGTAGAAAACAGTCTCAGTCCTCGCGCTCACTACCCGAATGCTGTTCCTGCAGCCGTTGCATGGGAGGTTGGGTGCTGCCCATCCCGATCACACAGCAGTCTTTGGAACACTCCCATCCCTGGTCATGAAGAATTTGGAACTGAAACACGGTGTGGTTGTTTGGACATTTTCTAGATATGGGATATGGATCCATAGTCTCAGACTTCAGAACCGGGTTGGGTTGCTCTCTTGCAGTTGTCCTGCTCAGGCTGCTGTCCGAACACAGCCTTTGTATAAAGCTCTCACATTAGGTAGCACTGGGGCTGTTTCCAAGCTGCAGCATCTATAAGGAGGCACAATAAAGTGTATGGCTTCTGCAACTGACTGTCATCAGCTTTCCTGAAGCAGTAATTGGGGACAAAGGCATGTCTGACCCTGAAACCTCCTCCCCTTGAACAACAGAAATTGCAGTCCAACCCCTTAACCCACTCCATTGGCCAAAGGTCAGTGTTTAGGAAGAACCAATCGGCAGCCTGAACAGTCTGTATGGATTTTTAAAAGTGTTCATCCTCCTCACTTCAGTGTCAGATTTTATTCCTTCCAGTCACAGAATGCAGACAATACACTTCCACTGGATGGAATAGCTGTCCTCATTCACCATCATGTGCCATGCCACACCAGGGCTTTCCAGCAGGACTTCACCGAACTGATATATATATTTCGCTGACCGAAATGCGAAGGTTTGGTACACTTAGGAATCACAAAACCATGTATGCAGCTACCACCGCTGTATCCACAGCAGTCTGGCTATCAGGCCGGGGTACATGTCAGATCACCATGCAGGGGACATTTACTTCCTAAACCATGACATGCATTATTCAGTGTAGTTTGATTGTTATAGATAAAATATTGAAGTGGTTTAATGGAATTGATGTAGAAATCTGCATGCATCCTCTAAGTCTAATTTCGAGCCAACTTTGTCATTTGTCTATTGAAGTGAAAACGAGTAACTCCTAATCTGTAAGGTATTATAAATTCACAACACTATGGTAGCGGGTTTGTAAAATAGTATTAGGAGGATTGTTATTATTAGCAGAAAAGTACCAAGAAAGAGCAATGCTTGATTTGTTTCCAGAATATTGGGCAACTAATTTACGCTTAGCTATTGAGAGCCATGGCAGGATAAATTCTCTCAAGATTTTGTTGAATTTTGCAAATGCTTTAGCAACAAACAATTAAAGGTTGCTACAAATGTTGGTGTCAAGGTGTTGTTATTAAATGAGTTATAGTTTGAGTTCAGAGTTGCTTATTATCAGCACTTTACTTAGGCCTCTTTTTTGTAGTCCTTCTCCTTTTCTGGTTGCTGCCTCATCGCGCCCACATTTCGTAGTCTATAGTGCTTATTTCCAAATTTTATGCAGCTTGGCACTGAAGTAAGTGCTTTCTTTGTGCTTTAAAGCTGGAGTGACACGCTGGAAAATGGTTAAATAGATACATATTTAAAATATTACCAAATTAAAGGCAGTTTTCATAGCTTTGGTGGTGGAATGTATTAAATAATGCAGGTCCTGCCATCAATTGTGATTTTTAGTTTTGAAGGCGCTTGTGGCCTGTATGGCAGATTATAGCGGTCTGCTAATAGAGAGGGGCAAAAGTACAGCCCTTGTCAGCCTTTTGTCGTTGTTAACATCAGTCACATATTGTTTCGCCCATATTCGTCAGTTCAGTAGAACTGTCATTGTGAATGTGATCATAAAGAATGTTTCCTCTTCACCAGCATTTTGTTTTATTTTGAGTGTATTTATATAGTGTGAACCCAGCCTGCTTGAGGGAGGGGGAGCACTGCATACAGCAACAGGAATCCAGTACCCACGCTCAGGCCTACAGAAGCAGCACTTGCAGTGAATTACAAGTAGTGACCTGTACATTATAAAGTAATGGGTTGGGGGCATAGGCAAAACCAGTAGGACTGGCTTGCATTTTGAGTTTGGACTAAAATTTCCAAAGGTTTTCTGCAGTGCAAATATAAAACAAAAAACAATTGATTTCTGCAAACAAGGCTTCAGTGAGATTAAAAGAAAGCAGGCATTGGTATAGCCAACAGGTCTTGCCTCGGAAAGTTACTATAGTCTTGCTGTACAGCAGAACGTCTGCTGCACAGTATGCTGCTCTACGACGCGGCATCACTAATGCGTTTAAAAAAACAAAAAAACATGGCAGTGGGATGGGATACGAAGCAACATGGAGGAAGGGAGGGTGGAGAAGAAGGACATGGGGAGAGGACATGAGAGACAATGGGAAAAGCACAGGTGGGCGTTATGAGCTGCAGAGGGACACAAACTTTAGAGGGTGGGCGGGAAGGAAGCTAACAACCTCTGACCCCAATCCCGTACAGACTAGATGTGACAGTTGTAGCCTTGGTCTTTTACACGGTCAGCTGGTAAAGCTCATTGGACCATCTAGCATCCTTCACCAGAGAACAGATAGGGTGTGTTCCACCCTAGACTATACTTTGGCAGACCCTGACTTATTAAAAGATATTACCCACTTTTCCATAAAGTCGAGGCGAGACAGCAGTCATTTTGCCCAAACATTTACACTGGAGCTTATTCTACACTGGGCCCCAGAAGCAAAAGGCCTGTCCTCGGCCCCCCAGCCATACAACTAAGGCACATCATATGGAAGGACACAATGACAGGGAGTATCAAGCAATTAATTACCACCCGCCTCTAGTCGAACCCGCCGACTGCAGTGTCTCGCCTGTTCAAGCCTAGGAGGCCTTTATTGAGACCCTCATCACAACATTTCCTATCACACCCACCAGCAAACACAACTAGGGCCCAAGCGGGACAGAATGGTTCACCACTCAATTGCAGATCATAAAAAAGCAACTCAGTAGGAAGCTCAGACGCGCCCATCCCCTGAGGCAGTCAACGCAGTCATGGCTCCATGACCAAAATCGCCAAAATTAAACAAACCTACATAAAGCCATTTGGTCCGCCAAACATCGATGGGTCTCTGGACCAAACTGCTCCATGCAAGTAAGCTAAAAAACTCTGTCTTTCTAGGCCAAAATCAACAAAGTGCCCAATGTCCGTCAATAGCACCATAATGCTGGCATCACAGAAGCATACATCGTCACAGCCTATAACCAGGCCGACCAGGTCCATCTCCTGACAAAGCACGTAGAGGCCTGCCATGAAGCTCAGCAAAGCACCCACTCCACAGAGGGGAGACCAGGGCCCAATGGCCTTCCAAAAACGATTTTCAATAAGGAGTCCCCCCCCCCCACCCCCAGTCCCTTGGACTTGGCAATTAACCCCGCTATTCAATTACACCATGTTAACAAATACCATCCTGGACTCCTGGAGAAGCAACATCCTACAGCCAATATTAAAATCCAGCGAGCACTCAAATCCCTCTAACTTCAGATTAAAAACCTTAATTGAGGTAGAAGCCAAGATCTAGGCTTCCAATTTGCTCATCGATCAAGAGGACACGGTCAATCAATCAAACATAGTCCTGAAAACTCTGAAAGGCTTCACAGCAGGAATGAGTACATTAACCAACCTGCTGGTGGTCACATTCCAGTCTGATCAAGCAATCGCAAAATCCAGCAAGCTCAATGCCTGCTTCATCGTATTAAAGGCAGCTTTGACAAAGTCCCGAGAGCTCACCTGTGGGAAAATATGTCCTGTGGCGGGGTGGGGAGGGGAAGTTGGGCACCGGCAGAACTGCTGGAGGCAATCAATAACCTCTACTCCAAGACTTGGGTACAAATCAAGATAGGCAACGGTTGAAGAACCACCCAGAAAATCAACACCAACATTGGCCTAAAACAGGTGTGCGTCTTGGCACCCTGCCTATTTAACATCTACATTGCCGATTTTGATATCCATCTGGCCCGAGTGTCGAGTCTTGGCAACAACAGACTGCCTAACTTTACCTGGCGGGCCAATGGCCATGTCCTAAAACTAGTAAAATCCTACAACTGTGTTTGAGTCTATCCAGACTTGCATTTAGTTTACAAAATGTACCTTCAATCAAGACGAGCCACAGCTAACAACCTGCTATTTGCATATAAAACCATATAATGAAATACGTGAAACACCTCATCACACCGTCTCCTCCAAGTCGTAGGTGCTAAATACATGCCTTCGATGTCCTATGGCTCAGAACTGCTCAAATGGAAAGATGCAGCAACCTTAAACACTCTGCAATCAAACCTCTTCAAAAACAAATTTGCGATTCCACAACATGTCTCGCAAGCCCAAATCAGGCTCATGTGCAGTCTGCACAGCCAGGGCCTTTTCAGGAATGGGGTCTTAGTGAAATTTTGCTGGAGGATGAGGGCAACCGAAGAAAACTTGCTCTCATATCAGTGCTTGATGGAAATAGAAAAGCAGGCCAATTAAATCTGTGTTCCTTGCGCTACATCTGTTAACCTCAGCTCTGCAACTAGAAGAAGCCTTGCACACCTCCATGGAATACGCCTCCTTCAAACAAATTACCAACTGAGCAGCCAAGCTTTGAACATGCATCACAGACTTGGCTGCATCACATATCTTAGATACTTCTGCCTTAGCAGCCAAACAGCACTCCTGGGAAGTCAACCCATAGAATACAGCATGTGGCCCCCAGCCATACAGGTCTTCCTGAATGGCTGGGGCAAAGAGACACTATTTGATGCTAATCTGCCTAGGTATCCTTCCGTCGAAGGACTTAATGCCCCCATGGAAGCAGTCCTCGCCTACTGCTCAGTGCTGTCTCTGCAGATATACCAACGAAGCACTGCTTCATTAACTGTGTCTCTGCCCAGCCATTCTAATCCACAGGTGAAAACTTCGACGTCTATCTATGAGATCTTTGCAAATCAGTGCTTGTCGCCCAGCCGTAATAGCCTTATTACGAGGAGACCATTACAACTGTCATGCAAGGCTGTGCGGATCCTCAACATTTCTAAAGAGCTGGAAGAGCATAGCACCTGACTCGACCTGATTCATCAGCCGTGGGTTATGTTATGTTAATGTTCTGTTAAATTAACTTACAATGCGCGTGAATCACCCCCAAAGGGGTATCTCAGAGCAGCAGAGACCAACAAGCGGGCAGCCATAGTATTAGAATAGTTTGGTTTTCTGAAAATATGGTGATCAGTGCACTTTCGTGTGGAAATAGGAAGTTTGTTCCAGTAGCGAGGGGCCAGATACGAGAAGGCTCTGCCCCCAGAATGAGTTTTCTTGATTCGTGGTACTGTAAGTAGTGACTTGTTCATTGATCTTAGAGACCTGCCTGGCAGGTAAGGATTGAGTTTCTCCCCTAGGTATCTGGGGTCCTTACCGTTTAGTGCTTTATGCACTATGCAGCTAATTTTAAAAGTAATTCTTTTACGCACAGGAAGCCAATGGAGTGAGCGCAGTAGAGGAATAGAAGCTGATCTGGCCAGCATATTTTGGATTAAGCTGGTAGCTGTATTTTGGACTACCTGAAGTTTACCCAAAAGAGATTTGTTCACGGCGGCAAGAAGAGCATTGCAATAGTCAAGGCGACTGATCACCAAAGCCTGCACTAAGGTCTTGTGCACTGAAAGTGGGAGTAAGGGAAATAGTCTGCGCAACAGACTCATTGCAGTAAACCAGGTACCAGTGGTAGCCACTACCTGATCTTTCATAGCAAGACTTTGGTCTAAACGAACACCCAGGTTTTTTTACTGAGATTTGGGGGAAGGTGCAGCTCCCAGTTTCGAAGGCCACCAATCAGGGGACCAGAGCTGCTGTGCAGCTCCTTAGAGCATAATTTATGTTTTGCTGATATTTAGCTGGAGAACATTGTCAGCCATCCAAGCCGAGATGGCTTTCATTCCATTAGCAAAGCTACAGTAAAATTGACATCACACCCCGGCCACCTTTAAGAAGCCAGAAGAGCATAGAAGTTTAACCTCTTGAACCCGCTTTTATACTCCTACCTTTATACCTCACCTGGGCTGGTTGGCGCCCCAACAGCCGAGTTTTCAGCTGTGGGTCACCTCAGTCCAATCTACACGGCGCTGTAGCCTCACTTACGAAGCCGGATGAGTATGGCACTTTACTCACTGGGTCCTGTCGTCATACTTGCTTGATCTGGCGAGTGCCACCTCATTAACGCACAAAGCACCTAACACATTATCCCCAGAACCTTCAGGTTTGTCCTCTATTGAGGAATGAAAGTGGTTCTTAAACCTTTTTATTGTTTGCCCATAAATGAACTTAAATCTTTTTATACTTTTTTTATCCTATCAATAAAATGTTTACTTACTCACATTCCCAGTTTACTTAATATTCTGGATGATTTGTATAACTCCAGAGGGAATAATTTGCATCATGAGGAAATGAATTTCATGTTGCTGCGAAAGACAGTGACATTTACCCAATTTTCTTGCTACAACTGGTAGCCT
The DNA here is from genome assembly GCF_964261635.1 of Lissotriton helveticus. Classification (NCBI taxonomy): domain Eukaryota; kingdom Metazoa; phylum Chordata; class Amphibia; order Caudata; family Salamandridae; genus Lissotriton; species Lissotriton helveticus. The sequence goes on from NC_136070.1 coordinate 72,784,719, forward strand.
GTTTTATAATAGAAACATTTAATTAGATATAATTGTGTCAATATTGCTTTGTCGTCATTCAGAAAAGGCAGTTTTTACAGTGTGATGAGTTTGGTGGAGGTTACAGATAATTCATAATTTCCTGCCCTTTTCTTTCAGATCTCATTGCTGTCCTCTGCCCAAAGGGACCTCTGCGGATGCTGGTGGAAACGGCACAAGAAAGAAATGAGACTCTCTTCCCAGCTCTGATTTACTCCTGTAAGTACTTTTTTTGAACAGAAGGCGATTATTCTGTTTTAATCCTCTACACTCTTTTCGTATAAGGAGATTAAATAATCCTGAATGCTTGTTCTCAATTGAGCGCAGTTGCCGCTACATATTTTTTTTCTACTGTCAGGCATGGTGACCTCATGGTTATCTTTAGTAGACACGTATAGGAGAAAATGAACAAGAGATTGCTTTTCCGCTCTGTTGAGTAGGAGATCCCAGTTCAGATCTCTTCTTCTAATTAGTTTCTTTGTGGATTTCTTTGTTTATGTCTGGTTTGTTACTGTACACATTGGTGGAGCAGTATTACTCCTGCTCACTGCCAATCAGGAAATACTCGTTCAGATATTTGGTCTCACTTGAGTAATTTTGCCTGAGTCTTTTTAGGTCGAGCATTCAAGACCGATTCTAAATACTTTAGTATATACTTATTATATACTTAAATGTATATGTACTTTGAGGGCTCTGGAGATCAGCCTTAGGACTTGTCTGCTTCCGCTTAGTAATTTCTTTTTTGTTCAACTACCTCTAATTAACTGTCTTGATAGAAAACAACCAGCAAAGGTCAGTAAAATACCAGAATTGCTTTCTGCTGAGGAACTTTCTTTTTTTCATTTTTCTGGCACCTGCCTGTATTTAACTTTCTTGATAGAAAACGACCAGCAGAGGTCAGTAAAATACCAGAATCACTTTAGCATTCTCTAGATTCCAGTCCTTAGAAATGGTCTTCCAGGAGCACCCGTAGTCAATGTTTCTAAGCACTTTCAACACAAAAACTAAAGGCAACCTCACTAGAAAGGATACCATACGTTGGCTCAACCTAGTTGAATTACCAAGATGGTAAAGAATGGCCCCTGTTGTCTCTGATATTATGAAAGGTTCATTCCCACTAGATCGCAGTAATCTTTTCAAGTAACTGTTACATTGCATCTGCTACTATGTGGGTAAAAAAAATCATATATATATGATATATATATATATATATATATGTCATTGGAGATGTCATCAGTGATGTCACTGACCATGTCATGAATGATGTAATATGTGACATCATCAGCAGTGGATTGCTTGTGCGCGAAATATAGTTAGTACAACTAACTATATAGGAGCAATTTCAATGGTTTTGTATGAGTGAAATGTCCAGCTAACTATAACACCCCTAAAACTTATAGTTTTTTCAGTGAATTTGCAAGGTTTTTTTAATGCTAATTCCTAACTATATAAGACCTGAAAGCCCACCAGGAATCTCCAGTATGCGCCAGGGGACTGCATTGCAGAGCGGTGTAATGAAGCCACACCTCTTTTTACACCTCTCTGCAACGCAGCCCCCGTGCATGTTTGAAGAGGGGGAACTAATTCCCCTTGCATACTAGGGGTCCCTGGGGGCCAACTAGCCCACCTGGAACCTCCAGTATGTGCCAGGGGGCTGCATTGCACAGAGGTGTAATGAGGCTGTGCCCCTTTTTACACCTCTCTGCAACGCAGGCCACTGGCGCGTTTGCAGAGGGGGGACTAATTCCCCTTGCATACTGGGGGTCCCTGGGTCACATCTGCCCAAACGCCGATATTCCGAACGATTGAAAATGACTTTTCTTGAGAAACATTTGGATTTGGATTATCATGTCCTATTCTTTGGAAGTTTTGAAAGACTGACTTTGAGGATGCTATAAATTACTCAAGTCTGCCCGAATTGTGTGGGTAAAATTGATACCTAGTCACTTTGAATAAGAATGTACTTACGTCTCGTCTAACATTTGGAAGAAATATCTAGTTATATGACAACAGGATACCGACATAACTTGAAGGAAATAAGAACGCCCTAAAGAAGTTCCGTTGTACAGAACGAAACGTGTCGGCTGGCTGTGGTACATAAACTTAAGGAAAATAAAAGCATTTGAATATACACCAAGATTCAGCGCTTCAATAAGGACTCTAAGTGATATGATTTGATTGGACTTATTGTGCAAGTGGTGCTGTGCCAAACTTTGGAATATTCTCCACTACTCTCTACTACTTACTCTCTCCTACTCCACTACTCTCTAATACTCACTCTCTACTACTCATTCTCTACTACTCTACTACTATCGACTACTCTCTCTCTACTACTCACTCCCTACTACTCACTATCTACTACTCTCTACTACTCACTCTCTACTACTCTCTACTCTCTACTACTCACTCTCTACTACTCTCTCTCTACTACTCTTTACTACTCACTCTCTACTACTCTCTCTACTTCTCACACTCTACTACTCTCTACTACTCACTCTCTACTACTCTCTCTCTACTACTCACTCTCTACTACTCACTCTACTACTCACTCTCTACTACTCTACTACTCACTCTCTACTACTCTCTCTTTACTAGTCTCTACTACTCACACTCTACTACTCTCTACTATTCTCTCTCTCTGCTACTCACTCTCTACTACTCACTCTACTACTCTCTACTACTCACTCTTTACTACTCTCTACTACTCACTATCTACTGCTCTACTACTCACTCTACTTACTCTCTACTACTCACTCTCTACTACTCACTCTCTACTCCTCTCAACTACTCACTCTACTATTCACTCTACTACTCTCTACTACTCACTCTCTGCTACTCTCTCTAATGCTCTCTACTACTCTCTACTACTCACTCTCTACTCTCTATTACTCACTCTCTACTCTCTATTACTCACTCTCTACTCTCTACCTCTCTCTACTTCTCTCTACCTCTCTCTACTTCTCTCTCTACTAGTCTCTACCTCTCCACCTCTACCTCTACACCTCTACCTCTCTACACGCATACATATACACATATATATATGCATATATATGCATATGCATTTATATATATGTATGTGTATATGTTCGAGGCATGTGGGCTGCTAAATTCATATCTTAGCATTAGATCGCCGCCTAGTGTTGGGTCCGGATGATCGCACATTGTTGTCCTGGAAGAGTCTTCGAAGTATCCTGAGATGGGTGGCTCCTCCCCTGGACTACAGTGCGCATGGGCATCGGCTCCATCCCCAAATTGTTTTTTTCCGCCATTGGGTTCGGATGCGGTCTCGACGTCTCTCTGTCGGAACCGAGAAAAAACTAACTTTAAACGGCCAAAAGGCCTTGTATTCGTTGCGTCGGTATTGTTTGCGTACGATCTCGAGTTCTTCCGTCTCTTGGAGTCGGAATCAGCGGAGTACTTGCACTCTTCGGACGTCGAGGCTTTCTCATCGCGACACGACCGCAACTTTCCAGCATGGAGCGGAGTCCGTTTAAGTACTGTCCGCTCTGTGGGTCCAAATACCCACATATAGACGTGCACCCGGTCTGTAACAAATGCCTTTCACCAGACCATAACGAGGACAACTGCATGGCCTGCGCAAGATTCAGGTCCAAAAAGACACTCAAGCTTCGGCGCGCGGTGCGCCTTGAGGCCAGACAAGCGGCCCCAGATCCAGAAAACATCTTTGGCGACCAAGAAGAGGAGGACCAGAGCCATCATCTTCAAATCTCCCCGCCCGAGACGGAGGTCGAGGCAGATCCGGAGGACGACGACGGAGTCGTGGGTCAAAGCCTTGAATACGTCGACGAGGTAGGGGACGTCGAAGAGATTTATGGGGCCGCGGAAGATAGCTCAGGGGACGAGCTATGCCCCGAAGGTTACAAAGATAGAGATCGGGTCACGGGATCGCCTGTCGGCCTTACCCAAGACCCCGTACCGCAAGCCACGGCCCCGCCTTCAGGCCCGGCCACGGACATACTTGCTGCGCAGCCAGTATCGAAACCGAAACTGAAACCTACGGTATCGACTACACCTAAAATGGCCGACCCGAAATCGAAACCGAAACTTATGGATTCGAGCGTCCCTAAGATGGCGGCCGTACCACCAAAAACGACTAAACCCGCTGCTTCATCGACTCCGTCGGCCTCCGGTCCACAGAAGTCGAAGAAATCTGTCGATTCCACAGTGTCGAAGTCGGCGCCAGAGGAGGGTTCCTCGAAGAAGGGGGCCCGCCACGGGTCCACCGTTGCCACGGAGCCAACAAAATCACACGGATCGAAGGCTGGAACGTCTGCGCATCGGTCCAAGGACTCTGAGTCGGCGGCTGCGGCATCAGCGTCCAAAAATCAAAAGGGCCAACAAAACGTCGGATCCGTCGGCAAGGTCAAGACCTCCTCGTCGGTGCCAAAGGCCACTGTAAGTGACGCGTCCCTTGTTGCCTCTTCACTACAGAGAATCAGGGAAAAGGCCTCTGCTACGTCGGCTCCGATGCCATCGCCACAGAAGCTGATGGACGTTCCGGTGAAGCCTGCAAGTAAACTTCTCTTCCTTCTGCCGCCAAAAGAGGCACCGAAGGCATTTTCAACAAAATCGACGCCAAAGAAGGCGGATTCTTCAACGGCAGGGGCACTTTCAGGTCGGGTACTCGACTCAGAAGAGGTTTCTGAGCATTTTATCGACGCAGACACAGGCAAACTGACCCTGTACAAAAGGAGGATCACTTCACAGCCAGTGGACTCCTATGTCATCCCCCTGAAGAAGAAAAAGCTTCCCCAGGACGTTTCAGGCCTCATAGAACATATCCAGCCTCCTCCAAGAAGGAGCCCAACTCCTTCCCCAGAACACTCTGATGGTGAGGGATATGATGAAGATGACCAATACACTTTCCCCATCAATGAACCAGATGCACAGCCAGATTCATATGATGACATTGGTGACCAAGGCGCCCAAGATGTGGGGCAAGACCCACAGCCTTTCAGTGCACGTGCATCCCCGACAGAAGATTCTGCAGGTTTTCATGCACTCATTGAGAGGGCAGCTGCTAATCATGATGTGGACATGCATGCTGACCCAGTAGAAGAGGACTTTCTATTTGACACTTTTTCAGTCTCCGAAAGGACAGTAAAGACGCTGCCTATGCTCAAAGGGGTCCTCAAGCATGCTGCGGACATCTTTAAAGAACCTACCAGGGCGAGAGTGGTCAATCCACGTATCGAAAAGAAGTACAAACCAGCACCTGCAGACCCTGCATACATTCGGGGACAGTTGCCGCTTGACTCCCTGGTGGTCGCAAATGCCCGAAAAAGGGCCAACTCCCAAACAACGGGTGAAGCTCCTCCCCCGGATAAGGAGTCCAAAGTGCTAGAGGCAGGAGGCAAAAGAGTAGCTGCACAGGCTGCCAATTTCTGGCGTATTGCAAATACACAGGCACTCTTGGCACGTTACGATAGGGCGCATTACGACACCCTAGAGAAGGTTTTAGAACACCTGCCTTCGCAGTTTCAAGAGGGCACCAAACTGCTTATAGAAGAGGGAAAACTGATCTCCAACGCAGCCATAAAGTGTGCACTGGATGCAGCAGACACAGCAGCTAGGGCCATTAACACTAGCGTCATGCTGAGACGACAGGCGTGGCTCCGCATATCGGGGTTTAAACCTGACATTCAAACAACCATACTTAATCAGCCAGTCAATCCTGATAGACTGTTTGGGCCAGATGTTGACACCACCCTAGAAAAAATTTAAAAAGACACCGAAACTGCTAAGTCTATGGGGGCCCTACAATCACAACAGTTTCGTGGCAATAATTTTCGTCGCTCAGGTGCACGTGGAGTCACCAGAGGACAGATGGGTCAACAATCACAATTCTCTAGAGGTGGAGCACAATCCTCGTACCCCAAACAGAACAAGGGGGGTTACCGAGGAAACAGCACCAGAGGACGCAGCAGAGGGAACAACAACTCCCGCTCCTCTACCCCAAGCAAACAGTGACTCTCTGTCACTGCCCCCCGACCACTTAACACCTGTCGGGGGGAGACTACAGCAGTTCCTGCCCGTCTGGAGAAACATCACCACAGACAGGTGGGTGCTACAACTTGTCCAGTACGGTTATTGTCTAGAGTTAAAATCCACTCCACCCAACATTCCACCAAGGCAAAGGCCTATGTCCGCAGAGCACTTGCACTTATTGCAGCAGGAAGTGGTGGTGATGCTGCAAAAAGGCGCAATCGAGCTCGTGCCAGTGGGGGAGGAAGGCACGGGGGTATATTCCCTGTACTTCCTTATTCCAAAGAAGGACGGATCTCTCAGACCCATTCTGGATCTGCGTCCCCTCAACCTGTATATACTGTCAGAACATTTCCATATGCTTACACTGCAACAAATTCTTCCCTTGTTAAACCAAGGGGACTTCTTAGCAACCTTAGACCTCAAGGATGCTTATTTCCACATTCCACTACACCCGTCCCACAGGAAATACCTCAGGTTCACTATCCAAGGCAGGCATTATCAGTTCAAAGTCCTACCCTTCGGAGTCACCACAGCCCCAAGAGTGTTTACCAAGTGTCTGGCGACAGTAGCAGCGCACCTCAGGAGGCAGAACATCCATGTCTACCCCTATCTGGACGACTGGCTCGTTCAAGCCAAGTCGGAACAACAGTGCGCCGCGGACATGTCGACTACCATTCACCTCCTTCACGATCTAGGTTTCTCGTTGAACTACCCAAAGTCGCATCTTCAGCCGGCACATGTCCGGCAGTTTCTAGGTGCGACGATCAATACCCTGACGGCCATGGCTCAACCAAACCAAGTCAGGATAGACAGCATGCAGTCTCTAATCCAGAAGTTCAGACCACAACACTCACTTCCAGCGAGAGTGTTCATGCAGTTGATAGGCATGATGGCCTCCTGCATCTTCATAGTCCCTCACGCACGGTTACATATGCGCCCGCTCCAGGAGTGCTTAGCAAATCAGTGGACACAGGCTCAGGGACAATTAACAGACCTAGTGTTGGTTACCAGTCGGGCATACGACTCTCTGCATTGGTAGACTCCACACAACCTTTGCAAGGGCCGACTGTTCCAGGAGCCAGTGCCACAGATTATCCTGACAACGGACGCATCTCTCCAGGGATGGGGAGCTCATCTGCTCACTTACACAGTGCAGGGACTATGGACGACGCAGCAACAGAAGATGCACATCAACTATCTGGAACTGATGGCAATCTTCATGGCGCTCAAGTCCTTCATTGTACATCTGTGCAACAAGGTAGTGTTAGTCCGGACGGACAACATGACCGCGATGTACTACATTCAAAAGCAGGGGGGCACCCACTCGCCACAGCTGTCTCATCTGGCTCAGGGCATTTGGCGGTGGGCCATTCAGAGGAACATCTTCCTCATGGCAGAACACCTCCCGGGCAAGGACAATCAGATGGCGGATCTGCTCAGCAGATACAGCCATCAAATGCACGAGTGGGAGTTACACCCATCTGTACTCCACCCGTACTTCCAGCAGTGGGGTCATCCGGAGATAGACCTGTTTGCAACAAAAGAAAACGCAAAATGCCGACAATTTGCCGCCAGGTTCCCTCACCCACAGTCGCAGGGGAATGCGATATGGATGAACTGGTCAGGCAAATTTGCGTACGCTTTTCCGCCAGCCCCTCTGATACCGCTGGTGGCAAGAAAGCTAAGGCAACACGCGATGACTCTCATCCTGGTTGCTCCAACGTGGGCGCGCCAAGCATGGTACACCACGTTCCTCGAACTCTCAGTGGTGCCGCATCAAAGACTGCGCCTCACGCCCAGACTTTTGACGCAGAACCATGGAGAAATTCAGCATCCAGATCCGCAACAGCTCAACCTGGCGATCTGGCTCCTGAAGTCCTAGAGTTTGGATACCTTAACCTACCTCCAGAATGCATGAACATCATCAAGGAGGCAAGGAAGCCAACTACCAGAGCATGCTATGCTGCAAAATGGAAGCGTTTTGTCATTTACTGTACAACCAATGACATCAACCCGCTAGATGCATCTATCCCTAACATCATTTGCTATCTGCTACATCTTTACAAGTGCAATCTAGCGTTCACTTCTATTTGGATACATCTATCCGCCATCGCAGCTTATCTTCAGAATAGGCAGCATCTCTCTGTCTTCAGGGTGCCTGCCATTAAAGCTTTCCTTGAAGGTCTGAAACGAGTCATTCCACCAAGAACACCGCCAGCTCCGGCGTGGAACCTCAATGTGGTCCTCACCAGACTGATGGGACCACCATTTGAGCCACTGCACTCGTGTGAACTCCAGTTCCTAACGTGGAAAGTAGCTTTCCTAATTGCTATTACGTCACTGAGGCGTGTTAGTGAGCTACAAGCGCTCACAATTCAAGAGCCATTCATCCAGATTCATCCAAATAGGGTAGTGCTACGTACTAACCCCAAATTCCTTCCGAAGGTGGTGTCACAGTTTCATCTCAACCAAACTATTGACTTGCCGGCATTCTTCCAAAACCCACAAACGGTGGCGGAAAGAATGCTTCATACGTTAGACGTACGGAGGGCGTTGATGTACTACATAGACAGGACACAACACTTTAGAAAAACAAAACAACTTTTTGTTGCCTTCTCACCACAACACAAAGGCAACCCTATTTCCAAGGCAGGAATAGCCAGGTGGATTGTTAAGTGCATCCAAATCTGTTATCAAAAGGCCAAGCGCACTTTAACGATACCCCCAAGGGCGCACTCCACACGCAAATTGGGGGCATCCATGGCTTTCCTAGGGAACATTCCTTTAGAGGACATTTGCAGAGCAGCCACGTGGGTTACACCACATACCTTTACAAAACACTACTGTGTTGATGTGCATTCCAAGCAGCAAGCTGCTGTAGGACAGGCTGTTCTCAAGACGCTTTTTCAGGTTTCTGCAGCTGGCACGGGCAACCGCCGCTGATGGAGGGACTGCTATGTATTCTATGCTAAGATATGAATTTAGCAGCCCACATGCCTCGAACTGAATATGCTACTTACCAGTATGCATCTGTTCTTGGCATGTAGGGCTGCTAACATTCATATCGCCCACCCTCCTCCCCGGTGCCTGTCGCAGCTGCAGATATACTATTGTATTCAATCATTAGCATGGACATCCTTTACACTTTTCACTCCATCTTCTGCCACAATGGCGAAAAACAATCTGGGGATGGAGCCGATGCCCATGCGCACTGTAGTCCAGGGGAGGAGCCACCCATCTCAGGATACTTCGAAGACTCTTCCAGGACAACAATGTGCGATCATCCGGACCCAACACTAGGCGGCGATCTAATGCTAAGATATGAATGTTAGCAGCCCTACATGCCAAGAACAGATGCATACTGGTAAGTAGCATATTCAATAGATATATACATACATATACATACATATATAATCTGTATATCTATATATATACAAATATAAATGCATGCATAGATATACATATATGCATACATATGCATGTTATTTACATGAAAGTTTAAAAAACACTAATAAAAGCAAAGCTAAAAAGCCACCTCATTACAAACAGAATGGCTTTAACTTAAACGAGGGCGAGATCTATTGCATTTTCAATGCTTGTTTACTTTGGTTCCATCAAGAAGGCATTCAGATGTGTCACACATTTGCCATAAATTCTGAATGTTAGCACTCTAGTTGCTCATTAGATCACTGTAGTAAAGCTACTGCTCACCAGGGAAGTCTGCTGCTGGTATTCAAAGTGCATGTTTCAGTCTGCATGTCAGAATTCTTTTAATGAAATTGAAGAGGATTTGAGAAGTCACTCAAAATGTGCCCTAATTTTTCTTTCTGCAGCACTAATCATACTTTATATGGCAAAATATACCCCCTCATTTTGCTCCTTTTTAAATTAAATGTTTTAAGAGTTACCACTTTATTCCAATCAAGATGGCTTCAGGTGTGCCATACCTTTGTAATAAGTAGGACTGTTAGCGCTCTAGTTGTTCTTTAGAACACTCTAGGAGGCTGCAGTAGAACACAAAGGAATCAACTGACAGTCTCTGTCCTTGTTGGATGTACATGTTTTACTGAGAATGTCAGACTTCATTCTCACATGACTGAGAAAGATAATGTGAATTTACAGAAAATGTGCTTTCAGTTTAGCTTATAGATCCCCTTCCAAACCACTGTGGGGAAAAGCATGAGATAATAGTTTTCTTTCAAACATGATTCATGATATCCCAGCAGAAGGCTTTTTCACATGGTAAAATCACCTTAGAACACACCACAATTCCTAAAATGAGTAAGGTACCATCAACAAATGATTTGTAATGTAACTAAAGTCCTAAAACCCTCTATTAACTACAATGCTTTTTAATGAGGTGCTATCATGTATATTGGTCCCAAGATGGCTGCCAACACTTCTTGGTTGAAGTGCTGACAGCCAATCAGATCAGATGTGTGGTTAGGCTCCGCCCAGATATATGTGTTTTTGAGGTTAATTTTCATAAAAACCACTGGAGCAATTTTCACCAAATATAGAAAGGCACTTCTGCGTACCAGTCCCTACAATTTTGCCAAGTTTGGTGTAATTCCGTTCAGCGGTTCGGGCTGTAGACTTGTCAGAACGTCCTATGGAAATTAACATGGGGAAAACACGTTTTGGGACCCCCCTTTTTTCTCAGCCCCCACTTCACGAATACCCCCGAAACTTTCAGGGAAGGAGCGCAGCGGAGCTGGCCAAAATTTTGGAAAATGACACGCAAATTCCTCAACCGGCGCCAAAGTTATTCCCAATAGAATGTTGCGGATTTCCTATGGTAGCCAATCCTAACTATATATACCTACTGGCTATCGCCAGTAGGTAATATATATATATATATTTATATATTATATATATCCAAGAACGCCCTGAGGCCGCACAGCATTGCAGGTGAGTAACCACTCTATTTAAACCAAGCAGGCTGCTTAACATCCCTTTGAACTGCATGGCCTGACGCGTTTCTATGCCGCTGTTTGCATCTCCTCAGAGGCTGTGTCAGCGGAGGTGATTTATGGCTACTGTATCTCCCCTGCGTGTTTCCGTAAGTGAGTGCTTTCAGTGCTCCTCCTTTGGTGGCAGTTCATTTTTAAATGCACGCTGCATGCACTGTGCTGGGGTGTCCACCCCCAGGACACTGCAGTTTGCTGTGGCAGGGCGGGAGCCTCACGGCTCCCGCCCTGCCACAGCAAACTTGGCTTGGGTTTTGGAAGAGAGAGCAGGAAACCTGCTCTCTCTTCCAAAATCCAAACCAGATTGCTTTTCCACACGGGGAGCTGCATGTCAGCAGCTCTCCTTGTGGAAAAGCAATGCCGGCTCCCGCAGGACGTGGGGTGCCGGCAGGGACCGTGGGGGCATTGGGGCTCCCCCCACGGTCCCCAACGAGGTGGCCAGTCCGCCATTACGTAAAAATTATTTTAAAATAATTTAAAGGACGGCCCAGGTGGAAGGGGTCCCCGGGGTGGTAAATGGCCTCAGGAGGGGGGGGCCACGCAGCCCCCCTCCATAATAATAAAAAAAAATGTTGCCCATGCCCCACAGGATGGGGTCCCCGGGGTCCGGAATTGGCCACGGGGCGCGTTTGCACAGTGGTGAAGGGAGGGGGCGTGGCCTTTCTGCACCTCTGATTTAGAGGTAGTTTTAATCCCCCTGCCCTATTATGTACTAGGGCCTTACAGAGGAGGTCATTTTAATCACAGGGGTTCCCCAACACATAGTGTTCCCTAGTGTATGTAGGTGTTTTCACTGTATTCTAAGTGTCTTTTAGCATAGCACTGGCTCTAGGCCTGGTTAGTCAGTCAGTTACCACCAGTACCGATCTGAAAAAGTTGAGGGCACAGGATGATTTTTCAACCAGCCCTCTTTCTGCTCCTCTGTTTGTTCTTTCTGCACGTCTTGCTTCTTCCTGCACTTTTCTTCGTCTTTGAGGCCTTCTGTTGCTTCTTTCTGCATTTCTTTTGCTTCTTTCTGTGTTTTTTTTTCTTTCTTCACATGTCCTCTCTGTAGGCATAGTTCGAAAAAAAAACTTAGAAATTCACTTAAACCATAGGTTTCAGGCACGTTATAGTTCAAAATTAGCTTTTAAAAAACGTTTGAAATACACTGAAAAAACCATAGGTTTCAGGCACGTTATAGTTATAAATTAGCATTTAAAAAAACCTTTGAAATTCACTGAAAAAAACATAGGTTTCATGGGCGTTATAGTTAGTTGGACATTTCACTCGTACAAAACCATAGAAATTCCCCCGTTATAGTTAGTTCAACTAACTATAACTTGCGCGCCCGCAGTGCACTGCTGATGACGTCACACATTACATCACTTATGACTTGGTCAGTGACATCACTCATGACATCTCAAATGACATTACTGATTACATCATCCTTGTGATAAAGTAGCAGGCCTCCTCTCACCCTAATATAACCTTTGATACACACTCAAAAATAGAAACTAACATTTTCAAAACAATGGACATACCAATGCCAGTTACAACACACCTATTCAGTAATTCCAAGATCTACACACACATCCACCAACAGTCCTATATAGACACTCATACATGTACTCACTCGTCATATGTACTCATACACCTATACATGCTGTTACACACCGACACTCATCCATAGAGTTACTCACACACAGTCCCACATGCAAACAAAATATCAAACATCCATTTACTTGCATATACAGTTATACACACACCACCACACTTACTTCTACAGAAACATACACATACTTACTCTCTTAAACAATCACTTATAGAAACACATACTTATTTATATTGGAACTCTTCCAATCTCTAACTCTCACATACAGCAATACTCACATATACTAGTTTAAAACATATGTAGTTACTCATAAAGACACTATTGAGACAGTCATTCACTCACTAACACACCCATACACACACACACACTCATCCACCCATATAGTCCTGCACACATGCGGTCTTCAACACATACAAACAGTGAGTAACTCATTCATGCATCTATGCAATAAGTATTACCCCCCACCGAACCATACAGACACTCAGACACTCATACTGATACTCAAAAAAACAATTAATAACCCATATAGACACTGATGTAGCTACTCACCAACCCATGCAACCACTTATACACAAAGTGAGAGACTGATGCAGATATTTATATATTTAAACATTACTCACTAACCCATGTATTCACTAAGATACACTTAATCAGTCCATTATACAATCAATTTTACAAAAATAAATCATTCATTTAGACACTTATATACCCATTTATTCTTCCATCGACCTTGAGATATACATATATTAAACATATTTAATTTTCAGAAAAACACACGTTCACTGGATGATGTCATCAGTGAACTATAACTCGCGCCCTCGCAATGCACTGCTGATGTCCCATATTACATCATTCATCACATGGTCAGTGATATCACTGATGACATCTCAAATGACATTACTCATGACATCACTGATGACATCATCCAGTGACTGTGTGTTTCCGTAAAGTTTAAATTTGTTTTATATATATGTCAAGCTGTATTGAAGAATGAGTGGGTGTATAAGTGTCTGTATGGGGGATTTAGTAGGTACGTGACTGACTGTATACGTGAGTGATTAAATGTGTCTTTCTGAATGCATGGGTTTGTGACTAAACTGTGTGAAAGTCTGTATCAGGCAGTCTGTTGTATACGCTGCTGCATGGGTTGGTGAGTAGCTGCATGAGTGTCTATATAGGTTGATTGCTTGCCTGAGTATTTGTATGGCTGCCAGAGTGTGTGGGAGGTGTGTTACTGTGCATAGATGTGTGAGTGGTTGATTCACTGGGCGTATGGGTTCAAGAATGCATGTGGAAACAGCTGTATGGGTGGGTGAGTTTGTGTATGGGTATGTTGGTGAGTGAATGGATGTCTCAGTGGTACATGTGCAAGTAAGTACATATGGAATAGGCAATATATGTGAGTGATGGTGTATATAAATAACTATATGTGAGAGTCAATAATTGTGAGAGTTGTTGCATGGATGAGTGTGTATCTGTATCAGTGATTCTATAAGAGAGTAATTATGTGTTAGTATCTGTATGAATAAGTTAGGTGATATAACTGTATAGGTGAGTAAATGGAAGTATGATTGATTCTTTGCATGACTGACTAGGTGTGTGAGTAACTCTGGATATGCGGCAGTGTGTGAGCGTCTGTATAGGTGTGAGTGCATATGATAGTGTTGTATTGATGAGTGACTGCATGTATGAGTGACTGTATGGGTGAATGAGTGGATGTGTGTGTAGACCTAGGAATCAGTCCGTGCGTATATAGTAACTGGTATTGATGTGTCTATTTTTTCTTAAATGGTAGTCTGTATTTTAGAGTGGGTGTATCAACGGTTATATTCAGGTGTGAGGAGGTGCATCAGATTTTCACGTGGATGATGTCATCAGTGATGTCACTGACCATGTCATGAATGATGTAATATGTGACGTCATCAGCAGTGCATTGCCGGGTGTGAGTTATAGTTAGCTGAACTAACTAGAACGCCGGAATTTCTATGGTTTTGTACGAGTGAAATGTCCAACTAACATAACGTTCCTATAACCTATGTTTTTTTTAGTGAATTTCTATGGTTTTTCAAATGCTAATTTCTAACTATAACGTGCCTGAAACCTTTGTTTTTTTCAGTGAATATATGTATGTATAGTAGTAGTACTTTATTCGATCAATAAATGATCATTCACCAAAAAAATCCAACAACTCACATCATACATTAAAAAAGTGTAAATGGGAACATCATAATTATAAGCAGAGTTAAAAGTAAGACATATTATATTTATCAAAGCTAGCATTCCTATAAAAATGACCTCATGGAGAATCATGAAAGAATAATTTATAGTCCAGCGAGAGAAATCACCAGTTAAATTACTGTCAATTGCACATTATTTCAAATTTAAGGGAGGAGGGCCTCTCAACACAGCGATCGTTTCATAGTCATGTTCTAGTTGTTAGATAGCATCTTAATCCCGAGACGCCAGTTATATAACAAGTCTCTCGTTAATGTAAACACAAGCCATTTAGTTGTCAGATCTAAACACACGTATGGCATATGGTGGTCGTGTAAATGACAAAAGTCGGCATACAGGAAATATCCACCATTTTCTAATGTGTGCGTAATATCAGGCAGGTAGACATAAAATGTTCTATAAATTCAGGACTTTGACTGCACGCAGGACACAGTGGAGTCACGGACCTAAGTTGTAAATAAAGTGCACGTGCTTATGGAGGTTCAATTTCATCCATAAAAATGTCAAACTGGAAACAATTTTTTTAATTAGAAAAATCTATCAGTTATAGTGCCTGGCGCTACTGCATTAAGACATGAAAGCTCAGTATTAGCCCCAAATCCTTTTTTTTTTAGTTTGGGGAGCACTTTTTCTCTCATGGAATGTGGGTCCTCTCACAAAACCCTTAGCCCCAGCTTGAACAGCCACTGCTTAACCTGCCTAAACCAAACCAATCACCCAGTATGTTTTTCAAGGGTTAGTAATTCATCTACTGCTTCCTTGACTGGGATCTGATTGTTACTGGTCCAAAATCTTACCCAGAACACTAGAACCTTCAGAACAGCGGTAAGTGAAATGGTCTTTAGCCCTAGGTCTAGGCGAACCAGGAGTATTTATTGGTAGATTTAAGATTGATCTTATAAATGTACTTTCCATCACTTCTAGTTGTTTCAGTTGTTCCATGCCCCACAATTCGCCAAAATAGAGAGCCGCGCCCACCCCTCTGGCCTGATGTGTTTGAATTGCAGGGAAAATTGGGCGGAAGACTGATCGATTAAGTTTCTTAACAATTGCACTGTCTACATGCTGGAGTGCGAAAGGGCTCTTTTGTGTCTGGGGTGACCATGCCAGATTACTGGTTAATCTAACTTCCAGAGATCAAAAACCTTTATCTGGTCTAGCATATTTGGACCCAGCCTCAGTTTACCTTTAGAAGATTTATGCATGTGTATGTATACCCTTCTGTGTATTTATTCGAGGTGGTCTTTACTTTGAAAAGCCATTCTTTCGATTTAGCTATAACCTTGGACCGCATGAATAGATTTCAGCTACGTTTTGTGACGATCCATTAACGCTTAAGAAAGTTATGGTGGAGTGAAATGATCATTGATGCCCCATTTAGGTACCCAATGAAATTAACTGGGGAAAAACACAGTGACCATAACTGGCAAATGGTCATATGTCACTCAAGAGTTGTGTGCTATATTCATGGGACAATGACCGTCTTTTACGCTGATAATAGGATAATACCATCCACTTGCACAGGTAGCACTGTCCAGGCTTCGCACTAGGGCCGGACTGACCTTTTATTCCGTCATACATTTCCCTGATGGAGTGGAGCCATTGGAGGCTGATTTTGAAATTCAGGAGCTGTTTGTACCTCTGTTTCTTTCCCCAGTTCCCTGAGATCAGTTGCAGCAGGCACAGGTGGCATCAAGGGAGAGACAGTAAGAGGGGGAGCGAGGGATGAGAGAAAGGCAAATTGAGAAGAGATGATGGATGGAAGGAAGGAAATAGAGATCAAGGAAGGGAGCAGGGTTGAATTTTGCCATTTTGCCAGGGCCCAGTGCAACCCTACTACTTACAAAGACACATGGCAACATACTATTCCCTACCCAAATAATGCATTCAGATAGAACACCATACCGTTATTTCTGAACTTAGTTCTGAATGTATACTCACTGATATCATATTCCACCACACTCCATACTTACTAAATAAAAAAACAAAAAGAAAGTGTCTTTCAAATGCCCCCTCTGCTGAAGAGTGAAGTAAGCTCTACCATTTCCTCAGAAATCTCTGTAGCTGAAACCACCATTTTATAACTGCAAGCCATGGAAATGCCCTTCACCCTTTCCTGCCTTTAAATAATTTACACCTCAATAATTTACATATGGTACTTCCAGCCTTTTTCAAAAGATGTTTCTTTGCACTTCTGAACTCCCTTTTAAAAAAAGAAAACAATGAAACGAAACCTTCAGCTTTCAACAAATTACGTCACTGCATATATTCTAAAAACAGTGCACGAAGTGGGGCTTTTCTGGAGTATCTCTTCTTCCTGATAATTAAATGTTTTGAAATGTGTTCGTGTATCAGAAATCTACTGTACAATAAATCAAACACACAGTTTTACTATCTGGCCATTGACAACAATGTAAAATACAATAAATGTTTAATTCATCTTTTTTTCTACAGATAAGTGACATTTATCCAGTATTGGGGTATCTTTCATAGATTCACATGCCTGAATCATTCCCCGTCGTCGAGGCGGGAGTCCCACGGTAAATTATATATATATAGCAGTGCCTAAAAACCATTAGTAGTAGGCTAGAAAAGGATATAGGCCCAACTAGGCCCAAAACTTAGCAGCCTATCTACCTCATTATGTAAAAAGAACTGAAAATGTAGCCTCAGCCAATCAGCTAACCTCACCCTCTAGAACCTTCCCAGCCCAGGCAGTTCTCCTCAGATTTTCACCGCACTTCGTGTGTAAGGGAGTCTCCCTGAGTGCCTACTCAGTTTTCTTCAAAATTTCTTCTATTCTCTCAAGATGTCTGAAAAGAAGGCTCTATTCAAGGCTTGTGGTTCCTGCTTCAAGAAGAGGGTACATGTGGACGACCAGCACTCTGATTGTATTTATTGTTTGCATCCTTCACATGTTGTGAAGGATTGCAGGATATGTCGAACCTTCCCTCCTAAGACCATCAGGGATAGAGAGGCAAGAGTTCTTTTGTGGCTGAAGTCGTCTGCCACAGATGACGAGGACAGAGCCTCTACCTCAAGTAAGAGAGCCAGTTCCAAAGAGAGGTGTTCTCCTGAGAGACTGAAAAAACCTAAACTCTCTCATAAACCCTCTGAGTCCACAAAGAGTGCTGCGTCAACAGAGTCTTCTACTGTGAGTACAGTCCGCACTAAAGCTGTCTCTTTGGTGTCCTCTCTCACTGTCACCACCTATTCTACGTCCTCTACGTCTTCAAGTACTGTTACCACCTCAGCAATTACTTCTCCTGTGATGTCCGTCATGGTTTCTTCTTCTGAGAAAAAATCATCGAAGAAAAGCTCGTCGTCGACGAGCCTTCCGTCGACGACCAAATCACCATCTACGAAGCATTCGTCATCGCTTCCGTCGACGCTCTCGTCGACGGCTCCCCCGTCGACGAAGGTTTCCACTATCCCGTCGACGAAGATCCCGTCGACGAAGATCCCGTCGACGAAGACCCCGTCGACGAAGGCCCCGTCGACGAAGGCCCCGTCGACGAAGACCCCGTCGACGACAAGTCCGTCGACGAAGACCCCGTCGACGACAAGTCCGTCGACGAAGATCCCGTCGGCGAAGACCCCGTCGACGACGAGTCCGTCGACGACGAGTCCGTCGACGAAGGTTTCAGCTCCATCGACGACGAAGAGTCCGTCGACGGATCCGTCTACTAGGACGCCTTCAAAAAAGTCCTCGTCGACGATTACAACACCAATGACGATACCGTCGACGACAATACCGGCAACTCACACATCTGTTTCACTTCTACCGTCGACAGCAGCGCTGGCATCTTTGAATGTGCCGTCTACGCATTTATTGCCCACATCTACGGTAAGGGTACAGTATACCCATTTCCAGATGAAATCATTTCAGAGACAGAGTTACTCTCATTTGTCTCCCCTCTTGCCTTCGCATATTTTGGAAAACTACGTGGAGGCAGATTCTGATGATGAAGGGGATGATGACGAGCCTTTTGGAGTGGCCCATCACCCTTCCCAGTTACACATCAAATATCAAGAGGATGAAGATGATGATGAGGTTCATTACTATCAGGAAAATTTAGCTACTCCTTATCATCAGGAGCAACAACACGCAGAAGACACGACTCATCTTCCGTCTTCTCTAATTCATGATTTACAGGCCATGCTGGCTGATTATCGTCAGAGGTTTCCACCAACTCTGCCTACTCCAAATCCTGTGCCAGTAGACATTCCGACAAATTCCCCGCCACATCCTTCGCACTCTCCAAGGCAGGATGTTGACCCCGGGACTGGAGGTCATGATGTTGACGTCTCCTCTCCAGATGAGGATGAAAGAGAGGATGGTGAACTTCCAGATTCTACGCCTACGGAACCATGGAATGATTACATCATTCCTATGCCCTCTCCTAATTTGCCACAACCTTCAGATTCTCCGCCAGAAGACATAGGAGGTTTTCATAACATCATGCATCGGGCAGCTGCTCGATTTGCAATTACAGTTTCGGTTGAGCAGACTGACTGTTTTCTTCATGATTTCAAAGAAGGGTATAGAAGGGTATCCAGATCTATCCCTATCATTGAATATATTTGGAAAGAAGGGATTAATATAATGAAGACGCCAGCGTCCATCCCGGCGGTTCTTCCAAGAGTCGACAAGAAGTACCGAGCACCACCGGATACTCCTTCATGTTTGATTGGTCATCCACGACCTGACTCAGTGATTTTACAAGCGGCTCAACAACGATCCAAGAATCCGGCAGCACCAATTTCAACACCTCCAGACAAAGAGGGCAGGAGGTTGGATGCGATTGGGAAGAAGTTCTCAGCTAATGCCGCTGCTACTGTTAAGATTGCTAATTCTTTGGCAATTTTAGCACGTTATGACAGACAAATGTGGTCAGATCTGTCGGAATTCATCAACCTGGTTCCCGATGACCGTGTTGAAGAGGTCAGGAAGGTTGTCATGGAAGGCGAGCGGGCAGCTTCTGAGATTATCGATTGCGCCCTCGATGTCTCTAATACAGCCTTTAGACAATTGGCCGGAGCGGCAGTTCTTAGACGGCAAGGATGGCTCAAGGCGACTTCTTTCAGACCTGAAGTCCAGACCAAAATACTTGACATGGCCTATGATGGCGAGTTATTGTTTGGCAAGCACATAGATGAAGCATTGCTTGCGATCAAAACGGATACTGATACGGCCAAATCGCTTGGTACACTACAGTATAAGCGAGGTTTTTTCAGAGGAGCAAGAGGCCGTGGTTTTCCTTCCAGAGGACATTATCAAAATCAGCAAAACCGCCAGTATCAACCTCAGAATAAGCCGTACTACCAACAGTCCTATCGGCAGTCATCGTCAGCGGGTTTCTCTCGTCAAGGAGGGAAACGACGTTCTAACTACCAGGGACGCGATTCAAATAAGCGCCAGTGAGTTTTGCCGGACACCATCCTCCCTTCCTTCCCTCCCCGTGGGCGCCAAGATCTCCGCCTTTTATCAACAGTGGCGGAAGATAACTTCAGATCAGTGGGTTCTGGACATAGTCAAACACGGACACACTCTGGAGTTCTTGCAGAAACCTCCAACGTCACCGCCCAGGGGTCCCTCCCCTCCTCGTCTTCATTTGTTATACATGGAAGCCATGAAGATGCTACACAAAAATGCGATAGAAAAAGTTCCAACATCCCAGAAAAATCAGGGGTTTTACTCTCGCTTCTTCCTTGTGGAAAAGGTTTCAGGAGAGTGGCGTCCAATTTTGGATCTACGAAACTTAAACAAATATCTGAAAAAGCAGAGTTTCCGCATGGTGACGCTCACGGATGTCCTCAATTGCCTCATGGAAGGCGATTTCATGGCTTCCTTGGATATGGAAGACGCTTACTTCCACATTCCCATTCATCCAAACCACCGCAAGTATCTGAGATTCACAGTGGCTGGTGTCCATCTTCAATTCAAGGTGCTCCCTTTCGGCCTGAAATCTGCACCGAGAATCTTTACCAAGACTCTAGTTCCGGTTGCAGCTGCGTTGAGGTCACAGGGAATCGCAAGTATTCCCGTACCTCGACGATTGGTTAATAAAGAGTCCGACAAAAACTTCAACAAGGCAATCGGTCACAAGTGCTATATCAATGTTCTCGAATCTGGGCCTGACCCTCAACGTCAAAAAATCACAACTGCAACCCAAACAAATTCTGACGTTCCTAGGAGCAGTACTGGACACTTCTCAGTGCAAGGCCTTCTTGACCCAAATTCGTCAGGACAAAATCACAAAGCTGGCAAGTCAAATACGGTCAAAAAAGTCTCTTTCGGTCCGACAGTTTGTTTCCCTGCTAGGGATGTGTTCCTCTGCACTCCATCTAGTCCCACTGGCTCGACTCAGAATGAGGCCTCTACAAGAGGAATTGCATCGACAGTGGCGGCAGATAGACGGATCTTTCGAGGACCGAATCAAGGTCACGCCCAAGATGAAACAAGCTCTTCTATGGTGGGCGGCAAAGAACAATTTGTCTCCGGGGCTCACTTTTCTTCAGACCCTACCGGAATTTACTCTGACGACAGATGCCTCCATGGAGGGTTGGGGAGGCCATCTCCAAGACCTTCAAGTGCAGGGACGGTGGTCCCATCAGTACAAGCACATCAACTGCCTCGAGTTGAGGGCCATTTTTCTGTCCTTGCGAGCCTTCCTGCCAAGAATTGCGGGCTCTGCAGTGCTGGTGCGCACGGACAACACCACCAGCATGTTTTACGTAAACAAGCAAGGGGGCACAAAATCTCTAGCCCTGTCTCTTCAAGCGCAGGAAATGTGGGAATGGTTACTCCATCACAAAATTTCCCTCAGAGCGGAGCATGTTCAGGGAATTCAGAATTCTCTGGCCGACGATCTCAGCAGATCGTTCACAGGATGTCACGAGTGGGAACTCGAACAACGCCAAGTGGAAACAATTTTCCAGCTCTGGGGCACACCAACGCTGGACCTGTTTGCCACGCAACAGAACAGCAAATGCATATACTTTGCCAGCAGGTTCCACCAGCAAGGATCGAGAGGAAATGCCCTGTTGATGAGGTGGACCGGAATCTTTGCGTATGCCTTCCCACCGATTCCTCTCATCCCAAAGGTTCTACAGAAAATGAAGAGAGAACGTTGCTCTCTAATCCTAATTGCTCCTCGCTGGCCGAGACAGTATTGGTTCCAGGAGCTTCTGATACTCTCCCATCAACCTCCACTGCGCCTCAAGCCGACACTTTCAATGCTGACAAGGGAGGAAGGACAAATACTTCATCCAGATCCTCAGTCGCTGCACTTGCACGCCTGGCTCCTGACTTCCTAGAGTTTAAGGACCTGGAGATTTCTCCAGACTGTAGAGCTGTTCTATCTCAGGCTCGTGCACAGTCTACCATCAGAACCTATCGCTTCAAATGGAAGAGATTCTGTTTATGGTGCGGAGAGCGTGAAGTCCATCCACTACAGGCTCCTCCAGAGAAGATTCTGCCTTATCTGCTGTCTCTAGCCAGATCAGGTCTCGCTTTTTCTTCTATCAAAGTTCACCTTGCTGCCATATCCAGATTCAGAAAGAGTTACAACAAACCATCTTTGTGCTCTTCCTCTTTAATTAAACAGTTCCTTAAAGGATTATTTCGAGTTTTCCCTCCAGTGCGGCCTCCTCCTCCTGAGTGGGATCTCAATATTGTGTTATCTCAATTGCTGAAAAGGCCTTTTGAACCAATTCATAAATCAGAACTTAAATTCTTGACTTGGAAAGTGGCTATTTTGTTGGCCCTCACTTCAGCCCGGAGAGTAAGTGAGATACAAGCGTTCACTATTTCGGAACCTTTCCTACATTTCTCAAAAGATTGTGTGACACTTAGAACTCATCCTAAGTTTATTCCCAAAGTTCCGACCCAGTTTCACATCAATCAACCGGTGAAACTCAAAACTTTCTTTCCAGACCCC
Source organism: Lissotriton helveticus (assembly GCF_964261635.1). Lineage (NCBI taxonomy): Eukaryota > Metazoa > Chordata > Amphibia > Caudata > Salamandridae > Lissotriton > Lissotriton helveticus. Next base: position 72,807,488 of record NC_136070.1, read on the forward strand.
AAGACTCCAGCTGAAAGGATGCTGCATTCCTTGGATGTCCAAAGATGCCTCAAATTCTATTTACAAAAGACAAAAGATTTGCGCAAATCTACCCAACTGTTTGTAGCTTATGGCCAAGCTACACGTGGTCAGGCTGTGACGAAGGCAACTATTGCCAGATGGCTTTCCTCTGTCATTGTCTTCTGTCATGAGAAAGCGAACAAACCCCTGACAAGAACGGTTAAGGCGCATTCCACCAGGATGATGTCAGCGTCTACAGCCCTATTTGCAGGGGTGACCCTGGAAAACATCTGCCGTGCTGCTACATGGAAAAGTGTGCATACTTTTACCAAGCACTATTGCCTGCAGCCGGTGCTACATGAAGATACATCAGTGGGAGAAGCAGTGTTGCAGCATCTTCTTCACTGAGGTCAGCCTTTTATGGTTTTCTTGTTTCTATTGTTACATTTGTGCTAACATACTGTTTTAATGCTCTATATATATGTTATATGAAGGTATTGTCATGATTATGCATATGTACTTAAATATGTTCTTGCTCTAGTACCTTCCAGGTTGTGTGGGGATATATGGTTTGGATTGTCTCCCACCTTCCTCTACCGACAGTTATGGTTATTACTGCTTGCTATTCTGATTCAGGCATGTGAATCTATGAAAGATACCCCAATACTGGATAAGAAAACAAGTTACTTACCTGTAACTACAGTTATCCAGTATTGGTATCTTTCATAGATTCACATGCACCCACCCTCCTCCCCGGCTGGGCAGTTCTTATTATGGATACTACTTCTCACTTGTGCTGGGAAAATCTGAGGAGAACTGCCTGGGCTGGGAAGGTTCTAGAGGGTGAGGTTAGCTGATTGGCTGAGGCTACATTTTCAGTTCTTTTTACATAATGAGGTAGATAGGCTGCTAAGTTTTGGGCCTAGTTGGGCCTATATCCTTTTCTAGCCTACTACTAATGGTTTTTAGGCACTGCTATATATATATATAATTTACCGTGGGACTCCCGCCTCGACGACGGGGAATGATTCAGGCATGTGAATCTATGAAAGATACCAATACTGGATAACTGTAGTTACAGGTAAGTAACTTGTTTTCTTCCCATGTCCCTTTCACTCCAATTTATCAATAAAAAATGTATTTGTGAGCATGCCAGTGAAATGGTGAGCATTGCTTTTTGTGACAAACCTACACTTTTGGATTTCATGTATGAATTATGGACTGTACTTTAAGAGACTGCAGTGATTTGCCAAGAGGTCACAGCACTTACTAAGCCCTCAGTCTGTGGCCACAAGCTATATAAACATTACTGTGACCTCCTCTGGGTCCATTGACTGACACTATAAATGAAATAGTGCTCACGATGTATTGAGTGTGAGCTAGTGACTCCTAATACAGTCTTTTACGTTGTAGTAACATCATAGGTCCCTTTAAAAACCTAATATTTTTTGGGAGAACAAGATCCTACAATCAAACAATAAATAAATAAACAATATTGTTATATTGTTATATTATTGACGCACCTGGTTGACTTTGCACACTTTACCCTCTCCATCTCAACGTTCCTTACTACTCTCGCACCTGTGGGACTATACACCCTGCTCACACCTACCTCAACTGTACCCTCCTTTAAACTCTAAATATTCTAAACACGTTTAAGCAGGTATATGCTCCTTATTATTGCACTTTATACTATTGACGCAATTGTCTGTCTATACACTGTGTACCGACACTACCTCACCTGTTATCTACCTCATGTCCTTTATCCCACCTATGTAACTAGCACCTTGTACCTAACGACCTCATATATTACGCTGTATATACGCTTTATTACTTTGTATTTTTTACCCCCATGCCCTTGTAAAGCGCTCTGATATCTGCAAAGATCTTGTTCGCGCTATATAAAACTTTCAACATAAATAAATAAATAAATAAATCCTGAAGGACGTCATCTCCCACTTTGCTCAATGCTCCCAAAATCTTTGTTTCATTCTGCCATTTTGTTTTTTTTAAACCTTCAACAATTGAGTACATTGAAAGCCTGCCACTCGTTTCTACAAATAACATTTTTCCAAACTTGACCCCGAGATCAGTGCCAGAAAGTCTTTTTTCATTCAACAAGGAAAGGTCCCAGCCACTCTGAACCAAGAGATAATCTCTGCGAATGAGGAAAAAGTATTAGTCAGCCCGCTGGAACCAGTGGCTTTACAGGTCCATCTCAAACCTCACCTTCATTGGCACAATCTGGAAGGAGAAGTGGATACTTAGCTGCAAGAACTCATACAGTCTCACTCGGTTGTGCATGACAGACAATCTGAACTCAGACTGTGAATAGGACCACAATCACAACTGCAGACGTTAAAGAAGTAACAGCCTCCATAGCCTATACTGGCTGCTGTTTTCCATAGTCTTTCTTTTTGGCACATCGGACCAATTACAGCTCGAACTGCTCAACCTTCTACACAGTGGGGCCATAGGTCGAAAAGAGTAGGGCTGAATATAGGAAAAACAGATTTTTTAAAAACATTTAAAAAAAAAACAAATCTCTTTATTTAAATAATGCAATTTGAGCAAACCAGGATAGTATGCCTGTTCCTCAGCAGGCACGTCAACCATGTATTTAACTAATGGAGGTAAATGTCGGCTGATGAAAAATCTGCTTGTGCATTTCTTTCTATAGCATGGCAGTTTCTAGTACAACATCTACCTAAAAACTCCATCTGCAAACCCTGATATCACAAACTCCTTATGGTAAACTAAAGGCTTCACCAAAAATCACTGTTCTGCACAGATTTTTAATTAAACCACAACAGGAACGTTGGCACCTTATTTGTTTTCTCTTGGGCAGTTTATCCTTCTCTCTCCTTGGCCTTCAAGGTTTAGGTTTGGACCAACATCCAGAGGGCTTTTCTCCTCAAGATTCGAGAACAGAGGGAACTTCACCAGAGTGTACTTTCACGTATAGCTTCAGTTGGCTCATCCTCATCATGAACTATTTTTATGGGTTCCAAGAGCCTCTCTTCTGTAACATCGCTATGGTAGACCTTGCATGGGGATGCTTCTTTTTTCCTTCTCACCGTCTCTTGCCTCATTCATCATTTAACTCCACTTTGAAAGATTGCCCTTTAACGGTTTATCTGATGGGCTTGTCCTTTACTGTTTTCAGACGATAGCACATATGTACTCACAGCCTGTTAGGAGTAACGTTGGTATCTATGCACACTTGATTTATTTAGTTTAGCTCATAGCTGGGAGATTAGCTGCCATTTATGTGCGCATTCTTTTCACAAATACTAGATTCCTCACTGGTGATGTTGTCCTTTGAGGATCCCTGTTCGTCTAAAACAAAAGGGAGTCTTCACCCTTCCATTTATTCATAACATGACCCAGTATCCAGGCTAGATGGGTCCTCCATCATGACGTGGGAAACCGGCTGCTTCCTCCTTATTACATAAAATCAATGAAACACTTTTGTTTACTACTCTTATGTCAGAGTAGTTAATAGCTAGTTTTCAACCGCCCCCGTCTCTTGCTAATCACTTGGAAGCTATACTCAACAGTATGTCCCCTCAGGCCAAGAAAGAAGTTAGTCTCACCAATTGCTTAGGTGGAATAGAGCTCCCAAGTGCAACCATCTGATCAGCCAGTTAGCCAAAAAAATGTCCACGTAACCTCCTCCCTCCCCCTGGCCATTTTTGGCATATTCTAGCAAACATTCCTCAGCAAGAAGCACCAGTTCCAGTTAACTGACAGCTCATTGTAAGCAGTTAGCAGTGCCATCAATTTTTTCACTTGCATTGCTTGCGGTTGATCTCAAGGGTGTTTCGTGAGGAGGATTATATTAATAATTCAAAAGGAATCCATACATGTATATTTTGGAATTATCTCCAATAGGTATTAAGCATTGCACTTCAGTATGAAAGCTCCATGCTCTTTAAACCATGTTTCTAGTGAATACGTTCAGTATTCGAGGTTAATTGGCTGACTTTCTGTTTGCATAAATTTGTTCGAATTTATAGCAAACTGCATGGCCTGTGAGCCGTCAGAATTCACTTCCATTTCACTCATAGGCTCTTTGAGTTATGAAGCAGAGTAAACATTAAGATGTTGAATCCCTCAAAGATGACAAGCGGGTCAGTTGTACTGAGTGAGGGCGGAGGCTGCCTGTTATGTAATAATCTCATATAAAATAGGGGGTACTTTAAAAATTTCTATAGTAGCCACAGATTTTTTATTTTATTATGACCTGACTGCTTTAAATATAATATTTCTTTTATTCTTCCTTTTCTAAGCAATAATCAAGACTTTTCATTTTTCTACAGCTACCATGATATGGCTGGTGAATATGGCAGATGCAAATCCCACAAATGACTTACAAGGTGCCGAAAGCTCCCGCCGCAGTTCACAAGGTACATTTTTCAATGTCATTTGTTACCCATTTTAATAAATGTAACTAGGAATATTTGTGTGTTCCAGTTTAAAGTTATGTTTCAAAACATGATTCTCTTTCAATTGATCTTAATCAATATGCATAAAGACTAAATATTCTTGCCCATGTGCAGGATTACACATCAGTACCCGAAATATGTTGACAGTCATAATTAAACAATGTGTGCAGAGAATTTTTTTTTTCCGGTTATTAAAAACATGTACTATAATTATTAACGAACCAATTTAAGAAATCGAAAACTGGTTTAAAACACTCTGAGCGATATTACTGACTAGATCGCTCTCAATGTATTCTTTTTTTTATTTTTAAAGAAAGTACCAAAGCCCTGCTTCACACGCATACAGAGAAAAATTCACTTTAAAGCAGCCATAAACCACCACAATGCAGTGGTAGTTGACCATTAGTTCCTTTTTTTCAAACTCTGAGAGTGAGATCTCAGGCCGGACTCTAACCTTTCATCAGTATTCTCTAATCAATTGCTTTCATTACTCATTTTTGGAATTCTCTCAACGTTGTCTATATTTTGGAATGAGACAGGTTTGTAGTGTATCTGTTTCACCCGTTTTGTGCCATCGAAGACCTGTTTTTTCTGAAAGATTTGTCTAGACATTCACCTGATGGCTGCAAATTCGACGAAAGCAACCAAGTTATGTTGTAAGTGATCATCATCTCTAACAGCTAGGCCTAAATCACATAATCTGGATATTATATCTACTTAGGATGGGAGCATCCCTCCATGTTCTTGGTAAATTCCTCCAGGGTTGACACCAACTGTACTTGTCCTAGGATATTAGTATCCTTCAATATAAACCACATCAAGGTGTTTTTTTTAAGGCTTTAGAGATAAACTCTAGAAACAACTTTTGTCTTCTATCTGAAAATGTTATTGTTTTTTCCCATCTGTCGCCAAACACATACAACAGTAATACTTTCTTGAAAAATGCCCATTGGGCAGGAAAGCACAGATTTGCATGCTTTTTAAAAGTAGGATAATCATTATTCCTAAACATTGTCCAGGTGTTTTGCATGTGAAATTCTGCCTTGCATATTCTACTGGATCCACTCATACTCCAAAATGCAACATATATATATATTCAAGCTAGTCTACACATTTTGAATTTGAGCTACAAACTGGTCATCAGCCATGATGTACAATGTATCTTACTTTACCCTGTATTTTTCTTTGTCAGCCATTCCACTTTTCTAACCACATCCATGCAAGTTCGTGATATTGTCAGCATTTTTATGATTGTGTTTTTTAAATTCTGATCATTACTCTGTCACCGCCTCTGCTTGTTTTGCTCTCAATGATGAGTTAAGTAAACAAATTAAATCTGAAAATCTTTACAAAGCTTCAGCTCTTCTCTCTTTTTTAGCTAAGGTGCGAGACCCAGCTAACAAACCAGACATTCAGGTACCTGTGGAGGATGAGGGTGGCTTTGGTCCTCAGTGGCAGCAGCAGAGGGATCAGACCATTGGCCCCTATGAATCCACTCCAGAAACACGAGCTGCTATTCAAGCAATGCCCCACAGCAACCCACCAGCTGAGGATCCTGAAGAAAGTGAGTACCTTTTCCTAATTATTATCAGCAACATCTCAGTTCTTACTTAGGAATGTATTGACTTTCATGCTATTCGGTGTTATAAATAAAGATTTGTGAAGTGTCAGGTGACGTTTTGAATTCTAAGTTTACAATTAATGGGCATGATGTTTATCCTCACTGTAAGAAATTGACGGTGACTGTGGTGTGAACCCTTGTCAAGCAGCACCTCAATATTGCTCTCACTGTCTGTAATTATAAAAGAATGAAGTGAAGCTTTGAAGAGTATTTGAATATGCTGAATATCAACAATAGACGTGATGAATTAGCACAAGATCTTTTTGGAAAAAGTTTCTCAGTGACATCGTTACGTATGAAATCTCAACATGATGAGGGTCTTCGTTGAAAATATTTAAGGTTAGAACGTCTGAAAAAACAGGAGTTGGCCTGTTGACGGGACGGTATCACCCTACAGCAATACATGGAGAACAAGAAAATCCAGAGGGTTTGGGGATTCTACTTTTCCCAACCTTTTAAGATTTAAGCGAGGAATTGCTGGGGGAACAGGAAAGCTATCTTGAGGGTGCATCTCATACAATCATGCAGGTATTGATCAAGCATGCTGAAAGTAAGTGTGCTAAATTACAATCTGAAATTGAAACCTTAGAGACTGAGATTGCGTCCTTAGAATGTAAGGAACTGGTAGGCAATACCTATGACATTTTAAGCAAAGCAATTGACAACCTTTAGCAATACCTTAAAGTTAAAAAGATGAGAAAGATTAAAAGAGATTATCAAGACTACTTGGAGGAACGCATTTACACCTTTACGAAAAAATATGATTACATCAACATGAATGATGATAGAGAGTCAGAGAAGAAAGTGAGGATTTGAAATCCGCGAATAACTGCTCTATTGCGTCACTCAGTAGTGACGCTTCTAGTCATATAACAACTGACAATCCTTTGGGTGAAGGTACCTCCTCCTTTCAGAAAGATCTAGAAAGATTGAGGAGGGGCAACAAACAATACAGAAAGGATACACAACAACCAGAAGGGTTGGAAGGAGGTGGCAAGGCAAAAGAAAAGGAAAAAGACAAAATGTTGCAGAAAGTGGGAGTGCAGACAAGATGTAAAAATACATAAATATAGGGACATCCCGGTGTAACATGCTTGAATTTGTGGATGACAATGAATCTGATTCTGCAGGTGATGAAAATGCATGTGGTAAAAGTTGTGAGGGGTTGGAGGTTATCAGTGTTTTAAGTAGGGATTTAGACACTGATGCAATTGAAGTGTTATGCAAAGGATTGAATTTCTCGCCCCATTGTGAAAGGGGACATGACAAATGTGTACATCGACTTGTTCAAATTTACAAGGGTGTTAAAATTAAAGAAATTTTTCATCAACAATTTGAAAAGGCTGTGATTCATGCTGTTAAACAACCTTCTATGGAATACACTATTGCTAATATACAAAACATACAGTGTCTTTTATCTTTTGAAAACAGCGAGACTAGAGATATGGAATTGTTATTGTATGATTTAAACATTGTAGAGAATCTGGATGCAGCTAATGGACTTAGGCTAAAATCTAAATTCATTCCCCATCTCCCTGTCATCAAAACATTACTGAATTTAATTAAAGAGTCACTCAAGAGTTACATCTATTAGAAATTTCATCTTGGTTTTGCTAGCAGCTCAAACACAACATTTCAACCAAGGAAAGATAGGCATTGATCAGATTGCGTAAAGATGATACCATAGCGATTCGTGAAGCAGACAAGGGGGCAGTGTGGTCATTATAGACAAGGTGTCAGTATGGGTGTGATCTAGCGCCAATTAAGTGACCACCAGGTTATGAACGTATTTTGAGCAACCCTATAAAAGACCTTACTGTGTTTATTATTTTAAAGTTGGAAGAAGGGAAGGACGTGTGCCTATTAATTGATGGTGAATATCAATATCTACGGGTGAGCAAGGCGAGATCACCATGCATATATGTATTGCCCAAGTTCCACTCGGGAGAGTTTCCCTCCTGGCAGGCCCACCATTTCGGGGATGGGATCACCCACTGAGAAGCTGTCCAAATTTGGGGACATTACACTTCAACACTTTGTTATCAATTTACCGTCATACATAAAAGATGGCACGGGCATATTAACCAAATTTAACAACTTTACTTGGCCTGATGAATTCCAATTTGTAACATTTGATGTAACAAACGTATATACATGCATTCGTAAGAACATTGGATTGTTGGCAGTAAAATCCTTTTTGGACGAAGACCGGGCAGACCATTTTGAACGTAAACGTATGATATTGGAAATTACTGATCTTATATTGTCAAGGAATTGCTTTATCCATGATGGATGCTGGTATCACCAGCTCCAGGGAACAGCAATGGGTTCCCCATTTGCTCCCTCCTAGGCCGTACTCTTCATTGGCTGGTATGAGAGGGAGCATTCCTGGGACAGAGCTGCCTCCCCCTGAACGTATCATATTGTCTTCTGGGGGGACAATATGATATGATGACTGGCTCGTCTGAGGCTCTTAGGAATACTTTCTATATTTAAATGATAATCTTTACACTGTAAAAATGACCATAAATTCCCACAGTGAGAACATTTATTTCTTGGATTTACACTTTTATGTGAAGGAAGGTACGATTCAGAGCACGCTGTTCCGCAATAAGACAGCATGTAATAGTATTCTTCATGCTTCTAGTGCGCATGCAACTTCTGTTATCAAGAACATCCCATATGGGGAAATGATCCATCTTAGATGCAACTGTAGTGAAGATTTAACTTTCAAGGCAAATACTACTCAGGCCAAAAAACTAGTCTTAAATATAGGCTATGGGGCCAAGGATTTGGCCCAGGCAGACAAGAAAGCTCTGAAAGTGACTGGGGATGCTACTCTTGAAACACGGTTTAGCATGATACAAAGTAGGAAAAGATGGGAATCCAACAAACCTATGTTTATTACCATATGCTCACTCCACAGTGAACACAACTATGGAATTTTACGCAAGCATTGGCACCTTTTGACAAAAGTACCTGGGTTACGTAATGAGATGGGCCAGAACCCTAGAGTTGTGTATAGGAGAGGCCGTACTTTGAGGAATTTGTTATGTCCAAGCTATGTCACCTCTGCACACAACAGGAACACATGGTTACCAACTAAATAATGGGGTTTTTAATCCTGCAATGGTTGTAGTGTGTGCCACTTTGGTAAAAACAAACAAAAGGCATTCAGATTCAGTTCAAGGCAGAAACATCACATAAGACACGTCATCAATTGCAAAACACAATATGTTGTCTACATAATAGGATGTGGGTGTGGTATGATCTATATTGGTAGCATAGTTAGGTCCTTGAAGACTAGCATACAGGAAAATTGCCGAACATTGCGAAATGCTGACATGGGGTACCCTGTGACTAAACACTACAAACACTTCCACCCAAGTGATCCGAGTTTCTAGTTCTTTAGGATTGACCACATAAGAGAACAACCACAATGTGGGAATAGAGAGTTCACACTAAGACAGACTTAAGCTAAATGGATTTGTCGTCTCAGAGCCATCTAACTTGGGCACAACACGGACAATGAGATGCATTTTTTCGGAAGTAATGTGCCAATAGTCACCTGGGGAATGTGAATAGGAGGTTGCAAGTTTTTCACGTTTATGAATACAGTGGGGGCCCTATGCAAATTTGAACTCTTCTGCTCTTATATTCATGCAATATACGCTGATACGTGGTTTGAGACACATGATTTGAGAACTAATGACATACATGTCTTCCCTCATAAAGCATTCATGTGTTACAAAGCGTACCTGAATGTGCACACACTGTGATTATGCTAAAGGAATTGGAATAGGGTGTATACCAGTATGATTAATGCATAACAAAGGGAGCATGAGTGATTCGCACGAATAGGAGTACCATCAACTTTCGGGTTATTATTGATCTTTGACCCCAGTGGATCTGTGGCACTCCATTGTTTGAAGATTAATATATTAGTATTTATTTATATTAAGCGAACTATATGTGGCGTTTAAGCGGGTGTGTTAGAAATCTTGGGGTGTGGCCATGACGGTGGTTCACAAGGGCATCTGTGGGCGAGACATGAGGTTTGGCCTATCATAACATGGATGCCGTCCAAGACTGGCTGTTCTCGGGATGTGCCAGTGATTGGTGGCTTGCCTTGTCCTGGGACAGTGAAACCATGTGATATTGCGAGGGGAACAAATGATGTGTGGAGAATTTTTTTAATAGAACCATGAAAGAGACCGATATCGATACTTGTGATTGGGACCCGATATTTGCCCGCATTATATCATGGCCCCCACAAATAACTGTTTGCTAACAGTACACTTCTCTGCGTAACATGAAGGAGAACAACGTATGGATACAATGTGATTATATTTTGGGCAGTGACATATGATATTATGGTCCTTGGAGGTAAGGTTTCCTACATGCTCTAATAGTCCATTGTGGCTTTGAACATTGAGTAATACGGGAATCACTGCAGATAGATACAAGTACACCATTCGCATGTTTCACTACAAAATGGCTGCAACGTTATACACACATTGCCATCCATTGGACCTTAGAGCTGCGTTATAGGTGTGTGTCGGCGAAAGCTGACATGAAAAGTGGACACTTCAACCAATGGACCCTTGGTATATATACAGGGAATTCCCAATAGGTCAGGTTTGAAGGATTGGATGTGGTGTTCTCTGCTTGGCAATACTGATACAGGTGAGACAGCGTTACAGCTCTCTCGGTTTTACTTGCGCATGAACAGATTTTGTTTGAGACTAGAATCTTGTTTGTACGTAAGTGGTTATATCTGTTGGGGTGGCGTTATGTTGTTTCTTGATGTCGTTTTACATAGGGGTGAATAAATCTTGCTCGGTATAGATTCCTCTTTGTATTCAAGTTGGTAGTGATGTTGGGAGTCATAGTACTTTTAATTTGGGGTGCTCATATGATTGGAGTGACAATTTGGAGGCGGGAAGAACCTGATACAGAAAGTAAAGAATCGGTATCCTGTTCTTTTTCGTATCGCTTTTACGTATGGGATATTACAACATGTTTCACTTACTTTCTCTTGTATTTAAGCAATTGGTGTTTAGGAATTGATGTTACTGAACGATGGAGATACCTTCCGTATTTTGACATTTATGCATTTTTGTGACCATGGAGACAGGAGAATTATGACCGGCCAACTTTTTAAGAGTGATTGGAGAACAATGGTGGTTCGATTCATGTCGTTAAAAGGCGTGTTTCCAACTACGCCTATGCCCAAATCGCCTTTTTACCACCCATGTCTGATTCCTGTTTTCACTACCTGGTGTTGATTACGGTTGCCAGTGGGTGCTACATGATAATAATATTTACCTCAGCACCGATATTCCGCTATGGTGCCTTCAGAGACTCATTAGATTAGACAAATGCTCTTGACTGAAAGCAGGGGTAAGGACAATTGCCATCCTTTGTGTGAAGTGCGCACTCTGCACCTTCGCCAATATGAGAGACCAGTACGACATCGCTGTAGGCCTGTTCATGACATACAACACACTGAAGCATCTGCCTTGCTAACATGGGGAGAGGAGTTGACTGAACCACCCAAATCCAATTTACTCAGCTAATGCTAACGCATGTTTCTGGCAAAAGAGTGATAGCACAGCATTAGCTACTTACTACGCAGACCTCACTAAATAGAAAGGAATATAAGTGAAATTGAGAAGGGGACTGTCCGATCGTGGACAAGCAAAGAGTGTGAAATACAGAAAAGGAGTCCAGAGAAATCGAGATTTAGATTCACCTAATTCAACTATTTGTATCATACATACTTTCCCCCAAAGAAAATAGATCATATGTACAACAGGGTACCAGTCTACCCCAGGTACCGAGGAGCAGAGGACTTCATATCGTGTGGGGAGTGCACTGGATCCTGGATAACAGTGGCGACTGGTTTCATAAATAACTAAAAGACAATTGGGATGTAATCTGGGCAGATGCTTGCTGGGACAAATACCCAGACCCAAAAGTAAATTCATTTACCCAGCCTTCATAATGACAACACAGCGGAATAGCCAAGACCTCGAGGCATCACCCACCAGGCTATGGCATAAAGCCTTGAAAAGATGGGCCACTGTCACAAGTTGCACTACAGAGGTTAAGACGAGGAAGACTGGAATAGAACAAGGGTGACACTGTAGTGTTAGCACTGTCTGCAAAGACTGACAATTGGCCCCTGATGAACTGGAATGCTTGAAACACGACTGAAGCCTTGCTTGAGAAACCAAAATGAAAGACTCATCCACTACATACTTCACTTTACCCAAAACACTAGAATGCTGGTAATGGAATGGCTAGATATGGACCAATTAATGGGCTGTGCCACTCATACATACACCTAGGTATTCATCAGGCATTAGTTACACAGGGGTAGGACTGACACGGGTGATGGGACCAGAAGGCGTATTTTGCCGCAAAAGGGCTTGCAGTTTGTTTTGCCATCAGAGCCAATACTGATATCTAAGACTCCTGCTACGTTTTTACCATTATATGGTGGCAGACTGCTTTTGTGTATGGTAAAACACAGAAAAGGTCTAGCTTGGGCCATTTGCAGGCCCTGATCAGATTTTAGTCAAGGGCTTTTATAACAAGGTGAGTAGTGAGGTAATAAATTTTACTCTTATTGGCACACCGAAGAGGCCCCCTTTTTGGGTCTATAGAACCTCAAAGACTTTAATGATTTTCTGAGATTGTCCCTTTGTGGTACTTTTTAAAGTGTCTTAGGCAAGGTGGTTGAGTTCCTAGCATTGCTTTTGCTAGTTGCAGACATTAAGGTTTGACAAAAATCCTCCAGCCCGGCACATCCCTATCAGAGCCACTGTTGCTTTTAGATTCTTATGTCCGCTTGGGTTAGGCCAGCTTCTTTGCCATGTTTCTGCAGGTAAAATCTCCCTGCAGGTCAGTCAGGATGTCTTCTCATTTAGCAACCATGAGGCTGGTTCTACAGCTTCATATTGTTTTATGAAATAATACAGGATGTTTCACCTCCCCACGCTTTTGACAAAACGTCTCAGTGGATTGGGACAATAGCAAATAAGTTGTTTTACTTTGGGAGCCTGGCTGTTCATCCATAAAGTGCTTCATATTTTTTGGCACGTTGTTCCCATACTGTTTGGGTGTTGGCCATGATGGTGGTTCGCCCTTTCCAGGACCACTCGGGAGGACTTTTTGCTGAAGTAGTATGTGATGGCTTTGGAGCATCTTACCAACTTTTTAGGTTCTATCTTTACACTGTGGACACATTGACCACGTATGTGGGCTCTTCTGTGGCTCTTCATAGGAATGCTTGGTTTCCCCCTTGAAACAGGAAATGTTTAAGCAAATGTGTTGGATACAACCTTGAATAGATCCCACCTCTTTGGCAAGCAAACTCTCTTGGCTTTAGATGGCACTACACGGAGACATATCAATGCAGGATCTGGGATATTTGACTTTTCGTGGGTGGCATGGTAGAATCATAAATTCTACAGCCGTACAAACCTCACCAGCACTTCTGACCTGACCAGCAACTATCTCGAACGCCTTTTGGCTAAGTGAGTTGTGGTGCTTTCGAGGGGCAACCAGACCAGTAGCCTTATTCTTTATCTCCCATGGCTTCCACAGCCTCTATGTGAATCTTATATGGTTGAGGAGAAGAAAGGTCAATTTTTCTCACACATAGTCTGTATGGACAATTTGAGCCTTTTGCCCATGCATGGGGATCTGTTGCTGCTTACAGGAGCCCATCTGCTGCAATGCTCTTATTCATGTCCATCTACTGGTGCTTTAAAATTGCCTGGCAGGTTGCTGTTGCTACAAGGGGCTACTTTGGATTGGAGCCTTTTTCCCCTGTAGTCCGTCTCATGCAGGTCCTGGCACAGGGGTTTTCCCTGTGTTTTCAGTTGTTTGGTTGTGCTGCTGGATATTTACTTGATACTTCAACTCTCCTGGCAGATATTGAACATTTTTGTTCTGTTTCAAGTTTCCGGGTCGTTCCATCTGGTTTAGTGTCGGCACTTCATGTCCTCTGGCAGCTGTTGATGGTGCGTCATGGCTCATGGATACCTTGTGTCCTTAGCTTGAATTCTATCAGTGCATTGATTGGACCATGTTCTTTCCTCAGACATTGTGTTTTCTGAGTTAGTACCTTCGTTATAGTCTTACTTTCAGCTTATGCTACATACCTCTTGTCTTGAGTGGATTTGGGTGGGTGCACTATTTTATTATTATACTTGAGAACTGGCACTATAGGGCACCTTTTGGGGGGAAAGTATTTATGACCAGGTTGGGGTATGCCACAGTTCCAAGGTTTGTTTTTGGAAGTTATGGAATGGGACCATGTAAATAGATGCTGTGGATGCTTTTACCCAGCCTGTGCTGGGAACGCAAGTATGAACAATCTCCTTACTCTTGCTGTGTTGTATAAATGTGTCTGAAGTGGGTATTTTCCAGTCTTCAGTGGGCTTCCTTTTAGTGCTTGCCTTTTTTGGTTGTGCTCGTTCCGATCCCGTTGATACCTTTGGGTGACTTTTCCCTCTGAGCAAGTCTTTGATTCTGTCTACCTATGCTTTTGTTGCAGCGTGTGGGATTGTGATGGGTGACTCATTGTTTATCCACTCATCTGTCTGTTCTTCATCTTCAACTTACGTCGTCTAGGATTACCTATTTTTTTAGATGGTTAGCTCCTTCACACGTACATTAATGCTTGATGTTCTTGAGTCTGACTCTTGGTTAAGATGATGTGCGAAGTTGTCATATGCCCTTACTTATGGTGCTACCCATCTGTCGATATTGTGTGTGGTATATTAGCTGCCCCTTAAGGTTATCGAGGGGAAGGTATTTTTTCACAGGGAAATGGTTAACTCCAGGTCGCTGGTGTCAGCATGCTTGCTAGTAAGTCTTTTCACCTGCAAGTTCTTGTGTTTTATCTTTAGGTACAGAGCCTCTGTGGAGCTGATTAGTTCAAGTTTCGAATATGTTTGCGATTCAAGCTGTGCTCAGTTGTCTTATGGCTGTTCTGTCTTGTATGTGTATAGTGAGGGCTACGTGTTTGGTCAGTGTTCGACCTTACTGCATTCTGTCTGTTGTATTAGTTGTGCGGTGTAGGCATCGTTCTATTTTTGTCTCTGTTGGAAATGTGATGTTTGAGGCATGTGGGCTGCTGAATTCATATCTATAGCATAGATCGCCGCCTAGTGTTGGGTCCGGATGATTGCACATTGTTGTCCTGGAAGAGTCTTCAAAGTATCACGAGATAGGTGGCTCCTCCCCTGGACTACAGTGCGCATGGGCATCGACTCCATCCCCAGATTGTTTTTTTCCGCCATTGGGTTCGGATGCATATTTGATCACTCAAGATCGGAATCGATATAAACTTTCCTTAAGGCCCGAAGGCCTTTTCATATAGCGTCGGTATTGTCTTGCGTTCGGTGCCCAGCTTGGTTCCGGCTCAGTTCCCGAGTCGGACATCCAGAGGAGTCGCGTGGCTCTTCGGTGCTCGAGGACCAGTCGACGCAACCAGACTTATTCGATAACACATCATGGAACGGAGCCCGTTCAAAAGGTGCCCCGTGTGCAACCCGAAGTATCCCCACATCGTTGTCCACCCGGTGTGCAACAAGTGCCTGTCGCCGGATCACGATGAAGCCAACTGTATGGCTTGTTCCCGTTTTCGCTCCAAGAAGACGATTCGACTTCGGCGCGTGCCCTGACCCGGTGAACATTTTCGAGGGGGAAGAAGCAGACGAGCAGGAAGATCGAGAGCCGATTTCAACGCCAGCGGAGGAGATCGACTCCAACTACGACGCAGACGTCGAAATGCTCAACACAGAAGAAGTCGTCGACGAGGTAGGAGACGACAATGAGGCCTATGGGGCCACGGAAGATAGCTCAGGTGAAGAGCTATGCCCCGTTAAAACAATCACTAAGGCTCAGGTCGAGGGATCGCCACATGGCCTTACCCAAGATCTTGCACCTGGATCCACGGTCTCGCCTCCGGGCCAGCTACGGACACGTCTACGGAGCCGCCATTGGTCAAATCGAAAGCGAAAGCTTCGGTCTCGACAAAACCGAAAGTGATTGAGACGCCGTCGAAACAGAAGACGCCTGTCACTCTGGTCGCCTCCTCGTCTTCAGACATGTCGGGCAGCCGAAGCCGAAGAAGGTTGTCTATCCGGTGAAGTCGCTCAAGGGCGTCGAGCTGAAGTCGCTCAAGGGCGTCGAGCTGAAGTCGCTCAAGGGCGTCGAGCCGAAGTCGCTCAAGGGCGTGGAGCCAAAGACTGGGGCACCAAAACCAATTGTCAAGGCCGCCGACCCGAAAACATCCGCGAAGAAGGCCGTCGACACAGACAGAGGACACGGAGCTCCAAAAGCTGTCGATCCTGCACATCGGCCAGAAAAGGCAAAAAGTACTGTTACACTCGAGTCAGCACATGCTGGTGGACCGAGAACACCTGTCGGGTCGACTAAACCGTCCGCATCCTTCACGAAGCAGGTGTCGGACTCGTTGCAACGCATCAGAAACAAGGCTTCCGCGGTCGATCCGAAGGATACTTCCACCCCGAAGCCCGCTGCTAAAACGCCAAAGTCGACGGCGCGATCCAGTTCACGCTGCCGCCGAAAGTGGCGCCGAAGGCGTTCGCGCCCAGAACGGTCGAAGACGCGCCCATGAAGGTGTCCACGGGGCCGAATCCTCCTCATGCCGTTGTAAGCACAAAACATCGACAACCCCTACTGGAGGAGCAGTCGGAACAATTTATCGACGCCGACACCGGTAAACTTTCCTTCTACAAGCGGAAGATCACGCCGGCACAGCCTATGGAGTCCTACACAATTCCTTTGAAGAGGAAAAAGGCTTCTACGGATTCCCCAGTTCTGGTTGAACCAATTAATCCACGGCCTCAGGACATTGCTCCAACCTCACCCACTTACTCAGATGTGGAGGCTGGGGAAGGGGACGATGAGGAGTACAACTTCCCTGCCGACACTGATCCTGAGGATCACCATGACTCATGGGCAGATGCTGGGGACCAGGTGGATCCGCAAACTGCCCCGGACACTCAAGTATATACTGTCTAAACCTCTCCTACTGAGGATTCTGCGGCATTTAATGCTCTAATTGAGAGGGCAGCTAAAAATCACGACGTCCAGCTGCATGCTGACCCTATTGAAGTGGACTTTCTGTTCGATACCTTTTCCACCTCTGAAAAGACTGTCAAGACTCTGCCAATGCTAAAGGGTGTTTTAAAACATGCTGCAGACATTTTTAAAGAACCCACACGTGCCAGGGTTATAAACCCCAGAATTGAAAAGAAGTATAAGCCGGCACCTGGCGACCCTACCTACATCAAGGGCCAGTTACCGTTGGACTCTCTAGTTGTTTCGAATGCCCGGAAGAGGGCAAATTCAGACTACTGGTGATGCTCCTCCCCCTGACAAGGAATCTAAGGTGCTAGAGGCATCAAGGAAGAGGGTGGCGGCTCAAGCGGCCATTATCTGGCGTATTTCTAACACGCAGGCGCTCTTGGCCAGATATGACAGGGCACACTATGATACACTTGAAACCCTGTTACAACACTTGCCAGATGAGTATAAAGAGGCGGCAGAAATGCTCATTCAGGAAGGGACGCTCATCTCGAATGCTTCTATTAAATGTGCACTGGACGCAGCGGACACCGCGGCCAGGGCCATTAACACAAGTGTGATGTTGCGGCCTCAGGCCTGGCTCAGAATCTCCGGGTTCAAACCGGAGATACAAACCACCATCCTCAATCAGCCTGTAAACCCTGATCACTTATTTGGACCTGAGGTGGATACCACCCTGGAAAAAACAAAGAAAGACACCGAGACTGCAAAGTCCACGGGGGCTCTCCAGTCCCAGCAGTTCAGGGGTAGTACTTTTCGTCGCTCAAGCAATAGAGGTGTTTCCAGAGGCCAGATGTCCCAGCAAACACAGTACACTAAAGGTGGGGCGCAGACCTCTTACAACAAGCAGAGTAGAGGCGGCTATCGAGGCAACAGCACCAAGGGCAGAGGTCGTGGAAACAACAACTCCCGATCCTCCGCCACCAACAAACAGTGACGCCTTGTCACTGCCCCCGACCATACAACACCTGTCGGGGGGAGACTCCAGCAGTTCCTGCCAGTCTGGAAATCCATCACCACAGACAGGTGGGTCAGAAAACTTATCCAGTACGGTTATTGTCTGGAGTTAACGTCCACTCCACCCAACATCCCACCAAGGCACCGTCCTATGTCAGCAGAGCATTTGCCCTTATTGCAGCAAGAGGTGCTCGTCATGCTGCAAAAAGGGGCAATCGAGCTTGTGCCGGTGGAAGAAAGAGGCACAGGAGTGTACTCCCTGTACTTCTTAATCCCGAAAAAGGACGGGTACCTCAGACCCATACTGGACCTCAGGCCCCTAAACCAGTTCATTCTCTCAGAACACTTTCACATGCTCACGCTGCAGCAGGTTCTTCCGTTGCTCAATCAAGGGGATTTTCTCGCAACGTTAGATCTCAAAGACGCATATTTTCACATTCCACTACATCCATCACACAGAAAATACCTCCGATTCACCATTCAGAATCAGCATTATCAATTCAAGGTCCTCCCTTTCGGAGTGACCACAGCGCCCAGGGTGTTCACAAAATGCCTGGCGACGGTGGCTGCGCACCTCAGGAGACAAAACGTTCACGTGTACCCTTATCTGGACGACTGGCTGGTCCAAGCAAAGTCATCCCAGCAGTGCGCTGCCAACATGTCCCACACCATTCACCTACTTCACGATCTGGGATTCTCACTGAATTATCCGAAGTCGCACCTTCAGCCAGCCCATATGCGGCAGTATCTGGGCGCGACAATAGATACTCTGGCAGCCACAGCTCTGCCAAATTCTGTGAGGATCAACAGCATTCAGTCGCTGATCCAGAAATTCAGACCGCAACACTCGCTTCCAGCACGAGTGTTCATGCAGTTGATAGGCATGATGGCCTCCTGCATCTTCATAGTCCCGCACGCGAGACTACATAAGCGTCCGCTTCAAGAGTGCTTGGCACGTTAGTGGAATCAGGCTCAAGGACAGTTGAACGACCTAGTGTTGGTGACCGGTCGGGCATACAACTCTCTGCATTGGTGGAATCCACACAACCTTTGCAAGGGCCGACCGTTCCAGGAGCCTGTTCCACAGATCATCCTAACGACGGACGCTTCTCTCCAGGGTTGGGGAGCTCATGTACTCCACAACACAGTGCAGGGACTATGGACAACACAGCAAAAGAAGATGCACATCAACCACCTAGAGCTGATGGCAATCTTCATGGCAATGAAGGCATTCAAGGTACATCTGTGCAACAAAGTCGTGTTGATCCGGACGGACAACATGACAGCCATGTACTATATTCAAAAGCAGGGAGGTACACACTCTCCACAGTTGTCTCATCTGGCTCAGAGCATGTGGAAGTGGGCCATTCAGAGGAACATCTTCCTCATGGCGGAACACCTCCCGGGCAAGGACAATCAGATGGCGGATCAGCTCAGCAGGTACAGCCACCAAATGTACGAGTGGGAGATACATCCATCAGTACTCCACCCGTACTTCCAGCAGTGGGGTCATCCAGAGATAGACCTGTTCGCCACAAGGGAAAAAGCAAAATGCCAAAGCTTTGCTGCCAGGTTTCCGCACCCACAGTCGCAGGGCAATGCGATATGGATGAACTGGTCAGGCAAATTTGCGTACGCTTTTCCCCCAGCACCTCTATACCGCTGGTGGCGCGAAAGCTAAAGCAACACTCGATGCCGCTCATCCTGGTTGCTCCAACGTGGGCACGCCAACCATGGTACACCACGTTTCTAGAACTCTCCGTGGTACCGCATCAAAGGCTGCACCTCACACCCAGACTTTTGACGCAGAGCCATGGCGACATTCAGCACCCAGATCCGCAACAGCTCAACCTGGCGATCTGGCTCCTGAGGTCTTAAAATTTGGCTACCTTAACTTGCCTCCCGACTGCATGGCTATCATACGGGAGGCAAGAAAGCCCACCACCAGAGCATGCTATGCAGCGAAATGGAAGCGGTTTGTCATTTACTGTGCAGAACACAACATCAACCCGCTAGATGCATCTACTCACGACATCATTTGTTATTTGTTACATTTTTACAAATGTAATCTAGCATATGCTTCCATTCGGATACACTTATCCGCCATAGCGGCTTATCTCCAAAACAGGCAGCATCTCTCAGTTTTCAGAGTGCCTGCCATTAAAGCCTTTCTACAAGGACTGAAACGAGTCATTCCTCCCAGAACCCCGCCAGCTCCTGTATGGAACCTTAATGTGGTCCTCACCAGACTGATGGGTCCACCTTTTGAGCCTCTACATTCATGCGAGATTCAGTTCTTAACATGGAAAGTGGCTTTCCTGATAGCCATTACGTCACTGCGACGTGTTAGTGAGCTCCAGGCGCTCACCGTACAAGAGCCATTCATACAGATTCACTCAAACAGGGTGGTGCTGCGCACTAACCCTAAATTTCTTCCTAAGGTGGTTTCACAGTTCCATGTCAATTAGACTATTGAACTGCCTGTGTTCTTTCAAAATCCAGAGACAGTGGCTGAAAGAATGCTCCACACTCTTGACCTCAAACGAGCTTTGATGTACTACATTGATAGGACCAAAGATTTTAGGAAGACAAAACAACTCTTTGTTGCCTTTTCTGCCCAACACAAAGGCAACCCCATTTCCAAAGCAGGTATAGCCAGCCGGATCGTTAAGTGTATTCAAATTTGCTATCAAAAGGCTAAGCGCACTTTAACGGTCCCCCCCCAGAGCCCACTCCACACCCGCAAGTTGGGGGCCTCCATGGCTTTCCTTGGTAATATCCCTTTGGAAGACATTTGTAGAGCAGCCACATGGTCTACCCCACACACATTTACTAAACACTACTGTGTAGATGTGCACTGCAAGCAGCTGTAGGGCAGGCTGTTCTAAAAACACTTTTTCAAACGATTGCAGCTGGCACAGGCGGCCGTCGCTAATGGAGGGACTGCTGTATATTCTATGCTATAGATATGAATTCAACAGCCCACATGCCTCGAACTGAATATGCTACTTACCAGTATGCATCTGTTCTTGGCATGTAGGGCTGCTGACATTCATATCGCCCGCCCTCCTCCCCGGCGCCTGTAGCGGCTACAGAATTTACACTTACTCTTAGCATGGCCATCGCTCACACTGGTTTTTTTTAAAAAACCTTTATTACAATAAGAACGATACATCCATTGGCCTACAACCACAGGGGCCGGCCGGTAGCATTAAAGACCAACGATATTATTCAACACAGCTAGTTAGCCGACAATCCAAGGGTCCAGCAGCGGTTGCGTCACATAATAGGAAGATCCCGTGATTATAGGAGGATAAATTAAAGGTTCCATATTTTATATTTTATGAAATAATAAAGAACATAAACAAAAACAACGAGGCATCAAACAGTACTGTAAATGTCCGTCCCCTGACAGCCGGGGGGGCTAATCCCTGTAAATGGACAGCATTAATAAAGGATCTATGGATCCAGGAGGAGGGGGGCGCCGAGAGTGGTCAAGCAATCATAGATAGCAAAGTATAAAAGTCCGGGAACACCGAGTCATGGGGACAAGGGCAGATCGGGAACCTCTACAAAGGGGGGGGGTGCAAATCTCTCCACGATACAAGTTCCATTGGTGCCATATCCTCCCCCACTTCTTGGGCCGGCCCCGAGCTAGATACACTGTTTTTTCCCTAAACATGCACCAATCCATGTTTTCTGTCCAGGCTGAGATCTTAGGTGCCCTCTGGGATCCCCATAGTTGAGCTATGTCCCTTTTCGCTATCATATTCCCAAGGGTGGCCCATTGAGTCTGGGCAGTGCTGTAGTCAGTAGGCTCCCAGACATTCAACAAACAACGTCTAGCCTCCGGCAACAGCGAAACTCCCGTCACTTCTTCCATCACCGCATGCACTCGATTCCAGAACACCACAACAGCAGGACACTCCCATATAATGTAGAAAAGTAGCAAGCATACCACATCCACACCTACACAACCCATCCTCTGAATAACCCATCCGCATCAGGCGTAGACATGTGATATAGACACGGTGTAAAATCTTCAATTGCACCAGCCGGAGTCTTTAGGGGAGGATATCGCTGCCTGCCAATCTTCATCATCCAATTCCAAGCCATCACAAGTCCAAGCCTCACGAAGCTGTACAAGGAGGTCCGATCGATCATTAATAAGTTTCTTATAAAGAAGAGAAATGGTGCTATCTGGGACATGCCCGTCAAGCACCCTATCCTCAAGAGGAGAAGACTCAGGAATGACCGTGCCAACCGAAAATACCGACCCAAGCGCATGACGAACCTGGAGGTAGCGAAAATATTCTCTATCATTAAACGCGTATTCCCGTTTGAGTTCCTCAAAAGTTTTAATCCGGTCCTTAACCCAGAGATCACCAACTCTGCTTATACCTATGAGGTCCCACTTTTCGAAACCCTTCGTTGACCAAAGGTTGCCCAATCTCTCAGTCGCGTAAAGCGGGGCAGCCCTAGTCAATCGATCAGACCATCCCGTCGCAGCAGTCGCGTTTTCCCACACTCGCACTGCGACCCCAGTGGGTCCAGTAAGAGCCGTTCGAGCCGAGCTGGAGTAGAGCGCCCTGTTATAGTCACCACCTGGCAACAGCCATTTGTCCATCTCGAATGCGGGATTCGGGATGGGGCCATACATCGCGTGATTGATGGCACTAATCTGGGACGCCCAGTAATAACGCTTAATGTCGGGCAACGCAACGCCCCCGTCATACCATGGCAAAGTTAACTTCGCGAAAGCAATGCGAGATCGCCCGCCCCACACGAGCTTCCTCTGGAGGCTCTCAATCTAGCAAAAGTAACTAGCGGGCACAAGATCGAGTGTGTTTTGAATAGCATACAAGAAACGGGGAAGAGACATCATCTTAAAAAGGGCAGGCCACACCACGCGTGTACATCAGACCTCAGCCGCCGGAGCGGGGGAAGTAAGTTGTTTTCATACCGTACGGTAGAGTCCAGCGAGATGTAGATCCCCAGATACCTGAAACCAGCATGCGAAATCGGTATCGGACAGACATGTGGCAAGGGGGGCAGCTCCCCAGTCAGTGAATAGATGGAGGACTTAGCCCAGTTGATCACGAGTCCAGAGTTTCTACCGAAGGAATTCAACACATCAAAAAGGACCCCTAACGATTTACGGGGGGGAGTGAGATATAACAGAATATCGTCCGCGTATAACGATATGCGATCTTCAAATTCCGGGGACCAGCGTATACCCTTAAGCGACGGTTCCCATCTGAGCCATGCAGCAAGGGGCTCCAGGGCGAGCGCGAAAAGCAATGGCGATAAAGGACAGCTCTGCCGCGTGCCCCTCCCAAGCACAAATGAGTCGGACACCCTACCATTAACTACTACCTGCGCCAGCGGTTGCTCATAGAGGAGCTTAACCCATCCAATAAAACCGGGGCCAAACCCAAATTTAGCAAGGGCAGCCCACAGATATGGCCATTCCACCGTATCAAACGCCATCGAGGCATCCAAGGAAACCAAGATGGCCGGCTCACGTAACGACCCCGCCCTCGCCAATACGCCGTGAAGACGGCGCAGGTTTAACGCGGTGTTACGATGGGGAATAAACCCGGATTGATCCGGGTGTACCAGGTCGCTAATGACCTTTATCAGTCGATTCGCCAAAAGTTTCGCCAAGATCTTAGGTTCAACATTTAAGAGTGATATCGGTCTATACGAGGCACATTGGTCACGGGGCTTCCCATCCTTATGAATAACAACAATGGACGCAAGCCTCTGATCTCGGGGGAGGGAGCCAACCTCTCGCGACTCATTGAACATTCGACGAAGGTGCGGCGCCATTTTATCGGGACACAACTTGTACAGTTCGATCGGGATACCATTCGGTCCCGTCGCTTTCCCGGAGCGAATGGAGCGGATAGCGAGCGCTATTTCATCGGCGGAAAAATCCGCCTCCATGAGCTCCTTGTCGGAGTCAGACAGGCTAGGCAACGCAATGTCTCTTAGCAATAAATGCGAGTCCTCCTCCGGTCGGTCGGAGACCGGCGCGTAAACCCTCCGGAAATGGTGGGCAAAGGCGTCTACTATCTCAACAGGGTCCACAACCCGCTCCCCATCCATTCTTTCAACAACAGGCACCACCCGATTCAGCCTATCCCTCTTATCCAGCCAGGCAATCAATTTCCCGGCTTTGTCACCAACGTCCTACAAACGCCCCTGTTGTTCACGACTCATTGCCTTGGCCGCATCCGTCACCAGAGCCCTATAATCAGCCTGTTTAAGGGCTAGAGCATGCAGCCCTTCCTGAGTGACCCCAGACTGCAACTCATCTTCCAGCACCGTGATTTCACTCTCCAAACGAACCACCTCCGCATTCTTATCTTTCTTCGCACTGGCAATCAGGGACAAGGCCTGACCCCGGACCACCGTCTTGTAGGCCTCCCACAGGGAGATAGCGGAGGACACCGACCCTTCATTCTCAACAAAGTAGTGCTCCATGCATTTCACTATTCCAGCCCTAATCTTTGGACTACGGAGATGCCAGGGGGTGATCGGAGCCACACGGCCTGCAGCACCCATCTGGACATCAATAGTAAGCCAAAGCGGAGAGTGGTCCGAAATCCCCCTGGCCAGGTGGCGAACCTCCCTCACAGAGGTCATCCGTGCCGCCGGAACAAGCATATAATCAAGCCTCGAGAGACTCCCATGCGCTCCAGAATGGAAGGTAAACTGTGCTTGTCCGGGGTGCAACTGCCTCCAACTATCCACCAGGCCCAGTGTGTCCAGGAAGGTACCCAACCAAGATTGCGACCTCGGGAGATCCCTGGGGGGGCTGCGGTCCTCCCTGCCGCTAACCACAGAGTTAAAATCGCCACCTACAACCAACATACCCTCCGGGAGATCCAGCACCATCCTCCCCAGATCAGAGAAGGTTGTGTATTGCAATCCCGGGGGGACATATGCAGAAATCATGGAAACAGTCTTCCCTTCCCATCTGCCCGTGATAGCCGCATAGCGGCCCCTGTCGTCTAACACCGTATTGTCTATTTCAAGGGGGAGGGAGGTCCTGACAAGAATACCAGCCCCCCCTCGACCCAGTAGTGAATCCGGAGTGCGCCACTAGGCGATAGCCCCGTCTATTCAATGCATGGAAGGTGTTTCCGATCAGATGCGTTTCCTGCAGCAACACTACATCTGGGGAAAGAGGTTTCAGATATTGTAGCACTATCCCCCGTTTTATCCTGTCCCCCAGACCATTGACATTCCAACTCAACACCCTCCACCCCTTACCCTCCATCCCGGAAAGGAAGATGCCACCCCCTCCAAAAGGAAACAGACATCAAAAACAAAGCACAAAGCAGTGTGTAGCCTCGAAATAAACCAGAAAGTAACAAAGACCCCCCCTCTGCCCCCAATGAGACCCCAAACACACACCCCCCACCCTGCACCCCTGCGTTAGACCTGAAATCCACCCCAACTTGCAGTGTGCCTGTCGCCCCATAAGAACTAATCTAAAAAAAGAGAGAAGAGACCCCATAGAGGAGGACGAGTCCCGATTCCCCGCCACCCCCGGGAATTATATTGCACTGAATAAACCGTTCACCACTACTGAAAGTTCAAGGAACACACTCGCCGATGAGTCCTCACTCCTCCTGTCCCTCCGTGCCACCTTCAGCACCCCTCGATTGTTCCGAACGGTCTCTATTCACTGGTAGAGTGTCAAGCCAATCGCTGGCGATCTCCGGCCGGTCAAAGAAAAGCGCACGTTCCTCGTATTCGATTCTCAATCGGGCCGGAAAAAGCATGGCATACCTCAGTCCCATGTCTCTGAGCCGCCGCTTCACACCCAGAAAACCCATGCGTTGTTTCTGCACTGCCTGCGTGAAGTCCGGGTAGAAGCTAATCGATGCGTTTTCAAACTTCGTGGGGCCGCTGATCCGCGAGGCCTGAAGGATGGCATCCCTATCTCGAAAGTTAAAGATGCGGGCAATAATAGGCCGCGGTGCCGCCCCAGTTTTAGGCTTCCCACCGGGGACACGATGAGCGCGTTCGACCGTGAAGAAATTACTCAGTCCTTTGGGTGCCAAATGATTCAGAACAAGATCCTCCACCAACAGATCCATAGAAAGTTCGGTGGGCTTCTCTGGAACCCCGACAATGCGCACATTATTGCGCCTGGCCCGGCTTTCAAAGTCCTCCAGCCGCCGGGCTTAGTTGTCATTGAATGTGCGGAGGTTACGTACTTCGGTCTGGAGATCGGCAACATCGGTCGTAAGGCTGGCCGTCTTAATGTCCAGGGACTTGACCCGCTCATTAGTCTTAGCCAAGTCAGTCCTAATTAAGTTGACGTCTATCGCCACAGTGTCGATTTTCGAAGCTAGCACATCATATTGCTGACTCATGGCCGTCTTCATGCTTGCAATGGCGCCCATTACGTCCCTCAACGTTGGGTCTTCCGCCGCCGGAGAGCCATTCCCGCTCTCAGTCAAAGCTTTACCCGTATCACCGGGGGATCCTTTCGGGCGGGTAAAGCGGTCCATAGTGTTAGATTGGGAGACACCTCCTCGCTGCGACGCCTTGAGAGCTCGCTTCTCGCTCTCCGGCTTGTTAGCCATATCGAGCTGCGAGCCCCGGCGGAGCCTTTGGGACCTGGTTAGAATGGCTCCCCACACAATTAACTTGTAAAGTCCAGGGACGAGGGTAGAAGCCAAACTTCTGGCCAATAGCAGAGTGCAAGCAGTATCACCAGCGGGATACAAGTCCCAGTAGACAAAGGCCAAGAACGAAACCGAAAGTACCACAGGGGCGGCGGCCTCGACCCACCAGCCGTTGTTGTTCAATTGCCACCTGGGTACCTCGGGGACTCAAAGCCCCGGTCGGTCGTACGTAGTAGGCCCCGGAGTTGCAAGGTGGAGTAAGTCCGGACCTCGGCGTCCAAATCGACTCCCGAAAAGAGATTTCGCATCAGTAGGGTGATCTCTATCAGAACCCGTCGTCTGTTTCAGGATTAGAGACAGGATAGATGCGGGAGGCAGCGAGGGTCTCGGGAGCCCTGTGCTCACGCGGCCATCTTAGATGCACGCGAAGCTCCTCCATCGCTCACACTGTTACACTCCATCTTCGCCACAATGGCTAAAAGTCGATGCCCATGCGCATTGTAGTCCAGGGGAGGAGCCACCTATCTCGTGATACTTCGAAGACTCTTCCAGGGCAACAATGTGCAATCATCCGGACCCAACACTAGGCGGCGATCTATGCTATAGATATGAATGTCAGCAGCCCTACATGCCAAGAACAGATGCATACTGGTAAGTAGCATATTCAAACCATGGGGTTATTCAACCTCTGTCTACATGGTTTTGAGTGTGTCGTTCTTTATTTTACTGATATTTTTATTGCTAGATTCTTGTTGGATATGTTGTTCCCTTTCAGGGATGTTTGGACTGACTCAGATTGTTTTCAGGCTGGTGTCGAGGAACACCCTCTTCTCGAGAGGCTACAGCAGGAGCTGGACCAATGCCAGGGGACGATCCTTATCCATCCACCTACTTGAAAGATCTCAGCCTCTGAAAAGACTTTACCCAAAAAAACAGAGGCTTGCCTGTGAGGAAGTCTCTCCATTTGACCATTCTGTGCCCATCTTGCCTCCCAAGCGGCCTAAGGAGAAGGTTCCTCCTCTGCCTCCTCCACCACCACTAAGAGTATTTCTGAAGGATCCTCTATCTACCTAAAAATTCCAGATTTCTCATTGACCTTCCTACTTCCCATTCTGAGGAGTGTTGTATGTTTAATATGGTTCCAGGTTACTTTTTGTGCACTGCGTGTCTATCACATTTGGCAATCTCGCCTCCTCTAATAGGGACGGTACCAATGTCGATTTGAGGCCACTGCACCACCCACAGGCGCATAGGAATTCTTTCATGTTTCTAAGATCCATCTGGGGAGATTCATGAGATTTAGAACCTGCAGGTTGTTAAAAAAAGATCATACCGAAGGTAAGTAACATATTCTTCACCAATATTCCTGCAATTGAAGAGGCAGAATTAAAGGAGGATGGGGAGAGGACAGGAGGTATATAACTGGCAAAAGGGGACACACCTCAGAAGGGGAAAAATGAGGAAAGGTGAAAGAATGTGAATCATTCAAGGGTATTGAAATGGAAAAGGGAAAGCAATGACAGAAAATGGGCTGCGCTTGGACAAGGGGTAGAAAACGAGAAAAAGGAGGAGGAAAACATAGAGAAATAAAACTCTTAATATCTCTTTCTGTGTCTCTTTTTAGGTAATTTACCAGTTTTATCTTTCCTGTCCCCTTTCCTTTTGTCGATTCCTTCTATCCCTTCAGTGCGTGGGTGTTGATAAAGTTGTAAGTAAGTAGAATGCGAGGGAGCTGTTGGGTCCCTGGCCATTTGAGCCGCTCCATTAAAGCCAAATACTATGCGTGGTCCATGGGTGTCTCCAGCAGTGCACTGACCGTGTGGTATGTTCTTTGACCGTTTAAAAAATGTTTTAAGCTTACCACATTCTGTCTGTTTATTGTCTTCAATCAATGGTTTGAAATCAGATAGTGTAGTTGAACAAAACACGGTCCTGTGCAGTTAACCATAGATGGAAGGCACAAAATATTTCTGTGATATTTTCCTCTTAGTAGCCCTGCCTCTGCACCAATGCCCATGCCAATGGTGCTCCACCCCCTATTATACCCAAGAACACTGTCCCTATGCTCTTGATTTTACACTTCCAATACTGCTTTTTTTAGGTCTCGACATGCGAGGGCTTCTTGGAATCAATACGGATTCCAAAGCTTTTGGAGACAGACTTGAAGCTCCGCCCATCATTTTCATTCACTGGCGTCATCCTCCATGCTAAATGCTGGCTCACGATTGAAAAGGAGACTTCTTTGTCCCACCTTGTTACCGCCCTGTCCACTTTTGGCCCCGCCCACTGGGATAAGATCACTCACTCGCGGACTTACACGCTATGCTCTATAAGTCTGGAAGCACTTGCACTTTTTCTTTATCATTTTGAGAGCAGGCCGTCTCGACCGCGCTTGTTTTAATGTGCCTTGCTTTTTTATTTTTTGAATGCTTGTTTACGCCCACTTTAGGGACACCGCACTCCGTTTATTTACTTCTTTTTACTTTGATTCGGGGCGCAGTGCCCGCTTCAGGGACACCGCGCTCTTTCTTTGTCATTTTCAGCACGGCCGCTC
Organism: Lissotriton helveticus; assembly: GCF_964261635.1. Taxonomy (NCBI): domain Eukaryota; kingdom Metazoa; phylum Chordata; class Amphibia; order Caudata; family Salamandridae; genus Lissotriton; species Lissotriton helveticus. The sequence goes on from NC_136070.1 coordinate 72,836,849, forward strand.
TTGTTTTAATGTGCCGCAGGGGGCTGTTGTCCGCGGGGAAGTTAGGTGCAGCTCCCCCTCGTGCGGTGTTAGGCGTCCCGTTCACCCCCCCCTCCCCTCCGATCAGCATACAGTGAGCTGCCGACCAGGAGACGCATTAGGCTCAGGCGGGCTCTTGGTCGCATAGCTGCGGCTGGGGCCTCCAGACGGAACGGGAGGTCCTAGGGGGTCGCCTGCCGATCCTCCCCCCATTCTCCTACACTTTCATGGCTTGTTAGGGCGGGGGTGATACTGCGGGCGCATTACTGCGAAGGGAGAGGCTCACGCGAGCACCCGGGCCCTCCACTGTGCGTCAGGAGTCTTTGGAGCCTTTGCCCCAGCCTTCAGCACGCTGGGGCAGCGTTGGGAAGTGTTGGGGTGCGCGATGTCGAGCCCCCGTTCAGCGAACCACAGCAACCTTGATTCGATCTGAGTCTCGGCATCGCGGGGACAATGTCACGGCAGTTGGGTGATATTTCAGTCTGCAGGCCAGCTCAGTGGGGTGACTGTTCACCACCGAGCACATGACGACGGGCTTGTCACGATTTGGGATCCCAACAGGGCCCATTCACTCTCAACATTAGGAGGGCTGTAGAGAGAGACATTAACTTGGGTAATGGTTTCGCACAGGACTTATCCCCCTGTTGGTGTCATGTGGGCGCGTTAGGTAGCGGGGTACGCTTTGGAGAGGAGAATATAATTTAACAGGTTGTGGCCCGTGCGGACAACGAAGCGGCATTCGTGGGGCGAGGTTTGGAGAGGCGAGATCCCCTTCCCCAGTGCTGCGCATTTCCCCACTTTGCTCCTGGCCAAGGGCATTCCTTACTGCCGGCATCCTCGAGGACTTGTGGCTGCGCAGTTGGGGAGGGGGAGGCAAGTGTCCCGTGACTCCCTCCATGACTGTATTCCAGGTGAGTTGGACCGGGGCACCAGCCCACCTGGGCTGAAAGTGGCGTGGTGGGGGCAGGCGGCGCAAGGCTACCCCTCCGCAGCTCTTTGCCTCGGGCATAGTGCTGTGCTCAAGATCGGCTCTCGGAGCCAGAGAACGTGGCATTTGGGTGAGCCTGCATTCATGCTAGGGGGCAACAAGGTTCAGTTGCTCCCTCCACTATTTAGTTCATGGCGGAGCAAATATTGAGCCCCGTCTGCATGAGACGGATGTTGCAAGGGTGGGGGGCAGTGGGCTCCGCGCTGCTCCCTCTTTTCCAGGGCCACCAAAATGATGGTTGTCAGGGCATTCTATCATGTTTTATTAAATTATGTGTGTTGTCCCCTCCGATTATTACAGCCTTCTATAAAAAGTTTGCCTGCACCGGAACTTGATATTTGTGTGTGCAAGATTGTCACGAAGGTAGCGCCGCTGAGCCTCATTCTTCCGCATACCAGGAACTTCTGGCAGCATTGGATACCCCATGCCCCGCCAGTCCCGCTTGCACAAATAAAATACACATGTAAAGAACACTAGCTGGGGCTCATGTAAAACTTGGGGGATGGCTCCCCTAAAGGATCTGACTGCAGAGGCCTCGCCTCAGCCATCCTAGCGGTGACCCATCTGTTAAAGCTTTGAGTTTTCTGGTGCTGCAGCTGGGAATTCTTGAAAAAAGTGCTCTTACAGGAGCACCTTTCTGTAAAATGCAATCACATGCGGCCACCATGTAATGATAACGCCGCAGCCCAATTCCTCCCACCTCATGGCTCCCCTGCCCCATCCATGGTTCCCCTGCCCCATCTACAGTGCGACAATGGATTTTCTGATCGCAGAGCCTCGCCCCGGCCAGAACCGTTTGCCAGAGGCCCATCGACCACATGTTGCGGGCTAAATAGTGTGGAATGGGCACCCTAATGCCCTAATATGCCTAATATTCTTCACAATAAAAGGCATAGCAGTTGCAAAAAGGAAAATGCTAAAATATTCTCCATCTGCCGTTAGAAAACTATGGACGTAGGTTTTTCCATGAAAGACATGGTGGTTGTAAGTAAGAAGAATACAGCATTGTTCTAAATGCACTGTTCGTAAACTCTCAGAGTTGAAAACAAGAACAGTTGCTATCAGTTCGCCATTATTGCCTGCCTATAAATAACCGTCTGTTTTCTGCGTAAAGATCTTATGCTGAACGACCAGCACAGAGACAACATAATTTGTCACAAAATCATAGTTTCTTGTGTAAAAGCTAAAAACGTCACAAACTTTAGGGGGTTTTGATTACAACGCTGTTTTTGAGCCTATGAGTATACGTGTATCTCTATGTACCTGTACCCCCATGCACCAGTCCGCGCATGCATCTTAATCTTGGTGTTCTTGGTGTGGGCATTAATAGCTGTGTCTTCAATTGCGTGTGATGTATGTCAAAATCAACAACCACCATTAGCTAAACAACACCAATGTAGTGCCACCAACACAAACTACCAACACAACTACATCCATATGCCTCATACTACTCTCATCCACACTCAAACATTCTAGCACACACTGCTCTTCTCCTCAACACTCTCCATCCTTCTGCCTAACACTGCTCTTATCCTCATCCCTCTGTCCTTATGCATCACACTGCTCTTCTCCTCCTCCTACAATCTCTCGAACACTGCTCTTCTACACCTATCTACTTCCTTATGCCTAATATTAAGCAAATAATATTACCTTCCTGCTACCTCATACTGCTCTTCTACTTCTCACACTCCTTTCATATCCCTCCTACTACTCTCTCCTTCATTATGGCTCATACTGCTTTCACACTTTCCTTGCTTAAAAAACACGCTAATCTCCTCCACGCTTTCTTCCTTCTCCCTCATACCACTCTCCCCACTACCCTTTCTTCTGCCTCATGCTACTCTCCTCCTCTCTATACTTCATTGCCCTCATGCTGTTCTTCTACTCCCTCGCCGTCCCAAATCTTAAACACTGCTATTCTCCTTCTAAAGCTATGTGTTAAACAACTACACACATAACAATTACAATTCAACCAACATAAAGGCACAACATATCACATACAAACACTCAATAAGACATAGCTGAAATACAATACCATTAGCAAAGCAAATAGCTTTAACTTAAACAAAGGCAAGACCTATTGCATTTCCAATGCTTGTTTTATAGCTCTGGGCTGCAGATCTCTTTTGTGAAAGCAAACACATCTCTTGCAGACATACCTGTGGAGTGCAGTACTGGTAGCTAGTAACTCCAAGGGAAGCAGTGGACATGCATTTCAAAGCAGGGCGTTTCATCGACTCAGTGGTAGTCCGGGAACCGCCAGTGACCTACTAGCAGGTCTAGTATGCAGCTTCTCCATAAACAGTAGGATTACTGAAAGGAATCCATAGGCTGTAGTCTTCTTGTCAACACGTAGAGCACCTCTTAGATCAGTGGGATAGGCAGGCAGGTGTATTCCAATCATAAACGTGCCATCTGTTTATTTTAGAGTGTGCTGTTTAATCATGGGGTCTTTGATATGCCATTCTTCACAAAGAAGGGGAGAGGGTCAATAAGCACACTCCACCACCCCAAACCCCCTAATCATACATATAAACACCTAGAGGGGCTGGGAGCTAATCAACCAAGTGTACACAAAGACAAAATTGACTTTGGAAAATCAACAATTGTTGAAAATACTGCCCTCACTCACACACAAATGTGTGTGACATGCTTCATCATCGGGTCTGCTTACAAAACGCCCCCGTGTAGCCACGCTGGGGACGGAGCATAGGGAGGGGGAAACATAAATCAAGAGACAAAGACAAACTAAACTGTGACAGACAGTGATCACAATCAAAAGTATTGCACCGCCAGGCTAGGTAAGTGATAGACAAAAAATGTGCAGTAAGATAGTGCTCTTTAAAACAGGCTCCTGGATACCTATTTTACCTTTATTCAGTGGTTCCACGGTCAGGATTAAAAAATAAGTGAAGGATGAATAAGTGTTTAGGCAGAAAGTCAGGATCCTAAAACACTCCTCCTTATACTGCGGTGGTCAACATGTTTCGACCGTCTCAGTGTGCCTCTAATGTCAATGGGCACGTCGGTCTTCTTCAGGACAATCTATCTGCCCAGTCGAACACTACCCTCTTACCTTAGCCTGGTTATTAGAGGGGACCCACGGGGAGGGAAATTCCACCAACATGGAACACCATTACTAAAAAGAAAAGAAAAAATATGTAACATTGCAAACAAACATACATTGATGTAGTGCATGCGTCATCGACTGCGGAGGGAATCTCTTCTGTACACTTCGATGGATCTAAGTCTACTGGTTACCATTAGTACCCCCAAGTAAACAACATATTTGCAGGGTAAACACCCTCTAATAATCTCGAGTGCTGTCATTGTCTCCTGCCTATTAATAAAAACAAGGACGCGTGTCAATTAAGTGCACATCCACACTTTACTACCAACCAGAGGTTTAAGGGCATGATCTAGTGCACCCCGCCTCTATGGTGAGAAGTCCCATACATCCCAAACATCATCATTATATATACAAAAAAAGTGGCCTCAACCAACCCAAATCGTCCATGCATATCTTACCGAGTTTATTCTCTCATTTGGCTTGAAATGGCGTCAGGTGGAGGGAGTTCCAGAGAACACAAACTGTGTGCAAAGAAGGGGATTGGCTCAGTGCACAATTGTTAGCACAACGTGCCCGTCTATCCACCCTCCGAATAGTAAAACAAAGTCGCATATGCCCTACGAACTGTGTATGAGCCGGGTGAAATGTATGTTAAAAAATAGAGGATAAATCAATCCATTGATACCCTCAGTCTCCCCGCTCGCATGTTTATCCCTTTCCAACCCCCAAAGAGGAAAACCGACTCATGTTCACTCCCAAGCCGGGAGCGGTAACACCGTGTCAGAAACAGGATCAAGATCGTGATACCATCCCCAGAGGCCCTCTTACTGTTCCGGAGAAACTCCAGCTGCATCTGTGCCCGCTAGCTGAAACCGCTGTGAAGGTAGCTGCAGACAGCAGCGGGCGCCATTAAAAATCATCAGCTTGTTCTCATCGGAGTGCGTAGATGTCGCGTAATGACGTCATCTCATGCGGAGATTCATGGGAGCAGTAGTCTTTTTCAAATCGTCCTTTCAAGTCCTGAATGCACACAAACACACATGCAACCCTCATCACCCCAAAGTCACGGAGTATTTATCATCGCCATTATCCCCACCGGTGCCACCCAGAATGTTCACAGAAGGATTATTGGCAATGCAGGGCATCCCCTTCAAAAATATGACCATGAGGCCGCTACTGCAAAATTGATATGTCTACATAGGTGTGCACTTTTCCGTTGCTCTCTGGGTCAGAGGAGCTGTTTCTAAGCGCATGGGTTCTGGTGACTTAGGGTGCCGTAAGTTTGTAGGTACTGTGTTAAGGAGGCGTGTGTGTGTGTGCCATTAATTGCTAGAGTATATTTTACATCCCAATTAATTGAAGGTCTTGAGAACTATATGAGAAATGTTTTTACTGCTGCTTTCTGTGCCTTAGTTTCATTGTGCATGCTGAGATTTTTGAAACAACTCAGGAATGGAAGGACTACCTATTAAAAAGGTAGCATTGAAGGCTTCATGCATAATTTGGTACACTAGATAGCCACTACTTCCATTGCAATGCATGGATGGTGAAGCGTCCACCATGCCCTCCAGCGATTTTCTACATGCCATCACTCCCATAAGCCCATTCTAGATTTTTCAAAGATTGCGGTTGCAAAAAAACGTAACCTGTCCACTTCACCGCCATCTGTTTGGCCATTTTCTCTACCCTTGATTACTTTTTGCTTTGCCCTATCCGACTCCCATCCCGCATGGTCCTTTGGGGGTAAAAAGCTTTTAAATGTTGTTTCTTAGTTGTTCACCACATTCACCAACAACGGTCTGGTGGCACCATTCCGTCCAACAAGAAAGAACACATTCAATTAGATGAGCCCAAACCTTTTGCCTTTGCCAATGCTTATTTTTAATGGAAAGAAGGGCTTCCAGCGCCCTTACAGTGTTATCACAAAGTGAACTCGAAACTGGAAACACTTAATAAAACCCAAGTAAAAGGCTCATACTAAAAGCATCACCTTTCATTACAAGACAGGCACATATAGGCTTGTTTTCTGCTGAGTGAAACATTGTTTGGTTACAAATGGTATTGTATTACCGGCGATGGAAAGTGTTTAGTTAAACAAAAGATGGCTCCTTCTTCAGCTTCGGGTTGTAACAATGTGTTAAAATTTCGATATATTAATGCCGCAGTGTGCACCACAATATTTCCTTTTCTTGATGGATGATGATCTTTATTTTTACCGAACAGTTTTCTCATGGTGGTGGCCGCTACCGAAACATAGCAACTTTTTTCTAGTTATAAGGCATCATTTAACTGTCTTTTTTTCCTGTCACAGGGGGAGTGAAACTTGGTCTTGGAGACTTCATTTTTTACAGTGTACTTGTAGGAAAGGCCTCAGCCACCGCCAGTGGCGACTGGAACACCACTCTGGCATGCTTTGTCGCCATATTGATAGTAAGTATAATTTAATGATGCCGCTTTTAGAAAATGTGTGATCAGTGGAGGGACCATCTGAGAGCAGATAAACGAGAGGCAAAGCGTGGGTGTGCTTCGCCATTTGTGGATGTTCATGTACATGCTGGTCTTGCTCCACATATAGATCCGGTATATCCAACGTAGATCCCGGAGGGCTGTAGTCTCCTGTAAATTTAGCTCATAAGGATATCCTAGCAATGTGTCTTGGATCCGGCTCTTCGGACCTACTACGTTTACACTAAGCTCCTCCCAGTTACAAAAGGGCAGGAGGTAGGAAAAGAGCATCAGTAAGATCATTTTTTATAGAGACAAAGTAGCATTTCTAGAGGGGGAGCACTAAGAGGAATGAGCAAACTGTGTGGGTGATGCCTTGTTTGCCCTTCCCCCTGCCTTTGTCTTTTGAAGCAGAAAGGGCATTTGTACATTGCACTTATTCTAGATTCACTTGTTGTGCACTATGTTTGACGTTCCTTCCAACATACGTTTCTCTTTTTCTCTGCAGGGCCTGTGCCTCACTCTTCTGCTGCTTGCCATTTTTAAAAAGGCGCTGCCAGCTCTCCCAATTTCAATCACCTTTGGGCTTGTGTTCTACTTTGCGACGGACAACTTGGTGCAGCCCTTTATGGACCAGCTAGCCTTTCACCAATTTTATATCTAGCGCTCTAGAAAAGGAACATTTCCCCATCATTTTTGTCTACTGGCAAATTTTCTAAAACTGGAAGAACAGAGGATGTCCTCAAGAAATGAAACAGATGGTCAGCCTGAAGCTTAAAACAGCTCTTCTGTTTTGTTCATGGCAGTAATATTCGTTGTGAACACCTGTTCAAATATCGACTGGAATCATGCATTCCCATTTCTGGCTGCTAGGACATCATGCACTAACTGGGGTCACTACTCTAGCCAAGCCTTTGTTTTTAAAGGAAATTGGGCTTTTTACATGGCACAAAGTGCAATAATAGCCTTCGGGGTACAAAATTGTTTTCATTAGCAAACTGGTAACTTTTGGAAAAGGGATTATGACGCGTACACCTGTAAATTGCTCGGTAATTGGTATCCCACATTAGTACTGACCAGGATTCACTTTCTTTTCAGTGACCCGTGTGAAATAAGTTGATGGGGTCAGTGTAAATACTTTTGGCCAGTTTTTGTCTTGACTCCAAACCCCTTCACAGTTTGCACTGCCTCGAATCCAAGGGTTGCGTGAGCGTGGCATCTGGACTGTGCTTTGCCACCAAGATAAAGCCTTTTATATGCAGGATTGCTCATTCAAGCTTGCAGTACCATTGCCTGTAGCCTAAATTATCCCTGGATACTTGGATGTCTTCAGAGTTCTGTGCTTGCTGTTCTTCACCTTTCATAAGCATAAGATCTGCACATCATTATAGATTTATGTAATTAAAAGAAATGTGTATTATTGTCAATTAGGATTAAAGACCCTCAACCTTACCAAGACTGCTGATTTTCACCATGACTACATCATTCATTAGAAAATGTCCACCAATAACTGAAAACAGTAGTTCCTCTGTAACAGGTAACCGGGATTTCCTCTGTAAATTGGATATGTGAAAATATGATAACCATTGGTGCTAAGAACTTCCTCACAACTTCTCCACCAAGATTACTCTATAGACTTTCAGTGGTCTCCAACCTTCTGGTAGTTTTACAAGGAGGCTTTGATTTTTAAATGAAATCAAAAGTTTTGGAGAAAAAAAGTGTAAACCACTATGGTTGAACAGGCAGTCAAGAAAATATTGAACTCTGGATGTTCATGGTTGGTTGTGTGCAAACCATGGTGTATCCATAAAGGTGAAACCATCCAATGCTCAAAGAAAATCCAGTACTCTTAAGTGTCTGCATGCTAGGTGGACCTCTTATGTTGACGAGTTGAACCACCTTTAGCCCATTGCACTGGACAGTGAAATGGCTTCATATGCATTTGTGGTCTTTAAAGACTTTCTCAAGTACGTTGTTTAATGTGGGCCACAGCATGAAAGTTGGAAATTCACATTGTCACAGACTTGCGTTGTACGTCTGTGGCAAATACAAGTGCTTCTTGTATAGTCTTAGCGACACCAAAAGGCATTCTTTAACAGCACTTTAACATGTGGAGTGAGGACCATTAGTCACCTGGATTGTACCTGCGCAGGGTTTACTTCATATCTTAGACACAAGCAGCAAAGAGAACAGTCTGTCAGTATTTGGTTATTTCTATTATTTCTGTGGATTTTCATTTGAAATGAGTTTTTGTACCTTTTTTTGTACTTGTGTTCATGTTTGGGAGAGGGCTGAGAGGGGAACTTGACTGAAAGTGTAACCGTGCCTGTAAAAACAACTTCTTGGTTTTTATGTAGTGAGATTAAATAAACTGAGGGACTTCGCACAGGGACCTCTGTGTTTACCAATATATGCCTTTTATCTTTTTCATTTTGCCCTTTGTGGTTTGGAGGGGTGTTGAATCAAAATACTTCAATATTGAATTTAGGGATTTCACTGTGTAAGGCGTGCAAGTTAATGGTCAATAAAATTGTAACGCGCAACCTACTGCATGAGTTGGTGGCCTAACAAAGTCCTTCCTATAAAAAAATCTCTTCCGCAAAGCATTTTTGCATCATAATGGGATTTTATTTCTAAAATATTGCTAATTCAATTATTTCTTCAAAACAAACGCTGGACCGCTCCGGGGGTGGTTCTTCTCTGTCCAAATCTTCGGGTAAGTTGAAGAAAAAAACAGGAGAAATCTAAGCGAGACTCTGCCCTTTCCTGCCACTCAGACTCCCCTGAGAAGGCACAAGGGTGCCACCATACATCTCATTCTCACTCCCATAGTTATTTGACTTTGGAGTCGATCTCGCAACTTATTCCGGAACAACAGGACGGCCATTAACACCAGTGTTGCCTTTCTTCACCACACATGGCTGCAGACCACTGATTTTTCAGGCAATGTCTGCTTGTCCTTCATAGACATGCTGGTCAATGGCACTCGCCTATTTGGGGACAAGGCAGACTTTGCAGTTCAAGGAGAACAGGGTCACTGCTTAATCCCTCGGCTTATCTGCCTCGCCTCTACAGCCGCATCTGCTCCTTTCGTGGCTTCGTCAGAGGTGCAGTTCAAGTGTGAAATCAATGGGTCATTGGTTCCATCCTTATGTGCACACATTCATTCCTCATACAAAGCAGAGGTTCCACTGTATGTCATGTGTTTTCAATATGATTGTTTTTATTCTTCAAACAATTTTATCTTGGAACATTTTCATTTCATGTTTATGATCCGATAATCAATCATGTATCATCTTTTTCAACGTGTGACAATGTCTTTGAAACAGATCCAATGCATTTCGGGCCATATAATGTGCCCTTCATCAGGGAAAAGACACTATAAAAGTAAAGCAGAAATAAAACACTCTGTCAGTGAACTTAATCAAAGTCTCAATAATGGATGATTTGCCTGTTGGTAGGTCATACTAGTGATCAGTGCAAGTTAAAGGTTACACCTTAATAAAAAATTGGGATACCCGTGTGTTTGGCAAGAAAAAGGGTGGGGGGAAAAATATCGCCCTCTTGCATGTCATGGTAGATGTAGTTTGACGAGATTATCGCTGTAGGTAAAAAAACGAAAAGGCTAGAATTAGTATACAGGCGCCCGGTTGTGCTCGTGGCGAGTGAGTTCTTAGCTGACAGTTAAAAAATATGGTCATCAAGTAACTAACCTTTGAAGGTTCGTAAGGATATTCATGTAACCGTTCTCCTCTTCAAGACGCCGGTATGGACGTTTCCGCCATTGACCGCATTTAAACAGGTTATTAAGTTCCGATCACGTGGTACTGGTAATGGAGAAAAGACTCATTGGTGTGATTCCCGTGGCGGGGAAATTTCGAGGATGGATGTTAATTAATACAGTTACTTGATGGGATTAAAAATATATGGAAGAGCGTGAGCTCATGTAGAGGAAAATTAAAATTAAAAATGGAGAAATTAAATGGAAAATGCATCAAGGTGCAGGGATTCGAACTGGCAAAGATATGTGCTGATCACGTCGGCATTAGTTAGATGAGCTATTGTGTCAGGGCAATGTGAAACATGCTGCACATGTGGAGGTGGTTCCTGTTGTATACAGAGAGTGTACAATTATATACATTATACATTAGACAAATGAACTAACATAACAAAACGAAAATATAATCTCACAGGGGCTACTGAGTCGACCATGGAGTCTTATTTATAGATAACATGAAAGTTCAATTCTATCATTTAAGCCAAACGGCTTTTGAGTTGAAAGTCTTTGTATCCAGGCGTTTTCTCTTTGTAGTAGATATTTAGTATTGTCTCTACCTTCTATTTTTGGGATGTTTTCCAATATGATGAACTTCATTTGAGATATGTTGTGTTTTTCCTCTACAAAGTGAGTTGCCAAAGACGATTTCATGTTTTTGAGACGGATGTTCGACTTATGTTCAGTCAGTCTGATTTTAATGCGGAGCTCTGTTTTTCCAATGTATAGTTTGCCACATGGGCATAAATAACATTACTGGAATCACATGTGGCGTTCACTTTGAGTTTCACTTCATATCCTTTCATAGGATGGTTGATTTTGTTTCCTTTAATGACACTGTTACAGTTTCCACAGTTGAGGCACGCTCTGGTGCCTGAAAATGTTGTTGTTATCGCCGGTTTATGTTGTATCAATTCTCCTAGATTGCGTGCTCTGGTAAAAGCAAATAATGGAGGTTCCACAAAAATTTGATTGAAATCGGGTTCAAGATTTAGTAATGGCCAGTGATGAAATATGATTTTCTTGAATTTTGCACTGGAGGTAGAAAATTTCGAGACTACCACTATGCGGGTCTGTTGTACCTTGTCACTAGGTTGTAATAGTTTCTTCCTGTCAACACTTGCAATTCTGCGTTTAGATTCATCAATAATTTCTTCAGGATATCCTCTTTTCTGAAATTTCGTGGCAACTTCATCAATTCTTTGTTCCAGTTTACTGGGATCCGACGTAATTCTTTTGACACGTGCCATTTGGGAAAATGGCAGGTATTTTTTCAGGTTCGGTTCATGGAAACTTGTGAAGTGCAACATGTTGTTTCTGTCCGTTGATTTTACAAATAAATCTGTTCCAAAACTTTGTTCATTAATAGTGACTTTAACATCAAGGAAGTTGACTGATTTGTCAGATATTTCCCAAGTCAGTTGGATGCGTTCATCAATTTGATTGAGTTCCATAAGTGCCGTTTGAAGTTCTTCTTTAGTGCTCTTCCAGACTATGAATATGTCATCAATGTATCGTATGAGGAGTATAAGATTTTCTGACCATTTTTTACTGGAAAAAATGTGTCTCCTCATAGTATTCCATGAATATGTTGGCATATGCTGGTGCCGCTGAATTGCCCATGGCCATTCCAATTAGTTGTTGATACCATGTGTCTTGGTATGTAAAGTAACTTTGGTATAGGGTGAACAACATGAGTTCCATCAAAAACGTTTGAAAGGAAGAGTCCAATTGACTGTTCAGTAGTGCCTGTTCAATCGCTTCTATTCCCAAGGAGTGGGGTATGGATGTGTACAGTGAACGTACATCCGCAGTGCAGAGTATTAGTTTATCATCAGGATCAAAGTTTACCTCTTGTAATTTGGAAATGAAATGCGTAGTGTCCTTTACATATGTTCTCATGGCTTGTACTGCGGGTTGTAAGTATTTGTCCAACAATTGACCTATTGGTTCGTGAAGGCTGCCACATGTGGAGACTATTGGTCTCAAGGGGGGATCAATCATATTTTTATGTATCTTTGGATCTCAAAGTAGGACTTTTAGGATTGCATTTGGTAAGAAAATTCTTAGTTCTCTCATTGATAGTACCAGCTTCATGTGCCTTTTCTAGAATGTTTTGTAGATTCCTCATGAATTCTCGTGTGGGATTGTTATCCAATTTCATGTATGTCATAGTGTCCGAGATATGTTCCATCACTTTTGATTCATACATTATTCTGTTCATGATAATTAGTGCTCCTCCCTTATCCGCTTTGGTGCAAACGATGTTATTGTTGGTTGATATTTTTTTAAGGGTGTCCAAATCTTTTTGTGTTATATTTTTACCCCTTTTGTTGACGTGTTTGATGCTTGTAAGGTCTTGTTTCACCAAGTTCTCAAATAGGTCCAGTGTTTTGTGGCTAACCGGTGAGTGAAATGTACTAGGTGGTCTTAGGCCTTGAAGTTGATCAGGTTCATCTTTGTTTTGTCGAGGTAGTACATTATCAAAAAAATGGCGAAGTCGAAGTTTACGCATAAGTTTAAAAAAACTTACTTCCAATTCTAAATTGTCTGTGGTTGTGGTTGGTACAAATGATGTGCCCTTTTGTAAAAGTCGAGTTTCATGTGGGGTAAGATGGTAATCACTGATGTTGATAACAAGCTGTTCTAACTCTGGTTATTCTTCCCTTTCTTGTCTTTGTTTGTACTGGTCGTGCTTCTCGTGATGGGTGGTTCTTTCTCTTTTTCTTTTTCCTTTGTTCTGTCCTCTCCGGGGTCGCCTTTTTGGGATTGGCCCTGTTCTAAAAAAGGATTCGGTTCGGTTTGGATACTAGTGGTTGGTTGTTCTGATTGTGTGGTATCCGGAGTTTTAGTTGGAAATTGGGCTCGCCGGGGTCTTTGGGTAGTATCACTATCTGATGAAGAAGTCTCCGTTTGAGAAGTGTACGGTCTATTCCTTCTTTTTTGGGCATAGACTTCAGCCCATGTGTAAACTTCTCCAAGTCTGTAGTCGAGGGTATCCCTCTTGAATTTACGGATTTTTCTTTCATTGATGTCACTAGCATGTTTGTCCATTTGTGTTTTTATGTCCTCTAGTGTTTTCTTAAGATCTTCTTCTGACATCATTTTAGATAGTTCTTCTGATACTTCCGAAATCTCTGTTGTGAGTTCTTCAAGTATTCCCGATAGTTCTTCAATAATTAAAAGAATCAGGTCCAGGGAACATTTGTTTAAGATTTCATACCACTTTTCCTGACATTTTTTTGAAATTTTACAGGGGGATGGCTTTAGGGCAATTCTGAGGCCCCTAGGTATGCGTTGGTTACGGTGATATTTTACGAGTGTGCTCGCATGTAGTTGTTGATTAATGCGTCGCTTTGTAAGATATAGTAATTGTCTTATGTGTTGCTCCTTGGTGCGGGTGGTAGTTTCCTGTGAGATTTCTTCCCTAATTAGCGCGTATATGCGGTCTGCTTCATCTGGCTTAAAGGCAAACGTCGAGGCTCTGGCCTCTGTGCTTTTCGTAATTTCCTCGTAGTTGCTCATTATTTCGCTGTGGGCGTGCTATCTGTCCTGGTGTGGACACAAGAGTTGAAACACAAGTCAAAGTAGGGCAGGTGCACAGCAAGTTTAAACAGTTTTGTGTATTTCTCAAATTTGTTGGTGCTACATAAGTGACGTCGAGTGTCCCACGGCGTCTGTTCAAATAAAGTTCAAGTGTGAAATCAATGGGTCATTGGTTCCATCCTTATGTGCACACATTCATTCCTCATACAAAGCAGATGTTCCACTGTATGTCATGTGTTTTCAATATGATTGTTTTTATTCTTCAAACAATTTTATCTTGGAACATTTTCATTTCATGTTTATGATCCGATAATCAATCATGTATCATTTTTTTCAACGTGTGACAATGTCTTTGAAACAGATCCAATGCATTTCGGGCCATATAATGTGCCCTTCATCAGGGAAAAGACACTATAAAAGTAAAGCAGAAATAAAACACTCTGTCAGTGAACTTAATCAAAGTCTCAATAATGGATGATTTGCCTGTTGGTAGGTCATACTAGTGATCAGTGCAAGTTAAAGGTTACACCTTAATAAAAAATTGGGATACCCGTGTGTTTGGCAAGAAAAAGGGAGGTGCCCCATACCGCCAGCTAATCCAACCTCCACAAGGCAGACAGCACTTTCACGGTCGAGGCCTGGTGCCCTCTGCTCTTAAAATCAATGTTATCAGACCCGCCGGTCCACTACTCCCACTGCTGCAGCGCCATCTGCAAAACCCCTGTCCCCTTAGTGGAGCACAGCCACCTGGGAGTCAGACTCTGATGAGTCTTGCTGGGTTGGCGGACCAGGCCTTCAGACATGTGGGTCCTGCAGATTGTTCAGCAAATATATGCTCTACCTTTTATTCTCTTGCTGCCGTACCTTCCACTGTCCCCACAGCGACTGAGGTAAGCCTTTTTGGCCAAAGAGGCTGTCATGAGATTGTCATCTCCAGACACAGTACATGGTTGTTATTCCCACTGCTTTCTAGTGCCCAAAAAGGATGGAAGCCTTCATCCTATTTTTAGACGTATGCCTTTCAACGCCTATCAGCAGAAAGAGAAATTCAAAATGCTCATGCGGTCTAGATCTTGTCTGTCCTCTAATCTGGAGTTGGGCTTGCAGATGCCTATTTCCATATATCTGTCCTGCAGGCCCATCAGCACTACCTGCGGTTCGTGTGGGGTCAGAAGCATTTTCAGTTTGCTCTGCTCCCCTTTAGTCTCACCCAGTGTAAGGATTGCAGGTTGGTTCCACAGGAGCGTCAGGAATCCGAAGAATAGTCCACAGCCTTCCCCTACGGCCTTCCGACTCTATCAAGCACTAGAGTACGAGAGACACGCCAGGGGAAAACAGGGAAACAAAACAAGGAAAGGTGGGAAGGGAAATAGTGATGTTCGATGGTGATCTTCTGGATTCTATGTGTGGTACGTCAATTGATGAACTGGAAAACTGGTGGGCTGCAAATAAAGGCAAGTATGTAACAAACTATTTGCACACTGAAAGAACACACTAAGAAACCTACAAATAACAACAGCACATACCCCTGGTTTCTATCTTGTAGTAGAATGTACATGTAGCGCCTATATGAGGAACTTCATCAGGAGCTGTGGCAAGAACGACATAAGGGGTTAGTGAGCATGTACAATATATGGTAGTGATAGTAGTGTGTGATTGGTACAATTCTCACTTCAGTTGTCTTGTAGAAGTCCTGAAGAATCCTTCACTAGCGAGTGGTCTATAAAGAATCTTTAGCTCAACTCTTCTTATGATGGCTTGACCCACTATGAAAATTAACATAACATCTATTACTCGTGAATATGCAAAACTCAATAAAAATATAAAGTAGCGCAAAAAGCGCTGTTACCGTGATTCTCGGTAGAGAAGCTGAAGGCAGTACTCGCAATGGTCCACGCAAGGATCCCTCCAAATGCAGGGCGGAGAACACCAGGATAAATGAATCCAGAAAGGGGAAATACGGAGGGCGGAAATGGAAGGGGACGAGCAGTAGGAAAACCTAACTGATCTACCTAAGGGGAAAAAACGAAGGAATGTGGGAAAAAACAAACACCAGGCAGCGGAGACCAAGCCCGGCTGCCAGGTAAAGTATTGCAGGGAGAGGAGAAAAGGTGGCGTCCTACCAGACAACGGAGACAAGCCCGGCTGTCAGTAGAAACACCTTTAACAGGAAAACACAAGGCTGAGCCCTGCCGGATGGTGGAGCGAAGCCCGGCCGCCGGGCGGGACTCAAGGGAAGGTGAGGGGAATACTCCCGCAGAGTGTTGAGCCCAGCCGGATGGCGGAGCAAAGCCCGGCCGCCGGGCGGGACTCCAAGTAAAGCGGGATGTAGTTCACGGAGAAAGTCGTGAACCGGCAGCACTCGTGCAAACATGCACCAAAGAGACGCCTGGAAATCAGCAGAGTGCAAGCAACAGGAACTCCAGGCTACAACGGAAGACAGACACAGGAAACTAGGACGGATGCGGAAACGAGGGGAGCTTGACGCAAGAACGTGAAGCGTCGCTCCTTGTTTCCCGGTGCTTTAAATAGCACACTTCTTAAAGGGACAGTGTAGGGGAGTCCCGAGGCATGACAGTACACTCCCTCCACAATGCTCCCCTCCCGGTTTGGGCTTGTCAGGATATCTTTGATGAAACACTCTCAGCAATCGAGGAGCATGGATATTGGACGCGGGCTCCCACGTGCGTTCTTCCATACCATAACCCTTCCAATGAACCAAGTATTGCAATGTGTTTCTTACTCTCCGGGAATCTAGGATGGCCCCAACCTCATACTCTTCCGAATCTTGCAGAGTTACAGGAGCAGGTCTTATAGGAACTTTAGTCCCAGGTTCAACCGGTTTGAGTAGTGACACATGGAAGACTGGATGGATATTAAATGAGGGAGGAAGGATGAGTCTTATGGCAACAGGATTGATCACCTTCTCCACCCTGTAGGGACCTATGTATTTGGGGTTAAACTTGCGTGGACCCCCCAGAGTAATGTATTTAGTGGAGAGCCAGACCTCATCTCCTGGTGTGTAAATGGGTTCCAATCTCCTGTGTAGGTTTGCCCCTTTTGATAATAGGGTTTTGAGACCTCAACCACGGGATACCCAGCAACACCGGAAATTGTGGTGAACAGATTAAATCGAACATCACTTCTTCATGGTGATCAGGATCTATAGTCATGTGAATTGGAGTGGTACGTTGGGTTACAGGGCCAGAAATAAGAGAACTGCCATCTATAGTAGTGACGGTACTGGCTATCTCCTTCTTTGTATAGGTTATCATATTCTCTTTTGCCCACTCTTGGTCCATGTAGTTTCCTGACGCCCCAGAATCAATCATTACCAATACGTGTAAACCAAGTGCACCTTGAGTCAGATGTGCCGAGATGTATAAATGATTCGTAGGAGTGGTGCTAAGGTCAGAGGAAGAGACTGTAAGACCAGATCTACCTGGGTTCCTCGTCTCACAAGAACCCAGGCTTGCTAGTTTCCCGAAAACTTGGATTGTGTGGGCTTGGGCTTTACCGGGCATTCTCGCAAAAAATGACCTGCTTTACCACAATAGAGGCAAAGCCTAAGAGTTCTTCTCCTCTGTCTTTCTTCTGGAGTCAAAGGACCTCTAACTATACCTATCTGCATAGGTTCACTGTCTTCACTGACTTTCTCAGGAGCGCTCTTTTTCTCCTTTGTGACCGCGTATCGGTACTCATGCTTCCCTCTCTCTTTCTTTCTTTCTTGGAAGCGATGATCAATCTTTACTACCAAATCAATTAATGCCGGACAGGAGGTGGGAAGGTCGACTATTTGAGATAGAGCGTCCTTCAATTCATCCCGCAAACCCCTGTAAAAGATAGTACTCTGTTTTACTTCAGGCCATTCGGATTCAACCACTAAGCTGCGAAATGTAGTTATATAAGACACTAAATCTTGGGTACCTTGTTTAATGTCTAGTAACTCAGTATCAGCTGAATGAGTATACATATGTCTGTCAAATAGTTTGCGGAATTCTCGCCTAAAAGACGGGTAACTATGTAATAAAGGGTCATCCCTGTCTACTAATGGAATTGCCCAGTCAGCCGCTGACCCGCTGAGGTATGAAATTACAAAAGCTACCTTGGCCTGGTCTGAGGGAAAACAGGCGGCTTTACATGAAAAATTTAATTGACATTGGCTAAGGAAAGCAGCGCATCGCGCTGCGTCTCCTGCAAACCTCTCAGGGGGTGCCAGCGGAATAATAGGGGGAGTGGTTACTTGTACTACTGGCGTTCCCCCACCTGTAGCCCCCGAAGGTTGGTGCCTCTGAATAGTGTCTACCCTTGCCATTAGAGTTTGTGTCTCTACCTGCAGACTACCTAACATACCCGCTAAATCTGCCAAAGTTACTGCTTCGAGATCCATGACGCTCGGGCAGAACGTACCACGTAGGCTTCACGTTCTGTAAGGATTGCAGGTTGGTTCCACAGGTGCGTCAGGAATCCGAAGAATAGTCCACAGCCTTCCCCTACGGCCTTCCGACTCTATCAAGCACTAGAGTACGAGAGACACGCCAGGGGAAAACAGGGAAACAAAACAAGGAAAGGTGGGAAGGGAAATAGTGATGTTCGATGGTGATCTTCTGGATTCTATGTGTGGTACGTCAATTGATGAACTGGAAAACTGGTGGGCTGCAAATAAAGGCAAGTATGTAACAAACTATTTGCACACTGAAAGAACACACTAAGAAACCTACAAATAACAACAGCACATGCCCCTGGTTTCTATCTTGTAGTAGAATGTACATGTAGCGCCTATATGAGGAACTTCATCAGAAGCTGTGGCAAGAATGACATAAGGGGTTAGTGAGCATGTACAATATATGGTAGTGATAGTACTGTGTGATTGGTACAATTCTCACTTCAGTTGTCTTGTAGAAGTCCTGAAGAATCCTTCACTAGCGAGTGGTCTATAAAGAATCTTTAGCTCAACTCTTCTTATGATGGCTTGACCCACTATGAAAATTAACATAACATCTATTACTCGTGAATATGCAAAACTCAATAAAAATATAAAGTAGCGCAAAAAGCGCTGTTACCGTGATTCTCGGTAGAGAAGCTGAAGGCAGTACCCACAATGGTCCACGCAAGGATCCCTCCAAATGCAGGGCGGAGAACACCAGGATAAATGAATCCAGAAAGGGGAAATACGGAGGGCGGAAATGGAAGGGGACGAGCAGTAGGAAAACCTAACTGATCTACCTAAGGGGAAAAAACGAAGGAATGTGGGAAAAAACAAACACCAGGCAGCGGAGACCAAGCCCGGCTGCCAGGTAAAGTATTGCAGGGAGAGGGGAAAAGGTGGCGTCCTACCAGACAACGGAGACAAGCCCGGCTGTCAGTAGAAACACCTTTAACAGGAAAACACAAGGCTGAGCCCAGCCGGATGGCGGAGCGAAGCCCGGCCGCCGGGCGGGACTCAAGGGAAGGTGAGGGGAAGACTCCCGCAGAGTGTTGAGCCCAGCCGGATGGCGGAGCAAAGCCCGGCCGCCGGGCGGGACTCCAAGTAAAGCGGGATGTAGTTCACGGAGAAAGTCGTGAACCGGCAGCACTCGTGCAAACATGCACCAAAGAGACGCCTGGAAATCAGCAGAGTGCAAGCAACAGGAACTCCAGGCTACAACGGAAGACAGGCACAGGAAACTAGGATGGATGCGGAAACGAGGGGAGCTTGACGCAAGAACGTGAAGCGTCGCTCCTTGTTTCCCGGTGCTTTAAATAGCACACTTCTTAAAGGGACAGTGTAGGGGAGTCCCGAGGCATGACACCCAGTGGCAGTTGGTGACATTTGGAAGTGGTGAGGCGAAAGTATTCCTATGTATCGTGTATGCACCACACCATAGAAACACCTATTCAGATAAGACGGCAGTTATTGTAATAGGGACCTAGTTCGGAAGAAAATCAGAGACACTGTCTGGGGATTTCGCATTGATGAAACATGATGACCTAGGGACTCGAGGGCTACTTACTACCCTCAGTGTCTCACCTGCCTTTAACTTTACATTACTATTGAGGTTTGAGTAAAACAATATTGTGAACCACTATTTAACCCTATCGCTTCGGCCGTCGCACGAGCTACCTCCCTGGTGCTGCGCACGTCCAACGGCCGAAGCGGCCGCACCCGTTTCTTCGAACGTTCAGCACTGGCGCTGAACGTTCGAAGCAGTAAACGGGTTAATTTCATGTCAGTTTATGTCATGTGTTTTCTTGTTTAACATACACATTATTCTCTCCAAATTGTCTCAACTCTCACGTGCAGATTATCCATCAAACTTGTATTAATTTCTTTCTAAAAGAAGACCATGGGGGCGTGGCCAAGGTGGCAACCTAGCAAGTGCTGGATCGTGAGGCTCCCTGGCCCTGAACCCCAGTTTCGCCCCTAATCACCGCTTTGTCTCCCCCTTTCAACCAGCATCTTCCCGTTTCCATTGGAGGGATCGGCGATCCCGGCTTGAGCGGGCTCCAGACGCCGACATTGCCCCAGTAGCCGCCTTGCCAGAGGGCCGAGTCTCGCCTGAGGCCGCACCGCCTTCCCGCCTGAGCTGTGTTAGGTGCTCCGGCGCCGGAGCCCCCCGGGGGGAACCCCGACCGAAAGAGCGCTGATAGACGACGGTGGCGGGGTACTGACATGTGCCGACACCATCGACCCGACGGCGACAGCCCACGGGAGCAGCGGCGAGGGCCGGCTCCCGCTGCACGGCTGGCAGCGGAAATCGAGGTCCCGGTCTCGGGCCTGGGCGGAGCAGAGCGAGCGATTCCATTGTGGCTGTGAGGGACCGGAGGACCCGGTCTGGGGAGTCCGGAGACAGGACCCGCGCCAGCGTCGCTGGGGCTGCCGTTGAGGGCTCGCTCAAGGGTGCGGACCACACAATACAGACTTGCAGTAGCGACGGCACCACTGCGCAACTCGAGGCCCCTGCTTTGCGGCCTATGGTGAACGGCACTTGGCTGGAGCACTGCGGAACCACTGACGAGCCTGGGGGCCTGGACGTACCAACAGTGCTCCGCATCCGACCTACTGCTGAATGCCGGTAAGGGGCAGGAGGGGACACCACCGACAGCGCCGGGTGTAGCTGCCCTTCGGAAGGTCCGGGAGACCGATTCAGCCATCGCAACCCACCTGCTGCGTGGGCGCCCCTTGCTGAGGCCTGGAAGATCCCTGCTCACCACCCATGGCTGGCAGAGGACGTGGATAGCCTTGCTGGTGCCGGTGACTGGCTGTGACCGGACTGAGGGCCCGTGAGGCTGCTGCCTGGAAATTGAGTCCCCGGTTGTAGGCCGGACGGACAACGGCTAGAGAGGCAGGCGCTTTCGGCGCTGGGGCGTGCCGCATCCCCCCTTGCGCTACCTTACACTTTTGGACAGGTACACATATCCCGGCACCAGGGAGCGGACACCTACCTGGCTGGGCTCAACCTTATCGGCGACGGCGACCCGGCCCCGCGCCCGTGGAGGCCTGCATAGTGACGTCGCAGTTGGCGAGCCTGGCCACCTACGTGGCTCCCCCTACCCATCTTGTGACCTGAAGAGGGGACAGCGGGGTGTGCCCGACGCTGGGAGTAACGGCCCCCCGACAGTGCCTACCACAGTTGACCTGCCAACTCTTGCTGCCCACAGACTACGTCCCCGCTTTATAAGGTACTGAAACGTGCGGTGGATGAAACACCTTCTCTGTCTATCCCATCACCGGATTCCATCCGGTACTCATCACGACAAGCCTAGTGGGTGCTGTCTCTGGGGGGAGTCCCCAGCACCAATCCGCTTCCTTCCGCTTGGGCCCTTGGAGGCTGTCCACCTTTCCTAGGTGCCTGAGGAAGGGATCCCCACCCAGCACTCCTCGGAGACTGGGGGCTATGGCTAATACCAACCGCAGAGCTGGTCGCACAATACCTGGTTCGAGGCATGTGGGCTGCTGAATTCATATCTATTGCATAGATTGCCGCCTAGTGTTGGGTCCGGATGATTGCACATTGTTGTCCTGGAAGAGTCTTCGAAGTATCACAAGATAGGTGGCTCCTCCCCTGGACTACAGTGCGCATGGGCATCGACTCCATCCCCAGATTGTTTTTTTCCGCCATTGGGTTCGGATGCATATTTGATCACTCAAGTTCGGAATCAATAGAAACTTTCTTTTGGCCCAAAGGCCTTTACTATATCGTCGGTATTGTCTTGCGATCGGTGTCCTGTTCTGTTCAGGCGCAGTTCCCGAGTTGAACATCCAGAGGAGTCGCATGGCTCTTCGGCGCTCGAGGCCAGGTCGACGCTAGAAACCTTCTTTGACGAAACATCATGGAACGGAGCCCGTTCAAGAGGTGCCCCGTGTGCAACTCGAAGTATCCTCACATCGACGTCCACCCGGTGTGCAACAAGTGCCTGTCGCCGGATCACGATGAGGCAAGCTGTATGGCTTGTTCTCGTTTCCGCTCCAAGAAGACGATTCTACTTCGGCGCGCCAGGAGGCCCAGCAGACGGCACCTGACCCGGTGAACATTTTTGATACAGAGGGAGAAGAGGCAGACGAGCAGGAATATCAAGAGCCGATGTCCAATCCAGCAGCGGAGATAGACTCCAACTACGACGCAGATGTAGAAATGCTCGATGCTGAAGAAGTCGTCGACAAGGTAGGAGATGACGATGGGGCCTATGGGGCCATGGAAGATAGCTCAAGCGAGGAGCTATGCCCCGTTGAAACAATTCCTACGGCTCAGGTCGAGGGATCGCCGCATGGCCTTACCCAAGTTCTACAGTCTCGCCTCAGGGCCCGGCTACGGACACTTCTAACGAGCCACAAATGGTGCAATCGAAACCGAAAGGGAAGGCTTCGGTGTCTTCACAACCGAAAGCACTAGAGGCGCCATCGAAACCGAAAGTGCGTGTTGCCTTGGTCGGCTCGAAGTCTTCTGACCTATCGGCGCCGACGAAGTCAAAGAAGGTTATCGACCCGGTGAAGTCGCTCAAGGGTGTCGACCCGAAGACTGGGACACCGAAAGCACTTGTCAAAGGTCGTCGACCCGAAGAAATCGGCGCCGAGGGCCGTCGACACAGACAAAGGACTCGGAGCTACAAAAGTTGTCGATCCTGCGCCTCGGTCGGACACGACCAAAAGCAATACAACCCTCGAGTCCGCGCCTGGTGGTGGCTCAAAGGGACCGGTCGAGTCGACGCAACCGTCCGCCTCCTTCGCAAAGCAAGTGTCTGAGTCATTAAAACGCATTAAGGAGAAAGCTGTCGGACCGAAGGATACTTCCACGCCGAAGACTGCCTCCAAACCTCAAAAGTCACCGGCGCCAATTCAGTTTACGATGCCACCGAAAGTGGTGCCGAAGGCCTTTGCACCTAAACCGGTCGTCGAGGCGTCCATGAAGGTGTCCGCGGGGCTGAAGCCTACACCTAAGGTTGTGAGGACAGAGCATCAACAACCCCTGCTTGAGGAGCAGTCGGAACAATTCATCGACGCCCACACGGGGAAACTTTCTATTTACAAAAGAAAGATTGCCCCAGCACAGCCTATGGAGTCCTACACAATTCCATTAAAAAAGAAGGATTCCATGGATTCACCCGTTCTTGTGAAACTAATAGCTCCACGTGGACAGGACACTGCTCCTATCTCGCCCACTTACTCAGATGTGGAGGCTGGGGAAGGTGACTATGATGAGTACAACTACCCTGCCAACACTGATCCGGAGGATCAACATGACACATGGGCAGATGCTGCTGACCCAGGGGACCCACAAACTGCCCCAGACACTCAAGTGTATATTGTAAACAAATCGCCTACTGAGGACTCAGCGGCATTTAATGCGCTTATTGAAAGGGCAGCCAAAAATCATGATGTCCAGCTCCATGCTGACCCTATTGAGGTGGATTTTTTGTTTGACACCTTTTCCACCTCTGAGGGAACCGTAAAGACTCTGCCAATGCTGAAGGGTGTCTTGAAACATGCTGCAGACATTTTTAAAGAACCCACAAGGGCAAGGGTTATAAACCCCAGAATTGAGAAGAAGTACAAGCCGGCGCCTGGGGACCCTACCTACATCAAGGGCCAGTTGCCGTTGGACTCTCTAGTTGTTTCCAATGCCCGGAAGAGGGCAAACTCACAAACTACTGGTGATGCTCCTCCCCCTGACAAGGAATCTAAAGTGCTAGAAGCATCGGGGAGGAGGGTGGCGGCTCAAGCGGCCAATATCTGGCGCATTTCAAACACTCAGGCACTCTTAGCCAGATATGACAGGGCACATTACGATACACTTGAGACCCTGTTACAACACTTGCCAGATGAATATAAAGAGGCAGCTGAGATGCTCATACAGGAAGGGAAACTCATCTCAAATGCTTTTATTAAGTGTGCACTGGACGCAGCAGACACCTCGGCCAGGGCCATTAACACCAGTGTGATGTTGCGGCGACCGGCCTGGCTCAGAATTTCCGTGTTCAAGCCGGAAATACAAACCACCATCCTAAATCAGCCTGTAAACCCTGATCACTTATTTGGACCTGAGGTGGACACCACCCTGGAAAAAATCAAAAAGGACACTGAGACTGCAAAGTCTATGGGGGCTCTCCAGTCGCAGCAGTTCAGGGGTGGTTCTTTTCGTCGCTCAGGCAATAGAGGTGTTTCCAGAGGCCAGCTGTCCCAGCAAACACAATACAATAAGGGAGGCGCGCAAACCACGTACATCAAACAAAATAAAGGTGGCTATCGCGGAAACAGCGCCAAAGGCAGAGGTCGTGGAAACAACAGCTCCCGATCCTCCGCCGCCAACAAACAGTGACGCCTTGTCACTGCCCCCCGACCATACAACACCAGTCGGGGGGGAGACTCCAACAGTTCCTGCCGGTCTGGAAATCCATCACCACAGACAGGTGGGTCAGAAAGCTTATCCAGTACGGTTATTGTCTGGAGTTAACATCCACTCCACCCAACATACCACCAAAACACCTTCCTACGTCCACAGAGCATTTGCACTTCTTGCAGCAGGAGGTACTCGTCATGCTGCAAAAAGGGGCAATCGAGCTCGTGCCGGTGGAAGAAAGAGGCACAGGGGTGTACTCCCTGTACTTCTTAATCCCAAAGGAGGACGGGTCCCTCAGACCCATACTGGACCTCAGACCCCTAAACCAGTACATTCTATCAGAACACTTTCACATGCTAACACTGCTGCAGGTTCTTCCGTTGCTCAATCAGGGAGATTTCCTCGCCACATTAGATCTAAAGGATGCATATTGTCACATTCCGCTACATCCGTCACACAGAAAATACCTCAGATTCACCATTCAGAATCAGCATTACCAATTCAAAGTCCTCCCTTTCGGATTGACTACGGCGCCCATGGTGTTCAAAAAGTGCCTGGCGGCAGTGGCCGCACACCTCAGGAGACAACACATTCATGTCTACCCTTATCTGGACGACTGGCTTGTCCAAGCCAAGTCAGCCCAGCAGTGCGCCGCCAACATGTCCCACACCATTCACCTTCTTCACGATCTGGGATTCTCACTAAATTACCCAAAATCACACCTTCAGCCCGCCCATATACAGCAGTATCTGGGCGCGACAATAAACACTCTGGCAGCCACAGCACAGCCAAATCCAGTGAGGATCAACAGCATTCAATTGCTGATACAGAAATTCAGACCGCACCACTCGCTTCCGGCGCGAGTGTTCATGCAGTTGATAGGCATGATGGCCTCCTGCATCTTCATGGTCCCGCATGCGAGACTACATATGCGTCCGCTTCAGGAGTGCTTAGCACATCAGTGGACTCAGGCTCACGGACCGTTGAAAGACCTAGTGTTGGTAACCGGTCATGCATACAACTCTCTGCATTGGTGGAATCCACACACCTTTGCAAGGGACGACCGTTCCAGGAGCCTGTACCACAAATCATCCTAACAACGGACGCATCTCTCCATGGATGGGGAGCTCATGTACTCCACTACACAGTGCAGGGACTATGGACAACGCAGCAAAAGAAGATGCACATCAACCTCCTAGAGCTGATGGCAATCTTCATGGCGATGAAGGCATTCAAGGTACATCTGTGCAACAAAGTCGTGTTGATCCGGACGGACAACATGACGGCAATGTACTACATTCAGAAGCAGGGAGGTACACACTCTCCACAGTTGTCTCATCTGGCTCAGAGCATGTGGAAGTGGGCCATTCAGAGGAACATCTTCCTCATGGCGGAGCACCTCCCAGGCACGGACAACCAGATGGCAGACATGCTCAGCAGGTACAGCCACCAAATGCACGAGTGGGAGATACATCCATCAGTACTCCACCCGTACTTCCAGCAGTGGGGTCATCCAGAGATAGACCTGTTCGCCACAAGGGAAAACGCCAAATGCCAAAGCTTTGCCGCCAGGTTCCCGCACCCACAGTCGCAGGGCAATGCGATATGGATGAACTGGTCAGGCAAATTTGCGTACGCTTTTCCCCCAGCACCTCTAATACCGCTGGTGGCACGCAAACTGAGGAAACACTCGATGACGCTCATCCTGGTTGCTCCAACGTGGGCACGCCAACCATGGTACACCACGTTTCTAGAACTTTCCGTGGTACCGTATCGCAGGCTGAGCCTCACTCCCAGGCTTTTGACGCAGAGCCATGGCGACATTCAGCACCCAGATCCGCAACAGCTCAACCTGACGAGCAGGCTCCTGAGGTCTTAGAATTTGGCTATCTTAACTTGCCTCCCGACTGCATGGATATCATACGGGAGGCAAGAAAGCCCACCACCAGAGCATGCTATGCAGCAAAATGGAAGTGGTTTGTCATTTACTGTACAGAACACAACATCAACCTGCTGGATGCATCTACTCACAACATCATTTGTTCTCTGTTATCCGCCATAGCGGCCTATCTCCAAAACAGGCGGCATCTCTCACTTTTCAAAGTGCCTGCCATTAAAGCCTTTATGGAAGGACTCAAACGAGTCATTCCGCCCAGGACCCCACCAGCTCCTGAATGGAACCTTAATGTGGTCCTCACCAGACTGATGGGTCCACCTTTTGAGCCTCTACATTCATGCAAGATTCAATTCTTAACATGGAAAGTGGCTTTCTTGATAGCGATTACATCACTGCGACGAGTTAGTGAACTCCAGGCACTAACTATCCACGAGCCATTCATACAAATTCACTCCAACCGGGTGGTGCTGCGCACTAAGCCTACATTTCTTCCTAAGGTGGTTTCACAGTTCCATATCAATCAGACTATTGAACTGCCTGTGTTCTTCCAAAATCCTGAGTCGGTAGCAGAGAGAATGCTCCACACTCTTGATGTCAAAAGAGCTTTAATGTATTACATTGATAGGACCAAAGATTTTAGGAAGACAAAACAACTCTTTGTTGCCTTTTCTGCACAACACAAAGGCAACCCCATTTCCAAAGCAGGTATAGCCAGTTGGATCGTTAAGTGTATTCAAATTTGCTATCAGAAAGCAAAGCGCACTTTAACAATCCCCCCAAGGGCGCACTCCACCCGCAAGTTGGGGGCCTCCATGGCTTTCCTTGGAAATATTCCTTTAGAAGACATCTGTAGAGCAGCCACATGGTCTACACCACACACATTTACAAAACACTACTGTGTAGATGTGCACTCCAAACAGCAGGCAGCTGTAGGGCAGGCTGTTCTAAAAACACTTTTTCAAACTGCTGCAGCTGGCACAGGCGGCCGCCGCTAATGGAGGGACTGCTATGTATTCTATGCAATAGATATGTATTCAGCCACCCACATGCCTCGAACCGAATATGCTACTTACCAGTATGCATCTGTTCTTGGCATGTAGGGCTGCTGACATTCATATCGCCTGCCCTCCTCCCCGGCGCCTGTAGCGGCTGCAGCAATTACAATTACTCTTAGCATGGTCATCACTCACAGTGTTACACTCCATCTTTGCCACAATGGCTAAAAACAATCTGGGGATGGAGTCGATGCCCATGCGCACTGTAGTCCAGGGGAGTAGCCACCTATCTCGTGATACTTCGAAGACTCTTCCAGGACAACAATGTGCAATCATCCGGACCCAACACTAGGCAGCAATCTATGCAATAGATATGAATGTCAGCAGCCCTACATGCCAAGAACAGATGCATACTGGTAAGTAGCATATTCGATATGCTAGCTAAGAGTGTTGTGAAGGGGACAAGACCCGCACGCTTCCCTCACCCACTGCCCCGGCCGACACTATGACACAGGATGACGGTAGTGCCCCTATCACCAAAGCATTCCTGGAATCTTTATTCAATACTCTGCGCGAGGACTTCACGGCTTTGAAGCAAGAACTGGCTGGAGAGCAACGTGAACTGCGCAGAGATATGGATGGCCTGGGTGAGAGAGTGGCATCAATGGAGTCCGCGGACCAGGCACGCAGCGAGGAGGTTGAATTTTTGCGGCAAGAGGTACTCCAGCTCCGAGAGTAGCAGGTGGACCTTCAGGCACACACGGAGGATCTTGAAAACCGTTCACGGAGGAACAACATCCGTGTGCGGGGTGTTCCTTTAAAAGCCGAGGGGAACAGCGTGACCCGCTACTTACAAGAACTCTTCAGGGAGATTCTCGGAGAGCCAGCTGACTTCGAGATCCGTATCGACAGTGCACACAGGGTGGGACTGCCAAGACGAGTCTCTGCCCCCGCGCCGGACATTCTGGCGTTTCTTCCAGATTTCCCTTTGAAGGAGCGCATCTTGCGAGAGGCGCGCCAGAAACAACCTCTAAGCTTCCAGGGTCACTCAGTAGCATTATTTCAGGACCTTTCGGCCATCACGCTCCAGAAACGGAAATCCTTCCGTGCAGTTACATCCTTTCTCCAAGATAAAGGGATACCATACTCCTGGGGTCATCCGTTTCGGCTTATCTTCAAATGGCAGGGAACCCTGCATCAGATCCGCTCCCTTCGTGACACCTGCACCTTGCTGGGCATCGACTTAGTGGAGGAGGGCTCGCCTGGAGGAAGATCGCCACGGAAGCTACACGAGGGACTCTCGTCATCACAAGCCGACGGGTGGCAGCAAGTGCGAAGACGCTGTCACCCCAAGAAGGGCCTCAAACCTGACCCAGAGACAGTGGCCCATGAACAAGCAGCAGCTATCCAGGAGGTGGTGAAAGACGCAGCGAATCCTGAGTGACACATTGAGGTTTTGTGGTAGAAGTAACGCATTATACTCATGTAGAGGGGGAGGAAGGACCAGGGAGCCAATGGGGCTGCTATTGTCACATTCCTCTACAGTGACCTACCACGGATCTGGACTACGAGTCGGCTGACCTTAGATCCGGGGCTGTAGGTCTGCCGACTCCACGTTTCTCAATACTGACTTGACCTATGGGCCTCCACGAACTTGTGACTGGTCCGGGACTCTTTTGTTCTTTGAAGGTTTGCCAGTTGGTGTTAGGTAGGGAGTCAAAGGGGAGTTGGGGGGTGTTGGGGGTGGGGGGTGGGTAGTCCAGAGCTCAAGTCTTGTACACACACATCGGCTGCGCTTCAACAATGCCTGGTTCTTACCATCTGGGGGAATCCTCTTTCGTCCCTGCTGAGGGTCGCTTACGAGGTGCCATAGCTTCGGTTCACAACCTACCATGCCACGAACCCTAGCGCCTTTACAGTATTAACACTCAACGTACGGGGGCTCAACAATCTGGTTAAGAGACGAGCGATCCTCTCTTTTCTGGAAAGTACACGTGCAGACATATGCCTCCTCCAGGAAACACACCTACTGGCCCGGGACTGTCACAGGCTAGGCGCGCGGGCGTTCCCGAGCCAGTACATCTCTTGTGGGGCCACTAAAACAGCCGGGGTAGCACTCCTTGTAGCGCGACGTTTTAAGTGAGAAGTCCTCCACAAAATAGCAGAGATAAGAGGTAGGCTCCTGGTGTACCGCGTGGCCTTGGGTGGGGATGACATTCACGATAGGCTCTTTGTACAGTCCCAATGAAGGCCAGGAGAAATTCCTACACACCGCCCTCACAGAAATAGCAGTCACTGCGGATAGGCACATTATAGTCGGTGTAGACATGAATGTCGTCTTTGACGCGACCTTAGATCGCTCCTTCCCACGCACTTTTCACGCCCGACGCCTCTCGACCGCCTGCACGGACACGTGACCTGCTCCCAGGACACCCCCGCACCGCACGGCCACCAGCTGCTGCGTGTGCCCCCCTGCTCGACACAGCCTTGCTGAGCTTGCCGCCTCTGCGGGTGCCCCCCTGCTCGACTCAGCCTCGCTGAGCCTGCCGCCTCTTCTGTGCTGACTACCGCGCTATTTGTATTTCCTTTTTTCGCCACTGTTGCCACTTTACTTTAATCCTCTCCTGCCTGTGTTGTCCTTTGGGCATTTGTTGCATTAGTTTGTGTCCCCGTGTTCCCCTGTGCCCCCCGCCCCGCTCCCCGCTTCCCGCCGCCGTGCCAGCGGCCACGCCCCCTTTCCTTTGTCTACCCTCCCCGCTCCCCGCCTCCCAGCTCCTCCCTCCCTGACACTTGGCCATATATGGCGACCGTGCAGTGCGGGTGAGTGTGACCTGCTCCCAGGACACCCCCGCACCGCACGGCCACCAGCTGCTGCGTGTGCCCCCCTGCTCGACACAGCCTCGCTGAGCTTGCCGCCTCTGCGTGTGCCCCCCTGCTCGACTCAGCCTCGCTGAGCCTGCCGCCTCTTCTGTGCTGACTACCGCGCTATTTGTATTTCCTTTTTTCGCCACTGTTGCCACTTTACTTTAATCCTCTCCTGCCTGTGTTGTCCTTTTGGGCATTTGTTGCATTAGTTTGTGTCCCCGTGTTCCACTGTGCCCCCCGCCCCGCTCCCCGCTTCCCGCCGCCGTGCCAGCGGCCACGCCCCCTTTCCTTTGTCTACCCTCCCCGCCTCCCAGCTCCTCCCTCCCTGACATTTCGCCATATATGGCGACCGTGCAGACGTGCAGCGTGCACGCGCAGCGGGCGCGCCGACTGTGCGCCGAAGGCGCGCCAAAGGTAAGCCCGTCTGCGCCCGTCCGCGCCTGGACCGCGCCCAGTGCCAGGACCCCTGGCCCCCGCAGACCCCAGCCCACCCGCCGGACGTACGACGCCGCCACCCTCAACGCACTCAACGCCGGCCGAGTCCCGGGCTGCTACCGAGCCACCCCGAGACGCACCCACGGACCCTTCTGCTGCAACTCCTGCAAGTTCACCTGCAGACGGACCTGCACCACTCCAGCAGTGCCCAAGACCTCGACGAGCAACAGCAGCAGCCACCTGAGATGCATCCTGCTCAACACCCGCTCCGTCCACAGGCACGCCATCGAGATCTGGAACCTGCTCGACACCACAGCCCCAGACGTCGCCTTCTTCTCGGAAACCTGGATGAACGCCTCCTCTGCGCCTGACATCGCCATCGCCATCCCAGACGGCTACAAGATCATCCGAAGGGACCGCATCAACCACACCGGAGGAGGCATCGCCATCGTCCACAGGAACACCATCCACATCACGACCAACACCGATGACACCCTCGCTACCGCCGAGCACCTGCACTTCCAAGTCCACATCAACCCCAAGACCACCCTCAGAGGCACCCTCATCTACAGACCCCCTGGACAACGCACACAATTCAGCGAAGACATCGCTGACTTCATCAGCCCACACGCACTCTGCTCCGCTGACTACATCCTCCTAGGGGACCTCAACCTCCACCTGGAGAACAACAACGACCGCAACACCACTACCCTGCTGGACAACCTCGCCAACCTGGGACTCAAGCAACTGGTGACCACCCCCACCCACTACGCCGGACACACACTCGACCCCATCTTCTCATCCAGCAAGGACATCGCCTTCAGCCACGCCACCGGACTCCACTGGACGGACCACAGCTGCGTCCACTTCAGCTTCGCAAGGACCACGATCCACCACCACCAGCAACAGGCTGCACGCAGGAACTGGAACAAGATCACAACCGACCAGCTCACGTCCTCCCTGAGCATGAACCCTCCCACCAGCACAACGAACCCTAGCCAGTCGGCCACCAACCTCACGAAGTGGATCAGCGACTGCGCAGACGAGCTCGCCCCCCTGAGGACCCCGCCCAGCAGACCCGGCAGCAAGAAAGCCCCTTGGTTCACCGACGAACTCAAGAGCTCCAAGAAGAACTGCCGAGCCCTCGAGAGAACCCGGCGCAGAGACCCAACACCGGACAACATGAATGCCCTCAAGCTCGCCACCCGAAAACACCACCAACTCATCCGCGCCACCAAGAAAACTGCATTCAAGGAACGACTGGACAACAACGCACACAACAGCAAAGAACTCTTCAACATCGTCAAAGAGCTCTCCAACCCCAACGCCGGAAACAACGACATCACCCCTTCGCAAGACCTCTGCAACTCCCTCGCCTCCTACTTCCACAACAAGATCACGGACATAGACAACAGCTTCAGCACTCAACCAACGAACACCACGACCGAACCACCGCCCCCCACCACCACCCTCCGCGCCTGGACTCCGATCAGCACCGAAGACACCGTCCGCACGATGAACTCCATCCACTCCGGATCTCCGACCGACCCCTGCCCCCACCACGTCTTCAACAAAGCCGACGCTATCATCGCACCCCACCTGCGGGACATCATCAACACCTCCTTCGACACCGCTACCTTCCCGGAAAGCTGGAAGCACGCCGAACTCGGCGCTCTACTCAAGAAACCATCGGCTGACCCCACCGACCTCAAGAACTACCGCCCCATCTCGCTGCTCCCGTTTCCGGCAAAAGTCATCGAGAAGACTGTCAACAAGCAGCTGGCCACCTTCCTCGAGACGAACGGATCCCTCGACCCCTCGCAGTGTGGCTTCCGGGCCAACCACAGCACCGAGACCGCCCTGATCGCAGTCACCGATGACATCCGAGCGCTGCTCGACAACGGCGAAACAGCGGCCCTCATCCTCCTCGACCTCTCCGCGGCCTTCGACACTGTCTGCCATCGTACCCTAGTACAACGCCTCAGCAACGTCGGAGTCCAGGAGAGGGCACTGGAGTGGATCATCTCCTTCCTCGCCGGAAGGACACAGAGAGTCCGCCTCCCCCCGTTCAGATCTGAAGCCACCGAAGTCATCTGCGGCGCCCCTCAAGGCTCCTCGCTCAGTCCAACCCTCTTCAACATCTACATGAGCCCCCTCGCAGACATCGCACGCCAGCACAACCTCAACATCAGCTCCTACGCCGACGACACCCAGCTTATCCTCTCCCTTACCAACGACCCCGCCACCGCCAGAGCCAACCTTCACGAAGGGATGAAAGAGGTAGCCGAATGGATGAAGAACAGCCGCCTGAAACTGAACTCAGATAAGACGGAAGTCCTCATCCTGGGATCCTCACCCGCCGCGTGGGACGACTCCTGGTGGCCCCCTGCCCTAGGCAGCGCACCCAAACCAACAGACCACGCACGCAACCTGGGCTTCATCCTGGACTCCTCCCTCTCCATGACCAGACAAGTCAACGCCGTCTCCTCGTCGTGCTTCAACATCCTGCGCATGCTACGTAAGATCTTCCGGTGGATCCCCACCGAGACCAGGAAGACGGTCACCCAGGCCCTCGTCACCAGCCGTCTGGACTACGGCAACACCCTCTACGCCGGAACCACCGCCAAACTCCAGAAGAGACTCCAGCGGGTCCAGAACTCCTCAGCAAGACTCATCCTGGACATCCCCCGTCGCAGCCACATCTCCGGACACCTGAGAGATCTGCATTGGCTCCCGGTCAACAAGAGAATCACCTTCCGTCTCCTCACCCTCGCACACAAAGCCCTACACAGCCAAGGCCCAGGATACCTCAACAGCCGCCTCAACTTCTACGCTCCCAAACGCCAGCTTCGCTCGACCAGCCACGCCCTCGCCGCCGTCCCCCGCATCCGCAGAGCCACCACAGGGGGACGGTCCTTCTCCTACCTCGCCGCAAAGACTTGGAACTCCCTCCCCACTCCCCTCCGCCTGACCCAGGACCACCTCGCCTTCAGGAAGCAACTCATTCGAGCAGTAGCAGACCCCACCCCCAGCGCCTTGAGACCCTCTGGGTGAGTAGTGCGCTATATAAATACGATGATTGATTGATTGATTGATTGACTACGGGACCTTGATATACACGACCTATGGTGCCTATGACACCCCGGGGAGAGAGAATATTCTCACTACTCGGCGGCACACAAGTCGTACGCCCGCATAGATCACTTTCTAGCGACGAGTCCGGTGTGTTCTCTTACATCATCGGTGGATATGGGAGTCTTATCCCTGTCATATCATGCCCCGATCTCCATGACTGTTACCACCCCGCAGTCTCTACCACCTCCTAGAGTGTGGCACCTTCGAGACACACTCTTGCATAGGCAGGCTGTAGTGAAGCAAGTACAGGAATCCATACAGGACTTCCTGCAACATAACGCAAACTCAGATACTATGCTTGCAACCCAATGGGCCGCGTTAAAAGCTGAGTATTTATAGCAATCTCCTCAGCTGACAACCGCTTACGAGCGGAGAAAAGAAAGGAACTCACTCAGAGAGTGCAGGAACTCGAGCGCAGGAACTCGAGCGCATGCACCAACGGACAGGGGCCCGAGGGTCTGGAAGCAGCTCAAAGTGGCGCGAGGACACCTCGCAGCTCTAGATAATGACCGAGCGGAATATGCGGCACTTAGGCTGAAACACGCCTATTACACGGGTGGGGACAGGTGTGGGCGGTTACTGGCCAACCGGCTTCGAGTAGTCCAACAACGTCAGAAGGTGAAAGAAATCACCCGTACTGACGGGTCCATCGTAACGGACGATGCGCAAATAGCGGAGACGTTCCGGAACTTTTACGCTGATCTCTATAGGGGCACGCCTCCGAATGTCGCTGCTGCGTCCAAATATCTGGACTCGGTCGTACTCCCGTCTTTGGCACCGGAACAGTCGGAATGGTTAGAGAGAGACATCCGCATCGAAGAAGTGATCGCTGCAATCGCTCGACTTAAGGTAGGGAAGGCGCCTGGGCTGGACGGCTATTCCCCTTCCTTTTACAAGACTTTCTGCACCGCCCTGGCGCCGTTGCTCACTCGCCTATTTAATTCGTTTGCGGACCCAGGGGCCATCCCACCGGATCTCCTGCGCGCCTCTATCTCGGTTATTCCAAAACCAGGGAAGGATGGCACTAAATGCGGGGCATATCGGCCAATTTCCCACCTCAATGTTGACCTTAAACTATACACCAGCATCCTCGCCACGCGTCTAGCTGCACATCTGCCGGGTTTGGTGGACCTCGATCAGGCGGGCTTTATCCCTGACCGCCAGACAGTTGACAATACTAAAAGGGTAACCCACCTGATTGAAAAGGCTTCCCGAATACCTGGGGAATACATGATATTGGGGTTGACGCCGAGAAGGCATTCGACCGTGTTCACTGGCCCTACCTGGATATGGTGCTAGCCAAGTTCGGGATGGGGGAGAAATTTCGAACCCTCATCTTTAATTGTTACAAGGCGCCCTCTGCAGTAGCGAGAGTTAATGGTTACACATCGACGGCGTTCCCCATCGAGAGAGGGACAAGACAAGGATGTCCCTTGTCGCCACTTCTCTTCGCTCTCTACATGGAACCCCTCGCTTATCAAATTCGGCAGCGTCAGGATGCTCTTGGCATCAAATTCGGAGGTGATCTCCATACTATTAGCCTTTACGCGGATGATGTCCTACTCACCTTGGACCACCTGCGGACAGCGCTACCGGCGTGTGTTGCTGAGCTCGAGGGATTTGCTACGGTATCCGGCTTCAAGATGAATACGGACAAATCTATAGCATTAGACCTGTCTCTTACAGCTTCAACACAAGTTTATCTGTAGTCCCTCGTGCCTGTTAGATGGGCCACGGATACTGTTCCCTACCTGGGAATTCAGCTCGCCCCGACCCTAGACAGGATGATCGCGGTTAACTACGCTACTCTGCGTGCTCGCATCCGTGAAGAGTTAGACCGGTGGAGACACCTTCCCCTATCCTGGCTAGGTCGCATTGCGGCAGTTAAGATGACTATCCTGCCGCAAGTTTTATATCATTTCCGTGCCTTACCCCTCCGGCCTCCAGTAGGCTGGATAAGACAAACCCAATCGGATTTAGCTAATTTCATCTGGGAGGGTCGGAAACCCCGACTAAAGAGGACAACCGCCACTTTGGCCCCCGAGGAAGGAGGCTTGGGCATTCCTGACCTGAATAAATACTACCAAGCGGCGCAATTGCGATACTTGGTGGAATGGAGTAAATGGGAGTCCGACAAGCATTGGCTCTTTCAGAACCAGGCGGTGGCGGGACGCCCGTTGCAGGAGATACCGTTTTTGCCCTGAGCTTATAGACCGGCCAACCTCTACGCGTCCTCTATAACCCGGGCACCCCTGGAAGTCTGGGACGCAACTAATACGCTTCACGGTTTGACAACATTCCCCTCTCCACTCACACCCCTGGTGGATAACCCTGACTTTACCCCTGAAATGGCTAAGGGGGTCTTCACGCATTGGAGGCCCGCAGGTTGCCGCTTCCTGTACCATATGTACAGCTCAGGGGGGGTGATCCCTTTCCAACTCTTTAAGCAAGAATATAACCTCTCTGAAACGGAACGTATGAGATATCTGCAGGTGCGGCACTGGGCGTTGTAGCCGCAGATAAAAGAATCGGCTGATAGGAAATTCACTCCGTACGAGAAATGGCTTTTCTCTTGCACCTCCAACACCAAGCTCATCTCAGACCTTTATAAATTGATCCAGACCTCAACCACACACATCTATAACCCTGGCAGGGTGCGATGGGAAAGAGAGCTGGGTAGGTCCCTGAGTCATAAGGAATGGGGGGACATTGCATATAGGGCTAGGCACTCAGCGTACCACATGGGGCTCACCGAGACACTCGCCAAAATATCTCTATACTGGTACTACACCCCCGAACGGCTATCCGAAATGGACACTTCCAAAGAAAAGCTCTGCTGGAGGGGCTGCGGGCACACAGGTACTCTAGTACACATCTTATGGGACTGCCCACTCCTCTGCTCATACTGAGCACATATTTTAGAAGAAGTTGATGCACACTTCCAGACAGAAATACCCTGCCTCCCCGCTTACATACTGCTAGGCCTCCCCAATGCGCTCACTTACCCGCTGTGCTCCCGCAGGGGCCTTCAAATGGCCATAGCCCTTGGGTCGGCTCTGCAGAATATCCTGACACACTGGCGTACCGCCACCGTCCCTACTACTACAGGCTGGCTTCATCGGATGTGGCATGTGTTGGGTATGGAGAAACTGTCACTCACCGCAGCAGGGAAGGGAGACCAATATGATGAACTCTGGCAGCCTTTCAGAGCCCTACTCCATACCGAGTTCATGGAGATAACTTGTCCTAAATATCTCAGACTGTTGCGCCTGATGGCACCCATAACTACAGATCCTAAGACTCTCGAGGCATGAAACATTTAGAAGTTGAAGGCATGAATTGTAGGGAGACTGTTGGGAGCTCTGGACTGGGTGGGGGGAGGGGGGACGGATACGAGTTTGGGGGGGAGGTGGGTGGAGGGGGGGATTGTTCTTCTTGCTTCTTCTGGTTCTATTGTTCTTTGAGTGCAGTGCTTTTCTCAACTCCGGCACATTGGACGTTGCTACTCTTGCCAGTATTGCCTTGAACGCTATGCCTCTGCTGCACTTACCTTCTGTATCTGGCATGATCGCATTGCTAATTGTACTGCCTTGCACTGTCTTTCAAATAATAAACAGATTTAAACCTAAAAGAAGACCATGGGTGTCTGAGGCTTTCGACTCCCCGGAGAATGCCATTCATTCCAGGCTCAAAGTTCCCATCATTCTTGTTTATAAGCTAATCCCTTCAAACCTAAAAATGATATTCTTTCTCTCATTTCTGTTCATGCATTCGTATTCTGTCTAAGCCATTGCAGCCTTCACTATTTCTCTGTGTGACCACCATATTTACCCAAAGTGTCATACACTGCATTATAGTAAGCCATTCATCCTGCCATACTTCAACATTGTAGCAGCACACTGTGTGCCCGCAGTTATTCCAAAAGGCCCCTTTTCACCTTCCAATTCCCTCCCGGCGCAGCATTGCAACGATTCAACTGAGAAATAAATTATGTAATTGGCTTCAGATTTGGCTCTACAGAAAAGGCACTTCTTCTCCCACCAGAACGCCCAGACACGACCACTCACTCACCTCGTACGTGCTCATAATGCCCAACCTGTAGAAGACTGGTAGGAACACCTCAGAGCTGATCACCACCACCACCAACTCTTCCTCAGTGGACACGAACCTCATTGCTTCAAATGAAATGGAAACCCCAGAGAGGCCTGTGAGCCTTGACTGATGGTGGCGGCGCACAGGGGAGAGATAGTACCCTTGTGAGAAGAGAGGGGCTGGGGACGCGGGTCAATGCCTTACCCAAGCTCCGCACTTGCTCCCTCCTGCAGATGTTGCCAACTCACCGACCACTGGACCCGGACCAAGGGATGTTATGTTAATTTATTTTTGCAATGCGCACAGCTACCCAACAAGGGTTTCCCAGCGCAGGCCCTGAAAGAAACTCTGAAAACCTAGATTAGAATTGTTGATTGAAAAGCTACGTTTTTAGTTGCTTGCGTAAGTTGGGGTACAAATTCTCTTTCCGCATCACATCAGTTAGAGAGTTCCACAGGGTTGGTCCAAGAAAAGAGAAAGAGCGGCCTCCTATTCTCATCAATTTAATCCTGGGAATTTCACATTTTTCTTCCGTGGAGGAACGAAGCAGGCGGGAGGGATGATAAGGGCGTACCAGATCTTGTAAGTATTTGGGTGCCGAGCCATTCTTGATTCTAAACATATAGCACAGGGCTTTAAATTTTGTGCGATGTTCCACCCTGAGCCAATGTAATTCTCTCCGGGCATTAGCCGTGCTGGACATTCTGGGATGTCTACACAGCGATCTGGCTGCAGAATTCTTCACCACCTGAAGATTATGCAACACATCCCTGTTTGTACCCAGAAAAAGGACGTTTCCACAGTCCAGGCAAGATGTTACTAATGCCTGGACTACCGTCCTTTGGGTATCAGCAGGGAGCATCCAAATGATTTTCTTTAACCATTTGAGGATGGTAAAACAGGTGGCAGCAGTTTGTACTGCCTGTTGTTTCATTGACAATTTATTGTCGATAATAATGCCCAGATTGCGGACCTGAGAGGAAGGCCTAGGTAAAGGCCCCATTTCGACTGGCCAATGTTGAGGGCCCCAATGTTCTGTATTTTTACCAAAAATGAGAACTTCCGTCTCTTCCCCATTGTGCTTGTGCAGGTTATATTGCATCCACGATGCAATATTACGCAACCCCAATTGCAGGGTAGAAGGACCCAGTCTCTTGTCATCCGATAAGGAAAAGATGATTTGAGTATCATCGGTGTATGAAAAAAGCTCCAACCCTGCTTCTTCGGCAATCACTGCCAGAGGTTGCACATAGATGTTAAAGAAAAGTGGGCTCAAAATTGAGCCCTGTGGACCCCATACACGGATGTGTAAGACTTTGAGGTGGCCCTGGAGGAGAAGACCTGGAATGTTCACTCAAATAGGAAGGAAGACCGCCAACCAAGCACTGATCCAGAGATGCCCAGTGCCTGTAGAGACTTTATTAATACGGTATGAGAAACCGTATCAAACGCGGCGCTTAGATCTAGAAGTATAAGGGCCACTGTATCACCTGCGTCCAAATGCTGGCGTAACATCTCCGTGACGCCCAGCAGGGTAGTTTCAGTTGAGAACCCTGCTCTAAAGCCCGACTGGAAAGCGGGCAGAAAGTTAGAGGATTCCACAAACGTAGATAACTGTGCGTTCACGTGTTTTTCCAAAACTTTGGAAAACATCGGGAGTAGGGAAATAGGCCTTAAATTAGTCGGCATAACAGGGTCCGCATTTAGCTTTTTCAGCAGAGGCAAGACCATCGCATGTTTCCAGACAGAGGGCATCTCTGCCTCGCTAAGAGAGGCATTAAGTAGCTCCATGACAACTCTTAAAGCAGGCTGTTCCATTTGTAGGAGCACCGAAGCTGGAAGAGGGTCGCACGGAGAACCCGATTTAATGCTCGCCAGGATTTTTATAAAAGAACCAATATCCAAAGGTGCCCACTTCTCTAATTTAAGCAGAGGACCCTCTGCCACAGTGGGTCCCGGAGCAGGACAAGGCAGAGCCAAACTCGGCACACTGGCACACACTGAGTTACTGACCCTCCCAGCAGTGGCTGTACAAGTTTGACTGGCCCTGGGAGTCACTTAACTTCTTTCTGCTATTGCCATTAACTCCAGACTATGCAAACCTACTGTTATCTTTGGGGTTCACTGTTAACGTGCCGAAGTCACACCTGGCTCCTCTTCAGACTCTCCCCTTCATTGGAGCCATTTTGGATTTGGTCCAGTTTCATGCCTTTCCCCCAGGAAAGCGAGTCCAGGGCATTCAAGCTATTATCCAAATCTTTCAGCCTCAGTCCTGGATCTCAGTGAGGTTGACTCTGAGGCTGCCTGGACAGATGGCCTCCAGCATCTTGCTGATCAAGCACACTAGGTGGCATATGTTGGCTCTGTAATGGGATCGGAAGTCTCGGTGTGCTCAGCATCAAGAGGACCTCTCCGACAACACTCGGATTTCAGAGGAGACTGCAAATCTTCCATGGTGAGTACAGGACCACGATTGGGTCTGCGGCAGACCCCCCTCCCTTCCCCACCCAGAGCTGACCGTGGTGACTGATTCATCACTCCTGGGTTGGAGTGGCCATTTGGGAGCGGTGGAGATCAGAGGTATCCGTTCTCTGGTTGATATCAACCTACTGGAGCTGAGGGCCACCCTCTTGTCATTGAAAGCCTTCCCTCCAGCCATCAAGGAGAGGCTGGTTCTGGTGGTCACAGACAAAACCACTGCCATGTGGTACTGAAGCAAACAGGGTGGGGACACGGACCCTATGCCAGGAGGCCCTGCGCCTCTGGAATTAGCTGGGCCACTAAGGAATTTTCTCGATGGTGAACCATCTATTAGGTTCTTTGAATACCAATGTGGATGAACTCCACCATCGACGGCTAACGGTTTACGAGTGGCAATTACACCCTGAGGTGGCGGAACGTCTCTTCAGTGAATGGGTAGGAGCTTGGCACAATCTGTTCTCCACCACCGAGAACACGCAATGCCAGTACTGCTGCGCATTGGAGTGTCCGAAGCATCTCTCGCTCAGAGACTCTTACAGCCTAGATTTAAACTTGTGACTCCTGCATGCCTTTCCACTGATACCACTCCTGCCCCAAGTTCTCAAGAAGATCAGGACCGACCTCGTGGCTTAAGATTGGGTACGGAGAGTATGGTATCCAGAACTCCTGAGCTTGAGCATCTGTCTTCGATCAGGCTGTCCCTCCAGGAGAATCTGCTGTTGCAGCAGCAGCAGGGCAGGGTTCTGCACCCGGCCTTCATGCTTAGAAACTGAGCAGCATCAGCTGACCACGTTTGACCTTCCTCTGGAAGTAGTTGATGTTGATTAGTGGTTTGGTGCGGCATATGCCACAATGACGCTCTCCAGACCAAGTTGTCTGACGTTCTGTTGTTTGCTTTATCTCTCGCTTGGTAAGACTTTGCTCTGCGGACAGTTGAATGGTACCTTTCAGCTCTTTTACAGTTGCTGAATCTGCCTTCATTATTTAAGTCTGTAGCTTTGCATTTTTTTTTAAAAAGGGTTACAACATTTATTTCCTCTCTCTCTCTATGACATGCCTTAGTGGGACCTTAGCTTGGTCCTTACATTCCTGATGGACATTCCCTTTGAGCTGCTTCGCACCTGCCCTTGTGGCTTTTTATCCTCAAGACAAGCGTTCCTCATCACCATTACATCAGTTCAGTTTGTGAGTGAGCTCAATCAATCAATCAATCATTTGCATTTGTAAAGTGCACTACTCACCCGTGGGGGTCTCAAGGTGCTGGGGGGGGGGGGGGAGGATTGGTCAGTGCTCAAAAAGCCAGGTCTTGAGCTGCCTTCTGAAGGAGAGGTGGTCCTGTGTGGCGCGCAGGTGGCTGGGAAGAGAGTTCCAGGTCTTTGCTGCCAGGTAGGAGAA
This sequence comes from Lissotriton helveticus, assembly GCF_964261635.1. Classification (NCBI taxonomy): domain Eukaryota; kingdom Metazoa; phylum Chordata; class Amphibia; order Caudata; family Salamandridae; genus Lissotriton; species Lissotriton helveticus. The sequence goes on from NC_136070.1 coordinate 72,878,803, forward strand.
GGACCTGCCCCCGGAGGTGGCCCTGCGGATGCGGGGCACGGCTGCTAGGGCTTGTCTTGTCGAGCGTAGGGTGCGAGGGGGGCAGTAGAAGGAGAGGCGGTGGTTGATGAGTTTTGGTCCGAGGTTGTGAAGGGCTTTGTGTGCGTGGGTGAGGAGCCTGAAGGTGATCCTCTTGCTGACTGGGAGCCAGTGAAGTTTCTTCAGGTGTCCGGAGATGTGGTGGTGGCGGGGGATGTTCAGGATGAGTCGTGCGGCTGCGTTCTGGATTCGTTGAAGTTTCTTCTGTAGTTTGGTAGTGATGCCGGCGTACAGAGTGTTCCCATAGTCCATGCGGCTGGTGACGAGGGCGTGGGTGATGGTCTTCCTGGTGTCGGTGGGGATCCAGCGGAAGATTTTGCGGAGCATGCGGAGGGTGTTGAAGCATGCCGATGTCACCGCATTGACCTGTCTGTTCATGGAGAGGGACGAGTCCAGGATGAAGCCGAGGTTGCGAGCGTGGTCGGTGGGTTGGGGAGTGCTGCCCAGGGCGGGGGGCCACCAGGTTTCGTCTGAGGCGGTGGGAGTAGGGCCGAGGATTAGGACCTCCGTCTTATCGGTGTTGAGTTTAAGCCGGCTGTCTGTCATCCAGTCCACTACTTCCTTCATGCCTTCGTGTAGTCTGGTTCTTGCTGAGGTGGGGTTGTTGGTGAGGGAGAGGATGAGCTGAGTGTCGTCGGCGTAGGATATGATGTTGAGTCCGTGTTTGCGTGCGATGTTCGTCAGGGGGGTCATGTAAATGTTGAAGAGGGTGGGGCTGAGGGAGGATCCTTGTGGGACGCCGCAGATTACTTCAGTGGCTGTAGATCTGAAGGGGGGGAGACGGACTCTTTGTGTTCTTCCGGAGAGGAAGGAGGTAATCCATTCCAGGGCCTTGCCTCGGATGCCGGCGTTGTTGAGGCGCCTTATTAGAGTATGGTGGCATACCGTGTCGAAGGCTGCGGAGAGGTCCAGGAGTATGAGTGCCACGGTCTCTCCTTTGTCTGTCAGGGATCTGATGTCGTCTGTGGCTGCGATGAGAGCGGTCTCGGTGCTGTGGTTAGCTCTGAAACAGAACTGTGAGGGGTCGAGTGAGTTGTTGGATTCTAGGGCGGTGGTGAGTTGAGTGTTGATGATCTTTTCAATCACTTTTGCGGGGAATGGGAGGAGCGAGATGGGCCGGAAGTTTTTGAGTTCGGTGGGGTCTGCCGTAGGTTTCTTTAGGAGGGCGTTGAGTTCGGCGTGTTTCCAGTTTTTGGGGAAAGTGGCGGAGGTGAGTGATGCGTTGATGACATCTCGTAGGTGGGGTGCGATGATGTTGTTGGCTTTGTTGAATATGTGGTGCGGGCATGGGTCGGATGGGAATCCTGAGTGGATGGAGTTCATGATGCTGGTGGTTTCCTCGCTGGTGGTTGGGTTCCAGGTGTGGATGGTGGTGTTGTCAGTGTCGGTTTCCGGAGGTGGGTTCGTGTTGGTTGTGGAGAGGCTGTTGTAAATATCGGTGACCTTGTGGTGAAAGAAAGCCGCGAGGGAGTCGCAGAGATCCTGAGAGGGGGGGATGGCGTTGTTTTCAGCATCGGGGTTAGAGAGTTCCCTGACTATGCTGAATAGTTCCTTGCTATTGTGGGCGTTGTTTTCGAGCCTGTCTTTGAAGGATGATTTTCTTGCTGCGTGGAGGAGTTGGTGGTGTTTGCGGGTGGCGTTCTTGAGAGCAAACATGTTCTCGTCAGTCTGATTGAGGCGCCAGGTTTTTTCGTGGGTGCGACATTCTTTTTTGGAGTCCTTGAGTGTGGGGGTGAACCAGGAGTTTTTCTTGTGGTTGTCTTTGTATACCTGGGTCTTCAGGGGGGCCAGGAGGTTGGCGCAGTCTGAGATCCAGTTCGTGAGGTTGGTGGCCACTTCGTTGGGGTCTGCGGTGCTGGTGGGTGGGTTCTGGGAGAGGGCTGTGGTGAGTTGTTCGGTGGTGACTCGGTTCCATTGTCTTCTTGGTGGTTGTTGGGCGTGGTGGTGTACGGTGTTTTTTTTTAAGCTGAAGTGGACACAGCTGTGGTCCGTCCAGGATAGTTTGGTGGTGTGGCTGAAGGAGATGTGTTTGCTGGAGGAAAAGATCGGGTCGAGTGTGTGTCCGGCGTAGTGGGTGGGGGTGTTGACCAGCTGTTTCAGTCCGAGGTTGGCGAGGTTGTCCAGTAGGGTGGTGGTATTGTTGTCGGCGTGGTTTTCTAGGTGGAAGTTGAGGTCCCCTAGGAGTATGTAGTTGGTGGAGGGGAGTGCGTGTGGGCTGATGAAGTCTGCGATGTCTTCGCTGAATTTTGTGCGAGGTCCTGGTGGTCTGTAGATGAGGGTGGTCTTGGGGTCACTGTGGATTGAGAAGTGGAGGTGTTCGGCGTCGGGGAGCGTGTTGTCGGTGTTGGTCGTTATGCGGATGGAGCTCTTGTGGACTATGGCGATGCCTCCTCCGGTGTGGTTAGTGCGGTCTCTCCTGATGATTTTGTAGCCGTCGGGGATGGCTATGGCGATGTCGGGAGCCGAGGAGGGGTTCATCCAGGTCTCGGTGAGGAAGGCGATGTCCGGGGTTGCGGAGTCGATGAGGTTCCATATTTCGATGGCGTGCCTGTGGACGGATCGGGTGTTGATCAGGATGCATTCAAGTTTGTTTCCGGGGAAGTTGTTCTTGTTGGGTGTGTTGGGTGTTTGTAGGCAGGTGAAACGGCAGTTTCGGCAGGAGAAAGGTCCGTGGGCTCGCTTCGGGGTTGCGTGGCAGCAACCCGGTGTGTGTCCGTGGTTGAGGGCGGTGAGGGTGGTGGAGTGTAGGTCTGGCGGGGAGGGGGTGGGTGCCAGGGGTCCTGGCGCTGGGTGCGGTCCAGGCGCGGACGGCGCAGACGGGCTTGCCTTAGGCGGGCCTTTGGCGCGCCAGCGGCGCGCCCGCTGCGCGGCCTCGCAGCAGCCGCCATTTATGGGGTAGCTGGGGGAGGAGGGGTCAGCTGGGAGGTGGTGGGCGGGCGGATAGGCGGGGAGAAGGCCGATTTGCGGGCGAAAACAGCGGGAAGGGGGTGGCGGGAGTGGGGGAGCGGAGGGAGAGCGAAGGGGGGATCTGAGGGGGAGAGAAGAGAGTTTTGGAGAGTTTTTAGACGATTGTAAGGATGGCAAACAACGAGGGGGAATCTGTGGAGGGAAAGACAGAGGCACAAAAAGAGGTCACACAACGAAGGGGAATCTGTGGAGGGAAAAACAGAGGCACAAAAAGAGGTCACACAACGAAGGGGAATCTGTGGAGGGAAAAACAGAGGCACAAAAAGGTCACACAACGAAGGGGAATCTGTGGAGGGAAAACAGAGGCACAAAAAGAGGTCACACAACGAAGGGGAATCTGTGGAGGGAAAAACAGAGGCACAAAAAGAGGTCACACAACGAAGGGGAATCTGTGGAGGGAAAAACAGAGGCACAAAAAGAGGTCACACAACGAAGGGGAATCTGTGGAGGGAAAAACAGAGGCACAAAAAGAGGTCACACAACGAAGGGGAATCTGTGGAGGGAAAAACAGAGGCACAAAAAGAGGTCACACAACGAAGGGGAATCTGTGGAGGGAAAAACAGAGGCACAAAAAGAGGTCACACTACGAAGGGGAATCTGTGGAGGGAAAAACAGGCACAAAAAGAGGTCACACAACGAAGGGGAATCTGTGGAGGGAAAAACAGAGGCACAAAAAGAGGTCACACAACGAAGGGGAATCTGTGGAGGGAAAAACAGAGGCACAAAAAGAGGTCACACAACGAAGGGGAATCTGTGGAGAGAATAAAAGAGAGAGAGACCGGCAGATGGCAGAGAGCACTGGTGGCGCTGCACGAGGCAGGGGGAGCGACCTACCCTTGAGCTTCAAGCTCTCTATATCAACCTGCCGTACGCCACCTTTCTTCCCAGACAAGCTGGTATTGTGGAAACAGGCATCTTTCTTACCTGAAGTGTTCACCGTTCCACGTCAGTCAGAATATCACCTTGCCAGCCTTCTATGTTTTGCCTCACCCGTCTAAGGAGGAGGAGAGGCTCCATTGCTTGAACCCTAAAAGCACAGAACTTTTACATCTATTGTACCAAAGACCACAGGGTGGATGATCATCCCTTTGTGGGGTTCTCTGGAGGGAAAAAAGGCAAGGCTGTGCAGAAGAGAAACCTCTCCCGCTGCATTGTGCTCTGCATCAAGATTGGCCAAAAAACATTCTTCAGAACAATGCATGCTTATTTTACTGGGGCCAAAGCTGCTACCGCTACGTTTGCATGCGGAGTTGCTGTCCTGGGCATCTACCAGACAGTTACGTGGGTGTCCCTGCATACGTTCACAAATCATTATTGTCTGGACAGTCAGATTTGCAGAGAGGGGCATTTTGCCTGCTCAGTCTTGCAGGACTTTCTATTTTGAGTCCATTCACCGACCTACCTCTAAATAGGTACTACTTAAGTATCTATCCAAAAGGTGAGGAATCTCTCATCTAGAAGTCTCTATCAGATGAAAAGTTACTTACCTTTGATAACATTCTTTCTGGCAGAGACTTTGTCTACCTGCAGATTGCACGCCGACCTGCCCATCCTCCCCTCTGTCTATGATTCGATTCTATCCATTAATAAGATCCCAAGTCTATGAATCTGCACACTGATCACACCAATTTGCTTTTGGGGCTCTGCGTCTGGAGGAGGCGGACACTTGAAAGCAACTGATGTCCGCTCACAGGAGTGACGCCTATATAGGCTCTGCATTTCATTTACTGAGCAGAATGGCGTAAGTGCATAGCCACACTGCGCCACCACATGCTGGCACGCACGGGTACACTTAAAAAGTTTCCCGATCTAGTCTGGCGCCCAAGGCATATTCAAAAGGTGAGGAATCTGCAGCTAGACATTCTCCACCAGAAAGAGTGTTACAGTAGGTAAGTAACTTGTTTGTCTTGAATGCTAATATCACCAGAACCTCCTAGGAATTGTTGTTAAGGTTTCCTAAGTCAAAGCGATTTTCTTGACACTCAGTTTATTGGACTTCTAGGAACTCGGACAGCTCTTTTGTGATATCTAGTGTGAGAGCCTCTGACATTACCTCCACCAGAACCTTCAAAAGGCTTACGTTGGATCCCTGTTTTGAGTTTTCTAGTGCCTCGATCCTCCTTTCTGTGGGTCACCAAGGCCCACAAACCATTAGACGTGTAGGTCTTTACTTCTTTCAGTCTAGTGCTGAGCATTTTTTGGATATCTGGGACACTTTATGCTTAAAGCTTCGTAATTTTATTTCCCAAAAAAGTACCCAAAAGGCCAAATTTGCATCCTTTCCCACCACCCCTATCCTGTCCCGTGTTGAGAATTCCAAAGGAGGTACCCAGGTCTTGTGGTATCACCCTAGAGGGAACGAAAACATTAAAATGAAAAAGTAATTCTTTTTCCTAAAAATCTGATAAAAGTCCTGTGCCAGAAAGCATAAAATAACAACAAAAGTTTTGCTGTGCGAAGATCACTATCTCCCAAGCTTTCAGCAACAACTAGAGTTGAAAAAAAAATGTTTGTGTGGTTTTAACGCATTAGCAGTTTGTTGTGGAAACAGATGTGAAACTCATCGGTGAACTTAAAAAGATATCCATTTCTGAAAACTAGACGAACCTCTGCAATCCGTAAGGGGTCATTTGTTCAGATCACTCATGTTATACCCAAGGAAACTAATAATTGAAATCAACACAGTTGGCATCCTACAGCCTTTTCTTTCACACTCCCTGTACTCCAGCAAGATTATCACATAATTCACTTTACTTTTTGTGACTGCAAAGTGAGAGGAGTTTAAACACCAATACCCATGTTAAAAAAATAAGCAGCAATTTCTCAGAAGGCATAGCTTGACACTTGACCTCTTTCATTGAAGTGCAGCAAATGTAACAAGATACAAAATTTAAAAGCATCTTTATTGCTTGGACTTTCACGACACACCAAAAAAAGCTTGCAGCCCACAAGTTGGGGAACACTGGTTTAGTGGGCTTTCTGCTCCCTGGGTAAGCAGGTTTTGAGACACCCCCCACCCCAAACTGAATCCCATGGTACATGGCTCGATACCTGGGTGGAGATCCCCTCCCCCCCCTTTATTATTCAACTTTTTCCCCCTGGTATCTAGTGAGCATTCTACCTCTCCTCTGGGCAGATGGGGAGGAGGGGTCCTCACCCCCTCATCTGCTACCACAGCAGGAGAAAAACGAATGCTTGGACCATACTGGTAATGGGATATCACTCAATGTCTGTGGGGAAGGGGATGGTGAGTCGATCCTACCCCTTTTTAAGTTTAACAATTTTTCCCTGTAGTCCTTTTCCCCCCTTCCTCCCAAATTGAACACCAGACAAAAACAAACGAAAGTAAACACAAAGCTTGAGCACAGAACAAACCGTGGCTTAGTGGGGTCTTGAAACAGAAAAAAAAGAGAGGCTTAACAGAGGTTAAACAATGAGCACACCGAGGATAGACAAGAAGGCTGAACACCATACATCCCAGGTGCTGAACACCGGTCACCCAGACGCTGAACACCGGTCACCCAGACGCTGAACACCGGTCACCCAGACGCTGAACACCGATCACCCAGACACTGAACACTTATCACCCAGACGCTGAACACTTATCAACCAGACGCTGAACACCGATCACCCAGACGCTGAACACCTATCACCCAGACGCTGAACACCGAGCACCCAGACGCTGAACCCGGAGCACCCAGACGCTGAACACCGAGCACCCAGACGCTGAACACCTATCACCCAGACGCTGAACACCGAGCACCCAGACGCTGAACACCGATCACCCAGACCCTGAACACCGGTCACCCAGACGCTGAACACCGGTCACCCAGACGCTGAACACGGAGCACCCAGACGCTGAACACTGAGCACCCAGACACTGAACACCTATCACCCAGACGCTGAACACCGAGCACCCAGACGCTGAACACCGATCACCCAGACCCTGAACACCGGTCACCCAGACGCTGAACACCGGTCACCCAGACGCTGAACACCGATCACCCAGACGCTGAACACCTATCACCCAGACGCTGAACACCTATCACCCAGACGCTGAACACGGAGCACCCAGACGCTGAACACGGAGCACCCAGACGCTGAACACGGAGCACCCAGACGCTGAACACGGAGCACCCAGACGCTGAACACCGAGCACCCAGACACTGAACACCTATCACCCAGACGCTGAACACCGAGCACCAAGACACTGAACACCGAGCAGCATTTAAGCTGTACTCTGGACATAATTCTGAACTGCCAATACACTATAAATCTGCAATTCCAAGCACACTATGACTAAACGCTGAGCATACCAAGGCTGAACTCTGGTGGCAGAAAACAGTGCGTATGGGCTGAACACCAAGCACACAATGAACAACCAACTTGAAGACCTAAGAAAAGGCGCCCAATGAGAAGTTAGCAGGGCTGAAGTGTCATCCTATAACTCAAATGTCAATTGGGCTACCAGCCTCTCTTACAGTAAAAACGACAGTTTAGGGTTTTTACTGTCAGAACCTGTAAAACACAAGTTTTGTTTTGTAATATTTTGCACCGTAGGACTTGCAAGGTCTGATATGGGGGGACATATATATATTACTACGGGAGGTTTGGGGCTTTGTCATTACTTTAAATAGCAAAGTTGAGTGAGCAGTTAAAACTTCTCTATCAATCTGCTGTGGCTGTCTGGGAGACATATTATACTATGCCATGCTTGTGATGACGCAACTAGTGCTGCGGTCCAAGAGAGACGCTTTAAATTACATGCCTGAGGTTCCCCTGGTACCATATACTAGGAACTTACAAGTAAATTAAGTAATGCCAATTGGGTTTTAGCCCATCAGCCATCCACATTTACAACGATCAGAGCACATGCTTTTTAGAGCCATTACACCAGTGCATGCACATTCATTTGGGAACATTTTCACCTTCGTACAGAAACAATTGAAAAATGTATGCGCAAACCTAATACTTTGTCAGGTTTAAATACTTGCAGTCTCCCCATAGGTGGTTATGCAAGGAACTTTGTGCGTTTCTGACAGGCAATGTAATTGGGCTCGCACGTCACTGACACGCAGCGCACTTGCCATCTTCTCTTTTATGTCATTGGAAGCGCACATAATCTTCAAAACATACAGCCATTTTATTTTAGGCCAACATGTCTGTGCGTGGTTGAGAAGTGTAGCAAACTATTGGAAACGCACTTAGACTCCCATCGTGCCGCCATCTTGATGTGTGCCACAATCTGTCTGAAGGCTCTGAGGTGGAACAGCTTATACGAATATTAGTTTGAGTACTCCTGAGGTTCACTTTTGCAAAGTGACTGAATTTAAAGAGCAGCTTCACACAAGTTGTTCTTCACAGTGTATCACAAGTTACAGGAGTCTTTACAACTTGTTGTATCAGATAATCTTACCTGATGTTTGAACATAACTTAAAACTTGTAACTGTGTGTAGTGACTTGTTTAAACTACATCTGCATCAATTATACGTTAGTATTATCCTCGCATAGCATGGCGTCTGGCAATATTTCGAATCTTTCGCCACTGCAATCTTTTTAACTTCTTCTTGAGAATCAACATTAAAGTGGAAAGAGTGGCGTCAATATTTTGTCCACTACATCTCTACATTTCAAGAATGTGATGATAAGGATCTTACTCCTGAAAATCAAAAAAAGGTTGCATTGTTTGAATCCTGAAGGTTTCACATCAATGTGATGTTTTTAGTAATGATTTGGAAGATTTATATACATACTTCAAACCGTGTGTGTGTGTCTATGTCTGTCTGTGTGTCAATAGATCGATATACATTTTTCCACTGGAAGTAGGGTAAGAAGGAGCAGTTCATGGAAGATTTTGTGTCGGCATTAACATTTTTGGCTCTCAATTGTTGTTTTGGTACTCTATATGACAAACTTATTCGAGATCAAATTGTAATGCATGCTGCAGATTTGAGTATTCAAGACGGCTTATGGTGAAGGGGGAATCTCCACTCCAAGACTTAATTGATATTGTAAAGAGCGAAACTAACCAGCAGGTACGCGAAGTCGGTGAGAAAAAAGGGGGGACAGAACTAGAAATGTTAAGATAAAAGGTACAACGTCTACTGTTTCATGGCCTCAGGAAAAAAATATTGCAAAAACTACTGATAAAAAACAAAATTTAAATACCACTTCAAGGAAGTGTTATATATGTGGATGCAGCAATCATCTGCCAAATGACAAAAAGTGTTCGGCTCGTAAACAGAAGTGTTCAAATTGTGAACAGCTTCATAAAGTTTGTTGGAAAAAGGGATAAGTTGGTAATGATGCTAGATTCAGCTGTGTAGTCTATAACCGGCGCATTTGAAGATGAACATTTTAATATGCTTGTATTGAATATTACCATAGATGTTTTGATTGTGGATGGTAGGAGCAAGAGGCCGATATGTGTAAGGACTATTGAGGTTGTAGATGTATCCATTGTAGTGGATTCTGGTTCCCCTTTCACAACTGTAAATAAGAATGCGTGGTATGACAAATTTGACAATATGTCAAATTTGTTCTTATATTAGGAGAGAGTTTGGAATAGCCTAATATTGCCCTCAAGACATATACGGCAGAACCTATAGACATTGTTGGGTATAGGAAGTTAGTGTTCAAATTTAAAAACAGAGAGGCTCTTGGGAGATTATATGTCTCAGTTACAGGTTTGTCAGTACTTGATTGGATCAAGGTGAATTGGTGATTATGTGGGACCCTAATAGCCCAGAACCGGTTTGTTTGTGCAAGCAGATGAGGAATTGAGGCAAGATATTTTGAAGACGTTTCCAAATCTCCCCATAATTTTTTCAGGTAAAACAGGAAAACTTTAAGGGGTCCAACATAAAATATTGTTAAAACTGGATGCTGAACTTTGCTAACATAAGGTTAGAAGTATATCTTTCAGTTTGAGGGACAATGAGGCAAAAGAGATTGAGAGATTATAAGCCAGAGGGTGGTTGAACAAGTTGAGTCTGCAGGGTGGGTGGCACCTTTTGTTGTGGCTAAACATTCCTATAGTAAATTGAGATTTTGTGCCGATCTTAACAAAAACATATGAAATATCTTTTCCCTTTACCAACGATCAACGAAATGCTGTCCCTTACTAAAGATGTTAAATGGTTTCCACAATTAATTTAACCGCAGCTTAACAGATTCCACTACATCATCATAATAGAACTCTCACCACAATTGTGACCCCCACTTGGTTGTTTCAGGTTTAAGGGCCATATGTATCAAGCTAATTAGCATTCGCAAAGGCCGAAATTCAGCGAATTTCGGCCTTTGCGAATGCTAATTACCTAAATGGTATGTATGTAACATGTTTGATGCAAAATAAGGAATCGCAAAAATTGCTATTCCTTATTTTGCGATTGCACTTAAGGAACCGCAAACTTTGCGATTCCTTAAATGCAATGTATCAAAGAAAAAATATTCAAAAAATGCCCATAAGGATTCGCAAATTACCACCAACTTCTAGTTGGTGGTAAGTTGCGAATTCTTTTAAAAAAGCTTTTTTCAAAAAAACCAAAGGTGCCATATGATGCTCATACATGCCCTTAGGGCATGTATGTGCGCCATATGCCCCCACATGTCATTTTCAGGGGTGCAGCAGGGTGTTCTTGAGACACCCCTGCACCCTTGAAAAAATTCCTAATTTGCGATTAGCAAATTGCTAATCGCAAATTGCCCCTTCATTCCTATGGCCTCCTGGCCCATAGAAATGAATGGGTAATTTGCGATTAGCAATTTGCTTATCGCAAATTAGGAATGGTAAGGAATCGCTATAAAAAAGCGATTTTGAACATACATACCGTTTTGCGAATTCTAAATAGCGATTCCTTAAAAATCGCTATTTAGAATTCGCAAAACGGAACTATGATACATATGGCCCTAAGAGAGTACCTTTCGGATTGGCCTCTGTAGCAGCCCTGTTTCAAAGGTTGATGCATGAATCATTCAAAGGCGTTAAATATTTAATGTTTTTTCCAGGTTGATATCTTGGTCATGAGTAGAACCAGAGACGACAATGACTTAAAAGTTACTCAAGTGGTTAAGATTCTAGAACATCGAGGGTTGACAGCAGAAGACAGCAAGTGCAGGTTTGCTAGGAACCAAGACATGTACTTGGGTCACAGGGTTATAGGTGATGGCATTAAACCCAAAAGAAGGGAATGCTTAAGTTTGTTAGTGACAATGGTCCACAATTTACTTCAGATATTTTCTAGTTGTTTTAGAGTAGGGATGGTATCACACACAAAACTACTTTGATGTATCATACTGCGGTTAATGGTGCTGTAGAACAGTTTAACTGTGTCATTAAGGGAACCATCCAACTGGCTGGTAACAATAGGTTGCAGTGGAAAAAGGTATTGCTCCGCACTATGTGGGCGCTAAAGGTTCACGCCGTGTGCTACTACATGGGGGTCGATTCCGATCCGGTAAAAAGCGCTCCGAATCGTCGTACGGAGTGTTTTTTCCCCGTACGAATCGTACCTGTAAACGTCCCGTACGTACGACGAAGTACGATTCGTACCAGGAGCCGTAAACCGTACGAGTCGTACAAGACACCGTACGACTCTAATCTCCGTACGATTCTCCCTCGGAACCCGCTGTACGCGACATCTGTACGGTTCGCAGCTGGTTTTTACGACCCAGCAAGTACGATACGTGTCGGGTACGCACCGTACGACCCTTTTTCTACGGGAGCTGAAAACAGCCGTAAAAGCAGAGTTCGCGCCGAAACAGGTACGGAACGGCCCCCCCTCCCCCGGGTACGGTGCGTACCCCCCATGATCGCAGGGGTACGCACCGTAACCCTGCGATCATGGGGTGTACGGGCGTACCCCCATTGTACGATCGGTGTACGAGCCGTACCCCATGTACGATCGGTGTACGAGCCGTACCCCATGTACGATCGGTGTACGAGCCGTGCCCCGTGTACGATCGGTGTACGAGCCGTACCCCAATTGTACGATCGGTTTGTACGATCGGTGTACGGGCATACCCCCATTGTACGATGGGTGTACGGCTCGTACACCGATGTACAATGGGTGTACGGCTCGTACACCGATCGTACATGGGGTACGGCTCGTACACCGATCGTACAATGGGGGTACGGCTCGTACACCGATCGTACAATGGGGGTACGGCTCGCACACCCCATGATTGCAGGGGTACAGTGCATACCCCTGCGATTATGGGGGTACGGACCGTACGGTGTGTATGTGTTTGTGTGCTTTTCCGTACGACTCGCCCTTACCTGACGTGGACCGTACGAATCGTGTCCTCATACCCCGGTCCGGATCGTACTCGTCGGGTCGTACGGCATGTGTACGAGTCGTACGGTATGTGTACGAGTCGTACGGTATGTGTACGAGTCGTACGGTTCACGGTTTCAGCCTTGCAATACGTACGGATCGCGACGATTCGGACGGATTCACGGAATACGGATCGTACTTCGCGACTCGGACGGAGGGGTACGATTCGTACGGAGAGGGCTCCGGATACAAATCGTACGGACGTTTTTTTTCCTGAATCGGAATCGACCCCCTGGTGTAGTCCTTTCGAGCTAATTATGGGGGAGAACACCTCATGTGACACAGTGAAGACAAAGTTGTCAGATGCCCAAACAGCATATGGGGAATTTTATGACAAAAAACATAGTAGTGAACCTGTTCAAATCGAAGTGGGTGATTGGGTGACAGAGAAAAGTAAATTCTCACAACCACTGGTAGTAGAGGAATTCTTTTGTAATTCCATGTTGAGTGGTGGTAAAGCATGGCATATCAACTCTGTATCCCTATCTAAAAGAAGAGAATGGAGCAGAGTATGCCAATCACCACTGACCGGGGCACCACAGTTTCCAGGATATTGTGAGGGAAAAATGTGATTAAGATGAATTGCACGATTAGATAAATCAGGAAGTGCCTGGGTACACAAAGGCAGTAGTAGAAACATCAGAGAGCGGTTGTGTAAGAGATGAATGACAACAAGAATTTAACATTGATGTTGATAACACAACCAGTAAGTGTGGACGAGCTGTGAAAAGACCAAGGAGGATGGAAGGTGACTAAATGAATGTTAGGATTAGAATCCTAATTTATGGACAACATATGTATAAAGTTGTCCACTAGACCTTCATGGAGAAGAAGAAATAAGTTAGTGTATCAGCTATATTATATTTGACATTGTACTTTTATTTCTCTATAGGTTAAGTACTAGCTAATGCAATTAATTTTGTTATTTAAAGGAGGGAGGTGTGTTTTGATGTATTTGCTTTAGGTTTATTTTTGTTCCCTGCAAGACGCTGTACATTCTTATTGTTCTGTTTGGAATTTGGATGTGTTGAGGGTTTCTGGAATGTAATGAGAGGGTGCATCGAACGATGAAGGACTTTAGCACAAGTACCTCCTGATGAAGTGCTGGGGTTTATTGCTTGTAATTTAAATATAGGATGTTGCATCATATGCGTGTGAGGATATTATTACACATAGCATAGGTGAACCCGAAAGACCGAAGATTAACATCAAACATGGAAGTTATACCCAGGAGATGAAGCAGTCTGTGGACACCAAAGAAAATTGCAGAGCACGTATAAATGACCAGCAAAAGCATAGGATGAACATCAAGTGTAGACTGCAAAGTGAGATCATAGGCAGGAATCCTGAGCGGAAGCTATTGTCTCCGCTCATTGGCTATGCGTGATCATTGCATGATAAGGGGGGAGGGTCATATAATTCGGGATTATAGGATAGCGCATCAGACCTGAAAGACAATGAGAAGTTAAACGTGGTGCAAGATGAATCTGTGGTTTCGATATAAACAGCACTCCAAGTCTGAGTGTGCACTTCAAGCCACACCCAGAGTAATGTCGTCACTTCCGGAGGCTACATCTGACCTAGAGCTGCCCCAAGGGCCTAACCAAGCAACACCAGGGATAATAGGATGGCATTTTAATGTCTGGCACATGATGTCAGATGGCATGTTCAATGGCAAAGGAAGTGTGATGGGCATTTTGTCTCCTGGCACAGCATTTCACCAGTTTTTGTGTCTCCCAGCACGATTTGCTATGTTAGGCATGTTACTAGTCTGTTTTATTATATTGGGTACAATTTCGCCCGTTGCTTGTTTATGTTTTTTGCTGCTGTTGGTATTTAGTTTTTCCCATCTCACAATTCCCTGATTGCCATATAAGTGCATTTGATGCAGGAGAAGAAAACATAATGCTATTGTAACATTCCACTCACTGAGGGTAAATGTTCTAAATTAAACAGAGAAGAACAGAAAAAAACAAGCATTGGAATGTTGGCTCTTTAAGTCTGCACCAACCACTACTGGCCCTTTGCCCTTCATTGTCTTCAAGTGGAGCTCACAACATTCCAATGTCCTAATTAGGCATTATTGCTGGCACGGCGGACTATAACAGCTGTTAATTGCCCTCCCGCAGCCATGGGCCTGAGCTGCAGGCGAACATCACAGCCTCTAATGAGGACGCCATGTGCCCATTCATAAGAGCCCGTCTGCTCTAACACAGCAAGGTAGCTTTACTGTTCCCGGCCGTTCCTTTATCCCTAGTGTATGAGGTTTAGTAGAAACGTAATGTTCGTGTTGCTTTATAACAGACCTTATTTATTTCAAATTGAGTTTTCTGAACAGGTGTTTGTCTTTTTCTTCATCCTTCGTTTCTTCTATGTATTGATTACCCTTTGGGATAGTCTGCTATCTGAATTTGAGTCGTATCTAATTTTGTATTGTTTTTCAAGTTCTTACAAAACATTGGCTGAACAGCGCTAGGAAATACATCTTTGGGATTCGCATGCTTTGTACAATCAATAGTTCTCCCACCTGGTATTTTCAGTGTCTTCCTCTTACATCATTTTCCTCAATGGAGATTAATGGGAAAATAGAAGTCTCCCAGTATCTGCCTCTGGAGAGAAAGAGAGAGAGAGAGAGAGAGAGTAAAAAAAACGATTTATTCAATTTCAATTTCAATTTCAAAAAATCTTTATTTCGGTAAAAGTTTACCATAAAAGATGTATAAAACATACATTTTAAAAATCTGATTTTTTAAAAATTTGTACAGTATAAATATAAGAATGGGGCACAAACATAATCAGAAAATGCACTACAAATACTTTAAAACGTTAAAGTCAGTTGCCATCCCTGAGGCATCTCCTCCTGATGATCCAGATAGCACCCAAGTATTTGGCCACTACAAACACGATATAGTCGGTCAGGTTGGTTTTCAGAACTCTAAAAGCGACCGCGCACTTTGCAAATCCCAGGTTTCTGCATAGTTGGGCTATCCATTGTTTGCGGGTCTCTCGATAAGCAGGGCAAAAGAAGAAAATGTGGAGTTCGGTTTCATCACAAGATCTGCACGCTGGGCAGATAGTATTTGCATCCTTGCTCTATTTGCTTGTGAATGATCGAATGGGGAGAGACCCGTGTCTCCACTGCAAATATAATTTCCTGAGTAATGGAGGCTGAACTTTATCCAAAGTTGGTTAAAAATTGTAGGTTGCTTTGAAAGACAAGAAGGAATCTGTCAGTGACCCAGGTTTTAGTTCGTTGGTGAGCGACAGTAATCTACTGTCGCGATGTGCCTGGGCTAGTGCTTTTTTGGAAATAAGTTGACACGTCGCCAGGGGGTCGGACCACATTTTAGAGAGTCCCAGACCCTCTAATTCCAATTTAATAAATTTAAGCCAGTGGATTCCTCTCGCCTTCGGCATAGAAAGCACCTCCTGTAGTCCCTGTCTGTAGCTCGTTAGTTCCGGGGTTGCCCACAGTCTGCGCCAATAGGCCAGCGGGCGAAAGGCCAGTTCATCATTTAGCGGGCGCAAACCCAAATCCAACCTAAGGGGGACTAGAGGTGTGCTAGAAGGAAGTCCTACAAGCCTGCGGATGAATTTGTTCTCGACCTTCAAGAGGTCTGATGTTCCTGTGTGCCCCCATAATTCGGCCCCGTACATAGCAGCCCCCTAAGCCTGTGTTTTGTAAATCTGCACAGGGGGACCAAGAGGCCTAATCGAGGATTTGTTATTCGCCAAGAGGCTCATGATGCCCCCCGAGTGTTGGGTAAGTTTGAGAGAGGCTTTCTCGAGGTGTGTGTGCCAGGATAGTTTGTCGTTTAGCACGATGCCCAAATATTCAAAGGTTTTCACCCTCTCGAGCCTGCTTTGCGCGATTCTGGGGCTAAAATGGAATTTCGGTGGGGGGTTCAAGACCATAAATTTGGTTTTGAGCGTGTTAATTTCCAAGCCGTGGCTCTCACAAAAGCCCGCAAAGCCGTCCAAGATACGCTGGATGCCTGTTGCGGACTTGGAGAGCAGCAGGGTGTCGTCGGCAAACATGATTGCTGGCACCTTCACAGCTGCCAACTTAGGAGCATCAGAGTCGGAAATCCCCTCCAGGTGAGAGATGACCCCGTTGACATAGAGGCAGAACAGGGTCGGTGCAAGCACACAGCCCTGTCTCACCCCCCTGCCAACGGGGAACCTCTTGGATAGTTCACCCATCCTGCCACATCTCACATACATACATACATACATACATACATACACACACCCACACATACATATACACATATCTCCAAGGGCAAATATTGTGACATTTGTTCATGTTTTTAAAAATGTTAGTTATTGCCTGTTGTTTTGCGGAGGGAAATCACATGTACTTCTATTTTCTTCTGTATTCCTCGTAGCTTTTGATGGCCTTTTTCCCGAACCAGTGCCTTGAGATTTGATCAACACAGTAACGTGACCCACTTTTGAACTCAGTCCTTGGTGGTTAACACACACTTTATAAAGCCGCCTTAAGATGTTGCCTTGTGATCAGATTTCCTTGAAGAGCGCCTGATGGCCCCTGGAACGGAGGGAGAGGGAGGGGGGGGGGGCTTCTTGTGATTCAGATGCTTACTGCAGTAGCACAATTCCATTCAGCCTTTTTTGCTTAAACTTTCTTAAATCTGTCATGTAATAAAGTGTTATTGCTCTCTGCTCGTTGAGTTATTAATGGGTAATGCCCTTTGCCGTGGTTATTAACCACAGTTATTTACTTGGGCTGCAGTTTTGCTTCTGGTCTGAAAGTGAAGATGCACACTGACAGAAAGGGCAATTAACAGCTGTTAATGTCTGTGAGTATGCAGGCAATAAACACTTGAACCTAGAATGCATGCATACAATTGTAGTTAGTGCCAGCATTCTAAACATTCTGATTGGCTTCGCTAGTCTCACTCGGTCCAGAGTGCCAGGTATCATTAATTCTTGAATAAAGCCATAAGGTTGATTGAGCCATGGCCTGTGCTATCTCAGCCTCCCAGCTCTTCCGGGGGCATGCAAGTTAATTTCATTACTGCTACCGGATGACGCAAAGCTCGGGTCATGTGCATTTTCCTATAGTGCTCCAGCAGTAAGATGCTTACAGAAGCTAAGAGGATTAGGGTGGAGGACAGGCAGGGGAGGGATGGGGCGGAGAGGGACAAGGCACAAAGACCATGCACAGGAGGCTGAATTCCAGGTTTGCTGTGCACCGTTGACCATCGACTCGCGTCCACTCTCCTGAAGGACACTGACATTCGCGATCACCTGTCGCCGCCATGTCGAAGGAGAAGCTGGAGTCGCTGGTAAAGAACATGGAGGTCATGTTGTCCGAGGTGGAGCAGCTGAAGGCCCAGTGCACCAGGCAGATGGAGGAGGCCAACAACACCATGCTGGAGCTACGCCGCGAGAACAAGGAGCTGGCCGAAAAGTATGGCCAGATGACCCAAGACATGCGGGAGGCCCGGGAGGCCATTGTGCAGCTTCAGGACACCAAGTTCGCCTTCGAGGCCAAGGAGCGGCAGGCACAGAAGCTCAGCCGCCAGCTGTGAAGCAGGCGTGGGTTCAATGGAATCCTTGCCCAAAAGGGTGGTTTTAGCTGCTAGGCCTCATTTCTGAGTATTTTCTGGATCTGGCTGGGGAGGAGCAATGAAGGCCATTCTTGCAACGAAAGATGCACGCTAGTCGATGGTGCATGGCTCTTCAAACCTTTTTTGTGATCTAACGACACCTCCTGCAAGGTGGGCACTTGGTGGTGGGGTCCACACCACCACGGCCAGTGTGCAGAGACTTCTGAAGGCCACAAATGCAGGACTTTGACTCAGATTGTTGTTGAAAGACACTACAGTGGCCTCAGGTTCCAAATTCGCCACTCAACGCAATCTCATCGATTATCGAGGTGAAAATTTGGAACCTCAACGGATATGACTCGCAGGACGATAAGACAAGTCCTGACCTTGTATTATCCGCCCTTCGCTCTTGGATTTCAGTATTTCCTTGTGACGTGCAATGCTCTTTGCCTGGGGAGTGCTCTGTTTGTCAAGAACTTCATCCTCTCCTGGTGCTTCTAGCTTGCTGCGAGTGGATCAAGCTTGGAGCAGGCGGGAGGACCCCAAGCATCTGAGAAGAGTCTGCTGATAGCACTTAGGACTCATTGACGCATCTGTGTTTTTTTTTATTGAACAGTATATGTATGGGTCATTGTATATTGTATTTGTTGGAAAATGCTGGACACCACTGCACCTCTATCCCCAGTTTGTCACACTTTAGGAGCCCTACCCAACTCAAACCTAGTGCTATCCAACCTGATGGCAATTTCATTTATATATTTTTTTAATAGATTGTGATGGTGAGGTTTCTTTAGGCTCTTTGAATATATTTGCACTTATTGCTTGCAAGGAAAAGAAAACAAGCATTGGCAAAGCCTGTTGGTCTAGTGTTGCCTTCCAGCATGTTGGCTTCGTCAATGCTTGTTTCTTCGTGGCCTTTGCAAAACTTTATTGTTGGAAAAGCTTATGGGCCCTTGCCAGTTAAGAATAAAAAAAAAAAAACATTGGTTAAAGCAAAAATATTTTGGGTCTCAAAAGCACACATTGCCTATATTAGTCCCTGGCACTCACCCACTGCGTGTGGGGTGTGCTCCTTGTGAAAGGGTCATTCAGAGTGAAATTAGTCGATGACTGAAGGGGGTGACACACGGCACCCTGCTGTGCTGTAGTGGGCAGAAGAAAATGGGAATGCCACAATAAAAGACCCGCTGGATGAAGAAAGTTGGCTGAAAGTCCCTAAAAGTAAGTATATTATACATATCATTTTAGTAACATCAAAGGTTCTCGCTGACGCCAGAGCTCAGAATACGCTGGGGTGAGATTACCAGCCCTAACCTGGGATTTCTTTACATCTCTGTTCCACGTACTTGATTTGTCTTGGCCTTTCATTCCAGTGTGTCTGGAACACCCCCCTGTTATATTCATTTTATCAAACTTAAAAGGATCTATTGGCATGGCTGGGATTCAAGCATATAGGGCTGCAAGTTAAACAACCCAAGCTCAACAGCAGGCTCTAAGCCCTCTGAGCTATACAGGAAGAGACTGATTATGTGATTCTGGCGCCATTGTAAATTCTGCATAATGATGTCTTTTTACTGCTTCCCACATATTGACACATTTCTTAATAAACTACAGAATCCATCTCCAAACAGGGTTATTCCAAAGGCATCAAGGGTATGAAGAGTGTTTAAAATGATGAAATTCACTGTATCTGTGGATAGTTGGCAGAAGGGAACTAGTTTCAGTCTGTTGATTTGTGTATACAAGCAACAAAAGGGTGAAAGTGTCTCCCAGGTGGTTTTGACATCCCTAATATAGTCTAGCGCCTCATGAATTGTAGGGGCGGTGGGGGGTGTTACTTGTTTATGTTCATTAGGCATAAGCATTTTTATTTGGCCTCATCTTTATATATTTAAGTATATTTCGAACAAGGTGGAAACAAAGTATTCATTCTTTGTCATTAAAATGCTTTGTTTTGCTATCGGTGCCAATTCGTGTTTGTATTGTAGTATTTCAAAGAACAGTTATTTAAAGATGGATACACGCTGGATTTAAAAGAAACTCGAATATTGAGCATCTCTTGGTAAAGTGTGATGCATTTCATCTTAGTTGCCTCCCAGAGAGGCACCTCAATGATAAATATGTGGTGTAAAAAAGAGGCACATTTTTTTTATTCCAAGATGTGTTTGTATATACAAGCTTGTGTACCTGCGTATTTATCAATGCAGATGTTGATATGTGACCTAGCGGCCAGAGATGCCCCAGGAAGTTGGGCTGGGGGGCGGGAGGGGGGGTGGGGAGCTTGCCAGGTTCGGGCGAATATCCGTCCTGACCCCCCACTCCCCTAAATCCGCCGGTTTAGTATCCTGTGAATATGGAAAATCACTTAATCTCCCTGCTCCTAAAATGAAATGTGTGATGTCATATGGTGCCCATGTACAGCGCTCTATTGCCCTTGGGTCAAATTCGTGCTATATAAAACTGCACAAAAAACACTGGGAGGAAGAGGGGACCCTGTGAATAAAAGTGCACCTTTGTGTTTCCATGGGAGACAGAATTATTCGTTAATGGTGAAAAACATAAAATCTGCTAAATGTGTGTTTTTATTTCTAGTGAATATTTCTGGATTGTCAATGTAGCAAGTTGTATTTCATGGATGCCTGCGAGTGTTAAAATGTAATATTAGTTCGAATATAATGTCATAAAACCTGTGGCGTAATTTGTCTGTGATTGCATAAAATGCTGCATAATTCATCCGTTCCTTGCTGTCTGTTTCTTCCAAACCTGCTTAAGAGTGGTCCTGGGTTGCCGCAAAACTGACTGCAGGGTTCGGTTTTTAGTTGATAGTTTACAAACTTAGTGAAACAAGTCATTTGTCGGTGTTTCTTTTCTTACTCAGTGGTCGGTAAAACCAACGTAAACCAGGCTCAAATCACGAGGCCATGGATTAACAAGCACTGGCAAAGCAAGTTGGGCTGGGTTTAGCGTGCTAATGTTCTTCAGTAAAATCACGTCACAGCAGCCAAGACATTGAAGTGTGTGGGTGTTCACCTACAACAGAGGTCTTCAAACTGCGGGAGGCGCCCCCTGGGGGGCCATGGATGTGTTGGATGTGGAGGGGGAGGGTCTCAAATAGGTCTTCAAGTACTTATAACTGAAGATGGACTGGATGCGCAAAAGGCGCGTTTCCAGGCTGTCTTCATTTACATGCTGCAGTTGAAGCCATCAAAAAGTGTGAGGACGGGACTACTGAGTGGCATGGGGCGGGGTCAGTGAGGGGGGATTCGGGGGGTCAAAGACATGGCTAAAAGGAAGAAAAAAACTGCATTTTACTGTTTTTTTGTTCACCTTCGGATAAATGCATATGAAAACATGCACACACCTCAAATGAAAAATAAATGCAAGTTAAACTAATCCAAGTAAAATGTACTCTTTTACCTTATGAAACCTTAGTCGGCTAATGTGATCACTGCAGATGTCCTTGTGTGACCAGAGTCACATAATTAAATCCTGATTAGTGCAGAAAGCACTGTGGATGCCAGTATTTTGAAATTGTGTTACACTGTATGAAACAGGCTGCTGAAATAGTGTTTAAGAAAAAACAAGTGCTTTAAAAATACGCATTTTAGTAGTATACATTCAGACTATATCTATATATCTATCTTAAAAGGGTGCTCTCCTTTTAACGGACCCATATAGATTACCTCTCAAAAAGAATACATATTTGTCACCATGTAGGTGAGTGACTCCATTCATTAAAAGCTACACTGGCTCCAAATTCTCCTTTATATTTGGTGCTTATCCATTGCACACATTTACATTTCTTTCAGGTAGTGGGCACCTTGGGGGGAAGGGATGTTTCTTCTTTAGTTCTCTGCTATCTGTTTCACAGCACAGGAGCCCCCTCACCCCCTGTTCCCCATCCTCTGTGAGTGGGCACTGGACCCCAGTTATTGCAGGCGTACCATGAAAAAGAGCATGGGGTGCATTCTCCTTGCGAGCATTAGGGCCCAGGTCACAACTGTTGCGCATGCAACAGGGTCCAATCAACAGGGGAGATGAGGGATACATGTGCCATTTTTTGATTTTTTTTTACACGAATCGGCAGAATGCCTGCTTTGGACATCTGGCCTAGAAGTAACGGCCCTGCTGAGTGGGCACCCTGCTTTGGACTTCTGGCCTAGAAGTAACGGCCCTGCTGAGTGGGTGGTACAAAAAGGGGGTGGTGATGGACGGAGCATCTGAACCGTTTAATCCATCACCGTTCTTTAGCCCACTCTGCTACCCCACTTCAGACATGGCCATATGCAAATCGGTCTGACCCTGTGCCTCATGGGAACAGTCCAGCCCGAACTGCCAAGCCATGCTTTCCCTGGACCGCATTCAAGCTTCCTAGGACCGGTTTCTGGCATTACAGCCGTCTTCAGCCAGGCTTGCTTGAATCCAGTGGCAAAGTGAGCAAGGGACTCACGTCTGAGCATACCCTGCACACTTATGGCGAACAAAGCGGTACAAAAGGGGGTGGTGATGGACGAAGCGTCTGAACCAATCAAACACTCACACCCAGTCAACAGATCTGGGTTTAATCCATCACCGTTCTTTAGCCCACTCTGCCACCCCAGTTCAGACATGGCCATATGCAAATCGGTCTGACCATGTGCCTCATGGGAACAGTCCAGCCCGAACTGCCAAGCCATGCTTTCCCTGGACCGGATTCAAGCTCCCTAGGACCGGTTTCTGGCATTACAGCAGTCTTCAGCCAGGCTTGCTTGAATCCAGTGGCAAAGTGAGCAAGGGGCTCACGTCTGAGCATACCCTGCCAACTTTTGGCGAACAAAGCGGTACAAAAGGGGGTGGTGATGGACGGAGCATCTGAACCAATCAAACACTCACACCCAGTCAACAGATCTGGGTTTAATCCATCACCGTTCTTTAGCCCACTCTGCCACCCCAGTTCAGACATGACCATATGCAAATCGGTTTGACCCTGTGCCTCATGGGAACAGTCCAGCCCGAACTGCCAAGTGGGCAGGCTGCTTTGGACATCTGGCCTAGAAGTAACGGCCCTGCTGAGTGGGCAGAGTGGTCAGCCTGCTTTGGGCATCTGGCCTGGAAGTAACGGCCCTGCTGAGTGGGCAGAGTGGTCAGCCTGCTTTGGACATTTGGCCTGGAAGTAACAGCCCTGCTGATTGGCCAGAGTGGACAGCGTGCTTCGCGGAGCTGTAGGTATCGTTGGTGCTGCATTTACAGGGCTTAGCTTAGTTGCTGTGGCAGGGCCCGTGTTTCTTTGAGCCCTGGAGTACTGGACCAAAGGAGGGGAGAAATGAAGCAGAGGAGACTCCTTGATTTGGGCATCAGAGAGATGATGGACGGTGAGAGGAGGGAGGGAGGGAGGGAGAGGGACAGTGAAAGATGAGAGGTAGGGTGATGATAGGAAGGGAGAGGGACGATAAGAGATTGGAGGGTGAGAGATGGGAGGGAGAGGGACGATGAGAGATGGGAAGGAGAGGGACGATGAGAGATGGGAGGGAGAGGGACGATGAGAGATGGGAAGGAGAGGGACGATGAGAGATGGGAAGGAGAGGGAGGGTGAGATGGGAGGTAGGGTGATGATAAGAGATAGGAGAAGAGGGACCCTGAGTGATGGGAGGGAGAGGGACCCTTAGAGATGGACGGGGGAAGGACCCTTAGAGACTGAAGGGAGAGGGACCCTTAGAGATGGGAGGGAGAGGGACTCTTAGAGATGGGAGGGAGAGGGACCCTTAGAGATGGGCAGGAGAGGGATGATGGGAGGGAGAGGGATGATGGGAGGGAGAGGGACCCTTAGAGATGGGAGGGAGAGGGATGATGGGAGGGAGAGGGACCCTTAGAGATGGAAGGGAGAGGGACCCTTAGAGATGGGAGGGAGAGGGACCCTTAGAGATGGGCAGGAGAGGGATGATGGTAGGGAGAGGGACCCTTAGAGATGGGAGGGAGAGGGACCCTTAGAGATGGGAGGGGGAGGGACCCTTAGAGATGGGAGGGGGAGGGACCCTTAGAGATGGGCAGGAGAGGGATGATGGGAGGGAGAGGGACCCTTAGAGATGAGAGGGAGAGGGACCCTTAGAGGTGGGAGGGAGAGGGACCCTTAGAGATGGGAGGGGGAGGGACCCTTAGAGGTGGGAGGGAGAGGGACCCTTAGAGATGGGAGGGGGAGGGACCCTTAGAGATGGGAGGGGGAGGGACCCTTAGAGATGGGAGGGAGAGGGACTCTTAGAGATGGGAGGGAGAGGGACCCTTAGAGATGGGCAGGAGAGGGATGATGGGAGGGAGAGGGATGATGGGAGGGAGAGGGACCCTTAGAGATGGGAGGGAGAGGGATGATGGGAGGGAGAGGGACCCTTAGAGATGGAAGGGAGAGGGACCCTTAGAGATGGGAGGGAGAGGGACCCTTAGAGATGGGCAGGAGAGGGATGATGGTAGGGAGAGGGACCCTTAGAGATGGGAGGGAGAGGGACCCTTAGAGATGGGAGGGGGAGGGACCCTTAGAGATGGGAGGGGGAGGGACCCTTAGAGATGGACAGGAGAGGGATGATGGGAGGGAGAGGGACCCTTAGAGATGAGAGGGAGAGGGACCCTTAGAGGTGGGAGGGAGAGGGACCCTTAGAGATGGGAGGGGGAGGGACCCTTAGAGGTGGGAGGGAGAGGGACCCTTAGAGATGGGAGGGGGAGGGACCCTTAGAGATGGGAGGGGGAGGGACCCTTAGAGATGGGAGGGATAGGGACCCTTAGAGATGGAAGGGGGAGGGGCCCTTAGAGATGGGCAGGAGAGGGATGATGGGAGGGAGAGGGACCCTTAGAGATGGAAGGGAGAGGGACCCTTAAAGATGGGCAGGAGAGGGACCCTTAGAGATGGGAGGGAGAGGGACCCTTAGAGATGGGAGGGGGAGGGACCCTTAGAGATGGGCAGGAGAGGGATGATGGGAGGGAGAGGGACCCTTAGATATGGGAGGGAGAGGGACCCTTAAAGATGGGCAGGAGAGGGACCCTTAGAGATGGGAGGGAGAGGGACCCTTAGAGATAAGAGGGGGAGGGACCCTTAGAGATGGGCAGGAGAGGGACCCTTAGAGATGGGAGGGGGAGGGACCCTTAGAGATAAGAGGGGGAGGGACCCTTAGAGATGGGCAGGAGAGGGACCCTTAGAGATGGGAGGGAGAGGGACCCTTAGAGATGGGAGGGAGAGGGACCCTTAGAGATGGGAGGGAGAGGGACCCTTAGAGATGGAAGGGGAGGGGCCCTTAGAGATGGGCAGGAGAGGGATGATGGGAGGGAGAGGGACCCTTAGAGATGGGAGGGAGAGGGATGATGAGAGGGAGAGGGACCCTTAGAGATGGGCAGGAGAGGGACCCTTAGAGATGGGAGGGAGAGGGATGATGGGAGGGAGAGGGACCCTTAGAGATGGGAGGGATAGGGACCCTTAGAGATGGGAGGGATAGGGACCCTTAGAGATGGAAGGGGGAGGGGCCCTTAGAGATGGGCAGGAGAGGGATGATGGGAGGGAGAGGGACCCTTAGAGATGGGGCAGAGGGACCCCTAGAGATGGGAGGGAGAGGGACCCTTAGAGATGGGAGGGAGAGGGACCCTTAGAGATGGGAGGGAGAGGGACCCTTAGAGATGGGAGGGAGAGGGACCCTTAGAGAGGGAGAGGGACCCTGAGAGATGGGAGAGAGAGGGACGATGAGAGATGGAAGGGAGAGGGACGATGAGAGATGGAAGGGAGAGGGACGATGAGAGATGGGAGGGAGAGGGACGAGGAGAGATGGGAGGGAGAGGAATGATGAGAGATGGGGGAGGGACGCTGAGAGATGGGAGAGAGAGGAATGATGAGGGATGGGAGGGAGAGGGACGATGAGGGATGGGAGGGCGAGCAATGATAAGAGATAGGGGGAGGGATGCTGGGAGATGGGAGGGAGAGGAATGATGAGAGGTGGGAGGGAGAGCAATAATAAGAGATGGGGGAGGGACGCTGGGAGATGGGAGGGAGAGGGATGATGAGAGATGGGGGGGGGAGAGGAACCCTGAGAGATGAGGGGGAGAGGGACAGTGTGAGGTAGGAGCCCATGTTGTTAACAAGCGACAGAAAGGCAGTTCTTATCATTAGTGAAACATGTGCAGTGACACTTGCCCTGGGGCCCCTGGCATCACAGTTATGAATGTTTGCAATAACCGTGGGCATGGGGGCTCCTTTTACTTGGTAGCCTTAGCAGTGGCTTATTTTCTTTCAGAAAGAGACCAGGTTTGTTTTAAGGTTGAAGTGACGGTCAGGCATGGTGGGGAAGGAGTGAAGGAGAAGAGATTGCCTGCTCCTCAGGGCACTGGCCGTCATTAGTGCAGCAGGTGCAGTGCAGTGGGGCCCACAGCACCCCCAATCATGGGCAGTAATGTTTTTGGTCAATTCTGTTCTTGTTTGATGCTGTTGCTGTTTCCTCAGCCCCACATTTAGTGAGGATCATGAGATGCAGAAAAGCTCCCCTCAAATGATCTCATGATTCCCGCCCCCTGTGATCATCCCTCCCCAAATCCTTGCCATATAGTTTTGGAAAGGATATTGGGGGGCAACTTCAGTACATTTTGCTTGGCGGGTGGGCCTCAGAGCAAAAAGGTTTGAAAACCTCTGACCTACACAGACATGTTGGTGCTCCCCTGACCGCCCCCACATTACTGCCTCTAACCCTAAATTTCTGAGTGCCCCTGAGTCTAGTGCCCTTAATGAAAGTGAAATCCCTCAAATACAGGCTCTTTGATGATGATGAAGGCTCAAAGTTTCCCATTTTTACTGCAAAACAATGTTTCCATTTGTAAAAACAGAAAACTACAGAAATAGATCCTCTTCTGAGGGATGTATGACGTTACAACGCATACTTTTACAACGCATACCTTTACAGCGCATTTTTTACAACGCAACATCCATTACAACGCATTTCATCACAACGCATGCCATTACAACAAATTTTTAAAAACTACCTTTACAATGCATTCCATTACAACGCATACTACCTTTACAACGCATACCATTACAACGCATACCATTACATTGCATGTATAGTAAGTATTGGATAGTGTAGGGGTAAAAATTACTATTCTAACTCCAGGGGGTGCAACAGTAGGGTAAGTGTTGGATAGTGTAGGGGTAAAAATTACTATTCTAACTCCAGGGGGTGCAACAGTAGGGTAAATGTTGGATAGTGTAAGGGTACTATGCGTTGTAATGGTATGCATTGTAATGACTGCATTGTAATTGACATGAGTTGTAATTGTATGCGTTGTAGTGTCATGCGTGGTAGTTGTTGCGTTGTAATGGCATGCGTTGTAAGGTATGTTGCGTTGTAATGGTAGTGCGTTGTAAAAGTTGCGTTGTGAAGGTTGTTTCCCCTTCTGAGAGACTCCATGGTGTAGACTATGAGTGCCAAGCCAGTAAGAGTGCAGATTGACACTGCCTGGACTGTTAACAGAGGGGTGCAACTTTCTTAAAAAGCTGCAGATGTGGACATATATGTAGTAATATTTTTTCAGATAAGCGTGTTTCGGTATTCCATATGACTTCTCATGGGTCTTAAACCCATATGACTTCTCATGGGTCTTAAACCCGACAGTCATCGTCACACCCCTATGAGTAACTGTTAAATAAATGAGAAAATATACTCGTTTCAACGTTCTTTTTTCACACAACAAACAGTAAATATAGATAAATGACTAAAAGATGAGCACAACATAAAGATGGGAATGGAAAAACAGTAAATAGCTTAAAATCGAGAGCACTTATCATACCGTGAAGTTTATATTCGTTATTTGAAATAAATGTTTTCGAGCACATGGCTTTTTGCACCTGCACCTCCATCCTAGTTCACAGCTAATATTAATCAGGGGTGTGACCAATGAACCACTACTGCGGTGACGTCAGTCTGCAGGCAAAGAAGTACCCAGTGAATG
Source organism: Lissotriton helveticus (assembly GCF_964261635.1). NCBI lineage: Eukaryota > Metazoa > Chordata > Amphibia > Caudata > Salamandridae > Lissotriton > Lissotriton helveticus. The sequence continues at coordinate 72,906,708 of NC_136070.1, forward strand.
ACGTCAGAACAGGTCCTGAGCAGGGAATGAGGTCAAATGAGGTCTCATTCCCAACTAGACGTCATCAGCTGAAGGGCTGCCCTGGGACCCTGGTCATGGCGAGTGTTGCTGAATGTGAACTGTGCTGTTACACCCCCTTAGGGCACAGGACGGGATTATGGGCATAATCTCGTCTTGTGTCCAAAGCCACGATAATAGTTAGCAGGGCACTTCATGATTCAGCACTTTAGTAGATTTTCTTGGCCCCTGACCATTGCTTCTTTTCAGAATACACGAACAGCAATGAAATATTACTATGCTCAGCTCTAAAATCCTTAAATTAATACCCTTTACGCCACAATTATTGGTAGACACACTAGCCCGTTACCCTTTTTAGGTCTCGGCCTGCGAAAGTCTGCGCAGACATGCGCAGTCGAGCTGGCGAGATTTAATGATATAGGTTATTTTCTACTAGCGAGGTTAAGCCCCGCCCCTCTTCTCCATTGGCTGGCGTCACCGTTCATGCTAAACGGTTGCCAGCCATTGGAGAAGAGGTCCTAGTGACGTTCTTCTTTCTCTTTTAGCCCCGTCCTTTTCAGACGGGGCTCCTTGACTTACTGCTGGCGTAAAAGGTTTCTTATCTTCTTTATGGGTTCAGATGGCCCCATAAAGAAGATAAGGAACCTTTTACCCCAGCAGGAAGTCAAGGAAGCGGATGGGGCTAAAAGAGAAAACTTGCGTAATGGGGAGTGCTTGAATTACTGCTTTTAGCAAGGCTTCAGTACAGTGCTCACGCACTGGTGCAGCACAGACACTAGCAGGGCAATGTCCATGCAGGGCGAGGGCACGGCTGCGGTCAGAACACTGGCTGCCCGGGTACATTTCTGGGAGAGGCCACAGCTTGTCCGAGGAAACGGACAGCATAGGACATTATAGGGCGAGGAGAGCGCCGCGTCCTGGGGAGGGAAGCAATTCACCGAAGAAAGTTTGAGAGCCGTGATAAGATGAGCGTGTGGTTCGAAGCAGACGAGTTTGTATTCAGTCTTGAGACAACATCTGACGAGTGTTATGAAACTCCATGAGATCGCGCATAGAGCGCCCTCTGCGCACTGACTGTGGCTCACACCTGGGGTTCAGGGCAGTGGGGGTTGAGGGCGCGGGCAGGAGCGCACCTGGACGGGGACTGGTCCTTTCTGCACGTGTGTGCGTGTATGGTCTGTGTGCTCATTATTCAGTGTACAGGTGTTTGCGAGTATGTGTGCCCGAGTGTATTTGCATTTGTGAGTCTATGAGCGCATATTGGAGTGTGTACATGAGGGGTGCGTGTAGGCCAATTTATCGGAGTGCATGTTTGATTTGTGTGTGCGCGCCTGGCCGTGTTTTTGAATGTGTGTGATCTATGTGTGCATCTTTGCTTCTGTGTGCGTCGCGATGTCTGTGTTTGCATACCTGTTTGGGTATGCACCAGTTTGTATCTCGGGGAGTGTATTTGCTTCTGTGTGTGCGTGCTTATTGCTGTTGCGCTTGTTTTTGACTGGGTGGCACACCCTGGGTGTGCTGTACTCTCTGCAGACACTTCACACCCGGCCAGCCTCTCCGCCTAATAATAATAATAATAATAAAAACATTTATTAAGCGCCTGGTTACACAGAGAAACAGTGCGTCCCCGCGCTATGAATGCAATCCGTCAGTACTCCCAAAACAAACCAAGCAGAAGGGGAAAAGACAGAAGGGAATTACAATCACTAGACTTTGGGGAACAGATATGTCTTCAATTTCAGTCTGAAACGTAGTTCAGATGGTTCCATCCTAAGTTCAATAGGAAGTTCGTTCCAGTATTTACTGGCTAGGAACGTAAAAGACCGCCCTCCCATCCGCGCTCTGCGGATACGGGGCACCACCAACTGCATGCTGCCCATGGATCTAAGCAATCGTTTGGGACGGTATATAGTCAGCATATTTTGGAGATAGACAGGGCCGCGGCCATGTGCTATGCGGTGGGTGATGCACATGGTTTTAAACCGAACACGTTCCTGCATGGGAAGCCAGTGCAAGGTTTATAAAGCTCGCTTCCCAGATGACTTCCTGGGTAGGTTCAAGACCAATCGAGCCGCCGCATTCTGGACACATTGGAGTTGGTTTAGGCCCTTTTGGGCCTAGCATCAAGCACTTAGTTTGCCAGACACACACACACACGTGCACCGTTCCCCACTCCCGGCTCTACCTCTCTGCGACGTATTTAGGAAGGACAAATTATTCTAGGCACATCCCTTAACAGTGGCTAACTACACTGTTGTTACAGAGCACAGCGTTGTCAAAACATCAGCGGGCGTCAATAACAACAATGACGAACAATCTGCCACAGACGGAAAGAAAGGGCTCGTGGCGTGGACCACACGTTCAGCGGTGCCAGAAACTCGACGAATACTTTTTTAGGTTTCGACTGCAAAAAGCTGCGCAAGCAGCTTTTGCGCAGGAGAAATCTAATGAGAACTGTAGTGTGGGTTTGGGTCGGCCCTCGTCATTCATTGGCTGGCTCCATAAATGGAGCATAGCCATTGGACGAGGGGCCTGTCCGTCAATGCCGGACCAGATTCGGGGGCGTTCCTGAGATTCTTTGGCTTTTGCCGACGTCACGCGACGTCAGCCGAAAGCCGGGAACGCCCCCGAATCTGGTCCGGCCGGGCCGCAAGCAAGCCGGAAGTCCCGTTGTTGGTTAATTGTTGTCTATTTATCATGTGTTCATATTGCCCCAGTTGTGGAGTATGCCGAGAGGACGGCTTTGTTTTGTGCCGGTTTGAAAAGACCCGGTCCTCACGGGGAATAGTGCCACTCAGCCGGCTCTCTGGAGGTGATGGGCATTTTTCTAGCTTTCCTCTCGGATTTATTTTCTTCCTCCGCCGCCCACAAACAGAGGCAGCTGCTGCGCCGAAGCGCGTGAGGCTTTTTTCTTGGAAAAAGATCGAGATTTGTCCAGACGCTCTGCCCTTCGGGGGATTCGCAGGAGCGCTGCAGAAAATCAGTGCATGCAGCGCTGACCTCTGGGAGCTGAGGCGAGCAGCTGGGGGGACGGGACCGGGGAGAGAGAGGGGGAGAGCGGGGCTTCCCTCCTGAAGACGGTGCGGGGCTGACCTGTGGAGGCTGGCGGAGAGAGGGCCGGCAGACCGAGGGTGACCGGAGACCTTCACTCCTACAGACGGTGCGGCGCTGACCTCTAGGAGGGCGCCCGGGGAGGGACCTCTGGGAGCTGGCGGGGAGAGGTGAGATCGGGGACTTTCCCTCCTGCAGACGGTGAAGGGTGACCTCTAGGAGGGCGCCCGGGGAGGGACCTCTGGGAGCTGGCGGGGAGAGGTGAGATCGGGGACTCTCCCTCCTGCAGATGGTGCAGCAGCTGCTCTGCTCTGACAGTGATTGTTTGTATTTTTGAGGGGGAGGAGGGAGAGCAAATAGCAATCTATGAAGACACTGCTCCCCACCTCCACCTTTTGCAGAAAAAGAAAAACACATTTTTAATGTATTTTGTTTGATCCGCAGAGGAAGATGAGGGCAGCCTGCCCCCTGGACCACACGCCGCCTACAAGCGTGGACTGGACCCCGGTATCTGCTGGTGATGCTTCCTGGAGGACCTCTGAGGGTGTGGCTGCTGAGCTGCTGGGCACCGCTGGTGAGTCCTCCAGTCCCTTCTCTCTAGCTGCCTTGTGTTTGTGCCTAGCATCTCTGTACGGCATGCTGTACTTAACAGTAGCCCCTGTCTCCCTCTGCTCCCTGTTGTTCTGCATACCCTCCCAGACCTTTGTTATTCACATTTTTTATATATTTTAGTATCCTGTGTTTTATAAAAAGCAGCGCTCCTTTTCGAATTATCTTTGTCACAGTTATTTTTGCTTTTTGGCATCCACCAAACAATTAAAGTACATCCGATGAGTGTCGGTAGATCCACCAGCCACAGTCTCTGATTTTTGCTGACTCATGCTTGCTACGTCTGTTCACCAGCCTTCGGTGTAGATTGCAGGCGCCGAGATTGCTCAGTCGGTGAATGCAATGATATTGGTTTAGTTTTATGGTTGAGTCATCAACTCTGGAACCGGGAAGTATGAATTCTATCCCCTCATTCCCTCATATGACAAATAAAGAAACCACGGACTTATATTGAACTTTTTCTGCTTGAAATTATCATTGGGAGTTTTACTTTATTTTGTGATATTGCAAGAACATATTTTGCTCAGGGATTCTTAACAAAATTAGTGCAGTAAGACTTGGGGGCACAGGCGCAGATAGATGGAGCAGCTCAGGATCACACATACTATCCGAGGGGAATGAGGGGATAGAATTCATACTTCCCGGTTCCAGAGTTGATGACTCAACCAATAAAACTAAACCAACAAAATTGGTAATTTACGCAATTGCGATTTATCAGCACAGGGTGGTGGCTGTTTAGACTCCCTTTGAAGCATACCATAAATATTGCAAAACAGGACACCTAATCCATCAGACTTTGCGCAACAGAGACCGCACTGCCCACTTGTAGAATCTTACTGTACTCAAACTGTCAATGCTGAGATATGGGCAACAAAGTCCTATACGTTTTACCTAGATCGACATGTAAACACAGTTACATTGTTGTGTGCAGTCTGCAGCTCACAGGTTTGAATCCCAGCAGGGCCGACTCAGCCTTTCATCCATTCAATGAATGCCTTTCAGTTAGGGTGTTATATTACCCGCAGTTCCTCTTTTGGTTCCAAGAAATACTATTATTAACACACAATGAGAACCTACGTTGAACAGTTAGCAAGTATAGTTTCGTGTAAAGAATACTCATAAACCGACCCTTATCGGCCGAGTTGCTAAGTATTCTGCACAGGCGGGTTCCTGTTGTAAGTTCCTGTACTAATAAAAGGTGAGGTCGCACAGTGGGTTGAAAATGTAGTTTTTTAGGTTTCGACTGCAAAAAGCTGCGCAAGCAGCTTTTGCGCAGGAGAAATCTAATGAGAACTGTAGTGTGGGTTTGGGTCGGCCCTCGTCATTCATTGGCTGGCTCCATAAATGGAGCATAGCCATTGGACGAGGGGCCTGTCCGTCAATGCCGGACCAGATTCGGGGGCGTTCCTGAGATTCTTTGGCTTTTGCCGACGTCACGCGACGTCAGCCGAAAGCCGGGAACGCCCCCGAATCTGGTCCGGCCGGGCCGCAAGCAAGCCGGAAGTCCCGTTGTTGGTTAATTGTTGTCTATTTATCATGTGTGTACTGGCAATGTCAATTTGTGTGAATGGAATATGCAAACACAGGCCTGCACAAATTCTGTTTTCATACTTTAAAGCCAGACTGATAGGCTTTGCCATTGCTTGTTTAACGAAAGCTGCTCCCTCAATGAAGATCAGGAGCCGCTTCGATGAAAAAAAAACACACCGTCGAGGCAAAAAACAGAATGAGTATGGCAGGCCACCCGCAGCTGGACCGGAAGTGGTGCAATCTCCACCGCTCCAGAGGTTTGGCAGCCAGCTCATCAGACGCAAAATGAGGCCATAAATCTTTCTCACTTTTGGTGGAGTCACGTGCCTTGAGCTGATCTGAAAATGCGCAGGGGCCTGTATCTGATTACCCTCGGCAGGTAAGCCAGCCTTATCTTCCCGAAGGATGAGTGAGTCATAGCCAAGGCTGTAAGCCGCGCCTGGCTGACCACCGGCGACCAATGCAGCCCGGCCAGCTGCGCGGAGATAGGGCCGCTCTCTCTCCGCTTCCAAACACCCTGACAGCCTCACCCGAGGAGCGCAGTGACTCATTTGTACGAGCAAGCTCCCTTATGCAAAATGAGATTTTTCTTCCGAAGAGCGCAGCGATTTTGCCATTCACAACGACCTGATAACACGCAACACTATTAAACTGCTGGGTTTCCTTGCGATGCGAGCCATTACACCTGCCGTCTCGAGCGATTAACGCCGTGAGCAAAACCCACACACCCGACTGCTCGGCGGTGATTTAAACACTTATAAACTAGGGAATGGGGAAAAGTCCATGAATGAGAAAAGAGGCCGCGGATGGCACCTCAACCCATAATAATTCTCTGTAATCTTGTCTGGCTGATGGGAGAGCAGATATTTGCAGAAGCGCTGTCGATGGCACTCTTCCGTAACCCGCGAGACCGGAAGTGGCCATGCTGCGTGGTAGGGGCTCGTAGCGGCAATAACGACCGCCTCCTCGTTTCCACCACGATGAAAGATGCGCATCCGGAAATTGATTGACAATCAAGAGAAGCATTATTACTGCAATCGATGCGCTTCTTGCTGATGGCAGCGGGCACTGCCGCATATCTGAAATAAGGAAGGGGGGTGGCTGTGAGGGAGGGGTGCAAACACATTCCAGCGCAGGTGTAATTCTAAAACAAGGGCCATCAAATATGACTTATAGAGGGAGTCGTAGATAGGATATTGATTTGAATTTGAAAATTGTAGAGCGAACACCACAAACAGAATTACGTCTAGTTGATACAACGAGCACAGGCTACATCGCACAGGGAATACACGGGTTAGAGGGCCTCTGAAAAGACTCGTTTTGAGCATAGGTCACAATTTTAAAATGTGTGCAAGCGTTGTTGCTCCACTTTCAGAGGAAGGAATGGAAACAACATAAAAATTGTGTGTTTAGCAATTGTCAGTGTATTGTCTGCAAAGGCTGTAATGTGTCGTACTAAAATGAATGTGTCAAATTATACTGTCATGTTGACATAGACGGAGAGGGACGTACAATCAGAAGGTCACTTGGGGCTGCATTGTAGAAGTGCCCCGGTGTGTGTCTGGCTCTGTGTGTGTGTGTCTCTCCCCCCTCCCGCTCTCCGTGTGGTCCTGCCTTCCTCCCGGAGCCTGGTAATGAAAGCCTAAGCAGTCCGGTGAGTTTTGAAGTTCTCCGTGTCCCTCCTCCCCCCTCCCCTCTCTGCTTCTTTCTGTCAGTACAGCCCGGAATCACCACCTCCGAAGCGCTAATACCTCCTGCGTGTAAAAGCAGCACAACTAGAGTGACATACGCAGAAGCGAGGATGAATACAACCGGACTTCAACAATAAGAAGCATAGACAAAGCCAGTAGGCCTCACTATTTTAAGAATGTCCACCATTTATAGAAACCGTTACTAACATTCTGCCAATACAGGCATTTCATTGTTTTTGTGAGTGCTAGAGTGCTTGGTTGCCTCATTAAAATAGGTTTGCTTTATTAAGCGAATTTGTACTATGCACCTCTATTTATATTAGAAAAGTGTGTTTCCTACTTGGTGTGCTTCAGTAGTGATGGGTGTGAGTGTTGCCGGTAGTGTTATTACTAATCTGTGTGGGGTGTGAAGGTAATGTGTGACTGCTAATGTGTAAAAGTACTCCTGGTAGCGTGTGGATGCTAGCCGGTGAGGGGAGTGAATATGCTTCCAGTTGTGTGTGACTGCTAGTCTGTGGTGGATGGGGGGGCTTTTAGTTGCATGTGACTACAACATTCGGAGGGTTGTTAGCCCTGCTGGTAGTGTGTTGTGCTAGTCTGTGAGGGGTGTGACTGCTACTCTCGGAGGGCTGTTAGCGCTGCTGGTAGTGTGTGGTGCTAGTCTGTGAGGGGTGTGAGTGCTTATGATAGTGTGACTGCTACTCTCGGAGGGCTGTTAGCGCTGCTGGTAGTGTGTGGTGCTAGTCTGTGAGGGGTGCGACTGCTACTCTCGGAGGGTTGTTAGCGCTGCTGGTAGTGTGTGGTGCTTGTCTGTGAGTGCTTGTGATATTGTGACTGCTACTCTGTTAGACTTTTAGTAGAGTAGGGTTGCTGGTCTTTGAGAGGTGGGAAAGTGCTATTGGTAGAGTAGAGAGAGTGCAGAGTAGAGAGAGTGCAGAGTAGAGAGAGTGCAGAGTAGAGAGAGTGCAGAGTAGAGAGAGTGCTAGGGAGTGCAGAGTGACTAGGGAGTGCTAGGGACTGCAGAGGGACTAGGGAGTGCTAGGGAGTGCAGAGTGACTGCAAAGTGACTGCTAGAGATTAAGCTAATGGCAATGTAAATGACAATGCCATTTATTTATCTGTTTTCAAAACCAACACATAAATACAAATTTTGTCATTTACAATGCCAATAGCTCTAACTTTTCCAAAGGCGAAACCATTGCATTGTAAATGCTTGTTTTTCTAGTGGCACCTGTGAGGCAGTTTCTGTGGGTGCCATCGCGGTTATTTTGGGCAGCCAAGGGGCGTCTGGTTGTGTATTGCTTCTGTGAACCTAGATATGAAGATGCATCAGAGGGACCATGATAACGGACCAGATGGACAGCGCCATGGTGCCAAACCTATGGTTTTAGAGCTACATAAAACCTGCGGAATGTTATGTTGAAGACAACTGATGCTTGGGGTATGGCAGCGTGGAAGGAGAGGCATTTTGGGGCATCTTGGGCAGTATGAGAGGATTTGGGCAGACGTGGGCTCAGAGAAGCAATAATGGCAGAACAGAGGTAGGTTATAGGGCACATGTGCAAGTCTGGGTGCGTAGAGACTGGCCCGGCAGGAAAGAAGCATGTACTAGATCTGCGCCCACCGGACAGGGAGGGGAGTTACTTCACACCTCAGAGAGCACTGGGGCAGGTCGTGGGGTGCCTTGATGACCTGCTAACATATAATGTGTTCTGAGAACACGGAACCTTCTAGAAAATCGGTAGGCCCAGAACACACGGGCAGGCCTGGTGAAAAGGGGACAGGCCTTTGAGAACAGGGGAAGAAGGCCTGTGAGTTCACGGGGAGTTCTGGGAACCACAATACACCAAGCAGCACAGGGGAGGCCTGACAGAATAATGGAGACCAGGTGCCACACTGGTCGGTCCTGAAGCTCAGGGGAGGCCTGGCAGCACATGAGCCTGCCTGGCCGCAGAAAGGGCACAGGTCCTATCCAGTGTACTCACTACTACTCACTCTCTACTACTCACTCTCTACTCACTCTACTACTCACTCTCTACTACTCACTCTCTACTACTCTACTCTCTACTCATTCTCTACTACTCATTCTCTACTACTCACTCTTTACTACTCTACTACTCACTCTCTACTGCTCACTCTCTACTCACTCTACTAACCATCTACTACTCACTCTCTACTACTCACTCTACTACTCTCTACTACTCACTCTACTACTCACTCGACTGCTCACTCTCTACCACTCTCTCTCTACTACTCTCTCTCTCTACTACTCTCTACTACTCTCTCTCTCTACTACTCTCTCTCTACTACTCACTCTCCACTACTCACTCTCCTACTCTCTACTACTCACTCTCTACTACTCTACTCTACGCATTCTCTACTACTCACTCTCTACTACTCTCTACTAGTCACCCTCTACTCACTCTACTAACCCTCTACTACTCACTCTCTACTACTCACTCTACTACTCTACTACTCACTCTCTACTGCTCACTCGATTACTCACTCTCTAATACTCTCTCTCTACTACTCTCTCTCTACTACTCTCTCTCTACTATTCTCTCTCTACTATTCTCTCTCTACTACTCACTCTCCACTACTCACTCTCCTACTCTCTACTACTCACTCTCTACTACTCTGTACTACTCTACTCTACGCATTCTCTACTACTCACTCGACTACTCACTCTCTACTACTCTACTACTCACTACTACTCACACTCTACTACTCACTCTCTACTCAGTCTCTACTACTCACTCTCTACTATACTACTCTCTACGTTCTACTCCCTCTCTACTACACCCTCTACTATTCTCTACTACTCACTCTCTACTGCTCTATTCTCTACTCACTCTATTCTACTCACTCTCTACTACTCTCTACTACTCACTCTCTACTACTCTCTACCATTCACTCTCTACTACTCTCTACCTACTACTCTCTACTACTCTCTACCTACTACTCTACTACTCTAGTCTCTACTCACTCTACTACTCACTCTCTACTACTCATTCTCTACTCACTCTACTACTCACTCTCTACTACTCACTCTCTACTACTCTACTCTCTACTCACTCTCTACTACTCACTCTCTACTACTCTACTCTCTACTCATTCTCTACTACTCATTCTCTACTACTCACTCTCTACTACTCTACTACTCACTCTCTACTGCTCACTCTCTACTCACTCTACTAACCATCTACTACTCACTCTCTACTACTCACTCTACTACTCTCTACTACTCACTCTACTACTCACTCAACTGCTCACTCTCTACCACTCTCTCTACTACTCTCTCTCTACTACTCACTCTCCACTACTCACTCTCCTACTCTCTACTACTCACTCTCTACTACTCTACTCTACGCATTCTCTTCTACTCACTTTCTACTACTCTCTACTCACTCTCTACTACTCACTCTCTACTCACTCTACTAACCCTCTACTACTCACTCTCTACTACTCACTCTACTACTCACTCTCTACTACTCTCTCTCTACTACTCTCTCTCTACTATTCTCTCTCTACTACTCACTCTCCACTACTCACTCTCCTACTCTCTTCTACTCACTCTCTACTACTAACTCTCTACTACTCTCTACTACTCTACTCTACGCATTCTCTACTACTCACTCGACTACTCACTCTCTACTACTCTACTACTCACTACTACTCACTCTCTACTACTCTCTCTCTACTACTCTCTCTCTACTATTCTCTCTCTACTACTCACTCTCTACTACTCACTCTCCACTACTCACTCTCCTACTCTCTGCTACTCACTCTCTACTACTAACTCTCTACTACTCTCTACTACTCTACTCTACGCATTCTCTACTACTCACTCGACTACTCACTCTCTAGTCCTAGTCCTAGTCCTAGTGACGTTCTTCTTTCTCTTTTAGCCCCGTCCTTTTCAGACGGGGCTCCTTGACTTACTGCTGGCGTAAAAGGTTTCTTATCTTCTTTATGGGTTCAGATGGCCCCATAAAGAAGATAAGGAACCTTTTACCCCAGCAGGAAGTCAAGGAAGCGGATGGGGCTAAAAGAGAAAACTTGCGTAATGGGGAGTGCTTGAATTACTGCTTTTAGCAAGGCTTCAGCACAGTGCTCACGCACTGGTGCAGCACAGACACTAGCAGGGCAATGTCCATGCAGGGCGAGGGCACGGCTGCGGTCAGAACACTGGCTGCCCGGGTACATTTCTGGGAGAGGCCACAGCTTGTCCGAGGAAACGGACAGCATAGGACATTATAGGGCGAGGAGAGCGCCGCGTCCTGGGGAGGGAAGCAATTCACCGAAGAAAGTTTGAGAGCCGTGATAAGATGAGCGTGTGGTTCGAAGCAGACGAGTTTGTATTCAGTCTTGAGACAACATCTGACGAGTGTTATGAAACTCCATGAGATCGCGCATAGAGCGCCCTCTGCGCACTGACTGTGGCTCACACCTGGGGTTCAGGGCAGTGGGGGTTGAGGGCGCGGGCAGGAGCGCACCTGGACGGGGACTGGTCCTTTCTGCACGTGTGTGCGTGTATGGTCTGTGTGCTCATTATTCAGTGTACAGGTGTTTGCGAGTATGTGTGCCCGAGTGTATTTGCATTTGTGAGTCTATGAGCGCATATTGGAGTGTGTACATGAGGGGTGCGTGTAGGCCAATTTATCGGAGTGCATGTTTGATTTGTGTGTGCGCGCCTGGCCGTGTTTTTGAATGTGTGTGATCTATGTGTGCATCTTTGCTTCTGTGTGCGTCGCGATGTCTGTGTTTGCATACCTGTTTGGGTATGCACCAGTTTGTATCTCGGGGAGTGTATTTGCTTCTGTGTGTGCATGCTTATTGCTGTTGCGCTTGTTTTTGATTGGGTGGCACACCCTGGGTGTGCTGTACTCTCTGCAGACACTTCACACCCGGCCAGCCTCTCCGCCTAATAATAATAATAATAATGAAAACATTTATTAAGCGCCTGGTTACACAGAGAAACAGTGCGTCCCCGCGCTATGAATGCAATCCGTCAGTACTCCCAAAACAAACCAAGCAGAAGGGGAAAAGACAGAAGGGAATTACAATCACTAGACTTTGGGGAACAGATATGTCTTCAATTTCAGTCTGAACCGTAGTTCAGATGGTTCCATCCTAAGTTCAATAGGAAGTTCGTTCCAGTATTTACTGGCTAGGAACGTAAAAGACCGCCCTCCCATCCGCGCTCTGCGGATACGGGGCACCACCAACTGCATGCTGCCCATGGATCTAAGCAATCGTTTGGGACGGTATATAGTCAGCATATTTTGGAGATAGACAGGGCCGCGGCCATGTGCTATGCGGTGGGTGATGCACATGGTTTTAAACCAAACACGTTCCTGCATGGGAAGCCAGTGCAAGGTTTATAAAGCTCGCTTCCCAGATGACTTCCTGGGTAGGTTCAAGACCAATCGAGCCGCCGCATTCTGGACACATTGGAGTTGGTTTAGGCCCTTTTGGGCCTAGCATCAAGCACTTAGTTTGCCAGACACACACACACACGTGCACCGTTCCCCACTCCCGGCTCTACCTCTCTGCGACGTATTTAGGAAGGACAAATTATTCTAGGCACATCCCTTAACAGTGGCTAACTACACTGTTGTTACAGAGCACAGCGTTGTCAAAACATCAGCGGGCGTCAATAACAACAATGACGAACAATCTGCCACAGACGGAAAGAAAGGGCTCGTGGCGTGGACCACACGTTCAGCGGTGCCAGAAACTCGACGAATACTTTTTTTTTCTAGTGGCACCTGTGAGGCAGTTTCTGTGGGTGCCATCGCGGTTATTTTGGGCAGCCAAGGGGCGTCTGGTTGTGTATTGCTTCTGTGAACCTAGATATGAAGATGCATCAGAGGGACCATGATAACGGACCAGATGGACAGCGCCATGGTGCCAAACCTATGGTTTTAGAGCTACATAAAACCTGCGGAATGTTATGTTGAAGACAACTGATGCTTGGGGTATGGCAGCGTGGAAGGAGAGGCATTTTGGGGCATCTTGGGCAGTATGAGAGGATTTGGGCAGACGTGGGCTCAGAGAAGCAATAATGGCAGAACAGAGGTAGGTTATAGGGCACATGTGCAAGTCTGGGTGCGTAGAGACTGGCCCGGCAGGAAAGAAGCATGTACTGGATCTGCGCCCACCGGACAGGGAGGGGAGTTACTTCACACCTCAGAGAGCACTGGGGCAGGTCGTGGGGTGCCTTGATGACCTGCTAACATATAATGTGTTCTGAGAACACGGAACCTTCTAGAAAATCGGTAGGCCCAGAACACACGGGCAGGCCTGGTGAAAAGGGGACAGGCCTTTGAGAACAGGGGAAGAAGGCCTGTGAGTTCACGGGGAGTTCTGGGAACCACAATACACCAAGCAGCACAGGGGAGGCCTGACAGAATAATGGAGACCAGGTGCCACACTGGTCGGTCCTGAAGCTCAGGGGAGGCCTGGCAGCACATGAGCCTGCCTGGCCGCAGAAAGGGCACAGGTCCTATCCAGTGTACTCACTACTACTCACTCTCTACTACTCACTCTCTACTCACTCTACTACTCACTCTCTACTACTCACTCTCTACTACTCTACTCTCTACTCATTCTCTACTACTCATTCTCTACTACTCACTCTTTACTACTCTACTACTCACTCTCTACTGCTCACTCTCTACTCACTCTACTAACCATCTACTACTCACTCTCTACTACTCACTCTACTTCTCTCTACTACTCACTCTACTACTCACTCGACTGCTCACTCTCTACCACTCTCTCTCTACTACTCTCTCTCTACTACTCTCTACTACTCTCTCTCTCTACTACTCTCTCTCTACTACTCACTCTCCACTACTCACTCTCCTACTCTCTACTACTCACTCTCTACTACTCTACTCTACGCATTCTCTACTACTCACTCTCTACTACTCTCTACTAGTCACCCTCTACTCACTCTACTAACCCTCTACTACTCACTCTCTACTACTCACTCTACTACTCTACTACTCACTCTCTACTGCTCACTCGATTACTCACTCTCTAATACTCTCTCTCTACTACTCTCTCTCTACTACTCTCTCTCTACTATTCTCTCTCTACTACTCACTCTCCACTACTCACTCTCCTACTCTCTACTACTCACTCTCTACTACTCTGTACTACTCTACTCTACGCATTCTCTACTACTCACTCGACTACTCACTCTCTACTACTCTACTACTCACTACTACTCACACTCTACTCAGTCTCTACTACTCACTCTCTACTATACTACTCTCTACGTTCTACTCCCTCTCTACTACACCCTCTACTATTCTCTACTACTCACTCTCTACTGCTCTATTCTCTACTCACTCTATTCTACTCACTCTCTACTACTCTCTACTACTCACTCTCTACTACTCTCTACCATTCACTCTCTACTACTCTCTACCTACTACTCTCTACTACTCTCTACCTACTACTCTACTACTCTAGTCTCTACTCACTCTACTACTCACTCTCTACTACTCATTCTCTACTCACTCTACTACTCACTCTCTACTACTCACTCTCTACTACTCTACTCTCTACTCACTCTCTACTACTCACTCTCTACTACTCTACTCTCTACTCATTCTCTACTACTCATTCTCTACTACTCACTCTCTACTACTCTACTACTCACTCTCTACTGCTCACTCTCTACTCACTCTACTAACCATCTACTACTCACTCTCTACTACTCACTCTACTACTCTCTACTACTCACTCTACTACTCACTCAACTGCTCACTCTCTACCACTCTCTCTACTACTCTCTCTCTACTACTCACTCTCCACTACTCACTCTCCTACTCTCTACTACTCACTCTCTACTACTCTACTCTACGCATTCTCTACTACTCACTTTCTACTACTCTCTACTCACTCTCTACTACTCACTCTCTACTCACTCTACTAACCCTCTACTACTCACTCTCTACTACTCACTCTACTACTCACTCTCTACTACTCACTCGATTACTCACTCTCTACTACTCTCTCTCTCTACTACTCTCTCTCTACTATTCTCTCTCTACTACTCACTCTCCACTACTCACTCTCCTACTCTCTTCTACTCACTCTCTACTACTAACTCTCTACTACTCTCTACTACTCTACTCTATGCATTCTCTACTACTCACTCGACTACTCACTCTCTACTACTCTACTACTCACTACTACTCACTCTCTACTACTCTCTCTCTACTACTCTCTCTCTACTATTCTCTCTCTACTACTCACTCTCTACTACTCACTCTCCACTACTCACTCTCCTACTCTCTGCTACTCACTCTCTACTACTAACTCTCTACTACTCTCTACTACTCTACTCTACGCATTCTCTACTACTCACTCGACTACTCACTCTCTACTACTCTACTACTCACTACTACTCACACTCTACTACTCACTCTCTACTCAGTCTCTACTACTCACTCTCTACTATACTACTCTCTACGTTCTACTCCCTCTCTACTACACCCTCTACTATTCTCTACTACTCACTCTCTACTGCTCTATTCTCTACTCACTCTCTACTACTCTACTACTCACTCTCTACTACTCTCTACCATTCACTCTCTACTACTCTCTACCTACTACTCTACTACTCTAGTCTCTACTCACTCTCTACTAATCACTCTCTACTACTCACACTGAAAAAACAGCGTGACCTTACTCCAACCCTTTACTCTTTGCCTAAAGGCACTAGTGAAAAAACATTCAAAATGCAATAGGTCTCATCTTTATTACACTTAAAGCAATTCTGTTTGTAAACAGGTGGCTTTTTAGCTTTACTTTTATTAGTGTTTGTAAAACTTTCATGTACATAACATGCATATATATGCATATGTATGTGTATAAATATATATATAGACACATACACATATAAACATATATAAACATCTGCATATCTATATAAATACCAATATTAATGCATCCATACATATACATACATATGCATGGTATGTACATAAACGTTTAAAAAAACACTAATAAAAGCAAATCTAAAAGCTACCTAATTACAAACAGAATTGCTTAAGCTTAACTAAAGCCGAGACCGTTGCATTACAAATGCTTGTTTTGTTACCTTTATCATATTTTTTGTTTATCCTCTTGCATTTTGTCTACCCTGTCATCCCAGAAATGTACTGCCCAGCATCTAATGTTGGAATGGTTTTTTTAGGACAGTTGCCTGTGAATTTTTTGCAGCTTTAAGGGCATGCAGCATGGCACTTTATGATTTAGCACTTGAATATAATGTTTGGCCCTTGACCAATTCTCTGCTTTTTAGAACGTATAAACAATTATAAAACGCTGTTATGATCCGCTCCAGATGTTTTAAATTAACAACAACTTGAACCGTAATCACCATTAGTAAGTAGACTGGACTGTCGAGATTTCTAATCCTCCAGCTGCGGGTATTTATAACTGTTGTGGGGTTATCTAGTGAGGCCCAGGCGGTTTAACATTTGATGTAAATAAACACACCGCCGCATGTCCTGAAACCCGACAGATGTTTCCGAGCAATAGCACGCCGGGTGCCACTGGCGTCTTAATTTACTATGAACTGACTCAGATGTACACGGTGACACTGTTTTTGTGCGTTGATTTCACTTCTTCACATTGATATTTCATGCTGCTGTCACTTCAATGGACTGGATTGTCTAAATAAAGTATTTAAACTCCTGTTTCATTGTAGGGCCCCTTAAGCGCCTGTTCTTCACGAGAGGGCAAGGTGTCACACAGATTGTGAACAATGTGATTAATCACAATAACAACAGCTGCACCTGGAGACTGGATCACTGAGCTTATTCAAATAGAAACCTCTACACTCTTTCCATGCCACCCCAGGCTGAGGGTAATGCACGCGCACAGCCTGCTGAATGAAACTGGATCTGGTGCAGATATGTACCCCAGATTTGTCAATTTATGCATTGAGACAACTCCAAAGGTAACTTGGTATTAATATGAGTTGAAACAAAACGTTTTTAATAAACAACATTTTACCCGATCGAAATGGGTTCCTACCAGCTTCAATTAACATGTGAGCAGGTGTCAGCAGCGAGCGCTTAACCCAATGAGCTAGGATTGAGAGGCGGGGCCATGGGATGCAGAGGGGCAGCCTGTCCCCGAACTCTTAAGCCTGGTTAAGCCTCTCTTGCACACTGGGGCATCAGGGCAGAGCCTATAAAGCAGCAGAGGAAGACGAGGCACTGGGGACTAGTGTGTTTCACAACCATTTATCAGTGGGCCATCCTAAGAAGTTCTGGGGCCCTGGGCAGGACATATTTTGGAGTAAACCCTTATGGGAAAGTATAGAAGTGTTCCTCCAGACTACGTGTGTCTCCTATAATGGTGGAAACAAACAAAGCTGTGTGCTTTCCACCATTATAGGAGACACGCGTAGTCTGATTTAAAAGTATTTTATTGATTTTATAAGCAAGTACATTAGCATTTCTGTTAAAATGTTAGCCAAACTTAGTTTGTAGGGCAGTGTTTACAATCACCTTGAAATATATGTTTAGCTACTCCCCTCTGACTTGTCTTGCTGGAAATTAGGCAAAAGGTGATAGAAAGAAGCAGAAGAGAAAGGGGTGAAAGGAAGATACAAGATAGGTTCTGTAGTAATGAGACTAATGAGACTTGTAATCGCGTGACAATACCGTCAGGTAGTCTGGAGGAACAATTCTATACTTTCCCATAAGGGTGGATCCCTTTGATTTTTTGACAATATAACTTGAGGGGGGCGTATCCACCTCTTCTGCTCTTTTGAGCATTACCTCTTCACTCACTTCTTGTGTTACTTTGATGTTTTGGACTACCCTGTTTGGAACACTTTTACATTTATTACACATTTTCAGCTCAAGGTAACCCTCATAAGCAGTGTGTATGAGAGAGAGCAGGAGAGAGCGGCGGAGAGAAAAGCGGGTGGACTGATTCCTGAGGTACAGAGAGGATTGTATGTCTTAAAAACGAGTTCCCCAACCACGACTTCCCTAACAACGAGGTCGCAACCACGACCTCGTCTAAAGGTCAATTATTTTTACCACGCATTCCTTTACCATGATTTTTCGTGGTAAAGGAATGCGTATTAAATAAAATGCTTTCCAACTACTACCTCGATACCCCCACCCCTTAAAAACGAATTTCCCACACCCTAAAAGCAAACACGATCACCCACACACCCTATAAACTAACCACAACCCCTACAAACGAATCCCAAAGCTTCCCAACCCCTGTATATTAACCCCAAACACCCCGCCCTTTAAAAACTAATTCCCCCACTCTAAAAATAAACATATTACCTGTTCCTCTGCGACGTTCCTCCTAACTGACTGCTTTTATACGGTGATATCAGCTTGGGACTAAGATGCGACGATAGTCCTCGGACGATAACAGGATGTTCGGGATGTTTCCCGTTTGAATGAGCAGAGCTGCGCCGCACTAGAAACAACACTCATGTTCTTAAATGCAAACTGCTGAACAGTTTTCTTTTTCCGGAAGTACTTTTTATTTTAAATTATGAAAGGCTAAATATGTAATTGTTTTATCACAAAATGGCTTTTACTGTCAAGGCTACATAAACTACAAATGCTGGTTTACATTCCACCTGCAGCAGATGTTCTATCGACGAATAACTTGCGTAGATATTACTAGGAGTAGATGTGGCTTGCTCTCGGAATACTCCTGTTTCGCGCCGGAATGCCAGGAGTAAAGCAGGGGTTGAGTAAAAAAAATAAAGTCATAATGGAATGTGATGAGTCTGGTGCAGGTATGAATCCAACAATCGTACCAAGACATATGGCTAACAACTTGGAGAGGAGATTCTGATAGTCCTCGGACGAGGGTGACACAGGGTCGGAAATGAGAACGGCACAGTGGGGTTCAAATGCGTGCAAAGCAGGACGCTTCACATAACGTACATCACGTACGTGAGAGGTACACACGGAAATAGTGTAGGCTGTTAAACATCCTGAACAACGACGCAAGCCAAACTGCGCCTTGCCCGAACTTTAGACCGAACCAGCCATAACCACGCACATGCGTGGGTAAGGCTGAGTCGTTGCTCGAGCAAGTCGTTGTTCTGCTTTCGTGACTCCGGAACTCATTGTTCCGGAGTCGTTGTTCAGGATGTTTCCCACAGAGAGACGAGAAACGACAATATAGATCCGGAGAGAGACAAAGCAGAGAAAGGTGAGGTAGAAAGAAAGAGGTAAAGAGAGGGGCTAGGAATACAGGAGGTAGGAGTGAGTTATAGGCAGGTAGACACAGGTAAAGAAGGGGAGGGGACTGTTAAAGAAGAGAGAGGTGAAAGCACAAGAAACAAGTGAGGTAGCGAAAGAGGTAGGTCGAAAGGTGGTAGTGTGGCTGCTGCACAGCAATGCTTAAAGTTAGCGACATGGAGTGGGGTGAGGTAGAGTGGAATGGGGTAGATTGGGGTAGAGTGAAATGGGGTAGATTGGGGTAGACTGAAGTGGGGTAGATTGGGGTAGAGTGAAGTGGGGTAGATTGGCTTGGAGTGGAGTGGGGGTAGAGTAGGGTAGAATGGATTGGGGTAGATTGGAGTGGGGGAGTTGGGTAGATTAACCTGGTAGATTGGAGTGGGGTAGACTCATTTGGGGTGGAGTGAGTTACAGTGGAGTAGATTGGGGTGGATTAGAGTGGGGTATATTGGGGTAGGTTGGAGTGAGGTATATTGGATGGGGTAGCTCGGAGTAGGGTAGTTTGAGGTGCAGTGGGATAGGGTAGATTGGAGTGGGATGTGTACATTGGAGTGAAGTGGAGGGGGTAGATTGAGTAGGATGGAATGCAGTGGAGTAGATTGGGTGGATTGAAGTGGGTAGATTGCAGTAGGGTAGATTGGGGTGGGTGGGGTGGGATGGGTTAGATTGGAGTTGAGTATGATATATTGGAGTGGAATCAAGGTTGGAATAGAGTGAAATCGATTGGGGTTGAGTGGGGTAGATTATGGTAGAATGGAGTGAGGTAGATTGGGTGGATTAGAGTAGGGTAAATTGGAATGGAGTGGGGTAGATCGAAATGGGATGATTGGATTTTGGTAGATTGGTTCGTAGTGGAGTGGGTTGTGGTAGACAGGAGTGGGGTAAGTTAGGTTAGAGTGGGGTAGATTGAAGTGGAGTAGAGTGAGGTGGGGATGATTGGGGTGGAGTGGTATTGGTAAATTGGTGTGGGGTAGATTGGGGTAGATTAGGTGGAGTGAGGTAGATTGGAGTAGATTGTAATGAAGTGGAGTGAGGTGGGATAGATTGGAGTATATTGGAGTGGAGTGGGGTAAGTAATGTGGAAGGGCATAAAGGGGAGTGGCTTGTGTTGTGGAGTGAGTGCCATAGATTGAAGTGACATGGAGTTGTGTGGCGTGTCGTAGAGTGTCTTACAGTGGAGGGTCATAGAGTTGAGTGGCGTAGAATGAGTGGCATGGCATAGGATGGAAAGGCATAGAGTGGAGTGGAGTAGTGCGAAGTATGCATGAAGTGGTAACGCACTGCCATTACAGACAACACATTTGGGAAAACCATTGCTTTTGGACCGAAAAATGTTATGTTATGTTATGTTAAAAGTTTGTGTAAGCGCGACAGCTGCCCCAGCAAAGGGGCGTCCCGGCGCTGGTAGATCAAGTGCAGTACCGAAGAGGCAGGCAAGCCGGGAAAGCAACCCTAAGGGGGAGGAAACAGAAGGGTTTTGACAGCTTTCCGGAAGGTAGACAAGTTCTCCATGCCACGGATGCCCAGCAGCAAGGAGTTCCAAAGCTTGGCTCCTAGAACCCGGAAGGAGCGCCCACCCATGTGGCATAGTTTGGTACGCGGTGCAGTCACTTGTTGTTGTCCCAGTGAGCACAGACTCCGCTGGGGCACATATGGAGTTAGAAGCGGACACAGGAGGTCTGGGCATCTGGATTTAAGAATCTTGAACGCCAAGCAGAGAGCTTTGAACTGGATTCGGGAGTCAATTGGAAGCCAGTGCAGCTTTCTGATTGTGGCTTAAAATGGTTTAACTTTACACAGACGATAATGTGTGCAAATATCATCACATAGAGAATTGATGTGTTTTGATCGTATTCAAATTTTTGCTTCCACCACATTTCAGAATTACAAAAAAATGCTTCATCTGTACTAATTATGATATATTCTGAAACATCAGCATAGTTTGTGTAATTTTTTGTGCTAAAAAACACATTCCACACACTCTCCTCTTACATGGATACTCAGTAGGATTGTCACATAAATTCTCTCACTTTGAAGTCAGATAAAGAAAAGGAAACTCCGAGCTCCCTCGGAAGAGAGAGAGCTTGACATTTGACCTCTGTCTTTGAATGCACAGCAAATGTGACAAAATAAGAATGAGGATTAAAGGCCTGTTTACAGAAAGTGTGTTTGTGGAAGAATACAGTAAAAAAAAATTGGGCAATGTTTAGGGACAACCTCAAAATGGACAGGCAATAAAGCCAGCAAATAGGAAGCCAGAAAATGAAAGTTAGAATCCACACAGCAAATGGTAAGCAAGGAGGGGAATGCATTCCTAGGTCAGCTTTCAGAATGTCCCCAAGATGTCTTTAGCATACCAGACCACTGCGCTTTCTGGTGGGCTTTGACCTGAAAGGTAATTTCTTTAACATGTGGAGGCGTTTCACTGTAGTACATGCATTAGAGTATAACCCTGCCTTGAGCGGCATTTATTAAACGTAAGGTGGAATTGTAGAGTGCTGCTTGTCACCCGTCAGGGTATCCAGGCACCGAATATTATCATTTCTAAACATGAACTCAGAAACATTTATGCACCCCGCCACTCCCGGCCTGATGACAATACCAGCAGTAAACCAGAGGCAAGCCTGTGCGGCCTATATATGGCCTAGGGTGTTCAAATAGGTGGAGTAATATTATGGTCTTCTAATCTTGTACAAGGGGATTTTATATAGCGCATATCCTGACCTGATGTACTTCAAGGGGCTCTTAACTGATGATGAAGGAAAAGTTACCGCAATGACATAAAGCAATCGCTGAGGATCACACAATCTGGTCAAGCCGGGAAGCGGGGATTGATCCTAGGCTTCCTGGTGTCAAGTTGTGCAATTCAGCCGTAAGACAGGGTGTCTGTTTCTCTCTCTCATTTTACATCAAATGTTAATGCTTTGCATTTAATTCTTTGAGGAACTGATTCAATATGCTGTTTATAATAAATACACTGGGTGACATGTTAAATAAAGTTGACACCAAAAACATGCTGCAAAAATGTCAAAATAAAGTTAAGGGAGACAGGGCACTCGAATTTAAATGTTGAATTCACTCAGTTCCTAAATTTAGCAAAGAAAGAATAAGGGGAGGCTGAACAGCAATGTGTAATCAATTACACCTTGGCAAAACAAGCATTTGCAATGCAATCGGTCTCGCCTTTTGGACCTTATATGTATTTAACTATGCAGCACATTAGCCTGGCTGCTGAAACATCTACTGTTCTTTAACATGGAGGGAAAGTAAGCAATAAACTACGTGACTTGCCAGGTATGGGAACACATGGGGAGAAATATTGCCTTTCAGCTGGAAATGGTATGTCCAAAGCTCTGTTTTTAATCACTGAAAATACATGATTTGAAAAAAAGAATATTGTCTACGTGTGAGTTCTTGTGGAAGACAATTTCTATGGACTGGAATCTAGAGAATGCTAAAGTGATTCTGGTATTTTACTGACCTCTGCTGGTCATTTTCTATCAAGAAAGTTAAATATAGACAGTTGTCAGAAAAATTAAAAAAGAAAGTCCCTCAGCAGAAAGCAATTCTGGTATTTTCCTGACCTCTACTGGTTGTGTTCTATCAAGACAGTTAAATAGAGGCAGTTGAACAAGCAGAAAGCAATTCTGGTACTTTACTGAACTCTACTGGCCAATTTCTATCAAGACAGTTAAATAGCGGCAGTTAAACAAGCAGAAAGCAAAAGCAATTCTGGTACTTTACTGACCTCTACTGGTCATTTTCTATAAAGACAGTTAAATAGAGGCAGTTGAACAGAAAAAGTCCCTAAGCAGACGCAGACAAGTCCTAGGGCTGATCTCCAGAGCCCACAAAGTACATACACATCTAAGTATATACTAAAGTATATACAAGAGGTCTCGAATGCTCGACCTAAAAAGTCCTGGGCCTTCAGCAGTGTTGTCTGTTTTCACACACACAGCAGTGAATAGCAGAGCTCAGCAGCGTTTTCCATTACCTCCCGGGGCAGGGTAACAGTTAAGATGGGCGGGTCCTAAATATGCTGTTGAGTGCTGTGTGAACGAGCTCAGAGGAAATGTTGAAAATTCACAAACATTAAGTCAATAGCTAAAAACTGTCACATCAAATCAGTGGCGGTCCTTCCATTAGGGCAGAGGAGCGTCGCCCCCCTGCTGCCAGTGTTGCAAAGGTGAAAAAACAAAGTGGTAATAAGTTGCATTTATTACCATTTTACCCATTTACACCAGCCCAAGCTGTGTTTGGGAGCAGGTGATGCTCACTCCTCCAGTTTATAGTGCGTATTTCTTTTGGCCGGCTGTCTTGCGACGGACAACCTGACATGCGCACTTTAAACCATTTTTTTTTCTTTAAAGTTTTATATAGTGCAAACTTGATCCGAAGGTATCAGAGCTCTTTACATGAGCATCAGTTATAAGGACACATTCATTTTTGTTAGGCAGGGGGAGATTAAGTAATTTGCCCAGAATCACAGGATGTTGAACGTCGTTGCCGAGACTCGAACCCGGTTCCCCAGATTTGAGGTTGACCGCCCTAGCCCTTAGGCTACATCCTCTCCCCAACCATTCCACCCAGCTGTCATAGACAGCTGGGTGGAGTGCAGGCCCAGGCCTCCAGTACCTGCAGGAGCGTCGAGGCAGCCAATCCTGGCACTGCTCTCATGCTGCTGAACATTATCAGCAGCATGAGAGCAGCGTCTGGATTGGTGTGGAGGATTCAATCGCTGCAGACGGCAAAGGACTGAAGAAGAGGACCAAAGGAAGCGAGCCAACGGAGTTGGTAAGGTAAGTACATTATAATTATGTTCATTATTAGAGTTAGCTAATGTTCCTGACAGCTGGGGATGAGAAATTAGTGTGTTATTTAGTTTTAAAAAGTCGATTTATGGGAAGTTGTGTTTTCGGCCTAGTTTCTAGTTGAGACTTCTGCGCGATTTGAGGCCTAGTAAAGTTGTATTGCATGCTTGGTGGCCCCTCCAATTATTTGGAGTACCAGACTCCACTGCCATTCATATTCACTCTTAGCCCATCTTCTAACACTCATTTGCAAAACTACCTCCATAAAGCGGATCTATTGGCTTTGTCAATATTTTTTTAGCCATGTTGTGCAGCAGTCTGGCAAAAGTAAAAAAATAACCAAAAAAGACAATGGCACAACGTTGACTGCGTCATGGTGCTTTTTAAAAATGTACTCTCAACAATGCTACACAGCAGCCGCATTGCTGTATAACATGGCTAAACACACATTGGTAAAGCCAATACATCTAAAAGAGGCTAGCACTTTTAGCTTTGCCAATGCTTTTTTATTTTTTTTTAGCAATTGAACGTAAAGGGAGCAGCGCAAAGGATGCGCCTTTTGGCCTGGGATGCTTGCTGACTTTGGAACTAGGGATCCCCGTTCAAGTCCTGGTGTCTGCTCAACAACCTGTGACCCTCGGCATATCAATGAATCTCCCTTTGCAAAAAAATGAATGAAACCTTGTGTGTTTTCATGTAACTAAACGTGAACTCTTGTCAGTACACCTGGTGCCTGCCCTGTGTAACTAAACGGGAGTACGTCTTTGTCTTCCTCGAGAGGGTTTTTATGATTCACCTTTGAGTCTTCCTTTACTTTCTAAAATCATCTCTCATATTTGCCTCTGACTGGATGACCGACCATTTAAATAGAAAAATCTTTATTCGGTTTTAACACAATAAAACCATAAAAGCACAGAAAATCGCATGTACTTTAAACAAAAAAATTATACATAATAACCTCATACATTGTAAAACAATAAATCAATAAACAAGCACAGCCGGAACTGATGTCCCAAGGTCATAGTATTGTTTTGCAATGATTAAAATGCAAGATGGGCTTAGAATGGAGGGCATTCAGCCAACTCTATTCAAAGTGTAAATACAGTGCAAAAATGGGAATGGAGTGTGACTATCACCTATTACGTCATTCGAAGAAGTAATACCTACTCTGTAATATCAAGAGAGGCAAAGATCAATTTAGTACAGATAAAAATCATTAGAGTGCCAAATGCATTACGGAGGATAACTAGTAGAGGAAATGTATATAGTTGGAGCTATTCAGTCCATTATTTCAAAAGAATGACTGAGCTAAAGTTGAGTCAAGGTTTTTCTAAAATTAGAAAACAAACCTCTAATGGGTCCGCTATGTTAACTGGTAAGATGAACCAATCAAAATAGTTGAAACAAGCAGTCTCCAGTACTGATGTCGCCCCATCTATCACTTCTCCTCTGAAGCTTTATAAAGGTCACACATCACTGACTTCTAATGCCAGTAGTGTATGGCTAAATAGTAAAGGAAAAAAATACCAAATGATTACAATTCTAGGCCCATGTTTATCAATATGTCACACAACGCAACAAGCCACCGCGCTGCACTGCGTGAAAGGGAGAAGGCGGGAATGCGCCGTGTAACATTATATGGCGTATTCCTGTTCCCTGCCTGCATTGGTACACAAACTGCTGCCTAGCGCCAACGCAGGCACCCTTACAGCAAGGTACCTGCATTGTAGGCACAGATGCGATCCAAGCAATGAAAGAATAACAACTGTATTCAAGGATGTATTCAAATTTCCATGTATTTGTTACTTGAAGTAATTCCTTAGGCGTCACATCCAGATTTCATGAACAGTATATACACGTTGTATGCAATATACAGAAAGTAACAACAACACTGCAACTACCAAAACAATTCCATACGATGCACCAGTTTGTTAGGAGATTGGAGGTAGTATAAACGCCCTTTTACCATCAAGTAATATGGTTAGTACAAGTAACAGCCCACATCTTTTAAATTCTCAGTATTGAAAACACATTGACACAAAATTTAAATCAAGATATTAATAGGCAATAAGGGTGTGTTGTCGACGTTTTGGTCTCTCATGGCCACATGGGTTTGCAAGACCATCCTCAGGACTCAACGTTGCACATAGGAAAACTTCTGGAGATACTTGCAAAACAAGCCAATCAATACACACTGTATCATATTGTATTGTCTGCTCACAAGAAGCCAAACACCAGTGTCTGACTTGCCAAACCATGCAAAAGTGCAATCAAGTTAAAAACCCACACCACAAGTGCCCATATGAAAACTTACAACCACCCTAGTGCTCCAAAAGCGGACTTATTAAAATAATACCTTGCTGGTGTCTCACTCACTTTCTTTGAGATTTCAAAGGATTCTACTAGAGCATAGCTAAGAACAACAAGAGAAAACAGAAAACCTATGGTCATTTATACCAAACTAATCATAGCATGTGCCAAGAATAGTGGGAAATTAAAGCGTCATCTTACCCGATTCGCAAGATAACCTCTCATCTAAAAACAAACATGGCCACACCAATCATTAGTAAACCACAAAAAATGCCTCTGTATCAACTCCTAATACGGGACAGTAACCAATAACCCCAATCCAGTTTAGCGTAATAACTGCTGGTATTCGCTTACTTCTAATTGAATTAATCTTTGTCCTAATAGCGTCCGACTACTCCACGAGGTCTGCAAACGATGTGCCTTCCTCCGCTGAACTTTAACCCAAGTTGCGTACATAAACAAGGTCACATGATGCGTAAGCTCTTATCGGGAAACATCCTTAACAACGCGGTCAGTACACAGCAATGCTGATACATCGCTGTCGTTACAACGACCGCATGTAACAACGCTATGCCATTACAACGCAAGTCTTTACATCGACTTGCGCTAGATGGCGTGCTAACATTAACAAGCATTTACAATGCAATGGTTTCGCCTTTGGAAAAGTTAGAGCTATTGGCATTGTAAATGACAACATTTGTATTTATGTGTTGGTTTTGAAAACAGATAAATAAATGGCATTGTCATTTACATTGCCATTAGCTTAATCTCTCGCAAATGTGAGACCTATTGTACCCTACGGACGAGCTCAGCAGACAGCAATTACTACCACACACACACACCCAGAGCCACACACACACACCCAGAGCCAGCCACACACACCCAGAGCCACACACACACACACACCCAGAGCCACACACACACACACCCAGAGCCACACACACACCCAGAGCCACACACACACACACACCCAGAGCCACACACACACACACACACCCAGAGCCACACACACACACACACACGCCCAGAGCCACACACACACAGAGAGCCACACACACACCCAGAGCCACACACACCCAGAGACTGCCATAGTGTACGAGCAATTACGCCTGCAGAACGCAATGTGGTCTGCCTGTATCTTGCTGCCTATATCTTGTCTGACTTTTTTTTAACCTTCACATATTTTGTGTGCTATGAAAATCGAGAATTTAGCTGAGCAATTAGCATTTCGGTCACTTTAAGGTGGCAACAGGGCACCGGTCTCGAGAAATGGGCCCATCTCAACAAGTGATAATAGGAGCTAATAAAGGAACAGAGAGGAAATGTTGGTTACCAAACACAAGGTCGCCATCTCTGCTCATGTCACCAAAATACATGTTTTTAGGTCTGGGCTTTTCCGGAAACAAGTGATCAGGTGTTGAAATCTAATAGACTTAGACTATGATGAGCTCAACTCCCACAAGACTGAGGTTGTGAAATTACTTGTAAGGGCTGAGAACACGGAGTCCAAACCAAATGGACCAATGTGTCCACCCTGTCTGTGCCTCTTTGGGTAGTCCATTCTACCTAAAGTTAAGGGCTTTTACCCTTAACACTCTCGGGCTAAAACAACGCTGCATGTTTGGTATATAGCTTCCTGAAGCGTCAGCATAACTTCACCCGAGAGCCTCGACCAGCCACCAAATAGTGCACAGGGGCGATTTAAGAATATCCGGAGTCCAAGAAAAGATAGGTCCATATGGCAGCGCTTGATTCATTTTGTAAAGCGCTTAAATGCGTAGTTATGTGAATATGTTAACCCCTCTGTAGAACTGCATGACTTTCTGAATTCAGGAAATCTCGATATGCAACACTGGCGCCCTGAGACCCAGAGTGGCAGAGAGCTCTCTGCTGAAACATCTGGTGCCAAATTACAGCGCTTAAGCAGAAATAAAACAGCCGCTCACCAGAGCGCGCGCACGGAATCAGGCATCCCACACATATAAACACAACCTCCCCCATCACACTGCTGGGCCCGAGTGAAGACCAGCCATCTCTACACACACCCCTCATGCTTTACCAATGCTTGTTGGTTCCTCTCTCTTACCTTCTCGTGCTCTGCTCGCCCAGGAACCGCAAACTCTTCCCCGGCCCTGACAGCTCTGTAGAGGTGCAGGGACCATGGAATGTGTTCAGAAAGTCTAGATTTGGCTTCGGGGTGACCCGCCTGCCCGCGAACGGCCATAAATCACCTCCACTGTGTCAGACAATGGCCCCAGAAGGGCTCAAAGGCCCCGGGAGCGGGGACCCAGGACGGGGAGGAGCAGCAGATGGTTTGAGATAAACTGAAAGCTGACTCCGGGACCATTCTTTCTAGAATTAAAATTGTCAGCCAAGGAGAGCCCGTGAATAAACCCCTCCGCAATCCAGCACTATCGAAACCCCAGCCACCCCCTCACCCCACCCGCCATCCCTTCTCATTAGTTTCAGAAAAGAAGTCGAGACTTAAAGTGCCCCGTCACCTCGAGGCGCCCCCTGCCCTCTCTCATTCAAGGGCTGCCCCCGCAATATGGTAAAGCTTTGGAGGCAACCAATTCACAGGAATCTGAGGCAATTTTAAACTCCAGAACAGAGAATTACTCGTAAAAGACGTGCCTGATTACAAAGTTCCCAATTATCCTTGTGTTTCCCTCAATCGGGGTTTGTTGTAACCAAGCACTAGAACAGTCTTGCGTGCCTCTAGCTATGAAACCTCTCTGAGAAGCGCTTCTCCTGATGATGCTAAGTAAATTAGGATATATAAATAAAACGACATTTAAAGGCAGCGACTTGCTTTGGGGACACTGTCTCTCTCAACAAATTAACTTAAAACAAAGTCAAAACAGTCTCTACCTGTTGATTCTACAGGCGCCTCGAGTCCGGCCACATATTGCGATGTTAAATTAAAGCGGTTTCTCCACTTGAAGTGCTTACCATAAATCGAGTGAGGCGGGGATGCGGTCCTCGGGGGCTCAGGGGGAGGCAGTCCGGAAATTGGTCACCCTTCTCTCCATGAGGGTGCAGATTACAGCAAATAAAACCCTGAATCCAGAAGGGGGAGAGAGGATGTGCCGGGGCGCGCCTCAACCCCACACGGCGGACAGCGACCTCTCTAAAAACACAAGCGCCGCAGATCCCAGGTGGAAAACATACATGGAAACCCAAAATCCAATTTTCAGGGAAAAGTGCGCCAGGCTCGGCCAGGAAGTCTCCTCCGGGAGGACGCTACAGTCCGTGAAACGGAAGAACCATTCATTCGTCTTGCAGATTAATTTTGAGGGGACTGAATCGCCCGCTGCTGGGTGATTGAAACTGCACAACAAGCATATACAAGTGGTGCCGGAAACACGAACAGCGGGAGGGGGGGGCGAGAACGGGCACACGGACAGCGGGAGGGGGCGCGGGAAGGGGGAAACGGACAGTGGGAGGGGGTGCGGGAAGGGGGACACGGACAGCGGGAGGGGATGGGAGCACTCACCTGGACTTCTTCCGGCGGCGGTCGGCCTGGAGGAATGACAAAAAAAAACCTTGGAAGAAAAAAAAAATAAACAACCGCCCACCGCCGCATGACGTTTTAAAAGGGGCGGAGAGGGAAAAAATTTACGGAACGCCCACGAATCGCCTCGGACAATGACGGACAGATCTCTCTTCCAATTTATGAAGCTAGCCAATGGAAGTGAGAGGCGGGACAAAGGCACATACTGTTCTCAAAAGATTTCGCCTGCGCGAACGCTGCTGTGCAGCGGATCGCCAGGCGAAACCTAAAAATGGTGTAGTTTACTATCCCAACACCTTCCCTAATGATAAGTGGACTGGAGTTGGAATAGTAAATTACACGTTTTTAATGTTAGCACGCCACCTAGCGCAAGTCGATGTAAAGACTTGCGTTGTAAAGGCATAGCGTGGTAAAATGCAGTCGTTGTAACGACTGCGATGTAACAGCACGCGTTGTAATAACAAGCGTTGTTACATCATACAACCCTCTTATCCATCCTCCATGTTGGCGTGTCTCATATTGCATAAACACTCCGAGTGTGACTAAGTATTGCCTCCAAAATAGGCAAAAACACCAGGAATGGTCACCATCGGTAGGAAAATCAACATACCAACTCTAAATTAACCGTGTATGTCATATCATAGTCATAAGGACATAGAGATCAGAAAACGGAGCCAAAGATGGCGGCCATTTTGAAATAGGGGCATTTACAAATTACATATATCTCAGAGTATAAATTGGACTCACAAGGCAATGGAGCTGAGGGAGGAAGATGGCGGCGGGTTGATGCCGGTCGTGAGAGCTCCGTCCCCCGATCAGGAGTTTGTCTGACCTTATCAGAAGTACCTGCACCTTTATCGCAAGCAGCGCTAATGACATCTATGCGGTGAGAATATGAGGATTTTTTTCCCTCTCTGCATATCTTTCTCTACTTATTTTGTATATTTGTACCTTTATTTCACCGGAAAAAAGTCCCGCCGAGTCGCCGCCAAGTCAAGCCGGGACGTAATCAGGTCGAGCGGAGCAGCGTGCACTAGGACCCGGAAACCCGGAGACCTGGAGACTCAATGGGCGTAGACGCTGAGGTTAACATCGGACGTGGAGAGGCTGGAGCCCGAGGCGAGCGAAAAGTGTTCGGCATAGTAAACCAGTCAAGCGTATGGCGTAGGACCCAGGGAGCAGCAGCAAGAGTGTACCCCCGAGGACGTGAGGCCACGGTGGTGAGCGGGTATTGTTCCTGGGTAGGAGAGGCGGGGGGAGAAGTGTTGGACATTCGTAGCGTGTCTGCTACATACAGGAGGCTTGGAGAGAGGCAGCTGGTTACACATGGGGGCTGCTTTAGGTCACAGACATTTGCACAGGTTTCCTGCGATATATTCACAGGTTTCAAGGGTTTGGACACTGATGCAGATATAAACACCAAGACTATTCAGACTATTCAGACCCCCCAAGGAACCCTGAAAGAACCTTTCCCACAACAAGGCTGCCTAAGGCAGGGTGACAGCAACTTTGAGATTAAGGAAACATCACGAGCACCAGAACTCACAGTCACAGCTCGCCCATCCATAAGGAGCAGATATCTCCTTCGCCCCCTACCAGAGAGGGAGTATCCACATACTTCCCTGAAACAGGTCCCTTTGACTCCGAGGCAAAAAAAAAGAGAAAGGAGGGAGAGAAATAAAATAGAAGAGGTGAAAAAGCAGAAAAAAATCTCGACGGCATTAAAACCTACCCCCTCTCTAAAATCGTACTTTAAAATAATGGAGAAAACAGTATCTAGTTTAGATACTGCCGTCAAGCAGGCGACGCCGCAGACTGAATTTCAGGTGTCTAGCATTGCCACCATGCCCAGCTCTAGCTTTTGCTCTGCTGTGATGCCACAAAATAATTATGCCCCCCTGCTTGAAGAACCGGAGACAGACCTGGGGGATTGTATCTTTAGCTCCGATACACAGGATGGTAACCCCCTGACCTCCGTTGAGCCTTCGTTAGGTACTACCCTCCAAGCATCCAGTATTCCTGGCAATGCTCCACTTGAGGTAGCTGACCCCTTCGGGGAGAGCAGTGAAAGAGTGGAACAGCAACAGAAAGTTGAGAGTATTGAAGGCTTACTTAGATCCTTACGCGAAGACCTTCTGGCGAAACTACTACCCACATTTGAAATATCTGAAGGAAACCAGAGAGAGATTACTGAGAAGTGTATCAACCTTGAAAGTAAACTGGATGACATCTGCACAAGAACAGAAGTCTTAGAAGGGGAGGTAGCCGTTCTTACGAGAGTCTCACAGACACACTCGAAAACAATATCTGAATTAAAAGCTCAGAATCAGACTCTGCAGCAGGATATGGAGCGTTTGGAGATACATGCGAGACGCAATAACTTAAAATTTTTGAAAATGCCTGAAGGAGCTGAAAATGGAGACGTAAAGTCCCTGGTTTATAAGCTGCTAAGAGAAGGAGTTTTGAAGGATAGACTTGACATTAATCTCGAAAATGAAATACAGCGGGCACATAGAGATCCCTTTAGACGCCATCTGGATAGGAATGCCCCTAGAAAAATTTTAGTAAATTTCCTCTCATATTCAGTAAAGGAACTGATACTAGGGAGGGCTCTTATCGATCCCACACTTCAGATTGATTCTTCTAAGTATTTAATCCGCTCAGATGTCGGCAGAGTGACAGCGCAGAGGCAGTGGGAGCTAGGGTCCCAGATGCAGGAATTGAGAGGATTAGGTGCACAGGTCATGATGAAGTTCCCGGCCTCATTACGGGTGGTGTGGAACAATAAAACATATAACTTTACGTCCCCTCAAGAAGTCGACAGTTTTGTTATCAGTCTGAAAGAAGCTCAGAGATAACTATATACTATAATTAAATATATGAGAGGAGAGGAAATCATAAAACTTTGATGGCAAGAATATGCGGGGCTTAAATAATTGGAGCATAGATATAGCCAATACACGAAACATAAGGGGGTTAAATAAAAAATAAAGAAATAAAGAAATAACTAAAAAAACAAAAAATAAAAAATAAATTAAATAATAGGGAAAAAAAAATATATACATATATATAAATAAAAATCACAAAATGTAAGTTTAAAAAAAAAAAGGTGTAGGTACATTATTTCACATAGCGGACAAAGCTGGAGCCGGAATCCACATCGGGGGTTGGGCTCCCAAATGGCGATACAATCGCCAAGGTAAAAAGGGGGGGTTCCTCAAGGGGGGTGGGGGGTCAAAGAGAAAAAAAAAAATTCTTCCTCATATATTTAGAAAAGATGAGATAGGCACGACTCGATTCTTAAATAGAGCAGACATTAGAGCTAAATTTATAACTGGGCACCCTTTCATGATAGAGATGAAATATGGAGAATAAAATAAAAATAATAAGCTGGAACGTCAACGGATTGAGAGAGAGTAGGAAATGTAATAGAATCTGCGAATATTTGAATAAGTCTGGGGCTAATATTTTACTTCTAGAAGAAACCCACCTTGAACAGCAGGAATGTAAGACGGCCTTTAAAAATCAAAAGTGGATACAGGACCTCCTTTGCTCCGAACAGAGCGGTAACACCAGAGGATTGGCAATAATTATTAGAACTAATAGCGGGATAAGAGTTGAGAAGCACGAAACCGATCACACAGGTAGATGGCTGACTGCAACTCTAGTCATAAATAACATAAAATTGATATGTGCAATATATTACGGACCAAATCAGGACTCTCCGGAGGCTCTGATTAGTCTAAAATCTAGCTTTTTAGAACTAAATGCTCCCATTATTTTAGGTGGAGATTTTAACCTCGTATTTGATTCTAGGTTGGACCGCACTTCTAAGGTCACCTCGCCGCCTCTACCTAAATCTAAAAGAGAGCTTAGAAATATGATGAGAGATCATAACCTGCTAGATGTCTGGAGGGTTAAGAATCAAAACAACAGAGATTACTCATTTTACAGTCATAGATACAGACATCATTCACGTATCGACTTCTTTCTCATTGACCAAGGCCTACTTTCTGAGACTGTGTCTACCTCTTATATTCCAGCTATATTATCCGACCATTCTGTAGTAGAATTAGTAGTCAAATTTCCACAAGGAACTCAAGTTAGACGGTGGACCTTAGATAGATCTCTACTACTACAGGAAGGTCTAAAAAATGATTTAATGGAGCATATGACGGAGTACTTTCAGTTCAATAAAGCTACAGCATCTGATCAAACAATATGGGAAGCTTTTAAGTCCTATCTAAGGGGGATATTTAAAACTATAATGATACGGAGAAATAAAATTAGAAAGGAGGCAGAGGATGATTCTTTATCTAAAATAAAACAAAAAGAACAAGAGCAACAGAAAGCCTCCCTAGAACAGCAGAGTAACTTGATCTCCATACAGAAGGAGCTGGAGAGTCTAAAAGCTAAATACCAGGCTAACCTCGATAAAATCATTAAAGAAAGGTGGGATACAAGTAGATTACAAAACTTCTCTTATGGGGAGAAATGTGGCCGTATTTTGGCTTGGAAGGCTAAATCCGACCGAGCTAGGAATCAGATAAGTAGTTTAAAGATGCAGAGTTCTGGGGATATAACATTCGACAATGATGAGATTTTGGGGGAAGTCAAAACATATATGCAGAATCTATATATGGGGAATAAGGATAAAACATCAACTCAAGGTGCAGCTCATTGGTTAGAGGGGCTATGCCTTCCACATCTAACTGAACCAGATAGTCTGCTCTTGGGTTCTTTGATCAAAGAGGGAGAAGTACATGATCAACTAAAAAGAATGGCCAGGGGAAAAGCAGCTGGCCCAGACGGGCTTCCAGTAGAAGTGTACCAAATAGGTTCTGATATTTTAGTCCCTATCCATACATCTTTATTTAATAAAATACATCAGGCTGGAGAGCCTATCCCCCCGACCTGGTTAGAGGCCACGGTTACATTAGTTTTGAAGCCGAATAAGGACCCCATGTGCGTTGAGTCCTACAGGCCAATCTCGCTGCTAAATACGGACTATAAAATCTTTGCGGGTGTTTTGGCAGCGAGATTGGCCAAAGTAATCAAGTCTGTGGTCCACGAGGATCAGAGGGGTTTTATGCCTGGCAGGCAGCTGAAAGAGCTGACCTTCCAGGCCATAGCGGCTATCGACTTTGCTACGGACTAAAAAATTCCATTAACTATCGTGGCAATCGACGCCACCAAGGCCTTTGACCAGGTTAGCTGGTTGTATTTGTGGGAAGCTCTGTCAAAGTTTGGTATCCCAACCAACTTTATAGCATCTGTGAAAGCCTTATATCTCCACCCCAAGGCTAAGTTTCTTGTTAACAACTCACTTACAGATTGGGTCCAAATAACACGCAACACTAGACAGGGATGTCCCCTCTCTCCCTTATTATTTAACTTATATATATAGCCGCTAGTAATCCAGCTAAGATTGGATGTTTTAATTAAGCCTTTCCGCATGAATGAACTAGATCTAAAATTCGCCCTATATGCGGATGATCTTTTAATGTATACTTCTAATCCCGAGGTATCAATCTGTCGATTATTCCATCAGTCAGAAGTCTTTGGAGAGGCTTCTGGATACAGAATTAACAAAGAAAAAACAGAGGTCATGCAATGGAATCAGGCGGACTTACTCCCTGAAATGAAGCCCTGGATGAGATATTTAGGAATACATCTGGTTCAGAACATCTCTCAGGTATCAAAAGTAAACTTGGATAGAGTCTAAAGGACATCAGTGGACTTTTGCATCGTTGCTCGGGACTGCCACTGAATATCTTTGGGAGGGTAAACCTAATAAAAATGGTTATTCTGCCAAAGATCACTTTCCTTTTTAATTCGATACCCTTGTCATTTAATCCCAAGGATATCGCCAAATTACAGGGAAAAATAGGATCTTTCATATGGAACTCTAAATCGCCCATAATTTCCCTGAAAAAATTAAGAAGAAAAATGAAAACAGGTGGACTTGCTATGCCAGACATTCTCCATTATTGCCATTCTTTCCATTTTAAAAACTTTAGACCAATGGCCGATAAAGCAGATACATCATGCCTGGGTCGGCTATTTCAGGCGTTATTACATAGTATTCCTCTAGGACACG
The DNA here is from genome assembly GCF_964261635.1 of Lissotriton helveticus. NCBI lineage: Eukaryota > Metazoa > Chordata > Amphibia > Caudata > Salamandridae > Lissotriton > Lissotriton helveticus. The sequence goes on from NC_136070.1 coordinate 72,942,602, forward strand.
AATCTTTCTTATTTAAATTTGGGGATCCAAAATTTTACAAGAAGGTTAGACTGAATGTTTTGGACACGGCTTTGAGAAATTGGGTGTTTGTTAGAAAAAAACTAGGCATCCCTTATTATACACCTTTGGCTCCTATCTGGGATTCCCCGGGAACACCTGAGTGCCTCAGAGACCAACTATCGCTCCCTCTTAAAACAGCTGGCATTATGCACTGGCAGGATCTTCTTGATGACTCAAAGTTATTGGGGTGGGATACACTCTCTAGGCTGACAAATGGAACTCTCACCAGGTTTAAATTCTATCAGTTATCTAGTTGGTGGGCTACCATACCTTGGGATCTAACAACTAACCAGAAATTCGATCTGGTAAAGAAAAAAGGAAGCTGGAAAAAAGAGATTACTTTTTGGTATGAGGCACTAAATGAGAAAGATGAAGTCCCAGAAGTAGAACTTAATAAGCTGTGGGGAGAAGCAGAAGTTTTGCAATCGGATAATTTACTAGCTTTATGGGGAGATTCCTTTAAATTACTGAATACAGTAGTAAAATCAGCCCCCTTAAAACGAAATCATTTGTTCACCCTGTATAGAGCGTACATATCCCCTAAAAAATTGGTAAAGATTACGAACCTTGAATATTGTTGTCCACGCTGCAAGGCTTCCGCGGCGGATGATTTACACATGTTTGTTGAGTGTCCAAAATTGTCGCTTTTTTGGGCTAAAATTGAAGAATTTATAGCAGAAGTTTTGGGTATACATTTTGCTATCACCCCCAAGATTATTCTTTTTGGCCTCGGGGTAGAGTACCAGCTCAATGACATGAGGACTGGATTTATATTTTATGTAATGATTTTTGCCAGACGGGAAATCTGTAAGGGCTGGCAGTCAGAGAACTCTCCCATCATTGCTGATTGTCTAAAATATATTATATATGTTAGCGAATCTTATATAGCATGCGACAGCTCTAGACCTGGGCGGCCCTAGTGGCTTGGCAGAACAGATGAGAGTATTCCTATGATTTCACCTGGGTACTGTTGGCGCCTGGTCTCCAATCTAACCAAGGGTCTTCCAGTTTAAAAGATATGGAGTGGACCTAGCAAACAGTTAAATCTAGAGGGGTCTTCTCTTTCCTCATCTATTTTGGATTGAACCCTTAAAAAGTTTCAATTCTTGAGGCCGGTACATCATAAAGTGAAGAGGAGGAGATACCCTATCTAGAATACCCATCATCGGTATATGAGGAATAAAAAAAATAAAAAAATTGGACTCACAAGGCAATAAAATACTTAATAATCATAAAAAATATAGCAACAAATGTCGACACAAAGAACAATCCACCACGTCAACCCAAAAGGTTGCAGAAGATGGTGGTGCATGATAATGTGCACCAAGGTATATAAGGCTCATTTAATACTGTCATAGTGTAATTATAAAGTAGCTAAGGACTGCCATTCAAATAATAAATTGAGTCCTTTTTCCACGGTCTTGATTATTTTTGGGAGGCAAAAATGTTACAATCTAAATTGGTGATGAGAGGGTATCCGTAGCGTGGTATTATGATCGTGAGACCCTTTTACAGGTAAAAGATTATCAAGGGGCAGATCATAAACGGATTACCTGTGTGAGTACCTTTGGAACAAAATCTAACATGATCAAAAAGACCATACTGAAGAATTGGCATCTGATACGCAAAGTGGATACACAATGCGACAAACCACTATTTGCATTTAAACGTGGAAGAAATCTAAGAGATCATCTGGTCAGGGCGTATAATAAATGTGAACCCAATGCATTGCAATATCTTTGGGGCTTAACATCTGTAGTGGGCCACTATACCTGTGGTCACTGTGCAGCTTGTGCTACCACATCAGTAGAAAAATCATGCATTCTCAATGATAAAGAATGGGTTTTAAAACATCACTCGAATTGCCTTTCAAAAAATCTGGTTTACTGCTGTTTGGACCAAGATTAATTCAATTAGAAGTAAGTGAATACCAGCAGTTATTACGCTATGCTGAATTGGGGTTATCGGTTACTGTCCCTATTGGGAGTTGTGACTGAGGCATTTTTTGTGGTTTACTAATCATTGGTGTGGCCGTTTGTTTTTTAGATGAGTGGTTATCTCGCCAATGGAGTAAGATGACGCTTTAATTTCCCACTATTCTTGGCACATTCTATCATTAGTTTGGTATAAATGACCATAGGTTTTCTGTTTTCTCTTGTTGTTGTCCTTAGCTATGATCTAGTAAAATCCTTTGAAATCTCACAGAAAATGAGTGAGACACCAGCAAGGTATTATTTTAATAAGTCTGCTTTTGGAACACTGGGGTGTTTGTATGTTTCCATATGGGCACTCGTGGTGTGTGTTTTTAACTTGGTTGCACTTTTGCATGGTTTGGCATGACAGACACTGGTGTTTGGCTTCTTGTGAGCATACAATAAAATATGATACAGGGTGTATGGATTGTTTGGTGTTGTCAGTATCTACGGGAGTTTTCCTATGTGCAAAGTTGAGTCCTGAGGATGGTCTTGCAAAGGACATCAGCAAGGTATTATATTATGAGACACCAGCAAGGTATTTTTTTAATAACTCTGCTTTTGGAGCACTAGGGTGGTTTTGAGTTTTCATATGGGCACTTGTGGTGTGTGTTTTTAACTTGGTTGCACTTTTGCATGGTGTGGCATGTCAGACACTGGTGTTTGGCTTCTTGTGAGCAGATGATACAATGTGATACAGCGTGTATTGATTGTTTTGTTTTGTCAGAATCTACAGGAGTTTTCCTCTGTGCAACGCTGAGTCCTTAGGATGGTCTTGCGGACCCATGTGGCCATGAGAGACCGAAACGTCGACAACACAACCTTATTGCCTATGAATATCTTGATTAAATTTTGTGTCAATGTGTTTTGAATACTGAGAATTGAAAAGATAAGGGCTGTTACTTGTACTAACCATATTACTTGATGGTAAAAGGGTGTTTATACTACCTCCAATCTCCTAACAAACTGGTGCATCGGATGGGATTGTTTTGGTAGTTACAGTGTTTGCTGTTTGCTTGCTGTATATTGCATACAACGTGTATATACTGTTCATGAAATATGGAGGTGATGCCTAATGAATTACGTCAAGTAAAAAACACATGGAAAATTGAATACATCCTTGAATACAGTTGTTATTCTTTCATTGCCTGTATCGCATCTGTGACCGATATAATTGTGAGAATTTAGTGGGTCATAAAGTCCACCCGCCATACCCCCGGAAATAGGGACCGCTCGCAATGCTTGCGGTGGTCCCGCACCCACAATTAGGATGCGCCCGCCACACTGGCGGGCTCATCGCTCATTTGTAGCATTCCCGCCGCAATGCCACAAAGGCAAGTTGTGCCTTTCAATGCACAACGTGACAGGCACCGTGCGGTGCCTGCCATGTTGTACATTGAAATGCAGAGGGGTACCATAGGTACCCCCCATGTGCACCCCCTACCCCCAGAGTCTCTGGCCGCAACGTGTCCCCACCAGTAAACTCTGCATGCCTTTCCGTGGCGGCAATGCCGCCACAGAAAGGCATGTTTCCGCCCCCATTGTAATATGGCTGGCGGTGTCTAACAGACACCGCCACCATATTGAACCCTTTTCCGCTGGGTCGACTTGTCGACCGGGCGGAAAAGTGGCGGACGGTCTTTTCATCCGCCGCGGTCCCCCCAGCCATCATGATATGGTGGGGGGTCTTTGCTGTATGGATGGCGGGCAGATCGCCCCCGCCGGCCCGGTGGTGGCGATCCGCCCGCCATCCTAATGGGGCCTTTAGTGTGAATAATTCCTCAAGGAATTCTTTGTATATGTACGTGACTTTACCGAATTCCTTGGGGATAAATGGGTTGCCCTATTTTGTTAATAGACTTTTATAAAGTTGGCATTTTTTTGTCCCATGCACCAACGCCAAATGCATGTCCCAGCCAACTGCACCTTTCTGGCAGTGTTTTGAGTCACTTGATGGTGAATGGCCCTGCAGTTGTGGTTTGTGAATTGCTTCGAGACACTGAGAAAAAGGAAGCCTAGGTGAGAGGGTCTTCCTGACAGGTTGGCTGGGAAGGAGCAGACCCCTGGCGTTATGACATTTCATAGGGCCTGAGGGAACATGATATCAGGCCTACCCTGCCATTTCTCACCCTGGACAACTTACAGCCAGGACCAGGGGAGGGCAAAGAACTGCTCAGAACCAGTTTTGGAGGTAGGTCAGGGGAATCCTCCACACAATAACTGGCACAAGGTATTAAAAGAGGACCTTCAGAACCACTCATCAGCAGGGCCAGACTGGGAACCCAAAGCAGCCCTGGCCATTCTGTTGAACCAGCCCCCTGGGGCGGGAGGGGGAGGTGCGAGTGTGAAGCACTGCTGCTTTTGTTACTAGGGAGCGATATTGCAGCACTGTTGCAAAACCGGCCCCCAGTAGCAAAACCAGCCCCCGCTTCTGCAAAACACCCTTCCGGGGTAAACGCCTGAAGCTCGCTACAGCCAGTATGGCCCTGCTCATCGGAACCCTCCTGAACCTGTAGAAGATTCAGAAGGACTGCCCTGCTGCCTTCCTGTCTGACGATTGGACCTGCTTGCCTTGATCCTAGAGTACCCAGAGTGTTTCCATTGGCTGACCTCCGTTTTGATCTACAGGGACACAACAAGTTTCTAGAGGTCTGCCATGCAGATGCCCAGCAGTAACTGGACCTGCTTGGGCCTTCCTGAGCCCTGCTGCTGGCTCCTGCTGGAGTGAGTCCTGATCCTCTGGAAGTGCCTTCCAGGTCCTCGACCCTTGGCTCACATCAGGGAGCACTCCTCCCTGCCTACTATAGGTTTAAATCTGGCGTTAAGCTCTGAACTGAAGGCTTCACCGCATCCAACACAGAGCCACGCCAAACCCCGCAGAGGTATGCAGTTCACACCTGAAGGCTTCATAGGATCTGACTTCAAGAGACACAAAGCCCCGAACAGATGAAAGTTTCATCGGAACTGATGCCGAGAGACTCAAATCCTCGAAAAGCAATGTGGTGCAGACCTTGTATCAAGGACATAAGGTACACTTCCAAGCAGGCCAAACTCGATCTTGTACGTGGACTGCAGTCCATCGCGGTCAGCCTGAACTTGTGACTTTGTCCTGGTCCAATGCGACCAGATACCCACAGTTGGCCATTTGCGCCTTCTGGCGCTTGTATTCCCTAACACTTTAAAAACTCATCTCTCCGATTCTACTGATTTTGATCGATTTGGTCTTTTTATTTATTATAATTTACTCCATTTTCTAAATTGGTTTGGGATTTTTTCTTGTGTTGTGTTTTCACTTAAATACTGTTTGTGTCCTGCCTGAATAATTTACACATTGTCTCTAAGTTCAGCTAAGCTTACCAGAGTGTCAAGCACAGGTTAATGTGGTGACTTTTGTGGTTCACCATGACAAGGACTGTGGCTGTTGCTTGATTGGGGCTTTCACCCTTCTCAACTAATGAACCTATTTCTTACAAACATACTCCTGGTGGGTGAGGGATACTGTGTATGTGGTGAAAGTCTCCTGTTTGCTAATCTGGTGATGAACAAAGTAGAGATCCGGCATGGGCACAGTGTTGGCCGACCTGGCTGATTCTAACCAGCATGTGACTGTTACCAAAATGGGGGTCAACAGAAGTAAACTTGAGTCAAAAGACTAAAGGCCTGATTTAAATTTCGACGGTAAGGATACTCCATCAGCAGTAGGATACTCTGTCTCAAAAGCGACTGTGTATCCTTACCCCCAAGAATGCCACCCGCCCACAAAATTTAGATGTGGTTGGACCGTTCTTTCATCACGACAGACCCTACTCTGTCTTCACTGTGACTAAACCCCTCTGAGGGCCCTGTAGATGGGTGACATTAGAGGTCAATTTTCACTGCCCGTCACCACAAGGAAACCCCTGGCTGTAAAGGGCAGTGAGAACTGCTAAATGCTCCCCTCACCATGGGAAAGGACTCATATGGTGAGGAGAGCATTTTCTTTTTGATCCCACTTCTGGATTTTCTTTTTGAAGATTATAAAGAATACAGTTTGATCCAGGGCTCTGCCCTGTTGACAGAATCCTGCACCAAACTGTGAAAAGCAGAGACAGAAACTGCCATGGCGGTGGTTCCTGGCAATGCTCTAGAAATAACAACCAGCTTGGTGGTCATTTCTACATTATGTTAGTGGAGTAGTCTCAGCCAGACGGACGTTAAGTCAACCGCTAGACCCACAGAGATTGCTCCATCCGCCAAAATCAAAATTAGGCCCTTAGTTCTACATTTTCCCACAGTTTAGTCTTGCCACTTTGAGGATCGGTGAGGTCTGCAAGTGACACTGTTTCCTGCCAATGCTTTAGAAATAACTACCAGCTTGGCGGTCTTGTCTACATTTTGAGGGTGGAGTAGTCTCGGCCTGGTGGACGTTAAATCCTCAGCCAGGCCAACAGAGATTACTCCATCCGCCAAAAGCAAAATCGGGCCCTCAGTTCTACATTTTCCCATACCATTTTTCTAGAATGAATCACAGTAACCAGCGGTGAATTACTTGTTTTTGGATGTACAATGCTGATCTATTACCTTATTTACCATATATGGAAGTTACAGGGGATCTCTCTGAGATAGTTGTTACCAATAAAAAAATTACAATCTGAAAATATGGATGTAAACTGTGGGTTAAGGTGATCACAAGGAACGAAAGAAGGTGTCCCCTGAAAATAATGTTCCAGCCTTTCAAATGATGTCATCGAGTAAATAAACAAGCATTTGCAAAGCCAATAGGACTGGCATTGGCTGACAACCTTTTGGATTTGCCTGTGTTTGTTTTCTTTCGTCATTGCTTTTATAAAAATGTATTGTTGTGGTAATTAGCGGGCTCTTGCCAATAAACAAAAAATGTTTTTGGTCTCATAAAACACAGTGCCTGCCAATGCAGCCCCTAGCATGAAGGCACTAGTCTGTGCATGTGCTCCTTGTAGAGCAGATAACAGATGCTGTCACTCACAGTGAAGTTAGCCAATGACTGAAGTGGATTGACTCACCTCCCCATGCTGTATGCTGTAGTGGGCAGACAAAAAATGTGAATGACACAACAGCAGGCCAATGGATGACGAGGGCTGGCTGAAAGCCCCTATGAGTAAGTATATTATATGTTTAATTTTAATAAAATTAAAATGGTAGTGGATAACCCCATATTGAACAATATACTAAATATTACAATGGACAGAACTAGATCCAAGCTAATAAAATGGGCTATGTCACAGAGCAAATTCTCAACCACAAGATGCTAGTTTTCTCTAAGACAATGGAAGGTCGGTGCTGAGCTTAAATGTTCTGTGTGTGTTGGTATATTAAGGGAGATTTCCTTGCTGTGCACTCTGCATCAAACAGGTTGCTTCAAAGTGGGATGTACGTTGTTACAACGCATGCTTTTACTACGCATGCCTTTACAACGCAGGTTTTTCAACGCAAGTCGTTACAACGACTTGCGTTGGAGGGTGCTGGATAGTGAATAGTTTAATTTACTATTCCAACTCCAGTCCCCGTGGATAGTAGGGAAGGTGTTGGATAGTAAATTAAACTATTACCTATCCTAGAGCGCCCCCCAGCACAATTCGTTGTAATGACTTGCGTTGAAAAACCTGCGTTGTAAAGGCACTGCGTGGTAAAAGTTGCGTCGTAAAGGATGTTTCCCTTCAAAGTGTAGGCCACTCCTCTCTGGATACCCGGAACTGAAAAGTTACTTTGCAACCAGATATCTATAGAGATCAGTGTTAATATTCATTCAGTTGTTGTCAAAGGACACTTAACCCCTTCCCTGCTGTCGGCAGCACTACCTCGCTGGTGCTGCCGTCGGCCAATGGCTGACGCGGCCTCGCCCGTTTTGCGGAAGTGCCGCACTTCCGCAAAATCGGCGGCGCAGCCGAGGGGTTAAAAGAAGAGATACGTCTTAATTGGATCTGGGTCACACATTTTACTGACTTTGCATGATATAAATACTGAGAGTGTATGGTTATTTCAAAGGGTTGTTGTGTGTTCCCTAGGTGTTGCTTCGACCCGTTAGTGGCCTCTTTAATAGCCACCAACTCCTCATTAGATATTGTAGTGTCATGTTTGTTCAGTCTACTAGGGAAGTATGTATTCGCCATCTGCATGCATTTTACACTCTTCTATCTGACATGTTACTCACCCAGTAACATATCTTAGTGCAATACGACTGATAGAGGGGGAACATTGTTTACAACGCGGTGTTTACACCGCAGTACCTTTTCAACGGTGCCATTACAACGCAAGTCGTTACTACGACTTGCGCTGGGGGGCGCTGTTGTATAAGGAATATTGTAATTTTATATTCCAACACCTTCCCTACTGTTACCTGGGCTGGTGTTAGAATATAAAATTAAAATAATCCACAATCCACGCACACCAACGCAAGTCGTTGTAACGACTTGCGTTGTAAAGGCAGCGTTGTAAAGTACCGCGATCTAAAAGATCGCGTTGTACTAACGTACATCCCTGATAGAGCTCAATGGTGCTCTCTCATTTGTAGGGGTGCATTATAATCATGAGTAGTTTGCACCTATATTTATTCTTTTGTTGCATTAACTTGGGACAGTAGAACATGTGCCGTAATAATATGAAATGTGATGTGCTAGGTATATTTTTCATATAAATGTAAAGAAATTCACGCTGCTGTACATGCGTGTTTTGCTGAAAACATTAACATGTACAATTGTGTTAGATGCTTGCACCTATTCTCGTATATTTGAAGTGCCCATGTAACGTGTTGATTTAGAAATGCTTATTAAAGGAGCTCATTTATATGTAAATCTATGAATCCTATATGCTATTCTCTTATGTCATCTGATTTCTGTAGGCCTGAAATGTCTTCTCCCTGACTGCTCTCGCATATTAGATATGGTATTTGAGTTTCATGTGCATGTTGGATTTGTTCTTTTCTCACGTTTCTGTTGCAGGTGGAGAAACTCGTCTTTGGTAGAATAACACTTTTGTTTTAGGTGTTAGTCTCAGGGGGAGCGGACACATTTATACAAGGAAGGGTGATAACGTGAGATGGTGTTCTTTCTCACTAGAGAAGGCCTGGGAATCAAGGCCATCGAGCCAGGATCTGGGAGTGTCGAAACTGAGCGGAAAATTACCTATGAGGGGTGCCTGGCGGAATGAGGTGATCGGAAGACGAGCAGTGGGTGTGCTCTGAGAATTTGGTGTTTGAAGTAGGTACAGTGCTCTGGGGGTTGAGTCAGGAGAAGAGAGGAGATCACTGCTGAGGAAAGGAGCAAATTAGACCGAGTTCTGCAGCCTTTGACTACTTGACACATACAACGTGAGTGCACTTCTTAGTGAGTATTCACTTGCTGACACCTTTTCCTGACTTGCCTGCGAAATGCTAAGTAGGAATGTCACTTTAGTAGTAGAGTAGAGACAGACTAATGCTTTTCACTTACAAACCCCCAATGAAGGCTTATTTTAATGCGTGGGCACTTATTGCCTGTGTTCTTTTGTTGGAATTTGTTATTCTCTACATGCTCCTACGCTTTAACTTTGCTCATAGGTTTGGCTTTCTATTTGTTCCGATATATTTCTACAACCTCATCTTGAGGTGCTTGTATGTCCAGTTTGTTTTGGCTTTGTAATAAACCCACTAACCTAGAACCTGGAGTCTGTGATTCTTCGGAGTTATGAATCATTGTGTTTCTGAACCTGATGTGAAAAGTTATTTCTTCCCTCTACACTTCTAAGCAGGCACCAACGGTCCGTCGACCGAGAGTTCCAGAGTAAATTGGAGTCAGGGAACTCGGCCCCATCACAACCATTTAAAGTCTGTTTACCCACAACCCATAACTTTGAATTCTGATGTGCTGTTTTCTCTCCTTTACAAGGTAGCCAGGTGTAAGGGCCAGGTGAAAGGGCATCCTCCTTCTGAATTGCCATCGATGCAGTTGAACCTTTGTAGAAATAAGCAGATCTGACATCTCCTTCTGTAATGAGGAACAAATAATATCATCCCATGGAGATACAACTTAAGATATACTATAGGTTATTGGAACTGATTCATTAACCAAACTATTATTGAATAGGTTATTGCTTCTTTACAGTAAACGCATTACAGTTGCAGAGTTTCTCTTACAAAATATCACAGGATCCTACCTCGCTGCCAAGACCTGGAGCACCCTGCCCGTCCACCTCAGGCAATCACTGTCACTGCCTCAATTCAGGAAGGAGCTCGAGACCTGGATCATAGACTGAACCTCCACACCCAGACTGATCAGCAGCTGCCCCCGCCCAGCACCGTGAGACCCTCACAAGTGAGTAGCGGCGCTTTACAAACCCCTCATTGATTTATTGACTGTATCATGCAAAGTTAATCATAGAATACCTACATTTTAGGTTTGAAACAATAATTGTGGAGACCACTTTTTTTTAGTTTTTTTTTCTTTTAGTTAGGTTTTCTATTTATTCAGTTTGTTGGTCTAAAAATAATTTCCTGCGGCACTGGTTCATTTCCTCTGTACAGTCTCACAAGATGGGAATAAAAGCACTTTGAGCTCAATATCTGCCCTTCCTGGTCGTGGGGGGACCTTGTTGAGTGCATTCCTTCAGTCTGGGAAACTTCTTTGCAACGTGTCCCTTATACCACAACAGCTTGAGATGATACCTTCTTTCACACTATTGAGGAACCCTGAGGACTGGAGACACAGGCCTCTGAACTGACATCCTTACAGCCTTAGTACCAGTCACCAAACTGGACATCACTAAATCATCCAAAGTAGATTGTCTTGTTTGCCAAGTTTGAGATGTGCATTTTGACCTTTCCGGTTTCATCTGTGGGCGCTCTGAAGAGTCAGGCTGAGGTCTGCAGCAGTTGCATCAAAACCAGTGCTTTAAATGGGCTGGTACTGTCCTGTACGGAGTACCGGCACTTATTTATTTTGAGAGGGAGAGTACCGGCACTTCTCAAGAGAGACATAATACTTTTAATTGGAGAGTACCAGCACTTCTCAGAAACAAGCAGGTACTCTGGTACAGAGTACCCGCACTTCTATTTTTCCATTTTAAGCACTGATCAAACCAAACAGGCTTTCCACTGAAAGTTTGCAAAACCAAATCTCTGCTGCTCAAAATCAAACAAGGGACCATTCCTGTACAAAAACAATGAGAGGAGTATCCCCTATGAAGTTGAAGAACAGACGTATCTGGAGGACCGGTTTCTGGCAAGAAGGAGGATAGATTCTCTATGTCAGTACCCGGGTACACAATCATGTACCGGGTCCACGAGGGCGCCGCTCACCATCCACAGAGCGCATTGAGCACCACGTGATATATACGATCCATGCAGTGCCACCCTTAGCATTCATCAACACCGGCACTTTATATATTGAATATATAAATTCACCAGTGTCATGTTTACACCGCATGCAACTTGCGTGCACCTATTTTTGGCATAGATGTTGATTAGTATTTCACTCCATCACCACGGTATAATGTTTATCTGGAGATCCCCCCTTTTTTGGCACTATATTTTCTTTTCACTGAGAAACTGCACGACGTTACAGGAGAGTAAGTCAATCACTCAATACCTGATTGTTTTTTACCCTTTCTTCTCTCCTTACAGGTCTCTTTTTCGCTAATTCGCCTGCTCACTTATTTCATTGAGCAGCACTTACCACTGGCCATTTTGCCAGTAGGCACACAGGGGATCAAGGCACGGGTGTGCTTTTTAGGGAGCACGCACCTCCTGTCCACCTGTTTTTTCTGGTCCTGATGAATACCGGGCAATAGCCCTTAAGGTAGAAACATGTTGACCACCCAACACATATAGAGATCCTATGGTCGTAACCCCCCTACCAGGATCTCGCCCTTGTATTTTTAAACATTGTTCAGTTGTTCTATAATTAAAACTACTTTTTTGAGTACAACCAGGACAATTTTTAACATTTATTTTTCTGCACCCACAGTCACAACCCGCTCCACTGTAGTTCAGGTGTCGTAGCACACCTTGGTGTCGCTAGGACGCCAAGGTGGACCCCGATGATGAAGCATGTCACCACTAGGTGGTGAGTGAGGGGTTTTAAACAAAAGGATGAATATCCTCCTTCTTGCCAGAAACCGGTCCTCCAGATACGTCTGTTCTTCAACTTCATAGGGGATACTCCTCTCATTGTTTTTGATACATTTCCTCCCAGGGGAATAGGAGAAATCTCTAGTTCACTTTTGATTGAACGAACTCCCTTACTCTCTTTTTTGTTTGTAACATTCCTGGCAGCGCACAGCTGCGAGAGGTTTTTTACTAAGCGTTCTTACTACGGTTTTCCACTGAGTTTTTAAACTGTTTTTCACCGTAATTTCTGAGGAACACACCTACAGCCAGTATGGCGGAATACACAGGACTTACATATTCTACTGATGAGATAGATTCCATCATGAGTGATCTTAGTGTCTTTGCGGACGCCAATATTAGTAACACCATATCCCAAACCTGCGAATGGGAAAAACTGACAGAAATGAAAAGGAACCGTATCAGGACTATCCTGCATGGGACAATATTGAAGGAATATGTTACCAACAAAATAGCTCCAAAGGGCCTCTTGGTTACAAACGCTCCACGCATCTTCCTAGACGACCCCGAGTTTAGAAAAGATTGGGCACTCATCGCGTGGCACTGTACCCACGATTGGATCATACTAATTCTGAAAACGGCCATACGTTTGTCGGAGAAGATCCAAGTGGAGATTCAAGTCACCGAGACACAAATCAAAGCCAGTATTACTGGATACAAAAAAAAGCTAGATGATTTAAATAAAGAAATAGCCGAATACAGGGAAAACCTTACCCAACAAAAGGTTCAAAAATTTCAGAAAGATTTGAAGAAATTTTCTTTTGTAAAAGTCTATCCGTACTCGGACCCTGATTTCAAAAGCACTGGAGTCCCGGACCAGGACTCAGATGCATCGAGTGACACCACTAACAGTTCCCACAACAGCGGTAGCTCCAACAGTGGTACGCCCAGAAAAAGACAACAAGGAGGCTATAGAGGGAATTTCCAATGGCCACAATTCAACCACCCCCCTCAACACCCATTCCAACAACCGTTGATGCACCCTTACCAACACCCTCAACAGTACCCAATGTTTGGTTGGCAGCCACCCTTCCAACAGTTCCCCTTCCAACAAAACCAGTCCCGCCCTCCTTTTCAGAACAGAGGCAGGCGCGGAAGGGGACGCAACAGACGAGGGAACAACGTCCATTGGGAGGAGGAAGACACAACGGGCAGCGTAACCAGGAGCAAATCGGGAGCCAACAAAGCAGGCCCCAGCACAGCGAGGAGCTAGTAACCAACCTATCTTCGCGTACATTGACAACAACAGAATCCAATGTACTAAACAAAGGTCTAGGTTTTGTGCCCACTGCAGCCTTGGACAAGTTCAAATTACATTGCGAGCTGGCCGCCTTCTTTCGGAAACTTAAACTGAAAGCATACTTCGAAAAAACCACCATCACTGATTCTGACGAAACCACGAATGAAACGGGTCTTAGATTGCGGTCCACCTTTACGCCCCCGCCACACTCAATCCCGGTGGAGATCAACACCTTCGAGCAAGCTGTATTTAATGACATTGAAGCACTAGCAGTCACTAAACAATACCATAATAACAGCCAAGCGGAGAACAAAGCCATAGCTGACTTAAAAAACGACGACTCAATCATAATAAAACCAGCCGACAAGGGTGGGGGGCTGGTAATAATGAATAAGACTGACTACGACACCGAATGCCAACGCCTCCTGGGGGACAACACCAACTACAGAAGGCTAACAGCCGACCCCACTGAAGATCTAAGGGTGGAAATAACCAACATGGTGGAAGCAGCAGAGGCCTCAGGCCACATTTCCAAACAAGAAGCGGACTACCTCTGCAAGACGGAGGGTAAGATTCCCTACTTCTATGTAGTCCCGAAGATGCACAAAGGCAAGACCCCGCCGCCTGGCAGACCAATCGTATCAGGCATAGGTTCGCTTTTGGAACCCTTGTCACGCTTCTGTGATCACTTTCTAAAAACTATTGTACAAAATACTGCAACCTATCTGAAGGACACCAAAAGCCTACTGACAATGTTGGAAGACATCAGGATTGAACCAGACTACATCCTTGTGAGTCTAGACATAGAGAGTCTCTATACTAACATACCTCAAGACGCCACCATCACAGTACTTAAGCAAACACTGGACAATTCCACATGGGATTATAGAACACCAAAAGAGTTCATTGTAGAGTGTGCAACTCTCGCTCTCAAAAGAAACTTCTTTGAACATGATGGCAAACTATACCTCCAAATAGGCGGGACATCTATGGGGAGTGTCTTTGCTCCCAGTGTAGCGGGCCTCTACGTGTATGATTTTGAGAGAAAATATGTCATCACCCCCAACAACCCTTACACCAACCACATCAAATTTTGGAGACGGTACAGAGATGACGTCTTCACTATCTGGCAAGGACCGCAAGAAACTCTAATGGATTTCATCAGGTGGCTAAACACTTGTGACCCAAACCTAAGGTTCACACACAGTGTTGACAAAGACAAAATGGTTTTTCTTGACATTGAGATCGAAAGAGACACTGACAAGCTCAAGACTAAAACCCACTTCAAGCCCACGGCGAAGAACAACCTGCTGAGATTTGACAGTTTCCATCCCCGCCCCCTGAGGGAGAATCTACCCTACGGCCAGTATCTCAGGCTTAGGAGAAACTGCAGCGAGCTGAAGGACTACAAAACTCAGGCAGAAGACCTGACGAAGAAACTAACTAACCGGGGATACCCCGAAAAGATCACAAGGAGATGCCAGAAAAGGGCCAGAAATCAACCGCGACAAGCTCTGCTAGAGGACACACCTAGACCAGAGGAGGAGATTCCACTCACATGCGTGACCACATACAATGCGGTGTCCAATCAGGTCAGCAAAAGTATTAGAAAGCATTGGTCAATACTGCACACGGGAAATCATAAGTGGGACAGGCCACTTTTTTCTTACAAAAAGGCACGTAGCCTAAAAGACACTTTGGTCAACACCAGACCAAAAAAGAATATGGCAACAACCAATCAAACCATCACCAACGCTTGGGGTCTACCCCCAGTGATCGGACATTCCAGATGTGGTGACTGCAGCGTTTGCCACCTCACCAACAACACAAAAACTTTGAACCTTGAGGATGGCAAAATTTGGCAACAAAGATCACACACAAACTGCAACAGCACATTTGTCATCTATTTGATCCGATGCAGTTGTGACAAACCATATGTAGGGATGACGACAAGAAAAGTCAAACAACGAATAGCAGAACATCGTAGTACAATCCGATGCAAAAAAACCAACACCAGGCTCACTGACCATTTTCTTACAGCGCATCACACCCCCAACGACATGAGATGGACGGTGATTGAGCAAATCCAACCAGGCCCTAATGCACAAGCACGACTGTTTGAAAAAGAGCAGCGATGGATTTATCGGCTTTCCTCTCACAAAATTGGGCTCAAGGATAATATTCCATGGAACTCGGTGCTGAAGTGAGACTCTATTGCCATTGGTCGCCCCGACCAGTGACTAGGAGCAGAGCACAGATGCAACAAGATACTTCCAGCATATATCCACGCTCTGCCCTACCGGGCATTTATCTTAGTGTTCCTTACACTATAAATATGATTAACCCATGGCCTTAATATGATTAACCCATGGCCATTTGCGCTACTTAGGCGCCCACTAATATGCAACATGCGTCACAACCCTCTTAGATGTACAGCCCCCACGTGACCCAATACTGGTAATTAATCTGTGGCAGGCTGACTTTATACAACGTGGTGTCATGCCCCCCTTTGGCCCACTACCGGTCACACAAACCAGTGTCTGCCCCATTGCCAGGCCAGTATATGAATTCCTTTCTCAACCCCCTTGAACTCACCAGCCTGTGTAAAATACTGCTATTCTGCATTCCTTGGCGTGCACTTCACGCTACACCAACATTGGTCCCAGCTCTGCGGTGCATTTCTAGCTCCGCGAGTCAACCAAACCTGTCCTGTGTTTTGACACACACTAACCTGCTGTCTGTTTCCCGACGGTAGCCTAGCTACCGACAGCACGCAACGGCGTACTGCTAGCCCCGCCCCCATACCCGCCCAGGCCGCGCCCAATTCCGGAAACGGCCAACTCCTTTTTACCGCGTCCAGCTGCCCTCGCAACTATTAGCCGAGCAGAGGACGCGAGGAGTAGGTCGGACCTGATCTTTCCTGCCAGTAACTGTAAGTAGATTCTCTATGTCAGTACCCGGGTACACAATCATGTACCGGGTCCACGAGGGCGCCGCTCACCATCCACAGAGCCTGATATTTACAACGCCCGCGCTCTCTTTAACTTTACAGAATATGTTACGCTATAGGCATTGACCCTACGCCCTGCCCGCTGAAGCGCAGAGAGCTCATATTCGAGTAAGCCCAGTTTTTTGCCATTTGAGCTGAAGTCTGTCCCTCAGTGTTACATGTGTGTTCGTCATGTATGTCAATTAATTGTTATTCACTCACACGTATGCTGTTAAATGAATATAGCACCACCGAGTTACCGCTATGCCTTAGATCACTCCACCCTATATTCACCTACCATGGCAGAGGAACCGCCCTGTTACTTACAGCCCTGTTACTTACTATCCTGCAAGTAGCACAGGCACCACGTGATATATACGATCCATGCAGTGCCACCCTTAGCATTCATCAACACCGGCACTTTATATATTGAATATATAAATTCACCAGTGTCATGTTTACACCGCATGCAACTTGCGTGCACCTATTTTTGGCATAGATGTTGATTAGTATTTCACTCCATCACCACGGTATAATGTTTATCTGGAGATCCCCCCTTTTTTGGCACTATATTTTCTTTTCACTGAGAAACTGCACGACGTTACAGGAGAGTAAGTCAATCACTCAATACCTGATTGTTTTTTACCCTTTCTTCTCTCCTTACAGGTCTCTTTTTCGCTAATTCGCCTGCTCACTTATTTCATTGAGCAGCACTTACCACTGGCCATTTTGCCAGTAGGCACACAGGGGATCAAGGCACGGGTGTGCTTTTTAGGGAGCACGCACCTCCTGTCCACCTGTTTTTTCTGGTCCTGATGAATACCGGGCAATAGCCCTTAAGGTAGAAACATGTTGACCACCCAACACATATAGAGATCCTATGGTCGTAACCCCCCTACCAGGATCTCGCCCTTGTATTTTTAAACATTGTTCAGTTGCTCTATAATTAAAACTACTTTTTTGAGTACAACCAGGACAATTTTTAACATTTATTTTTCTGCACCCACAGTCACAACCCGCTCCACTGTAGTTCAGGTGTCGTAGCACACCTTGGTGTCGCTAGGACGCCAAGGTGGACCCCGAGGATGAAGCATGTCACCACTAGGTGGTGAGTGAGGGGTTTTAAACAAAAGGATGAATATCCTCCTTCTTGCCAGAAACCGGTCCTCCAGATACGTCTGTTCTTCAACTTCATAGGGGATACTCCTCTCATTGTTTTTGATACATTTCCTCCCAGGGGAATAGGAGAAATCTCTAGTTCACTTTTGATTGAACGAACTCCCTTACTCTCTTTTTTGTTTGTACCATTCCTGTACAGGCAACTTCTGTCTTTGAAGTGTATCCTTAAAGAACGCAGAAAGAGTGTTCTGGTCCATGATTCTCCAGTAGTCTTGGCTCAGTCACGCGGTGGACTCCACAAACACCTTCCGTAGAATAACATTGGTTATAGGCCCCCATGATAACTATATTTACAAAGCTTAGCATTCAGGAGCTATAACATAGCTTCTTACTGTGATTGGATGTGGCAAAGTTCTGTTCAATCTCCTTGCTTCCAGATTGCTAGAGGAAAGGGTTAGTTCACCCAGAAGCCATGGTGTAACTCTGAAGTATTACACATGTGAAAGGTGTCATGTCTCTCCTTAAGAGGGACCTAGACAGAGCAAAAAGGTTTAACAAAACCATCCTGGCCAATCTGATAATGTTAGCTGGAAGATGGAGAATTATGTTGCAGTACATAAGCCGGGTATCAACCCCCCGCTGACATCAGAAAAATAGAAGAATTCCACCGATAAACCAGGAGAAAAATCGAAGTGAACAAAGCTGCAAAAAGGCAAAAACCAGAAATAATAATATGGAAAAACTGGGCCTTGAACGTGAAGACAAATTGGGAACGAATGCAGTGCGATTCCTCTTTGTGTCATAAATGCCTCATTTATAAATTATTTAAACTGGAACTGACACCAATCAATCAATCAATCAATGGCTTGTAAAGCGCGACTACTCACTCATAAGGGAACTTCCAAAACTCGTCTCTGGGTAATCAACCATCTTGGGAAGGGTAGTTCACATTCCTGAGAATGCCTCTTCCTTCAGAATCATGGCATAGGGCGAAAAGGCAAAGAAAAGTACTGAGTCTGACATCATTTTTTCACTGCCAGATTCTGCATTCCTCTATTGTCCATGCTGGCTATTGCAGTCTCTAATTGTGAAACACCCTTCTGGATGACTGGGATCCCTGATTTATAAGTGTGGCCCAGTTTGCGAGAACTCCCAGCTACATGCTGGACACGGCCCCAGCAACACACTGTCCAGGCGAGCGGCCTGCACACAGACTTCCTATAACTGTGGACAGTCTCTACTGAGTCCTGGCCACAGTTGTGACAATGAATATGCTCAGGAGGTAGGATTCTATTTGGGGTTGGCTATTTAGGTAGGTGTGAAGGACTGGAAGATGTGAAGCTCTCTCTGGTTTCCTTCTTGATTGCCCCAGGAAAGCGAGCCACCCGGCACTTACCATACATCTGAACGTTGTCATGGGTCTCATTAGAGGATTCCATTTAAGAGGAAAAAACATTAATAAGAAAAAAATACCTTTTTGGCAATACGGATCGTCTTGATTGAAGATGAAGAACTTTACAAGAGCTGGGAATCAAGATCCAACAAGCATTGGAAATGCAATAGGGCTCGCATTAGGAAAGTTTGAGCTATTGGTCTTATAAATGATTTTTTTTTTATTTATGTGTTATTTTTTAAAATAGCTAAATTAATAGCTTTGTCATTTACAATGCCAATAGTTCTAACTTTCGCAAACACCTATAGCATTTGTATTGCAACATGTTTTGTATTTACGTGACTTAGATGTATTGATATTACAAATAACAATGGCTTTTAATTTTTTTAAATAATTAATACTTAAATAATTTATTTAATTTGTAATGGCAATAGCTTAAACTTTTGTAAATAACTTTTGTGAAGATTATGTTCAGTGTTTTTTATTGTGACGAAAATCCAAGAACAGAAGTGAAATATTAACATCTTTTTGTGATTTGTAATAAAGCAAGAAAGCTTGAAAACCGCTTGAAACATTGAAAGAACATATTTGAACCAGTGATGCTGTGGTTGCGCTGAGTGATGCTGTGGTTGCGCTGAGTGATGCTGTGGTTGCGCTGAGTGATGCTGTGGTTACGCTGAGTGATGCTGTGGTGGTGCTGAGTGAGGCTGTGGTGGTGCTGAGTGATGCTGTGGTGGTGCTGAGTGATGCTGTGGTTGCGCTGAGTGATGCTGTGGTTGCGCTGAGTGATGCTGTGGTTGCGCTGAGTGGTGTGTGCATCGGTGGAGCTTAGTGGGTGCATTTGTGGAGCTGTGTGGTGGGTGCATTGGTGGAGCTTAGTTAGAGCATCGGTGGAGCTGTGTGGTGGGTGCATCGGTGGAGCTGTGTGGTGGGTGCCTCGGCGGAGCTGTGTGGTGTGTGGCTCGGTGGAGCTGTGTGGTGGGTGCATTGGTGGAGCTTGGTGGGTGCATCGGTGGAGCTTAGTGGGTGCATCGGTGGAGCTGTGTGGTGGGTGCATCGGTGGAGCTGTGTGGTGGGTGCATCGGTGGAGCTGTGTGGTGGGTGCATCGGTGGAGCTGTGTGGTGGGTGCATCGGTGGAGCTGGGTGGTGGGTGCATCGGTGGAGCTGTGTGGTGGGTGCTTCGGTGGAGCTGTGTGGTGGGTGCATCGGTGGAGCTGTGTGGTGGGTGCATCGGTGGAGCTGTGTGGTGGGTGCATCGGTGGAGCTGTGTGGTGGGTGCATCGGTGGAGCTGTGTGGTGGGTGCATCGGTGGAGCTGTGTGGTGGGTGCATCGGTGGAGCTGTGTGGTGGGTGCCTCGGCAGAGCTGTGTGGTGGGTGCATCGGTGGAGCTGGATGGTGGGTGCATCGGTGGAGCTGGGTGGTGGGTGCATCTGTGGAGCTGTGTGGTGGGTGCATTGGTGGAGCTGTGTGGTGGGTGCTTCGGTGGAGCTGTGTGGTGGGTGCTTCGGTGGAGCTGTGTGGTGGGTGCCTCGGTGGAGCTGTGTGGTGGGTGCATCGGTGGAGCTGTGTGGTGGGTGCATCGGTGGAGCTGTGTCGGTGGAGCTGGGTGGTGGGTGCCTCGGTGGAGCTGGGTGGTGGGTGCCTCGGTGGAGCTGGGTGGTGGGTGCCTCGGTGGAGCTGGGTGGTGGGTGCCTCGGTGGAGCTGTGTGGTGGGTGCCTCGGTGGAGCTGGGTGGTGGGTGCCTCGGTGGAGCTGTGTGGTGGGTGCATCGTTGGAGCTGTGTGGTGGGTGCCTCGGTGGAGCTGTGTGGTGGGTGCCTCGGTGGAGCTGTGTGGTGGGTGCATCGGTGGAGCTGGGTGGTGGGTGCATCGGTGGAGCTGGGTGATGGGTGCATCGGTGGAGCTGTGTCGGTGGAGCTGTGTGGTGGCTGCATCGGTGGAGCTGTGTGGTGGGTGCATCGGTGAAGCAGTGTGGTGGGTCGTTCGGTGGAGCTGTGTGGTGGGTGCCTCGGTGGAGCTGTGTGGTGGGTGCATTGGTGGAGCTGTGTGGTGGGTGCCTCGGTGGAGCTGTGTGGTGGGTGCCTCGGTGGAGCTGTGTGGTGGGTGCATCGGTGGAGCTGTGTGGTGGGTGCATCGGTGGAGCTGTGTGGTGGGTGCATCGGTGGAGCTGTGTGGTGGGTGCATCGGTGGAGCTGTGTGGTGGGTGCATCTGTGGAGCTGTGTGGTGGGTACATCGGTGGAGCTGTGTGGTGGGTGCATCGGTGGAGCTGTGTGGTGGGTGCATCGGTGGAGCTGTGTGGTGGGTGCCTCGGTGGAGCTGTGTGGTGGGTGCCTCGGAGGAGCTGTATGGTGGGTGCCTCGGAGGAGCTGTATGGTGGGTGCCTCGGTGGAGCTGTATGGTGGGTGCCTCGGTGGAGCTGTGTGGTGGGTGCATCGGTGGAGCTGGGTGGTGGGTGCCTTGGTGGAGCTGTGTGGTGAGTGCCTCGGTGGAGCTGTGTGGTGGGTGCATCGTGGAGCTGTGTGGTGGGTGCATCGGTGGAGCTGTGTGGTGGGTGCATCGGTGGAGCTGGGTGGTGGGTGCATCGGTGGAGCTGTGTGGTGGGTGCTTCGGTGGAGCTGTGTGGTGGGTGCATCGGTGGAGCTGTGTGGTGGGTGCATCGGTGGAGCTGTGTGGTGGGTGCATCGGTGGAGCTGTGTGGTGGGTGCATCGGTGGAGCTCTGTGGTGGGTGCATCGGTGGAGCTGTGTGGTGGGTGCATCGGTGGAGCTGTGTGGTGGGTGCCTCGGCGGAGCTGTGTGGTGGGTGCATCGGTGGAGCTGGGTGGTGGGTGCATCGGTGGAGCTGGGTGGTGGGTGCATCTGTGGAGCTGTGTGGTGGGTGCATTGGTGGAGCTGTGTGGTGGGTGCTTCGGTGGAGCTGTGTGGTGGGTGCTTCGGTGGAGCTGTGTGGTGGGTGCCTCGGTGGAGCTGTGTGGTGGGTGCATCGGTGGAGCTGTGTGGTGGGTGCATCGGTGGAGCTGTGTCGGTGGAGCTGGGTGGTGGGTGCCTCGGTGGAGCTGGGTGGTGGGTGCCTCGGTGGAGCTGGGTGGTGGGTGCCTCGGTGGAGCTGGGTGGTGGGTGCCTCGGTGGAGCTGTGTGGTGGGTGCATCGTTGGAGCTGTGTGGTGGGTGCCTCGGTGGAGCTGTGTGGTGGGTGCATCGGTGGAGCTGTGTGGTTGGTGCATCGGTGGAGCTGTGTCGGTGGAGCTGGGTGGTGGGTGCATCGGTGGAGCTGGGTGATGGGTGCATCGGTGGAGCTGTGTCGGTGGAGCTGTGTGGTGGCTGCATCGGTGGAGCTGTGTGGTGGGTGCATCGGTGAAGCAGTGTGGTGGGTCGTTCGGTGGAGCTGTGTGGTGGGTGCCTCGGTGGAGCTGTGTGGTGGGTGCATTGGTGGAGCTGTGTGGTGGGTGCATCGGTGGAGCTGTGTGGTGGGTGCCTCGGTGGAGCTGTGTGGTGGGTGCATCGGTGGAGCTGTGTGGTGGGTGCATCAGCGGAGCTGTGTGGTGGGTGCATCGGTGGAGCTGTGTGGTGGGTGCATCTGTGGAGCTGTGTGGTGGGTGCATCGGTGGAGCTGTGTGGTGGGTGCATCGGTGGAGCTGTGTGGTGGGTGCATCGGTGGAGCTGTGTGGTGGGTGCCTCGGTGGAGCTGTGTGGTGGGTGCCTCGGAGGAGCTGTATGGTGGGTGTCTCGGAGGAGCTGTATGGTGGGTGCCTCGGTGGAGCTGTATGGTGGGTGCCTCGGTGGAGCTGTGTGGTGGGTGCATCGGTGGAGCTGGGTGGTGGGTGCCTTGGTGGAGCTGTGTGGTGAGTGCCTCGGTGGAGCTGTGTGGTGGGTGCATCGTGGAGCTGTGTGGTGGGTGCATCGTGGAGCTGTGTCGGTGGAGGTGGGTGCATCGGTGGAGCTGGGTGGTGGGTGCATCGGTGGAGCTGTGTCGGTGGAGCTGTGTGGTGGGTGCCTCGGAGGAGCTGTATGGTGGGTGCCTCGTGGAGCTGTATGGTGGGTGCCTCGGTGGAGCTGTGTGGTGGGTGCATCGGTGGAGCTGTGTGGTGGGTGCATCGGTGGAGCTGTGTGGTGGGTGCATCGGTGGAGCTGTGTGGTGGGTGCATCGGTGGAGCTGTGTGGTGGGTGCCTCGGAGGAGCTGTATGGTGGGTGCCTCGGTGGAGCTGTATGGTGGGTGCCTCGGTGGAGCTGTGTGGTGGGTGCATCGGTGGAGCTGGGTGGTGGGTGCCTTGGTGGAGCTGTATGGTGAGTGCCTCGGTGGAGCTGTGTGGTGGGTTCATACCAACCAACGCTGCAGCCATCAGACATAAGCAAAATGTTTCAACACTGTTGCGGACCCAGCGGCGATACATTTTAAGACCCATTAATTGTATGGCATCAAGCCCCTCATTGAAGGCCTAAAACAGCCAGCACACTGGAAAAGTTTTAACCCACCCTGGAACACCAGAAGTGACAGGCATACTCAGTAGACAGTTCCACTTACCAGCCTTTGACCGACACAAGATTAGTCGGTGCAGGGTATTGTCTCACGACAGGGAAGCCAGAGAGGTCATTTGTGGGTTGGGTGGGGTCACAAGTGCTTGCATAAGCAGACTGGGGCTACAGGATAACTTTCTTTTCAAAGGTCACTAGGCACCCTGGCCTACCAGCAATCAGCTAGAAGCATAGCGAGGTCCGCGACATGGCGATTGTGTTAGAAGAAGCTCTATGCCTCAGAGTGCTGTGTATTAACCAGGACAGCAGAGAGAAAGAAACAGGGTCCCACGGCTCTCCTTAGCCTGGGGTTAGAGGTGTAGCCCCTTCCAAGACCGAGAATCACCCTCTGCTCACTTTACCACACACACACCGCTAGATAGAAAGCTCGGACTGTGTCGACCACTGCTACAGTGTTCCCCAACCACCGAACTGAACGTAGACCACAAAAAAGGCACTGCCCTACTTGCTGACCCATGGCCTTATCCCACCCACTCCGGATACTGTAAGGAAATAAAAAGGGGAGGATTTCTCTGTACCGATGGTAAGCTATTTGGGATGAACTGCCTACACTTTTTTGCGCAAGAGCAACAATACGATACTGTCCAATATCGCCCTGCGGGAGACATGGCCAGCAGCACTGGCAGGCAAAAGCCCATTCCTTTCAGCACAGAAACACCACAAGCTGCTGAAGCTGCAAAGCAAAGGGGAATCGAAAATGAAATGTGACATACCTTGTATGGTAGGGAAGCTGAATCACAAATGTTGGGAGGAGAATTTAATTTTAAACTCGGACAGAGTACGCCATCTATGCTAAAGTGAGTCGATATTTTGGTTAACAAAACAGTGGTGCCGATAATAGTTTAATGTAAAAGCAATCAGAACCGTGGGCTCATTTTTCACACAAACATTTATTTCAACATTTCAAGCTTAACTCACCTGTCCAGAGACAGCAGCAAAATGTGAGTCAAGTGGTGCATTTACCGAAATTTATCAGGACGGACTTTGAAAGAAACAAGTTAAACAAGTTTTAAAAGGAGACACGGCCTCCGGCCGTGAAACTGAAAGTACGGCCGGCCGGCCGTGAATAATTAGGGGGTGAGAAATGCGCTGGGAGGGCTGCCTTTGATGTGCTAATGGGAGGCAGGCAGGCAGGCGGCTGGTGGCATTGTGCACGCGCTTTTTAGGGCTTGCGCTTGCGCAATCACCTAAAAAGCACATGCACTTCATGCAATCGCCAGTGGAATCGCCAGTGGTGGTTAACCTCGGGATAAGCCACATTAGAGCTTCGCCAGCTATGCGCATGCGCACAGCAGGCGAGCCCTAAAAACTACACTGAGAAAGAGTAGAATCATAATCTAAATCTCCTAGCTGGAAAAATCCGACAGGGAAAAAGGAGCAAAAGTCTATGATAAAAAGTATTTAGTGTGATGAATACAACCAAAATATAGGAATGAAAAGCATTGTGACACTCCCATTTTTGGATCTAAGCTCCCTTATATATGAATAGAACAGGAAATGACTTCACAGGAAAATGGTTGACCGCCATCTTGGATAGGGAAGCTCTGGTAGCAGGAACTGGGGAAACGACCATCTTGGATAGGAATTATTATAATGCTAACGATACCCACGGTCACAGGTATTTGGGGTTGGAATAGCATTGCAGCAGCAAGAAGAGAGATCAAATGGGCCATAACCTAAATTTGATCCAACAAGCATCTTGGATCCTCCGTGCTGCCATACTCCTTCCTCAGATCGATATCATGGACCATGAGCAGAGCAGCCCACCACCAGTGGAAGCTTTTGTGCTGAACACAGCAGAAGTGGAATCCTTCCTGCAAACCAAGCACACCTTCTCTGCAGAACCAAGGTCACTCTCCTCGTGGGATCTGTCTGAAGATGCTAGATACCTATGGATTTCACTAAGTAGTTGAAGACAACTCTCTCTTCAAGGGGTATTATCCCCTGGCTCTCCCAGTAAAGTTCATCTGCTACTTACCCCTTGTAAATGATCAACCCTTATCCTTGGTCCCTCGCCCAAGTACTTTGACAGACCATTGGAGCACAGCATCATTGTGGCTTCAGGCACCACTGATGAACAAAGCCAAGTTTTACAGTTGCAACCCAGCAACCTCTAACTTCTGTGGGAAAAAGGTCTAACTGTTGGCAGCTGCCAGGAAATGAAGTGCATGAGTGGTCTCTAGCTGGAAATGGTACGGCTTAAATATCAAATATTGTCCTAAAAGCAAGGACCCTTCCTCCCAAAATGAAGGGATCTTCTGTACATATCTTACTTTACGCTAATGATCCAGCGCTGCTTGACCTGGCTGTGATATAATAAAAGCAAGCCTGATGTGTTAGCTGCTTATTGTACTCTTAACCGCTTGATGATGAACTCTGCTATTACTCAGGTGATGGCGTTTGGCAATTTACAAACTTGGGCAGTACAAGTATCTTCAAGTCTTATTCACAAGCAGTTTAAATTGGTTTCCTCATTGGGAGAAGGCAGAATCTGCCCTGTGGACCATGAAAAGTCGGAGGAGCTTTAATCCCCCCTATGATGGTTCTTCCATCCAATTTGTCCCCAAAGCTTATAAGCAAACATGGTCCCTATTGCCATTGATGACTGTGGATTTCTTCATTTAGTCTGTACCCTTTATTGCATAAAATTTACAAGAGTAATGTCTGTAGAAGGCATTACACTCACCCATGTTCACCAGCATTGAAGGGATAAGACTTGAATCAGGCCTAAAAGGACTCTATTTTGAGGTTGAAGAGTAATGGCTGAAGTTCCTCAAGTGCGTGGATAGAGATGATTACGTCGCTGGCCCGTGTCCTCATGCGATCCTAGCTAGTGATTCAATCTGGAAACATGTCATTAGACAGCAAGTTCTAAAATTGTTTGCTAATTATAAAATAACAACTGCCCTGCTTTATCACACAGGCTTTTTATTTAATAAAGGTTGCATATGATGAACACCAAATTATTGTTCTTCTGTACAGGGGATTTTGATTGCATTGTTAAAAAAGTTAGCTTAAAGTGCAATGACGTAATTCCCTGGGGTTTGAAGCATTTTTATATATTATATCTGATAAGCTTATATGTCATCTAATATGAATGAATAAATTTGATTCATAGTACCATACTGATTGGTAGAGGTCTACGTTGAATATAACTAAAACTAGCTGATTTCTATTAACACTCATAGTTGTAGCTCTTTTTTGCCCCAAATTCTACAGGCAAAGATCTATTTATTACATACTGGCGGTTGCCAGAAGGTAGTTATAGTTAGGACCTAGTTTCCATAGACAAAGGTTTTTTTTGGTGTGCTAATAACTTTGAGCCTTTTTGATGAATCTTCACGAAATTTTCAAAACTAGTCTGCCACTCACTTCAGCTACTGTTTTGAAAGTTTCGGGTTGATGCATTAAGCAAGGGGCCCGGAAAAATGGGCCCCCAAAATACGTTTTCCACATGAAATTTCCCATAGGGATTTTAAATGCGACTACAGCCCAAACCTCTGTACGGAAGAACACTAAATTTCGCAGAAAGCTAGCTCTTAGTCCAGAAAGAGGCCTTTTGTGGTCTGGTGTAAATCTGTTCAGTGTAGCCTTCAAGTTATTAAAGAAAAACACATTTGTATATCTAGGGCATGGATCCTCCCCAGATCCAGCAAATCTCATGTTGAGATGGCATTGGCTGCCAACACTGCAACACTGACTGGGTGTGAGTGTTTGATTGGTTCAAATGCTCCGTCCATCACCACCCCCTTTTGTATCGCTTTGATCGCCATAAGTTGGCAGGGTATGCTCAGACGTGAGTCCCTTGCTCACTTTGCCACTGGATTCAAGCAAGCCTGGCTGAAGACGGCTGGAATGCCAGAGACCGGTCCTAGGAAGCTTGTTTCCGGTCCAGGGAAGGCATGGCTTGGCAGTTCGGGCTGGACTGTTCCCATGAGGCACAGGGTCAGACTGATTTGCATATGGCCATGTCTGAACTGGGGTGCCAGAGTGGGCTAAAGAACGGTGATGGATTAAACCCAGATCTGTTGGCTGGGTGTGAGTGTTTGATTGGTTCAAATGCTCCGTCCATCACCACCCCCTTTTGTACCGCTTTGATTGCCATAAGTTGGCAGGGTATGCTCAGACGTGAGTCCCTTGCTCACTTTGCCACTGGATTCAAGCAAGCCTGGCTGAAGACGGCTGGAATGCCAGAAACCGGTCCTAGGAAGCTTGTTTCCGGTCCAGGGAAGGCATGGCTTGGCAGTTCGGGCTGGACTGTTCCCATGAGGCACAGGGTCAGACTGATTTGCATATGGCCATGTCTGAACTGGGGTGCCAGAGTGGGCTAAAGAACGGTGATGGATTAAACCCAGATCTGTTGACTGGGTGTAAGTGTTTGATTGGTTCAAATGCTCCGTCCATCACCACCCCCTTTTGTACTGCTTTGATCGCCATAGTTGGCAGGGTATGCTCAGACGTGAGTCCCTTGCTCACTTTGCCACTGGATTCAAGCAAGCCTGGCTGAAGACGGCTGGAATGCCAGAAACCGGTCCTAGGAAGCTTGTTTCCGGTCCAGGGAAGGCATGGCTTGGCAGTTCAGGCTGGACTGTTCCCATGAGGCACAGGGTTAGACTGATTTTCATATGGCCATGTCTGAACTGGGGTGGAAGAGTAGGCTAAAGAGCGGTGATGGATTAAACCCAGAGCCGTTGACTGGGTGTGAGTGTTTGATTGGTTCAAATGCTCCGTCCACCACCACCCCCTTTTGTAACACTGCAACCAGGCAGTGTTGGCATCCATTTTGGGACTCAAACTCAGCCAAGTCCCCCAAAAAGTTTTTTTAAAAGGTCAAGGCACATGGTAGGAATACCCTGACCCCCTAGGCCTGGTGGTGGAGTCACCCAGGGACCCTGCCACGACTAAAAAGCATTTTGTGAAAGATTTTGCAGCAGATCCATGAATCTTTGTTTCTAGTTGAGCCACCAAGTGGTCACGGTCCGGGGTCATATATAAATAAATATTAAGAGGAGGCCGTGCACCGCCACCTCCCCAGGGCCAGGCTAACCCAAAAGAAGAGGAGGGGGGTAACGGTCCTAGGTACTGTCACCACCCCAGGGCAAGGCCAATAAAATTAAAATCAAGGGAGGGGGCAAGCACTTCCCCTCTCCATGGCCATATTCAGCCCAGGGGATCACCACCTCCCCAGGGCATGCCCTGTAGCAACAAAGGAGGGGGGTGTGCAGACATCCTTCTGGAGCCATTAATGGCCTTTATTGGCCTTGGGAGCCGCCACCACCCAGGACTGGCTCCCTGTTTCCCAAGGTGCCCACCCTCGGACATAGTTGCTTGCTTTTGCTTGGCGGGAGCTTTGACAGGTCCCTCCTAGGGAGAGTAAATAGTAAGTTTGCTTCCAGTAGGTGGGAGCAGGAAAACTGCTCCCGCCCTCTGGGAGTGGTCTTTTCATCTACGGCAGAAAATGCATCATTGATCGGTTGGAGCGCAATCTGCAGTGACTGTGATGAGTGGGTTCTTTCTTGCCCTGTCCTGGTGAGAGCAGAGTCCATGGTTCTCCCTTCAAACTACTACGAGTATGGAAATGTGAAAAAATCACCTGGAAGACTCGCCCAGGCCTCACCCGTCGATCCTAATAGTATGCAAAGGTCTTCCAGCCTTTTGCCAGGTTGCTGAATAGCTGTACCAAAAGGACCCCCATTGCGTTTCTCGTTGATTTTGGTGACACCTTCATGATACTTATGAATATGAGGACATCTCTACCAAACAAAGAAGCACTTGCTATAGTTAAGACCTTTGTTTTGTGGAGATTCACCTCTTTGTTTTGTGGAGATTCACCTATTTGTAGTCTTGCCATCTTCTCTGTAGGAGGATTGATGTTCTCACAGATTTCTGGAAGAAGATACTCGAGGAACAATCACATTGCTGAAAATAAACTCACAGAAGGTCTCTGGAGACATTTCCTCCTGGTCCACTGCACAGCTGTATTGTAGAATATGCACTAGACAGTTACCCAACCAGTTAGCACTTACTAATTGACCAGTAGACAGTACCGCAGTTCGGTAGACATTTTTGTGCAAAACTGTGGACGCTTGTTGGATAAAATGTCAGGTTCCGTTCCGTTCTAGCCCAGTCACTTGCATAGCTACTGACATACCCACTCACATACCCATCAGCCACTCTCCCATCCACTCACAGACCCACACAGCCATGCAGTCACTCAACACCCACACAACCTCTCACACCCCCACTCACAGACCCACATACCCATGCAGTCACTCGCACACCCACACAACCTCTCACACCCCCACTCACAGACCCACATACCCATGCAGTCACTCGCACACCCACACAACCACTCACACCGCCACTCACAGACCCATACAGCCACTCACACACCCACTCACAGACCCATACAGCCACTCACACCACTCACTCACCGACCTATACAGCCACTTAAACGCCCCCTCTGTGGGTGTAGGAGTGGTTGTGTGAGTGATTGTATTGGTGTGTGATTGTGTGGGTGTGTAAGTGGTTCTGTGGATGATTTCATTTGAAATGTCATCAGTGATGTCATCAGTGATGTCACTGACCATGGCATGAGTAATATAATATGTGAGGTCATAAGCAGTGCAGTGCGGGGCATAAGTTGTAATTAGCTCAGGGAACTATAACTGCTGAATTTCTATGGTTCTGTGCGTGTGAAATCTGAGCCTAACTATAACATCCCTGACCCCTTTGGCTTTTTCAGTGATTTCTAAGGTTTTTTAAGGTGTTTTGAATTCTGTTTCCTAACTATACCATCCCTGTAACCTTTAGTTTTTTCAGTGAGTATAATTAAATATGATATTGGGATAGATGGAAATGCAATGACTCTTATATTAAGAATGATTGGCATGGATATTGTCAGAGGAGTTGGCAGGTTTTTTTCAAAGTGGATTGTATTAATTCTTTTTATTTAAAAATTTTGAGTAAATGTTTACTAGCTCCTTATATATGATTGTAAGTATTCTGTTTGTATAGGCATTTGAAACTATTTAATAAGTAAAAATAAACAGCTCAGCCGATGGGTGATTGGTTATTGCAAGGTTGTAGTACTGGTGCTGCACACAGGGTGATGGATTCCTGTCCAGAAGTCACAAAGGTGCACAGCATTGCTGAAGGCAGTAAACCCAAACGAGGACAGGCTTGCATTCTAGAACTTAAGGCACACACACACAGCATGCTAAAGGCAGGAAACCTGAATGAGAGATAAGTTTGGGTTCTAAAGTACCAGGCATGCACACAGCATCAGCATGCTGAAGGTAAAAAAGAGATAGACTTGGATTCTAGAGCAGCCTGCATGCACAGGCACCACAATGAATGAATGAATGAGGAAGCGCTTATAAAGCACCTGGTTACCCGAGGGCATCCCAGCGCTAAATAACACTAATTCAAACTCATAACATATCAGGGGAAGAGAAAGGTTTTAAGCTGTTTGCGGAAACGGATAAAGGAATGAAAGCCCAACTGAAGATGGGCTCGGGTTCTGGAGCATCAGGCACACACAGGCACCACAATAAAGGCAGAAAACCCCAACAAGAGATAGGCTTGTGTTCTAGCACATCATCAGACATGCACACAGAGCACGCTGAAGGCAGGAAACCCAACAGGAGATAGGCTTAGGTCCTAGAGTATCCGGCATGTGGAGTGGTGTGGCTCACTGGTTAGAGGCGGCAGACCTGTAAGCAGAGAACGGCCCGGGACCAGGGTTCAATTCCTGACACGGCAGAGTCGTGGACCAGGAACAAAACGGACTCGATAAATCTCGCCTCGGTGCCTACTCTAACCAGGGAACACACTCGGCAACTCTGGGCATTAAGCTTGCCTCATCTCTACAACGGCCCCCCACAGACGCCGGGGATGCCTGGTTTCACCTTGGAGATACCCAGAAAGGGACCATCTCACAGGGAAAACCAGGACGGGTTCCCCAGCGGTCTTCAGCGCCAGGATACTCCATGGAGTCGCAGTGCGCTTTACAAGTACACCCACATTTACATTTACAGGCACCACACTGAAGGCAGGAAGCTCTAATGGGAGATAGGCATGGGTTCTCGACATCAGACACGCACACAGTATGCTAAAGGCAGGAAAGCCCAACAAGAGAGAGTCTTGGGTTCTAGAATATCCGGCATGCACAGGCAGCACACACTAAAGGCAAGACACCCCAACAGAAGATAGACTTGGTTTTGAGAGAATCAGGCATACACAGGTACAACTCTGAAGGCAGGAAACCTGAACAGGCGATAAGCTCGGGTTCTAGAGCATCGTGCATGCACACACTCCTCGCTGAAGGCAGGAAACCCCAACAAGAGATAGCCTTGAGTTCTAGAGCATCACCCATGCACACACACCACGCTGAAGGCAAGATATTCCAATGTGAGATAGACCCAGGTTCTAGAGCATCAGGCACCACGTTGAAGGCAGGAAACCCCGCAGGAAGATACGCTCAGGTTCTAGAGCATCGTGGCACGCACATGCTCCAGCCTGCGGGCAGAAACCCAAGCAAGAGATAAGCTTGTGTTCTAGAGCATCAGCCATGCACACACACCACGCTGAAGGCAAGATATTCCAACGTGAGATAGACCCAGGTTCTAGAGCATCAGGCACCACGTTGAAGGCAGGAAACCCCACAGGAAGATACGCTCAGGTTCTAGAGCATCAGGCACGCACATGCTCTAGGCTGCAGGCAGAACCCCAAGCGAGAGATAGGCTTGTGTTCCAGAGTATTAGGCATGCACATGCACCATGCTGAAAGCAGTTAACCGGTACCAGAGATAGCCTCAGGTTCCAGAGTGTCAAGCGTGCACAGCCACCATGCTGAAGGCAGGTATCCACGAAAGGAGATACGTTTGGGTTCTAAAGCATGAGGCGCACACAGGCACCAGAACAACAGAATGCAATAAATAGAACAATAGAATGTAACAGAGAAACATTCTAAAGGCTATAGTGTTGGAATGTGTCAACATAGGAAAGATATGTCCTCTTGAAAACCAATGTCTCAGCATCAGCTCATGTTTTCTGTGCAGGCTCCTGGTGTCGGAGGAGCGAGAGACGTTACAGTAACTGATGCAGTTACTTATACTGTGTGGTTTTTACCTCGAACGCTGGTTCTATTAAATCAGAGGCAGAGAGAATGGAGATGAGTCCCTTGTAGCCATCACAAGTATTTTTGACCAAACAAAGTGCATAGCTTTGTTGCAATCATTAAGGTCGGTAGAATTTGGCTAGAAAATTCGAAGCTTGTGCCTGTGCTTTAGGCAGTATATTGTACTTTACTGTATTGCGCTTACTTCCCCTATGTGGGGTGTTGAAGCACTTGCCCATTCAGGTAGTATGCTGCACCATGTGGGTGTGTGGTTGGAAAAGTATTGTATTTGCTTTGAGCCTATGTAGGAGGTGTTTCCATGTTGTGCGTGATGACCACCGAAGTGTGTTAATGGTATTATAAGATGTAGCACTTAGCGGTGTTACGGATGATGAAGTGCGAGAGATGTATCCACATATTTATCCCATGCATTATGCTGACAGCTCTGATTTGCTGGCATGTCCCTTTTGTGTTGATAGTTTATCTTTAACCCCTTTGCTGCGGCGGCAATTTTGCCGCAGCGCCAGGGCAGAGGGGGGGCCGCGCGGCGCTCCTATGCTCGTGACGGAACCGCTCCGTCACGAGCCTCGGGCGCGCTGTGCTTGTGACGGAGCGGTTCCTTCACGGCCCCACCCACTCAATAGAACGCACCACGCAGGCGTGCCGAGCAGGCCGTGACGGAACCACTCCGTCATCAGCACAGCGCGACCGAGGCTGGTGACGGAGCGGTTCCGTCACCAGCATGGGAGGGGCTAGGGCTCTTGATCCGATTTCCTGTGCTGATTCTGGTGGAGGTCATTCAGTCTGTGATCTTAGGGCTCCACAGGAGGTAACAGGTGCTGAGATAAAAATTGAGAGGTGGAGGATCAGAGATTCATTTATTTATTTTATTTTATTTTATTTATGAAGTTTGATATAGCGCAAACTTGACCCTTAAAGGTGTCAGAGCATTTTACAAATGTTCCGGATACAGGGGAATAAACAGCAATGTCAACAAGGACGGAACAGGGTGTAACAGAACCCCCAAAGCGACCCCCTCGGGGCCCACACTACAAAACCAAGAGATAGATCGGCCTGGAATCCCTGGATAGACTGCGTTAAAGGCCACCTTCATAAGATCCAGAGAGCAAAGAGAGGCACCCCTTGTCAACCAAAGGAATAGGGTTCTATTTACAAGTAAAACAAGCAAGTCATCCTTTGGTCTACCTTATAATGAACACCGTTCACAATCATCTGATCTGATACCTCCGGGTCTAGCCAGCGCTATATAAAACTTTGCAAATAAATAAATAAATAAAATAAATCTGGCAGACTGCTCAATACAGAACCTGACATACAATAGGGAGTCTAATTGTTAACTCAAAACTAGCATACCAATAATTTGTGGGTAGTAGTAGAAATTATACACATCTTTTTATTAAAATCATTAAAAACATTTAATTCTAGTCCTCACGTTTGATACACACAGATGTGATTTTTTTATGACAAAGGGTATTGTCTTGTTATACTCTTATCTTGTTTGGGATAATTGTTTTATTTGTTGATATTGTATTTTGTGGCAAGTTTTCTTGCTACATGCTGCTAAAACATTGGTGTTTTATTATATATACATGAAATATATGTGCATTGATTTCTTGTGTTTCCTGTTTTTAACCTTGATTAAATGTTTTTAACCCGTTCTGTGCTCGCGTCGGCCAACGGCCAACGCGAGCACTACCTCCCTGGTCCTGCGCACGACCGTTGGCCGACGCAGCCCCGCCCACCGAATAGAACGCCTGCACCGCGGCGGAATTTGCGCGGCGGTAAACGGGTTAATGATTTTAATAAAAAGATGTGTATAATTTCTACTACTACTGACATATTATTAGTATGCTAGTTTTGAGTTAACAATTAGACTCCCTATTTAATGTCAGGTTCTGTATTGAGCAGTCTGTCGGATAATTGTGAACGGTGTTCACTTTAAGGTAGACCAAAATATGAATTGCTTGTTTTACTCCTTTATAAGATTGCAATCATGTCAATTGAAGAGAATACGCAAGATGGAGTGTGCTGTCGTCATCTGGTTTTTGATCATAAAATGCCAATGCTCCCAGGATGTGACTGCTTGGGATCCGCAGGGGGCCTATGTCCGCGTCCTCCGTTGACCATACATGCTTGTCTCGCTGATGACCAGGGATCAGGGAATGAACTAGTGCAGATAGGATGTAGTAAAATGGATCAAATAAAATTGATAATGAGGTGAGCGACATGAAGACTAGATTAAAACTGAGAGCCAAATGGCTATGTTCAAGTTGCCACTTAGGGGACACATTTTTGCAATCTACCAATCTCTTGTGCTATATACTTCCAATACCTTTCACAAATTAAGACAAGCATTGGAGGCAAACTTGGGCCAGTTAGAGGACGAGGATTAGACTTTTGTGCCGATGGCTCCCGGAGAAGCCGTGATACCCACCCATCCTACTCGACCTCTCGGCAGCTTTCAACACCATCTCCCACCGCACACTCCCCGCCAGACTCCATGACGCCAGCATACAAGGAACGGCCCTCGACTGGATCCGCTCATTCCTCACTGGCAGAACCCAAAGAATCAGCCTACCTCTCTTCCTATCCGAACCCACGGAAATAAACTGCGGAGTACCCCAAGGATCATCGCTCAGCGCCACGCTCATCTTTAATTTTAATAAAAAGATGTGTATAATTTCTACTACTACTTACATATTATTGGTATGCTAGTTTTGAGTTAACAATTAGTCTCCCTCTTGTATGCCAGGTTCTGTATTGAGAAGTCTGTCGGATAATTGTGAACGGTGTTCATTTCAAGGCAGACCAAAGGATGACTTGCTTTGACAAATTAAGACAAACATTGGAGGCAAACTTGGGCCAGTTAGAGGACGAGGATTAGACTTTTGTGCCGATGGCCCCCGGAGAGGCCGCAATATCCACCAGACACCATCAGATTCAATTTAGTAACTCCATAGAAGACATAAGTCCCCACAATGCTTATGCCAGATGCAATGTAGTCCTGATGCTCCACATCTGAAATAACCTACTGAAGATGGTTGCTTTCAATCTACCGCCGATCCTCCTTTCTGTCCATATTAATCTGGACCTTGTTGGAAACATAAGAGAAATAATATTGTACAATTTGAGAACAGTATCATGTTTGTTCTAACCTTTAACTCATGTGATTATGTTTTATATGTTGTTGATGCATTGTGATTATAAAATATACAGAATTATGTATTTTTGATATTTGGAAAGAGTAAAAAATGACAAAATAATATGCAAAACAAAATAAAACTATCTTTTTGATAATAATCAAGCACTATGTCATTTGATCAGGTGTGAGATGTCCTGATATAATTTCATATATTCATGCTTGTTATTAGCTTGTTCTTTTTTCCCATTAGATGGTTGCTTTCTCCACATGAACTGGACATGCTGATTCACCTGTACCTTCTGGGTGGTGATACCTAACACTTTAGAGTGAGCCCTGAGTGGCATTGTAGATGATGAAGGATTCACAAATGCTGACAAGAGATTGATCAGACTGGGGCTGGTCCTAGAAGAACAAGAAATACCCCAAACCTGGAGGAGCATTAATGTCCTGAGCATCGGAAAATGGAAAGCTGGCATGGACATGTCCTGTATATCTAAACTGCCTGTCTAGGAAGCCTGGGGCTGCCAACAAAAACATTAAAAAAAATATAGGGAGGAAGTTTACACTTTAAATAAGAAGAGAACGTGATTCCTGAAGCTAGAATCCTACATGGCTAAGAGACTAGAATGGGTAAAAAGGGGATGTATGTCACTACAACTCACACTTTTACAACGCATACCTTTACAACGCATTTTTTACAACGCAACATCCATTACAACACATTCCATTACAACGCATGCCATTACAACGCATAATACCTTTACAACGCATACCATTACAACGCATAACATTACATTGCATGTTTGGTAAGTATTGGATAGTGTAGGGGTAAAAATTACTATTCTAACTCCAGGGGGTGCAACAGTAGGGTAAGTGTTGGATAGTGTAGGGGTTAAAATTACTACTCTAACTCTAGGAGGTGCAACAGTAGGGTAAGTGTTGGATGGTAATGTTATGCGTTGTAATGGTATGCGTTGTAATGACTGCGTTGTAAAGACATGCGTTGTAGTGGTGTACGTTGTAGTGTCATGCGTTGTAATGGTTGCGTTGTAATGGCATGCATTGTAATGGATGTTGCGTTGTAAAAGTTTTGTTGTAATGGTAGTGCGTTGTAAAAGTTGCATTGTAAAGGTTGTTTCCTGTAAAAAGGAACTGATAAATGACAACGATTTAGCATTAAGCCATTGGTTGGCACGAGTCGAATATTAAATGTGCATAGGCATTTGAAAATGTAATTGACCTTGCCTTGACATAGTTTGATGTTATGAATAATTGAAAATGCCAATAAAAAGAATCGATTAAAAGGACTATGTTAACTGTCCTCCATCTTGTGGGTAGAGGTAGACGGTGGAGTACATATAGTATATAATATCTGTGAATTTAAGGCGGGGTGGTCTCTTTAGGTAGTGTCCCATATATCATGAGGGAGGTCTTCAGGTGCAGAGTGGCTGCGGGTACTACCAGTGTCAGTTTATGCATCGTAGTTATTATATGCTATGATGTCCTGGCCACGTGAACAAGTGATGGTGAGGCTTGTAGCAAGCTGAAGTTTGCATTGTGTTCATGAACAGTTGCATCTCAGTTCATGAAATGTATGTGTGGGTACGAGCATACAGTGTGACTATAATCATTAGACACTAACTACTGCGTCATCATACATCATGATCTTGATTTTCATAACTCCATAAAAACAATTCATGAAGCACCGCCAACACGGGTTTCGCGGCAACTGTGGCGTTTTCAGGGCTAATGAATCAATAGTCTCTTTCATGCAAAAAAATGTTGCAAAGAAAATGCCTGTCAAAGTCACGGTCATCTAAAGTAGAGCAATACGTTGATAGAAGGAATAACTGGAAATCTTATTGAATTAAATTCTACAGAATATGCATTCCCCAAATAAGGGTATCCGAAGAAATAAAATGCATTGGGCCATATTACCAACAAGTAGCGATATTTATCGATAAATAGGCTTAGCGACGATTTTTTTATCGCTGCCTATCGCTGGATATGTTAGCGGAGAAAACATGCTATTAGCAACGTTTTTCTCCATTGTTCTAAAATATCCAGCGATAGCGGCGAAATGCGTGAATATCGCTGAGAATACAGCGATATTCACACATTAGCGACGAAATGCTCTTAGCCATGTTATCCACCTCCCTTTGGATAACATGGCTAAGAACTGGTCTGGGCAGGTGTTAGTATTTGGAGATATTCGCGCTTAGCGCAAATATTTCCAACGCTACGCCTGCCTTGCTAATAGGCGATAGCGACGTTAGCGACTGCTTTCAGTCGCTAACTGGTTGGGTATGCCCACTATGCATGTCATTAGCGATAAACATTGCTGACATGCAAAGCGGGCCCCAAACCGCTCGCTATCGCCTAAAAGCTGTCGCTGACATCAGTTAGCAACAGCTTGCTAATAGGGCGATAGAATTATCGCCGCTTAGGGGCCGAAAACGGCCGCTAAATCGGCGATAATTACCTATCGCCCCCCTTGGTAATATGCCCCGTTGTTCTTAGGGATAACCTGATAGTTTCTTAAACAGAATTGTATTTGTTCTTCAACTCCCATGATAAGGATATGGAGATTGATCGAGAGCAGTCACAAATCTTGCTGAATTTATCGTGAGAGTTGTCAGGTTTATGGACTCTCTAAGATAAAAAGGACTTTTTATTAAAAGAAAAATAACAAGAATCACAATTGTGTTGTTTCCATCTCTCTGAGATTGATTGATAGACTGTTATACAAATATGTACATGTGTAACACTTATATACACTTTGGAAGGGTTCAATATACTATTCCCCCTCCAATCTGAGCAATACTAGGGAACGTTTTGGACTTTGGAGGGGTCACTAATACCATCAAATTCCTTAACCTAAAAGAAATTGAATTATATAACCGATGGGTATCCAGAGGTTACTGGACAGTTTTGCCTCATTTTGTAACACTAGGGGTTTGGTGATTAATACTACTAAAACCAAATTCATGATTGTCAACCCCCCTAATATAACACGTTCCAATCCACAACTGAACAGCTGTTGTTTGGAAAGGGTGCCTGTCTTTGAATATCTTGGCGTCACCCTTTCAGAAGATATGCAGTGGGCGCCCCAAATAGCCAAAGCCAAGCTCAAGCTATCCCAGATTGCCGGGAGTATAGCCAAATTAGCCAGGGAATCATCTTTCAAACCCATTTCTCCCGCGCTAGAAATGTACAGGGCGCAAGCGTGTGGAGCCACCCTGTATGGGGCAGAACTATGGGGGCACAGTTCGTCTTCTACCCTAGCTGTAGTCGAGAATAGATTTTTAAGACAAATAACAGGTCTTTCGGCGGGTACCCCGCTAATTCCCCTACGACTAGACCTGGGTATTTCGCCAATTGAAGATGAGATTGCCCTAAAACCTTTAACCTTCTGGCGAAGACTCTGGGCAACTCCCGAATTAGCATCATATCAGGCAGAAACAATTGAGCTTCTATCCTACCCGGGTTTGTTGAAATGGGTCCCTTGGTTTGCACACGTGAAGCTTGAGTGCGAAAAGCTTGGCCAACCCTCCCTGTGGAGCACTCCAGAGATTACTAGCCCTCTAGTTCCCCGAGCCTTATTACCTAAGACCTATCGCACCTTAAAGCTCGAAGCTATGCACACAAATCCTAAACTGGGTTCCCTTACGACACATTTTCTTGTAGTGAAGGACAATTACAAGCTAGAAAATCTCCTGAATGACATCCTTCCCCAGGTCGCAAAAAAATTGTATCTACAGTTCAGATACCCTACCCGTACATGCGGTTACTAATAAATGGGCTGGGCAGAAAAAGGAGGGTTGCCCTGTATGCATTACACAAGGGGAAACAGAAACGCATGTTCTATTCTTTTGCCTTCGTTACCAAAAAGCGAGGCGCTACTGGCTTGTACAGCTTTGTCGGAATCTGGGTTTTGAGCACTGTAGGGAGGCTCTTCGGGTCTTAAAATATGATGCATCTAAACCCATTGTGTTTGCTGCCTCACGATATTTAAACACAATATGGCGAAGGAGATGGGCTTTTATCCAAAAGGGTTAAAAATCATAAAATGTGTATCGGCAGCATATTTGTATATCTGACCCCCACAGCTCTGGTCAAGATATTGGTTTTAGTTTTATACTACTATGTGCATAGGCATATTCTCGACGATTTGGATTTTATTGTAAATAGTGTAATTTTCTTTTTTAAATTATTTATTGAAATATGGTTGTTACCTTTTTAGTTACATGCCGATTGTACCACATTAATTGATATAATCCCTTCCTGCTGCTCTAATTCATTGCCCCCTGTCCTCCCTGCTTAGCTGTCTGGAAAAATCTTTGAATGGAATTTGTTTTATCTATGGAGTGTCTTTTAATCATGTATGCATTGATTAATAATGTGTGTAATTTTACTTCTATGTCTACTTTTTATGGTCCCAGCGACCGAAATAAAAGTTTTTGAAACGAAACGAAAATGAATTATATAGCAAAAAAAAAATATGTTAACATTTTTCTAATAAAAAATATATTAATAGCATATAAAATAAATTAAATTACATTTAATGGAAAAAATACATATTTTATATTACAAAATTCATTCAAAAAAATATAAGCATGTATTTTTTAAATAAATACAGTCCCTCCCTACTATTGAATAATACAACCAATTTAAAAATACATCAATAAACATTATTAATATAACATTAATTATTAAATATAACAACTAAACGTAAAAGAAATAAGAAATATAAGACTGTCAAAATTGTAGAATTAAACAAAGAGCTAGACTAATTAACAAGTAATGAAAAAACAACACAATAATCAAAATAATGATTAATCAATTAAATAATTTACATAACTATCAATTAATAATTGGATTAACATGAAATAATTACAAATAGAAGAAATTCATATTTTGAACAGCTTTTCATGCTAATCCCCTACAAACCCAACAAAACAACACTAAATAAAATAAATTACTAACTAAATTTTACAAATGTAGAATGTAACATTAATAATGAAAACTATACTAAAATAATTAAAATAACAAGTAAATTAAGCAATGTACATACTTAATTAATTAATTACCAGAAATTGTTAATGACAAATATAGCGATTATATTTTAAATAACTTCCCTCAATCGTCCCAATATAAAGCCAATACCCTGCTACTAAATTTAAAATGACTAATTATGTTTAACAAAAATTAAATTTCACATTAACCCCTTCCATGCTCGGACGGCCCCCTCATTATTTCACCTGCACCGCGGCGGAATTCGCACAGCGGTCAACGGGTTGAATATGACAAATTTTGCTTAACAAAATAAACAAATATTATAATAAAGCTAATATATAATAATAATCCAATAACTAACATATTAACAAATAATTAAACAATAGTTCATAAAACGATATTAAAAGAAACAATAGTTAAGCAACAACACCTAAAAAATGATCTTGTATACCTAAATAAATATTTTTGCCTTCTGTATTCTATCCCATGATATTTTTAATTTGACAACATTTATTGACCCAATATTCTTGTATCACAATATTTCCCCCCAATATTTTGCAGAACACGTTTGTGGAGGTCAGGGTCCTGGCATGGCTAACATCTTTCCTTCAAGACAGAGGTCAAATGGTCTTACTGAGTCTTGTTCACTCTGCTGTCGAAATGTAAGGCAAACTAAAAATGAAGTAATTAGCGACTGTAAATGGAAGACAGTACTTTGACTTTGAAGCAATAAGACAAAGAAAGTGAATAGTTTGACCCAGTAGTAGTTAGTCACAGGAAGTGAATACTTTGAGATGATCACTACTAGTTAACCATTGCTAAGCGCCAGTTTAAGCAATACAGTGCTGTACACAATCGGCATGCATGTTTTATCCTAATAATACCTTAAGCCTAACAATTCTGCATTCTCTTTTGTAAATGGACACTTAAAATGCAATAAATTATCTCTACCGGACGGCCATGGAATGGAGTGGATGTGCCTGGGGTGTCACCGGTGGGACATACATAGAAAATTAAGGTATTCTTGGAAATCAACCAGTGGAAAAACCTCTGGGGCTGATTCACTAAACCATTTATTAGTACCGAAAGTGTCCTACAGAAATACTCTTTTGTGTACTTTTACGTGCCTTTGTGAATCGGCCCCGAAGTTCCAACCCACTATTGATAAAAGTGCAAAGAGGCCTCAGTCCTTTCTATCTGAAACAATTTATATGGATAGTCCTTGAATATTATCATTTTATTCCAAGTTTAGATGTTTTAAGCTAATTCACAAAAGTATGTAAGAGTATGTGAATGAGTGCTACATGAATACTACTATATGGGATGTGCGACATTACAACGCATGCTTTTACATCGCATGCTTTTACAACGCGAGTTTTACAACGCATACCATTACAACGCACAGTGCTTTGGGGCGCTGGATAGTGAATTATTTAATTTACTATTCCAACTCCAGTCCCCGTGGATAGTAGGGAAGGTGTTGGATAGTACATTAAACACATTCCCTATCCTAGAGCGCCCCCCAGCGCAATGCGTTGTAATGGTTTGCATTGTAAAAGTTGCGTCGTAAATGCACTGCGTGGTAAAAGTTGCGTTGTAAGTGATGTTTCCCACTATATGTAGTCCAGAGTGCATTTGTGAGCAGGCCCCCATCTCATCCGCGAGGAGGTACCTGAAGCAGCGTGGAGGGCTACACAACTTGTCTGTGCAAGTCCCCAGATGAGAACAGATCTGCAAGAGAAGCTCCGTGGGACCCCCACCGACCACTCTCGACGTCTCTCTGGCATCAAATTCTCTATAAAGCCACAAATCGGCAGCCGCAGGGTTTTGCAAGCTATTGTGTGCGTGTAATTACGACTCCGGTTTTGCAGTTCACCAAACTTCCCAGAAGTACGACTTTCTGGTCACTTTTTGGGAAAACTTTTGTGAATTCTTTGGTGTGCCCGTGCTTTGGTGTTTCTGCTGCCGTATTTGCACAGGGCACCATTTATTTCTCCACGGAAGGAATACTTGAGGCCTCATTTATGAGGCCGTGCGTCACTTTTACGCCGCCGGTGCGTCACTTTTTGTGACGCACCAGCAGCGTAAAAAATGTGCCTTATTGCACCAAATTTACAAAGTGACGCATCTAGGTAGATGCGTCACTTTGTAAACCCCTGCGCTACATTATACCTGCGTCAGGTATAATGTATGCAGGAAGGCGGTCTGACGCAAGAAAAGGTCCTAGAAGTGACGCAGTGAGCCACTTCTAGGACGCAAATGCGTCAGTTTCTTACGCCTGCCTCAAAGCAGGCGTAAGACTGATGCAGGCCCTTTCACATGGGGTTTGCCCATGTGAAAGGACACATTGCTGGAGTTGCGTCACTTTTGTGACACACTCCAGCAATGCGTCACTTTTGCCCCATGCAGATACGTCAGAAATACTGACGTATCTGTAACTCCTTGCGCAATGATGTGTCATATTGTTAATATGACGCACCATTGGTGTCGCAAGGAGGGCGCAATGAAAAGTGATGCATCGCTGTTTTGATGCAGCGATGCGTCACTTTTCATAAATGAGGCCCCATGGTACTTTAAAAAGACTCCTTCCTCTACATCCTACCTATTTTAGGGGGTCCCCTTCTGAATCTGCAGAGGTTTCAAATCCTGCCTAAAACATCTGAAATCCACT
The DNA here is from genome assembly GCF_964261635.1 of Lissotriton helveticus. Lineage (NCBI taxonomy): Eukaryota > Metazoa > Chordata > Amphibia > Caudata > Salamandridae > Lissotriton > Lissotriton helveticus. Next base: position 72,985,997 of record NC_136070.1, read on the forward strand.
CCCATGTGGGAAGGGTGGGAGAGGAGATTGAGACACCAGAAAACCCCCTAGAAGGTCAACCCCACAGCACTTGAGTGGAATTTACTCAGTTGAAATATTACACCATTGTGTGTTATGCATAGTACGTTTCAAAGCTTTTAAAAGTGCAAGGTATATTTTTGTGAATACCTTGCACTTGTAAATTCATCCATTGGTGCGTGTAGCCCGGATTTACACGAGCAATTACCTTTGTGAATGTGGCAGTGCGTGTACCTTGGCAAGGCCTCCCTGTCTGCCCTTGCCAAGGAGGAGTGTGCCCAGCCTCCTAATGTTAGTAGCACAGCCAGTGTGTTCACGGGCACTAGATCAGGGTAGGAAAAGGGGCCCCTGGCTACTGTCTGAGTTGTGAAATTTAGCAATAATCAGGGTTCGTGGGGCGCCTCGAGGATCCGGTGCCACTGAACCTGCTGCACCGGTGGAAGCTACGCCCCTGCCCCGTCGCGCTCGCTTCCTTTGGGTGTCTGTCCCAGGCTGACAGACAGGCCGCTGCGTTCCTCTTTTTCACAGTTCCCACGTCCCCCGGGGGCTGCCAGAACCCAAGCCGAGAAGCCACACCCAGCCAGTGACTTACTGCGCGGTTTAAAAAAGTGTGTGAGGAGAAAAAAAGAGCGCGGGTGGAGGAATCCGAGCCGAGTCCAGCTGCGCGTCGGCTGGGGGTTTGAGGAGAAGTGTTCGGTGCATCTCTGCTCTCGGGGCACGCAGTGCCAACTCTGCCAGCGGGAGGGAGCCTCACGCAACCTGCGTGACAGCAATAGGACCTGAGGGGGCGCAGCGGAGACAGGAGGGCACCGGGGGTCTGCACCCCGGAGGCGGCGGGTCCACCCCACACCTGGCCACCACGCATCCACACGCCTGAGGTAAGACGCATCCCTGAAAGGAGGGCGGGAGCCAATCCCCTCCCCCCTCACCCTCCACCCTGGCTCACTACCACCCTCCCACCCCGGCTCACTCCCACCCACCCACCCCGGCTCACTCCCACCCACCCACCCCGGCTCACTCCCACCAACCCACCCCGGCTCACTCCCACCACTGCCCCCCCCCCCCTTTCTGCTCCCCTACCTGGGGATAGCTTCTTAATCTGCTCTGGAGGGCAGTGCCATGTGTGTGCAGCCTGCAGTGTGATATATGCAGGCACCTCTTTTAACAATAATTCGCTTCTTCAAATAATGGTACTTGTGTCCTCAGTGCTCCATAAGGATGGAGGTCTGAGGCAGCCCTCCTGGGATTCAAACTTGTGAACTGCATTTTCACACTGATTTCAGCAACGCGCGCATTAACCCAACGAGTTGGTCTCAGTAGAACACCAAGAGACTGTGAGGGAATGCAGTTTTTGAGCTGAACAGAATGTCCCCGTTTTTATAGCGCTCGTCTTTGGAGTTACCTGTTTCTAAACGCTCCCAGTTTTCACTAGCTGCGCCACAATAAGATCGACATTTTCCTTGGATCACACGTTTCGGTCTACAGCGGAGCCAGGATTGGAACCTACGTCCCCTTGTTCTTTAATGGCATCTCGCACTTAGACGTCGCCATTCTTGTAGAAGTGGAACAAACACACCTCGATGTACAGACTCCGCGTGTTTCTAACCTCAGTTTTGCTTTCGTGCGTAGGTACTGGCTCCGAGTTTGTGAACTGCCATTGATGGTAAACTGGCGCTTTTAAGAACATCCCCCGGATCACACAACGCCGGTCCCCGGGGACGCTGGGATTGGAAGTTATGTCAACATTTTAACAATTAGGATTAGGGGAAGGACTGGCAGCAATTACTCCCCAGAGCAGGAAGTGTTTGTGTACAGTTGGCAGTAAATATCGAGTTACAAGCCGAGCGAGGTTCACTGCCTCGCGGAGACGGCGGGCTCTGTGCCTCGACCCAGGCAGCTTCTGTCTTTCTTTCTGAACGTGCTGTAGACATGTTTAGAAGTGCTGGTACCTTCCACTGAGAGCGCCATAGAGCTGCCGTGAAGTGCTGGGACTGTCCTAACAAAAGTGCTGCAGAGAAGTGCTGTCACTGTCCCAATGAAGGTGCAGTAGAGCTGCAGAGAAGTGTCAATTGAAAGCTCCATAGAGCTGCTGAGAAGTGCAGTTCATGCCCCAATAAAAGTGCAGTAGAGCAGAACAGTGCATTATTCCCCAATGAAATCTCTGTTCAGTTGATGAGAAGTGCTGGGACTTGCTCATATAAAGTATAGACTGATAAGAAGAGCTGGGTTGTCCTAATGAAAGTGCCGGAGAGCTGCGGATAAGTGCTGATACTGTTGCACTGATACTGCTGTAGAGCTGATCAGAAGTGTTGGTATTGTCCGATTGAATGCACTGTAGAGCTGCAGAGAAGTGCTAGTACATACACATTGAAAGTGGAGTTGAGAAGTGCTGGTACTGTCCCTTTGAAAGTGCTCTACAGTTTATGACAAGTGCTGGTACTGTCCCTTCGAAAGAGATATAGAGCATATGAGAAGAGAGCTTGTATTGCATCATTGAAAATTATGTGCAGTTAGGGAGAAGTGCTGGTAATGTCCCATTGAAAGTGCTGTACAGCTGATCAGAAGGTTTGGTGCTGTCCCATTGAATGCGCTGTAAATCTGCAGAGAAGTGCTGATACTGTCCCATTGAAAGTGGTATTGAGGTAAAGAGAAGGGCAGGTATGCCCCACTAAAAGTGTTGTAGAACTGGTGACAAGTGCTGGGACTGTCCATTTGAAAGTGTTGGGGAGCTGGTGACAAGTGCTGGTACCTTTCTCTTCCCTTGTCCACTCCTCCTCCCACCCCCTCTTAATCCCTTCATTTTCTCACTCCCCCGTCTCTTCACCCCCCTCACTCTCCTAACTTTTAATATTCATGTTCCACTTCATTTTATCTCTCTGTTTCTTTGCCCCCTTAGCCCTGTTGAATGCATTATCATACTGCAACTCTTTTTCGCTTAGTTATTAATTTTATCTCATTATGTTCACCATCCTTGTAAAGCGCTCTGATACTCTTGGGTCCAGTAGCGCTATATAAAACCGTTGAAATAAATAAATAAAATAAAGTGCTGGTGAGCAGGTGAGAAGTGCTGGTACCTTGTTATTGAGTGTATTGCAGACCAACATAGAAGCACGTCTACCGTTTTAGTAAATGTGTAGCAGTGCCCCATTAAATGTCTTGCATGTCTTTATAAAACTGGTGGAAATTGTTCCATTAAATGTCACAGACCTGCAGGAAAATATTTGAACTGTTGTATGAAATGTACTGTACTATATGTAGACTTGCTAAGGAGAGCAGGGACGGTCCTAGTAAATATTTTGCAGAACTGCTGAGAAGTGCAGGTACTGTCTTAGTCACTATATCACCGAGCTGCGGAGCAGTGTAGGTACTGCCTTGATAAATATATTACCGAGCTGCTGAGAAGTGCAGGTACTGCCTTGATAAATATATTACCGAGCTGCTGAGAAGTGCAGGTACTGCCTTGGTAAATATATTACCGAGCTGTTGAGAAGTGCAGGTACTGCCTTGATAAATATATTACCGAGCTGCTGAGCAGTGTAGGTACTGCCTTGGTAAATATATTACCGAGCTGCTGAGCAGTGTAGGTACTGCCTTGATTAATATATTACCGAGCTGCTGAGAAGTGCAGGTACTGCCTTGGTAAATATATTACCGAGCTGTTGAGAAGTGCAGGTACTGCCTTGATAAATATATTACCGAGCTGCTGAGAAGTGCAGGTACTGCCTTGGTAAATATATTACCGAGCTATTGAGAAGTGCAGGTACTGCCTTGATAAATATATCACCGAGCTGTTGAGAAGTGCAGGTACTGCCTTGATAAATATATTACCGAGCTGTTGAGAAGTGCAGATACTGCCTTGGTAAATATATTACCGAGCTGCGGAGCAGTGTAGGTACTGCCTTGATAAATATATCACCGAGCTGCGGAGCAGTGTAGGTACTGCCTTGATAAATATATCACCGAGCTGTTGAGAAGTGCAGGTACTGCCTTGATAAATATATCACCGAGCTGTTGAGAAGTGCAGATACTGCCTTGGTAAATATATTACCGAGCTGCGGAGCAGTGTAGGTACTGCCTTGATAAATATATTACCGAGCTGCTGAGAAGTGCAGGTACTGCCTTGATAAATATATCACCGAGCTGTTGAGAAGTGCAGGTACTGCCTTGATAAATATATTACCGAGCTGTTGAGAAGTGCAGATACTGCCTTGGTAAATATATTACCGAGCTGCGGAGCAGTGTAGGTACTGCCTTGATAAATATATCACCGAGCTGTTGAGAAGTGCAGATACTGCTTTGGTAAATATATCACCGAGCTGCGGAGCAGTGTAGGTACTGCCTTGGTAAATATATTACCGAGCTGCGGAGCAGTGTAGGTACTGCCTTGGTAAATATATTACCGAGCTGCGGAGCAGTGTAGGTACTGCCTTGGTAAATATATTACCGAGCTGCGGAGCAGTGTAGGTACTGCCTTGGTAAATATATTACCGAGCTGCGGAGCAGCGTAGGTACTGCCTTGGTAAATATATTACCGAGCTGCGGAGCAGTGTAGGTACTGCCTTGGTAAATATATTACCGAGCTGCGGAGCAGTGTAGGTACTGCCTTGGTAAATATATTACCGAGCTGCGGAGCAGTGTAGGTACTGCCTTGGTAAATATATTACCGAGCTGCGGAGCAGCGTAGGTACTGCCTTGGTAAATATATTACCGAGCTGCGGAGCAGTGTAGGTACTGCCTTGGTAAATATATTACCGAGCTGCTGAGCAGTGTAGGTACTGCCTTGGTAAATATATTACCGAGCTGCGGAGCAGTGTAGGTACTGCCTTGGTAAATATATTACCGAGCTGCTGAGCAGTGTAGGTACTGCCTTGGTAAATATATTACCGAGCTGTTGAGAAGTGCAGGTACTGCCTTGATAAATATATTACCGAGCTGCGGAGCAGTGTAGGTACTGCCATGGTAAATATATTACCGAGCTGCTGAGCAGTGTAGGTACTGCCTTGGTGAATATATTACCGAGCTGTTGAGAAGTGCAGGTACTGCCTTGATAAATATATTACCGAGCTGCTGAGCAGTGTAGGTACTGCCTTGATAAATATATTACCGAGCTGCGGAGCAGTGTAGGTACTGCCTTGGTAAATATATTACCGAGCTGCGGAGCAGTGTAGGTACTGCTTTGGTAAATATATCACCGAGCTGCGGAGCAGTGTAGGTACTGCTTTGGTAAATATATTACCGAGCTGCGGAGCAGTGTAGGTACTGCTTTGGTAAATATATCACCGAGCTGCGGAGCAGTGTAGGCACTGCTTTGGTAAATATATTACCGAGCTGCGGAGCAGTGTAGGTACTGCTTTGGTAAATATATCACCGAGCTGCGGAGCAGTGTAGGTACTGCTTTGGTAAATATATTACCGAGCTGCTGAGCAGTGTAGGTACTGCTTTGGTAAATATATTACCGAGCTGCTGAGCAGTGTAGGTACTGCCTTGGTAAATATATTACCGAGCTGTTGAGAAGTGCAGGTACTGCCTTGATAAATATATTACCGAGCTGCGGAGCAGTGTAGGTACTGCCTTGGTAAATATATTACCGAGCTGCGGAGCAGTGTAGGTACTGCTTTGGTAAATATATCACCGAGCTGCGGAGCAGTGTAGGTACTGCTTTGGTAAATATATTACCGAGCTGCTGAGCAGTGTAGGTACTGCTTTGGTAAATATATTACCGAGCTGCTGAGCAGTGTAGGTACTGCCTTGGTAAATATATTACCGAGCTGTTGAGAAGTGCAGGTACTGCCTTGATAAATATATTACCGAGCTGCTGAGCAGGGTAGGTACTGCCTTGATAAATATATTACCGAGCTGCGGAGCAGTGTAGGTACTGCTTTGGTAAATATATCACCGAGCTGCGGAGCAGTGTAGGTACTGCTTTGGTAAATATATTACCGAGCTGCTGAGCAGTGTAGGTACTGCTTCGGTAAATATATCACCGAGCTGCGGAGCAGTGTAGGTACTGCTTTGGTAAATATATTACCGAGCTGCTGAGCAGTGTAGGTACTGCCTTGGTAAATATATCACCGAGCTGCGGAGCAGTGTAGGTACTGCCTTGATAAATATATTACCGAGCTGCGGAGCAGTGTAGGTACTGCCTTGGTAAATATATTACCGAGCTGCTGAGCAGTGTAGGTACTGCCTTGGTAAATATATTACCGAGCTGCGGAGCAGTGTAGGTACTGCCTTGGTAAATATATTACCGAGCTGCTGAGCAGTGTAGGTACTGCCTTGGTAAATATATCACCGAGCTGCGGAGCAGTGTAGGTACTGCTTTGGTAAATATATCACGAGCTGCGGAGCAGTGTAGGTACTGCTTTGGTAAATATATTACCGAGCTGCTGAGCAGTGTAGGTACTTCCTAGGTAAATATATTAAAGAGCTGTTGAGAAGTGCAGGTACTGCCTTGATAAATATATTACCCAGCTGTTGAGAAGTGCAGGTACTGCCTTGATAAATATATCACCGAGCTGCGGAGCAGTGTAGGTACTGCTTTGGTAAATATATCACCGAGCTGCGGAGCAGTGCAGGTACTGCCTTGATAAATATATTACCGAGCTGCGGAGCAGTGTAGGTACTGCCTTGGTAAATATATTACCGAGCTGCTGAGCAGTGTAGGTACTGCCTTGGTAAATATATTACCGAGCTGTTGAGAAGTGCAGGTACTGCCTTGATAAATATATTACCGAGCTGCGGAGCAGTGTAGGTACTGCTTTGGTAAATATATTACCGAGCTGCTGAGCAGTGTAGGTACTGCTTTGGTAAATATATCACCGAGCTGCGGAGCAGTGTAGGTACTGCTTTGGTAAATATATTACCGAGCTGCGGAGCAGTGTAGGTACTGCTTTGGTAAATATATCACCGAGCTGCGGAGCAGTGTAGGTACTGCTTTGGTAAATATATTACCGAGCTGCTGAGCAGTGTAGGTACTGCTTTGGTAAATATATTACTGAGCTGCTGAGCAGTGTAGGTACTGCCTTGGTAAATATATTACCGAGCTGTTGAGAAGTGCAGGTACTGCATTGATAAATATATTACCGAGCTGCGGAGCAGTGTAGGTACTGCCTTGGTAAATATATTACCGAGCTGCGGAGCAGTGTAGGTACTGCTTTGGTAAATATATCACCGAGCTGCGGAGCAGTGTAGGTACTGCTTTGGTAAATATATTACCGAGCTGCTGAGCAGTGTAGGTACTGCTTTGGTAAATATATTACCGAGCTGCTGAGCAGTGTAGGTACTGCCTTGGTAAATATATTACCGAGCTGTTGAGAAGTGCAGGTACTGCCTTGATAAATATATTACCGAGCTGCTGAGCAATGTAGGTACTGCCTTGATAAATATATTACCGAGCTGCGGAGCAGTGTAGGTACTGCTTTGGTAAATATATCACCGAGCTGCGGAGCAGTGTAGGTACTGCTTTGGTAAATATATTACCGAGCTGCTGAGCAGTGTAGGTACTGCCTTGGTAAATATATCACCGAGCTGCGGAGCAGTGTAGGTACAGCCTTGATAAATATATTACCGAGCTGCGGAGCAGTGTAGGTACTGCCTTGGTAAATATATTACCGAGCTGCTGAGCAGTGTAGGTACTGCCTTGGTAAATATATTACCGAGCTGCGGAGCAGTGTAGGTACTGCTTTGGTAAATATATCACCGAGCTGCGGAGCAGTGTAGGTACTGCTTTGGTAAATATATCACCGAGCTGCTGAGCAGTGTAGGTACTGCCTTGATAAATATATTACCGAGCTGCGGAGCAGTGTAGGTACTGCCTTGGTAAATATATTACCGAGCTGCTGAGCAGTGTAGGTACTGCCTTGGTAAATATATTACCGAGCTGTTGAGAAGTGCAGGTACTGCCTTGATAAATATATTACCGAGCTGTTGAGAAGTGCAGGTACTGCCTTGATAAATATATTACCGAGCTGCTGAGCAGTGTAGGTACTGCCTTGATAAATATATCACCGAGCTGTTGAGCAGTGTAGGTACTGCCTTAGTAAATATATTACTGAGCTGCTGAGAAGTGCAGGTACTATCCTAGTAAATATATTACCGAGCTGCTGAGAAGTGCAGGTACTGTCTTAGTAAATATATTACCGAGCTGATGAGGAGTGTAGGTACTATCCTAGTAAATATATTACCGAGCTGCTGAGAAGTGCAGGTACTGTCTTAGTAAATATATTACCGAGCTGCTGAGCAGTGCAGGTACTGTCTTAGTAAATATATTACCGAGCTGCTAAGAAGTGCAAGTACTGTCTTAGTAAATATATTACCGAGCTGCGGAGCAGTGTAGGTACTGCCTTGGGAAATATATTACCGAGCTGCTGAGAAGTGCAGGTACTATCCTAGTAAATATATTACCGAGCTGCTGAGGAGTGCAGGTGCTGTCTTAGTAAATATATCACCGAGCTGATGAGGAGTGTAGGTACTGTATTAATAATTATATCACCGAGCTGTTGAGAAGTGCAGGTACTGTCTTAGTAAATATATCACGGAGCTGCGGAGCAGTGCAGGTACTGTCTTAGTAAATATATTACTGAGCTGCTGAGGAGTGTAGGTACTGCCTTAGTAAATATATTACCGAGCTGCTGAGCAGTGCAGGTACTGCCTTAGTAAATATATTACCGAGCTGCTGAGAAATGCAGGTACTTCCTTGGTTTATATATTACTGAGCTGCTGAGGAGTGTAGGTACTGTCTTAGTAAATATATCACCGAGCTGCTGAGAAGTGCTAGACTGTCCTAACAAACATATTGCAAAGCTACTGAGAAGTGCTATTATTGCCCTAGCAAATATGCTGCAGAGCTGTGGAAAAGTGCTCGTTGCCTGGTAAATGTATTACAGAGCTGCTCAGAAGTGCTGGGGCTGCCCTGGTAAATGTATTACAGTTTTGCCGAGAAGAGCTAGGGCTGCCCTGGTAAATGTAGTGGAGACCTGCTCAGAAGTGCTGGAACTTTCCTAGTAAATGTATTGACAAGCTGCTGCGAACTGCAGGTACTGTACTAGCAAATATATTGCAAAGGCGCTCATAAGTGCTGGGACTGCCCTGGTAAATTTGCTGCAGAGCTGCTGAGAAAAGGCAGGTACTGTCCAGAGGTGAGGGGAGATACTGGTGCCGCTCCAGTAAACTCATTGCAGAGCTGCTGAGAAATGCTGGCGCTGTCCTATTAAAAGTACTAGGATCCTCCTGGCAAGGACTGGCACTGTCCCAGTAGAAGTACTGCAGCCCTACATACAAGAACTGACTCTGTCCTTTGAAATGTAACATAGCCTTACTGAGAACAAGTTGCAGGAACCTTGAAATTGTAATTGTAACTGTAACATTTATATAGCACTTACTACTCCAGACTAGGCGTCGAAGCGCTTCTCGGCGAGTAGCACGCTACTCTGGAACACAAAAAGGGTTAGTGGTGAATTAGTATTGGGGAATATGAAATTAATTTGAGCAGTGGACATGTGAGTGTCTGTTAGCTGGATTGGAAATGTTTGTAGTCAGGATGCTTGTTTCCGGTTCAGGGAAGACATGGCTTTGCAGTTCAGGCTGGACTGTTCCCATGAGGCACAGAGTCAAGACTGATTTGCATGTAGCTGGGTCTGAACTGAGGTGGCAGAGTGAGCTAAAGAATGATAATGGATTCAACCCAGATCTGTGACTGGGGGTGAGCGTCTGAAAAGTTTCAGCACTCTGTCCATCATCTCCTTGTGTTTGCGTTGTTCGCTCTAAGTTGGCAGGGTATGCCCAGATGTGGGTCCTTTGCTCACTTTGCCACTGGATTCAAGCTGGCCTGGCTGATGAAGGGTGTTACCCAGAAACAGGTCCCAAGATGCTTGTTTCCGGTTCAGGGAAGACATGGCTTTAGCAGTTCGGGCTGAACTGTTCCCATGAGGCACAGGGTCAAAACTGATCTGCATATAGCTGGGTCTGAACTGAGGTGGCGAAGTGAGCTAAAGAATGATAATGGATTCAACCCAGATCTGTGACTTGGGGTAAGAGCCTGAAAAGTTTCGTCCATCATTTCCTTGTGTTTGCTTTGTAGTCAGTGTTGACCTACTCAGAAGTGTCGACATTTCTAGTAAGGGTATTTTAGACTTGTTGAGTAGTTTTTGTGTTGACCTGTTAAAAATATTGTAAACTTGACTTCAAGTGCTAAGTACTGTCCTATTGAACGAATCAGAGGCCTCCTAAGAAGGGCTGTCACTGTCCCACTGAAAGCATCACAGAACTACTGAGAGGTGCTGGCACTGTCCTACTGCATATATCCAAGACCTGCTTAGAAGGGCTGTCACTGTCCCACTGAAAGCATCACAGAACTACTGAGAGGTGCTGGCACTGTCCTACTGCATATATCCAAGACCTGCTTAGAAGGGCTGGCACTGTCCCACTGAAAGCATCACAGAGCTGCTGAGATCTGCTGACACTGTCCTAATGAATGAACCAGAGCCGTCCTTAGAAGGGCTGACACTGTCCCACTGAAACCTTCTCAGAAGTGCTTAGTAGTGCTGACACCGTCCTATTGCATATACCCAAGACCGGCTTAGAAGGGCTGTCGCTGTCCCACTGAAAGCATCACAGAGCTGCTGAGAGGTGCTGGCACTGTCCTTTTGAATGTATCACATGCCTGCTGAGAAGGCCTGGCACTGTCCTTTTGAATGTATCACATGCCTGCTGAGAAGGCCTGGCACTGTCCTTTTAAATGTATCACATGCCTGCTGAGAAGGCCTGGCTCTGTCCTTTTGAATGTCTCACAGACCTGCTGAGAAGGCCAGGCCCTTTTTTTGTGCTATTGCATACACCATGGACCTGCTGAGAGAGCCTGGCACTGCCCTACCGTATGTATCACAGAAATGCTGAGAAGAGCTATAACTGTCCCATGAAATACATCATATTGTTTTTAGACCTCTTGAGCAGTGGCCAGAAAAATCCTATTAACTGCAGTGTAAACCCGAGAAGTGCCGGTACTTCTACGGTAATATAAAACAAGCATTTGCATTGCAGCAGGTCTTGCATTTGCGAGAGGTTAAGCTATTGGAATTGTAAATGACAATGCCTTTTATTTATGTTTTAAAATCCAACACATAAATAAAAGGCAATGTCATTTACAATAGCAATTGCAGCGCGTTCAGTGAGGCTGATCACTTGCTTGCAAAATTGAATGCTGCCTGTGTACGCGACAGCGAAAACTACAGGAAATCATAAACCCTGACTGCACTATTTCAGCTAAGCAGGTGATCAAGTATTACAAAAGGGCAGCGCGGCCGCCTTCTTAAAACATGAAGCTTGTCCGGCGCCTTGTTTGCAAAAAATTTGACAAAAGTAATTATTTGTGAAAAAAGGCGGGCGGTCGTCACCTTTTTCTTTTCTATTTATTTGCTTTAGTAGTATTTGCGTCATGCCCGCTTTAGATGTTTAAAGCTAAAGCGTGGCGCGCTGAGATTGCTACAAAAGTAATTAAATGGAAAAGAAATGCACAGTCAGCCTGCTCTTTTTTCTATTTTGTAGCAGTTGTGGCGCGCTGCACTTTTGCTTTAAACATTTAAAGCGGGGCGTGACGCTAATACTACTAAAGCAAATAAATACAAAATAAGTAAATAAATACTGGGGAAAAAACTCTTTACTTTGTACATGCTGGTTGTGGGAAAGCACGTAGTGGATGGCATACGGAGGGATTAAGAATCCTATTAACGAATCAGAAGCAACCATTTAGAAAAGGACAGTAACAGGAGCCAATTGAAAAGATGGGTGGAGAGTAGGCTGAGCTTCAAGTCCATACCTGAATATAGCATGCCTCGTAGAGCAGCACATGCGCTGCCCAGGCTCGACCTAAACACTGACACTGTCCTGTGAAATGCATTACAAACCTCTTGTGAAGTGCTGATTCTGTCTCTTTTTTTTTAACTCTTTTTATTAAAGCACATAAAAGAAAACATAAGACATACAATAAATACACTGGGTTGCATCTCAATTCACATTACAAATGCTGGCGACCTCCTAGTCTAAGAAATACGACAGAATTGCAAATTACGGGTTCAGGGAATCTCCGACAGTTTTGGATCATTCAGCGTGGCTGGAGGAGTACAGATCTCACCCCTGTACGGATTCCATGGTCCCCAAATCTTGCCCCATTTCCTGGGTCTCCCTCTGGCTACATACACCGCCCGCTCTCTAAACATACACCAGTCCAGATCTTCCATCCATTTCCGAACTGTGGGTGGCTTATTCGCCCCCCACAGCTGAGCAATATTACGTTTGGCAACACCACAAGCCAACGTGGCCCACACTTTCCCGTGGGATGGGAGGTCAGTTGGTTCCCAAACATTCAGGAGACACCTCCGGGCCTCCAAATCAAAGCTCACTCCCCACACCTCCCGCACCTTGGCGTGGATATTGGACCAGTACCCCCGAATGTGAGCACAGTCCCATAAGATATCGACGAACGTTCCGGTCTCACCACAACCTCTCTTACACACATCACTCATTGCCAAACCCATTCGCACCATACGCGGACCAGTAACATAACAGCGATGGAGGATCTTCAGTTGAACCAAGCGGAGTCTAATTTGTATCGCAACGACCCTCGGGGAGGCCACAGCCTCTCTCTAATCTTCATCATCTAGTACCAGGCCATCAGCGGTCCACTGATCTCTAAGACCCAGCAGGGGGTCACCCGTGTGGTTAACCAATTTCCTATATATCAGGGATATCGTTTTGGTCGGGAGATGACCGTCCAACACTCGATCTTCCAGCGGTGAGGCCTCCGGGACCTCCGCCTCCCGGGGGATACTGGCCAGCAGCGCATGCCTAATCTGGAGGTAGCGAAACCTCTCATTCCCATGCAGTTGATACCGTTCCTGCAACGTCTCGAACGGGAGGACTCCGTGTTTACCCCAGAGATCACCCACTCGGGAAATCCCGATGAGGTCCCATTTATCAAAGCCCTTATACTTCCACAAGCCTCCCAAACGTTCTGAGTTCCAAAGAGGTGTAGCCAGAGTGACCCTTCCCTCCCACTTAAGGGAGCGATTGGCTTCGTGCCAGACCTGAACGGCAACCGCAGTGGGCCCCACCAGAGGAAAACGCCCACGCCTAGCATACAATGCCCTCGTAAACTCTCCACCGGGAGCCTAGCCGTGGTCTATTGCGTAACCGGAAACAAGCGGCGAGCCATAGATCGCCTGGTTGACCGCCGCCAATTGCGACACCCAATAATGTTTACGGATGTTAGGCAAACCAATCCCCCCGTCATACAATGGCAACGCCAATTTCGTGAATGCAATTCGAGGCCTACCCTCCCAAAGAAGCTGTCTCTGGAGAGATTCAACCTCCCTGAAATAAGGCGGGGGAACCGGGTCCAGAGTGTTTTGAAGTGCATATAAAAAACGAGGGAGAGCCATCATCTTGATCAGGACAGCACGACCAAGGAGGGAGAGGGGAAGGGATTTCCAGCGGGGCACATCGCGTCGAAGCCGGACCAGTGGCGGCAACAAATTATTGGAGTATCGACTCTGCGGATCCAAGGATATAAAAACACCAAGATATTTAAATCCGACCTGTCCCAACGGACCCAAGCCGCCAGTGGCTCAAGCGCCGAGGCGAACAACAGCGGGGAAATAGGACATCCCTGCCTGGTGCCTCTCTCCAGCTCGAAGTCAGCAGATCTATGGTTATTGACAACCACTCGGGCCAGGGGAGTGGAATATAAAAGGCGGACCCAAGAGACGAATTCTGGGCCAAAGCCCATCTTGCCCAGAACTGCAAAAAGAAAGGGCCACTCCAATTTGTCAAATGCCATAGTAGCATCCAGGGACAAGAGAGCCGCCGGTTCGTGTATATGCGATGCCCCTCCCAAAACCCCATGCAACCTACGTAAGTTAATAGCCGTATTTCGGCGGGGCATAAAACCTGACTGGTCCGGGTGAATCAGCATCGTAATGACCTTCACAAGTCTGGCTGCCAATAATTTAGCCAAGATTTTGGGCTCAGCATTCAGCAAGGAGATCGGCCGGTATGAAGAGCACTCCGTCTTCGGCTTACCTTCCTTGTGCAGGACAATAATATTCGCTACACGCTGATCATAGGGAAGCCGACCCCTCTCCTTGCTCTCCACAAACATATCCCTGACAAATGGAGCCAACTTGTTCGCGTTCACTTTGTATAATTCAACAGGTAGCCCATTAGGGCCCGAAGCCTTACTCGAGCAAACCCCTCTAATCGCCTGCGCCACTTCGTCGTTCGTAAGCGGGGAGTCAAGGCATTCCCTATCCTCATCCGAGAGAGCAGGCATCGGAATGTCTCGGATCATGCCCGCGTTCTCAGACTCTGAGTAATGACATTCGGCCGCATACACCTTCCTATAGTAACCAGAGAACGCGTCTACAATCTCCTGTGGATCGTAACCAACAGTGACGCCCAATCCCCTTCCTCCAGCCAGGCAATCAACTTTCTGGCCTTATCCCCGTGTTCATACACCCTGCTCTGGGTCTCTGCCAGCTGTGACTTTGCTTTATCCCGAGCCAGGCTCCGATACTCATCCCTACGGAGGCGCAATCGATGCAACCCCTCCGGCGTAGACACCAGCGACATCTCACGTTCCAGCGCAAGCAGCTCTGATTCCACCCTGTCAACCTCCGCCCTTCCTTCCTTCTTTTTCCCGGAGATATATGAAAGCAATTCCCCTCTAAGGACAGTTTTGTACGCCTCCCATAGGGAACACTTGGAGTCCACCGAGTCTACGTTCTCCTGAAAATATCGATCAGCCACCCGCACAATCTCCTTCTTAGCCACTGGGTCTCAGAACCAGCATGCACTAATCGGAGCAATCCTAGCCACATCATGTCCGCCAAGGTCTAAGCTAGTCCAAATGGGCGAGTGATCCGAAATTCCCCTGGCCAAATGCCGGACCTCTCGTAGCCACTCAGCCTGAGCCGTGGGTACCAGTACGTAGTCTATTCTGGAGAGAGACTTGTGGGCAGCCGAGACATGAGTGTATTGAGAATCACCAGGGTTTTTAAACCTCCAACCATGAACCAGACCAACCGTGTCTACAAAGTCAGCCAACCACCTCCGGGACGGCAACAACTCCCGAGCCGGACACCTATCAACCATCCCATCCATAACTGCATTACAGTCACCACCCACAATCAACAACCCAACAGGCAAAGTGAGAAAAATCTTACACAGATCATGGAATGTATCAGTCTGAAGGGCCGGAGGGACATAGACAGACAAAAAGTCACAGTTCTCCCCTCCCACAGCCCCGAGATGCCAGCATATCTGCCCCTGTTGTCCGTGCAGGTGGCCTGTATGGCCAACGGGAAGGAGTTCTTTATCAAAACCCCGACCCCTCGCGACCCAGATGTGAAACCAGCATGCACAACCAACTTATAGCCCCCTCTATGGAGAGCCATGCACCGCCTGCCCATAAGAGGATTTTCTTGTAATAACACAACGTCTGGGGAATGCCCATGGATCAATTGGCCAACCATGCCCCTCTTAATCTTATCCCCCAGCCCATTCACATTCCAACTCAAGACGGAGATCCCAACCACCCCTTTAACGGAGGACAACACCGATCCAAGAAAGAACAAAATATCTCGATAGCACCCAGTGTAACAAAAAAGGGACTACAAAAATCCCAAAACAAAACCCAGACCCCCCCACCAACCCCCCCTGCACTCCTGCTTTCAACTTACGCTCATCCCCAACTCGCAGTGTGCCTGTCGCCCCCCACTAAACAACAAATCTAAAAGTAGAATACAAAGGAGGGCCCACTACCCAGCCCACCAACCCCCCACCACCGACTCTCTGTGGATAAACCTGCAATCAAAATAAGTGAACGACATTCTGAATACAAATTTGCGGGCAATCCAAACTCCAGCCACATGTAGAAACCCACCCCAATAGAACTGTCAATCCCCCCTGCAGAACCCATGCCAAACCAAGTTATTGTTCCTCTAATTCCCCCTGTTCACGGGACTCCCGGTCAGGGCGCTGAACAGTCTCCAGCCAGCCCGCCGCCACATCAGGATTGTAGAAGAACCATGCCTTCCCGTCGAGTTCCACTCGAAGACGGGCTGGGAACATCATGGCGTACCTCATACCCCTGTCTCTCAGCAACTTCTTGATTGCGTCCAACCTCTGCCGCTGTTTCTGCACCGCCTGCGTAAAGTCCGGGAAGAACAAGAGCTTCGCATTTTCGAATTCCAAGGAATTCGACGAACGGGCCGCCTGCAGGATAGCGTCCCGGACACGAAAGTTAAGCACACGGGCAATGATCGGTCTTGGGTTTGCTCCAACCCGGGGCTTGCCACCCGGTACTCTATGTGCCCGTTCCACTGTGAAGAACTTGCGGAGGCCCTTCGGTTTAAGGTGATTGAGGATGAGGTTCTCCACAAAGAGGTCCGCGGCCTGCCCCTCCGCCTTCTCCGGGACTCCCAAAATTCGTACGTTGTTGCGGCGGGCCCGCCCTTCGTATTCGTCCAGCCGCCGATTTATGCTCTCCCTCGAGGACCTGAGGTCACGTACCTCCTGTTGCAGCTGATTGACGTTGTCTATGAGGCTCGTCGTCTTGACCTCTAGGGACTTAACCTTCTCATTGGCCTTGGAAAAGTCCGCCCGGATCAACCCCATCTCTATGGAAACGGTGTCCAGCTTGGCATCAAGAGTCTCCATATTCTGATCCAAAGACGTCCTGACCCCATTGATAGCCGCCATAAGATCATTCAAGGTCGGATCCTCCGCTGTGGAGCGGTCGTCAGAACTGCCTCCCGGACCCTTCTTATGCTCCTGTGGCGATCCTTTGGGCAGAGTATATCTGTCCAGTTTGTTGGACTGAATCTGCCTGGCACCCCTGACGGTCTTAGAGGTCTGCTTCTCAGTCTCCGTTTTCGTCGCCATTTTGTCACGGCCAGGCCTGGTAGCAGGTGCAGTGACCGTCTCCCTCTCTCCGCATGGCCACAGTCCAGCACCCCGATCAATGGCCTGGCCGTAAGCAACACAGCCCCACTCCAAGACCGGCAGCAAGGCAATGGCCCTCAATCGATGCTGGCCAGGGCAGAAGTCACTCACCAGCGGGGCCCCTTCGCTATCACCGGGACCCCACACTGCCACATGAGTCTACCATGGTCCCACCTCCGCACCACAAGCGGGCCGCCGCAACAAGAGTGCTCTCTCCAGGCTCCCTCAGGGCCCCTCAGGCGAAACGCCGATCCAACAGTCCACGGATCCGCTGCGAGGGCAGGTGAGCTACCAGCTCCCCGGGGCCAACCTCAATAAATGCCACGGCCGGGAAGCAATGTAGGGGGCCCCCACTGCCTGTGGGGGCCCTTGGTGGCAGGTGAGGCGCCAAGGAGCAAAACACCCACAACCCCCACGGCCGCCGACCGGACTGGCACAAGGCCCCTCCAGCGGCCGGTGATGTTCGCCTGCGGCCGGGGAGCGACGGAAATTGAGGCCCCGGCTTGGGCCGCAGCAGGCCGCAAACTTGCGGGCGGCACTGCGCAGTCACCGGGGCCCGGAGAAAGTTCGGGGCAGTCCCCACGGGCTCCGCTAAAGTTACCCTGCCCGAATAATGGGGCGGGAGACAGGATAATGAGCAGGATGTCGAGTCGGTGGAGCTGGGCCGGCCGGAGCCGGGGTCTAGGCGGCCATCTCGGTCTCTGGTTAGGCTCCTCCCCCTGAGTCTGTCTCTTTAACCCCTTGTATGCTCGTGACGGCCGGGCGCCGTCACACGTCACGGTGGGCGTGTGCGGAGGACAGCCCCTGGTCGTCCGAATCCCGCCCACTAATGAAAACTCCTGCACAGCGTGGAAATTTTGCGCGCATGGAAAGGGTTAATTACATTGTAGACTTGCTAAGAAGTGCTGTCGCTGCCCCATTAAATGCATTGCATTGTAGAGGGACCTGCTAATACGTCTTAGCTATGCTGTGCTTTAAAAAAATATTGGGCACCTCTGGGCAAGTGCTGTCATATAGCCACTCCTGAATACACGGAAACAGCGTGGTGAATAGGTGCTGGTGCAAGCCAATCAGAGGCTTCTCTACAGGGAGGCAGATGAGGCCAGTGTCCTAGCTGCTTTTGTCCTGCCCCCACCCTCCTTTGTGCCCCACCATCATTACTTCTGATGGTACCAGGAGGGAACACAAACAGACACTGTATACTACCACACAATAATTGATCCAACCACCTTTCATTGAAGACAGTGTTCTTTGCCTAAAATTTTATAATTTGACTTTATATGCATGTATGGGTGTATATTTTTATAACTAAATATATTTATATAGATATATATGTACACATACAAAGTCAGATTTAAACATTTTAAGCAACACATCTATCTATCTATCTATCTATCTATCTATCTATCTATCTATCTATCTATCTATCTATCTATCTATCTATCTATCGATCTATCTGTATATATGTATGTTTATATTTATTTTGCAATGAAAGACAAAAGTTAAAATAAAGCTATAGTCACATTTTGAAATAACACAATAATGATACAAAACCACTAAAATGTGCATGTTATAGTTTATGGCGCTAACTACAACTTATGCCAGAAAGTGTGCATTTGTAATTTGGTGTGAACCCTTTCAATAATTTTTAAGGTTCAAAATGTATATACATTTGGACAGTTTGGCTTGCGGCACTCTCAAGTTCAGCCAACAGGTATGCAAGTTGAAATAATAGAGCAATCTGATTTTCTGAAAGACAGTGCTTAATTTGTGAAAGAATGAGTGCCGGTCCCCAAAACTCTGCTCAGAAGCCCGCAGACAGCGCTATTACATGTCAGCGCATAGAATACCGGGGCTGGAAGACTGGAATCCACATCATGCCTCTTTAATTGACTACTGTACACCCCGCTGTACATTTATCTCACTCTTGCAGGTCCCTGCTTTCTCCCTTTGAGATGGGTTTTCCATCTTTCTATTTCTCCACCTACCCGCTTTGTTTCCTTTTCCCTCGCTTGCTCCTGCAAAATTCCAAGTGAGGAAAAATAAGTGCCGGTCCCCAAAAATGAGTGCCGATGCGCTCTCCCGGCAACTTCAAGCTCAAATTAAGCACTGCCAAAGGGGCATTTTTGCCCATCGGCCATCTAGCTCCCGAAAGTCTTATGTAAGCTTGCACTCTGATTGGCTGGCCACAACATGACAATAAAATGTTGCAGCTCCAGGACATGGGGCGGCCTGAAAATTAAAAAAGAAGTAACAAGCAAGGGGACAGGGTAGGGGTACCCTGACTGACTGGACCTATGGAGGGGAATTGCAATCCAGCAGGACAGTCGCGGGACCAGCGCAGCTCCCTGTGATCCCAAGTGTCTTGTGTGAGAGCTGGCTCCCCTGAGAGTCGCATGGGCGTGGGTATATGCGGTGGGTTGGTCACATACAGGCGGTTGGTGCAGGGCCTGCCAAGCTGTGTGAGGTAGAGTGTTGGCTGCCTGCGGAGTGGGGACGGTGGTTGGCATAGTTGCGCATGCTAATGAAATCCTAATTTACATAAAAAAATACTAGAAATACTGAAGTAACTACAACTTGAGCCCTCGCCATGCACTGTTTATAACCTCAAATATTACATCACTCATGACATGTTGTGTGACATCATTGATAACATCACTCATGACATCTGAAATTACATCATTGATGACAACACTGTGCGTTGGGAAGGTGCTAGTTACTTCAGTCAACAAGTTAACTATAGCTGTTGAATCCCAGTGTTTTTGTTTAGTTTAAAATGTTACATTTAAAATGACATTTTCACCTTACTATAACTTTAATCTTAGTTTTTTTCAGTGAATATATATATATATACTGCCAGTAGGTGATATATATATATATATATATATATATATATATATATATATATATATATATATATATATATATATATATATATATATATATATATATATATATATATATATAGTCACTTTTAAAAAATGGTAAAAGTTGAATGACATCAAAGTTAGTTGAAAATATAACTTTGTAGGCGGCCTCACCAGTATATAAATATAACTAAATTACTTTGTAGGTGGTCCCACCAGTTTTATCTGTTGCCCAATGTGTGCCCCCTTAAAATTCACTTCTATAGACACCACTGACCCCAACACTGGATCTGTCGCTTGCAGTGGTGAGATAGGAATGCACCACTGCATTACAGCACTGTTCAGAAAGGCTGCTATTTCCCCATTAAAGGATTAACACCCTGGAATATACTTGTGTCTCAATTAACTCTTGCAGTGCTGCTCAGAAATGCTGTTGAACATCAAGCACAAATACTAGTGCTTAGCTATAACAAATCACTTCTCTCACAAAGTGGTACACTTCCTTGTCGTGTGCGTGTGAGGGGGTTTAGTTCAGCTTCTTCTATATACCAGATGTTATGTTATAGTTTGTTGAAGATTTTTATATAGCACACGTTCAATATTGATGTCTTGGCACTAGGGCAGAATCGTACAATGGAGTAATAATAAGCTTTCTTGGAGTGCCTGGTTAGTACTCGAGCAAGTCCGTGAAATGCTTCGTTGTGGCAAAACCGGCAGCCGGGCTTGGTTCTGCATTACTCATTGCTCGAGTACTACAATTAAAGAGTCACAGACAATAGCTCGCTACTGCGGGTTAAGAAAACATCGACTTTGGGGACAACAGCCCACTGCGTCCTTCCATTGCAAAAATGCGTTGTAAGCCGAAATTGAGGAACCAGTAGAGCCACTCTTCAAAAGTGAGCGGCTTGCCACCTATGAAGACTGGCAGCCACTGCGCTTAGATGTGTTTCACAGTTTTGAACTGATGTCTGCAAATCACAGAAACAGTCCTTTCAGATTAATTCAGCCCTGAGGAGAGTTTGGCAAGTCACACAGCCATAACTCGAAACGCGTCGGCTATGTGGGATTGAATCCTTCGTGTTTATTTCCGAATGCTCAGAGTACTTTAATGAGTTGCCCTCTGAGCTTGGGATTCGTGAAAAAACTGTTTGATTCCAGCGACAATAATTGACTTTTTGACTGTGTTCTTGATATTAATTCCTCGAAATTGAGTTGATGTGTAGAAAAATTGTTTTTGACATACTGAATGTTACGCAATAGGATTTATGAATGTATTAGTGTTCCACTGTATATGTTAAATGTTTTGTAAATAAGTGTTCTTGAGTCATGTATAGCACAATTTAATTTTCTTATCATTTCTTTATCAATGTGAGATGTTTGTGTAGTTGATAGTGTGTCCACTGTTCGGACAAAAAAACAAGAATTTTTTGTAAAAATAAAAATAGTGAAGAGGCATAAGTCATTGCCAAGATAAGCACAGTAACTGGTGTTTATCTTCTGCTTTGTGATCATAAATTAGATCCAAACTGTGGGAGGTGTGGGTAAAACTTTTCTCCTGTATACTTAGGCCCTACCCCCCTCCTGTCCCCCTGGGCCAAACCCCCCCTTTTGTCTAAACTATAAATTAGTATGGCATTAGAGGCCTGACAGTAAGTACAAAATAGCTCAAGAGAATATCAGCCATCATTCCTGTCATCAGAGAAACAACACCTTTAAACCTAAATATATACCATCAACAGGGGTGCCCACCCAAATATACCATCAACTTTGGCTCTCACCTAACTATA
The DNA here is from genome assembly GCF_964261635.1 of Lissotriton helveticus. Taxonomy (NCBI): domain Eukaryota; kingdom Metazoa; phylum Chordata; class Amphibia; order Caudata; family Salamandridae; genus Lissotriton; species Lissotriton helveticus. The sequence goes on from NC_136070.1 coordinate 73,007,664, forward strand.
CCATCAACAGGGGCACCCACCTAATTATACCATCAACAGGGGCACCCACCTTAATATACCATCAACAGGGGCGCCCACCTAAATATACCTTCAACAGGGGCGCCCACCTAAATATACCATCAACAGTGGTACCCACCTAAATGTACCATCAACAGGGGCGCCCACCTAAATGTACCATCAGCAGGGACAGCCAACATCAACTAAAGGGTGAGCGAACTCAGCACTTTCTTAGTGCATAAACCAATCTTTGTTACAAGAGTTCAAGGGACCTTTTTCAAAAGTTTACCAAAGTTGTGAATATCACGGAGCTGGGTAAATGTCAAAAGAAAGGTGAAACAACCTGCAAAGTGAGCTTATGAGACAAAGGAACCAGCAAAAAAATGTTTTATAGAGAAAATTGTCTTTTAAAATAACAAGTTTCAGTGTGAGAATGTTCTTTAAAAAAAGTGTCAGCAAGATTTGTTTTCCCAAAGAACAGCATTTACCCTCAGGGAAAGTTATGCTGCGAAGAAAACGAAGTCTACATTTCCCACAGCACCTATTTCCAATGCCGCTGCCAAACCCTGGTTCCAACTTAAACCTTACGATTTATACTTGATTTTTGCTCAAAGAGTTCAGCTGTCTCCAGAGACCCTTTTAGCAGCTCTGAGTCAATTCATAACTGAATTATTTCAGCAGACTCAGTGCTTAATTTGTACCGGTAGCTGCGGGCACCAGCACTCATTTTTCTGAATGGGAACTGGGGGCTAGATGTAGGTAATTCTAATTTACCAATTCATAAATACCGAATTTTACCGATTCGTAGAAGTTTTTTTAGAAGAAGCACACTGCAACTTGCACCACCTATACCCTGCCAGCACTGCCAATGGCTGCACCAACCTAACACCTAACCATCACACTCTTATAAGTGTGGCAATTCACACCATTTCAGGCTGCACAAAGCTATAATAATGGCAAGAGAGGCTGGTATTATTAATTTTAAATGTATTTTGTTGGTTGTTGTGCTCATCTCATAATAGTGCCACCATCTGTCACTAGAGCAGGTGCTGACAATTAAGTGCCGATGCGGAGCACCGAAAACCACCGGCACAAATTAAGTATTGGTGATATAGCACAAACAATAGGATTTTGCACAAACAAAGCCCAGTAAAATAACATGATCTGACTTTATATGAAATCCTAGCCAAATAAAACGAGTTGCCAAAATGGTGGAGAATTGTTCTCCTAATCGAAATTGATATCGGAGGGTGTATCTTGAGGACAAACCTGATGCTGAGGTAGGTCTGGGCTCTGTTCTGCGTAGTGCAGCGATGCAGGTTTACTTTTCATGCTGTGCTGTTTTAATGATGTGCGCTAAGTGAATGTTAGTCAACCTCTGCCTAAATTTTGCAGAATTGACTTCCATGGTGAATTCCAGCTATTCCTTCACTCTGCATTGCTCCTCAGGCTAGACGTGAGTCCCTTGCTCACTTTACCACTGGATTCAAGATAGCCTGGCTGATGAGGGTTATGAACCCGAAACCGGTACCAGGATGCTTGTTTCCGGTCCAGGGAAGACATGGCTTGGCAGTTCAGGCTGGACTGTTCCCATGAGGCACAGGGTCAGACTGATTTGCATATGGCCATGTCTGAACTAGGGTGGCGGAGTGAGCTAAAGAATGGTGATGGATTAAACCCAGATCAGTTGACTGGGGGTGAGTGTTTGATTTGCTCAAACGCTCCGTCCATCATCCCCTTTTGTATTGCTTTGTTCGCCATATGTTGGCAGGGTGTGCTCAGACATGAATCCCTTGCTCACTTTGCCACTGGATTCAAGCTAGCCTGGCTGATGACGGCTGAAATGCCAGAAACCGGTCCCAGGATGCTTGTTTCCGGTCCAGGGAAGACATGGCTTTGGCAGTTCGGGCTGGACTGTTCCCATGAGGCACAGGGTCAGACTGATTTGCATATGACCATGTCTGAACTGGGGTGGCGGAGTGAGTTAAAGAATGGTGATGGATTAAACCCAGATCAGTTGACTGGGGGTGAGTGTTTGATTTGTTCAAACGCTCCGTCCATCATCCCCTTTTGTATCGCTTTGTTCGCCCTAAGTTGGCAGGGTATGCTCAGACGTGAGTCCCTTGCTCACTTTGCCACTGGATTCAAGATAGCCTGGCTGATGACGGCTGAAATGCCAGAAATCGGTCCCAGGATGCTTATTTCCGGCCCAGGGAAGACATGGCTTTGGCAGTTCGGGCTGGACTGTTCCCATGAGGCACAGGGTCAGACTGATTTGCATATGGCCATGTCTGAACTGGGGTTGCGGAGTGAGCTAAAGAATGGTGATGGATTAAACCCAGATCAGTTGGCTGGGGGTGAGTGTTTGATTTGCTCAAACGCTCCGTCCATCATCCCCTTTTGTATAACTCTTTATATTTCGGCATCCCTCTATATCTCACTAAAAGATTGCAGTTGGTGCAGAATCAGGCAGCCAGGCTGATATTCCAGCAACCCAGATTTCCCCCCATTATTGGAAAATTACATTGGCTTCCTATCCCACAAAGATGTGCATTTAAAGTTGGCTGCCTCATTTTTAAGTCCCTGCATGGTGCTAGCCCACAATTCATATCCAGGCTTGTTCAATAATACATACCTTCCCGGAGCTTGCACTCCGCTCATAAGAACCTCCTAACCATTCCTTCCTACAAACTGAAACTACTAGGTGGTTGTAGGTTCACAGTACTGGCAACCAGCTTATGGAATACTCTCCCTTTGGACATCAGAACCTGCACTGAATTCCCTTGATTCAGAATGCTTCTTAAGACTTGGCTATGTACCCAAACTTATAACTAGAACCCAGCAAACCAAACATATGGGGCTCAGGCAATATCCTAGGTCAGTGCCAAGAAACCAATCGGTGTAGGTACGCTCTGTAAGAAATTATACCATAACATAACATAACACTGGCCAAAAAAGCACTATATGTGTGATAATCCGATTACTGACCATTCAGCAAATGCCAACTATTTAGTGATGTGTTATCCGAACAATACTACATAACAGCATGGAAAAGAGATATACATTTACTATACTGGCTGTAACTCTGCACAAGCAATGTCATAAAACGTGCTGTAATGGTATTTCCACAAGTTATTTCCTATTTATGCTTGGCAAATATTAATTGGTGGGAGATCAGCCATAAGTTGCCTGTGTTCCCATCCCACCAAATTGACAGTTTCCCAGACTCATTTAAAGGTGGAGAAATCTTTGGGATAAGGAGAAGAACACATCACTCTGTAGCCCATCCACTGCAGGGCAACTGGTTCCCCATGATGGCTAGCTGAAGATCGCATGGGAGCAACGGCATGGAAATAGTTAATATGCATATCCCGCAGGCAGAAAACTCTCTGCCTATCTGCAACATTTTTATCAGAAGGAAAACACCAGCTTTGGGGATTTCATCCAGCAGAATAGAAACAAACTCTAAGTTGTCCACATCAGCATGGCACGGTTGGACTGACTGTGATCAAAGATAGGTGTACACACCCTAAAAAAAAAAAGTGGCCCCCCCTCCCCTGCTCAATCTGCATACAATAAAGGACCGGCCCAGCGAGAGACAGGGAATGGCAGCTCTGCCCAGGGCCGGACAGGGAACAGAAACCGCCCCTGGCAGACTGCTCAACTGCTCAGCCCCCCCCCTCTCCCCCCCCCCTCCCCCTGGGAAGAGGGGGAGTGCAGCTGAGCAGTTTGCGAGGGCTGGTTTTGGCCGATCTTGTTACAGGGGGCTGATATTGCCGACCCCCGGTAACAAAAAAACAGCACTCCAGGGGCCCAAAACCACCCCCCCCTAGCGGACTACCGGAGAAACGCCCGGTGCTCGCTATGGCCAGTCCGGCCCTGTCTCTGCCCCGTTGGTAAAAGTGAGGTAATAGAGGCCCATCTGCCGCTGGAAAGGCCTCGCAGGCCCCCACTGGGCCTCTGGCGGCATCTGAACAGCAGAGGCCCAGCCTAAATCAGCCACCACGCTGCCCGAAAAAGTGGCCCACAGCTGCAACTCAGATACAGGCCCATCGTCCATTGCCTGAGTGCCCACCTTACCAATCCGAACATGCAGCATGGCAGCTTGCTTGCCATTTAGCTTTTAGTAAAGGGCATTTGGATTGATGGATGTATTTCAGGCACAGGGATCTGCACGTGGCAGGTGAGAATTTGCCGATATGATGGGAGGGGATGTATGACATTACAACGCATGCTTTTACCACGCATGCCTTTACAACGCAGTTTTTACAACGCATGCTGTTACAACGCATAGCGCTTAGGGGTGCTGGATAGTGAATAGTTTAATTTATTATTTCAACTCCAGTCCCCGTGGATAGTAGGGAAGGTGTTGGATAGTAAATTAAATCCATTCCCTATCCTAGAGCGCCCCCCAGCGCAATGTGTTGTAATGACATGCGTTGTAATAGTTGCGTCGTAAAGGCACTGCATGGTAAATGTTGCATTGTAAAGGATGTTTCCCGATGGGAGGTCCTAATCCAGGGGGTGGAGGCAGGGTCGCAGTCGTCCGCACCCAACAAGCTAGAGTGCTGCCTACCAATGTCAAAATGGCCACACAAACATGCAGGTGCACATCCTGGCAGAAGTAATGTAAATTCAGCGCACCGCTCTATTAATGGCGTGCGTGCTTGTAGTAGGTATTTTGGTACGTGTGCAAAATAGGTTTTACTTGGGGTAAAACTACCAGAAGGAATATCAGAGATCTCAAGTTGTCCCTCGGAAGGCATGAGGAGCTTATCTTATACAGGTTTTCTATTGTATCCCAGCACTTGTAGCCCTGCACTTATAATGAGAAAATCAAAACTACGAGCCCCAAAATAAAGCGGCAACTAGGCAGACTAGGCATGCTACTCAGACCTGACACGGAGCAGCTTGAACCCTATTCATGTCAGGTTTCCAAATTCCATGAGTGAATAGCTCTTTCAGTACAAATTCCTTTTCATATTCTGGTCCTTGTCTGGAATTAGTAATGCAAAGTAACAATCTGACCTGGGCCAGGAGAATGTAAAGCAAAATGCCCGGACTGGGCCAGGAGAATGCAAAGAATAAACACATGGACTGGGCCGGGAGAATGCAAAGAAACAACCTGACCTGGGTCAGGAGAATGCAAAGCAAAAACCTGGACTGGGGCAAGAGTATGCAAAGCAAAAAAACTGGACTGGACTGGACCAGGAGAATGCAAAAAAACAACCTGGCCTGGGCCAGGAGAATGTAAAGCAAAATGCCCGGACTGGGTCAGGATAATGCAAAGCACAAACACCTGGACAGGGCCTGGAGCATGCAAAGAAAACAAACAATCTGGACTAGTTCAGGAGAATGCAAAGAAAAAAACCTGGACTGGACCACCAGAATGCAAAGCAAAAAACCTGGACTGGGTCAAGAGTAAGCAAAGAAAAAATACTGGACTGGACCAGGAGAATGCAAAGCAAAATGCCTGGACTGGGCCAGGAGAATGCAAAGCAAAGAACCTGGATTAGTTCAAGAGAATGCAAAGAAAAAAACCTGGACTGGACCACCAGAATGCAAAACAAAAAACCTGGACTGGGTCAGGAGTATGCAAAGCAAACAAGCTGGACTGGACCAGGAGAATGCAAAGAAACAACCTGGCCTGGGCCAGGAGAATATATAGAACAAGCATTTGCAATGCAATAGGTCTCGCATTAGGATAAGTTTGAGCTTTTAGTATTGTAAATGGCATTGGCTATTTTTTTTTGCAGTAGTTACGTTTTGTTTTTATAACGCTGGATGTGGTTTCCTGCTGTTAATGTCTATTGTGATAGCAACTGGGTAAAATAATTAGCAATATTTGCCTGCTATTAACAGGGGAGGCATCTTTCTAGAAAACAAAATAGAGATCAGGGATGTCCTAGCCACAGTGGCGATGTGGGACTTCACCTGTGGGCTGCTACAGTGCGATCTTCAGAGTTGCTGCGGGTCCGCCGTTTTACTGTAAACTGCACCTGAGTGTGAGCATCACTCGCGTTACTATAACCCCAGCTACCCAGCGCACTTTTAAAACAGGTACACAGCGTGCACTATAAATAGAACAGTGATCATTTTTTGAAGAAAAGCTCTTTTTTTCTGAGGACAAACATGAAATACACTTCAGATCCAACAACAGCTATTGAAATGCAGCAGATAGCATGAACTTTTCTTGCAGCTTTGAACAAAAGCCTCCTAAGGTTTGCGGCCAATGTGGAAATTCAGTGCAGTGCTCTGTCTCGTCAAACTTTAAAATGCGTCAGCGCGTCTTTGAGGTATTGTACGGCTGCAAAATGTGATCCGGCAGGACCGTCTGTGAACTGCTCCCTGTACCTTTGAAGAGCAGCAGCCGCATTATTATACAGACATGCATTAGTGTTTGAAAGAGAGGCTTCAAACAGATGCTGTAGTAGCTCATAGTGATGTTGTGGTGCCCCTGAGTGATGTTGTGGTGCCCCTGAGTGATGTTGTGGTGGTGCTGAGTGATGCTGTGGTGATGCGATAGATAGAGTTAGTGTAATAGATAGATAGAGTGAGTGCAATAGATAGATAGAGTGAGTGCAATAGATGGATAGAGGGAGGGCGATAGATAGAGGGAGGGCGATAGATAGAGGGAGGGCGATAGATAGAGGGAGGGCGATAGATCGATAGAAAGAGTGAGGGCGATAGATCGATAGAAAGAGTGAGGGCGATAGATAGATAGTGTAATTATATGGCTTGTAATTATGTGGCACTGAGTGGTATTTGGAGTGTATGTTGCGTTGAGTGCAGTGTAAATATGTAGCATATAATTATGTGGCACTGAGTGGTATTTGGAGTGTATGTTGCGTTGAGTGCAGTGTAAATATGTAGCATATAATTATGTGGCACTGAGTGGTATTTGGAGTGTATGTTGCATTGAGTGCAGTGTAATTATGTGGCGTGTAATTGTGTGCACTGAGTGGTATGTGGAGTGTATGTTGCATTGAGTGGCGTGTAATTATGTGGTACTGAGTGGTATTTGGAGTGTATGTTGCATTGAGTGCAGTGTAATTATGTGGCGTATAATTATGTGGCACTGAGTGGTATTTGGAGTGTATGTTGCATTGAGTGCAGTGTAATTATGTGGCGTGTAATTATGTGGCACTGAGTGGTATTTGGAGTGTATGTTGCATTGAGTGCAGTGTAATTATGTGGCATGTAATTATGTGGCACTGAGTGGTATTTGGAGTGTATGTTGCATTGAGTGCAGTGTAATTATGTGGCGTGTAATTATGCGGCACTGAGTGGTATTTGGAGCGTATGTTGCGTTGATCGCAGTGTAATTATGTAGCATATAATTATGTGGCACTGAGTGGTATTGTTTGGAGTGTATGTTGTATTCAGTAGAGTGTAATTATGTGGTGTGTAATTATGTGGCACTGAGTGGTATTTGGAGCGTATGTTGCGTTGAGCGCTATGTAATTAGGTAGCATATAATTATGTGGCACTTAGTGGTATTATGAGGAGTGTATGTTGTATTCAGTAGAGTGTAATTGTGTGGAGTGTAATTATGTGGCACTGAGTGGTATTGTTTGAAGTGTATGTTGCATTGTAATTATGTCGCATATAATTATGTGGCACTGAGTTGTATTGTGTGGAGTGTGTGTTGCATTTAGTAGAGTGTAATTATGTGGTGTGTAATTATGTGGCACTGAGTGGTGTTTGGAGTGTATGTTGCGTTGAGCGCAGTGGGAATTATGTAGCATATAATTATGTGGCACTGAGTGGTATCGTTTGGAGTGTATGTTGCATTGAGTGCAGTGTAATTATGTAGCATATAATTATGTGGCAATGAGTTTGTGAGGGTGCAGTGTGTGTGAGGGTGCAGAGTGTGTGAGGGTGCAGTGTGTGTGGGGGTGCAGTGTGTGTGAGGGTGCAGTGTGAGTGAGGGTGCAGAGTGTGTGAGGGTGCAGAGTGTGTGAGGGTGCAGAGTGTGTGAGGGTGCAGAGTGTGTGAGGGTGCAGAGTGTGTGGAGTAAAGTAGTGTGAGGGCACAGTGTATGTGGCCTAAAGTAGTATGTGGGCTCAGTGTGTCTGGCCTAAAGAAGTGTGAGTGCGCAGTGTGTAAGTGCGCATTGTGTGAGTGTGCAGTGTGTGTGGCCTAAAGTAGTGTGAGGGTACAGTGTGTATGTCCTAAAGTAGTGTGAGGGCACAGTGTGCGAGTGCGCAGTGTGCGAGTGCGCAGTGTGTGAGTGCGCAGTGTGTGTGGCCTAAAGTAGGGTGAGGGCACAGTGTGTGAGTGTGCCGCGTGTGTGGCCTAAAGTAGTGTGAGGGCACAGTGTGTGAGTGCGCAGTTTGTGAGTGCGCAGTGTGTGAGTGCGCAGTGTGTGTGGCCTAAAGTAGTGTGAGGGCACAGTGTGTGAGTGTGCAGTGTATGTGACCTAAAGTAGTGTGAGGGCACAGTGTGTGAGTGCGCAGTGTGTGTGGCCTAAAGCAGTGTGCAGTGTGTGAGTGCGCAGTGTGTGTGGCCTAAAGTTCCAATATTTGTCCCCCTCTCGAGAGTGAACCAGTTGATGTTTGTTGCCTGCACAAAGTTGGACTTTCCCAGGATTCCGTTTTTTATTAACTATATCTGAGATTTGTTCGGCTGTGAGCTACCCCTGTTGTTGACATTGCACGTGTAGTTTGTAAACTCACGCACGCTCGATGGGAGATGGTGGCGTGTAAAATTTTATATGTATTAATAAAACAACGAACATGTAGTGAGGCAGCTGCCGACCAGCGAACATGTACTAAAGACCAGGAAATGCCGACTTGAGGTTTGAATACAGGATGAGTAAAAGATCGCTGTTGTGAACTGTGACTGTAGCGCTGAAAACAGTAATTTCCCGTCAAGGCACATTTGAATCAAAGGGGGGCATTTACAAAACCCTGCCTGTTCCCCATGTTGTTGTTTTGTGATATCTTTGTAGTTTAATAAATAGTGTTTTTATTAAATGTACCTCGCCTCACCTTCACAGGTATTTTAACATTCCACTAAGATCGGTTAAGAGTTATTTATGGTTAAACATGATCGTTACTGTTTTACGGAAAAAACGTGTTTTGTGCCGCGGTGAACGTCGAGGCGCTACAAAGTAAACAAGGAAAAATACACTGCTAGAGACCCGAATATATTTGTCGGTAAAGAAAAAGGGTTTATTCAGGAATAGTCGTATTTTTCATTATTAAGTTACAGTTGGTGCAGACGACGGGTAGATATAAGAAAGGTGACATTAAACGGTACACGCAGGCTGAGAAATGAGTTAATCTGAAACACATGCAGGAAAACATGGCAATGAAATCACGTGTTTAAAAAGGCGATTCACAACAAAAACCAGACACATGTTAAATGGTCACCTTCACAGGTATTTTAACATTCCACTAGAGACCCGAATATATTTGTCGGTAAAGAAAAAGGGTTTATTCAGGAATAGTCGTATTTTTCATTATTAAGTTACAGTTGGTGCAGACGACGGGTAGATATAAGAAAGGTGACATTAAACGGTACACGCAGGCTGAGAAATTAGTTAATCTGAAACACATGCAGGAAAACATGGCAATGAAATCACGTGTTTAAAAAGGCGATTCACAACAAAAACCAGACACATGTTAAATGGGTGTAGCGGTTTCATATCTAGCATTGCCTCATGATGAATCACTGGTATACACGCATGTAAATGCACATGAATACATATTTTAAACTATAACGCATATATATCTGTGAATATGTATCTATATAAACACACACAGGCGTATATATGGGGAAAAAAAAACAGCCATCAACTCGCAAACACCGTACCAAACTGCAGACGCAACAGCGATCATTTATAATAAAGCAGTTTATAAGTGTAAAATGACATGTTACATAATTAAACACGTCACCAGTTTAAAACTAGCTTCACCAAATACTGACCACTTGACGGTACTAGGACCGGAAGATGAGACACAGCGAGACAGACGGCGAGAAAAACAAGGTGTACAATCCCGGGCGGAAGTCAGGCAGGCCGGGGGCGGGACGTCAAGACACACCGGAAGCCCGGGCGGGCTCCCGGTGAGAGAGCCTCGCACGCACAGAAGGAAGAGACCGCCGCCGCCTGCAACGAGCCCTCGCCTGGAGACGAGTACCGGTGAGTGGGGGCCTTTGCTGAGCTGCGAGGGCGGGGGGCATGTGTGGGGCGGCAGGGGGCTCTGTATGTGTGTGAGCGCGCGTGCGTGTGTGTATGTGTCTTGGAGTCTGTGTGTATGCATGCGTGTGTGTATGCGTGTGTGATGACTGCGGGGGGGGAGAGAGTGTGTGCGAGCGAGTGTCTGTGTGTGTGTATGCGCATGCATGTGTGTATGTGTGGGGATGTGCACGGCGCGGGAATTGCTGTGAATGTGGACGGAGCCGACGTGCGCGTGCAAGCAGCTGAATCCAGCCGGGGAGAAGCGCGTGCACCTTCTCGTCCGTCCTTCCCTCGAGACAGGTGACTATACGTCTCCGTCCCTGGAATGCATCCTTTGGATGCTTATTCCAGGGCGAGACCTAAAAACCAAAGGGCATGATGGACGGAGCGTTGACAATACAAACACTCACCCCCAGTCAATTGATCTGGGTTTAATCCACCACCGTTCTTTAGCTCACTCCGCCACCCTAGTTCAGACATGACCATATGCAAAGCAGTCTGACCCTGTGCCTCATGGGAACAGTCCAGCCCGAACTACCAAGCCATGTCTTCCCTGGACCGGAATCAAGCTTCCCAGTACCGGTTTCTGGCATTACAGCCGTCTTCAGCCGGGCTTGCTTGAATCCAGTGGCAAAGTGAGCAAGGGACTCACGTCTGAGCATACCCTGCCAACTTAGGGCGAACAAAGAAAAACCAAAGGTGATGATGGACGGAGCGTTGACAATACAAACACTCACCCCCAGTCAACTGATCTGGGTTTAATCGACCACCGTTTTTTAGCTCACTCCGCCACCCCAGTTCAGACATGGCCATATGCAAATCAGTCTGACCCTGTGCCTCATGGGAACAGTCCAGCCCGAACTGCCAAGCCATGTCTTCCCTGGACCGGAATCAAGCTTCCCAGGACCGGTTTCTGGCATTACAGCCGTCTTCAGCCGGGCTTGCTTGAATCCAGTGGCAAAGTGAGCAAGGGACTCACGTCTGAGCATACCATGCCAACTTAGGGTGAACAAAGAAAAACCAAAGGGGATGATGGACGGAGCGTTGACAATACAAACACTCACCCCCAGTCAACTGATCTAGGTTTAATCCACCACCGTTCTTTAGCTCACTCCGTCACCCCAGTTCAGACATGGCCATATGCAAATCAGTCTGACCCTGTGCCTCATGGGAACAGTTCAGCCCGAACTGCCAAGCCATGTCTTCCCTGGACTGGAATCAAGCTTCCCAGGACCGGTTTCTGGCATTACAGCCGTCTTCAGCCGGGCTTGCTTGAATCCAGTGGCAAAGTGAGCAAGGGACTCACGTCTGAGCATACCCTGCCAAATTAGGGCGAACAAAGAAAAACCAAAGGGGATGATGGACGGAGCGTTGACAATACAAACACTCACCCCCAGTCAACTGATCTGGGTTTAATCCACCACCGTTCTTTAGCTCACTCCGCCACCCCAGTTCAGACATGGCCATATGCAAATCAGTCTGACCCTGTGCCGGGAACAGTCCAGCCCGAACTGCCAAGCCATGTCTTCCCTGGACCGGAATCAAGCTTCCCACGACCGGTTTCTGGCATTACAGCCGTCTTCAGCCGGGCTTGCTTGAATCCAGTGGCAAAGTGAGCAAGGGACTCACGTCTGAGAATACCCTGCCAACTTAGGGCGAACAAAGAAAAACCAAAGGGGATGATGGACGGAGCGTTGACAATACAAACACTCACCCCCAGTCAACTGATCTGGGTTTAATCCACCACCGTACTTTAGCTCACTCCGCCACCCCAGTTCAGACATGGCCATATGCAAATCAGTATGACCCTGTGCCTCATGGGAACAGTCCAGCCCGAACTGCCAAGCCATGTTTTCCCTGGACCGGAATCAAGCTTCCCAGGACCAGTTTCTGGCATTACAGCCGGCTTCAGATGGGCTTGCTTGAATCCAGTGGGGAAGTGAGCAAGGGACTCACGTCTGAGCATACCCTGCCAACTTAGGGCGAACAAAGAAAAACCAAAGGGGATGATGGACGGAGCATTGACAATACAAACACTCACCCCCAGTCAACTGATCTGGGTTTAATCCACCACCGTTCTTTAGCTCACTCCGCCACCCCAGTTCAGACATGGCCATATGCAAATCAGTCTGACCCTGTGCCTCATGGGAACAGTCCAGCCCGAACTGCCAAGCCATGTCTTCCCTGGACCGGAATCAAGCTTCCCGGGTCCGGTTTCTGGCATTACAGCCGTCTTTAGCCGGGCTTGCTTGAATCCAGTGGCAAAGTGAGCAAGGGACTCACGTCTGAGCATACCCTGCCAACTTAGGGCGAACAAAGAAAAACCAAAGGGGATGATGGACGGAGCGTTGACAATGCAAACACTCACCCCCATTCAACTGATCTGGGTTTAATCCACCACCGTTCTTTAGCTCACTCCCCCACCCCAGTTCAGACATGGCCATATGCAAATCAGTCTGACCCTGTGCCTCATGGGAACAGTCCAGCCCGAACTGCCAAGCCATGTCTTCCCTGGACCGGAATCAAGCTTTCCGGGACCGGTTTCTGGCATTACAGCCGTCTTCAGCTGGGCTTGCTTGAATCCAGTGGCAAAGTGAGCAAGGGACTCATGTCTGAGCATACCCTGCCAACTTAGGGCGAACAGAGAAAAACCAAAGGGGATGATGGACGGAGCTTTGACAATACAAACACTCACCCCCAGTCAACTGATCTGGGTTTAATCCACCACCGTTCTTTAGCTCACTCCGTCACCCCAGTTCAGACATGGCCATATGCAAATCAGTCTGACCCTGTGCCTCATGGGAACAGTCCAGCCCGAACTGCCAAGCCATATCTTCCCTGGACCGGAATCAAGCTTCCCAGGACCGGTTTCTGGCATTACAGCCGTCTTTTGAATCCAGTGGCAAAGTGAGCAAGGGACTCACGTCTGAACATACCCTGCCAACTTAGGGTGAACAAAGAAAAACCAAAGGGGATGATGGACGGAGCATTGACAATACAAACACTCACCCCCAGTCAACTGATCTGAGTTTAATCCACCACCGTTCTTTAGCTCACTCCGCCACCCCAGTTCAGACATGGCCATATGCAAATCAGTCTGACCCTGTGCCTCATGAGAACAGTCCAGCCCGAACTGCCAAGCCATGTCTTCCCTGGACCGGAATCAAGCTTCCCAGGACCGGTTTCTGGCATTACTGCCGTCTTCAGCCGGGCTTGCTTGAATCCAGTGGCAAAGTGAGCAAGGGACTCACGTCTGAGCATACCCTGCCAACTTAGGGCGAACAAAGAATAACCAAAGGGGATGATGGACGGAGCGTTGACAATAAAAACACTCACCCCCCAGTCAACCGATCTGGGTTTAATCCACCACCGTTCTTTAGCTCACTCCGCCACCCCAGTTCAGACATGACCATATGCAAATCAGTCCGACCCTGTGCCTCATGGGAACAGTCCAGCCCGAACTGCCAAGCCATGTCTTCCCTAGACCGGAATCAAGCTTCCCAGGACCGTTTTCTGGCATTACAGCCGTCTTCAGCGGTGCTTGCTTTAATCCAGTGGCAAAGTGAGCAAGGGACTCACGTCTGAGCATACCCTGCCAACTTAGGGCGAACAAAGAAAAACCAAAGGGGATGATGGACATAGCTTTGACAATACAAACACTCACCCCCAGTCAACTGATCTGGGTTTAATCCACCACCGTTCTTTAGCTCACTCCGTCACCCCAGTTCAGACATGGCCATATGCAAATCAGTCTGACCCTGTGCCTCATGGGAACAGTCCAGCCCGAACTGCCAAGCCATATCTTCCCTGGACCGGAATCAAGCTTCCCAGGACCGGTTTCTGGCATTACAGCCGTCTTCAGCTGGGCTTGCTTGAATCCAGTGGCAAAGTGAGCAAGGGACTCATGTCTGAGCATACCCTGCCAACTTAGGGCGAACAGAGAAAAACCAAAGGGGATGATGGACGGAGCTTTGACAATACAAACACTCACCCCCAGTCAACTGATCTGGGTTTAATCCACCACCGTTCTTTAGCTCACTCCGTCACCCCAGTTCAGACATGGCCATATGCAAATCAGTCTGACCCTGTGCCTCATGGGAACAGTCCAGCCCGAACTGCCAAGCCATATCTTCCCTGGACCGGAATCAAGCTTCCCAGGACCGGTTTCTGGCATTACAGCCGTCTTCAGCCGGGCTTGCTTGAATCCAGTGGCAAAGTGAGCAAGGGACTCACGTCTGAACATACCCTGCCAACTTAGGGTGAACAAAGAAAAACCAAAGGGGATGATGGACGGAGCATTGACAATACAAACACTCACCCCCAGTCAACTGATCTGAGTTTAATCCACCACCGTTCTTTAGCTCACTCCGCCACCCCAGTTCAGACATGGCCATATGCAAATCAGTCTGACCCTGTGCCTCATGAGAACAGTCCAGCCCGAACTGCCAAGCCATGTCTTCCCTGGACCGGAATCAAGCTTCCCAGGACCGGTTTCTGGCATTACTGCCGTCTTCAGCCGGGCTTGCTTGAATCCAGTGGCAAAGTGAGCAAGGGACTCACGTCTGAGCATACCCTGCCAACTTAGGGCGAACAAAGAATAACCAAAGGGGATGATGGACGGAGCGTTGACAATAAAAACACTCACCCCCCAGTCAACCGATCTGGGTTTAATCCACCACCGTTCTTTAGCTCACTCCGCCACCCCAGTTCAGACATGACCATATGCAAATCAGTCCGACCCTGTGCCTCATGGGAACAGTCCAGCCCGAATTGCCAAGCCATGTCTTCCCTAGACCGGAATCAAGCTTCCCAGGACCGTTTTCTGGCATTACAGCCGTCTTCAGCGGTGCTTGCTTTAATCCAGTGGCAAAGTGAGCAAGGGACTCACGTCTGAGCATACCCTGCCAACTTAGGGCGAACAAAGAAAAACCAAAGGGGATGATGGACGGAGCGTTGACAATACAAACACTCACCCCCAGTCAACCGATCTGGGTTCAAACCACCACCGTTCTTTAGCTCACTCTGCCACCCCAGTTCAGACATGGCCATATGCAAATCAGTCTGACCCTGTGCCTCGTGGGAACAGTTTTTTTTTCCAGGAGAATATATACACACACACTTATCTGGCCGCCGGGTCCCGCGTCCCTGCTTCTGCTCTCCTCATGGCTGTAGGACTCGAGGAACAGGAAGCCACAAAGAACAGCCACGCTCCCTTGACCAATCACAATGCTGCATTTTGAGCTGGTTCCTGGTTTGACACTCAACCAGGAAATGTTCTCCATGCAGGCTGTAATGCAGCTTGCATGGAGAACGGGGAAGGTACATATGACCGGTTTGGACGGCTTGAGAGGGCCGACCAAACTGTTATTGCGCACTTAGGAGTAAGCAAATCCCTCCTTCCCTGCCATGCTCTGAGAGCAGAGCAGCCCCGCCCACCCACCCGCCTGCAAAGGAAACATAAAATGATAATAACTCGAAGTTATTATCATTTTATATTTCCTTTACTTTGCACCGCTCAAAAGCAGTGGGGCGACGCTCCTCCGCCATAGTATAGGAGCCGCCACTGGAGAGTCGCTCACCCTTTTCAGTATTTTTCATGTGTGTAAGAGAGAAGGAAGGATGTGATTCAATAGTTTTCAAAACTAAATCTGATTCCCTTCATTACCAGCACTGGCACAAACCCTGCAGGGCGGGGACCCCTCTCCACAGGCTCCTATCTTCTTAAAACAGGAAGTGATGGCTGTTTACAAAGCGTCCACAGTGTCCCTTCCCAGGACAGGAGGGCCTGCAGCCACATTCCCAAGGCCTGTGCCTCTCATCTGTGGGAGAGAGAACGAGGAGACGAAGATCAGGCAATCATTTCCAAGTTCACGAGATTAACTTAAATAGACACAGATGTTCTTTGAGCCTTTAAGGGCAAATTAGTTAATGGCTTTTGGAACTAAGGAATGCTATAAACACAAGCTTCCAAGGGGCCCCTGCCATGTGCCACACCTTCAGAGAGTGCTGGGTGTTAGCTATCAGTGCACTTGGACTCCCTGCAACAGACATCTATCTACATGGTACCCACAGGTACTAAAGCTCTGAAGTAGCTTTGGTACTGACAAAAGGATGTGCTTGCAAGCAAGTAGAAGCTGCTGATTGGGGTGTTTATTTTGCAGTACAGAGCCCACATCATATAACAGTTGCAACCACACAAGATCCCAGATTTTTGTAGTTGTTTTAAATTTGTTCATTCGATAAAAAAAAATACAGATAAGATTGCAGCATAATATGATCTTGTACATACATATTATCAAACTGCTGTACGTGCCAAGGTAGGACAGGAGAGTGTGAGACCCCAGATTTAAGGGGGGAATAGCTGATGATTTAATAATTTCTTATCATGCGTAAACTAGCCCTACTCTCTGTAAAACCCATATTGAAAGTTATCTTTGAGCTCTGGGGGTTTATAAGCTCTAGCTTTGATCTCAGTCTTACATGTGGTTGTAGAACTCGTGAGTGACTCAGTATCCTCATAATGTACAGCAAGGGGTATTTCTCACATCTGTATTGCCAATGCAAACATAACAGCTCTTAATTCAGAGGCTGTGATCTCTTTTTAATACCGTTTGTGATGTCACAACTGACCGATTAAATCATAATGACTGAATTGTCCCCGAACACTCCCTCGCTGAAAGCGAAGCCCCGTGGAGAATGCCATGGTCCCCCCCTGTAGCCCCCTGTCATGTGGGCCAACTCCAGCCGGGCCTGGCTTTCTGTCCATCAGCACTTTGCATTCTGGAATTTTTGTCCCCTTGCTTAAAGTTTGCAAAGCAAAACTGCAAACCCCAAAATGTAACACACGTTTGCTAAAAGGCCAGGGCAGGTAGCAAGTGTCACACATAACACAGGTTACCGGTACTTATGGCCTCTCGGTCCACCTCACCCCACTCTAAGGAATCTGAGTACACAGTGTCTCGTAAAGTGCTACTGTTTCCAAAGCCAAAGGTAGCCTTACTAAACACCACAAACATTTTCTTAACTTTAAGTCAGTTATGGAGCACACATGATCACATTGGAGTCATATAGAATGACACCCCCCACTAAGTGCATTTTAAGGGTAGCCAGTCAGTGTGAATGGGGTGCATTTCTATTCACGCACAGTCATGCTTGCCTTCAGGGCTGGCTTTAGCGCTGGTGGCGCCTGGTACGACAATCTTTTTCGGCACCCCCACACCCCATGACTGCCTCCTCGGATTCTCTCATTACCACCAGGCAAAAGTGCCCTTCATTCTCCCATCATAAGTTATTGCTAAACCCAGTGCCCCCCCCCCTGAGGTCAGCGCTCCCTAATCAGGTCAGAGCCCAGTGCTGCCGCACAGGTCGCACTGCACTAAAGCCGGCCCTGCTTGCCTTTCTGCCCCACATTTATGTGCTCCACATTTTACATAATGTATCCGATAAATACGCCATACCATTCCCTGCAGAAATATACAACGAGCATTTGCAATGCAATAGGTCTCGCATTACTGAAAGTTTGAGGTATTGGCATTGCAAATAATAATGCAACGCCAATAGCTCATACTTTCATTAATGCGAGACCTAGTGCATTGCAAATGATTGCAAAGTGAGGAAGGAGCCAGCATTGTATGTCTAGGTTCAGCACCGCAAGCTGTTCCTAGAGCTCCCTAGTGAGCAAGGCATCAGCACTGCATGTGTCAGTGCAGTACCGCAAGCTGTTCCTAGAGGTCCCTAGTGAGCAAGGCAACAGCACTGCTTGTCTGGGTGCAGCACTGCAAGCTGCTCCTAGACGTCACTAGTGAGCATCATAATTTTTGAAGATATGGTATAGCCACCGTACCCATAATGCATTGCATTCAAGACATGCTACTTGGCTCTTTTCAGCCTAGTTAAAACCTCATATCACGGGTAGCTCCACTGAACACAGCACCAAGACGCCCTTGGGCATTCGTGCGCTCTATACATTTATAAATCAAATCACTCAAATCAGTACCACGAGTACATTCAAATAGCTATGTTCATATATACTATTAGTAGCTTTGAAATGTGACAAAAGAATGATATTAATTCCGGATTAGGTTAGGTTGTACTCTATGTGGAGCTGATGAAGGGAAATTTATAGAAGGTCTAATATAAATGTGAGATGTGGTAGATGCAGTACCGCAGGCTGCTCCTAGAGGTCCTTAGTGAGCAAGGCACCAGCACTGCCCGTACTGCAAGCCTACTCCTAGAGGTCCCTAGTGAGCATCCTAAACTTTTGGTCACATATGATACTCCCATAATGCATTGCATGCAAGACAGCACCAAGAGTACATTCAAATAGGTAAGTCCATGTATACAATTAGTAGCTTTGAAATGTGACAAAACAATTGTTATATTAATTCCGATTAAGTTGTACTCTATGTAGAGCTGATGGAGAGAAATGTATAGAAGGTCTAAATAAATGTGAGATGTATAGGTGAAGTACCGCAAGCTGCGCCTAGAGGTCCCTAGTGAGCATCATAAACTTTGAAGATATGGTGAATCCACCCTACCCATAATGCATTGCAAGCAAGACAGTACCACAGTGCATTCAATATATACAATTAGTAGCTTTGAAATGTGACAAAAGAATTATTATATCAATTCTGGATTAGGTTGTACTCTCTGTGGAGGTGCAGTACCGCAAGCTGCACTAGAGGTCCCTAGTGAGTATCAAACGTTTGGTCACACATGGCACTCCCTTAATGCATGGCATTATTGCATGCAAGACAGTACCACAAGTACATTCAAATAGCTATGTCCATATATACAATTAATAGCTTTGAAATGTGACAAAAAATGATTATATTAATTCCGATTAGGTTGTACTCTATGTGGAGCTGATGAAGGGAAATTTATAGAAGGTCTAATGTAAATGTAAGATGTGTAGGTGCAGTACCGCAAGCTGCGCCTAGAGGTCCCTAGTGAGCATCATAAACTTTGAAGATATGGTAAATCCACCCTACCCATAATGCATTGCAAGCAAGACAGTACCACAGTACATTCAATATATACAATTAGTAGCTTTGAAATGTGACAAAAAAATTATTAAATTAATTCCAGATTAGGTTGTACTCTATGTGGAGCTGATGAAGGGAAATTTATAGAAGGTCTAATATAAATGTGAGATGTGCTAGCGAGTAAAGTAACCACTGCCAACCTTGTTTAGAACCAAGTGAGTGTCTTGTCTGAAGACCTTTAAGAAAATAGTGCCTTGAGGCTGTAATTAAATCCTAGGGCGTAACAACACATGTCATAGGAGGTGTCCTCATGGGAGGTTACAAAAATAGAAAGGGCCGGTACTAAGGAGGGACTACAAAGCCTAATGACCAATAAAAAGCCACCATTTACAAAGGACCGGGACAGGAGCCAATTAAAAAGATGGGCGGGAATAGGCGGAGCTTTCTGCACGTATCCTGAATACAGCATGTCTCAAAGAGACAGCGCAAGCGCTGCCTAGGCGAGACCTAAAAACATGCAGTTTTGCCTTCCTAGTCACAGATGGGAAATCCGTTTTTATTTTGCACTGAAGCAATGGTGCAGGTAGTAATTGTATGTGCTACAATCCCATGGAATGGCGAATTCTGTGCAGTTTTATTATATAAAAACCAGCCCAGTGTAGTAATTCTCCATTTCATTGGGTTTTCTTATTATTGCATCGTGATAGTGTAAAATTACTGTTGCTTGCATTGTTACTGTTCTCACAGTACAGGGCAACTCATAATCAGGGCCATTGTGTTTATGCATTGTCTATTAAGCATCCATTCAGTGTAGGCACCATCATCGTGTACTTATCTTCCACATATATTTGCACTACGCCATCAAAATGCGATAATCCCCTCCACCTGGCTATGGGTAACAACCAGAAAACAAAATCTAATACAATAAATGACACATGAGTTTAATAAACATTCCACAAGGACAATCGTTTTCAGTACCAGTCTTTACTTTTTGCATATCATTGTCTTAGGTGGTAGAGATGAAAGGCTCCGCATTGTGCGGCCAGTGGTGCCCCTCTATCCTTTTTACTCTTTCGCAGATGTCGCCAGCCAATTATGTGAGAATCAACAGGAGAGGGGCTTTGGCTTCACCCACATGTTGGGAACCAGGCTCACATGTTTTGATATAGCACAAGTACTCTGCTTCCACAAGAACATGATTGCTCTCCACACAGCTGTGAGCATTTTGTTTATTTATCCAGCTGCCTGAGCTTGAACTTTCAAGGGCACACACATGACACTGCAAAAGCATGTGCTCCATGTTTTATGACATTCCACTAGTCATTGCAAATGTTGGCGTACTCCTGTGATGCTCACTGAGTGACGCAACGGTCACAAACAGATGAGATGGGAGTTTGATTCTGCCCCTTCAGACATTTGTTGTCTTTCTTTCAAGATAAGTTCATACTTATTGATGCCACATCAAGGTTATTGCCCCGCAACACCACATCAGTCTGAAGTATAAGTCCTCGAGATGGTGTACCGGCCTACGTCCTGAGGAGACCTCTGAACACTCGACGTATCACCAACTTAGAGAACAAGGGAATATCACGATGAATGATCCTCCGGTAACGCTGACTCAGGAGTGACTATCATTACTTTCACAATGAGAAAGCTCCTGCCAATATTGATTGCATCCCTTCCTCAAAAAACACAGAGCGGGGCTTTCTAAGTAATATGAAAAAATTCCTGTATGTATTCTTGAAATAACAGACTGGTCACTTCCCATTCCATTGGAATCAGCTTTCTGCTCACAGAAGATATACTGATGTTCATTTATGATTATCCCTTTCATTGCGCCCATCGGCCAACGCCCATCGCGAGCACTACCTCCGTAGTGCTGCGTAAGTCCCTTGGCTGATGAGGCCCCGCCCACTCAATGGAACGCCCCTTACCGGGCAGAATTACCGCCGCGGGTAAGGTGTTAATTTCTGAACATGTATACACGAATACTCACTTTGGTGTTCTCCAACTTGGTTTGTTCATGGTATATAATTGGGGGCACCTCATTCACTCAATATAATCAGTGATATTATGAATGATCATATGTAAATTGCTTAATTTGTGAAAGAAAGAGTGATGGTGCGCCCGAAGTTCCACTCAGAATGCATTACCTGATGCTCCCTGTTCCTTTATTTCCTTCTTGCAGCTTCCCGCTTTCTCCGTTTGTGGCGGACTTTCTGTCTTTCTCCAGCTTTCTGAATTGTGTGTTTTTCCCTTTCAAGCTTCTCAGGAAATATCTGATACAAAAAAATTTTGTTCTTGTCCCCAAAAATAAGACCTGGTGGCCAGCAACCGCCAGTTCAAATTAAGCACTGGATGTGTGATGTTCACATACAGAAATGTGCTCTTCTCTGTTGTTTGTTTACGTAAATTAAATGTTTTTTTCTTCAGAAAAGCATATAACTGTGTGATCAAGTAATTTGCTAATATGGTTTACGTGATGGGACCGTACTTAAAAAGTTTTTTTTTAAAACATAGCGGAAGAGGTACACTTCTTGTATACTGATTGTTTGGCCCAGTCTCCTATTCCAATTTATATGGGCCAACCCCATTTCTTCTTTTATTTGCGATTGATCAACGGCATCCTGTATCCTCTTCCACCTCCAAGTCTGTTCAGCCAGGACTCACTCTTGCTCTCAGATCCTCTTCTGTGCTTTGGAACAGAAAACAAATCCTGAAGAAACTGATGAGTCTTTAGATCGTGTCCACCTCTCTTACTTCACCCATCCTATAACTGTGCCTTGCGGCTGCAAAGCAGCAAAGTAAACTGCAGGGACATATCACTTCTCTTTCTCCTCTCCCTCAGCACTCATCTTTCTTAATCCACTTCCCTCTCCCAGCTCTCCTGATAGTGCTTCATGTTCCTCACTTCCTGCTTCTGTTTGCTACTTTCTTACATCTGAAATAAAAATACTCCTAAACTCATTTCCTGCAACACCTTTGATGGGTGTCTGCTCCTACTTCTCATCTGTTGTCCTTTCTTTCGGCCTTTAACCCTGTTTCTGAAATTCTATTACTTACCTGCCTTCACCGTGTTAACCTTAATTCAGCACCAACTTATTCTCCTATTTCATACCGTAGAGCTTCCCTCTTCTTCTCACTTCCCTCACTGTGATATGTATGTATGTATGTATGTATTATGTACGTAAATATGAATTATGTAGAAGCTTTCCTGATGTCAGTTTCTATTTTTGGTAAATTCTGGTGTTTTTTCCCCCAGTGTTTTCCAAGGATTTCAATACTTTAAAAAAACACTAGTTATCAGTGGTTACACATTTTCGCTCCATTAACAACAATAGAAACAGTGTTTTTCCGGTGTTTATGGAACATTTTGCTTTTATTATTGCTTGCGATAGTGCATGGTATATAGACAGTGTACGTACAGAGTAGATGAGGTCCAAATACATTTTTACAACTCAAACTTATTGTAGTACATCATACAAGTTTTTTTTAAAACCACACAGAGGGAGATACCCTCAAATCCAATCAAGGACAGGGTGAGAAATTACAACATAAATGTAGTCCCTACACATAGGCCTTTGGCCAGTTACTCAAAGGTACCGTCTCGCCTGCCACAGTAAGACTATGGGAGGTAAACAGGCAACTCGTGATACACAAACCAGTCTTGCTGTAAGACACTATGAATTCCAAACATAGAATACCTATTGTCTAACACAATATTTATAAAGCACAGACACCATCATAAGAGCACTGAGCTATCATGCACAAACCTATATTGTTAATTAAAAATGATTCAATTTTATTCTTAAAAACAAAAGAATTTATTACAAAAAAATGTATTACAAAAAAACCTAAAAGTCTAGGTTTGAGTTTTTTTTGTAATAAATTCTTTTGTATTAATTTGTAAATGTGGTGTATGAAACTATGTACAAGGTAAACACCTTGTTTTTTACTAATAAAATTGAATCATTTTTAATTAACAATATAGGTTTGTGCATGATAGCTCAGTGCCTTATGATGGTGTCTGTGCTTTATAAATATTGTGTTAGACAATAGGTATTCTATGTTTGGAATTCATAGTGTCTTACAGCAAGACTGGTTTGTGTATCACGAGTTGCCTGTTTACCTCCCATAGTCTTACTGTGGCAGGCGAGACGGTACCTTTGAGTAACTGGCCAAAGGCCTATGTGTAGGGACTAAATGTATGTTGTAAGTACACCATACAAGACCTCAGGTGTAGCCTTGGGGCTTTAAAACCGTCCTGCAAAGGCTCCAGCCCCAGGGGAAAGGCCACACCCATATACATGCCCAGCCAGCCCGTCTGTTTCTCAGGTGTCCTCATTATTGCCCCTCTGGCTCACTGCATCCTAAACACCCTCCTCTCTTCACTTCACTGTCCTTCCCTGTATCTGCGGGTTACTCCTTCCCTCCCATGTGCTCATCCCATGCTCAATCCTTTTCCTTCTCATCCCCAAACTGCAGAACACTCTTCCTCCTATGGACACTGTGCTCAGACTCTTACATTCTTCTGCAAACTTCTGTGGGACCATCTCATCTCCCTGTATACTTTATATTTCCCTTTTCATGTATAGTTTATCTGCTTTTTATCTTGGCATGCAATCTGTTTTGACCAGTTTAGTGTCTTCATGTACAAACTTTGCCAAAAGCAATTCAACAAAACACAAAAGACCCAAACACATCTGGCCACTTCTCCTGAGAAAGAAAAACAAACGAATTAAATGCACTAAAAGTCACTTTAAGGCCTGTTCAGGCCAAATAACCCTGGGAACACTGTACAGTGCACTAGCATCGTTTCTGCTAAGCAGTCATTCCTATAGACTACATATACTATACATTCTTCTGGGGACTGTATCGTTAACGGACGATAAATATGATAAACATAAATTAATCTCTACAAGACACCTATGACACTATGAGTGAAGGCTCCCTCCCTCCTGCCCTACTTCCCTCTCTCTCTCCCTTCCTTCCTTCTTCTATTAAAAACTGTGCGCAGCAGGTAACGGGTAAAGATTATAGGCCCAGATGTAGATAAATCTGATTTACCGACTCTAGAATACCGAATTTTACCGATTCGGTATTCTAGATTTGGTAAACCAGATGTAGGTAAAAAAATCAGTAAATTTTACCGAATCTGTATGATTCGGTAATTAACGAATCGGTATTTACTGATTCGGTAAAATTACCGATTTTGCAAGGGGAACAGGGTGTCACTTTGACACCCTGTTGCACCCCTGATTTTGGCTTGTGTGCCATGTGACACACATACATGCCCTTAGGGTGCATGTATGTGTGCCATGTGACACACATACATGCCCTTAGGGGCACAGGTACAGGAATTCGTTATTTACCATGCAATTGTATTACATGGTAAATAACGAATCGGTAATGGCCTGTGGCACTGTTTGAAGTGCCACCTACATCTGGATTTACCGATTCGGTAAATATACCGAATCGGTATTTTATAGAATCGGTATATTCCGATTCTGTAAATATAAGGCCCCCTACATGTCAAACACCCCGGTATTTGGTGTCCTACATATGGCCCATAGTCTTTAATACTCCCACAACCGAATATTTTTATGAAAGCCATGGCTTCAAACTATCTCTGCCTCCAGTCCCAATTCCCGGGGCATGCTCGGAGTACATCTTCCCATTCCCAGTGGCTTTGGGTTCAGTGCATATTTTGTAGCCAGGACTTGTGGCCACTCCCCTTGTCCCCTGTCCAGTACTCCTGCCTTAAATTCCCCCTGAGCCCGAAATGCTGTGGCCACGCCCACTGGACATTTAGGCACATCCTCTTTCCAGTACACATTCCCACAGTGCCAGCTGGGCACGCAGCGTGCCATTCAGCTTCACACCCCAAAGAGCCCAGAGGCCATGGTCGTCGGGCATCAATTAGGCTTTGCTTCTCACTGTCAAAAAGGCAACTTTTTGCCCCTCTAAAACTTCCTCTGAAGCAGCCTGCATGCAACCTTCCAAGATACAAGACACATATTTTATTTCAGGAACGATTTTTGCACCTTTGGTCTATCGGGCCAGCGTTCTAAACATTTCAAATGCATTTTGTCTGTGGTTTTGCAGAGTCAAACTTACATGAGTGCCAAATTTCAAGCAGATTCTTCAAAAGGGCCAATGCGAATAGCGATGAAAAAGTGTTTTCCTATGGACTTGTGATTGGGTTTAATTTATATAGATATTTTTCAATGCCATGCCAGTGGAAATACATGTGGCCCAACATAACATGTTACTGGTGATAATGGTATTATTAAACCTACATTCGCACATTTATTACCATATTTCACACTATCATAGTGCAGCCAAACTAATATAAGTGTTCGTTTGTTCAAAATCGTAAATCTGATCAACAACTAAAAGGGACGCATAGAGAGAAAATGCTACATATATTAGGTTGGACAGTTGGTGTCAGGATGGCAGACTGGGAAGTGGGTGGAGGGAGGGGGGAGGAGTTGGTTCACTTAGCAACATTAGCGCATGTTTATATATACACAATGTTGGATTCAAATACGCGTGCATCCAATACGCGCATGTTTTTAATCGAAAGGCCGAACAGACCCTATCGATTTGCTTGCTGTGCAACAACTACAAGGGACGCATAGAGACAATAGTCACAAAAACATATTGTTACCCACAAGCATTGTGAAATTAAACATATTAGAAACGTGTGCTTACTCTTTTCTTTCTCCTCCATTTAACCAGACTGAGCCACAGCAACGGGTGGCCGGGTACAGCTAGTTTAAGAAATAATGCACACTGCTTCACATATGTCATATTACAACCACTCTACAGAGGGCAATAAATGGGTCAACACCAGTGCAGAATTTGAGCCGGTGATTTCGGCACCAGCACTTAATTATCAACACCTCTGCGTGTGGCAGCCTGCTATTAGGTGGCACTGTCTGACTAATTGAGAGATAACCACAACAACAGTTAGTTATTAATTCAATTACTATTCTGCCCTCCAAGCTTTCCTTGCAACTTTGGGGGCCAGGAATAGTCAGAATTGTCACACTTTTAGGAGTGTGATGTTAGTAGTGGTGTTGGGTATTGTCATTGGCAGTATGGCAGGGGCAATGTGTGGTGCAGGCTGTAGTGGCCTCATGATGAGAGCCCTGGCACTTTGTTTACAATTAAACACTGGGCACTCCTTAGGCCCACTGAAGGAGATTCTGCCTCAGTGCTCAGATTGGATTCCTTGAGCCTAAGGTTTTTTTTTGCCATTAATACTCTTGTTTGGAACTTGCACGAGGAAACAGCGCGGCATAATCTGTGCACACATCAGAGTAATATGCAGCTTCTTGCCACTGTTGGGGAGCATCAGGACCAGCTTAAGGCAAAGAGGGTTGATTACTAAGGTTTTGCTTGGTGAAAGTTATGGAAAGAATTGCATCCTTTCACTGACCATTATAAAAGCCTGTGTGGTGCAGTGGCACCAGGGCCCTAGGGCCCCATTGAACCCTGATCATTGCTGCATTTTACTATCCCAAGAGCAGCCAAAGGAGACATTTACCTTGCTTGCACCAGAGCCCATGGCATCCTTGGAACGCTACTGCTCAGTGAAAAATTGTGTAGCGTTGCACATGCGCAACCCTAAGTAGATCTAGGGCCACATTTCTTGTTAGTCTGGCTTCTCCCCTAGCTGCTTTTAAAACTGAACCAAAAAATCAAATTTGAACCAATCAACAATAAATAAATAAAATCTGATGTGGGTTTTTGCCTGCTTTAGAGAGACTTTTCATTAGTGCTCGTAATCAAGCAGCACAGGCCAAAGGAAACGGTGGTTTCCATGGTAAATCTGGTTTATATCTCTTTGGCCTACACTTGTGGGATTATGTAGTGCTGAGAATCTGATCTGTAGTCTTTGAGTTAGGTTTACTGAGCAATTGTGAGCCATGGACTCACCCCCCACTTAAAAATGGTAAGACAACTAATATTTTCATGGTGCATGCGGTTATTCAACCAATCAATCAATCAATCAATCAATCTACTTATAAAGCTCGCTACTTACCCGTGAGGGTTATTCAATGCGTCTATTTTAAAATGTTACTATATATGTATTTTGTTGAGGCTGTATACATTTAAAAAATAATAACTTTACAATTTGTTTTTTAAACGCTCCCAAATTTGGTAAATCGGATGAAAGGAGAAGAGGGGGATTAGGAGCCGAGGCAATCCCTGTAGAGGTGGGATTATTTCTGGTTATTTGCAAATTGTCTCCCTTGCTGAATGTAGATCTGCAGACCTTGTTTTAGGTTTGTTTAATACTTTCACTGTTACTTTTTCTGTCTTAACACAGGAGATTTTTCTTGGCAACACACTATGCAAAAATAGAGACGTACCTTACACTTCCTCACAATTAGTGCACCACTTACAATCTGCTTGATTAGGGATTAAGGGCCAGATGTATCAAAGGGTTTTGCCCATTCTGTGTCTATGGGGAAAGGTGTTGATACATATGGCCCTAAATGATAAAAAGGCTTTTCAAATATGTGCATATAACCACAGGGTATAACCCGAGTCCTCATTATGGCAGCCTGAGATTTTTGGGTGGTGTCCTCTTCAGAGATAAATTATTGTGGGAAATTTATATTTCCACACCTCTACCCTCCTGTGATCTACCATTTCTCACACTGTTAACCAGTCTGGGATTTCGCCTGCTTTGTGGAGGTGAATTTACGGGATGCATAATTCAATCTGGGGTAATATCTGCGGAGGTCGTAATTCCGATGGGCTGCCAACTCTCATATATGTTTTTTTTCGATTTAAATAGCACAAACCCGACCCGAAGGTACTGCAGCGCTTTACTTGAGAACCAGTTACCTTACAAAAAAACACATTCATTTTTGTTAGGCACAAGAAGATTAAGTGATTTGCCCAGAATCACAGGATGCATTGCTGAGCCGACGCCAAGACTCAAACCTGATTTCCCAGCAACAAAGTCGGCAGCTCTGGCCCCTGACTTTGTGCATCAGGATACGGATTTAACTGTGCAACTAAATCTTTTTCATACATAAATTACAATAATCCACCAAAAATATTTCTGATGCAGAGCTAAAATGGCTGCCTAAAATCACTTAATTTGATTGAAGTGGAGGCGCTGGGATTACAACTTGGGTTTTGTTGTTTTATGGTTATCATGTCAATGTCCTACAGGGCCCTACACTTTCATGCTGAAATGGAGCATATTGGTCTCCAGAGGGATAGCTCAGCTGCTCTGCTCTAAACTCTCTCTTTCAGATTGTTTAGTTTCCTTTCTGCTGATTTGCACGGCGAACACGTCACGGCCTGGAGATCCAAGGGGTTCTACCTAATATTGCCAGATCTGGCAGTTTTTCTAAAAGAAACTCCCTTACACTTGGTAGCACATTAAGATATTCAGACACAAGACTAAATAGTCTACCTCTCCAGGCGCACAAATTATAGGAACCCGGGTTGGAATTATCGACGCAGCTAAGAGACTACTTGAAGCTGACCTCAGCCCTGAAGAAGTCGCGGGGTAATCCCCTGTAACAGCAACGAAACACGTGTTGGCTAATAAGGCTTAAGATCTTGAATTAAAGACATCTGAAAATACAAAGACAGGCGACTTTGTGATATTTTATGAAACTTTATGTATTTACTTTTAAACGTGTGCAGAGGATTTGTATATATAGTAGAGTGGTCTGCTGGCCACACACGTGGGGATTTGGTGTTTTTTTCCTACCTTATTCACCATGTCAGATTACCTGCCATAACTGATTTGTACTTGTGATAGACCTTAGAGCGCCATATTGCCTATTGCTGACCACCGACTGCATACCTAGTTTCCTTTCTGCGCCCATTTCTCCTCAGTGCACTTTCCGCTTCTCCCCTTTGTCCATTGCACTTTTACGTTCCACCACTAACCAGAGCAGCTGATAATGGATAATGGGTGCCCATGAGTAATCTCTAGAGTGGCCGGATCCTGACTCGGATCCTACTTCACAAATACATTTGGTTATGAGGAAGTGTGGATATGTCACAACATTCACATACTGTTCCTGTTTAAACATGCTCCTCCAAAAATTCTTATTGAACTAATTAAATTCTAACACAACAGGAGAACTGATTTACTACAAAAAAATAATAAATAATACATATCAAGTTATTTGTCTCACGTGTGAATATCTTGATATATATGCAGCAGAGAAGACAGATGTTTAGAGTTGTCACGCGCTCTGTGCCATTGAGTGGCCTTCAGCTCGTCTGGAGACATTTTCCTCTTTCTATGTTAGCTGCAGAAAGCAGCACTTGTGGAAAGAGGAAATAAGGAGCAGAAATAAAGATGTATTTCTTTGCCAGGACTCACTTAGAACGGCATAGCATTTTGACACTTTCCCACGTTTACAAATCTTTATAAATCTGGAAATATGCCAAAAACACAGTGGGTGGATACATGGGAACACCCATTCTCCACCCATGGAACTCCTCCCAAGTTGAAATGTAGTTCAACACAGCAAAATAAGCAGAGTAGAGAAGTTATCTTCTCTCCGCCAAGTGAGGACCGGATCTGAGCAAAACTACTCCAAGGAACATATAAAACAAAGGAAACTGCTGTAACGGTTAAGTGTGACACCACAAACATGTTTAGTTATGTCTGGTGAAAGCACACGACTGGCAATGTCACCCTCGTGACATGGGGTCGATTCGGTTACATGCGTTGGCTTTATTACGCATGTGCAAAAAAATGGGGCCACATATATTTTGTGTGCAGTTTGCATTTCTTCCACATTTATAGGCCAACACCTACTAGACAGAGTAGTTGTCTGGTTGCTGAAGACTTCTTGGGGACATTCTGAAAGCTTCCCTCTTGACAAGCAGCGAGAGGTGAACATGCATCTCTTGCAGCAGCGCTTTCTCAGGCCTAGCATTCCCTGGGAATACCTTCTGCCCATTGCGTACCATTGGCTTCATGTTTTGTAACTTACAGTTGCCTGCTTTCTATTTGCTTTCTTTATTTGTTTTAGGCTGTCCAGCTTGAGTTAGTCCCTCCAATGGAGCATAGGCTGTTTCCTTTATTCTTTTACAAGTATTCGCTTTCTGTAAACAGGCCTTTAAATGTTGTTCTTATATTGTCACAGTTACTGCGCATTCAAAACAGAGGTAAAATGTCAGGCTTTGTCTCCTGAAGGAGCTGGTCTTTACCTTTCTTTTTCTGACCTCAAAGTGAGAGGATTTATGTGATAATCTTGCTGGTCACTGGAGTTGTGAAAAGAAAGGCATTTTTTAAGCACACCACATAATGTAGATGTCTGTAAATAAACTGTGCATGTATTTCAGAAAATACCAGAAACAGGAAAGCTCAAATGAAGCACATTTTTTTGTAATTCTGAAGTGTAGTGGAAATAAATATTTTAATATAAAATCAATACACTAAGTGATGCCATTTCCACATATTATTGTTTGTGCGCTGTATAGTTTTATCAGTAAAACTGATTGTGAGTGCAAATGTAATGGTCGTTTCAAATGAAAATGTGTTGTCTTTAATGACAGTGTGCTACCACACTATGCATACTCCACACTATGACACTCCACTCTACACAACTCCACAACACTCTATTCCACTCTACTCCCCTTCAGTCTATGCCCTTCCACACCATTCTACTCTATGACACGCCACTCCACTCCAATCTACAACATACAACACTCCACGCCCCTTCACAACACTCCACGCCATTCCACTCTACGCCACTCCACTCTACAACTCTCCACTGTACGCCATGCCACATCACCCCACTCCACCCTACTCCACTCCACTCTATGCCCCTCTACTGCACTCTTTAACAGCCTACTCCATCTACTGCACTCTGACACTCCACTCTACAACTCTCCACTGTACGCCATGCCACATCACCCCACTCCACCCTACTCCACTCCACTCTATGCCCCTCTACTGCACTCTTTAACAGCCTACTCCATCTACTGCACTCTGACACTCCACTCTACAACACTCTACTCCACCCTATGCCTCTCCAGTCTATGACACTATACTCCATTCTATGCTACCCCACTTCACTTCACTCCATTGCACTCCACTCTACACCACTCTTGTCTACGCCACTCCATAAGATTCTACTCCACTCTACACCACTCTATTGACTCTATGAGACTCTACTCAATGCCTCTCTACAACTCTTCTCCACTTTACTCCACTCTATGCAACTCCCTCTACGAAACTCCAAGCCACTTTACTCCACTCTACACCTCCCTTTGCCACTCCACTCTATGCCACTCTATGAAACTCCACTTTACGACAATATTCTCCACTCCATGTCACTCTACCACACTTTACAACACTCTAATCCACTCTATGCCATTCCAGTCTACCACACTACTCCAATCTACGCAACTCCACTCTATGACACTCCATTCTATTCCACTCCATTCTACTCTACGACAATCTACTCTGCTCTGTGACACTCTACTCTACGATGCTCTATTCTACTCAACTTTCTCTAAGCCACTCCACTCCACGCCACTTTACTCCCCTCTATACCGCTCCACTCCACCCTACGCCACTCTATGCCTTTCCACTCTTACACTGTATTTCACTCCACTTTACGAAACTCTGCTCCACTCTACGACACTCCAATCTACAACACCCAATTCCCCTCCATTCTATATCCCGCCACCCTACTCAATCTACAACAATGTACTCCTCTGCACAACACCCTACTCCACTCTATGCCACCCACTCTACGACAATCTACTTCACTCCATGCCAGTCTACTCTATGCCACTCAACTCCATTGTAAGAAACTCACTCTACGCCACTCTGCTCAATTTTGGTCCACTTTATGCCACCCCACTGCACTCCACTCCAATCTACACCACTCTGCTACACTGTACCTACTCTTTGTCACTCCACTCTATGACACTTTAGTCCACTATGAGCCCCAACACTCTATGCCCTTCTGCTCTACTCCACTCTACTCCCTCCATGACACTTCCCTCCCTCCACGACACTCCATGACACTCCACGACACTCTATGCCACTCCACAACACTCCACTCTACGATACTCCACTCTATATCACTATACACCACTCTACACCACTCTCTGCGACTCCACGCCACCTTACACCACTCCATACCACTCAATGCCACTCCACGCCACCCTACTCCACTCCACTGTGCAACACTACATTTCACTCCGTGCCACTCTACTATATTCCACTAATGTTTAGTGTGAGAAGTTGGCCTGATGTATGATGTCCACAGTTCTGTGGGCACCTTGTATCAGTCCAAACAATCCCTTATGGTGGTGGTTGTAAGTCAACCTTATATACTAGCTATCCTAGGGGTAGCATAGACCTAAGCAGTCTTAGGCTTTTCTCAAGAGGGCATGTGAACCCAGCTGTTTTACCATATGCAATCCTGTAATATCAAATGAAAGGACACCACACAAGTTATATATTATAAAAATATATGCATTTATTACTAGAATAATCCTCTGTACTCTTTATGAGTGCAGAGACACAAGTGTTTAAACAAAAGCACAGTTAAACATACAAAAGTTGCACAGTTATGGATAGGGCCGGTGGCCACTCAAACCATATATTAAATAAGTGGTATAAGAACCGCTTTACGAACAATGGTAAGGCCTAGGGCCTTGGGAATCGCTGGGACTACACTGGACTAACAGTAGTTAGGATGGGAGTAGCCCGCGGGATTTGGGTGCAGCGCTAAAAGCACACGCATGCACCAATGCAAAGTCAATGGTGCGAAAAAGTTATAAAGTTACTGTTTTGGAAGTCTTCCGACTGGAATAGAATTAAGCCACTTTAAACTAGGACACTAGAGGTGTAAACCACTACAGGAGCACCGGTGTTAGATCGTTACCTCACCCACAGGAAGCGGGTGCATAGGTGCCAAAGTGTGTCGGGTTTCGTCGTGGTGATCTATGGAGCCTGGAGATGAAGATGCTGCAGGCGGCCAGGAGAGAAGAGTCCGGTTGGATCCAAGGGTGGATAGAAGATGTAGAGTACCTGAAAGCAGAGGGGACAGAGTATGGGTCACTTGGCAGTGACCAGGATGGAACCAGGAAGGAACCAGGCAATGTCGGGTGCAATCAGGTGGTTGTTGTGAAGCTTGTCTCCGCTGTCACGTGGACTCGGGGGCATCGAGGATGACCAGGAGTGGATCACGAGCTGTCCCACAAAGGCTCTCGCTGTCGGTGGTATCGGCTTCCGGATCGGAGTTAACAGGCCTTCGCAAATGCAACCCACGCAGGATTTGAAGATCGCTTCTTACTCAGACCAGCAAGGTCAGAGAGGTGGCTCCTTTCAGGGGAGCGAGGGCCAGTCTAGAGCAACCAGACTAGCAGAGTAGTTTCAAAGTTTCGTCATCGTAGTGACCACTAGCCAACGGGCAAGTGACCGGACAGACGCGTTGAGCAGGAAAATGCAAAAGGGCCCCATGCAGCACTCGGTGAGTGTGGAGAGGTGATCTTCAGTGCACAAGCTGCTCAGGGCTGGGGCTTTTCAAACTCCAATGCACAGCTTCGAGGGTGCCTCGGGAGCTGCACGGTCAGCACTTCACAGTCTTTTCAAGATGGCCGGTCCCACGCTTCACGTCACCTCCACGGGTCTCAGATTCACTAGGACTGTGGATCAGGCTGTTAGAAGTCAGGGAAGCTGGGTCTTGTTTTTTTTTTTTTTTTTAATAAAACCTTTATTTAGCGTCAAAAGGATATACAAGTCTAGGCCTACAACCAAATCGGCCGGCCTCAATACGTAAAGCAATCAGAAGTTCCAAGGCAAACATTACAGAGTCAATCAGCAAGAAGCAGAGGCAATACAATCGTAAAAAGGGGAGAATAGACCTAGGCACCAGAGGGCCAAGACACAGGAGCAAAAAAGGTTAATTTTATAATATGGGGATAAGGCGTACGACAGGCTCACTTTCAATATAGAGACGTCCGAAGTCCCAGAACCAGCCTCAGTGACAATAAGGGGGTATGGGGCCGCAATACAGGAGAGGCAACACAATTCACACAGGAAGATCAGGATAATTTAGACATAATCGACACTTGAGCATTATCATCGTTACATGCCCACCACCCAAACCACAGCTAAGCCAGAACAGAGGGATCAGAGAAACATTACATCAAAACTAACCTGTCATAGTGACCTCTAGGAAAAAGGAGGGAGGAGGGCGGGGGCGAGGAAAAGGGGGGAAAGAGGGGGGAAAGAGGGGGAGGGGAGGAGGATAAGGCGGAACAATGAGAAAAAGAAATGAAATACAAAAACGAAAGAAAGAAGACACGCCGACACAGGCGTCCCGTGGCGGGAGTACAGGAGAAAACAGGAGTATCAGCACCAGTGAGGGTACAGCAATCGAGAAGAAAAGCAACCGAACCATAAAAGGAGGGTTAACGACGCCACACACCCCACCCCGAACACACCACGGGAGGCAGGGACAGACGCGGCATTACTATAAAGAGATACAAAAGGGCCATAGAACCATAAAACAGACAACAAATAGAACCCAACTCACCCATCCCACCCTGCACCCCTGTAGAAGGCTATGGCCTACCCTTCAGACAGCGTGCCTGTCGTCCTAAACCAGAACCCGAAATATAGCAAGAAAGAAAGAGAGAAGAACGAGACAAAAAGAAACAGAAACAGAAATAAAGAAAACAGGAGGGAGGAGCATAAGAACAGAAATCAATATGGTTGGCCGCCGCCCTCCGCCCAACCAGACAATCGCAGCAAAAACAGACTAGGACGACACCCCATCAAGCGCCATAAAACTTACAGAGGAGGGGACCTCCCACCGCTCTATGGGTACAAACAACTGCGCCACTAAGTCGTATACCTATAATCAACCAGGAGTCGTGCATATCACCCCCATCCCTTCCGAACCACAAATCCCACCCACCACATGACAGTGTAAAATGAGATACTCAATACAAGACCAGCACACAATCGAAAAAAAAGTTGACTACCATGTAGACATGGGGGGTAAATCGGTCCGCAAGTGAGCAAAAGTCCGAGCAAAGAGTTTAAATACATCAGCAATCGCAGCACGGGTGATGAAGAACAGGAGTTCAGTTTCGCCGCTTGGGAAGGCGAGGGGGTCTCTGTAATAGACAAAGGCGAAGCCATCGGAGCAGGTGCAGGCGGCAGTCCACCAATATTTCTAGGCATCCGAGCCGAACAGGGCCGCTGCACAATGTCCAAGTCCCCGGGGTCAGAACCTCGAAAAACAGGGAGCTCCAAGGGCACCGGCACACAAAATGATCTTCGATCAGCGGCAGCAACACTTGCAGCAATCGAGGGGGGCGAGGCAATGGAGTCACTGAAACAAGAGGGTGGCAAGAAGAAACGGCTGCTCAAAATGGCGGCAGATCGTGGCGGACTCACAGGGACATCGGGGGCCAGGGATGCGCGCAGGGATCTCAGAGCTTCCAGGATATCTCTGACCGTAAGCTCACGCTCACCAGACCGGACCCCCGCGCAATTAGGCAATCCAAGCCCGCCGCCACAAGGCGATTCATGTTTCAGAGGGTCGGCCGCCATTTCGCGAAGTCAGCCCAGTCGCCGCCCTCCGCGACCCCCAAAAAACAGTTAAAAAATGTAGGACTTTACAGAGCTCCGGGGGGTTCCCAGCAATGGCAGCCTTGGTGCCGAAAGGATGTCCGCCCAATGCGGGTCTCCACCTACACCAGCACCGGCGCCCCCAACAAGCAGAGTCCGGGCGCAGAGGTCCAGGGCCGCCGGACAAAGCAGCGGCGGGGGGAGGACCCCTTCACAGAATCAGTCCCCGGTGCATCTCACCCACATCAGCCGCGCGGTCACCAGGGCAGGCCCGGATCAGGATCGCCGGGATTTTCGCACAGCGGCTCTCATCATTGGTTCACTCTCTCGACCGGGGCCGACAGTCGTCGGACCCCACAGGCTAGGTCCCGGTCTAGGTTCCACGGAGGCCCCGGTCTTGCGGAGGGCACAACTTCGGAGCCGCTGCACGTCAAAACCTCCGGGCCAAATGGTGAGTACAAGCGAGGTGTTCCGTTTCCGATTCTCCGATAATGTGTCGTCTCCGGACAGGATATTATACAGGATAGATGATCAGGCCGGAGGGCTGCGGGAGCCGAGCTAAAAGGCGACCATTACGCTCGCGAGCTTGGCTCCTCCCCCAAGCTGGGTCTTGTTGATCTCTGTTGCACGAGCTTTGGCCGGAGCTGCAACAAAGCAAACCGTTGGGCGCTGGATGGTGCCTGTTTGCACAGGGTGGTCACTCCTTGACCACAAGGGAGATTCTTCAGTCCTCTATGTCGAGTGGGATGTCGAAGGGTCCAGAGTTCTGTATCAAAGTTTCAGTCAGGATTATCTGACTTCAATGGGCACAGCTCCTACCTTTATTCCAAATCAAGGGGCTGGATATCCTGCTAGGTCCCTCCTATGGGTGTGACCCAGGAAGGGGGTGGTTACACCCCTTTCCCTTTGTCCAGTTTCACACCGGAGCTAGGTCTGGAGTGCCCCAGAACCGGTTTGACTGGATTTTGCATGGGACACCTTGTGTGCCCCAGGCAGTGTCTAGTTTCATTCAGCCCTCCCTGCCCCAATCCACTATCTCCTGTCTGGGGTGGTGTAACACCTCCCTGTGACAGGAAACCTTTTATCCAAGCCTCCCCTGCCAAGTTTCGGTCAGCAACAGGAGGCCAGACTTGCGTCTGTGGCAGCAGCATCCATTTTGTGATGCTGAGGCTCTGGTTAGTTTTAACCGCATTTACTGTTACCCACATGTCTTAGCCCTCTAGAAGGGTGGAATGCTACCCCCGTTGCCAGAACTGGCGAGGGGGTAGTATTCCAAAGTGTATGACACCTTACACGACATGTTTTGATAACGCCAAACCAAAGTTAGCAATAACCGCGAGGATTATAATGCACTTAAGAGTATATGGTATGGCAATACCCCAGAACAGCTATAAGGAAGTGGTTCCGAAAGCTGCAGACAGGCTCAGCCCATGCTAGAGCACCATCTCACATAAAACCAAGCACTCTGCCTCCAGGATTGTTAAGGCCTGCCATAGGAGCGACTTATAGGTATATATGTGTCCAGATATAAGTTTAGATATAGGTATACTATATCTAAGCAAGGGGTGATTACAGGACCTTGCCCCAGCTGAGTGATCAGCCAGTTGTGTCAGTTTGGATGGCCAGCCAGGGGTGGCAAAAGATATGCTGCAGCCCTTGGTAGGCCTTGGATGCACCTATGCCCTGGGTACCTATAGTACACTGTACAGGGGCTCATAAGGTGACCCAATCCAATTAGTTATGCACCTAGGGTACATGGAGTCCATTTTAAAGAGAGAGCAGATAGCCTGGGACCCCGATTAGCAGGATCCCAGGCCAACTAAGTCGAAACCAGCTAAACACAAGGCAAAAAAATCTGGGGTAACCATAGTCAGGTATTCGCCTTCCTACATTTAGCCTTGCTGAGTAGAAGCCACTCTGGTGTACAAATTGACTAAAGAAATGTAGGGAAAGCCAATAGCTCTTGCATCGGAAAGACCTATTGGCAATGACAATGCTTGTTTTAAGTTGCAGGAAAGTAGAGGTGGGCAACAGGTCTTATCAGCCATCTTGTTTCTCTACAGTTTCTGGCCCTGTACATTTGCATGGTGGCCAGGAATATAGATGGACAGGTCTCATCGGAAATGCCCCAGGGCATGCTCCTGGATACTCACAGTCTGTTTCCTTACCTTAGCAGGCGCAATATTCCTCCCAGGCTAGTGTGATCTCTTCCCAGGATATTACGGACTCTGGGGCAGGTTTACTAAGGACTTGTGTGACGCAAGTAATCACAAGGCAATGCAAGTCCTTAACTGGAATTTACTGAGCCATGCAAAGTCACTTTGCATGCTTTTGTAAATTCAAAGTGACGCAGTGCAGCTCATAGCGCTGCCTTGTGTTACTTTGCATTGCATAGGCACTACATATGTGAGCACGGGCATTCCCATGCATCCACTCATGTGTTACACAACCTAGATTTACAAAGACTTGTAAATCTGGGTTTGTACCAGGGGCCTGAAACTAGCCTCCACCCTAGAGGCCCACCGGGGAAATGCCCAGAGCCCGCTACGGCCAGTCCGGCCCTGTGCAGCATACATAGAAAGAGGAACATGCCTCTAAGGACGGTTTATGTGCAGAAAGGTCTCCCTTCCTCCACAAAAACAAACCTGCCAGTAATGCACTCACCCTTGCACTATGGTACAAAGGGGTCCTGCTGTGGCAGTAGGAAGTACACAGTGCGCCAGTGCAAGAAGAGGGCCGAAACCCTCCATATATTTGAAAATATGGAGCATTTCTGCCCACTTTCTTGTTTCACACAATACAGCAACGAAAGTTGCCTTGTTGCGCTGAGTTGAGTGAAATAACGGTAAATCAGCCCTACTACTGTTCCAACTATTTGGCTGTGACAGCCTTATGGATTCTGGGTGTTGTAGTCTTGTTTTGCTGCCATTTTAACCAATTAGACTAAGACACCTGAAAGCAATGATTTGTAGATGAAAAGTTCAGGACCGTAGGTATCCATACTCACCTGGGTGTGAGGTGGTTAAGTTCAGGACATGACCTGAAAACCAGACATACCAGAAGTGGGCATCTAAATTAGGGAGTATTGGGGTAAAGTGATTAGACCTTAGTGCTTGAAAAAGGTCTCCTTGGCGCTAACTCTCCTTGCTAAAAATACACCTAAGCAAATAGGGAGTTATCGGAGTATGACATGAGGGTGGCCCACACTCACCCTTGGTGCCAACTCTATTGTTTCATTTCTAGGTGGCACCAACTTGGCTGCCTCCTATGTCCATTTGCCTGATGCAAAATGTGATTGAATGATAGCGCCTTGAAGGAGCAGGTGGCTGTGTCTTGGAGTGTTACCCGAGGCTTCTTCGGGGCAGAGCACGCGGTCACAAAAAACTTATACCCTCCAAGGGGCCAAGAGTGTAAGGCCTGCTCCTGAGGCGGGTATAGATGCTACCCTCAGACTGGCTTTGATAGTTTCTGCCAGACCTGAGACAGCGCTGCTGCGAGAGATGCCTGCTGCTCGCCTCTCGCTGCTTGTCAAGAGCAAGAACGGTCCTGCCCTCGACGCGTTTCAGTCGGAGCCGGAGGCAGGCGCCGGGGGCGGTGGGCGGATCCGTAGATACGTGTCGGCTGGGTTTCTGGAGAGACTTTCTTTCTCACACACTGAAGCGGGTCATTAAAATGTGATTTCATATTTACCTGGCTTACCAGGGTCTTTGAACCATTGCCAGCGCTACAGAAATCTTACATAGATCAACAAAGTGTCTTAGAGTCCTGGGATAGGTGGAATATGTTCACTCTACAAACATCTTAAAGGGGAATTCGAATTTTCTTGTTTTTATCAACAATCTCATGTCTTCAGCTTTCCAACCTGAAGGAGCTCTAAAACATAGGGGGAAAGTCAAATTTATGCTTGAGGTTGTAACCATCATTATAGCTTGTCTTCACTGTCTCACAACCATCATCACGCCATGTCACAATGTCTCACAACCATCATTGCAGCTTGTCTCCATGTCTCACAACCATCATCACACCATGTCACAATGTCTCACAACCATCATCGCAGCTTGTCTCCATGTCTCACAACCATCATCACACCATGTCACATCACAGCTTGTCTTCAATGTATTGTATTGTATAGTAAGTGCATTTATATAGCACGTATTACCCCCGACGAGTCATCGAAGCGCTTTGTCGGTGAATAGCACGATACTCCGGAACCCATTAAGGATTAGTGTTGAATTAGTATAGTAAAATATTAAAGTAATGTGAGTGGTGGATAGGTTAGTCAGTTATTTGGATTCAGAAGGATAGCGGAGGGAGAGAAGAGGGAAAAGGTTTGCATTTATATAGCGGTTGTTACCCCTGATGGGATGTCTCACAACCATCATCGCAGCTTGGCATCAACACAGCTTGTCTTCAATGTCTCAGACAAGTCGTGAGGAGTCCTCTCTCACACACATTGGAATGTGTGAAGGCGAGCTTCTGTGGCCTGCTACCTCGTCTCTTGCTAATTTACCTCCCTGTTGGTCGGCGGCCACTAGGATGTGTCTGTGACTTCCTAAAGCCTGATGAAACCGCACTCACAGGGAAATAAATATGAGAGAGTAGGTGACTAAAGTCTCACTGTGACTTCCTAGTACCATATGAACCTTTCTTCATGTTCAGTGATGATGGTGATGTGACCTCTCTGGTTCTCTAGTGCCCCAGAGAAAGCCCTTCTATATTTGAGAATGGCCTGCTGTGCCCCCACATATTCAACACTAAAGTATACAGAAAAGGGATGGATGGAATGCTTTAATTGATTGATTGATTGATAGCTTTATTTCGATATGCAGATATCATAAAAGCATTACAAGAGTATATAAAACAGCACATCGTGAAAAAGACTGTTATAAGTTAAAAAACAGGTGAAGTAAAAGAGTTCGATTAATACATCAAATACATTAATTAAAAAATGAATTAAATTGAAATTGACAGTCTTTTTAAGCGGATCAACCATGCCCATTTAAAAAATTTGGAGACGCCACAGACTATAGGGGAAGAAGTGTCAGTTAATAAAATCCGTAAAGCCACCATATGCTGGCGAGTTCCCAATTGTCTACAAAGGGGTTTGAGCCAGCGTCTTCTTGGACGGGAGTAATCAGGGCACTCAAAGAAGAAATGTGCTACAGTTTCGGACCTAGATGGACAAAGAGCACAATGTGGCGATACCTGCGCAGGCTTGTTCCATCTTGAGAGCAGGTCTCCTAAGGGTAAGGTACCCACTCTAAGTTTGATGTAAAGTGCACGATCAACAGGTATTGTAATCAAGTCCAGATAGGGCTCGAAGGCAACGACGTCCTTGATTTTCAAATAGGCTGCGGTAGAGTTGCAGTGACGCGGATTACTGATGAGCTGGGCAGATACCCACTCCCAGTAAAGTTTTTTTAGGGTTGCCTTTGGCGGGGCAGATTTTGTAGTCCAACAAGACCCCAAACCCATGTCCCCCAAAAGGTTTTTGATGTCCCTTAGCCACTTGATCTTATGCCAGCCGCTCGTTCCCATCACCTCTGACAGCCCGTCCGCATAGGAATGCTTTAATTAATCTCAACCATTGGTAATTACTTGGGCAGCATCTCAGTCCATTGTTATTTGTCACGCCATGCCACCTCAGTTTGGACCCAGCCATATGCAAATCAGTCTTGACCCTGCTCCAATGGGAATAGTCTAGAACTAACTGCCAGGCCAGGGCCTCCCTAAATTCAGGCTGGTCTGTTCCCATTGGAGCAGGGTCAATACTGATTTGCATATGGCTGGATCAGAGCTGAGGTGGAACGGTGTGCAAAATAACAATGTAAAGGGATGCGGCCCGAGTAATTACCAGTGGCTGAGATTAATTTGAGCATTCCATCCATCACTGTATACTTTAGTGTTCCTCATATTCAAAGGAATGTGGATGGATTAGTAGCTGTAGTGTTCCTGTGTCTCTCCAGCTGATCAATCTCTGGTAACGATAAAAGGCAAGTTAATGTCCCATTTCGGTGGTTCCTAAGCCTTTATGAAGCCTCTCATCACATCAGTCACAGGGTGGGTGACTAGCAGGACATTGCTGTGGTGCCTAAGTTCTGAATCCATAAGCTTTCTCACATCCAATGGATTGTGCGAGGGCAGGCTGCACCACATTTACTGCAACGCTCTATGTAGGGTGACTCATTCCATTGCATCGAATAGAATGTGAGAGAATAGGCTGTCTGGTGTTCTTGTGGCATCCAATCCCCATGTGACCCATGTCTTCCGATCCAATTGATTGTGACAGGATAGACTGTTCAGTGTTCTTGTGACATCCAATCCCCAGGTGACCCATGTCTCAACATCCAGTGGATTGTGATAGGGTAGACTGCCGTGTGCTCTTGTGCTGTCCAATCCCTAGGTAATCCACTCCTGAAATGTCATAGGATGGACTGTTCTTCTTGTGGCATCCAATCCCCATGTGACCCTTGTCTTCCCATCCAATGGATTGTGATAGGATAGACTGCCGGGTGTTCTTGTCACACCCAATCCCCAGGTGACCCATGTCTCAACATCCAGTGGATTGTGATAGGTAGACTGTTGAGTGCTCTTGTGCTGTCCAATCCCCAGGTGATCCACTCCTGAAATGTGATAGGATGGACTGTCTGTTCTTCTTGTGGCATCCGATCCTCAGGTGACTCACTCCTTCCTATACAATGGGAATTAATAGGATAGGCTGTTTTGTGGGATCCTGTTCCCAGACGACCCAGTTCTTCATGTGCAATGAAATTTGAGAGCATGAGCTGATGTGGTGCTCTCGTGGCATCCATTCGCCAAAAGACCCCTTCTTACACATTAATGGAGTGGTAGAGTACGGGATTTGTGGCCTTCTTGCGTCTTCCAAGTTATTCATGACCCTTTTGCTTGTGTTCATTTTCATTGTGTTAGAAGTAGTTAGATTACTAGCTTACCCCAATTCCAGCAATAGCTGGGGAGTGAGTTCACATGGAGTTTGTGATTTTTAACAGGTTGACATTTTCGACTTAAATTGTATTGTACTGTCTATGTTTTTTTTAATCTTTATTTCTTCTATTAGATTTTCAAGTCTACATTTTTGTAATGCGTGCAAATCCCTGGTTGGCACTCACCTACGTTTAATCACTCCTGTCCTCTAAGCGATAAGAATGCAATCCATTTGTGGGCGTCGGTAAGTTCTACTGATCTCCGAAGGCTATATGCAACATGCGGTCCCCAAAGTCTAGTTCGTGTCACTCTTTTTGCACCACCTTTTGTA
Organism: Lissotriton helveticus; assembly: GCF_964261635.1. Classification (NCBI taxonomy): domain Eukaryota; kingdom Metazoa; phylum Chordata; class Amphibia; order Caudata; family Salamandridae; genus Lissotriton; species Lissotriton helveticus. The sequence goes on from NC_136070.1 coordinate 73,050,707, forward strand.
TACTCTCTGAAACTATCCTCGCTTCAAAACAACTTATAACCTATAAAAGTTGATAATCCGCGTTATCATTACTGTAAAATCCTACATTTAAACTACGTGTCATAGCTTAAATAATAATAATTTAGTCATTATTACATGCTTTTGATTGGGACACTCTTTCCTGTCTGTTCCTTATATCCCAAAGCATCCCATGCAACTGCTACCCTTCTTCAGGGCAGACATAGGGTACTTTATCAGAATCCAGATACAAATGAGAAAAAACTCTGTGTTGCCTGTGGGTCACACTCTCCTGTGAGTGCAGTTCACAATGATGTCGCAGTATGAACTCTACCTGAGACGTGTGAGAGGCTGTGCAGAGGAGAATATATAGGTGGGATACTATGCTATGTTTCAAGACGTCAAAGATAACAACTGTTACACTTTACAAGATTTTGTTCAACGATGACCTAGTCCTAGAACATAAGGAATACATTGTAATTATAGTAAAAATTAGCAAAACAATAGCACAGGTGAATATAGGAGCTATAAACAGGCAGCAAATGTCCAATATTTTTAAGGGCTAACAAGAACCCGCAACTAAATTTTTGCTGATTTGCTAGAATTGTACTTTTTTACTCCCACTATTTCTCTCCTAAGGTCAGTATTGGTAAGGGAACCCTCCATAGAACGGGTATTCAGAGTTTTTGGACATGGTGCTTAGTTGACGACTAGATAACGTGATGTGTCTAAATGGTTTTCTGAAGAGTTAAGAGCAACTAAACTTCAACTTCATCGAGCTGAACGCAGAAGGCGGAGGGATTATTTGCCCAGAAAAAAGGAAGTTTATCTACTTCATCTTAAAAAATATAAAAAAATCCATCATCCAGAGTCAAATTGTTTTTTTCTCATATACAAATATAAATTCAACCAACAAATCTTAAGAAATCTTTGGAATCATCACTGAATTATTTAATCTTGACAGAATGACCGCAACGATCCCGCCTACACAGACTCTGCGCAATGCTCTCAACCTTTTCTTTATTGATAAGATCAAAATAACCAAAGACACCATCCCCGTTAGTCCACCCAATGCAGTAACCCCAATCAATGAGAGGAGCCCTTTTACATTGTCTGAGTGGCCTGCCATCAGCAGGGTGCGCTTCTTGGACCTGCTAACTAAAGTAAAGTCAGGCTCACCAAATGATATATGTCCTTTTAACATCCTAAAAGAAGTTTTCTATAGCTCTCCAGACCCAGCCTTATCTCTTCTCAATAACTTCCTCAGTCAAGGGGTGATCCCCAAATCTTTTAAGGAGGCAATAGTGGTCCCGCTATTAAAGAAAGTCAGGGAAAACCCACACATGTTGAAAAACTGTTGCCCCATATCCTTGCTACCGTACTTAGCTAAGGTTCTGGAGGCATATACGGCCAGTTGCCCATGCTCCTTCCTAGAGGAAACGCATTACCTTGACCCACATCGCATAGGCCTCCGACCAGCTTACTCTACTGAAGCAGTTATCCTTTCAGTCATGGATGATGTGAGGAAAGTAGCAAACCGGGGTAATCCTCAAGTGCTGCTACTTCTTGACCTGTCAGTGGCTTTCGACACAGTCGACTATGTGCTTCTGGTTGACCGTGTCGGAGCCGCAGGCTTACAGGGCTCAGCGATAGACTGGATCATCTCATCAAAAACTTGTCCATGAAAACCCAAAGAAGGGGCTGTAATATCAACTTGCTTCCTGCAATTGTGTAAAATAAGAAAAATAGGTACATTTCTTACTTTTGAAGCCCTCATCAAGGTAATGATTGCATTGGTGATCTCCAAGTTAGATCACGTAAACTCTCTTTACCTGGGCTGCCCTGAGAGACTCAACCGCATGCTACACCGGACACAAAACAAGGCAGCCAGGCTGATCTTTAATAAATCTAGAAAATTTCACATTACTCCCTTGATGAAGGACTGCATTGGCTACCGGTATCACAGCGTGCAGTATTCATGACCGCCCACATCATTTTTAAATCCCTACATGGCAACAACCCAGCATTCATTTCGGCACGTTTCCAAAAATACACACCCATTCGCAATTTAAGATCCTCTCATCTGAATCTTCTTACCATTCCCTCATTTGAAAAGAAGAGACGCGGTGGCTCTAGGTTTTCCGCACTCGCCTCCCCGAATATGGAACTCTCTGCCATTAGAAATTAGCATGACATCCTGTTCCATCAGATTTAGACAGCTCTTAAAAACATGGCTAGTCAAACTGGCATATGACTAATACTGAGGGCGTTGTGTGGTGGTTCTGTTCTTCTAGAGCAGTGATACACAAAGTACGCTCTGGGGGCCGCATGCGGCCCTCCTGACGTTTACATGCGGCACCTTGATCTACAGCAGCATTGGGCTGCTGTTCACTCGACTCAGCAGCACTATCATTAACACCTTTGCTGCGGTTCTAATTCCCCCGCTGTGCTGGGGGAGGGAGGGCGCGCGCAGTGCCATGGTGCTCGGGACAAGCTCAGCTCGTCATGCTGCATTGTGGCGCTGTGCTCATGACGAGCTGAGCTCGTCATGGCCATGCCCGTTTAATGGAACGCTCAGCACAGCGGGGGAATTAGCCCCGCGTGTGAGCGCCGCGCGTGTCATGACGAGCTCAGCTCGTCATGAGCACACGGCCACCGTGTCTCATGACGAGCTGAGCTCGTCATGAGCACGGAAGGGGTTAAAAAACTGTTAATTATACAGGCAGGCATTTATTTAAAGGTTGATTGAAGTTAAAGAAAGGAACTAACTAGGCTGTCTTGCACCACTTAACTTTAGACACCTTCATTTTCAAAGTCATCTTGCACAAAAAAGTGCCCCCCAACCCCCAGATCGCCACCCTGCTAGCATCGATACGGCCCTCGGTCACATCACAGACCAAACTTTGTGGCCCCTGGGCAAATGTTTGTGAGTACCCATGTTCTAGTGCAAGACACCATTTGGTGTGCGTGCGCTCTATAAATGCTTATAACATAACAATCTACTTTGGGATTGAAATGTCCTCTCCTGGAGGACTAAAATGCATGGTTTTATACAGTCTTTCCTTGAAGAAACATGAGAACTGCCAGTGTCATCTCCTGAACTAAACATCAGGCCACAGTGTGAGAATCTATGCGTCCATTATGTAATAAATAAATTGGACTGTACATGTGACAAGACACATTTGCATGTTTCCCTTCTTACTCTTGAATACTTGAAACAACAAACATTAATTAACTTAGCTTATATTCATTATTGTGTTTACAAGCAATTCAGAATCATCGATGAACCAACAAAAGCTTTCATAAATTAATACAATAGCAGATAACTTTTTCATGATACCCCCAGTGGGAAGCAGGGAACACAGGTCATAGGTCATAACCTTTCTATCCATTATAATTGGATACACCTTGTTGGTGGTTTCCGTTTTGTCAATTGGGACACAGAGCACTGTCACTATAATTTTTTTGTGCAAAATAATACAGTTATTCTGATAAAACAGTATTTGGCTTGTCCAGTATGTTTCTTCCTACGATATTATATTTCCAGTACGTGAATACTATTATGACTCTTTATTGATTATCCATCCATTGTCCACAAAAACTATTGTTTTTTGCTACATCGTATACCCTGGTTCAGTGTGCATAGGGTGGCCCTTGTTTTTTGTCTGACTTGATATTCTTGTACCCTGACATTATTTGGGTCACTATTCAGTAGTAGAATTGCTTCTATCTTCAGGAAGTCATTCAAGAGTCCATCTTCTTAACAAAGCTTACCATAATGGCATAATGGGTAACCCTGGGCATAGTTCGTGAAGTAGTGCCGCGCTTAGCTACGCAAAGTGCACTTCGCACTACGTGAGCTACGCGTAGCACTAAGCGAACTGCATAGTTCCCCTTTCGCGATGATTGCACAGTGCCGGATGCTTGTCCACAATCATTGAAAACGGCATCTTGCACAGTGCGAGCTGACTTTTACTGCCGCTCGGGTAGATTTTTACTTGAGCTGCAGCTTTCTCAATGCGGACTGGTAGTTTCTCATCGTGAGCGGTCGCGAGCATATGCGACCACTCGCAATGAGAAACCTGACCTCCCCGCGTTGAGAATCTCGCCGGGAGGTCTATTTTCCACGCTCGCGATCGGCAACTTGATGTTGGAGAACGAGGAAAAAGAAACTTGATGTTGAGGACCGCGAGCTAGCAAAAAATGACCGCTGCACTACACTACACTACGTGTGTTTGCACTGTGCTACGTGCAGTTCGCGTAGTGCGAAGTAGCGCAAACTTCGCAAACTACGTGAGCTTAGCGTAGTGCTTTGCCCAGGGTTAATAATGGGTGAGACATGGGGTGAGTACCATGACATGTTAGTGGCGTGTCCCTGATCTGGGCCTTTGCTTGTATACAGTGCATGATCCTGCTCAAATAAATCTGACACGTGAGCTTATCTCTCAGGGCGCCACCCTCGCATGTGCAACTCCTGTGGTAGGCCCAACACACAGCGCGCAGAGCATACTGTTACATTCTCTGATCACGAGCTGTCGTTGCACCTTTCTTTATTCCCTCGGGTCCACGGCTAGACCCTAGGGTGTATGCTGATACATTGTAGGGTAGTGTCCGGGTGGCTCACTACAAACATTACCCCCCATTTGCATCATCATGTGTGAAGGGGTGGGGGAGGGGGGATTATGCAAATTTGCCGTTTTGCTTTCATTGTTGCATTTACTGCGAGGGGTGCATCTATTTACCTCAAATTCATGTTGACAGTTCAAGTATTCTAGCCAGACTCACTGTGAAATATTACATCATTAGCTTTCACGACTGTCAACAGCTTCTTTAAAGAATGTTGACCTGTAGCTGATGTTTAAAGAGGCGTAATGCTGAGTGTGTCGACAGCTCCTGTCAGCACTCATCAGCTAAGTGAAGGAACGCTGCAGGTTTCATGTGATAGATAGCACAGCCGGTTCTGCTCATGCTGCAGAGACCTGCGCTCTAACCTGGAGCTCACTAGTTCGAAACCCGGTTTATGACTGCTTTTCCTAAGTAGTAAGGATTGAAATTATTATACAATCCAATGCAAAATAGCTTTATTCGATATGTAATCATAAAAGCATAATACAAACAACATCTAAAAACACATACTTTAAACATTTCTTAGCTGGATTGTACAAAGTCCAAATAATTAATAAAATTAAATAAAAACTAAAATCAGACAAAATGGAAGAAAAACAGATTTTGTTAAAATATAATTCATTGCGAATAAAGATAAAAACAATTTACTATTGAATCAGTCACATTCTATGTTCATCTAGGTAAACTAAAAATATTACTCATTAAAGAGTTAACCAGATATTGAATTCCGCTTTATTACCCATACCCACCTTAAGTATTTGGCAACCGCTATTGAGATAAATGGCAAAGTACTAGAACATATAAGCCTTTCTGTCTCAGCACTCCTTTTTGTACCAAGTAGTTTGCACATAGGTGTCAGCCATACTCTCCTAGGGGTGGTGTAAGCAGAACAGGCAAAAAGCATATGAGTGACTGTTTCATTGCAACTCCCACAGGCAGGGCAGATGTTATCGCTTACAGGGGTCCACCAGGAGGTAAGCGATCTCAGGGGTAACAAACTTGCCCTGAGTTGAAAATACAGTCTCCTTTCATTTGTCTTTGTGATGGCGTCCCAGTAAGTTTCTAGTCTGGGAGTAAATTTTATTTCAAGGAAAATTCCCGCCAATGAAGACGAATTAGTATTACTCCAAACATTATGGGTAACCCATTCCCAATACTTCACTTTTAAAATCTTTTTAGAGGGGAAAGAAGCTTCTGTTGGATTCTCCTATAGCATTTTCATACCCAAGCCTACTAGGTTGTTTCTGACACCCCTTAGCCAACCAATTTTGTGGAAGCCGTCGGATTTTATTACATCAAGAAAACCTGAGGCATATGATGAGATTTCAGGTGTTGTCACAACCTGCGCCAATATAAAATAGGGCGCAGTTTGGCAACGTCTGTAATAGCATTTCTCCCCAGATCATACCTTAGTGGCTTTAGGGGGGTACTTTGGGGGAGGTTAGTAATGCTGCGGAGAAACTTATTTTCCGAGACACTTAGGTAAACTGCTTTCTCAAAACCCCAAAGTTCTGCCCCGTAAAGTGCAGAACTGACAACTTTTGATTCGTAGACTTGGAGCACTGGTCTAATCGGTTTTGGTATTGACCTTTTATGTTCTATACTTAAGGCTCCCGTGAGTTGTCGATGTTTTAGAGCAGCTATGTCAATATGGTAATCCCATTTTAGATCCTTCTCCAGGTGGATACCCAAGTAAATGAAAGACCTGACCTGTTCCTGTGGTTGATTATTCATTAAAATGTTTCCTTTAAAATTTCGGTGTGGATTAAAAGCCATAAATTTCGTCTTTGCCACATTAATTTCCAGGCCTCGAGCAGCACAAAAGTCTTCAAAATTATTATAGTATGTCCATGATATGTTTCTGATTCTTGAGATCGTGTGTAGAACCCGGGGAGGGGAGGCGATTTAGCAGCGAGGGTAATCTATCTCCCAGTTTCCTCTTGGCCCCCTACTTCCTTGCACACTGGTTTACTTTGGGAGGTAATTACATCCTTCTGTAAATAAATATTACAGGTAAGTAATGGGACCTTTACAACCACCGTGACGCGCTGAAGGAGCTTAGCAAGGGGGAGTTCATTTATCTGACAGTTTTCTAGAGCACTGACCAAACACGAAAGGTTTACAAAGCTCTCTCCAGTATCACAGTACAACAAGCATTGGCAAGGCCCACATCTGTGGCGCTGGCTGCGAACCTGTGGCTCTGGCAGTGTTTGGGGATGTTTTTTGTAAAACTGTACAAATGAGGCTACTTTGTGTGTGTGTGTGTGTGTGTGTGCGTGCGTGCGTGCGTGTGTGGGTGTGCACAGTCTGTATGAACATAATGACGTCACTCACAGAGCGGTAAGCCAGTGGCTGAAGTGGGCTGACCCACTGCCCAATGCTGTATGCTCCTGGGGGGGGGGGGGACTAACATGTGAACGACACACTGAGGGACCAATAGATGAAGCAGCTGGCAGAAGGTTTGTGGAAGCAAAATATATAATTTTATTAAAAATGGAAAGGTCTTGGCTAATGACAAGCCTAAAAGTAGGCATAATTGCATATAAGAGGGTTAGTTGTAGTCCTGGGCAAGTAGAATACACAAGATAAAAGTGTTGGGGTTGCAGAAGGAAGAAGGTGAAGAGCTTTGTGGGGTGGACAGGATCACACATTTGAATATTTGAGGCAAGGCACTGTTACAGTTGTCTCTCCAGTGGGAACCAATGACAGACGGGTATGTGCAGAGGTTAATTGACAACAGTATTGCACATTATATGGGTATATGTGGCGAACAGTTTGCAGTAGAAGGCATAGACACTAGGCCAGGAAGGAGGCAGCTCAGAAAGGAAGCACTGCACATAGGGGGGCCGATTCACAGAATTAATGAGTAAGCTACTTGTCAATGAGTAAGTTACTCATCACTGAGTAAGTGCCTTCTGTGAATACCAAAATGAGTAAGTGCCTTCTGTGAATACCAAAATGGTAGTAAGTTTAGTATTTTGTCTTAAGTTAGTTCTCCAGCAGGCTGATGGTGGTCTATGAGAGAGAGAGTAATAGACCCAGCCAGGACCCTCTACCCCTTGGAGTCAGCATCAGCAGATGAAGGAGAGGTGCATGCCCTGGGTCTGCCCGTTTGCTCTCTGACTGGGTTGGAAGGACTCTTCCACCGTCTGTATTGGGTGTAATCTGAGGGGCGGAGGTGAAGAGGTTCAAGTGTCCTCTGTGCATGCATAGTTAATGGAACTTTGGTAGACTGGCGGATTTTGCTAAAATGGCTGAAAACAATAAACTCAGTTTGGCATAAGTAACCCAATCCATTTATTTAAAAAAAACGGTGAATCTGGCCCTAAAACGCGAACAGCTGGTGTAACCTGCAAACAGAGAGAATTTACACCCATTTTGCACACAACTGAAATCACCTTCAAGGAGTGTTAAATACAAAACACATAATAATTCACCATCGCCCTGTATTTTCCGTAACATAGAAAAGGTTAGTGCTGACATTTAAAAATACACCGTTTGGGTTTTCCCTAGTGGGTCCTATGGCACATGCTATCCATGTGTGGCACGCGGCGAATAGATATCTTGCCTGGGAGGGGAGATTCACCTTGGCCATCCCCTTATGGAATTCAGAGAGACTAGGGAGCTTGTGGAAGACCAAGGGATTTGACAAATGGGATCTTATCGGGATTACACAGATTAAAGATATGTGGGGAGGGGGTACAGTACATACCTTTGCCTCTCTCAGGCAGCAATACAGCTTACACAATAGCAAGTTCTTTCGGTACCTCCAGGTTAGGCACGCACTCCTCACACACATACCTAGGGACGCCGCACTTCCTGAGGCCTCTCCTTTGGAAGACCATGTGCTAGATGGGTACTTCCCCGAGAAGACCATTTCTTTAATATATAAAAAGCTCATTAATCACACGGAGGACCCGCTGGGACATATTAGAGCAGAGGGGATTGCTGATGGGGTGGAGTTAGACGATGAAGATTGGACGGAGGCGATCTCCTCTCCGAGAGTGGTTGCGATCCAGATGCGACTTCGTCTGGTACAATTAAAGATATTGCATAGGTCATATGTCACAGGGCCTCGCCTGGTATGAATGGGCCTCATAGGAAGTGGTGCGTGCCGAAGGGGGTGTGGAGAGCTCGGCACATTTATGTATATTCTCTCGCATTGTACGAAATACAGGAGTACTGGACAAAGATTCATGACGAGATGAGAGGTGCTCTGGGGGTGGAGATAAGGCCAGAGGCCCGGAGATGTCTGCTGAATGTGTGGGAACTTACGGACCTGAATACATATGGGAAGCAATGGGTAACTCTGGCGTGTATGGTCGCGAAACGAAATATCCCTCAGCTGTGGGGAGCCAGTCAACCGCCCTGGGTCTCTAAGTAGGCGGAGGACCTGGATTGGTGTATGTTTCGGGAGAAGTCGGTGTATGTGGCCAGGGGTTGTCCAGAGAAATGGGGGAAGGTGTGGGGGACCTGGAATAGCTACCGAGGAGATATTTGTGAGCCCCCGGCGCGGCAGGTAGTAGTGGATGCACTTGAATCCCTGTGACCTGATACTTATATACTGTGTTTATTATTTGGTACAAACGGAACTGTGTCTTTGTCCCCTGCTGATATTGTATTTTACCTGATGCTTTAGTTATTTGTTTGGTTCATTTCCTTTTTTTTTATTGTTAATAAAAAGATTTTAACAAAAATACACTGTTTGCAGTAATTAGTTGGTAGGTAATTTTTGCACTGATCACTTGGTGCAAAAAATGTTTTTAATTGTGCTGAGTGATGCAAATGTTGGTGCACATTTTCTCAATACCGGTTCTATTTCTATTATCAGGCCTCTGTTGTTTAATTCTCTGAAAAATATTTCGAGTACTTACAAGGCAATACTTGACTGCAAAAACTTATTGACACCAGCTAGTCAATTTCACTAACTGCATTTTGCAGTACATACAGCAGTACCACAGGAGTACTACTTAATTTCTACAAAATACAATCCATAAAGCCACGAGTTTAAATGTAAAAATTGATTAATTAATTTAAGTGAATCCTATACATAACTTTTTGTAATGTTTAATACATAAAAAGTAAATATATTAATTTTAGGGTAGATGAGATTTTTCAAAATAAATATATACAACTATTTTACATTAGTATTTAACATAACATTGTTTACTATTTTTTTTGAAAGTTTAATATATAAAAAAAAAATACTATACTTTACCATAGGGAGATCTCCACCCCGGTGTCAAAGAACTCCACCTGCATGTGTGAAGTTACTAGTAGTAACTTAACACCATTATCTTAAATTTGAATTAAATATTTAATTAACTTAAATAAACATTTCGTTTTAAATATTTATCTAAATATGTCACCTAAAGTAAATAGTTTTTAATTTCTTATTACCTATGAGAAATTACAAAAAGTTATATGTAATTTGTTAACATTAAACTAGATGTAGATATATTCTAACAAAATTCAAACTGAACTACGTATATTTTAACATTATTTACTCTACAGTGCTATTTTAGGTGCCTGCCTCCAAGTCAAGTCAAGTCAAAAGATCTTTATTCGGAATAAAAACATCCATAAAAGTACATGCAAGTACAGTTTCAAAACAATACAGTACAATAATAATATGACAGCTGGAAAAAAGACATAAACGAATCAATCAATTTCACAGTAACACACAGAACGTCCCTCCTTTTTTTTTAAAACAGCATTATATACAATTAAAAATATTTTCTATCAAACAGAATTAAAAATGGATGAATAATAGCAGCAACGTTAATGGGTCCTCGTCAGTAAAAGCAAAAAAGTACCAAATGTGCAAAAAAGAGAGTTTTATAAAGTGCGTAAAAAGTACAGTGTGCGGATGTTATACATCAATATATAAAGTGGCTCGTGATCGAGCGGCAGCTTTGAGAAAGCAGCTCACTCTGAATATTACTTCATCTGATCCCAGTAATAAAAAGGTCCTCAATGCTTTTCTAAAGCAAGTCAACTTATATTTTCTACAGTAGGGCATTAAATAATGAGCGGAGAGAGTTTTATAAAAACCGCAGAAAAACAAAAAGTGCATAAGGCTCTGTTTCATATTTGGGTTGCAAGGACAATACAGAGTTTCTAGATGTTTGTTGTAACCCAAAGGGAAGTTTAGTAAATTTACTATACTCCCATCACGAAAGCGAAACAGTAAGCTCCTATTCCATCTGCCAAGGTGTAAACGTAAATACCTGTGTGGGTTTAATTTGAGGTTCTGAATAGCCCATGTATTTTATAACAATACACTTTGACAGGTTTTTCCTTTCCCGCTCTTCTCTGTACAGATGATACAATGCCCTATGAATAATAGTCTTGTGGGAACGATTTATTAAACTGGGTGAAGTAAACAAATGACCATGTCCTACGCTGTCAAGGCATTCTTTTACAGCTTTTAACCATGGTATACAGTGTGCCCTGTCACATTTTAAGCAGTCCAAGATTATATCGCGGGTCAAAGTGGCAGCCGGGTTAATCCATATCTTTAGCCAGAAGAGTGCTGGTCTTGATCTTACAAAATCTTCTATATATGGGATGTTTAATTCATTATGGCATATATAGTGAGGGGAACAGATGACCCCACCCAGCACCTTCCGACAGAACCTATTTTCTTCGGTTTGGATATGGGTACAGTTTGTATAACCCCAAACCTCGGCGCCGTAAGTACCAGTTGGGATGCATTGGGTTTGATAAATCTTTACTAGTGGTGTAATCACATCAGCGTGGTTGGGTTGTCTCAGGGAAGTGACACAATTTATAGCTTTACCCAACTTAATCCTGGCATAAGAAACATGTGGTTGCCACGAACCAGTATTTGAAAATAGCAACCCCAGATAGGGAAAAGTACAAGTACTTTTCAAAACGTTTGACCCTGATTTAATCTCAGCAATTTTATATTTTTTGGGGCCACAGCTCATAATTAGGGATTTTTTAAAATTAGTGGTCAGGCCTAGGTCTGCCATAAAATGGACAAAGCCTGAGATTAAAATGCGGAGTGCCTTTGGTGTGCGGCCCATTAGGACCGCATCATCAGCGTAAAGGAGGGTGGGTATAGGAACTCCATTCACATAGGGTACATCTTTTGATAAAGTACTCACCGAGGAGCTCAAATTGTTAATGTAAAGAATAAAGAGAAGGGGGGCCAGCACGCACCCCTGTCTGACCCCCCTACCAATGCTAATGTCGTCAGAGACTTCGCCAAATTGATTAATGCGCACACGAGCTCTTAGATCACTATGTAGAAAAGCTAAAAAATTGACCAAATAATCATCCAAACCATAATTAAGAAGGGTGGACCATAGACGGGAACGATTAACAAAATCAAATGCAGAACTTAAGTCCATAAAACCAAAATATAGAGGGGATTTTTTAGCAGTGTTGTATTTTGCCATAATCAGACTCAAGTTCAAACATTGTTCCACCGTGCCAACATTGCTACGAAAACCAAGCTGGCTGGGATGTAGAATCTTACTCTCATCCGCCCAGGTTTTAATCCTTTTAAAAATAACCCTCCCCAAAACTTTCAAAGTGTTATCGATTAACGATATGGGGCGGTAGCACCCGGGATCCAGCCTGTCGCCTTTTTTAAAAATGGGCACGATAGTGCTACAAGTCCATGTTTCTGGAATTTGTTCATTCGTTAAATTATTAAAAACATTACATAGCAATGGGGCCCAAAAGTTAAGTTCACACTTTAACTGATCAATTGAGAGCCCATCGGGGCCAGGCGCTTTGTTTCCTGCGCTTTCAGCTATAGCATCCTCGACCTCAGGCACAGAGATGTTAAGGGGGCTTAAGGGGAGGGAGGTTAAAGCGGGGTTGTCCGGTATGGCATACATTTTGGCAAAATGTTCAACCCATGTAGATCCGGTGATGTTACAGTTAATTGCCGTTAAATTCGAGCCTATGGATCTTAGGTTCTTTACATCCCTCCAAAATCCAGTAGTGTCTTTCAATTCGGCCGAGCATGCCAAGGAGTCCCAGTGGGTCTTAACCAGTTCATTAGTTCTATTACGTAGGGTAGATTTATACTCTGCTCGGAGTAACCTTATTTGAGGAATATCCCTAGGGTCAGATTTTAGAGCAGCCCGTAACTTCCTATTTGCCCTAGAGCAAGAGGTATCAAACCATCTAGGTATTTCCTCAGATTTCCTCGAAGCAGGTCTAGAAATCTCACTTTTTATTACAGAGCAGAGTTCACTAAATGATGTGATTATATTACCCCCGTGGTCATCGATGGTGAGGCAAATGTCAATCAAGGCTGGATGTTTTTTGATGACTTTTGCCAGGATTCCCCTGTTGTTCACGCCCCTCCAGATTACTCTCAATTTGTCAGTTGAAACTTCCAAGTTTCTTGCACCTATTTCATTTTGTGGGCACTTACCCCTCGGAAGTAATAGGTGAATTACAATAGGGTAATGGTCACTATATACTTTACACACAACCTCAGCCTTCGTTAAAACATTAGCGACAGGAGGTGAAACAAATACATAATCAATCGTAGTACCACTACCATGACCAAAAAGGTGGGGAACGGGGCAGTGCTGATTTCCGTACCAGCATGCTCCATGCAATTTACAAGTTCTCTAGTTGCAAGGAGATTTAAAAGTTCTATACCTCTTCTACAGGGGGGTTTCTAAAGTGTAAGTGTGCATTGAAATCCCCTCCTATACAAATACCGTCGAATTTCCCATATTTCTGTCCATCCATAATTTCATCAATAAACTCAAATAAAAGAATAAAATTACGATTAGGTTGGGACAAAAAGTCATTATTGTAGAAGTTGATCAAACATAGCCTTGTCCTTTTAATGTATGCCAATGCCATAAAACTTGGGCAATTGGTTTGGAGTATATCGATTTTAACTTCTGCAGATATTTTGACCCAAATAGAGAGGCCCCCGCTAGGGCGGCCTAAAGAGGGGGCCAAGACAGTCCTGTTATGGCAGCTGTACCCCTCAAGTAGCAGGTCATCGGTACACCAGGTTTCTTGGAACATTAGTACGTCATGACAAATGACCCAATCCTTCCAAGATACAATTTCCATCTTAGCCTTCAGGCCGGCAATGTTCCAACTGAGGATTGACAGATTTTTATCGGGCCTCAAGCAAGGGTCCTGGTCAGATCCTAGGGAAAGTACTGTTGTAGTTTGCCCCTGTTGTTCACATGGTGTTTCAAGCAAAAAAGTTTCGGGTGTTGGCGGGGGTACCTCAGAAGATGTTTCCACTGTGTGATCAAAAGCCGGACACACAGAGACAGGTTCTTCAATAGTGGGAGGCAGTCAATCCAGTGTACCCAGATCATGGAGTAATGAGAACCTGTTGTGTAGTGGTAATACAGGTGGAGGCTGCATCATTCTGTGTGGAGGGCGATAAAAATAGTTTAGCGGTAAGGGGGTCACCACAGTGGATGGGCCATGATGAACAAAGTTCTTGTTTAACAGAGATTTCGCAGTACCAGGGTTCCTGAAATTGACTATGATGCAGTCCCCGTTAATGTTTTTAAAAAGAGGGCCAACCCAAGTTACTCGGCGTGTGGATATAATTTCTTTGGAAACGTCATAGCCAACCCCCTTGTGCTTGGTTAGCCAATCAATACATTTATTGTGCAATTGAACCCACGACTCTCCTTGCCCTTCCCTGAGAGGTGGAATGCCAGCCAGAACTAAGACGTAAGGACACGCCTCAGGTGGAAGATGTAAGGCAGAGCCTTGATGTTTAAAAGGCCTGGTGTCTTCATGTGGGGTCTTATTGTGGCGCTGGCTGGAATTTGAAAAAACCTTCTGCGTTGTCGTGCCTATAACGGAGTTGCATTTATAATTATTCTTAGGGGCACTAGTAACAGTGGAGGGCAAGGAAGGTTTACTTAGAGAGCCAGGGGGATTACTTTCCCTTGTGCTTGTGATCGCCACAGATGGTACAGTCGTTGGCGGACCAGTGGCAACCTGTAATTCCTTAACCCTATTTACTGTGGGCGGATTGCCATTTTTTGTGTGATCGCCGCTAGTGAGCGCACGGGTAGTAGATTCCAGGTCTTTTAGCAGACGTTCACCTCTTAATTTATCCAGGCACACTGTGCCTTTTCTTTTGGCATCATCATTTTTGATTAAGTTTTCCAGTCTGTCAAGTCTCTTAAAAATATTATTAAATTGTCTGATCATTTGACCTTCAAGTTGCTTAAAAATTGTATCCGCAATGGTCTCGATGAGATTCCCCTCTGATTTTGAATGGGGACTATTTACATTGGGAAAATCAGTCTGGGTGGAAATAGTCATTGAGTTTAGACCATCATTGTTTATAACAACGACATCATCCAGATGGGGTTGGGCCTGCACGGATACTATATGTTGTTTTTGTTTCTTCCCCCTGCTCCACATACTTTGTGGTGTTGGTTGATTAACACTCCTAGGGGGCTGCTTCCTTTTGTTATATGTTAGTTTTACTAGGCCCCTTTTCCGCTTAGCTCCTGTATTCTCCGTGACCTCAATGGTTGATGATGGAGGCGTAGGGTCCGGAGCTACGGGAGGGACTGTATGCGTAATAGTGTTTCCGTCCTCAAGGACAATTGGCGGATTAACAGCAGATTGTTGTTTTACCACGATTACTTCAGGAAATATATGCATGTTACCACTTAAACTACCTGTTGCAGTTGGTTGGTTAGTGGTAGGTGAACCCATGGAAAGCCTCCTTTCAGTTTCGGCAATCTCATTGAATGCAGTGTCTATTAATGTCTCAAAGGACGTAATGAGGGATGCAGAGGTTTCAGCGTCAAGGGTGACTGAATCTATAGTTTTGCTGGTAACGTTACGTTTGGCCATTTTAACAGCCAACTAGCCAACTAAAATGCTCACCTTTGAAGGGGGGCGTTAGATGGGAGGCCCGCCCGACCAATGTGGACCTCTGAGGGCCTCAGAGGGCCCGCCCTTAGCCCGGGCTTCGCCACGGGCTCTCCCGCGGGCGCGACTCGCGGGGCGAGGGGGGTGTCAGCCTTTTACTCCCGCCTCCGGGCGTTTTGGTGCACCACGGGCGCGCTGCCGCCCCAGAGCCTGCTGGGTGGTGTGGTCCAGTCCGGTCTGCCTACCGGTGTGAGCTCCGCCGCCGTTTCCCTCACGGCTCCGCTGATAGCGTGGCAGTGGC
This sequence comes from Lissotriton helveticus, assembly GCF_964261635.1. Classification (NCBI taxonomy): domain Eukaryota; kingdom Metazoa; phylum Chordata; class Amphibia; order Caudata; family Salamandridae; genus Lissotriton; species Lissotriton helveticus. The sequence goes on from NC_136070.1 coordinate 73,066,500, forward strand.
AGTCAGGTCAGGTAAGAGTGCCTGGTGTTCCTCCTCCATTATTTTTTATGGAAGGTGTTACCGTACCGTTTTTTGGCCGTGTATGGTGCTGGGCGTACTCCAGGTCTGGCTACTACTGTTATGGAACCGTTTGGTTGTAGTAACTTTAGACTCGTAAATTTGCCTCAACCTGTTTTAGGGGATGGAGACATGCAAGTCTATACTTTGTAGTGAATTTACACTTGGAAATGGCAAAAAGCCAAAAGCAATACATTTACCACAAAGTGTAAGATTAAATTTAAATTTGTAGATCTACTTACATGTAAATTTACCTTTGTGAAGAAGCCACTATGTGTACACTGTGGCCCGTCCACTTTTTATATATCTCTCTCTACCTCTCTCTCTCTCTATCTCTCTACCTCTCTACCTCTCTCTAACTCTCTACCTCTCTCTACCTCTCTCCACCCCTCTCTCTACACCTCTCCCTATTCCTCTCTTGACACCTCTCTCTCTACCCCTCTCTCTACCCCTCTCTCTACCCACCCCTCTCTACACACCTCTCTCTACACACCTCTCTCTACACACCTCTCTCTACCCACCTCTCTCTACCTCTAAATGGCAGCCAGGGCCTGATAGCACTACTTGTCCTTAAAAAAAAGTGTTGGTATAGCCAATAGGTCTTGCCTTTGGGGCCTTATATGTGCAACAGTTAATGTTGTTGCACCAAGTATATTGTGCTGCATAACTAAATACTGATAAGGTCCCAAAAGCGAGACCTATTGCCTATGCCAATGCGTGTTCACATTCCCTTTGAGTTCAGAGATTTAACTTTGATGGCAGCACCCACACTCAGGGAATTGCTCCAGCAACAGTGAATTAAACATCCCAGCACAAAGTAACTTACTGGAGCACCCTCACTTCCAACAGAATCTTAAGGAGCAAGTTGTCCTTTTGTGGCACAACTCAATCAATCTATCAGTAGATCTGTAGAGCGCTACTTGTCACCCGTGAGGGTATCAAAATAAATAGGTCCATTACGTACTTCGACCACACTTTGGTGAAACATGTTCTTTGGAATAGCAGCCTTGCTGCGGAGACTTTAGCAAATTTGTCTGATTGCCAAATCCCATTTTGTTTGCAGAGTTAAGATGTTTATGATTTTAATCGTAGTTAATCTACAATCAAATGCGTTCTAAAAATAGCGGTGTTACTAACAAGAAGAACAGCTCATGTTTCATTATATTTGGTAAACAGGGCGGAAAAGTGGCCTGAAGCAAACTTTGGCTGACTTCCGCAAACACAACACGCCAGATAAATACACTCCCTGCAGGGGCGGCTCTAGGCTCATGGCGGCCCTGGGCAGGGAGCAAAGGTAGGGGGGCCCGAAAGAGGGGGTCCGTGCGGGGCGGAGGCCAGTGAAGGGTGGGGGGGTCAGGGTGTTTGGAAGTGGAACAGAGCCGGAGTCCGCCAAATCCCTGCCAGGAGCCGCCACGGAAATATGTATCCATCCTCAGAGGATTATTATATTAAGGATATATATTGGCGTGGTGGCCCCTGGGGTTTGGTGGTACAAAAGGGGGTGGTGATGGATGGAGCATCTGAACCAATCAAACACTCACACCCAGTCAAAAGATCTGGGTTTGATCCATCACCGTTCTTTAGCCCACTCTGCCTCCCCAGTTCAGACATGGCTATATGCAAATGAGTCTGACCCTGTGCCTCATGGGAACAGTCCAGCCTGAACTGCCAAGCCATGTCTTCCCTGAACCGGAAACAAGCTTCCGAGGACCGGTTTCTGGCATTCCAGCCGTCTTCAGCCCGGCGTGCTTGAATCCAGTGGCAAAGTGAGCAAGGGACTCACGTCTGAGCATACCCTGCCACACTTATGGCGGCCAAAGCGGTACAAAAGGGGGTGGTGATGGACGGAGCATCTGAACCAATCAAACACTCACACCCAGTCAAAAGTGGTGGTGGCCCTGTGCAGGTGCACAGCTTGCACATGTCTAAGGCCGCCCCTGCTCCCTGCTCGCTGATAGAAAGATGCTGAGCCAAGAAACTAATGCACTTCCTCTCTCCCACAGGCAAAGATGAAGATCCTATTCCTATTGGTCACTTTAACACTGTTTCCAGCGCCCACCTCTTTTGTAAGTATTCATTTATTCATGATATTTGAATAGTGTGGCTAGAACCTCCTGTATCCTGTGTCAGTGTAATTAGAGTGAAAAAAGTCAATAGTGGCGCCTTGCACTGTCAAGTACATTCTAGAATTATCAATGCACTTAATTTGATGCTTTGGAGCCCAACAAGAGATTAAAAATGTCAACGAATTATAAACCATGGATTTCAAAATAAACACAATTTTATTGGGGCATAGTGCCGACAGTCCAGGAAAAAAACAACTAACTGTTTTTTAGTAATTAAATAAAAATACAAGAGGCAGATCAACAGAAACATATGAGACAGAAAGGCGCACAGTGCTCAAAACTGGTTCACACAGGGTTAGGAGGATATGCATGTGAATTTAACAAGCACACACGGAATAACGCAAGTTGTTCATCCTAACAGAAATATTATAACAATATTCAATATTATAAATTCCTTTTTCCTTAGTTCACATGCGGTGCTTTAAATGGCGTTTCGACCCTGAATAATTTAACAAGTCATCTTCAGGACACAAGAAATGTGTAGAGGTCCAAATGAGATCTGGAAGGAAGCATATGGTACTGACAAAATGCAAATATTTAAAAGAAAATAAACCACGAGGAGCTGCTGCTCATGGGGGGAGAGGATCACTTACCTGGATAAAATGTAAGCAATGGGTTTGAGTACCTATAGAAAAGGACTGCTAGGTCCCAACCTAAAAGCCTAGGTAAAGGGGCAATTAGAAAAGTGGACACATGGGTGAAGTGGAACAGGGCCACATGTGAAATCACACCAGAGGTACACACAGAAAAGGCAGTGTTCCTAGAAATAGAAGGGGCAAGTAAAAAGTCAGAACTAGCAAGTGACACTGGTGACAATAAAACAAATGAGTCATACTAAAGTTGGGGTCTTACCTGAACCAACTGGATAAACCAGTGGAGACCAATTAATTGTTTATTGCTTGGGCTCTTTATAATGTCTTCTGACTCTGAGCAATATAAAATTAATTGTTTAATTATTCATTGGCATTTTCGATAATTTGTTGGTCTCCAAAATATCAAATTACGTTCATCTATTATTCCAAAGAGCCGTTGTTTTCTTTGATTTTAGTAGTTACTCGTGTTCTCTTTGCCCTTGTTGTTTTCTTGTCCAATATAGATAGTGTCTTTAGTTAATCTTTTATTGTGGAATTCTTGGACACTTGTAACACTGGAAAAATTCCCAAAACATTTACAAAATATGAGGAAGGCGGTGAAAGTCCAGGCTATGTTTACAATATCGCCTCCAACTCTGGAGAAGAAGACCTATTATTAAGCCGGGTCAGTTCCATTTTTCTCATGTAACTGTGTTCCTCAGATGGTTTGTGATTTGTTTTTGCCGTTCTCAATTTACTGTAGCGTTCAGAGGATGAGTCTCTCAGTTTGAAAAATGTACTGCTTGTTTTACGTCTCTGGACCACATGCAGATGATGCACAGGGGCCTCCATGAATATATGATTTTTTTTCGCATGCGTTTACAACGCATGCCATAACAACGCGTTTGTTACAACGACTGCGTTGTTATTTCACATACGGTTAGGGAAGGTGTCTTTTAAATTTAAATTTTAAATCCAACACCTTCTGACCCCTAACGTAAGTCGTTGTTCCGACTTGCGTTGTAACGGTATGCGAAATAACACGGTCGTTGTAACGACCGCATTGTTATGGCATGTGTTGTTTACCATGCGAACTAAACGCTGTTTACCGGCCTCCAAAACTCTTCTGAACTTCAGACTTTCAGGAGTGAGGCAGAGATGCAGCATTAGGAAGCTTGAGAAAGAGAACCTTGAAAGGGTAGGATGCTACCTCAAAAAATAAAAGTTCTTCACCTGGTGGTCGGTCAGCAGGTTTTAGGTGGGTAACCTTAAGCTTCTGATGTTAGATCCAAAGAGCTCTGGTGAGGTAGACAGGCACCTGACCAGAAAAACATTTTATTTTATCTTACCTGTGTTCTTTTACCTGACTCCATCATTCTTGTATAATTCTGTTGTCTTTGTGCAACTGTTTGAGCCCTTCCACTTGTAATTAACAGCATTACTGTTGTTTTTATCTAGAGAAGACATTAGAAAGTAGTCATTTTGGTTCTCTGCTCGTAAACAATGTGCCACTATGCAACATATTTACAATGTGACGCATCTAGAGAGCTGCGTCACGTTGTAAAGCCCTGCGCTACATTATAACTGCGTCAGGTATAATTAAGGCTCCCTGTTTTCCGTTTTTACTGATTTTTACAGATAAATACAGACAGAAAACATTTATTTTCTTGTCTGTATTTATTTTTAAATGTGGATAAAAACGAAAATTGGGTGCTTTTAAATACACTTTGCCATGATTATCAGGCCAATAACTGTGTGGATTGATAGGTAAGGATGTTAAAAAAGAAAGGAATTTTAGTAAAGAGGCTTAAACAACAGTAGCTATGCACAAGGCTGATGCTGTAATGTGCATATTTTCATATAAGTGCACTGATTTATCTTCAGCGGGTGTTCATATCATTGAAACCTGGCAGGCATTCAATCATGACTGCATATTTATTGGTTAAATAAATGTGTAAATATACCAGTTTCAGCTTTACTTTTTTTCACGAAACCCATAATAAATATGGATAAATACAGATAAGGTTGACAAAAAATAAATATGGATGAATACAGACGGAAATGACAAAAAAAAATTACCATAAAATCGGGCGCCCAGGTATAATGTATGCAGGGTGTGCGTTCCGTCGCAAGGAAGCCTCATAAAAGTCACTTTTACGACCTCGCTGCTTCAAAACCTTACGCCTGCTAGTAGGAGGCGTAAGGAGTGACGCAGCACAGCAAGTATAGGCTGCCACTGAGCAGTGCTGAAGTTGGGTCGCACTTGCGACACGACTCCAGCACTGCGCCACCTTTATGCCGACAGATGCGTCACGCATCTGTCTATCCTTGCTCAAAGGTGCCCCGCAATGTAAATGCGGTGCATCCATGGTGGCGCAAGTTTTTTTTTACGTGTAGCATTTTAACTGGCGCATCCCTGCTAATATGCAGGGATGCATCAGTTCTTGTAAATCTGCCCCGTGGTATTTGCCCCCCATTATTATGCAGCCTGTTGATGGTCCTGTCGCATTACAAAGATGCTTTATCCTCCTCCCAGTATTAAAAAAGTGACTTGCTCTCCTTCACCACTACAAAGCTCATATAGGTTCTTTTCACTATTAGAAGACTGATTTATGTTCTTTCACCATTACAATGGAGGTTTGTGTTTGTCCACCATTACATCGGTGGTTTGAGTTCCAACACCAGTACAACTGTGGTTTGTGTTCATCCACTATAACATTAGTGGTTTGTGCTCCTTCACCATTACAATGGAGGTTTGCGTTTGTCCAACATAAAAATGGTGGTTCGTGTTCCTACACTATTAAAAAAGTGTTTTGTCTTTGTCCACCATTAAAACGGGGGTTTGTTTTCCTCCTCCATCACGATGGTGTCTTATGTTCTTCTCACTAATACAAAGCTGGCCTATGCTCCTCCACCATTGCAAAGGTGCTTTATGTTCCTCCACCTTTAGAATTGTATTTTATGTTTCTCTCACTATTAAACGTTTGATTTATGTTTCTCCACCATTATATTAGGGATTATGTTCCATCACCATCACAAAAATGACTTATGGTCCACTCCCTATTACTGTTCTGAAGGCTGCTTTATGTTCTTTATGTACCTCCACCATCAAAAATGGGATTGTGTTCCTATCACTGTTATTGGGCTGGTGTATGTCTCTCTAACATTACAAAGGTGGTTTATTTCACTCGACCACTGCAAAGGTGGTTTATGTTCCTCTAACATTACAAAGGTGGTTTATGTTCCTCAACCATTACAAAGGTGGTTTATGTCCTTCTAACATTACAAAGGTGGTTTATGGCCCTTTACCATTACAAAGGGGGTTTATGTCCCTCTAACATTACAAAGGTGGTTTATGTCCCTCGACCATTACAAAGGTGGTTTATGTCCCTCGACCATTACAAAGGTGATGTATGTCCCTCTATCGTTACAAAGGTGGTTCATGTCTGTTTACCATTACAAAGGTGGTTTATGCCCGCTTACCTTTACAAAGGTGGTATATGCCCGCTTACCTTTACAAAGGTAGTTTATTTCACTCGATCATTACAAAGGTGGTTTAAGTCCCTCTACCATTACACATTTGACTTATGTCCCTCTACCATTACAAAGGTGGCTTATGTCTCTCTACCATTAAGAGGATAGTTTATGTCCCTCTATCATTACAAAGTTGGCTTATGTCTCTCTACCATTAAGAGGATAGTTTATGTCCCTCTATCATTACCAAGGTGGTTTATATCCCTCTACCTTTACAAAGGTGATTTATGCCTGCTTACCTTTACAAATGTGGTTTATGCCCGCTTACCTTTACAAAGGTGGTTTATGTCCCTCCACCATTACAAATGTAGTTTATGTCTCTACCATTACAAATGTGGTTTATGTCCCTCTGCCATTACAAAGGTGGTTTATGTCCCTCTGCCATTACAAAGGTGGTTTATGTCCCTCTACCGTTACAAAGGTAGTTATTGTTCCTGTGCCATCACAAATGGGGTTTATGTTTCTCTCACTGTTAACAAGGCTGGTTTATTTTCCTCCACCACAAAAGTGGTCATGTTTCTCCTCCATTATATATGTGATTTATGACAACCTATAATTACAAAGAGAGGTTATTAACAGGCACATGCATCAAAGGATTTTGCGATCGCAAACGGTGCGAATCGCAAAAATCGACCGTTTGCGATCGCAAAATCTGCTTTTGGAATGCATGAAGGGTGAAGGCCCTCGCAATTTGAGAATTCGCAAATAATTGCGAATTCTCAAATTGCGATTGCATTTAAGGAATTTAGAATTTATTTGTGGCATTTATTTTACCTTCTTTCTTCAGCAAAATATAGTGTTTTTTGTCATTACTTTGAAAACACATGTATACCTCTATACAACATTATTACAAATATACATGTATATACATTATGCACACAAAATGTACACACACACAATATATACAAATCCACTAAAGAAAATAACATGCATATATTTTTCTCATATAGTATTTTTGAACCTACAAATGTCTTCGCCCTTGATAAACGTATTTGAATAGATTTGGTGGAGTTGGTACAAAATGTTCCATAGACTGGATGGCTCTGTCTGTGGAAACAGCTCTTAGACTCAATGCAGAAGAATTGAGAGAAATTGAGGCACTCAAACAAGAAATCTTAAGAGATACCACCATCGCAGACTCCAAAAAACTATTGGAAGCAGCAGAGAAAACTATTGCTGACTTCACTGTCCATAATAATAATCTGAAAATTACAAAAGTGGGGAGAGATATTAAAAACTTTAAGTTGGAAGAGGTATACCCGTATTTGAAAGAAGACTTCTTTGTAAACAATAACCCTAGCTCATTAAATCTACAATATAGAGGTAGATCGCGGAGCAAATTCATCACTTTTTCCGACACCTCGTCCGACTCTGATCAAGGGTCATATATTGGTTTCCAACCCTATCCTCAATATTTAAGAACAAGACCATCTTTTTTAGGCAGAGGCAGGTTTCGTATAAGAGGAGGGGGGCCACGATGGAGAGGTTACAACCAGCAGGAGAATATGTATCCACCCCAGGGGATGTATCCCCCACAGGGCTTATATCAGCAATCAGAGCAATTCCGAACCCGGAATCAGAGACCTTCCGTACTCGGAAGAAAACATACAGACGTTAGAGACTAACCCTAGTGAATTGTCAAATATAGCGGAAACGATACCTATTTACAATCTATCTGACCACCTTCTTACAGACTCAGAATTATCAGTATTATCAAAAGGACTTACTTTTGTGCCTACCTCAATACAGAATCCTATAGATACTAAAACAGAAATTCTGCATTTTCTCAGAAAAATAAGGTTAAAAGCATTCTTCATGGAACATGAAAGCAAAGATCAGATCAATACAAGTGGTCTAAAAAATAAATCCAAATTTATACCAGAAAGTATACTTCTACCTCCAGAGATATTAATCTTTGAAGATCTAGTGTTACGTGAATTTGATGACCTACATTCCAAAAAAATCTTCTACAAAAACAACCTTAACAAAGTGGAAATGTTAGCATTAAAAAACTTGTCATCCAATCCCGCGGTGACAATAAAACCGGCGGATAAAGGGGGTGGCATTGCCCTGTGGGACACTTCCAAATATGATCAGGAAATAATGGGCCAACTATCCAATCGAATTCATTATAGACCTCTGGAAGACAATCCTACATCGAGATTAAAAGGGGACATTTTTGCTATAACAAAAAACGGCTTGGATGAAGGTTGGCTATGCAAAAATGTGTTCGATTTCCTAAACAGTGAACAGAATAAAATTCCTCATATTTATGCTTTTCCAAAGGTCCATAAATCTTTGCCCAGTCCGCCTGGCAGGCCTATTGTTGCTGCATGTGGTTCGTTACTTGAACCTCTTGCCAAATATGTTGACACCTTTTTAATTCCTCTGGTGAAAAATACAAGAGCATTTGTGAGAGATACGATGGATTTGATATCGAAGGTAGTAGGTTTACCTTATAACCCGTAGAAAAAACTGCTTGCTACCTTCGATATCGAATCCCTCTATACAAACATACCTCAAGACGAGGCTTTGGTAGTGATGAGCCATGTTTTAGACTTACGGGAACGGCCCCATCGGGTTCCGACAAAATGTATTACCTCCCTAGCTTCTCTTTGTTTAAAGAACAATTTCTTTACGTTTAAAGATAATCTTTATTTGCAAATATCAGGAGTGGCGATGGACTGTAGCTTTTCTCCTGAAATAGCTAATTTAGTGATGTCTGAATTTGAGCAAAAAGGGATATATAGCGACACCAATGTCCCTTTAAGATCCAGGTTGAGTTTTGGTGTCGCTATATAGATGATATTTTTTTGATTTGGAACGGAGATGAAGAACTTTTAACTAATTTTCATAATTGATTAAATTGTAGGACCCTAGAATTAAATTTTACACTGTCAAGTGATCGTAATAAGATTAATTTTTTGGTTGTCTATGTCCAACATGAGGATGGACAATTACAAGTTAATCTGTATACCAAACCTATGGATCGAAACACACTATTACACTTTACCAGTAACCATCCAAGGACATTAAAAGAAAATCTCCCATACGGGCAATTTCTCCAGTGTCAGAAGAAATTGTAGCAATACAGATGATTTCTTTTCTAATGCTGAGAAATTGAAGGAGAAACTACTAGCACGGGGATATCCGAAAAGATTAATAAAAATGTCTCTTAATAGAGCGTGGTATACCCCTAGAGAAACTTTACTTACTCCCAAATCACAAGATAAAGAAACTCCTCTTACATGAGTCATCAGTTATGACCCCAGAGCTAAAAAAGTTAAAAAGTTGATCCAAAAAAAAAAAATTGGAAGATAATTGAATACTTGGGAATCCCTAAGCCACTGTTTGCTTTTAAAAAAGGCAAAAATGTTCGTCAACAGTTGGTAAAAGCAGCACAATATCAATACCCCCCCAAAAAACCTGAGAGAATTACTAAGTTTACCGCCTATAACTGGACACTATCGCTGCCAGAATTGTTTAGCATGTAATCTCACCAAAGACTCTAAAGAGGTACATATAAATGGCCAAATACATTTTCAAAAAACGTTTTCCAATTGTAATTCTAGAAACACAGTTTACTGCATTAAGTGTCCGTGTAATAAATTTTACATAGGTCAAACAACCCATATCATCAAGAAACGAATTTTGCAACATAAATCGCGGGTCAAATGTCAATTGCAAGGTGCACCGCTAGTGCACCATTACCTATCAGTCAATCACACTGAAAAAGATATAGAATGGTCAGTTCTATGTACAGTGAGTACATCAAACACAAAGGAGATAGAGACAAAATTACCTATCAGTCAATCACACTGACTTACAAGTATGGCATGGATTTCAACAAACATATTGTCAACATTTGACTTAGAGACATGCCATGAATTTCAACACGCCTGTGGTCAATAGATTATCTAAAGGCATATAATGGGTTACATTTTGTCAACATTTGACTTGAGGCACAGCATGGGTTTCAACAAACATATTTTCAACATTTGGCTTAGAGGCATGGCATGCGTTTCAACAAACATATTTTCAACACTTGACTGAGAGACATGGCATGGGTTTCGACAAACATGTTGTCCACTGGGCAAATAGCAAAAGCAGAGCAAAGAGTGTTGCTCCAACAAGCCTGCCTGGGCATTAGCATTGTATTATTAAGTGAGGTCACTCCTAAATGCTTGACCTGCTACCACCTGATACCGTTTTTAATCACTCAATATTTATTGCTTAAAATCCGATTTGTGTATTTGTCTATATATTATGTTCCAAACATCATCGACGATCATTAGGAACTGGGGTATGGTTGGTAATGCTTTATCTATAGAGTGTACCCAGTCCTTATTTAAAAACGTATGCCAATGTATCATCGTTTTTTCAAAATATGCTGGATTTTTTAGGTTTGTGTGGCACTGTCCATATTCATTTCTAAGATGTCTTTGTGCACTGATAGGGATACAACTTTGTGTGATACATCGAGAAAGCTCACACATGTGTCCTGTTGGTGCAGACAATTTGGAAGACATATAATGTTCTGAATATGATACAAGAGCCCTCTTAACAAAACAAAGGCCCAGAATGGCTGATGAAGCAAGGCTGTGTGCTAGGCAGTGCATCAAATTTCCCAAGAGCCACCGCTGCTTCGCTAAACAGCAGTTGCTTGAAGACAAGACCTACAGGACTGCATCTGTAAGACAAGTCCTACAGATGTTATGTTATGTTACGTTGGTAACACTTATATAGCGCATAATTACCATCGGTCTCTTAGCGCTTGTCTAAGGGTTAGCCACCTTGCACCAACTAATACTTGAAAAAGACATTCAATCAGGGTCTACCAAAGGCTTGTTCGTACAAAACGTTTTTCAATCTCTTACGAAATAGAAGGAGGTTGTTTTCTCTTCGCAGACTTTCCGGGAGTCCGTTCCACAACTGAGATATCAAGACTGAGAAAATCCGACCGCCCACGGTCGATTTGTTAAAACATAGATGGGTCAGCAATTACAGTTGCAGGTTCAAATCAAATCAAATCAAATCAGGTGTTTGTTAAGCGCGACTACTCACCCGTAAGGGTCTCAAGGCGCTGGGGGGGGGTGGGGAGGAGGGGGGTTTGCATGTTCCAGTCCATCAAGGAGGGGGTCTGTTGAAGAGCCAGGTTTTGAGGTTTCTTGCAAATATGGGGAGCTATGTTATCTGTCTGAGGTGGAGTGGTAGGTCGTTCCAGGCCCTGGAGTGGCCTCCCGATCTGGTCTTTCTGGTGCGGGGGACAACGACGTAGGAGAGCTGGGCTGATCGTAGGGTCCTTTGGGGTGCGTAGAATTTGAGTCGGCTGTTCAGGTATGCTGGTCCGGTGTCGTGGAGGGCCTTGTGAGCGTGAGTTAGCATCTTGAAGGTGACTCTAGCTTCGATGGGGAGCCAGTGGAGTGTGCGCAGGTGCTGGGAGATGTGGCAGTGTCTTGGCAGGTTTAGTACCAGTCTTACGGCGGCATTTTGGATGTTCTGTAGCTTGCGGGTTCCATGTAGTCAGAGACTTATGTGTACAAATTGCATTGAGCAGGAGCTATGGTGCTGCAGAACTAACACTGGGCCTACTTAGCTTCCATATCTACTATGGATGGGTCACTTTCCCTGTGCACATCTAGGATCTCGTTTAGACATGGCCAGAATGGACAAGGGCCTTGGACAAGTATATGTCCCTTCACCTCTCTTAGGTTTCAGCCTATTGATAGGACAAGAGGAAGTGTGGCTGATGAGGGGAGATAGATGGTTTTACATGTAGCAAATTGTGCATCATCTGCATATTTTAAAGTGACGCTCTTTATGTGCTGATGTGATGAAAGGCATAGCGTGTAAAGAGTGGTCATAGTCAATGGTGTGATGCTTCATTAGTATTGTATTGTTTGTATTACAACATTTATATAGGCTTACTACCCCTAGTTGGGGCACTGAAGGTCTTGCCTACATGAGTAGCATGCTGGAAGGTTTAGAGTGTGTGGTTGGAAGGGCATTGTCTTTATTTTGATCCTATCTTGGAAGTGTTTCCATGTTGTGCTTGGTGACCTCAGAGGTGCAGTGTTCGTGTTACGTAGCACTTAGCTGTGTGATGTTTAGTGAAGTGTGAGAGGGAGACAGTGGCAGCTGGCATGGATCGTGGGTGGGAGGGTGAGGTGTGTCGGGGGGAGGAAGGGGAATGTACAAAAAATTAACAAAAAATCACACTTACCTGATTGCCGCCTCTCTGTTCCATTGGACTCAGGCCAGAACAGCAACCAGGAAGCACACCCAGGCTCCCCTGACCAATCACAATGCTGCAATGCAGTGTTGTGATTGGTAAGCACCTAGGCTCCCCTGACCAATCACAATGCTGCAGTGCTGCGTTGTGAGTGGTCTGAGCGCTGTGGTTTGGTGTTCAGGTGGAGACTGGGGGCCAGGGCATGATCTCCATGCAGGCTGTAATGCAGTCAAGCATTCATGCACACTTGGAGTGGGCAATCCATTCCTCCCCTCCCCTGCCCTGCTTTGAGAGCAGAGCAGCCACACCCGCCTGCAAAGCTGCTTGAAACAATAAAGTGAATATAACAAGTTAGTAGCATTTTATTTTTCCTTTCGTCACTCTGCTTAAAAGCAGTGGGGCAATGCTCCTCCGCCTTTGTGGAGGAGCCGCCACTGGAGAGAGATGCACAGTTTTGTGGTTTTCAGCATACTGGTAGCGTAGAGCAGCACTGCAGGTCCCTTTATGGTATTGTTTTATTTTCATAGTCCACGTAACCGGTTACTGCACTGGGTTGCCCTTCTAATATACCTTGTTACAAGTTTAAAGTTTGTGGTCAGAGTAGGGATAGGTTGGAGGAAGACAGGGATCAGAGATCTTCTGGGATGGTCCTTCTTACTCTCACTCCACATCTGATTCCTGCTGTGAGATTTCCAAAGCAGTCATAATATGCAGCTTGCTATAGCAGATTTTGATCTCAGAAACAGTGCAGGTGCAAAATCTGTAAAGTCATTAAGTGTTAAGTTAAAAAAAATATGCATTTCATGTGTAAGTAGAGATGACATCGTGACAGATGGGAAGAGTTCTTTGTTTTTTTTTAAAGTTTGATGTTTGTAGTGTGATCTCCATCCGATGACCTGCTCTGTGCTGCAGACAGGCCCTGGCACAGAGCTTGTTTCTGCTGGGCATGTGTTCACCGGTGTATAGGTTCAGAGGTATCAGTCCCACCTGGATGGTCACACAGCAGGTGGCATAGCCACAGGGGTACCTGGCAGAGTGGTGTTAGGGGTACCTGGCAGGGTGGTGTTAGGGGTACCTGGCAGAGTGGTGTCAGGGGTACCTAGCAGGGTGGTGTCAGGGGTACCTGGCAGGGTGGTGTTAGGGGTACCTGGCAGGGTGGTGTTAGGGGTACCTGGCAGGGTGGTGTTAGGGGTACCTGGCAGTGTGGCGTCTGGTGATTCTACCTCAGTACCACAGACCACATTTGTCCTGAAGTGGTTTGCTAAGTTTTACTTTACAGGGCACAGGGGACATGCTACTGGCCATTCATTTGCTGCAGACTTCAGTGCTTACAGCATCAGACAGTAGAGTTCCAGGAATATTCTTTTCTGAAAACTAACTTCAGAAATCTTTTCAGATCGAAGGAAGAAACCTCAAATTAGTATTTTCTTTTTTTACATTAAAAAAAATATTTGTCAATGATCCCAGAGACGTCAACAGAGTAATACAGTAAAGCGCCTTAAATGCTAAAGGCTTGCTCGTCCCTCCAATCTTACACAATGATTCCTCGACTGATTAACCAATCGCATGTCACAGTTTAGCCACATGCTCTTTCATTATAAAATCTGCCAGGGATATGCATGTTGCATACATTACCGTAACGTTTCTGTAGATAAAACAGGTCCTAGAGTGACTGACGTGAGTGGGCGTGTCATTGTAGACTCGTGCATTCACTGGTTGCCTTCTCCTGCATAGCGCCTTCCTGAGCGGTACTTGCATGGAATGAGCTATCCAGGATTGGTTCAACTGCCCTCATATGACTTTTGAACATGGGTTCATAAATACAGAATTGTTTGTGGGTCACATTTTGTGGATAAGGGCTCTTGGTTTTTGTGTTGGGTCTTATTGCAGGATATGTGTTCCCTGGGCCGGCTTTAGCGTTGGTGACACCCAGTGCAACAATGTTTGTTGACCCCCCATCCATGGTTGAGGTGGTGGCCAACTCCACCACGGATTGCCTCACCACCACCTTTTAATAGTGCCCCTCAAGTCTCCATAAGCACACTCTTTCAGATGCATTTAATGAGTTATGTAGCGCCATTCATACCAGTGCAGGGTGTCAGAGCACTTTGCATCACACACACATTACACAGAGACAAGCAATCATACGTGTGTAAATCAGTGTATAGAAAATGTTACATAAGACAGAGGCCTACAAGGTGTAAGAGTCTCATGTCATACATACTGATAGGCAGTATAGTTTAAGACTGCTTGGTCTGGATAAGCATAAACTCAAAACTAACAAGCATTGGCATTGCCAATAGGTTTCGCTTTTGGGACCTTATAAGTGCTTAGTTATGCAGCACAATATCCTTGGTGCAACAACATCAACTTGTGCTTGGCTAAACACATATAAGGTCCCAAAGGCGAGACCTATTGGCTATGCCAATGCTTGTTTTTTTTAAACTATGCTTATGAGCTTTTTGCACGTTTACAGACATGGAAAGACAGTGAAAACGTGAATAACCTTTAAAGGAGCGAGTTTTCAGTTGTTCTGTGCATTTTAATTACTCCTAGATAAACAAAGTACTGCAGATAGTCCATTGGTAAGGCAGATTTTTCGCATTAGTAAGTTACATCTGCAGATGTAAATTACTTTTTGCTCTCCCAAGTGTTATGTTGCAATGTTAGCAGGGACCATAAACTGCTATCAGATTAGTAGCATAGCCTTTGCATAAAATGACTACAGCTGGCTCTTAAGCTCTCGAGAGCCTGGGGGTTCCTGGGCCCTCGGGGCGGACAGTCAATCAGGTTTGTCTGGGAACTGTAATTGCGGGAGAGAGCGACGAGTGGGCATAGTGAAAGAGGTGGGAGATGAGACAAAGAAAGAGAGAAGGGGTGAGAGGAGGAGGAAGGGATATAAAGACGAGAGATGGAGAGAGGGGAAAAGATAGTGAGAGAAATAGAAGAAAGACGAGGGAGAAAACAGAGGAAACAAAGCAGAAGCACACAGACGGAGAAGCAGAATGAGAGGAGAGATAGAGAGAGAAATAAAAAAGACTGAGAAAACACGGTAAAGGTGACAAAAGAAAGATAAATGCAATATATTAGGGAAAAATGCGAGATGAAAGGACAGAGCGTAACAGAACAAGCTGGCAAGAAAGGGAGATGTAGAGAGCGGGAGACCGTGAGGCAAATGGAGGAGAGTTCAATAGAGCGGTGGTATGAAAGAGAGGGCAGAGGGAAGATACGAGTGGGGGAAGGAAGGCGGAAATATTGGAGATAGAACTGAGATAAAGTAAGACATAATTTAAAAACACATGGAATTCCCTGCTCGCCGGACATGGAAGGGTGCCCGGAGAGAGGCACTTAATTACCCATGACAACAAAGGAAAGGCAGATGGCCAACCAGCAAACGGGGGTAGCACTTTCGAGGTCCCCTTTACTAAAAGTCAAGCAACAACGCATGCGCTGTTCTAGGCTCGACCTAAAAATGGAACATCAAAGTTGGGGGTTCACTTTAATAATAAGTATGAATTTCTACCCAAATCTATGCTCTAATATTTACCTTGCAGTTTGATGACAGTTAATAATTAATTGTTAGGATTTTAATTTATAAACTGCAAGTAACAAATGAATTTCTCTTACAGAAGACGTAACCCACTGACCTATTTACATTATATTCTGTTTGTGATCTGCATGGTACATGTTCTTTGCAACAGGCATATTAATACAATGCTGTCCCTTATTGAGAGCCAAAACTTGCACTAAACAAAACTCCAATCTCTCCAGGAAGAACATTAATCACTGAGTTATCTTGACATTTTTATGGTTGCCTGAAAATTGCTGGAGGCTAGGAACGCGGCAGCTAGGGGCGGTCGCACCGCCCTAGAGCCGCCCGCGTATGTTCCAATTTAGAGGTGGGCGGGCCAACAATTTAACATGAAGAGCTGAGCCAGAGCCAAGCCAAGGTTTGGCTCTGGCTTGGTGAGCCGGGTCTGGTGTCTCAGTGGACTTATGCGTCCACTGCAGGAGCCTGCATTAGACCTCATGGTCCAAGGTTCAAATCCCAGCTGATCCACTCAGCCTTTCATGCATCGGAGGTCAATAAAATGAGTACCATTGAGTTGGGTAACAAGAAACATCTGTTATTCAATGCTAAGATACCTACGGGTGAATGTGTGCTTTATAAGTTACATATGTTATGTTATGCATGAGCCGATCCCTAAAAATATGTGGCATGAAAATTATGCAACAAACATCATGTTAGAATATGGTAAGGTGTCTTGAAAAGTAAAAAAAAGCAAATTTCTTTATCATGCGGGAGCACTAAAGAGGAATATGTCTCTGTATGGAGAGGTATTTATTAAAATTGATACTTTTCAAACAGAAACTGAAAAACATACTTATCCATACTTTTTAAACAGAAACTGAGACACATCCATGCCCCCTGTGATGTCGATTCTATTACTGAACTAAGAAGCAAGTCCATTGTCATGCATATCCTCTATGAGGCCTAGTTTATTATTATACACAGATCAATATTATAGTTTATTAAATCAAACACAAGAGAGGTTTTTATACATTGCATGTCTTGGTCTCGAGTGTTTGAAAATGTCCTGATATGTGATATTGAACAAAAAGAAGGCTCAGTGGCAAGGTTTTTGCCTAGAATCACACACAATTTTGTCAAGCAGGGAAGCCAGAATTGATCCCAGGTTTTCCAGGTTCAAGCTGTGCAATCCAGCCATTAAATAGGTATCTCTTTCTGACATCAGAGGTTAATGTGTTGTCTTTCATTCTTAGAAGATGGGATTAGAGCATGTGTGACAGGCAGAATCCACATTATATTTTTGGCTGTTTCACAAAGCACGGGTGTTACATACGGACATGTGAGCGCTTCACAACATAAACATATTCGGGGTTTTTGTGACACAGGTAGATTTGTCGGGATTCACAGGCTGCGGAGCCAAAGCCAAGATCGGAACCTGGTTCCCCATGTTACATGGTCAGCATTTGTAACCACTAAGCCACAAGGTCTCGTGTGAAAGCTCGGCTCGCGTTGGGCTCGAGGTTGCAAGTGGTCCTTTAGTCGAGCCAGAGCCAAGCATCTGTCTTAAGCCTGGGTTGAGGTTTCAGCATCTCGCTAACCTCTGTCCAATTTGCACTTGCTCCTTTTGCAATAATAGTTACTATTGTAAAGGAAGGAAGACCAGTACCCATAGTGTAGGCTATAAGAAGGTTTATTAGATCTTTGTTACAAGTAGGTAAGTAGATAGCTAAGCCCCACAAGAAGCAGCAAACTGCTGCTCAGCCTATATCTCCAAGTGACACTCCAATCCCACAAAACCTCTACATTCTAGCTGACTGCACACCCTGGCTGAGCAGAAGACACTTGGAACGCTGAGTAGGATGCATTAAGATGCAACAGTTACTCATGAAAGTCAATTCACCAAAATGACAGGAGTAATGGACATGTCATGTTGCACCCTTCGACCCCTGATAAAAGCACATGGTTGAATGCTAGGCCCACACTTAGCCCCCACACAAGCCTCCACTTTGCTGATAGGAGGCTAAAGTAAGGGCACAGGTGGAAACTACAGAAAGTGCATTCTGTTTCTTAGCAGTGCCTGGGGTACCAAAGGGCCAGTCATGGGGAGCAGCTCAGGTTTCTTATTCACAGTGAGTTTGCATCTTCAAGCAACAGCCTGTAAAGGGGTACGGGTAATCGAGGCCTTAGGGCCGCTTAGATGTTTGCGACAAGTTACCAGTGGTTGTACATGGAGGGTGTAAGGGGTATAGCTCAGGTCCCAGAATTCTACAAGGCTTATAGTGAATTGCAGAGTATATACTGAGATGTATGATGTGCACTGTAGGCCACAGCCTCACTTTTCACGTGTCAGGTGCATGGTTTGGGGGCATCTCCGTTGAGGACAATCGCAGGAGGCGCGGTGACAGGTCTGTGACAGTCCCATGATGTCTGGAGGCCACCAGTGGAGGTATTTCCAGTCCATCTCGTTTAGTTCTCATACTTCAAACATTTGAACTCGAAAATGTAGCTAAAGCTAGTACTCAGAAAAATATTCTCTTCCCTGCTTCAGGCAAACACTGCAAGTGAAGGTATGCACTGTACTCAATCAAGCTGAATGTTTCAGAGACCTCCCCAAACACAGTGACACCTGCCTTCACCATTTCTGTCAGTGCAAAAGGGACACTATTCAGCACAATCCTTATTTTGTATTTTAGGGGTCACAGTGAGGTCTTCTTTCAATAGGACGTGGATGGAGGAGGGAGGACTGGCTTGGTCAAGTAACTCTCCTAATAGAGCAGCTATCCATGCCCTCTCTATTATCTGAAGGAAGCCCTTCCATTATAGAAAAATCTACTTTACAAGACTATGGAAGTGTCTTCCCAGTGGGTTCTTGTGGTTTGAGAGTCTGCCATTTATTGCAGTATTATCCTTCTACCTGTGTTTGGTACTCGTGTGTAACATGCACCCGTCACTTTCTCTTGTAACACACTGTTTTCTACCTCTTACATTTGTTTGTTTTCGATACCTGCACAAGTGCCACCAGTGCCTACGTAACGTTTGTTCTTGTGCTTGAGTGTCCTCCATATATTGCAGTATTATACCTCTATGTTTACTTTGCACGCTTTTGTAACCTGCACACGTCACTTTTTCTCCTGTAATGCACCGTTTGCTACCTCTTGTATTTTGTTGGCTCACGATTGTCACTTTTGTAATGCACCGTTTGCTACCTCTTGTATTTTGTTGGCTCACGATTGTCATTTTTGCTTCATTTAATGTAACGTTTGCTTTTGTATATTTCTCACTTGTAATGTTCTCATGTATCAGTTCTGTTCCTATTGTGAAGCGCTCTGACACCTTCGGGTAAAGTCAGCGCTATATAAAAACGCATAAATAAATAAATAAATAAAATAAACGGACTAATAGGGGAGAGGAGTTGGCCTAACGGCAAGGGTGGTTGACCTCAAATCTGGGGAACCCGTTCGAGTCTCGGAAAAGACGTCCAACATCCTGTGATTCTGGGCAAATCACTTGATCTCTCCGTGCCTAACAAAAATGAATTTGTCCTCATGTAACGTAACTTGTGCTTGTGTAAAGCGCTCTGATACCCGATACCTTTGGGCCAAGTTCGGGCTATATAAAACTCAGTAAAAAAATAAAATAATAATATGAGCCTAGATGGCACTGTTGGCCACACACCCTTCACAAAGGCTGGTTGTAGCACTTGTGCGAGGCAAGACTCTAGGACACGGCGTTTGCACTCACAGGACTAGCAGACCGAACTTATCCCTCGTATGAGCATGCCCCAATCCTATGCTTCTAGGGGCGGGGCTACATTAAGGCTGCTGTAGGCAGGTGCCTTAGAGCACCACTGAAATTGGACACAAGGGGGCAGAAGATTGCAACAAATGACCTCAAATAGAGCCTTCCGGTTAGCAGGAAAGGAGAGCTCGAACGACCTAGAGTTCACAGCATCCTCGTTACAGACAGATATGTTCAGTGATCACCAGTAGAGCTACAAGAGGTACCAGAGAGACTATTACTCCCAGCACATACCCCTCTCGCTGTTGTCCCACTGATTATCAGGATACAGCTTTATCTTAGTACTCCTGCAAACTCTTACTGGCTCGCAGCGCTCTGCAGCAGCCATAATAACAAACATGAAACCCATAAACTTACAAAACCCAGTAATTCTAGACCATGTTTAATCCTATGTTTTATGATCCATCCAGAAGAGGGCAATGTGCATATTTTTCTTGAAGGCCACAAACTTGTTTTGTAGAATGATTTCCACCAAATGCACTGAACATTCTAAGAAAGTGAGGGTAGTTACACTGAGACATGACATTTTTGGCCAAGGCAGACCTTTCAAAGATATACAATCATCTCAGACAAATGAAGACTTTTTTGGCTTTAAGGCGCCAGACTCCTTGAGTGTTCATTTGTTTTTGTGCCCTGTTTATGTGTTACTGCATAATTGAATATTGTTTTACATCACAAGTCCTTGAGTTAGCTGAGAATGGGTCCATTCAAAGTTCTTCCAAAGAAGGGATGAAAAGGGCAAAATGTTTTGCTCGGGCTCACAAATTCTGAGGGCCCGATTCACAGAACTAACTTAAGACAAAGTCCTAAACTTACTACTTTTGGTATTCACAGATGTTAGGATTTTGTCTTAAGTTTGTCTTAAGACAGACTTAAGACAGACTTAAGTTAGGATTTTGTCTTAAGTCTGTCTTAAGTCTATCTTAAGACAAACTTAAGACAAAATCCTAACTTCTGTGAATACCAAAAGTATTAAATTTAGGATCTTGTCTTAAGTTAGTTCTGTGAATCAGGCCCTTAAAGTGGTACTGCCGGAGTGGAAGCCAAGTTTGACTATGGAAACTTGTTTTTACTGGGCTAGCGGTGTCGATTTCCACCTTCTCCTGCAAGGGTATTCTGGGGACTTATGGTCTGGGTCTTCGGCACCAATGTTGTGCCATCTGTGATCTCTTCCTGTTCCTACCTTCTTCTCATTCAAAGGGTCTGCTTGACTTATCAGTCCCATACAACATCTACTCTGAGTTATTCGACAACAAACGGAAGGCCTTAGTGGCGATTATAGGGCAGTGAAGCAGAGATGTCCGGTGGCTAGATGCACACAGGTTGGCTAAATTTAAACCCTTATGTACACGGTCTCGGGTAGTGATGTCTCTTCTTACAAAAAACATAAAGTTTATCAATGTAAAACACTTTTATTTCAGGTTTTTCTTTGATCTTGTGATTGTGGCCTTTAAAAAAAAATACTGCTTTGCATATAATATTTTCTAATATACTATTGAATTTCTTCTACTTTAGCATTTTAATATATATCCCTCCAAAAGACTTGTGCACGTTTCTCTCTTACACAACTTTAAAATAGATAACTTAATAAAACAAACTTCATTATCAACATATAAAGAAATTGTATCTGATTTGTCAAATGGCAAAGATGAGATTAATTCAAAGTTGTCTCGCGTCCCATTGGAACAGGAAGTCAGCTATATGAATTTCAAATCAGGAGGGTTATCATAGGCAAGCAAGTGAGGGGCGTGCAGGGAAGGCATTGAGACATTCCAGTGGTGCTGCCTAGCATGCTTAACTGCGCCATGAATTTGACAAAGTTAACATTTGTTTGAATATACAGAAGAAATCAAAAGGAAATAAATCACAGATTCTGTTTTTACCAGGGTCTGGGGTTCTAGTATATTGCAGACCCTCATTCACATGCCACAAGTGGTGCGGTATATATTGGTTCTCTGCCTTGTCGGCTTTGTGAATAGCCTCATCATTGGGTCTTTTATCACTCGAACACTGGGTTTTCCAAGTGATCTCCTTTTTCCTCCCGGAGGTAGACTGTCTGTTTTTTTGACAGTTGTGATAAAAAGTGCAAAAGTGTTCTAGGGTAGTGTGAGTTAAAAATACCTCTTGTCTCAGTTTATAGCTTTAATTAGGATGGGGCAAGATTAAAAAGTGTAGGGTGGTGCTATGGTGGAAGTGCTACTGTTCCACTGCACCTGGTGATAGTTCGTGGAAGGTCAACATGTTTCGGCCCTTGGTAGCCCTCACAGGCATGTGGGCCTTCTTTAGGACCAAATCAAAATTGGCTTTTATCAAAATAGCCTGTGACAGGTAAGTTTGTTACTCACCAATCTTCATCGAGCTCATTCGCTCATCTTCTTTTAGAGTAATTGTTGCTGATTTAGTCTAAAACTCTTATAAAGCAGAACGATTTGGCTCCTACAGGGTCATAAAGGATTCTGGCTCTTGTTGAGCTGCTTGTCACGTTTGTGCTGTCTCTGTCCTTATCGCCCCACCAATGATTCATTCTCCTTTGATTTCTTCTATATCTAATGGAAGCCAAATGAATCTCTGCTTTCCCTCCACCCTTTGATTAAACGAGTGTTTGAATGTACAGTCACATAGATTCAACCACAAAACTTTTTAAATTGTAGATTTTTTAATATAAAAAAAAGAACTCTTATCTCATTTTAATTTGTGCTTTGGGTAATGTATAACCAGTATTGTGGTTCACTGTATTTTGCCAAGCCTAACTGGAGGGGAGGGAGGGGAGGCAGGGGTTGCGGGGAATCAATAAATACATGAAAAATAAACAGAAAAAAACCTTTCTTCCTCTTTCATTTCAATCTCCCTCCCATTTTCATTCTGATCTCTGCCTCATGCTCTCTTTCAGTTATCTCTATATCCGGAGCTGTCAGTGTTTTCCAGTCAGGCCCGGATTGGTTCTATTGGACACCAGGCGCTTCCCCGGTGGGCTGGCAGGGTGGGGGTTGGTTTCGCTGCTGGTGAGGACAGTTTCGTTGCTGGGGACAGGCTGGCTGTATTTTCTGCCAGCAGTGCTTTGGTGCTTTAAAAATAAAGAAACAATTGGTTTTAAAGTGTGCTTTAACCCAATTTTTACATTCGGGTGGTTCCTGTCTTTGGATGTTTGCCTCCAGCAGGGCTTTTGGGTGGAGGGGTTGGAGGTGTGCTGTTGTTTGATTCAGAAAGTTCAGTATATATTTTTAACACTCTTTAAAATTAAACACTGCATATTTCTTTATTATGATTCACCTCCACCCCAGTGACGAAATGTTTCCTAATCTGTAATTGGTTGGACGCCGCATGCATGAGTGGTACTTTCAGACAGTCTCAGGTGTTTAACCAGTGGCACTTTGCTTGCCTAGCTTATTTATGCCCACACTTACCAATTGCATAATGAGCTCGGATAATAAGTCCACACCATTGAAGGTGTCAAACATGACGCAATGTCACGTGGCAGGCGTGCGTCAGCGCGTGTCTGTGATTTACATATTAAAAGTGCTGTTAGCTGAGGACAGAAGTTGATAATGGAAAAGAAATCATGCAAACCTTTATCATAGACTATATTTTATGGTCTTTAACAGCTAACACAGTCATGTAAAATGTGATCATTTCCCTGTGTGTAGTGAGAAGTTCATGGAGGCAATATGTTTTTAGGTCTCGCCTAGACGA
The DNA here is from genome assembly GCF_964261635.1 of Lissotriton helveticus. Classification (NCBI taxonomy): domain Eukaryota; kingdom Metazoa; phylum Chordata; class Amphibia; order Caudata; family Salamandridae; genus Lissotriton; species Lissotriton helveticus. The sequence goes on from NC_136070.1 coordinate 73,090,041, forward strand.
AAGCAAAGCGAAGCTTTGCTGTCTAGGGCGAGACAACTAATGCTGTTACTTTCAGGGGAATGAGGACTGCAAAGTGCCACGCGCTTTTGCAGGCCGAGATTTGACCTCGTGAGCACGCACGCCCAGCCGGCGCCGTGCACATCCCCTGCCACAGACACATACATGCACACGCAGGCAGGAAGGGCCACACACACACAGACCCGCGCGCACCCCCCCCCCCGCCGCACCCACGCAGGAGCGCATCTACACACACGCACACACACATACAGAGACACCACCACCACCCCCCCCCCCCCACCCCCGCCGCCGCATACATAGAAGCGCCCCCGGCCGCCGCATACATGAGGCCTCACGCCTATTCTGAACTCACCGGGTCGGCTGGCTCTCGGCGGCGGGCCGGTCTCTCCTTCTCCAGCGGGGGCTTCCCTCTTCTGCAGGGGACCCCCCGCCATGGCTGGCACGGCATCTCCGGTCACAACAGGCAAAGCTTCTGCAAGGCAGTGGGAGTGGACACACCTCTTCCCGGCCCCGCCCACAACCAGGCGGCGGGCCGGACATCTGCTTCCGGTGTTTTCCTCCGGGCTGCGGCGGTGATTGTTTTCTCGTCTCCTCTTGTATTTTGTTTGCTCACTAATGCTAAATTCGACAAGGGCTGTGGGAAGAAGAGATGTTGTGAAATGAAAACTCTTGAAATGGAAGGGCTTTCAGTGTGGGTTCAAACAACGCAGCTCTTGCCCTGGCCCGAGCTACAGATCTACGCTTCCTGTCTGTGTGTTTTTATACCCGCGTATAAAGTAACTAATGCACATTTTTGTTTGTGTTAGCTGAATAGGGCGCAATTTAGGTTGCGAAACAACACACGCGGGGTGTTTGACAGCCTTGCCCTACTGCCAGCCGCCCAGGAAGGAGGCTGCAGTCCGCTGCTGGTAACGCTCTGCCTCTGGGATGCGAGCGCCTGCACCCAGTGGCTGGTTATCGCCCACCCCACCCACCTACCACGCAGAGCAATGAGGCGGGGAAAGGTGCGTGTGTCTCCGCCAGTGTCATTAAACACGGGCCTCTTTCAAGGGCCATCCGATGTGACTGGGGCAGCGTATCCGCCGTGTGACACTGACAGCAGGGTGCGTGTTTACACTGCTGCCCCGGCTCAAAGACATTCCTTCGCGCGATGCCCTGACTGTCAGGTATTTCGAATTACATCGACACTTCCCGATTAGGAACAGCTGTGCGGCTTGCACATCCTTAGGGATAAAATGTGGAACTCGTTGACAACCTCCCCCGCATCCACAGCTGCACTTGCTGCAAGAATGCAGTGCGCACTCCGTCGGACAGCTTGGCTTCAGTTGTTGACCTACTCAACCAACACACGGCATTCCTTTGGGCCGTGCACTTTAAGTACAGATCGATACACATCACTGTCAAATCATCAACCACAGTGGCGAACATAGATATATTGTTTATCTATTTATTGTCACATCTTTCTTGCTGTCAGTCTTGGGGATTCCTGGCACTGTGGGTAACGAGTGCTGCTGTTATTCAACTGTATGCTACTCAATGTATCGTCTTCTGAAGAAAGAAAGGCAGGCCCTTCCGTCTTCGAATTAAATCACGAGCCTTATATATAATTACTCAATTCTTCACAGAGTCCTGAGAAGTCTTTAGAACTAAATATCCCACACCATGCCATGTTATATTGACATTATGAGTCCGGGCCAGGAAGTGGAATCTGCTCTAATTCTGATGTGACAAGAATTCGGCGGAGGCCAGAGGCTGAGCGCAAAAAGTCCACTCACACAGACCTTGGAAAAGAAACCTTTTATTCTCTACTTAACGTAACCTCTACTTATTAAATTACAACAATACAATAACTACTGCTACCGGTACAATTATTACTTTTTTGATATTAATTATCATTCATCATTATTCCAACATTAACATTTTATTCTCAAATATATGTGTTTTATCTATTATCATGTAATTTCTTTGCTATTCTGGCCACATTCCGCCTCCAAGTACAGCCCGGTATTCACTCAAAATGAAAGAAATATATGTTTTTTTTATTTCTTTCATTTTAGTATAATCGCGTCAACCATGCTTTACTTATAACATTTTAAAAGTAATGCGCAGGTGCCGCGATTATACCAAAATGAAAGACATAGATGTTTTTTCTATTTCTTTAATTTGGGTATAATCGCTGTACTCGGGATTATACCAAATTTACGAGAGATATACCAGCATTTGCGAAAGAATAAGCTATTGGCATTGTAAATAACAATGCCATTTATTTATCTGTTTTCAAAACCAACACATAAATAAAAATGTTGTCATTTACAATGCCAATAGCTCTAACCTTTGCAAGGGCGAGACGTTGCATTGTAAATGCTTGTTTTACAAGTTTTCAAACACTATGCTGTGAGCTGATGTATTCCCATTGTTCAGCCTTGTTACAAGACAGAATCAGGATATTTTCACTAAATAGTGCCCTTCCTGCTGCCTGCTGCTCTTGCGCTGTCAGCTTCCAGCCCCCACAGAGCCAGGTGTACAGTGTACTGATGTACAGCTTCAGAAGGCAGGGAGCCAGCAGAGCCTTGTATACAGCTGACAGGCAGCTGCTCAGAGACAGCCTGCGAGCTGCTGGTAGCCCGGGGTCAACTCGTTGGAGCAGCCTATCCCAAGGCGAGGACATTTCCCATCCAGGCATTCTTCTACAGGCAACCCGACCTGGCTGCTTCTGTCGTACCTCCCAGCATGCCCCCAGACACCAAGAGCATAAGGCATGAACGATCAAGTGCTTTGAAGCCTCAACAATGCAGTGTTTTACAAAATTAAGCATGAATATATAAAAACACTCTCCACATACCATTTGTTCCACGCTTTTTAGGTCTCGGGTAGGCTAAGAAACCTGTAGTGTTATATCTGTTGGCTTCAGCCCTCCCATAGGCTTACCATTTGCTTGCTCCATCGTCGCTCTCAAATCCTTTGTCCCCATTTGTCCTTTGCATGAATGCGTCATGGCTCTCCTGTGTTTGGCCCTCCCCCCACTGGAGGGACAATGTACTTGTAAACATCCACTGACCCCATTTTGGGAAAAACAATGTTTCTTTGTCTTGGAACGTCCCATCATGTTTTCAGTTCACACAGTCTCTTTTGTTTTTTAAAATGGAGTTTTATGTAGCGCAAACACCACCCGAATGTATTTTTAGTGCGCTTTACGTGAGCGCCAGTTACTTTACACAACGACACGTTCGTTTTTGTAGGAAGAGGGATATTAAGTGATTTACCCAATATCACAGCATGTTGTGCCAACCCTGAAAGAACACTTTACGTGAGTGATGACAGTTACTTTATTACGCAATCATACATTTGTTTTTGTAGAAACCGGGAGATTAAGTGATTAGCCCAAGATCACAAGATGTTGTGTCGACGCCGAAACTTGAACCCAGTTTCCTAGCTCCATAGTCGGTAGCTCCGGCAGTAATGCCACATCCTCTCCTCCTGTCCTGAACCTCCGATTGCAAGGGCTCTTCGCGCTGTGAACAAGTCCCTCTCAGTGGCGTGCCATAATGTGCCGAATTAATATCAAAGTTTCAACATGTTAAAGAAGTACACTCTTCGTAGGATACCCTTCATTTTGTACTATTATGCCCATTTTATTCATTGCCCAGGCGTCGCTTTTTAATATGTGTGTTCAAAAAGGCCAATCTTATATCTGTGAAAGAAGCCCTGGTATTTTTACAAATGGCCCAAGATCCCCTGACTTTATTTTGTGTGATAAATTTTTTAAGATCATCAGTTAAATTAAGAGATACTAGGGGAATTTGCTGAGTAATCGCATCACAATTCTGTTAGAAAAGTGGAGAAGAGATTGTGGCTCTCAAAGAAGATTGGTGTTACTAATAGCATTGCATTCCCCCTGATGTGATGTCTTTTTTCTTTATTTTAACTATTTATGCTTGTATGTTTTTATACACTGTACTTTTATGGTGTTAGGGAAAAAAATGCTGAATAAAGAATATGATACACTCTTCCAGTATTTTAGAAACTCAATAGTATTTTACGTGATGTTTGTTGCATGATCTACATTGCAAACACTTCGAAAGCTTTGCTCGGGCTGTTTGCTTGCCCATCTCTAACCATGGTAGGTACAGCTCCTGCTAGAACCCCTATCTCCGCAGTAACTGGTCTTAGCCGGGCCAACAGAAGGCGTGGTCATCGCCATACTGGACATCTGTTTCCCCATTGGGTATGGCAGTGCAAGCATGATCCAGAGCGATTAGCCTCTGCATCTGAACTGAGGAGCCGGGAGTTGGGTTTCGGCAAGCATCATTAACTGCGACACAGAGCATTACTATGCAAGAATTTGAGGAAATCTGTTGCCTCTGCATATATTTAACATCAGCAGGCAGTGAAGGTGCTGGCTGGCCTGCCTATGACATGGCTGATGGCATTTGATAGAAGCCATACATATTTATTTGTTTGACTTCTGAAATCAGCTGGATTACGTGATATATCAAGTGTTGACACTGAGCTGGTTAATCCCAGCCACCACCTTCCCTGGATGGGCTGTTCTGAGGGTTGCCGAGCAACGCCTGTGCCTGTCCTTGTGAAACTTGAGGAGGCTGTGAAGTTTTGGCCATTGTTTAGGCTCTTGTAAAGTGCTTCAGTAGCTTCAGAGAACTAAAATAAATAACCTGCAATTAGTTGTTCTTTCCACATAATTGTGTGATTGTCAGCTAACTGTGGTGACACAATTCCAGTTTTGTTTTAATAATCGACAGCATGAACTGCCGTCCGTGAAACAAATTTCAAACTTCCCTCCCTCCGAACAGGTATCTCTTCCCTGTTGTGCCATTTTTGCCACAGGCTGTAAGGAAGGGCATATAATCAATGAAAGCAGGCCATAATTGTTGCTCAGCATTCCCTGCAAAGCTAAGGTCACAACCACATCACTGGCCTTAAGGGTTCTATGGCGGTAAGTGGCCCCTCAACCAGAAAGAAACTCCCATGCCTTTCACAAAAAAGCGCTACATCAGTCTCCACCGGTACAGCTCAGCATTCTCCCTACTTTACAGAGCCGTGTCATAAAAGCAATGCCGGCCTTAGGCATATGCAAGCTGTGCACCTGCACAGGCCCGCCAAACCCCAGGGGCCGCCACGCCAATATATATCCCTAATATAATAATCCTCTGAAGATGGATACATATTTATGTGGTGGCCCCAGTGGCAGGGATTTGGCGGCCTCCGGCTCTGTTCCACTTCCAAACACACTGACCCCCCCTCTGCACTGGCTTCCGCGCCTCTTCCGGGGCCCTCTTCCGGGCCCCCTACCTACGCTCCCTGCCCAGGGCCGCCATGAGCCTAGAGCCGCCTCTGATAAAAGATTGAAGAGGGCAGGAGCCGTCCTTGTGCAGCACACCAGTCTTGGTCTTGCTGTTCTGCAAAACGGTATGAAAGTGTGTAATGAAACTTTAAAAAATGCCATAGTAAAAAAGAAAACTGTGACAGCATGGAATTCCAGTAACAAGTGTACAAGATTTGGACGCCGATAGTCAGTTTTATGGAATTTTATAGTTTTTAAAATGTTTTTCAACTCCACATAATCACACTCTACTCAATACCACATTAATACACCCCACATAAATCTACGGTATGCCACATAGCAACAATCCACATAAATACACTCTGCACCATGCCACATAATTACCCTCAACATAGTTTCACTCAACGCCACACAATTCAACTCTACACATTTCCATTCCACACAACATAATTCCACTACAGACCACATTCATCCAATCCACAACACCACATCATGCCACAAAATTCAACACACTACATAATCCCACTCCACTACATGCCATTCCACAACACACAATACCACGCCGCATAATTACACTTCAGGACACATAATGCCAGTCCACATAATTCCAGTACACTCAATACCACATATTTCCAATCCACATATTTCCACTGCCCTCCATACCACATAATTCCACTACACATAACTCCACTCAACACCACACAATTCCATGCCCCACAATTCCACAACAAACAATTACAATCCATCCTACATAATTCCACACCACACACATCTGCTCCGCTCTATAACACATTGTAATTGCTGAGACCTATTGGCTTTGCCAATGCTTATTACCATTGGTGCCATTCTCCACCCTGCGTTGCCAGCCCTGCTATAAGAAGTCTCCCTGTCCTCAATGTTGGGACCTGCAGGTCAACACAGAGTGGCCTGTGGGCGCCTGCATCTTCCTCTCAGGGGAGAACTGGAAGACTCCATGTGGCGACCAAGCAAGGATTGTTTTCAATTTATGGCCTTTTCAGATGCTGTAAATAGATTCCTGTTGTTGGCTCAGAGATTAAAGGACCACGTGCATTGAGTGCTCATGAGTCACAGAAGAGCCTGCAGGTGGGCGAAACTATTCTAAGAGCTCGATACAAAGAAAGGACCGTGTGTTCCCGTCACGCTGATTGCCCGCAGCCGCGTTCGTGAAATAGGCGCCATTTCACAATATCCCTGTGGCCTTAGTAAGGTAGACAAATTCTCCAAACCAGGGAACGGTTTAGTTTATTCATTAAAATAAGGAGCTCACTGGAGCCCTCCTCCATGAAAGTTCCGAAGCAACTGTCAAAAGGAGCCGTTGCCTAGAACCTTCACGGGGAAGAGTTGCGGAGTGCAGAACGCAGTTGCAACCAATAGCAATTCAGAGGTTAGGTGACAATAAAACATACCATTATCTTTTCGATGCAATAAACAGTAAAAGCAATACATAACATCACCTTCCCCCTTGTGAGAAAGTGCCTCTTTTGTATGGTTGGCCCCCGCTTTGTGCCTGGTAATTGATGCAGCTTCAATTGTAGTGCACAGGGTCCCTGCCAACCTGGTGCCCTGTGCCAGTGCTCTTTCCCTAAAACGTATCCACCATTGGTACCTCTGCCCCCTATAAGTCCCTAGTAAGTGGTACCTAGGGTCTGGAAGCTGAAGATGGTCCACTGGGACCTCCCTTACTAGGACCATGCCACTGCCCTTGCAGCTTGCATGCCCTTATGAGGAGAACAACGACAAAGTCGACATGGCACCCTGCCTGGATGCCATGCCAACCAGCACTGCCTGTAGGTGTAGGTAAGTCACCCCTCTAGCAGGCCTTACACCCTATGGCAGGGTGCACTATACCACAGGTGAGGGCATATCTGCCTGAGTAGAGAAGCCCCTAAAATACTTAGGTCAATTCTTAAATATTGTAAGTGCCAGGGAAGCCATAAGAAATACATGTGATGGAAACTTAACAACTCAAGTTCCCCAGCACTATGATGGCTTCACTGTAATCAGGAGTGGTTGGTACCAAACAGCTCCTTGTAATTAATCCACACTGATGTCAGTGTGAGAGGTATTAAAATGTGTACTCAGAGGGCACGTCAGAGGTGCCCCCTGAAAACCTACCAACCCTGGTGTGGGCATTGACTGGCTTTAGGCAGCCTGCCACACAGACATGTTTCTAGGCCACTAGGTGGAGAGCCTCTGCTCTCTGGGACCTGAAACAATGCACATCCTGGGCAGAGGTGTCACACCTCCTACACCAGGATGGGCCAGTGCTCAAAGGGGAAGCCTAACAGGCATGCCGCCTTTGTAATGCGACCCCCAGCCTCTGCTGCTAGCAGAGGATGTCAGTCCCCGGTTTGCACCCCCACTTTGGATGGGAAAACCAATGAGAAACTCATAAAGGCTAAGAGGTGTGCCCACCTTTGCCATCTCCACCCCTCAGGTAGAGGAGGCAAAGGCGAAGTTAGGCACACTTTACAGTCCCCTCCATCTTGAAAATGAGGGGAATCCTCCAATCAGGGCTAGGTCCATGCCCCCTCCCACAGGAGGGAGGCATAATAGTGGGTGTAGTCACCCCAGTCAAGGTGCCCATTGGCCATACCTACTATTCTCTCAACCCCCCACATAAATTTAGTATTTAGAGGGCTCCCTCGCACCTAGAAACTAGAGTACTGCAACCTACGAAGAAAAAGGACAAAGAAGACGCTGTGCAGCAAAGCCTGAAGACGACTACTGACTTGGCCCCAGCCCTACCGGCCTGGCTCCAGCTTTAAAGACTCTGCAAAGAAGACAACACCTGTTCTGTGGCCAGTGACTTCCAGAATCCCAAGGAAGCCTGCCTGCTCTTCAACAAAGACCAGATCTCCTGAGGACAGTGGCCCTGTCCAGAATAATCCAACTCCAAGGGCTTCGGATCCAGCTGTGACTCCTGCCCACTCTGCACCTCAAGCCCATGGCCCGAGTCTGAGTGGCTAACCTTTCCAGTGAAGTCTCCCCAGCGACCTTGACCTCAAATTCAGCATTGGCTAACCTCTCCTGAACTTTACACCGCCGCCGCCTGCAGAATGAATCCAGAGGCTTCCACTGACCACTATCAGTTCCGGTAAGAAGATTCCTATGTTGAAACGCGTTCCTGAAACCGAAACCCCCTGCGCCTTGGAACTAAATCATTGGTGCCCCTACGACCCCCTACATCTCTACTTACCTCTGCTATTGTTGGTCTCTCTCCTTCAACCTCCCTCTGGTGCGATGCCTGAAGCCTGTTTGTCGAAACCAGAAATCCCACTGAAAAGCATAAGGTGCCCATAGCTGAATTTGACTCTCACATGGCCGCCCCTGTGCCGCATGTGATGTATGTTTGGTGCTGCTTTGTTGCCCCCCTGTGCTTGACCTAATCCCCAAAGCTTGGCACCTGCAACCGATTTACTACCTGCAAGCAGGGTGGCTACGAGCACCCACAGTCTCCATTGAAATACATTGGGCCGGACTACGATGTTGACCTCTGCACCCAGACGCCCCTGTGCTGCTAGTGGTGCAGTTTTGGTACTCACCTGACCCTTGTCCCTCGCTAACCCTTGGTCCCGCAGACTTGAACTGTTAAGTGTGATACTTACTGTTTAACTACAATATCGTTTTCCACATAGGATAACATTGAACTGTTCAGAAATTGTTGTGTCGACTTTTGAAAGTGAAAAGTATTCATCTTTAAAAACGTTCTTACCTTATTGCGAAGATCTTGGTCTTAAAAAGTACAAAGATTATTTTTCCAAAATTGGTGTGGATCTCCATTTTGAGTTATGTGGCCATTATTGGTCTATGTTGTGCAATAAATGTCTTTCAGTCCTCTGTGTCAGGCCTAAGGCTACTTTCCCACACTACCGCTAATAGGGCACTTTGGGTTTTACATTGATACTTGTACACTTTTAGGGAACCCTTGGGCTCTGTGCACAGTATAACCAACTACAGAGCCAGCTTCCTTCCCCCCTCATCAAAAAAAAAATGACAAACAAAAATAACGTGTGAATGAGCTAAATAGGTTGCACTAGTTCAAATAAAAATCTCTACATCTAGTAGGCATAGGAGCATTCTGAAGTGGTCTGTAATTAGCAGAATTAGTAACCACATCATTAGAGGGAAAGTCTCCTAGAGGATGTGAACTTCCACAGACACATATGGCATGCGTTGGAATAAGAGATCCATAAATAGAAACAATTGAACCTGTAGTAGAAGGCCCAGCATGCTCTGGAGGATCTGGAACAGAAACAGCACATGAATGTCCTCGCACAGAACTGTTGCCAAGTGCAATGCTAACATTTTCCTGATCATAATCTGACCAAGATTCATTATAGAAGAGTTTTCTGTGAAACAAATACCCTTGGCTCTAAGAATTTTTCTTGCTTGCTCCTCAGTCAGCTTTATCAAACTTCTTTTGCTCCACCAACCCATCACAGCAAATTGAGCTGACCCTTTAGAAAGGTTCAAAGTTGTAACAGGGACATGTATTTAGATACTCCCTTCCTAACTCTGTAGGGTTTCTTTACCAAAACCCAATCACCTGCTTTAAAATCAATGTGTTTCACAATGTGTTTTGTGTCAAATCTTTCCTTTGTCAAAGCCTGCTGCACCGTGACTCTGTCTAACATTGTTATGAGATACTCCTCAGAGTTTTCTTCAGGAGATTTCAACCTCTTCACCCAATCTGGACATAACATGGTCCTACGTGCTCTCCTACGTGAAAGTTAAAAATGAGACAGACATGTGTAGAGTGATTAAATAGGTCCACAATCTTTGCTTCAAAAATTTCTCCACATCCACCCACAAAGCAAAAACAGATTGAACTCCTTCTTTAAGAAATCTATTCATTCTCTCCACCAGTAGCGTCCCGTCCCCTGTCAAAGTGGTGGGGCAGGCCGGAGGGGGGACCTGGGGAGGTAGGGTGGTGGGGTAAGGGGGGCCGTGGTACAAAATAAAAGTACATTTGTAAAAATTACTCACCCGAACGCTGCCGCCCTCTGCTTCGCACTCTTCTGGGTAAAAGCTCCCAGAATGCACTGCGGCCAATCATTTTTTTGTTTGAATATATTTTATTGTTTTTTTTGGCATTTATAGTCAGTACATAAATATGCGATGAGCAAAAGGAAATAACACACTCATTCTGCATGGTGACATAGCGACAATATAGTACAATGATAGTACGTAACAAGATAAGTAATATGCATCACAGTTCCTTCAGTAGAATTGACAGAATAATATGTATCGGCATGGGAGCCGCAGTGTGCGTGTTGTCGTTCTGTATCGATAGCAATGTGATCTGGGATTTGGGGATGAGAGTTGGTGTGGGGCAGCATGTTCTAACAGTTATGCGCCTTCTCCGGGTCTCTCCCGTCAGTCAGTGTGTGGTGTGTCGCCCAATATATTGTGGTAGCAGGAGTGTTGTGTGCCAGATGGTTATCGTCAACCAATATAACATATACAGCTGTATAGCAGACATAAAGGCAGTGAAACCACCATGACGTCTTAACGTAATCTCTAGGGGGGTAACGAAATGGGACAAAACTGGGAGAAGAAAAAATCTCTCCAACATTGAGAGATGATGAGAGGGGAGATCGAAAATAAAAGTAATATTATGAGAAGAAGAGGATGAGGTGAAAGGTCTAGTGTGTCGTGAAGAGTGTCAATGCGTGGCTGCGGAGATAAGTCTCCAAGTCCGTGAATAGGGAAATGGACGATATGTGTTCCGTGGGGTGCGGGTTTTGCCCAGGGGAGGGGATGGGTGGCCCAGTGGCGTTTGGCTGGCACCAGGGTGTCAGTGTCAGGAGCATGGGGGTTTCAGGAGGTTGCCGCATCGTGGCTCTGCAGCATTATCTCTCTACGCAGGTATATGTCGTTTCTAGCATTATATCGAAGACAAGGGGTTATCAAAGTGAGTATGGGACTCTCCGTCACACCCGTTGTCCAGGGGCAGCCCTGAGAGGGGCTGTAGCTAGGTAATTCCCTGGTCTAAACATATCTGTTGGAAGGATTTTAGGGTATCATCCCAGAGCTGTGCAATGGGGAACTTCCTCAGGCCCGCTGTCTCCTCCCGATGTAGTGTGGCGCTTTCCGCTCTTGCCCAGTTTGAAAAGGAGACATACCAGTATTTAGCATGTGGGGGTTTGCTCTTTTTCCAGCACTTGGTGAGTAGGCGTTAGGCCGTAATGAGTCCCAGGTCCCAGAAACTAGCTGGCACTTTATTTAATTTGGTCCTCTTGTACAGCCCCAGGATACAGGCCTCCCATGTGTGTGGCAGACCGTCGCTAGCGCTCTGTGTCAGTAGAGTTGTTACCGTGTTCCAGTATGCTTGGACAGTGGGACATGTCCAGAGCATGTGTAAAAGGTCCGCTCCAACCAGGGAGCATCTTGGACACCCAGCGGTAGTGATCGAGAAGTATTTGTTGATCTTATCTGGCGACAGGTATGCACGATGCAGGATATACAATTGTATAATTTTGAATTGGGAGTTGCGTGGGATGTTTACAGGGCTGGCCAGCACCATTGCCCATTCTTTGTCCGTCCACTCCTTCCCCCTGTCCGTTGCCCATTTGTCACGTAATTATTGTGTGGGGTGTTCTGTATGCACCAGGAGGGCCTGCGCTAACCAATGAATTATGTGAGAGCCCACTGCCGCCAATCATGATGTTGCAGGAAGGTAGCATCAGGATCGGCCGGAGCACTGGGACTTTGTGCTCCCAGGCAGACTGGGAGCCTGTGCCTGCTTTCTCCTTCCCCAGCAATGCAACTGGGGCTGGAGAAAGATTCACTGCGCATGAAGGTTTGGCATGCCTGAAACAGCCGGCCAAACCCTAATGCACAGGGAAGGGACAAGGGATTGCACTACCACTCCCCCACAACAGTATCATCCCCCTGGACTTGCTCCCGAGACTCGTCAGAGTCCTGGGGGTGGGTCCAGGGGGATTAAAATGAATCGATAATAAAACGGGTTAAAAACCAGTTTTATTATCATTTTATTTTTTGGGTGGTTGGGGTGGCAACGGTCCTCCATCCTAAAGGAGGGGCCGCCGCTGCTCTCCACCAAACCATTCAAAGTGGGAGTTTGCCGAGCCACCTGGAGATGTTTGATGTGCAAAGATTGAATAAAATGTGCCATGCAGGATGAAGTAAAATGTGTTCCATTGTCAGTGACCAAATCCTGGGGAGCACCTTCAATGCTGAAAACTTTCTCCAAGAATTTGATCACAAAGTCTTGTTTTAGGAGCAGGTGCAAAGTCAAACTACACCAATCTTAAAAAATAGCAATCAGAAAAATTGTGTATCTCTTCACAGAAGGTAAGAGTTCAAATGGGCCAGCAAAACCCAAGGCAATTGTGTCCCAGACATTTTCTGGCATGGGAACCATGTGTAATGGGGTCTCATAAACTCTCCAATGTTTGTCAGAAAGTAAACAGGTTGTATATCCGTTAAGTCATTTAACTACCTGAGAATCCATAGATGGCCACCAATATAACTGTTTCAAGCACTTGGATGTGCTATTAACATCCAAATGGTCTTCTTGAGCTAGCCTGACAAGTGTCTCTCTTAAGATTGTGGGTGGGACACATCTGTCATTATTATGCATAAGCACTCCATTGATGATTGACAATTCTTGTGAAACTGGAGCAAATGCTTTTAGGGCACTATCCAAGTTTCTTTCCTTGGGCCAGCCACCCTCTGTAAAATGCATGACTTTCTGGAGCACCTCGTCTGTTTTAAGAGCATTTAACCATTCCTGGGCGGTGGCAGCACCCTTACTGTTCAATACGTCTTCTACCATAGCTAAAAGCACACTCCACATCCCCCTGAATATCTTCCTCTACACTCGTGGCAATAGGCACCTGAAATGTACTTGACATATTCCGGAAGTGGGGACAATAACTCACAAGATGCACAGAACCTTTACCTGTGCCATTACCATTAAGTATCTATACAAGCGGTTTGTGATCTGTGTGGGTGAAGAATTAGCTCCCCATAAAAAGGACTTAAATTTCTCAAGTGCCCATATGCAAGCCAATGCCTCCCTTTCGATTGTACTATAGTTTTTTTCTGACACTTTCAGACATTGTGAAGCAACTGTTACTTCTCTGTCATTCACCCACTGGGATAATACAGCTCTCAAGCCAGTCTGACTAGCATCCACCGTTGACATGAAATGAACGATGATAATGCTGGCGCAGACACAATCAAGTAAATTATTTTACTAAAATGAGCATTTGTCTGATGTTAATGTTAAGCCATATTCCCTAAACAAAGACAGGAGATTTCTAAGAATGCAGTTGTGTTCATGCCTGCTCTCCATGAATATTCAAACACTGTCTTGGAATTCCTGTACTCCATTAATGTCAACCAAAATGGTGTCTGTCAGCTTTTGGAACACGCTGGCAGCAGAGGCCAAACCAAAAGGCATTCTTAGAAATTTAAAGGCACCAAATGATGTGATGAATGTTGTTAGCTCCAGAAATGCTCTGTCAAAGAGGATTTGGTCATAAGCTGACTTCAAGTCTAGTAAACTAAAAGATTTTGGCCTGGCGTAAGTTTCCTTGAAGGAAAACGGGTTGCATTTAAAAAACACAAAAGATTGCTTTATTTAAAAGCAATCATATGGTGGTCTCCTGACCTCGGCAGGCCACCATCCTTGGGATTGTAGCAATTCCCAATGGGTCGCAAACCGAGGACCACCTCATTCATATTCATGAGGAAGGACTATTTGCGACCCACTAAGAATCGCAAGTGAAACTCAAAAGAGTTTCATACATTTGAAATTGTGATTTCCTAATTGCTGCTTGCAGGAGATCTCAATTAGGAACTCACTATTTCAAGGTTTCGTACATGTGGCCATTGATCCTCTGTGCGGGCTTGATGTCTTTGGGGTAGTCAAATATTGAGCGATGATGTCACTTCCGCTACCCCGTGCATTTTAACGAGTTTACAACTCTGTGCAACAATCAGGCGGACAACTAGAGCCATATTTTTTGGGGGGGGGCTGAAAAAGATTTCGGGGTGGGGGGGCTAATTCTTCCAGCCATAGGCAGAGTGGCCTAAGAAGGGGTGAAAACACAACAAACGCCTCATTAACAAGTAAATGGTCTTTTAAGACCTTGGCTGCAGCCGGAATTCCGCGCCGGTGCTGGACATTCCGACCGCGGGCGTGGTCATGACGGCTCCCAGCCGCCATCAGCACACGCCCACCGCGACGCATGACGACCGGGAGCCGTCGTCAGCACCGAAGGGTTTAAAGACCTGTGTAGTACTCGGGTGCCGCTGCAATTAGAGAGCCGCCAGCCCGTCCGCCAGCCCAAAGCTGTTTCAGCCGGGCTGACACACACGACTTTGAAGCCCGGTGAGCCCAATGGGTGTTGCGCTCCTGGAATCAATTATATGGACTCAGTAAAATTTAATATAAATAAAGACATACAAATCTCCGACCAGCAGCTGTGAGATGTGCAATATATATTTCTCAACACGTCACTGCTGAAGAATCTTTCATTCAACAGCTTCCAAATGATGAACTTCCCCCATCGTCGCTGAAGACGCATTTCTTGCGTTGATAAGCAAAATAACCGCCGGAGTTACATAAACATTTTGTTGGCCAGCCTGAGGCTAAACTCCGGGACAGCTGCTGGATGGAGCAAAGCATTCGGTAAACTCGATCCTGCCGGTTTTGTTTGGGGAGTGAAGAGAATCGTTGCCCTTGTAAAAATCTGGTTTTAACTTTACAAAACATTTCTACTAGATATGTTTAGCACAAACTTTTTTTGAACATTTAATGATCTGCTGAAGAGAAAATTCGAACAAACCTTTGCTTCTTGGAGATGATTATTAGTGTCCATTGGGTTAATTTTATTTATAATTTTTTTAAATCTCATTGCAGATTGGTGGTACTGGTGCACTACAGAGCATAGGAGTTATTGTCTCCCGGGGGGGGGGTGGGGGTTCAGTCTGCACGGCTTGGAGATCTGCTGCAGTCACTGCTTAGGTGATTCAAGGCGCCTCTATAGATGCTCTGCCATTCGCCTGTCATGTTAGTCAAATAGATGTAGTGTGCGAAGGTGTTGTGGAGTGAAATATTGATGTTCTAGCTGTGACATATATTCTATTTGTGGTTCGGATACAGAAGTGAATTTCTGATCCATTTGCTGTAATGTGGCCTTGATTTGTTCCATGGCCTGGATGTGCCACATCCTGTGGAACCATAGCGCCGCGTGGCGGATATCTTGTTTTTTCCAGTGCAGAGCTATTGGTTGCTTGGCTGCACCTGTCATAGGAGTATGTTGTCTGATCTTCTCATGTCCTACAGATTTGGAGGTGTCATGCCCAAAAGGACTGTGCACGGGTCATCTGGGATTGGATATCCCCGGGTCCCTTTTATAAGGCCTAGAATTTCTTTCCAGTAAGTTTGAATAGGTTGCATGTCCACCATAACTCCATGCCACTTCACCAACAGAGGTTTGATGTGGTGGAAAAAGATTTTTTGCAGGCGTGCAAGGATGAGGAACATGTCTTGGGGATATCCCACCATAGCTTTTGTTAGTTTTTAGGGGAGAGAGTGCTGTGTTCATCCCTTTCCCATCGATTCTGAAACGTGTGCGGGAACCTAGGCCTGGATTCCTAGAGTACTTTGTAGGTGCACAAGATTAAACCTTTCAAACCAATGTATGTGCGCCCCAGGTTTTCGGAGGGCGTGAAAGTGCACTTTGCTGCAGATTACTTTCTGACCTAAATGGCCCAATGACTTTGTTGGTAACACTGGAGCCAGGCTTTTTCAGAGACTTGGAAAATGCGCTTACATATCTCAAACATTTTGATGGCATGTCTTGAGAATAGGTCCCTTAGGGTCCTACATTCTACGTGTATCAATTCTGGAAATGCGCGGGCGCTAGTGCTAGTGAAACATCATGGTTTCTGCCCAGGGGCATATTCAGAGATGGGAAGTTCGTGAGGCATCTCTTAGTTGCTAGGCGATCCCAGATGTCTAGGACTGTTTTGGTGGAGATAGAGATATACATGCTTTTGGGTCGGTATTTTCTTCGGAAACCAAGCTGCTTGGTCCATGTATAACCAGTGCTTTTCGCATACCACCCACTCCGATATGTAGTGCCGATGTGCCGCCCAGGAATAGTCTCAGAGGTCTGGACACACTAGATACCCATCAGTAGTTTGTTGGATATGCATCAGTAGTTTGTTGGATATGCACAGGTGTTTCCCATCCCAGATGACGGTGCGGATAGTGGATTGGAGTTGGGCAATGTCTGTTTCAGAGATTGGCGGTGGGAGAGATTGAGAGAGGTAGAGTAGTCTGTGGAGGGCATTCATCATAATCACATTAATGCACCTTATCTAGGTCAAATAAAGAGGTTGCCACTTTCTCAGGTCCTCCAAGACATTTTTCCTAAATGCCGACCAGTCAATTTTCGACCAGTCTTCTAACATTATGGTAATGGAGATGCATGGGTAGCATTTGGAATTTGTCGACCATTGAAAAGGTGCTTGTGCACGTAAATGTGGTATATCATGTGCGTTTATGGTCAGGTTGACGATATGTGATTTGTCCTTATTAACTTTAAATCCAGAAACATGTTCAAGCTGGGCCAGTATTTTGGCTAGTGCCAGTATGGATGCTCCAGGGTTTGTTAACATAAGCAATGAGTCAGTTATGTTGAGTGCTATTTTGTGTTCACGGCTCCCAAAGAAAATGCCCTGGATCTTTTGAGTTTGCCTGATTTTAATGGCTAGCTGTTACACTACCAAAGTGAACAGGAGAGGGGAGATTGGGCACCCCTGTCTAGTGACTCTGGCTAAGTGGTTGGGAGAAGTATTCTGTCTTTTGATCCGCAAGATTACTGTGGGTGCAGTGTAAGCTGCCATTATTTCGTTGATCATGTTGGGGCCAAGCTTTATTTAGGCTAGGACCACTTAAAGGAATGCTCAGCTAACCCTATCAAATGCCTTTTTGGCATCCAAAGAAAATAAAAATGCTGCTATGTCTCTTCTGTGGACCTTGTCTATCAAATAGGTATGGTGTATATCTACGAAAGTTGAATGCTATTATCCTGTGAAGCACTCCGGCACCTTTTGGGTCATGTTCGTGCTATAGAAAACACTGAATAAATAAATAAACAAACAAACAAACAAAGAAATACATGAATAAATAAATAAGGTGCCTGATATCTTCCGCCCCCCTGCCGTCCTAGATTAAATCCAACCTAATTGGGCCCAGTAAGACACCAAAGGAGATTTTCTAGTCTTGTTGCTAGGATTTTAGTTTTGAGTTTTGCATCGCTATTTAGGAGGGCTTTGGGCTGGCATGACCGGTGGAGTGCTGAGTCCTTCCCCAGTTTGGGGAGTATCATTATCTGTGCTGCACACTTCATGGGCGTGAGACTCATGGCTTTAGAGAAGGAATTAAAAAGATAGAGCAGATGATCTTGAAATACTGGAAGAAAGGATTTATACCGATCGGTAGTGAGGCTATCTATGTCCAGTGATTTTCCTACGGGAAGGGATTTGAGCACTTTCTGTATTGGGTGGCCAGTCATAGTCTTGTAGGTAGGCCTTTATGACCCTCTGGAGTCCACTCCCTTTTCATATAAGGTTAAGAAGAAGGCGTGGAATGTGGCCTGGTAATCCTGCTCCCCTTTTGTCCATTCCCCATTATGTTTTTGGGGTTGTGGAATAAAGGATTTGGTTCTGTGATTTTGTGGCCAGAAGTGAGCCTCCTTTGTCGTAAACGCTATGTCCCATCGACAGGAGAGCTCCTTCTGCTCTATTAGTTATGTGTGACCTTGGTTGACCTCTTACTATTGCTAATTTATATTGTGTAGCTTTGGAGGGTTTCAGCTTAGCCAAACTCTCTAGTGTTCTGACCTCAGCTGTGAGATGTTGTTCCTCCGGTCGTGCCTTCCTCGCCTTGTCTATCTCTATACAGTGATATGATGGTCCCCATTACAGTGGCTTCAAAGACGTCCAAGAGTACATGTTTAGACATGGTCTGCTCTGTGTTGTGTGATAAATAGTATGATATAGCTAAACTAATGGTCTCTCTATTTACCCGGTCCTATGGGAGTTGAGGGTTGAGATGCCATCGAGCAGGGGTGGGAGGGGGGTCAGTGCTCGTGTGGCGGGGTTCTGGCCACCTGACCGCTATGTGTGCATGGTCAGAGACTGAGATATCAGACATCTTGTCTGCTTCAAAAGTAGATATGAGAGATTGAAGGATTAGTACATAGTCGATATGAGAATATGAAGCATGCACGTGGGAAAAATATGAGGAGTCTTTCTTTTCTGTGTGTAGATAGCGGCAGGCATCTATTTCTGCTGACTCTGCTATTTCTTTTTTTTTAAAGGGCAGACATGGTTCCTGTGCCCTGATATATATTTAATTTTCCACATTCTGGAACCCAAGCTAGATTAAAGTCTCCTCCCACTGCTATGTGTCCTTTTGCGCCTTGAAGTTGAGTGGCTAGGGCCACTGGAATTGTCCTTGTGCCGCGTTGGGGCATAGATGATCAACAGGGCGTGGGGTTGTAACCTCCATGGGAGCACCAGTTTCAGATATCAGTCCTGTGGGTCTCGGGTGATGTGAAGAGGTTTCTGGCCCAAGTTGAACTTGCAGAGAATTGCTACTCGGGCTGTTTTGGAGGGTGAGGAGACCCAATATTGATCTGGATAGCGAGCGTGCCGCACCCATCTCGGGTCCTTTTTGAGGAGGTGGGATTCATGCAGAAAGATAATGTCGGGAGCGTGTTGGACGAGATAGCTCCAGATTTGACAGCTTTCTTAGGTGGCTTATGCCCTCTAACATTGAAGCAAAGTAGTTTGGTAACAGCTAGATCCATAATAGATGGAGTATGTGAAATTGCGTTTGCGCTGTGGATCAAAGATGACTCCGCAATGCGGGGTGCCCTAGTGTTTATAAGGGCTGTGCTAGTAAGTAAGTGGGCTTTGGAAATAAAGGGGGGAAGGGAGAAGCAAAGAGGGAAGGAGTTTTCAAGGTCTTCCTGTTTTATTTCAAAGTGAATATGTTGTTTCTCTTGCTGGAGCACTTTGCACCATAGTATTTCCTGATCTTCTATCCTGGAGCTCATCATGCATTTTGAATCATCCACACATTGGCCCACATACATGATTTCTTTCCCCAATTACTGTAGTCTGAATTTGACATCGGTCCAGAGGAGACCAATCGATCTATGTAGTCCTGTTTAATTGGGTTAGCGGGTGTATCCGCAGAAGCCTAAGGGGATGATGCTCCTCGCTTGCATGCTCCCTCTCCTGTCCACTGCCACAGCTCTGCCATTGTGCTTTCTCTAGATTGTTTGACTTCAACCATGATGACTGTGTGTGATGGAGATCAGGCCTTGAGGGGGTGGAGGAGCATGTGGGGTAGAGTCCATGCCTAGTCACCGAAGGGGTTTGTGGTCCTCATAGATTGGCTCTACTTTTTTTGCTAAAAAAAATGACTACTTCTGTTCCACCAATGTTCTGGGTGAATTCTGTGGTCAGATCATTGGCTTTCCTCCCCTATGCCAGATAATATTGCTAGCTACTATTGTCAGTGTTGTGATCACTGCCCTTCAGATCCCACTTGCTGCCCGGTCTGGATGCACAGGGCCTTGCCGATGAGCTCACGGATGTCGCATTGGAGTTCAGACGTCCCCCTAACATGGCCAGTGCTTCCTCTTAGGTCCTTTCTGTGTTCATGCCTCCCTTAGAGGCATAGGCAAGGACAAGCAGGCATAGTTCAGGCTGAGGGATACGCGATCTCCTGCTCTCCCGCTGCTGGGCAAGGACTAAGCAGTGGTGAGCAATCCCTTCACTGACCTTGTTCTCTGTGGGTTACGTAGGCATACATTCCAGCTTCCTTGTCCTAGTGTCTTTCCCAGGCAGGTCTACAGGTTTGGCTGCCACTTTGACCGCAGCTCCTCCGTAGACGTTCTCCTCGGTTGTGTGCCCTCGTGGTATAGCCATAGATCAAGATAGTGCCCAGGCGTCTTCCCAGACCACCGAAGCCACTTCAGCCGTTGTGGCCCTCTTCTAAAGAACTCGCACCTCCCCTGGGCTGTAATTGTTGAGGGTTCCTGCGGATGATTCCCAAATGATGGGGAGCTGTTGCCTCACAAATAGGGGTGTTTTGTGCCACTTTGGACCGATATGGAGCAGAGATCTACATTGCCCATCCTTTCCCATGTTTGGCTTGGCCACGCCCCCGATTTGTATTGTTATTAAATGGCATTGTGACTGGAAAATATAAACTTCACCCCAAAGGGAGCAAAAGAAACTCGGAGGCAACTGAGCAAAGACTAAGGGATTGATTATGAATCGGGGATTGTACTACCCCGGGTGGTACACTGCTTTAGCCACTAAAGACATATCCGGTGTTCCTGCACCTGGATGTACTGGAACATCAGGCTCAAATTTACAGGCTGGAAAAGCGAGGCAGTAAAATCAAGTGCAGAGAAGCTATGGGCACAAGAGCATCCTTGCCCTTGGCTGGTCCTCACCTACGGCACATTAGCGTGAAAGATTCACCTACCCCGGCAGCAATCTGCCCTGCACAGTATGCTGTCTCTTACATGCTACCCCACCACACTGATCCCCCTTAACTCTTGTTCATTGTCATTATTTTCAATTGCAATATCTATGCCTCCTGCACACTCACTTTTGCCCAGAACAACATTCCTTTCCACTCGGTTGTTTCCTTCTGCCAATCAGAAATCTACCCAAGAAGCAACATCAATATTCTCATGATCATTCAGGATGTTCTATTGTCCTTTCTTGAGAACAACCACTGACATTTTCTTCCGCCATCCTTTATCTATGAGCAACACATCAGTACTCATTTTTCCCTAAACTTTAATGGGTAAGAACATCTTGACTCTCCTTTGGGAATTTTGCCAGATTTACAAACCAACACCCTGTCTTCCACCTCAATTTTCTTACTTCCGATCGTTTAGCAAAATCTTGATACTGTGTAAAACTGGTCTTGCTATTCAACATACATATTCTCACTACATCATCACTTACTACTTGAATCATTGAACCTGCAAGATGTCAGTAAACATTTTTGCATCCTTTTCCCTGAACAATTTGAAAGGTGCAATCCCTGTTACAGTGTGTGGTAATGTGTGGTAACTCTATGGGACATATTAGCATATTAGCAAGAATGGCGATAATGGGTTTGCTAATATGCGTTATAGAATTCCAATAGAAGCCCAGGTTAGATGTGCAGGACATCTAACCTGGGCTTCTATTGGGATTCTATAAGGCATATTAGCAAGTCCATTATCACCATTTTAGTGCCAGTTTCCTGCCGCTAAAACAGCGATAATTTTAATGAGGTTCTTGCTACTATGCCCCCATGCCTTATTACGTATGCATTTTCTAACATCCATTTTGCTCACCAGAGCTGTCTGTATACCTTCTTTTAAGAAGTTGGTGTGTTCTACAATACCATTTGCTGATGGACAACATAACAATACTTTTTCTTGCTTAATACCATAAAACGTATTAAAAAATCAATTTTCTCAGATACAAATTGAGCGCTGTTATCTGACACCAACATCATAGGAACTCCTTCAATGCCGGGAGTGGGGCTCTCTGCGACTAAATAATGCACCCATTTTGAAAAATGTATTAGCATCACCAAAAGCCTCATGTAGCCGTAATAAATTATATGGCCCGTAAGGTTTATTTATACTCGCTACCTTGGTCTCTCTGGTACTTTAGTTAGACTCGTTGGTTCATTGGATGCTTTCCAATGTTTGTTGGAAAGAAGACATTTTAGCACAAGTGGGGTGACAATTAGACCAGTCCTCCTCAAATATCACCCTTCCACACTGAGTTCTGGTGCTACCTGAACAAAACTTCTTATATTTGCATCCAGTTTTCAGGTGGCCATCCATTGTTTGGAATTTTTTTGTATATCTTTTATGCCTTTTTCTTTTTTGTAAGCCATTCTCCATTCATTTTCACTTATCACCTCATTGCAATTATCTACGGGATCTGTTGTGGCTACAAAACACTCCAGCTCATCATTCTCAATATCTTCATTTGATCCTTTTAGTGAAACCCTGAAGAGACAATCAGCTATGGTATTGCTTTCCCCTTGTGTGCATTTAATTTGAAAAATGTACTTTTGCAACCTAGATATCAACGTGACTAAACAAGAAGATGCTTTACCTGTACTTTGTCCATTTACCCAGTATATTAATGGTGTGTGGTTCACTACAAGATCAAAATGCTTACCCCATGGGTATTGCTTTAGCTTTTCTACAGCCCACACCTAAGAAAGCACTTCCCTCTCAATGGTACTATTCGGTACTATTCACAAATGCGCATGCGGGTGCCCGCACATGCGCATTTGTGAGGAAGAAGTCGGCGAGATACCTGGAAGAGGGAGCCCCGGGACGCTGCATCGCTGATAAGTCGTTTTTTTTACTTTTACAATGTTTTAAATTATATGAAGGGCATTTAGAAGAGGGCGGGAGGGAGGCGGGCGGTGCGTATTGGGGCTATGCGAAGTGTGGGGGTGCGCGTAGATTCCCCCCCACTTCGTGGTGCTTCGCGTAGCCCCACTACATCCACTACGCCCAGGGTTAATAATATTATAGGATTGTAATTAATAAACTGCCCGTTACGAAAACATCTCTCTGACAAAAGCAGTAACCCACTGAACTACCATATGATAGGCACTTTTGTGACCTGCTTGGCTTTGCATCAGGCATATTAACCCTCTGTGCTACTTTATGATGAGTCAAAACTTCCACCAGACAAAACTCCATCTCCCTCCAGCAGGCCCATTAATCACCAGAGTTAACTTGACATTTTTATTGTTGCCTGAAGATTGCTGAAGGCAAGGAACACTGCAACAGGGGCTTTTAAATCCAACATATATTTGTAAACACAGTCCCTTACCCCACCCCCTGCTCAGTGCAAAATCACCGCCCTAAAGCCGGCCCTGCATATATGGTGTACACACTTATCATAGTTGTTTGAAAAATGGCTCGATTTTGCCAAGCCGGTCTGGGCTGTCATTTAACAAACAAATGGGTTCTGACAGTTTTTGTCTTGGTAAAGCTTAATCAAGTTAGAATATTTTAGAATCAGAGTTGTGCAGCGTCATAAACACGGAGTGACAGATTTACTACCCTATCACACAACATATACTTGTTGTGCTGCGTTTCAAGGAGAAAGGAGGAAAACACCATACCTACTGATTTATGGCACTCTCCTCCTCTCTCACTAGCACCGGCGAACAATCAGGCTGCTGTGTGCCACCCACACACCTTTGAACCATAGTGCAATGGTGTATGCGTGAGTCTAGCATAGGTTTTGTATTGGAAGGGTACAGACCAGCTGACTAACTTTTCCTACCTTGTTTGTGTGCTGTACAGTGCAGCACACATGCAACGTTGGAAATGAACAGAAAAATGAAAGTAGGTTTCCTTTAAAACAGCGTTATGTTTTTGTGCAAAACTCTATCTACTATTGTTAGTATATAGGGTTTTGTGTCAAAATGTATGAGTGGTAGCACGGGAATGTCAATCGGCCTGGAAGGAGCCAATTTAAGTATCGCCTCATGTATCGTTTTCCAGTAGTACTCTAATTTCGGGCAGTCCCATAACATATGTATGAGCCGAGCGTCCTCCGCGCCGCTGCGTGGGCAATTATCAGCTGTGGTAGGGAACATAGCATGTAATCGGTGAGGTGTTAGGTACGCCCTATGTAGAACCATGAGTTGGATGAACGTAAACTTCGGGTTTCTTGACACTTTCTTTGGAAATTTGAGGATTTGTTCCCATTCTTTGTCCCTAAACGGCCTTCCGATGTCTCCCTCCCATTTGGCTCTTAGAGGCTGTAATGAGGTCGCCCTCCCTGTTCTTATACCATGTGTAATCCATTTAGTCAAATGGCTATCCGCTCCCATGAGGTACTGTAGTGTAGTTCCTATCTTCCCAATAGGCTCTGCGCATTGGAATAATACCTACAGCAGTAAAGGCCTAGGCCAGACGTTAACTAGGTCTACTACTGTCGATACTAGACTTAAGTTTTGGGTTTGCCAGCGTAGCTCAGAGTTCGCTAGAAACTTTCTCGAATGTTCAAGGAGGAATTAACTTCACTGATTAGACAAGAAGGGATTTAGTTTCTGACAACCATAGAACATGACAACTTTGCTCTCCCCTAATCAAGAGTCAATCTCGAGAGTCGTGTGAACAAAAGGCAAATTATTTTACTCAGTCAGTACGTGCATTTCTTAGTCTCATCAGAATGTAGAGAAAAGGAAGAGACGGGCGTGTTCAATAAAAAGGTGTTATTTATTGATCAGTCTCTTTTCTCATACAAGAGAAATGGATCGATATTATTGCAATACTTATAGTTAAGTAAAGTGCATACATTAAAAGCAATAGTATAAAATAATACTGTAAAAACATTGATATGGTTTCTAAGCCATATGATGTTTAAAATGAATAAAATATATTTACATACACATATACATTTGACTAAACGTACTCAACTGGTGTTTCTAAATACGCCTACCCCGTGTACCTGACCTAAGCCTAATACGTGGGCGGGAATAGAAAGTTACAGTTTAAGTTAAGTTTGTTTTTGCCAAGTGAATAACTAAAGAATTCTCTGTGAGGGGTTATTCAGTTCTGTACCTGGAAGTTAGGATGAATGAGGAATGGTATCTCTCTCTCTGGTCTCGATATTCCAGGCTGCCTGCGAGGGCTACCCGGAAACGCCGGTGCTGGATTCTCGGCAGGAGAAAGCAGCTTCTCTCAGCGCGTCAGGAAGGCGGGGCTGCTGCCAGCGGGGTCTGCTCTGCTCTCGGCTTCGGCAAGTATGGCTGCTCCGTCTCGTCACCACGCGTGTGTTTGCATAGGGCAAGATCGGTAATATTTATACCTTTAAGGTGCCGAGATTGACGTAAGGATGGACATAGATACGTCAATAAAGATGTCATACGATTTGCTCGTTAGCACATTCTTTTACTAAAGTTCTCGGTGAAATCAAAACAATGGCCGCAGGGTTTTGCCCAGGTTGTCATAGGTTTGATTTGTTATGAGAACTCCGTATGCCTTATCAGGGGCTGGAGGAATATCGCTTGTCTAATTAGATCGCAAGCGTTATGACCTAATCAGATAACACGTTCCTGTGCCGTAGTGTGACTGCGTCAGATAACGGTATCTGCATCATGGGGAATTTCTGCCTCATGGGCTGACTGCTAGTTAACTTGTTGGTTTGTTTAACTAGAATAGGGTCAGGAATAGGGGGATCGATTCAGAACCGATAGGAATACATGACACCCACTCCACGCTAACTATGGACATATTTACTAATCTAGGCATAGTATAACATAGTACAACATACTATAGAGTAGTGTGTATACCTTACCACCCCAAAATACATAAATGCATTTTGAAATTTTCAAATATACTGAAAAAAATTGCAGACATATATATATGGTATGCACTCAAGCTGTAGAAAAATGCCAAAGTAATCGCATTTGTATACATTATTGCTTATTTGGTATATGAGAATTACACATGAAATGATTTCTTACAGAAAAAAGTTTCGAGACCATTCCATCACAGAATAAAATATCTTTATGAACATGCCAGCGGGCAGCTAATGTCTATAAGCTATCTAAAAAAAATTTTTTTGTATTAGAAACCTTAGTTCTTTAAGAATAGTTCTTACTTTAAGCAGAAGATAGTGTCCCGAAAAATATGCAAAAATATTTTGGGGCTGCTGGAAAAACTGCTGTCCGTGAACTGGAGCGAAAATGTTCATGTGACTTTATTTTTAAAGTTGAAGGCCGAATTCAGGGAACGCCGTGTGCGAGCTTGCTCAAAAGTTTCTATTTCTGTTCGGGTGAGAACATCATATCATTTAGGCTTTCGAAAAAACTGTCAACAGCTTCCTGGGAAAGTTCCACTAACTCGGAAATAGGTGTAATCATGCATTCTTGCGCATGATTGTCTCCATTGACATTCTGATTTGCATTACTGACAGAAGGTCGTACCTGTTCGATGCTGCTTTCATCTTGATCTTCACTACCCATCAATCGTAGTGGTGAAGCTTCCACGAATGCCGTCATCAGGATTGGTAGCCTTTGAGGGCAGCACAAAGCATGAACCTTAATCGGGCTCAACAATGTTTCTGCTTCCATCGGCGCATCCGATTGTAGCGTCAGACAGGTGTCTAACACGCATTCTTCTCCGCATAGCAGACACCTCAATACAGGTAAAACACATCTTTGCCACATTGGTCGAAATGATAGAAACCAAGTCATGTTCAGGTCTCTAAGCCGGGAGAGTCCCAGGATTTTTGATATCCGGTCCCGGTATCCAATGGCTAGGATTGTTTCTTCCCTTGTCGCAAGAGTTTTGTCTGTGACATGGGTTGCCATAACGAAAAATAAGGACTAAGAATAGGATTCCTGCAATTAGTCCCAGGATCAGGGGAAGTCCGCCAAAAATCGAATGGACGAAATCTGGAAAAATACCCAGTATGGCTTTGAATGGTGTTAATGCCATCGAAAATACTGTCTTAAATACCTTTGAGACCCCATTGGTATCAGAAATATTTAAGATTTCATTCAGGATTTCCGCGAAATGTACGGGGGAATTAGTTGATAATAATGTATGTATCTCTGCAGTCGTCCTTGCGACTTGTAGATCATACGTTTCTTTTGATGACGAGAGCCTGGTAGGCGTCTGAAGAAGGACTGTTTTCATTCTGCTTAAAGTATCTATTCGAATAGAAGTAATTTTCAAATCGGGCCATGCCCTTGCCTCCCTGTCTGGGAAGAAGCTGGGGAACAATGTGCGTCCACAGCACTTGACCTTCGCAGTAGTAGTTACTAGATAAGGAGTCCCGGGCATAAGACTACAACATCTGCGGTCTACAATAAGAATGTAACTCCCATTATAGAGTCTTTGAAAGAATGGTTCTATTTCTGTTGCAGGTGCGCCTTGCTGGTGACATGAAAGGTTGTATGAATTCCCTTCACAGGCTCCATGCAAACTAATTCCGTTACACAGAAGCGTGCCGCTTAGTGACATCTCACAATTGTTGCCACTAAGAAACACTTTCTGTCCTTTATTACTGACACATGCATGTGAATAGGGCAGGTTCCAAGTTGTTTTAAGGTACCCCTTTCCCAATTTCTCGTACATGCCAGCCTGTATATATTTTTGGCAGTATTGAAACCTGAAGGTTGAGATTGGAATATTTATGATTCCGTGTATTATCCATTCACTGACAGGTCGTTCTGACATTGTCATTGGTAATCTTTCTAGTTTTTCAATGCTCAAGATTGTATAATCAGCACCCTTTTGCGCCATACCGATTTGTCTATCAGTAAGGTTAAAGATTTGGAATAGTGACGTTGTATTGATTAAACGCCAAGGCACATAGCCTGAACGCAGATTTTGTAACGTCCAGCCAAGCTGTACAATAGAACGCAATTGTGACTGACCATGTTGTAATAACAGTAAGTCTTGCGATAATATATCGATTGCTGACGACACAATGCTGTCCAATGAAAAAATTCTGGAGGACAGAGTCATTAACCCATTGTCCACTACAGAAAGTGATTTTTCCAAATTAATACGGTCAATTTCCCGTATTCTCTCTGCTGTTTCAATTTGAGTAACCTTCCAGGCCTCATTGTATGCTGCATATACAGAGGCTGCTATGAAACGTTTTTGACGCTGTTTGCGTGGTCCCAAAGTGAAATCACGCAAGTCAGCACCATCAGTAAGTAAAGTTTGGTGTTGCTTAATTTCAGCCAGTGTGGAAGTTTGTAGCCATTGAAGGCATAATTTGCCCACACTGTAGGTGGTAATTATCCCTGGGTGATGTCTTTGGGGATATCTAGGGTCTGGCCTGTTCATTTTGAAACCCTGTGTTTTGTTCAGGAATCTGTCTTGACAGTTATTAGTATCTGTGGGCCAGATCAACCACTGTTTCCAATTTGGATGTGTTCTGTTTTGGTTTAATATATGGTTTACGTCTATCTCTTCATCTGTATCAGAGTTATTGCTAAACATTGTTGGCTTTGGAATAGACGGTTTATTTAAATCTTTGATTTTGGCTAAGCCAAGACAGGTGGTCTGTTGAACAGTGTCATTTAAAAATATCATTTGTTCTGGGATCATGCAGGCTCTAAACAAAGCTTCTATACCCTGTACTTGCCAATCTTTTGTACCCCAAACACTTTTCAATTCAACATTTTTGTCCCAATAATCAAATCCAAAAGTATTCATTTGTTCAAAAAATGAGTCTGAATATAACAATTTTGTGTTGGTTATCATGGTTTTGGTTCCTGTCTTGTTTGACAATTTAAAATAAAATGCTTCAGCATTACTTGTGTTAAAACCTGAAAAATATGAATATTTGTCGTAAACGGTCCTTGAGCTCCCTTTTGGAGGTGTTGCACAATGTTCCCATTGATTATAATTTAAAACATTTCTAGGTTGTGCAGATCTATGTAAAAAGTGGTTACCATAGTGGTTATAGCAATACATACTGTCATAATTTGTAGAACCCTGCAAATAATCATGTTTGGTAAATTTAGCAGACATTACTAAGTCAGACATCATGTTATTATTGCTTTCGAAGTCCCAATCATCAGCAAATGAGTTTGGTTTTGCAAAGTCACTCAATGAGATCTTAATTTGGTGTGGATATTTCAGGATCTCGACCGGACCATAAATTTCATAGTCAGTGTTGTCCCAGGCTACCCCACCAGGTATTGGATTGGCTGTGAAGTTGGCTGAAGAAAGTTCTCTTTTCTCGACGTGTGAAGATGTGTGTGGTTTGAGGATCAAGTTGATTTTCTGACTTGCTGTGTCCATTTTAGCATATTTTCCCTCAATGAAGCGTCCCAAAGTAAGTACCATGATGAGCCAAAGTATGAGGATAAATGCACCAAAACCCACCCAAAATTCAATCCATGGAGAAATCAGATATGTTTCTTTCAGTTGTTTCAAAAGTTCCTTAGCTTTGTCTTTAAAGGATTTTGATGATGGCTGTGTCTTTGATTCACTGAAGCCTTCAGAGGAATCATCGAAGTTTATGAAGTAGCCGGATGCAGTTCTGTCAATTGTTCCAATTGGTTCAGGATTTTTGTTTCTTGCATTGTCACTTGGTACTTCATTATAGAGTGGTGTGTCTCTGCTAAATGTTTTTTTTTGGTTTTCAGAGGTCTTAGTTCTATTGCATTATTGCATAGTCCTTGTTGTTCTTCTGTAGGCGTTTCGAATGTGATGAGCCTCTTCGTTAGGACCTCTGTACTGGTAGCAAACCTTGGTGTTCTGCTACTTATTGGGAGTCCACTTGGCCTACTGTTTGTTATCGGCCACATGTTGTGGTTTTACCAGGTCGATGGATACAACTCGGTTCTCCTTTTTACCAGCAAGTGGCGGTAGTACAACTGATCTTGTCCCGTTGACAGACAAGACAGGAACTGCTTTTCTGTAAGAAGGCCCAAATTCCTTCTTTACCGCGATCTTTTCCCTGACTAGATCCCCGACTTTTGGAATCCAGACAGGTCTTGCTGGGACAGGTGGTGGTTCTTCAGTGGTTGTTGGCTGTTGTTTCAACTTTATGTTGCTCAGGTCTTTTCTTGTTTTGTTTAAGTCCTGCAAAATAGCCAAACGGTCTTTGATATCAAAGCATTTTTCTTTCACCACTGAAGTCTGACTATCAATGTCAGAGATCATCATCCTAGTTCCAAATAATAATTCGTACGCACTGAATCCCTTCAGAGAATTTCTTGGCAAGTTATTGAGACTACGTTGGACACTTATTAAATGTTTGACCCACCTAGCTCCCGAACCTAATATCCTTTCCGCTATAGATTGCTTTATGTCTTGGTTTTTTCTTTACACCATCCCGTACCCTCAGGAAGGAAGTGAGAAGATTCCCGCTGGACTGTGCTCATTCGGCCATGTTTCCCCCCAGGCTGGTGGGCCTGAGTGAAAACAATGGTCGAACGTAGCATGCTCTTAGCGTATATGCCATTTAGACTCGCAAATCTTTGTATAACAGTCCGGACGTCAGCCGAGTGCTGGTGATCTACATTATAAGTGGAAACTAGCCTGTATATGTTAATCGCAAGCCATTCTTTTTACTGGTAATATTATCTGCCGTAATACGACGAGGTATCAAACTGTTTCTTTCCCCACTGCGATCTCTATTGCAGTTTGGGCAGCGTTTTACAAACATGGTGTGACGCAGGCTCATGCCTGGCCACCAGTACCGTGATTGTAATTCTTCCAGTGAATTTTTTAATTTAAGGTGTCTGAGACCCTCGCCCATGTGTGCGTCTGCGATTAACAAGTTTCTCCTGTCCATGTTTGGAATCACTCTATCCCCCACTCCAGAGATTCGAGCAAAAGGGACGGAGTTTGCATCGATTATGTATGTATAATTGAGTGGATAGTTGATCGGTAACGCTGAGCAGTCGCCTTTTGATGACGTTTTCACCGCCAGCACTGTTTCACCGTCAATGTATTTTAATGTACGCTTTTTTCGAACTACGGGAGCCGATTTAGTGGCTGCCGCTGCGGCTGTTTCAGCCAATGAATTCCCTACAACGTGAACACCATCACGTTGATGACTCAGTGAGTGAGTCACGTGAGTCTTTGGTAGCTCTTTCTGTAAAAGAGCTATTTGTTCCCAGAGCAGTTTCTGCTTTATTGGTGCATCTGTGTCATCTTTGTAACCGTTTTGAATCCATGTCTGCAAATCGCTGTTATATGATTTGACGCAGTAATATGAATCTGACACTATAAGTGTCGGGAATTCGCGATCCGCATTATCTAGCGCCATTTTCAATGCTATTATTTCAGTTTGTTGTTCTGAATTACTTTCTACTGAGTGTGTCTTTGTTAATAGAGGTTTTAGTTTACCTCCGCGCCACACTTCTTTTGTAATCTCACATGTGGGGTTGTATGCTTGTTCTCCCCAAACGGACGGTTGAGCATGTCCGTCTGTATAGATTACACAGGCGTAATGTCGTAGAGGCAGAATGTCGATTGGCAGAGGATATGTTTCTTCATATTCTAGATTTTTTAATTCTTCTAGTTCTGGATCAAAGTAGTAGTACACTTTGTCCGTTGTGATAGAATTCACCCATTGTATCCATTCCGGATTCAATGCTGTTGTTGGTAAATTCCATGGTGTTGTTAATGCTTCAAAGGCTGATTCAGCTGTTCTGACTGTGATATGTCTACCGTCAGCTATGTCTTTTTCTCTAGCTATTGCGGTTTGAACTGCATGAACAATTTTTTTTTTTTTTTTTTTTGCTGAATTTCTGTTCAGCTTCTGTGTACAAGTGTGATTTGAATGCAATTGGTACCTTTTCCCCCTCATTAGAGGTTAGGTATGTGAATCCGCATCTCCCTGGGATGACTCGAATCACAAGATTGCGTGTGTTATCACGTGTTTCTAATTTTGTTTTAATTAGCATGTCTGTTTGTAAGGATCTCAGAATTTCTGTGTGTATTTGAGTCCAATTGGATTTTTTAAAATCTGGTTTAATTAAATCATAAAGGGGTTTAACCCTTTCTGCGTAATTTGCAATGTATGTTCTTCCGAAATTTAGGAAGCCTAGAATTGACTGTAGGTTTTTTAGTGTTCTAGGTGCTTGGAGTACGGCACATTTCTCTAGGAAATTGTCAGCCAGGCTTTTGCCCTCACTTGATAACTCATATCCTAAGAACAGGACTGTCAGATGGGCAATTCTGGACTTTTTAAAGTTGAATTTGTAACCCTCTGCTGCGAACCCAAGTATTATGGTGTTCACTCTTTTCAAGTGAGTCTCCAAGTCATCATCTGTTAAGTAAATGTCATCGACATAAGATAATGCTTCATCATCATATAGTTGTAGTAATTCTGTTACTCTCGCTGAGAATACCCCCGGGCTAACCGACAGAATTGTTTTTGAGTGCCATTTACTGAGAATGCAGTTAAATATCTGCTATCTGGTGCTATGTTTTGACAAAAGAATCCATTGGAGATGTCCAAGGTTGTTTTGTATTTTTTGCGCACTATGTTATTCATTAGTGCAGCACTGTGTGAGTTTTGCACTGCAAAAGTTTTGCAACATGTGTTAAGGTGTCGGTAATCCAAAACTAGACGATATGAATTGTCTGGTTTGGAGACCGGAAACAAAGGGTTGTTCATTTGTGAGGTGCAAGTTTCAATCACCCCCTGGTATTCTAGCTGATCTAGTATTTCATTTACCTGTTTTTTAGCTTCTTGCTTAATTGGGTACTGCCTTTGTGCAGTAGGTTGTGATTTTAACTGGATTTTGTGAGGAGGGGAGTCCTCATCCCATCCTACATGATTTTTATATAAAGCAGGTGCTAGAGCCACTGCCCACTTTCTAGCAAGTGTGTATTTTTTATGAATTGGGATATGATTCGAGAAGGCCGGCATAATTACTTCTTCGCCATGAGGGCACTCCCTGACAAACTCTGGTGGCCAGTCTTTTTCAGCTAGAAGGATGTCATAACCCTTGGAGAGGTTATCCCAAAATAGTCCCCTTATTTTCCTAGTCTTATCTCCCTCTATACGTAATGTTATCTCGTATATCTTGTGAGGTTTGCTAACCCTGGTGTCTGCAGT
The DNA here is from genome assembly GCF_964261635.1 of Lissotriton helveticus. Taxonomy (NCBI): domain Eukaryota; kingdom Metazoa; phylum Chordata; class Amphibia; order Caudata; family Salamandridae; genus Lissotriton; species Lissotriton helveticus. The sequence goes on from NC_136070.1 coordinate 73,123,048, forward strand.
TTCCACTTGAAGATATTCATTTGTGTCCACTGTCTCCAGATGATTCATAAGGACTTTGCGAGCTATGCTCACTTCTGCTGCGCTGTCTAGCATTGTCTGAGCCCATTCTCCGTTTTTCAGTTGTGTCCTCAGTATTCTCGGCATTGTTAACTACCTTGATACTGGCTACCTTCTTTTTTGGAAATTGTAATTTCTTTTTTAGCTGAGCAGGTTCCTTGTCTTTGGACTTGGTGTGCTCTTCTCTTTGTTCTGATCGTCCTCTTCTTTCCGATTTCTGCGAGGAAGTCTGAAAAGATTGAGAGGGACGCGTATCAATGTCTTGATATCTATCAGGCTTTTTTATATTATCCCTATTTCTAAGGTTATATCTTTTCCCAGAGGGGTCACTCTGGGGTGACCTGTGTCTTTGGTTCGGAGATTTCTCTCTTCGCCTAGGAGACCTTCCTCGGGACTGGAATTTGTTGGTTTCCATCCCAGTTCTTTTTTGGTGAATTATTATTAAAAAATATTTTTTCTGGACTTTCAGTCAGTTGCGGTTTTACTGGTATTCCACCTAAACTATCTCTACCTAGTTCCTCATAGGATTTTTCTATGATTCTGGCAATTTCAGCTGGTTGGTCTGCTATATCTGTCTCTTTTAACCTCTGGCGGATCGCCACGTTCGCTGCTTCACCTTTTATGTTGGCTAATAGTATAGCCGAGACCTGCTTGAAGTCTTTTAGTAATTTCATACCAAGAGTTAAAGCAGGTTCTGGACCATATTCGTCTTGAATTTGTTTTAGCACATCTGGTATCACCGAAATGGATGGAACACCGTGCGTTTTTGTGTAGATGGAAGCAAAGACTGTACCCCAAGTGTCACAGTCCTCAATGTGTGGTGCGATTCCCATTGGGAGACAGATAGTCAGAATCCTGTGTTTTTCTAATGGGGTGGTGTCAGGAAACACCGCCTCTATTTGGGTAATTTTCTGTGCCAACCAGAATGGTATTTGTTCCCGTTTAGCCGGTACTTTACCTAGGCAAGACTGGATGTTCTGTGGTGTAATTTTATTTGTGTTCCCCTGGTGAGGGGTCAGCTGTGGAAGTTTAATCGCTGGCTGAATTGTTGAAGTCCGCATCACATACTGTACTAATTGTCTATGAATTTTTATTAATTGTTTTAGTTGTACTAAAAGATCTGCTGCAGGCATTCTTTCGAAGTCTGGATGTGGTGTGTATCCGGCTAGGACCGGCCACGTTGCTCCTGGTCTACCTAAAGGACCGAGCCTGGTGATGTGATTATTATGTTTTAGGGCGCCATCAAATAAGAGCAAATGCTCTTGGAATTTGAGTGGTACTTCCACCTCCTCAAAAGGAGTGTACTCATTAGGAGGTTCCTCTATTTTGTAATAGTGGAAGTACTTTGTTACAGCATTAGCTGCTGGAAAATGTATCCATGAATAATATACCTCTGTCTGCCGATATTCGTGTGCCTCAATTACGAATATGACTGTGCCACCTCTAGGTGTCAGTCCATTTTCTATATGTTTTAGAGTTATAGATCTCCTTTTGATGACCGGAATGAGTATTATATCCGCGTCTGCTGCTTGCATGGTAGCATCAGCATCTGCGAGTTCAGTTGCTAATCTAACGGCCTCTCTTTCTTCTTCATTTTCTGACATTTTACTGTCCTGAAGGTTATTTTGTTTGTTTGCAGATCAGGTTTCTTATGGAAACAGAGATTAGACGCACAATATTTTGGAACTGTTTATCCTTCAACGTTGACTATACCAAGAACCATACATAGGAGTTCCCTCCTGCGAGGTTTTGGAGGATATTACCTTTCACCCACTCCAGACGTCTTTGGAGTATTATGGGAAAAGGGGTCTGAGTGAGAAAGCACGACTGAGTTACTCTAAATGTCTTACGTTAGTTTTATCGCCCTTTCCAAACGCGTTGGGCGCCATGTAGTGTAGTTCCTATCTTCCCAATAGGCTCTGCGCATTGGAATAATACCTACAGCAGTAAAGGCCTAGGCCAGACGTTAACTAGGTCTACTACTGTCGATACTAGACTTAAGTTTTGGGTTTGCCAGCGTAGCTCAGAGTTCGCTAGAAACTTTCTTGAATGTTCAAGGAGGAATTAACTTCCCTGATTAGACAAGAAGGGATTTAGTTTCTGACAACCATAGAACATGACAACTTTGCTCTCCCCTAATCAAGAGTCAATCTCGAGAGTCGTGTGAACAAAAGGCAAATTATTTTACTCAGTCAGTACGTGCATTTCTTAGTCTCATCAGAATGTAGAGAAAAGGAAGAGACGGGCGTGTTCAATAAAAAGGTGTTATTTATTGATCAGTCTCTTTTCTCATACAAGAGAAATGGATCGATATTATTGCAATACTTATAGTTAAGTAAAGTGCATACATTAAAAGCAATAGTATAAAATAATACTGTAAAAACATTGATATGGTTTCTAAGCCATATGATGTTTAAAATGAATAAAATATATTTACATACACATATACATTTGACTAAACGTACTCAACTGGTGTTTCTAAATACGCCTACCCCGTGTACCTGACCTAAGCCTAATACGTGGGCGGGAATAGAAAGTTACAGTTTAAGTTAAGTTTGTTTTTGCCAAGTGAATAACTAAAGAATTCTCTGTGAGGGGTTATTCAGTTCTGTACCTGGAAGTTAGGATGAATGAGGAATGGTATCTCTCTCTCTGGTCTCGATATTCCAGGCTGCCTGCGAGGGCTACCCGGAAACGCCGGTGCTGGATTCTCGGCAGGAGAAAGCAGCTTCTCTCAGCGCGTCAGGAAGGCGGGGCTGCTGCCAGCGGGGTCTGCTCTGCTCTCGGCTTCGGCAAGTATGGCTGCTCCGTCTCGTCACCACGCGTGTGTTTGCATAGGGCAAGATCGGTAATATTTATACCTTTAAGGTGCCGAGATTGACGTAAGGATGGACATAGATACGTCAATAAAGATGTCATACGATTTGCTCGTTAGCACATTCTTTTACTAAAGTTCTCGGTGAAATCAAAACAATGGCCGCAGGGTTTTGCCCAGGTTGTCATAGGTTTGATTTGTTATGAGAACTCCGTATGCCTTATCAGGGGCTGGAGGAATATCGCTTGTCTAATTAGATCGCAAGCGTTATGACCTAATCAGATAACACGTTCCTGTGCCGTAGTGTGACTGCGTCAGATAACGGTATCTGCATCATGGGGAATTTCTGCCTCATGGGCTGACTGCTAGTTAACTTGTTGGTTTGTTTAACTAGAATAGGGTCAGGAATAGGGGGATCGATTCAGAACCGATAGGAATACATGACAGTACTGCATTGTCAACAGCGGGTTTGTAAGTGGCTCTTCCCCGTGCGGCGCCCATGTCTTTGCTACATACCGACGCACTCCGGCATGCAAAAGGAATATTCCTCCCGGGGTATGATACGTGTCACTAAAGTCCTCAAAGGACATCATCCGGCCATCTGCAAACAAATCCCCGACTTGTGTCACTCCCTCATCGTGCCATATAGTGAGTGTTTGGTTCGATAACAGCCCCGTCCCCAGTGGGATACCTAGTAGTGGTATTGTGGGGGCATATGAGGACGCAGGTGACGTGTACTTCACTGCCTTCCTCCAATAGTTTATCGCAAGTCGAAGCAGCGGAGGCGTCGACATAGGGACATCCGAACGAGGTAGTAACAGTGTATGGACATTCCCCCTTGACCAGTCCGCCTCCGACATGTCAATTTCATGCAAATTCCGTCCTGCCAGCCAGTAAGCTAGCCACTGTAGTTGGCAAGCATAGTTGTATGCCCGGAAGTCAGGGACTCCCATACCGCCTGTTGCGGTGGCGAGCTGCAGCTTGGACAGGCCGATACGCCTCCGCCCCGAGCCCCACACTAGTTCCGTTAGAATCGTATTCAGTGTCTTTAACATAGCAGCGGGTACCACAAATGGCAGGCTCTTGAAATAGTAGATTAGGCGGGGTAGTACAACCATCTTGGAGATGGCCACCTCAGCACCAATGCTTATAACACCAGTTAAGGACACACTTATTTAGAACGCACACAATTTTCCCCTGACTCACAGGATGTTGAGCCATGCCGAGACTCGAACCGGGTTCCACAGCTCCGAAATCGGCAGCTCTACCCATAGTGCAAAGTCTTTTCCAGGTTAATAAGTGCCGGGGCTCTAGTCAGGAGGCGGTTTGCACCAGCACATTTCTCCTGTTAGCGCCGCCTTATGAGGAGATCCGCAGCACTTTTTATTTTACAAATTAACCACTGCGTGTGTGGAGTCCATAAATCTACAACTTTTTTACTATTCCAGGAGTAGTCATAGTATTCTTGATAAATCTCTTAAAATTCGAGAATTAAATGTGTTTTCAATCAGCTGCTCCATTGTTTTAAAAGTAAAGGGGTTGTGCTTAAACAACTCCACGTGTTTCCAGTTAGACAAGCAATTGGCTGGCGGGGAAAATGGCAGAGCTGGACTAGGAACAAATGCAGCACGCGGGCGTCGCAAGTGAACCAGATCCTCCTGCGGGTGTTCTCCCCTCGGGGAAAGACCTTAAAAAAATTACGCCAAATAGGGCACTTTATCAGACATATTTCCAGATGTGTCCATCCCAATCAGCCAGGCCCAGTGAAGGAGAAATAATGAATTATTCGAGTACTTCAGGCTCTTTTATAGGAGCCAAGGGCAGCATTTTTTAGTAGCAATATTATTATACTGTGTAGTGACGTGCTGCACCACGCAAGGGGCGCTTGGGTGATGCAACAACTAAGTCAGACTTATCAAATCACGCAAAGCCACCTTGCCTAGCCCTGCTTGGCTTTTTAAATCTAGAGTAACACAATACAGCACAAATTTCTAATTTACAAATCTTTGCCCCAGTGACGTGTTCCAAGTTCTGTTTAGAGGATTGATCAGCTTCACCAGACACTGTTCATTTAATTTACATCTATTTTATGTTGTAATCTTGGGCCAGATGTACGATTATTCAGTTTTGCGGCTCGCAAATTGTGATTTTTAATTTCTCACAATTTGCGACTCGCAAAATGGAATGCACTAATGTGTCTTTGACACATTTAGTGATTCTCAATGTGGTCACAAATGACCTGCCTCATCAATAATTACGAGGCAGGTCGCAATTTGCGACGCATTGGGAATGCGCTACAATCACAGGGATGGTGGCCTGCTGGGGACAACAGACCACCATGTCTGTGTTTACTTTTTAAATAAAGCAACAGTTGTTTTCAAATGCAGTCCATTTTCCTTGAAGGAAAAATGGGATGAGTTTAAAAGAAAAAAATTAAACGGTTTCTTTTAATTTTTTAAGGCCAGGCAGTGGTCCATGGGACCACTCCCTACTCTTATAAAATATTTTTGCTGCCAAACACAAAAGGGAAGGGGTCCTCTGTGGATTCCTTCCCGTGTGCAATAGGCTTACCACCAATTTGAAATTGGTGGTAACTGCGATTATTTTGCGACTGCATTTGTGGTTGCAAAATAATCATACATCCCCCTGCGACTCGCTATTAGGAAGGGACACCGCTGGCACGCCCCTTCCTAATAGCAACTCGCAAATCCTATTTTACGCGTCGGTACTAGGTAACCAACTTGCATAATAGGCAGACCCTCCAGGACCCTTCAGGATTTCGCGATTTAAATTGGCACTTTTGTAAAAATGCAGTGATTTTTACAAAAGTGTCCGCGAAAATAAAGGAGGTGGGGGGTGTGGCCTCATTTGATTATGGCTTGTCAGCAGTGGTGGCTGGTGACAGTGAAAGCTAGTGGGGCGTAAAGACTGTCCCAAAGTACAAAAATCAAGGGAGCGAGCCCATCTGTCCCATGAAGAAAACAAATAGTTACCTTTAAAGGAAAATTGTGAAAAATAGGGGACAAATCTTGCAATTTACACCACATTTTTCTAAAGAAAATGGTGAAAAAGCTCTAGGTATAAAAGCATAGCTAGCACAGTCTAAGATGGTAGGGTAAACTGATATTTAGTGCATCTACACTGGAAGCTACCGTCTGGCTTCATATTTATGTGGCTGTAAATTAGTGTCATTAATTATCTGAGGGGGTTGTACGGCAGTAGATCACTTCAGAGTACTCCGTGAGAGAACGTTTTTCCAAAGGAGGCAGCAAGATTCAAACCTAGCTATTGCTGCATTAATATCCTGATGAGAAATACATTTTTTGTAAAAGAACTGCTACTTTCAACTTTGTTTTTCTGGGTCAGAAGCCACTAATAGACCATTTTACAGGACAGTAGTATAATCAGTTTGTCCGGGAGATGATAGGTTTATACAGAATCTCTGTAGGAAGCATTCACTCATTGAGCTGTGGTAATGGAATTGGAAAGAGGAACCCGCAGATTCTGTTGCAAACGAACATCTGCAGTGTTTGCTTCATCGGACTGAGGGCCCGATGTAGGTAGCCCTTTACCGATCGGAATCGGCCGAAAATACCGATTTTCGGCCGTTTCCGATCGGTAAAGGGCTATCGAGATGTAGGGGCACATTTTCGGTAATTTTACCGATTCGTTATCATTTCCGAATCGGTAAAGTTACCTAATCGGTAATATTTACCGATTCGGTAATGATAACGATTCGGTAGAACTACCGAAAATGCAATGTAGGTAGCCAATGTTCCATCAGCACATGGCCTACAGATTCGGTATTTTACCATGGAATACAAATCCATGGTAAAAAACCGATTCCTGTGTACATGCACATCTGTGCATGTACACATGTGCCATGTGACAGACAGACGTGCCCTTAGGGCATGTCTGTGTGCCACATTGCACACATGCCCGTTTTGGGGGTGCTAGAGGGTGTCAAAGTGACACCCCCTTCACCCTTGTGAATTCTTAAATTACCGATTCGGTAAATACCGAATCGGTAATGCCTAATCATTCCTATGGGCTTCAAAGCCCATAGGAATGAATGGGCATTACCGATTCGGTATTTACCGAATCGGTAATTTAAGAATTGTTAAGGATTCAGTAACGAATCCAGATGTTGGGACCTACATCCCATTTACCGATTTTGGAATACCGAATCGGTAGGATTCGGTATTTCAAAATCGGTAAATGGGATTTACCTACATCGGGCCCTGAGCCTCCTTAGTAACTTAGCAATTGCATGGGAGCCGGGAGAGCTTTGCAAGCTTCTACCAGCTGTCTCGCATTTTCAGCAGATGCGGCCCCCAAAGTTGGCCTCAAGGGCTGGCGCAATACCCACCGCAATAGTGGCAAACAAGGGGGTAAGTATCCCGCTCCCCCTAGGGAATGGAAAAACTCTGGGTCAGTGGGGCCCGAGTAATGTTCGACACCCACCCCATGAGCGGGGGCGCCATTGCACCTTGCCTGGGGTTAACAGTATAAGCTATGGTAATTTTTAATTGCTACCGAATGATTGGTGTTGGTTGCCTTCATGCTATGGGTGCAAGGCTAGTATTCTCATTCATTGCCAATCTCTCTGCAGTCTGTGACTTTACTAGGCCCATCGGGGAGTCCGCACGGCCAGGCATTGGGCCATGTAATCTGCTGGACGGATGCGCAATTCTAATGTTAGGACTGCCTAGCACATATCGTCAGTCTGCTAAAACAGTTTCCATTGCTTTAATGCTGAAAATGAATGATTAGGAGTACAATAAAGTGCCGCAAAAATGCCGCTAAATTTCCATATTTGTGCCGCTAAATTTCCATATTTGTGCCGCTAAATTTGCGAATCCATGCCGCTATATCCTGGGGGTCTGAATAGGGTTTGTAGATGCTACAACCCTTTTTAGCAGTTGCAAACGGCCGGATTCTATGTTTGTGACAGCTAAAAACAGTCATACATCTGGCCCCTTATCATTTGGACACAGGGCACACGATCTCTGTATCAGGCTGTGCTGCCTGCAGCTCGTGCATTGACTTGGAGAAGTTCCGAGATAATTCAATGAGCTTTAGACAGTGCCGAGCCTGGAAAGGGGGCACACAGCTCTGCTACATGCCAGTGCACACTTTCATGATATGGCGCTTCAAACTTACAATTTCTAGAGTGCTGCTATCATATATTAACCCCTTCATTGCGGCGCACGTTCAGCGGACGCACGTGCACTACCTCGGTAGTGCTGCGCACGTCCGCTGAACGTTCCGGCCCCGCCCGCGCAATAGAATGTTCCGCATCAGCTTTGAACGTTCTGCGCAGCGGAGGGGTTAAAGTAGATATCTGACTGATTCTTCAATGCAGCAGGGTGTGCTCATTTCTGTTATACTGCTCCTTACGTACCTAGTAGGTTGCACATATAATGCTAATGTATGCCAACCTGCCTGTGGCACATAATGACATTGATAATGACTATTATTGTACAGCGCTTAAGACTATTCACCGCAGATGTCAGCAATGAGCAAGAAACTCAAGATGCCATCTTGCCTGCTATATGCAGACTGCTGCTCTTTAGCTTTTTAGGGTGATTAATGTGATGTTCAAATAGACTTATACTCCTTCTTGTGCCAGGAGACTAATCATTGAGCCAGGGGTAAGTCATTGTGCCAGGAGGCTAATCAATGTGCTGGGAGGCAAATCATTGCGCCAAAGGGCTTTTCCCTTTTCCCTGTTCCTTGTTCAAGCTCGGGGAGCTTGAAAAATTGCTAAAAGTACTTGGCATGTTGCATGCTACCCAGTCACTGGAGTAAAAGGGCCAGAACCTGGACAGTAGGGTTATCCATCGATTTACAGATATTGCGATGAAGCCAGTAACCCCATGTCCCCTCATTGCTGAAAGCAAACATTGTCATGCCAGTTTACACAGGATGTATGACGGTACGCCGCGTACCGTTTCAACACGTGCCATTACAACGCGTCTTTAACAACGCAAGTCATTACAACGACTTGCGTTGTTGGCCGCGGATAGTGAATAGTATAATTTACTATTCTAACACCAGTCTCCGTGGATAGTAGGGAAGGTGTTGGAATAGTAAATATACTATTCTTTATCCTTTAGCGCCCTCCAGCGCAACTCGTGGTTACGACTTGCGTTGTAAAGGACGCGTCATAAAAGCACAGCGGGGTAACATCCACGTTGAAAAGGATGTTCCCCGTTGACACGTTGCCCTAATCTGTAAATAACATATTGACATTGTCCCTTCCACGTTTCAAACGTGCCAGACTTGGTGGCCAGTCGATTTCTGTGATTGTGGCCCAGGCCTGGAACGCTCTCCCTTTCCATCTGCGTTCCATGCCAACAGTGGCTGCATTCAAAAAACACCTGAAAACTCACCTCTTCAAGAGTACAATATGATGTGTTTTTTTTTCTTACTCTGTGCTCTGCTGTCTGTTCTTTTTCCCTCTGTCGCGCCAGGATACTCCCCAGTAATGGAGCGCGTTATAAAATGGTTTAATACTAATACTAATACTAATACATTGCCCCCATTTCTAAAAGCATCTTTTCTAAGTCGGTTTCTCCATTCGCCCAAAAGCATCACTGCTCTCCAGGTTTACACCGTTCCTCCCACTACGTTAAACACCGTTGTTGCACCATTGTTCATGTTGCTTCTGTGTGTACATCACTTTTGCTACAGCAATGTGCAACAGACCATTGTCATAACACTCCCCACATCCATTGGTAGGAAAAGGGCACAACCAAGCTGGGATGTTTGGAGCAGTCAAGCTGGCCACACCGGTGCAGATGCGTTCAGCATCCTTGCCAGTGGTACATACTCCGGTCCTTCATCTTCACCTGAGTAAGGAGGAGGAGGAGGGCTTTTCATCTGGGAGAGTAAAGTAAAGTAACCGGTGCATGTGTGCATGTGCACACTAGGACGTATGGCATACTTCTGGGGTATCTGCTTATTCTGCAGACTTCCTCTTGTTGGGTAAGTGAGGGCAGGTAGCACAGACAAATCCAACGTAGAACATTTTGTGCATCTTGGCGTCACTTTTATGACGCAAAGTCAGTGAAAAAGAACCAGAATTTGATTCAGTTCACCCTTCAATTGTGATTTGCGAGTACAGAAAGTCTGCAAGTGTAATGGGATTGTCACAAATACGACATTAGTGGAAAGGGCAGGTTTGTGGGTGTTTCTGGGTGGTTCAGCCTGCATAAATTGCTGAACACCCACAAAACAGTACATTCAAACTCACTGGCTTGTGAGTATTCACAGACCTCTTGTAGAATATTTCCCACCCTGGAAAGTAACCCCTGAACCCCAGTGCTTAATTCATGAAATGTGCAGGTAGAGGAGCCCAAAGTTTTTCCTAGGAGCCTTCCTCCGAAAGACAAAATTCTAGGCTGCCAAATATCTGGGTTACCTAGTCTTGACTCCACCTCATGCCTCCTTCTCCACCACCCTACACATCTTGTCTCTTTTTCTCATTCTTACTGGTTCTTTTTCATCCTTGCTTTCTTCATTTGTTGCTGTTTTAATATTTTTCTCTCCCTCCGATTTCAGCCTGTCTCCTCTTGCTCGGGTCAAAGTCTGATGATAAGAAAAAAGTGTCGATTCCCAATAATTAGTGCCGGTGCCGCCACCAGCACAACTAAAACTAGGCCCGACTCTCAGATTGATAGCCACGTTTGTCTACTGGCAGTGCTTAATTTGAGCCTGTGGTTTCCGGTGCTCGACACTGGCACTTAATTGTCAACGCTTGCATTTATGACAGTCTACCACATGGTGGGGCTGTTTGTCTAATTTAGACACGAGCACAACAGTTGTTTATTATACCTTAAAAATGGCTAATACCTGCCTTCCAAGTAATTCTTATAGCTTTGGGGGCCTGGAATAGTCTGAAATGTAACACGTGGAGGAGTGTGATGCCTACCTGAGTGGATACTGGCATTGACAGTGCTGGCAGTGGCAATGGGTGGTGCAAGCGGTAGTGGCTTCCTGCCGAGGGCCCCGGCTGTTTGTTTTTCACAAATTAAGCACTGACTCGAACCCAGGAAATTTTAGGAGCTTTTTCTGGAGTTCGGACCGGAGCAGAGGCAATGCCTTGTCAGTGTTCACCGTCCACAGCGGTTTAGTGGTGGCTTTGCAGAGTTATTAGTTGCGGTGGTGTACTTGTGTTAAAAAAACACACTATTATTTGAACATGCAACCACAGGAAGGGATTGTCTTTCTCCAAGTTTCTTTAATGTTGTGTTTTAAGCCTCAGGGCATTGGGAACGATAAAGTGGAAACCAGGCTTTGAAAGCAGCTCTGGGCCCAAGCAGTGCAAACACAGACTTCCGCCCCCACCTCCTACACATCCTGGTGGACCACTCGTGTCTGAGGGGATCTAAGTGGGCGAGGAGCTGCGCGTGGGTCTCCTGGGAGCCTCCTGTTTTGCTTCCTGACAGCCTGACCCCTGACCCGACCTGTAGCAGGTAAGAGGGGGCAGGTGGGGATGCTGAACAATGGCGTAATCCCATTTCCTGCTCCCAGAAGCAGCTCCAGGGCAGGGGCTGAGTCATTTAAATGCAGGTAATTGATGTCAAGGGTTCAGAGCGCGGCCCTCATTACTGCGCCCTGACCACAGACCTTTTGTGTCTCTTCTGTTTCCATCTTTCATCTTTCTTACACACAAGGGCACGTGGAGGGCAGCCAATGGAAGAACAAAACAAATAGAAACTCACTCCAAGCTGAGATTGCTGCTGCTCTGAACAACAAAAAGGATTATGCAGCAGACACCGCACACTGAATAAATAGTCTCCTAGAATTAAATATTCTGACTTTTACTGTCAAATTTAGTGGAATACCTTTTAATTTGGATTTCTTATGAGACAAAAGAAGCAAAGCACTGAGGTGGGAAGCGGGGGCAACTGTTGTGAAGGGGGGGAGGGTTGTTCCGCACCTTCCAGTCTTCTTGTTAAGGAACTTTTATCAAATACAAACATAATATTCACTTCTTTTCATTCAAGTAACCTTAAAACCCATGCACGTTCCCAATAGGACTCGAGCATTGGTAAATCCAACAGGTCTGGCTAGTGTTGTTTGAAAACTTTTTGGCTTTACCAACGTTTGTTTCGTAGTGAAATAGTTTTGTAATAAAGTTTTACAAAAACAACAGAAAGAGGGGTACGCCTGTGCTTGGGTACGCTTGGTTTCAAAGCTTATTTAAAGATGGCTGCCCGTTGGCCTGCATACCTGGGCATCTTGGCGCCATCTTTCAATGCTTTTAAAGTTCATAGATGGCACATAGTTAATGTAGGTTGTATGATGCTGGATGGACTGGCAGTAGTTTCTGGGGAGCTGCCTGCCCCTCGAAAAGTAAAAAAAAGGTAACATTAATAAAAAAAGTTTATTTAAAGAGGACGCATTGACAACAATGCCATGGCATTTCTGTGTGAGTGATCTTACTGTGCTTCAGTAGAATGTTGTCAGTCATACAGAACAGAACTAGTGGCAAAGGTGGACTGACCATTGGCCTATTGTCTCTTGTTGTCTGCTGAAGTGGGAGGAACAAAAACGTGAATGACACACCAGCAAACCAATCGATATAGTGGGCTGCTGAAAGTCCCTATAAGTGAGAATATTATAAATAAAATAGTTACTAAAATCAAAAGGTCTTGTGTAATATTAAACCCAAAAATATGATTCTTACTTGTACCAAGAAAAGGCTCTATTGGCTTTGTATTACTGCACCCTGAAGGCATAGTTTAATCATCTAAGACTGACTAAAAAGATAAAAAATGGGAAGGAAAAAACAGAGGCAAAGTACAATATCGGCCCAATAGTCCTGGCACTGAAGTGTATTTCTTTTTTTATATCGTCAGCGCTTACAATCTTGATATTGAAAATTCTAACTGGCTAGTTTGGCAAGAGTAGCGCGCTACATGTCAAAATGCACTTCAACGCCTCGTCAGGGATAGTAAGTGCTTTATAAATAGAATTACAATTACAACATGTGCTGGGTGAATAGCCACGAGGCCATGTCATTTCTTTACATCAATACCCTCCTTATTGAGAATGAACCGTTTGAGTTCAGCACGAATTGCTTATAATAGCTTTAGGGTTCACGTCTAGAGTGTGTATTCTTATAATGATTATTCACGTTCCACTTTAAATATTTTAGGAAATGATGATATATTCGATTTTGTGGTGTCTAGTGTGAAGTTTATAATGGCTGTTTCAGCACTTTGTTAAAAAAAACTAGGCTTGAATTTTCTGCTTAAATATATTTTTTATTTTATCTTCAGAAGGAGGTCATTGACAGAAAGAAGCTATTTTCTCGTGTTTCACAAATTGTGTACTTTACTATCTGTATGTTGCTGATTGCTAATTTTGGTAGAATTTATCCTTGATTTTTTTTTATCCATATGTTTGTGTAGATGTGGTGCCATTGTCTGTGTTTTTGTGTTATAAAAATCAAATGCAAACAACATAACTATAGATATAGGTAGTTATTAAGTAGTTGTGGAATACTTATGCGGCGTGTGTGCAGTGGATTGTACATAATTATTCATTTTTTAATTATTTTAGTTTTTAATTGTTAATTTAACGTCCATGCTTTGATGTGTAATGAAATATTTCTGGTACGTGAATGAACAGAAATTGAGAAATAAAAACACACCAACAGTCCTGCAATCAAAAGTGGTAGTCAAACATTAATGCGTAACCTTAACACAAATAATTGTATCACAAATAATATGTGTTCACGAACATCAGCTTCAGACAAAGAATAAAAGCCCCAGGTATCCAATCAAGGGCCGCCAATAAAGGACCAGCAACCCATCAGACTCCTCATGCATCCCTTCCTCCACTTGACCTTAAAAATACTTGTTCAAGAGTCGCTGACTTGGACATCTCTGCCAAACACACCTCCAACTGCAGCCACCGCATTCAAATGTCCATCTGACCTAAACACACTTTTGTGCCTGCGCCTGCTAAAAAAAATATTGATGTGCAGTATTTTACCACTTATTATCATGCTAAAGGCATTGACAGCTTACCATGTGGCTGCTTTATTTGAATGCTTATGGAATTCATTCTATAATGTACTATGGGAATCTTTCATCAAAACTTTGATTTAGGCAGATTTGCCAAGCTACACCTGCCTGCACAATAGGGAAACTAATGAAATGAACTAGAAAGCATAAATGAAATTGATGGGTTATATTTGCCAACTATGCAGACGGGTAAGTGAACAGAGATAGCTCAAAACTGACAATTTGAGACTGAAAAGGTACCGGCCTCTCAACTCCAACCCGAGGCCCCTTTGCAGATAAATATTATAGGTAACCCAATAATGTAATGAAAACCGCGCACATCTTCTACTCTTAAAATACTGTCGCCCACCTGGGACCGGACTTTGTATAACGTTTGCACCTTTAGAAAATCACTATGTCAAGAACTGGTTCTTTCTGGTTACCTAAACCACAAACATGGACTACATGTTAATATTTACAATAATGGACAAATTGTGCTACAATCCTCTGGCGTCAATCTTTACATTTTGTCCACCATATCTACTGACCTGAAAAAAAGTATGACCCTCAATCCCACACAGAACCCCACTATTTCGTTCCCCTTTCAACTTTATACTCTCCAGTGTCTCACCACTAAATGCCTCTTCCTCCCCATACTCCCAACCCCCCTCTCTGTGGCTCCACGAGCCCCATGTTACCTGCCTCGCCGTCTCCCTCTTCCTCCTCCCTTACGCCATCTGATACTCTCTCCATCCCTTCCTTCCTTCTTCCATTTGCTCCCTTAAACCACCCCTCCATCTCAGTCACCCAGCTGACGCTAGCCAGCCCGAGGGGTCGCTGATTACTACCCCCACCCTCCTCTGCCTTTACGCCTTCACCACCACTGTCTTCTCCTTTTGTGAATTTTTTTAATCTGTTCCCCAAACTCACTGCCCATCCATCCTCACTATCACCATCAGAAACTGCCCCCCCCCATCTCCTTCTGCCCCATGCATGCCCTTATGGGCTGCAGAGAGTGTGTCTCCAGCTAGACTGCATGGGTTGGCCAATGCCATTATCCCTCCTCCAAACTTTTCTCCTCACTACTCCCCCCACACTATACTGCCATCTCTCCCGTCCTACTCATAGACACTCATTTGGCAATTACGCCCTACCCCTCTCTGCCTTTTCCCTTTTCATCCATCTCTGCCTTTGAGGATCACCACATACTCAGCCCCTCTCACCCCAAACCCTACCATCCAACCTTTATCCAAATTCCAACTCCCTATCGCCTAACCCCTCGCTTCATCACAGCCTCGCTTCCATTCTACCTCGCGTATGAGAGCTATTGACTATGTTGTACAGCAGCGCCGTAGCTGTGCCGCATGGCTAAAAATAATTTCTAAAAGACCTATGACATTGCCAGCGCTAATGCACTGTTTTTTATTAAAGAAAAAGTTCACTAGTGCTGGCCATGTCATAGTGATTTTTTAATTATTATTTTTAGTGTGCACTCTCCCTACACTCTCGCCTGCCCTATCCCCTTCCTGCATCCTTCTCTAGCTCTGCCTTACCTTGTCCGCGTCGCCTCATCTCCCAACTCACTCCCCAATTTTTGGGAATAAACACGAACAAACAGTGTAGTAGTGTGTTGGGGGATGAGGCAACACAGGGGAGGGAGGGTGGAAGAGAAGAATGTGGGTGGGGGAGAGGATAGGCTAAGAGAGTGAGGGGTATTACATAGACAACGGCCAGTGGGCAGCAAGCACTGGGGTAAGCACACGGACAATTAAGGGTAGGCTGGAGGGCGGCTGGGTAGAGCACATGGACAACAGAGGATAGGAGGGATGGACGGGGAAGCACATGGAAAACAGAGAGTGGGTGAGGGTGGGGGACGCCCACAGACACCCATAATCCATTGCCTCACAAAATCCAAACCCTTTCCCCAGTCGATTGCGTCTGGCAAGTATCATTAGGACTGAGGTTTCTTCCAGTTTCTCCACTGATGCTAATCATCCGCAATAGCACGCAGGAGACTGAACTTCTCTTTCTTACACCTTAGCGGACATGCTAGTGACCTTCTCTATCTGGAATACGTCACTTGGCAGACATCATCCCACAACTGACGACTTCTGCTACTTGTCCGTGATGTCTTCTTGACGTCAACCTCAATCTTAACAGCCACCTCCAAGCCGTGGCCAAATCTGCCAGGTTCCAGGTGCAAAATGTAGTACTCTCAAGCATCTTCTATCTTTCCTGGATCTGGAGTTGGCAGTGGAGACCCTGGTGGTCTCTTGCCTAGACTATGGATCTTCACTCCTCACTGGCTACCAAGAAACAGACTACACCCTCCCCACAAAGCCGTGCTCCATGACTCTAACAGGTTCTCACATGTTCCTCGCTAACACAAACACAATGAGAACACACCCGCCTGCTCCTGTCTATCTTAAATTCCTCCAAGTCAAGGCCCTCAACACCATGAGACCTGCCTGTCTTACCTTCAAATCCTTGATCACCAGACTCCAAAATACCTTGCCCAGAAAACATCACTCTTATTGTGGCTCTTCCTTTCTCCACAGCAAAGACAGAAGATCTCTCTCCAATTCTCACCCGAGGAAAAGTCCTCACTATGCTGATCCTTTTTTTGACAATACAATACCCAGAGAGTATGGAATGTCCTTCCTCTCTGCATTAAAAATGGCCCGTTCATTAAAAACTTTAAATCCCTCCTGAAAAACCTGCTGCTTGAAGAACACTTACCCATATCTGTCAAATCTCCCTGTATCTGAACCCTTTGTGCTTTTGGTTAGATAACCTCTACTTTGTTCCTTTTATCTATCAATAATCCTCCGGATTAATTCCTGCTTCTGGATTTCCAGCACCGCCATTAGGTTAGTCCTATGTCAACTACTGAGATCTCTTCTGCCCATAAACACCACTTGTATGACCAATGGAGCCTTATGCAGAATCCCATGCTACTGTTATTGCATATTTGTTCCTGTTGATTTTATACCTGTTCTTTCATTATTGGCAATCCAGGTCTTTGTTCCTCATAAGCCTAACTTTCATGATCAAGGGTACTTTTTGCAAATTGCTGCGTTATTTGCCTACTTGTGATTTTTCACTCGTATCTTAATTATTTGTAATCCAGGTTCCGTCCCTTTCTGTACCTTTTCTTTTTTTTTTTCTTTTACGGAGTTTTATATAGCGCGAACTTTGCATTTTTGTTAGGCACGGGGAGATTAGGTGATTTGCCCAGAATCACAGGATGTTCAGCGTCATTGCTGAGACTCAAACCCCGTTCCCCAGATTCGAGGTCGAAGCCCTAGCCCTTAGGCCAACACCTCTCCCCAACTCCTCTCCTCTACCTGTTTACCTCATCTCACCTCGCATGTTGCTGACACTGTTCACCTCTTGCATTGTTATGCCTGCTCACCTTACACATACTTCAAACTGTTAAATGATATTTTTACGGCATGCCTCACTTGTTAAACCGCCTTTACAGACTTTATCTGCATTTGTATGGTAATCCTGAGTAAAACTTAAACATTGTAAACAATTCAATGTAACATTTCCTGCCTACACACCTCTGTACCAAAGTCCTCTGTAAATCTCTAAATAATATTTTGCTTTGTTATGTTCTCCAGCCCTTGGGGCCTGATTCACAAGGGTAAACTTACTCTTTCATTGGCCCGTCCTATCTTTTTATGTGCGGAGTTCTTCACTCCGACTGCAGAGTTGTAAACTCATAGTGTGGGAATGCCAAAAAAGAGTAAACTTACACAAAACTGTAAATTTACCTTTGTGAAGCAAGTCCCATGTTTATTACTGCATGGGCTTTCACCCCCACCTTTTGTACAGCACTTTGAAACCCTTTTGGGTGAAGTTTGCGCTACATATACCAAACAAAGAAATAAGCATATAAATGATTAAAGCCTCTGCATGAAGGGCCGTAGTTGTTATCTCGCCTTGTCCTGACTATGCCCCCTCCATCATCCTTCTTCTTCATTTCTACATCCTCCTCTTCCTCACTATACAGCACTCCTTTGATATATATGTATCTGGGTTTGCACTACATGCTTCCTACACTCACAGATATAAATATACATTCCCAGATTCTGTAAAAGTGTTGTATCAGTTCGATCAGAGTGTTTATGATTTGGGTCTTTCTAAAATTGATACTTGTATAGCGCACTACTCACCCGCAAGGGTCTCAAGGCGCTTGTACGAATACTGCTGTGGAACCCATCCTGGCTTTCCCTGTGAAGTGCCCACTCCTGGGCACCCACAAGGTGGAGGCCAGGCATCCTTAGCGTTGTGGGGGCCGTTGTGGATATTAAGCAAGCTATTGCCCAGAGTTGCAGAGTGGGACTCCATGATTGGAATAGGCACCGAGGCGAGAATTATCAGGTCTGTGGAATTTTGAGCCCAAGATCTGCCGAGGTGGGGAATTGAACCCTGGTCCCGGGCCAGACCTCTGCATCAGGGTCTGCCACTCTAACCATTGAGCCACACTTCTCAACTTTCTATTGATCTGAAAGTGGGAGTAGGTGGTTTGTGCAAACCATTGCTCCATCCAGCTCAGACACTACCACCATTTAGTATCCTGTTTGTGATATAATTACCCTCTGTCTTCCATGGCTGCTTTAATATGTGAATTATTTCTTACAGGCTCGGAAGTCAAAGAGGCAGAGCAATGACTTCTGGGGCAGCTGGGGAGAATGGGGCGAGTGCAGCCGGACATGTGGCGGAGGAGTGAGTTTTAGACACCGCCAGTGTTACTCCCGCCGGTAAGTCAATTTCCTTTCCTTGCTCATGTTTTTCAACCAGTGTACATTCAGAAGACTTTTGTGGCTGAAACCAAATTAGGACAGTGTTAAATCTGCATACCTTTTCATTCTGGCCTTATCCTGTAAGTGGTGGTTAGACCACCACTTAATCTTATTCCGCATTTCCCAACCGATCATGCGCCAACCTCCCATCCAAGACCCCCCCACATGGACAAGAAACCTAACATAGATCAACATGGCCGACCTGGAAAAAAAAATAACCACTCTCCTACCCATCCCCCAGGATGGTCTCTCCACAACAGACCTCACATCCCACTACAACTCAACCATGCCCTCTATCCTAGACCAAGTTGCCCCCCTGAAACTGAAAAAATCCAGGAACATCCCCTCCAGAACCTGGTGCAACAAGGACATTAACGACGAAAGGAGGCAGCTTAGAGCCACAGAACGTCTATGGAGAAAAGACCCCTCTGCTAACCTTTGCGAAAAACTAAAAACTGCAAGAAGAGTATACAAAAAACATATCATTAATGAAAAAAACAGCTTCTTCTGCACTGCCCTTGACAATGCGAAAAACAGGCCAAAAGAACTCTTCAGCATCATCAAGCAGCAAACCTCCAAACCCTCCTCAACCCCAGTCCAGGCCTCCAAAGTTCTATGTGACAACTTCGCAATCTTCTTCAACGAAAAAATCAACAAGATCGAGCAATCACTCTGCACCATACTCAATCCCGCCTCTAAAAACTCAGCCCCAGCAATCGAAATCACCTCTAGCTCGCGTCCCACAAAAACCTGGAGAACCTTCGACCCCGTACCTGAAGATGAGATTCTCAATCTAATCTCCTCCTCCAAACCCTCCTCACACATCCTCTACCCAGTACCCTCTCAACTGATCCAAAAAGCTGAAACTCTCCCTCGCACCACTATGGTGCGAAATCATAAACAGTTCCTTAAAAACTGGCATCATACCAGATTCTCTCAAAGTTAGCCAAGTCACACCATTACTCAAAAAGCCTGGCCTAGACCCCAATGACCTGAACAACTTCAGACCGGTTTCCAATCTCCCCTTCCTAGCCAAACTCCTCGAAAAATGCGTTCTCCATCAACTGAATCGGCACTTGGACAATATCAACCTGCTAGACCAATACCAATCAGGCTTCAGAAAAGGCTGTAGCACTGAAACTGCGATCCTCAACATCGTCGATGACATCCTCAAATCCCTTGACACTGACCAATGTTGCCTACTCATTCTCCTGGACCTCTCGGCAGCCTTTGACATGGTGGATCACAATCTTCTCATCAAGGCTCTCAAAGACCGAGTAGGTGCTGACGAGGTGGTCCTTCAATGGTTCTCTTCTTTCTTTCACGGTCGCTCCCAAAGGATAAAAATCAAATCCTTTGCGTCCGACCTTCTCCCCGTCAACAGAGGTGTCCCCCAAGGCTCAGTACTCTCTCCTGAGCTGTTCAACTTTTACATGGAACCCCTCACATCCATCCTGAAAAAAGCCAACATACCCTTCCACCTATATGCTGACGACACCCAGATCTACCTGGAAACCCCCTTCATTAATGACATTCTAAGACTCAACAACAATCAAGAAAAAAACGAATTCCTCCTCATCCCCAACAAAGATGAAAACCCACAAATCGTAGAGTGGTTGAAAGCTATCGATGCTCTCAACGGCAATCTCACCCTGGCTAACTTAGTAAAATCGCTAGGAATCACCCTTGACCCAAAACTAACCATGACCAATCACATGAAGACCTCTGCCAAGAGTGCCTTCATCAATTTGAGGCTCCTCTACAAAATCAAACCTTTCATCCCGCCCTCGGACCTCAAACAAGCCACCCAATCACTGGTGTTATCTAGACTGGACTATGGAAACGCAGTTCTCTCCGGTACAGCTCTCTCCCGCCTAGCCCCACTCAAAATAACTCTCAACGCGGCTGCCAGAATGGTCACCGGAGTAAAAAAATACGACCACCTATCTCCCGCTCTCCGAGAACTAAAATGGCTTCCAGTGGAACTGCATGCCAGCATCAGAACTGCCTGCCTGACTCACAAAGCCTTACACATAGGGAAACCAGAATACCTGGCCTCCAAGCTCAAGAAAGCCGGCCAGTCTAGAAACCTTAGGAGTTCCAACACCCTCCTATTAATCCCTCTGAAAACACGCAAGCAAAAAACTGCGGCTCGTTCCTTCGCAGGAAACGCACCCAAAATATAGAACGCCATCCCGGTGGACATCAGGACTACTCCCTCCTTCATAAAATTCAAAAGACTCTTAAAAAACGTATACCTCAACTGTACCTTCCCAAACTGAAATCCAAAGCGCACAAGCCGACAGCCTGCTCCCAACAGTCAATTGCTCCAACATCTCCATCCTCATCCACGCCACTTAACCCCTGACTCTCTTCCACGCCCGGAGGGAGACAGAGCTCAGGACTTTACCCACGGATCGAAACTACCTCGGAACCACTCTACCTCAATGTGCTCCTCGGACGCACATCACACTGAAACGTTTGATCACTTACGCTTTCCTGTCCCTCTTTTGTGTGTTTTTCTCCCCTACTTGGTGTAAAGCGCTCTGATACCCTCGGGTCTGGCTAGCGCTATATAAAACCTCTTAAATAAAAATAAATAAATAAATGACTGTGTGTAATGACCACCCGTTTCATAGTAGTAGCATATGTCCATAAGCGGAGCCCAATTTTCTCCCTCTACTCATGACCCTACCCATAATCTGCAACATTAGGGCAGTATTTGAGATGAACCGGGTATGAGAATGTACAGAATGCTCTAATTGGTGAAGCCAGTCAATGCCTCCCTCCACCATATGGTTGGTTCATCCTTTTTTAGGTCCTTAAAGAAGTTCAAATGTGCCTCAGCCAAGAAAGGACTAGCTGGGCGCTAGTGGATAATTTTTATACACACTGGAACCAGGTGAGGTGTGTTCAAAACCTGTTTTGCTCAACAAATTGTATAACCTTGGTTGTGTGAAACTCAATTGTCTTTTAATGGTTTCACCATTTGTTTTTGATTTGGAATTCTGGATGTTTTAAACTCTTCTGAGGCTTGTGTAATGAAGTATGTAAATTTATGGAGAGCCAAAACTGAGAAACCACATTGGAGGAAACTAAATCATGGAAACCCATTTTTTAACAAAGACCATTTTAAGGAAATACAAATATTTTGAAAATGAAAGGAAACATTTTAAAGGAAAGATATGTTTAAGGAAGCTCAATAAAATCGAAAATTACATTTAATTAAACATTTTAAAAAAAACGTGAATAACTAAACAATAATATTTTATTTGACTAGAAACTAGACAGTACATGACATTTGCAACCAAGTATATGTTAACAATGGGAAACACTAGTGTACCCCATATCATATCCAAGTTAGAGAAAAAAGTAGTTTTTCAAACTTTAAACGATACTGAATTAATATAGGTGTATATGAACCAAGCAGAAAAATCAACAGAGAGAACTCTTTTTCATAATTAGTATCCGTTCCACCTTAAAAAGAAGCAAGCAAAAACAGGCATTCTATGAGTTGGTTTCAATGAAATGGGAAATGCCAATCCATTCATCTTGAAAATGTTAGTTAAAAAGCTTAGGTGCAATGGTTTCTCAATAATGGTATACAATGATTTTTTTTTCTATTTCATTACACGCAGCCCAGTTCAACCTGGCGGACTGAGGTTGTGATGAAGCTTGTAACAATGTTAAATATAAGAATTGAAACCATTTGTTTTTTATGGCACTTCATGTTAATGTTAATGTTAATATGAATTTATTAAGCGCTCGTTCGCACGGGGGCTTCATGGCGCTATAGAAAGGAACGCAACGCGCCAATTAAAAGTAGAGATGAAGCGGCTCAGCAGTACGCCTGGGAGAAAAGCCAGGTTTTAAGGGAGTGTCTGAAACTGAGGATGTTGTCGCTCAGTTTTAATTGAAGGGGGAGAGAGTTCCAGAAGGTAGCTGCAAGATGGTCAAAGCAGCAACCTCCGAGACGCTTCCTCTTGTAAGAAGGGACGATCAGAAGGGATTTGTGAATGGACCGGAGATTACGGGAGGGATTGTATCTATTGAATAGATCTCTAATAAATAGAGGGCCAGAGTCATGTAAAGACTTAAATAGAATACACCCGGTTTTAAAAGCTACTCGCTGCTCAACAGGCAACCAGTGTAGCTGTTTTAACCCAGATCTGACAGACTGCCTTTTTGATAAATTTAGAATAAATCTGGCTGCCTGGTTCTGAACCAGCTGGAGGCGCTTTAACTCTCCAGCCTGGAGCCCAAGATAGAGGCTGTTGGAGAAGTCTAATCTAGACAGAACCAGGGAGATGACGATCTGTGTGAGGGCCGCCAGAGAGAAAAAACAGGCAATTTTCTTAATTTTCTTCAGTTGGAAAAAGCTAGATGACACAACTGCCCCTACCTGTCTTTTCAGGGAGAGATCCTCGCTGATAAAGATTCCTAAGCTCTTAACTGAAGATGACTGCTGGATGGCCAGAAGCTAGGGTTCCAACTAAGTGCACTCAGCCCAGGCAAGACCAATTCAGTCTTGCCTGGGTTGAGTTTCAAATGACTGCAGCTCATCCAACTCAGGATGTGAGACATGGTATTTTGGAACTCTTCCACTGAGTCCTTGGTGTTTAAAGGGAAGATGAGCTGCAAGTCATCTGCATAGTTGAAGATGGTAACTTTCGCTTTCCTAAGAGAATACAGAAGGGGGCGTAGGTATAAGTTAAAGAGCAAAGGTGACAAAGATGAGCCCTGAGGTACTCCACAGATGGTAGGTATAGTGGGAGCTGTGAAAGAACCCAGTCTAACAGATTGAGTGCGGCCAGTAATGAATGAGCGGATCCAGCTCAGCGCAGGGCCCCTGAGGCCTGCCTGCTCGACACGGTTGACCAAGATGGTATAGTCAACCGTGTCGAACGCAGCCGAGAGGTCCAGTAGCACCAGAGCCTGGTGGATCCCCTCATCAGCATTCCGCCTCAAAGTATTCTGCACCGAAAGGGTAACTGCTTCAGTTGAGTGACAAGGGCGGAAACCCGCCTGATTGGGTGCAAGATACTCTGATTCTTCCATAAATTTGGAAATACTGTCACAAACATGAGCCTCCAGTAATTTGGCACAGTAAGGCAGCAATGATATGGGCCTATTGTTAAGCGGGTCCAGCGGATTAGCTCCGACTTTTTTTATCAGGGGAATGAGAAGGGCTTTTTTAAAGTTGTCAGGAACTTTACCCTGTGAGAGAGATCCATTCAGCATGGAAAGCATGCCCTCAGGAATAGTAGATCCCACTTCTCTCAAAATATGTGGGGGGCAAATATCATCAGGGGAGCCTGCTTTGACCTTGGCAAGAAGCTTAGATAAACTAGCGTCGTCAATGGGGGGAAAAGATTCCAAAGTTAAAGGGTTGTAATAGGTGTCAGTCAGAGGGGAGGGAGACAGAGTGATGAGGATACTTTGTTTTATGGTGCAAATTTTATTAAAGAAAAAGGAGTTCAATGAGTTGCAGAGGTCCTGGGTGGGGGCCACAGGTAGAGAAGTTCTGTCACTGCCACTAAGACTTTCCACGATGTTAAACAGTTCTCTTGATTTATTGTGTGAATTAAGGATTTTTTCCGAAAAATAATCGGTTTTGTGTTTCTGGATAACTTTCTGATAATCCTTTCGGGCCCTACAATAATTGGCTTTATCTAGTTCTAAGTACGCTGTTCGCCACTTCCGCTCCTTTTGACGAACTTGCCATGCCAATAATATGCTGTTCTTAGGTGCTGCAAATATCATATATTAATATGACCCAACATTCAGTTCTCAATTTACCAGCCTCAGAATGATAGCATGAGTCAGGCTTGCCAGGAATCTGACTTGTAACCTGGAGATCACCGCATACTTCAACAGTGAGTGTTCAACCCACCGACCCTTCCTGAATTCCCTCCTTTCAAATCAATAGTCTTTTGGTTGCTGATGGATCAGTTATGAAAATTGGGTTGTGAGGTCAATCTGCAGATAGATCTTCTCCCACAGTTCTCACTTAATCAGTCAACACATGTTGCGCTAGTATCAGACAGCCGATTGGTGCAAACCCATGTCACATTTAAATAAAAATGCTTATCATTTTGTAAAAAGTTAACATCATAATCATATCTCTACGTGGTAAGGCATGATACACTCAAATCTATAATCAAAACTAAGGCCTTTGTTAGTTTTGTGACTTTCGAGACATGCTATATGGTGCGATTAGCCCATAACAAATTGTCCCACTGAGGTGCATGTTTTAGGAATATAGCTCCTTACAACGCATGCGATTTGATCGCATGCCATTATAACGCGGTTGTTACAACGTCCGTTTTGTTAGTACGCAGTACCATTACATCGCAAGTCATTACAATGACTTGCAGTAGGGGGCATGCTGGACTAAGGAATAGTATTATTTACTATTCCTACTCCAGTTTGCGCAACAGTAGGGAAGGTGTTGGATTTTAAATCCAATACCAGTGCACCCCCTACAGCAAGTCTTTGTAATGACTTGCGATGTAATGGTATTGGGTACTAACAATGCCCTCATTGTAATGGCATTGCGTTGTGGAAACAGCATTGCAAACGCTATTTCCCATGTTTTAGCTGCCACAGAGCCACTCTCAGATGACTGGTTTTGGAGTATACTAGCACTAGTCTGGGTGCCCTTGGGCGTCGCTAGACACAGGAACTTCATCCCTTCAGAGTAAATGTAGGAGTGGAGCTGCATGGGGACTTACTACAGATTCATTTAGGTTCCCCCTCCCCGTTATTAGTATTCTTGGGTCTCTGGCCCTCTTGCGAATCCTTGGAATGCCGGGGAACGTTGAAAGATTATTCTGACCCGTGACTGAATCTCTGTGGTCAGCATTTTATTCAAGAACTTGGAAGTCTGGTTTCCTGACCGTGTCGAAAGTGCTACTTGGAGCTGCCTGTGCTTGGAATGCCTTATGGAAGGTCCATGTTCAAGGAGACGTGTGCTGGAAAGCTGCAGAGTTCCTGTGCCCAGTGAAGGGTTGAGCACAGAGAACCCCAAACCAAGTAGATTGCTTGTGAGACTGTTCCTGAAGATCTGTGCATCTAGATCTGAAAGGCCCTGCACAGCTATGAGAAGTTCTGCTGCCCTGGAAGAATTCACTGTTGGGTTTCTTGGAATGATACAGTGGACCTGTGTGATTGTAGGGAGCCCAACATCATTTTGCCAATAGAGCTGAGCCATGGAACTTGCTCTTAAGTTTGGTTTCCAGTTGTAAAACCTTTTGGGTGAATGAGATGAAGGTAACTGACAAGTGGGCAGCCCATCTGCCATGCCCTTGGCTAGCTCCCCTTCATTGGACAAACCCAAAGCCCTGTGCCATACATGTAGTTTTGGATGAGGGACTTTTTTTAGCGTTATTTTCATCCATTATAGATTACATCCATTATATTGTTATCAGTTTGGTGTCTGCTGGGACTCTTGATACCTTGACAATATCTTTATCAAGGGATGAAATAGTAGGGTTGCCCAGTGAATAAATACTGCTTAAAAAGCTGAAAAGTGCAGCATAAAACTATGTTCAAGAAACAAGTTATTTCAGTTTTGTTTTCCATACTAATATAATAAAGAGAGAGCCGAAACCTTTGAGGCGATTAATCTCAGGAACCACAGCACCAATCACAACACCCAATACAGCGTTGGAAAGGGCAGTTGCAGCAGAAGGACATAGGCTATGCAGACGCCCACCATATACATTTAAAAGGTAAAAGAACCGTGCCAGCAAAGTAGTCTCTTGTGGGCGTGTCTGCGTTGTGCTGTGGTCATGGGCTGGGGGCGTGACAAACGCTGGGGGCGTGTGGTACGTTCCGCCCTTCATGCCATGTCTCATATCGTGTGCTGTGGGCGTGGGTGCGTGCGGGGGCGGGATTACGGGGAAAAAAAAGCGAGCGTTGTGCCCAATATTTCATTGTTTTTTCTTTCCAGGTTCTGTACATTCCAGCTCCGGGTGTCCACCCTGCTCCCTTTAAATACCCCTGCACCCCATATTCATAACCCACCCTTACTCCTTAAAATACCCCAACACCCTTAAACACTAACCATCTTAACCCTATAAATATACCCTGTACCCCAAAACCCAAACCTATCCCTAAACCCTAAAAATACCCCTGTACCTCAAAACCCAAACCTAGCCCGAACCCTATAAATACCCCTGTACCTCAAAACCCAAACCTACCCCTGAACCCTAAAAATACCCCTGTACCCCAAAACCCAAACCTAGCCCTGGACCCTAAAAATACCCCTGTACCCCAAAACCCAAACTTACCCCTGAACCCTAAAATACCCCTGTACCCCAAAACCCAAACCTAGCCCTGAACCCTTAAAATACCCCTGTACCCCAAAATCCAAACCTAGCCCTGAACCCTTAAAATACCCCTGTACCCCAAAACACGAACCTGTCCCTGAACCATAAAAATAACCCTGTACCCCAAAACCCAAAGCTACCCCTGAACCCTAAATACCCCTGTACCCCAATACCCAAACGTACCCCTGAACCCTAAAATACCCCTGTACCCCAAAACCCAAACCTAGCCCTGAACCCTTAAAATACCCCTGTACCCCAAAACCCAAACCTAGCCCTGAACCATAAAAATAACCCTGTACCCCAAAACCCAAACCTACCCCTGAACCCTAAATACCCCTGTACCCCAAAACCCAAACCTAGCTCTGAACCCTAAAAATACCCCTGTACCCCAAAACCCAAACCTAGCCCTGAACCCTTAAAATACCCCTGTACCCCAAAACCCAAACCTACCCCTAAACCCTAATACTCCTATACCCCAAAACCCAAACCTAGCCCTGAACCCTAAAAATACCCCTGTACCCACAACCTATCCCTAAACCCTACAAATACCCCTGTACCCCACAACCCAAAACTATATCTGAACCCTTAAAATACCCAAACACCCCAAAACATATACCTCAGTTCCCCAAAACATATACCCCTATACCCATACTTACCTTATCCAAACATTTAAAAAAAAACATGCTTTTACCATTCATGCATTTACAACGAATTTCGTTGTAAATGTATGCGTGATAAAAGCATATCAAATGTAATGCCATGCGTTATAATGGCATTGCGGAGTCATGGTACTTTCATAATGAAAGTATGCGGAGTGATGGTATGCGGAAAGAAAGTTGTGGAATAATGGGTGTTTACCCTCCCCCGGTAAGTACATTGGTGGCACGGCGGCCCACATCTCCAGCAACATACTCATATTTTTTCACCACCGATTTGAAAAATGCACAGGTCTCTCTCATTGATGGCCAGCACCGATATACACTTTTAGACACACCTCCCGCCACAAGTTTTAGAATTGCGAACTTTAGAGCTGGGGAGCTACGTTCGAATCTCGGCATCAGCTCAACATCCTGTGATTCCAGGCAAATCGCTTTGTCTGCCCGTGCCTACCACAAATGAATGTGTTCTTCTGTAATGTAAATTGTGCTCATGCCATGCTGTCGAGTTCGCGCTATATAATATTGCAAGGAAAAATAAAGCGGGGAAACTCGAGTTCACACTCTACTGAACGCGCACTCTTAAGTGCATCAGCAGTGCACTCTGAATCAGAGCGTTTCACAGGCCTGTCACAGATAAGAAATGCTATCAAAACGAAATCCTACAAAACAATATACTACTGGCTGGCAGCAATTCATACCCGGACAACGTCGGGACGGGCTGCTAGTTTTAATATAAACTTGGTGTGAACTTTTAGCTCCTATATTATCTTACCTCTATTGTTCTGTGGCTTGACATAACAACTCACAACTTTTCTTTGATGATTGATTTGCTGATCTGGTCTAGTTACCAAGGGTGAGCAGAAGAACCTGAAGGCAAACCTCTCAATCTCTGCTGAGTGTGATGTGGACCATTGATAGACCAACCACTGTTTCTCCTCGTCTCTCAGTCTCATTATCTGCCATGAATAGGACATTCACACTGGATATTGATACCAGAGAGGTGAAAATAATGTCAACAATGTCAACAAGCAAGGTTGATAGCCTCCATGCCTTACTTCACAACTCCTCTGTAATGCACACTCAGTGCAATAAAACGGCTATATAAAAATTACTAGCAGCCAGCCCCGGCGTTGCCCGGGGCAGAAGGGGGCTGGGGGCAGCATTTTAGGCTTCTGTGCACTCCCGCCCGGGCCCCCGCCCGCCCTGACATTGCCCAGACCGCCTCCCGCCTCCCGCCCGCCTCGCCTTTTCCTTACCTGAGGCTCCGCTCCTCCGCCACTTCTCTTTTAGGCTTCTGTGCACTCCCGCCCGGGCCCCCGCCCGCCCCGACATTGCCCAGACCGCCTCCCGCCTCGCCTTTGCCTTACCTGAGCCGCCGCTCCTCCCCGCGCTCCGGACTTCACCGCCACTCCTCGCCGCTCGTCACCGCTCCTCCCCGCCTGTCGTCATCACACACGTGTAGGTCGCGGTCAGCACTACGTCGCGGCCGGCGCTAGTTTTAGGGGACTACTATGTTTTTAAATTTTAATTTTTTAATTTACGTTTTATTTTAATTTTATGTCGCCTATGTCCATCTACACACCCTGAGGATTCCAACAATGTATTGGGTGTGTGGATTGGCGCTCTGGTTCCCGAGTTTACCTTGCCAAAAGGTTTCTGTTCTCTCTTTATAATAGTAGTATAGATAAATAAATAAATAAACTGGTGCATAAGACGTGGAAATATTCAGAGGACTCAGTTTATGGTGAACTCTCTGGAGATTGTTCTGTAAAGTAACATACCTCCATCCTGAAATCTATTTTGGTGACAGGGCACCACTTGTGAACAGGGCACGATGGGTGAGGTATTTAAAGTGTTGATTCTGAAGTGTCAGTCATAATAAGTGTTGTGTCTCTAGATAATGCACTGTTTTGCTGCAAACATATGAAACACTATAAGGGGAACATCTGAGACTCACTGTGGTTCTGATGAAGTAATGTGAGCCTGCAATACCTCACTCCATACAGCAAGAGGCCGGATGTGACTGTAAGAGTAAATGCTCGAGTGATTGTGCGTTTTTGAGTACTTTTTCTCTTTGGCTGAGTGCTATCTGCTACTTCCTAGCCTTGAGACCCTTAGATAAGCCTCAGAGCCTGCCTAGTGTCATGTTTTGTTCACAAAATAAGGGGCCTATTAGGATGGCAGACGGACCTGCGTCCGTCCGCCACCCCAGAGGAGGAGGGACTGTCCGCAGGGGCAGCGGCGGTCCCTCCGTGCTAATTAGGATGTGACCGCCACCCTGGCGGTCACATCCTGTATATTTAACATTGCGGCGGGTGCTGCTTGAAGCAGCACACGCCGCAATGTTAAAAAAGGCATGTTTACCTTTGCATGCACGAAGCTGCAGGCACCGCGCTGAAGATCCATCTGGGCGCAGGGGGTCTGTCGAAGAGCCAGGTATTGAGATCCTGAGAGGCGGTGGTTGAGATTTGCTGGTCCTGCATTGTGGAGTTACATTAAGCATGCATTACATAGTAATATATACCATTTCACATCCCTAAAAAATACTCTCTTACACTTCTTCATCATTGCTGTCCAATTAAAGTAAGACTTTGGTGTTTAATACTGGTGTGCTCGAAAGAGAAGTAAGAAACCACAGTAGTCACTGATGGTTTTGGGCACACTTCAACAGAACATTGTTTTTACATATGGACAAAATATGCTTGAGCAAATCTAGAATATTTTTGGTGTACATTTGGATGTCAATTTCCCTTGAGACACCAATCAAAATGACAAGCCTGCTAGCAATTATTTGGTGATTCACTGAAATGTTAGTGTGTACACTACTCTAGAGGGGCCTTTCTGCATGGGGTTTTCTACCACACCCTACTGTTAGATCAATGTCCTAGAAGGTTATGTAACTTTCCTATAGGATCTATTACACGACTCCTATGTCTGTACATTATAAATCTGAGTTTGGACGTTTCCTCTATTCACATAGGAATTAATTTGTCTTTCTGTAAGGAATTCATAAGAATCCATTAACAATCACATACAAACTATAGCGGAAAATCCTACTGGATAAAGATTGTAGGCAGCAGTTTTGTACACGTCATGGAGGAGGGCGGCAAGAGGGGAATGGGTGTGGGAGGTGATGAGATTAGTTCATCAGTCTCCGAAATCCAGGTGGTACAGCAGCCACAGAGAGCCTTTTTAGGTCTGCGATTTAACAGCTGTCAAACTGACCTATTGCTAGCAATGTACATAGAGTGGGCTTTAGGGACACTGCTCTCAACCAATGGCTTTCTTCTGTCAGTCTATTTCAGCCATTGGTTGGAGACTTTGTCAGTCTCATCTTGGCTTAGCTCTCCATGGTTTAGCATATTAGACCCAGACCTTGGGTTTGCTAATGCTTGTTGATACTTTGATTGCTCTGATGAAGATGTTTTCCGCTGGTTGAATCTTCATGTTGTTCAAGCGCAGCCTCCATATGTGGCTGCGCTTTTGGAGATTGAAAGTCATCGGTAGAGGTAATTTTTCATGCCAGGAATCAATTCACAATCAATCTAACATTCCAGGGGGAGGGTGTTCATATGATTAAGAGTTGTGAACAACAAAGTGAGCTCTGAAGAGGCGGTAAACATTAGAATAAAGTTAGCAACTTATCAACAGATGACCCTTTTGCTTTCTTTTCAACTTAGCTGGAGTTGGCGGTCACCTCATCTGGGAATTTCTGTGGATTGGTTGTCTAGCAAATTATGTGAACTTCTTTTAATGCCAAAGATGATTAATGAAATGTTCCACTAGTGGGAATGTTCCTGAATTGTTGTTTTTCGTGGATGGACAGTGCTCCCATTGTCGGCTAGATTCAAAGACAAAGGACCACCAATATCACAGTCTGGCCACTCATTTGTGGTGTAAGCTTTAGATTCTCTGTAGATGAAATACATGTTTTAACCTAGTCTGCATTCAGAGAAGTTGTGGCATGTCTAGAATCCCTTGTTTTTGTACAGCGCGTAGTCACCCAAGAGTATCCCAGCGCTAACCTCGTAGTCTTGATGGACAGAAAGTACTGGGGATGAAGTGATTTAAGGGAAGAGCAGACTTTTAAGAGATTTCCTAAAACGCAGGAGGTTGGGTTCTGATCTAAGTTTCAGTGGGAGCGCGTTCCATTGTTTCGCTGCGTGGACCGAGAAGCGGCGGCCTCCTGTGCAGGACCTTTTCACCCTAGGAACCACGATAAGGTTTCCATGGTCTGATCGTAGCGCTCTGGTAGGCCTATAGGGTACAATACAATCGTTAAGGATTGGTGGACCTGCATTGTGAAGTGCTTT
The DNA here is from genome assembly GCF_964261635.1 of Lissotriton helveticus. NCBI lineage: Eukaryota > Metazoa > Chordata > Amphibia > Caudata > Salamandridae > Lissotriton > Lissotriton helveticus. The sequence continues at coordinate 73,155,057 of NC_136070.1, forward strand.
GTGAGCCAGGCATAGTGCCTTGAATGTCACTCTTTCCCTGATCGGAAGCCAATGTAGTTCTTTCAATGCGGGCCTGGCTGATGTTCTGGCTGGGGTATTCGTAAGTAGCCTGGCCGCAGCATTCTGGGTTTTCTGTAGTATCTGAAGAGTGGTTTCCGGGGCTCCCAAGTAAATGGCATTGCAGTAGTCCAGCCTGGACACAATTAGGCCTTGGATCAGCAGTAGTCGGGACTTTAGCAGGAGTAGGGGGAGCACCTTCCTACAAGATCTAAGTAGGCTATAACAGATGCCGGCCGTTTTTCTTGCCTGCGTGCCGAAGGTGAGATCTTTCTCTAGCCATACTCCCAGACTCTTGACCTCTGTTTTCGGGGTGGGGGGTTCACCCAGACAGGCGGGCCAGATGTTAGGGGGTAGATTCAATGTTTTTTGACCTAGGAGAAGAATCTCTGTTTTGGACCCATTTAATTTCAAGGATGAGTCACTCATCCATTGATGTATATTGGAGAGACAGTCATGGAGATTAGAGGGTTCTTTTTTGGGGTGAGAGAGGGTCACCACCAGCTGTGTGTCGTCAGCATAGCTGACGATGGTGACTCCAAATGGCGAGACCAGCCCCTCCAGTGGGGCCATGTACACGTTAAATAACGTAGGGCTCAGTGATGAGCCCTGTGGTACACCACACCGGAGGGGGATGGAGGGGGAGCGGCCTTCACCTTCCCAGACTTGGAAGGAGCGTTGGCAAAGAAAGGACGAAAGCCATTTCAGCGCCGTCTCTTTCACTCCGATGTTTTCTAGGCGTTGGGTAAGGACCTGATGGCTGACAGTATCGAAGGCCGCACTCAGATCCAGGAGGACCACTGCCACTGATCCTCCTGAATCTAGAATTTCTCTGGTCTTCTCCACTGCGGCAAGGATAGCGGTGTCCGTGCCCTGCCCTGGTCGGAAGCCTGTCTGGGAATTTTTTAGGCGATGGTTAGTTTCCAGAAAGTGAGACAGTTTCCTATTAACAAGTTTCTCCGCGACCTTCCCAATCCAAGGGAGGAGAGAGATCGGTCTGTAGTTTGAGAAATCCTCGGGGTCTAGTGATGGTTTCTTGAGGAGTCCTTTCACGATCGCTTCCTTCCAGTACAAGGGAACTTCACCTTGTGCTAGGGAGGTGTTGATTAGGGCGGTTAGCGGGGGCGCTATGATATGGGTAATGTCTTTGAGGATTCTCAAAGGTACTGGGTCACTGGGGGCGCCACTTTTGATTGAAGCAAATGTTGCCACAACCTCCTCCCGGGTGACCGGGCCGAATGACGCCAGATGAAGTGTGTCAGGTTCCACTGGGGGGTTCCTTTGTATGGGAGGTGCGTCCTTAGTTTTTCCAGGGGTGTCTATTTTGGCAGCTGGAAGGGAGGCAAGGATTTTTTTAATTTTTTCATCGAAAAAGGTGGCTAGATTGACACATTTTCCTGTTAATGCTTTGGGGTCCATTGGTTTTTGTGGGGGGTCGGGGACATAAAGAAGCTCTTTGAGGATGCGGAAGGTCTCCTTGGCTGAGCAGGATGAATTCTTTATTTTTTCCTCATAAAAGATACCTTTTGCGTTACGAAGAGCTAGTTTATACGCTTTCATAGATGACTGAAAGATGTTTTTATTCTCAGCCGACTTATCTTTCCTCCAAATCCGTTCTGTCCTCTTGCAGACTTTCCTTAGCGAATTCAGTGCCGGTGTGTACCAAGGGGCAGGGTTGATCCTTTTGGTATGTTTAAGGGTGCTCGTTAGAGGAATTAGGCTATCTAGAGAGTGAGTGAGCCAGCCATTAAATTCTCTGTCTGCCGTGTTGGGGTCCGAGGAGAGAGGTACCATGGATTCTCTTAGCTTAGTTTCCCATTCCTCTGGTATCAGCTTGTGCCAGCGTCTCCCGAGTGTCCTGATTTTCTGTAAATAAGCCGGGGTGGTTTGGCGATACCAGTACATGGGGACCAATAGGTGGTCTGTCCATGGAAGAGGAATGGGATCCTGGGTTTCAAGGTTCCTAATGTTCGTAAAGATCGGGTCTAACAACTGGCCTTTCTCATGGGTGGCTTTTGAGTTCAGGAGAGGTAGGTCAGCTGACGTAATCTCTGCTAAGAGATTGGCTGCGGGCTTATCCGCAGGATCGAGGAAGTGCAGGTTGAGATCCCCGAGGAGAAGAAAGTTGGAGGCGGTGATTGTTTTTAGTGTGATGTGATCCATCAGGGTGCTGGGGAATTCCCCTAGTGGGCCTGGCGGTCGGTACACTAGTAATCCCGACAGTGAGGTTGTGGGCGAAATCTGGAAAAAGAAGTTACAATTTTCACAGTCTTTAACCATTCCATTGTCGGTCCTGCAGGTGATATAATCTTTGTATAGTATGGCTAGGCCGCCGCCTCTACCCACCGGTCTATTCAAAGAGCGGATTTGATAACCTGGGGAGACTGCATTGACCATATCGAAGTCACTGTTTGATGTCATCCATGTCTCTGTAAGGAACAGTATGTCCAGCATAGAATTCTGGACAAGAATGTTTATCTCATGTGCGTGTTTTACAAGAGACCTGCAATTCAGAAGACCGAATCGAAGTGCTTGGCCGCGCTCCGTTTCCTCTGTCGGTCTGCAGATGGTGCAGCCCGTGTAGGGAGTGTCTTCTTTGAGAATAAATTTATACTTGGGATGTTTGTTCGTGTTCCAGGCTCGAAGCGTCTCTTGGGTGTAAGTAATGCGCCTTTGGGAGTCGGGCATAGTGTCTCGGCCTAAGGCCGTCTGGGCCCGGACGGGCCCAGACGGGCTTGCCTTAGGCGCGCCTTCGGCGCGCTGACGGCGCGCCCGCTGCGCCCGTCCGCTGCGCGTCCGGTGGTTGCACATCTTTTTATGGATGACGACGGTGCGTGTGGGCGTGGCCTAAAGGTAGGCGTGGCCTCGTCCCTCGCCGTCAATGGCGGCTGGGTTTGTTTGCTTTGGGGGTGATCGCTACAGCGCTAAATCCGCTGTTGTGGGCGATTCAAGATCGGTCTTAGTGGTGCCAGAAGGGTGAGTGCAGTTTAAAATCTTAGCTTCAAATTATTGCGTGACACAAGAGAAAAATACAATTTTAAAAACACAGTTCAGCTCCCGACTTCCGCCTCAGGAGTAAGCGAGGTTCAGGTATGCCGCGCTTCAATTCGCGCTTTATACTCGGAGTGGGCGTGGCCTAAAGGTAGGCGTGGCCTCGTCCCTCGCCGTCAATGGCGGCTGGGTTTGTTTGCTTTGGGGGTGATCGCTACAGCGCTAAATCCGCTGTTGTGGGCGATTCAAGATCGGTCTTAGTGGTGCCAGAAGGGTGAGTGCAGTTTAAAATCTTAGCTTCAAATTATTGCGTGACACAAGAGAAAAATACAATTTTAAAAACACAGTTCAGCTCCCGGCTTCCGCCTCAGGAGTAAGCGAGGTTCAGGTATGCCGCGCTTCAATTCGCGCTTTATACTCGGAGTGGGCGTGGCCTAAAGGTAGGCGTGGCCTCGTCCCTCGCCGTCAATGGCGGCTGGGTTTGTTTGCTTTGGGGGTGATCGCTACAGCGCTAAATCCGCTGTTGTGGGCGATTCAAGATCGGTCTTAGTGGTGCCAGAAGGGTGAGTGCAGTTTAAAATCTTAGCTTCAAATTATTGCGTGACACAAGAGAAAAATACAATTTTAAAAACACAGTTCAGCTCCCGGCTTCCGCCTCAGGAGTAAGCGAGGTTCCCATGTAGTGCGCTGATCTTGCGGACGGAACCTGTTGGACAGCATTAGGGCCCTCATGACTACAAATAGACATACACAGGATGATGACATCTATAGATCCCTGTACATTTTCACCATCTCAGTAATTTCTGTGTCAAAGGTATGTAAGGAGGTCTTTGATGAAATGTTGGTACTATCTATCAATAAATTAATCTGTGACAGAACAAATAGAGGTCAAGCATGAGTTAATCAGGTGTCATGGAGATGAAGACAACATTTATGCCCTCTTGGAAGTACGTAGAGTAGGCACGGTAGGATGCTGGGATGTTCAATGTACATTCTTTCTTTTACTTTGCCTGTAACTAGACGTAATGTTACCCATCGGTCTGGTATAATTTTGAGTCCTGTTAGTCTTCCAGTATGAGTGTAGAAGGGGTAGGCCCTTAAAAACTCAGGACCTGGGTCCGTAGGTCAGTACAAAAGAGAGTCGGTCTGAGTTACAGGTATATTATTGTCATACAATTCTGTAATATTTAATTAAACGCACGATCACCTTCAAATTAGAAAAAATTGAAAAGAAATTGCGAATTTATTCATTTCATTATCATTGGCATTTATTCATGCAAAGTCAAGATACGATCAAATTGCAGCCAATGTTTCTTGATAGAAAATAGAAGTACTAATATGTAATTGTAAAATCATTACATTCGGTATTCGAATTAGGTGCTCTCAGTGAAAAGGGAGGGGTAAGTGAAAAAGTGAGGGGGACAGGGTAAAGGTGTTGTGACATAATTATTGCATCATGTTAAAATTAGCAAAACCTCTACAAACAAATTAATGAGCAAAGGTTCCCAAATTACATCACACATAGACAGGGAGAATTAATCTCATATTTAAATCCTATGGTGTGTGGAGAAGCAGCGTAGTTCTACGTTTCGACCCCTGGTTACGCTAAAGGGTGGATTGCGGCCTCATGTTGGGGTCTTCATCAGGAAGGAGTGGAGAGCCTAAGAAGTAATGTAAATTTGAATTCAGTATTTGGGCGGTGAAATTGCGTGATTCTATAGAGGGAGAGATGTGGAAGTTACCTACATCATGAGACGGTCATCACTTGTTCCGTCTAAAAATGGGCTCGCATCAAGCTCCAAAGATTGCTGGAAAAAATAATAAATAAAGGTGCCATCAGGGCCCTAGTTCAAATTAAATGAATCCATGATTAACGGGGGTGGAGAGGAGAGACTTACTTTCGTGACGTGCTTGCAGTCACTGGGCCATTGTGCACAGGCAGTTCAATCCTCTCAATTGGGGTCAAGAAGGGTTTCTTACTGTAATTAGAAGAAAAAGGGGGATGCTTCAAGTTAAACCCGTCTGTAGGCAGTGAAATAATATGACCATGTCTGATCGCGTCTAGAAAGCCGCCGGGTGGGCTGTCTCTATAGCGAGGCGGCTTTAAAAGAGTTCAGCTCGTATTTACCTTTGGTTGGGGAACTCCCAGAAGGGATACTGCTCCGCCGGCGTCCTGCATCGGAGTGTCCTCGCGGTGCAGGCGCTCAATGCTCGTAAGCACAGAAGGGGCTCGACTCACGGGTCCAATCGGAACAGAGACGTGACTCATGCGCTCCGGGACTGGAGGGAGCGTCTCTAAAGGTTCTGACAGATCTGTGGGGAAGGCTTAAAGGGTTGCATGCCCCTGGTGTTAGCGAGGGAAATGGATGGTCACCAAAATAACCCTGGCTTGATCATGAATAAACAACCTGACTCCAGATTCAATGTAGATAATGTAAGCAAACAGGTTAAAGCGGTCAACAATCTCAGAGGTCAATGAATATACAACTCACATCGAAGCTCAGTATATACATGTAGCAGGCAAATTGAATGTAAGCAAAACAGGTTGAAGCGGTCAACAATCTCAGAGGTCAATGAATATACAATTCACATCAAAACTCAGTATATAAATGTAGCAGGCAAATTGAATGTAAGCTACATAAGTGGAAAGTTCCATGTGGTCCCAGCATTTACCCTAAATGCACATTTAGGAGGAAACACGTAATCACAAGCTGGATAAACATGTTAGGTTAATCAAGTGCAATTACACAGGAAATGGTCTAATCTGAAACACAGCAAGGGGAGAATTGCAGTTACCCATAGTCTATTCCGGATTGAGTCCCGCCATCTGTGAGAAATTGGCATCGAGCTCATTTAACCCCTTGCTTATTGTTTGAAATTTCTGCATCCATTTACATTCTCTTGTGTTGAGGACGGAGTTCAGCGGATCCTGCTGCAATGTTGAAAGATGCGGCTTTTAGCTTTTTGCTGTGTCTGTCCAATGTACATGAGGTCACACGGACCCAGAATCGCATAAATCACCCCACTTCAACATTGCAGCAGGATCCGCTGCACCACACCAGGGGCCCCTTTGGTAGACCATTTTAAAGAAAAAAACCATACACCCGAGTCCCTTCGTTGGTTTATAATTGAAAAAATCTCCCTCGGACCTCGGGGGGGCAATTTGAACTCCGTCCTCAACACAAGAGAATGTAAATGCACTCACTCTGCACTCACTCTGCACTCACTCTGCACTCACTGTCAATCTGCACTCACTGTCACTCTGCACTCACTGTCACTCTGCACTCACTGTCAGTCTGCACTCACTCTGCACTCACTGTCAGTCTGCACTCACTGTCAGTCTGCACTCACTGTCACTCTGCACTCACTGTCACTCTGCACTCACTGCCACTCTGCACTCACTGCCACTCTGCACTCACTGCCACTCTGCACTCACTGCCACTCTGCACTCACTGCCACTCTGCACTCACTGCCACACTGCACTCACTGCCACTCTGCACTCACTGCCACTCTGCACTCACTCTGCACTCACTCTGCACTCACTCTGCACTCACTCTGCACTCACTCTGCACTCACTGTCACTCTGCACTCACTGTCACTCTGCACTAAGTCTGCACTCGCTGTCACTCTGCACTCAGTCTGCACTCACTGCCACTCTGCACTCTCAAACTGCACTCTAAAAATGCACTCTCAATCTGCACTCTGCACTCTCAAACTGCACTCTCAAACTGCACTCTCAAACTGCACTCTGCACTCTGATTCTGCACTCTGATTCTGCACTCTCAAACTGCACTCTCAAACTGCACTCTCAATCTGCACTCTCATACTGCACTCTCATACTGCACTCTCATACTGCACTCTCAAACTGCACTCTCAAACTGCACTCTCAAACTGCACTCTCAAACTGCACTCTCAATCTGCACTCTCAAACTGCACTCTCAATCTGCACTCTCAATCTGCACTCTCAACTCTCAAACTGCACTCTCACACTGCACTCTCACACTGCACTCCCACACTGCACTCCCACACTGCACTCTCAAACTGCACTCTCAAACTGCACTCTCAAACTGCACTCTCAACTCTCAATCTCCACTCTGCACTCTCAAACTGCACTCTGCACTCTCAAACACCACTCTCAAACTGCACTCTCAAACTGCACTCTCAAACTGCACTCTCAAACTGCACTCTCAAACTGCACTCTCAACTCTCAAACTGCACTCTGCACTCTCAAACTGCACTCTGCACTCTCAAACACCACTCTCAAACTGCACTCTCAAACTGCACTCTCAAACTGCACTCTCAAACTGCACTCTCAACTCTGAAACTGCACTCAAAACTCTCATGCTGCACTCTGTAACTGCACTCTCAACTCTGAAACTGCACTCTCAACTCTCAAACTGCACTCTCAACTCTCAAACTGCACTCTCAACTCTCAAACTGCACTCTCAACTCTCAATGTGCACTCTCAACGTGCACTCTCAACTCTCAATCTGCAATCTGCACTCTCAATCTGCACTCTCAAACTGCACTCTCAATCTGCACTCTGCACTCTCAAACTGAACTCAAACTGCACTCTCAAACTGCTCTCAAACTGCACTCTCAAACTGCACTCTCAAACTGCACTCTCAAACTGCACTCTCAAACTGCACTCTGATTCTGCACTCTCAAACTGCACTCTCAATCTGCACTCTCAACTCTCAAACTGCACTCTCAAACTGCAGTCTCAACTCTCAAACTGCATTTACAAGTTGTGAAATGAATTCTTTGGCAGACTGTTCTAAAAACGACATAATCAAAGTATGTGTTCCGAGTTGCTAGACTTGGGGAGTTCTACAAACTTTCCTACCAATGTTCTTTACTTTATAAAAAATAAAAACAATAAAACTTAGCACACTTCCTCTTTTGCCATCGCGCAAACGCTGCAACTAGCAGGATACCTAGATTCCATTCGGGGTTTCTCCCAGAGCTCGGAAGAATAGAATTTAAGTCAAGAACGGAAATCTACTTCTGCTGCTCCGCCTTTCAGCACGACGGTCAATATACAGTCCCCAATGTTGATAGGGCGCGAGCATCTGTATCAGCCCCACGCAGCCCTCGTGACACGCTTTGCCAGGCGCGTCTTACAAGCGCAGCTGTGGGCAGTCAATTTTCTCGCAAACACCAATCCCATTAGGAAAAACAATACCAATAAAAACCCCAAACGAAGGTCCGTAACTGCAAGCAAACAGTTACCTCACCTTTCGTTGTGTCAACAACTGACGGGCTCCTTGAATCATTCCTTTAAAACTCTGCTTGCTGTCTGAAGGAAGTAACAAGGCGCATTATTCAGAGAGAACAAAACTGTTGGAAATTCGTGTGTGGAAAAAAGTTGACGCAGGCGGTATGGGAAAATACAAACAATACAGCAGGCTGTCAGACTATGCTGAAGTTCAACACCGCTGCAGGACTCTGCCCAGAAAGCAAACAGTTCTAAAAGGCGCTGCCTGCCAGCTTGCTATTCATTACCTCAGCTCCGAAAACAAAAGCTGCTGCAGAGAAACACATAATAAACTCGAGAGAACAATTCCATTCACACCGGCCACGGACCATTCCAGAAAAAAAATGAAACTGAGATTAAAAGAACAGCCCATGACAGAACGTCAGACTCTTGTTCTTGAACTAATGAAGCCCTTTCCCGGCCTGGCATGGAGCAGCTGCGCGCTGAGCGCTGCTGAATGGTGAACGCGCCCGGCCATCTGGATTCACTTACCGAGGCACCCTGACAGCTCCTAATTATAATTAATGTACTTCTTTGCGCGCACACGCACGAAAAATGCTACACATGCCCGACGAAAACGACATTTAGCCTATCACTTCAAGGCTATTAAAACGACACCACAACGAAGACGAATCACTGGCCAGATGACATAACACACTAAGGAATGTGTGGAATGTGTCTCGCCAAAGCCCTAGGAGATACTTTTTTTTTTTCTTTAACATTAGGATCTCGAAACTCCTCCCACTTCCGTGGGCGGAGGCCGAGCCCTAAAAATAGAAAAAGAGAAGGAGTAATGGAGAGGGAAGGGGAAGGGGGAAGTAGGATGAAGGATGACCACCTCCTTCGAGGACATTACGAATCTTTTTCCATGTCCAAACTTTCTTATGTTCATGTGTTTTTTACATTGGAATATTTAGATTGACCCACCTGAAAAAAGCGATTTGTAGATGAAGACGTCAGTGATGACCTGGAATTAGATGGTCACCCTAGTAGGAGGGAGTAGGCGACAGTAGGCACCCTAGAGTATAGGTAAGGGTGTAAGCGCTAGAGTTTTAGCACTAGATACGGGTACCGCTACTAGGGTTTAGGCAGGCATAGAGGACAGAGGAGAAAGAAACAGTGGATCGAGAAGAAGAGGTAATAGGTTCAAGAAGAGGGATAATGAGAGGAAGAGAGAAAAGGGGAGATGGGGTCTAGGGCGCAAGCTCCCCACAGACAAGACAAAGGGAAAGGACTACTGTTGGGGGGATGTAATGTTGATCACTTACAGCACTTAGGGCCATATGTATGAAGCAAATTCGCATTCGCAAATGCCTAAATTCGCAGAATTTCAGCGTTTGTGAATGCGAATTTGCAATATGGTATGTATAAAGGAAAATCTGGTGCAAAATAAGGAATCGCAAAATTTGCGATTCCTTATTTTGCAATTGTATTTAAGGAATCGCAAATTTTGCAATTCCTTAAATGCAATGTATGAAGCAAAAAAAATTGCAAATTGTCCCTAAGGAATCGCAAATTACCACCAACTTCAAGTTGGTGGTAATTTGCGAATTCCTTGAAAAATGCCAATTTTAGCATTTTTCAAAGTGCCATGTGATGCACATACATGCCCTTAGGGCATGTATGTGCACCACATGTGCAATCATGATTATTTCAAGGGTGCAACAGGGTGTCCTTTGGACACCCCTGCACCCTTGAAATTATTCTCAATTTGCGATTTTCAAATTGCGAATCGCAAAATTGAGAATACCTTTCCATTCATTCCTATGGGCCTCCTGGTCCATAGAAATGAATGGGAAAGTATTCCTTAATTGCGATTCGCAATTTGTTATTCGCAATTAAGGAATACTAAGAATTCGCGAATTTGTACATACATACCAATTTGCAATTCTGAAATAGCGATTTCTTAAAAATCGCTATTTCAGAATCGCAAATGGGTACCTTGATACATACGGCCCTAAAAGTCTCAGTACTGTGGCCACAAGTTTCAGGTCAAATCAAGTTGTTTTCACAGTGGAGAGTGCCCTGTTTCAAAGAGCAAAGTACATGAAAATGGGGAATTAAAAAAGAAGGAAAACGTGCACATCAGCAAAGTGCAGCCCCTTGCATTTTGGTTCCATTTAAGGCAGAATTACCGCATACCCAAACCAGCTGCAGGTCTGTGGTTTTCCCCTCCAGAAGGACACAAATGACTCACATCAACAGGACAGAGTTATGAAAACAAAGAGTCCATGGTGCACAAAGACTATTTACTCGTTCCTCCCTCTTAATATGCAGGCACTGGGTTCAACAATGGAGGCATTTCAACAGATCCAGTTCCCCAGAATAATAAGAAACATTTCCAAGGAAGAAAATGTACAAACCGACGCAGAGAGCTGTGCTCCTAAATAGTGATTGCAAAAAACGAAGATTAGCAGAGAAAGAAATTGTAAAATAGAGAAACAGTACCTTTCACCCAGTAGAAAAAAACACATCACTTAACAAAGACATCACTTTCAGTCACATGTCTAACAGATCGATGGTGCGGCTTCTGAATATCGAGTCCAGGATATCGTCAGGCACTACTATTGTGGACAAAATATAAAAAGTATGTATAGATCTTCTATACCTGACTCAATATATACATATATATCTATCTATATATATATTTTTACACGCGAGCGCACATATGTGCTGACCACAGAGCGCCATTGCCCAAGCTTGCTCCTCTCTCCGCAGACTGCATTTTGGAAGCGGATTGCTGCCTACATACCGAAGCGCGCTGCTACATTTGGTATCGTACTGCTGCCTGCATTTTGGAGCGCGCTGCTCGTGTTAGTATTGCTCTCAATCAGTAGCGCCTACACTGCCTGATTACAATTTAAATTTAGTAGCCTCGCATAACGCTCGCTAGAACTGTGTAATTATAGCATTATTTAATTATTTTACTGTTTTTGTGCCTCTGCTCACGAAGCTTCCACTCTTGTTGGCCCCAACCGGTTTCGGTCTCGCTTCTTAGCCATTTGGTGTTATTCTTCCTCGGAGCCCGTCCCCTCCACCACGCACCCGCCTCCCAGCTGACCCTCCCCCGCCCCTCCCCCCCCCACTATCCATTTATGACAGATGCTCTTGCGCGCAGCGTTCACGCGCAGCGGACGCGCCCCATACGCGCCGAAGGTGCGCCAAAGGTAAGCCCGTCTATGCCCGTCCACGCCTGGACCGCGCCCAGCGCCCGTCCCCCTGCTCTATGCCGCTCCCAACCCCCCAGAGTAACTTATAATGCCGCTACTCTCCTCGCCCTCAACGCCGGACGCTCCCCACTTTGCTGCGAAGCTACCCCAGGACGTACCCACGGCCCATTCTCCTGCCTCTCCTGTAAGTTCAACTGCCCCAGGACCCTCACCAAACACACTTCCTCCACACACAGCTCCGAACCCAACAACTTGAAATACATCCTACTGAACACCCGCTCGGTCCACAGACATGCAACCGAACTCTGGGACCTAATCGACACTGCGTCACCTGACATCGCCTTCCTTACTGAAACATGGATGAATGCATCTTCTGCCCCCGACATCGCCATAGCCATACCGGACACTTACAAGATCATTCGAAAAGACCGCACCGATCAAACTGGAGGAGGCATCGCCATCGTCCATAGAAACACCATCAAAATTACAACCAGCTCTGACGTCAATCTTGCAACCGCCGAACACCTCCACTTTCAGATCCACACCGACCCCAGGACCACACTTAGAGGAACCCTCATTTACAGGCCCCCAGGCACCCGATCTCAATTCAGCGACGACATCACTGACTTCGTCAGCCCGCACGCCCTCGCCTCCGAGAACTACATTCTTCTAGGAGACCTCAACTACCACCTTGACAACATTCTCGACAACAACACCACCACCCTTCTGGACAACCTGTCCAATCTCGGACTCAAACAACTTGTTGACACCCCCACTCACATAGCCGGACACACGCTCGACCCTATCTTCACCTCCAGCAAGCACATCTCCTTCGATCACACTACAGCTCTCCACTGGACGGATCACAGCTGTGTTCACTTCAGCTACAAAACAACCCTGACCCACAACCGTCCACAACCCATTCCCCGAAGAAAATGGAACAAAATCACCACCGACCAGCTCCTCACATCACTCAACCAAAACACTCCCACCCTAGCAACGGACCCAGACCTAGCGGCCACCAACCTCAGGCAATGGATTACCCACAGTGCGGACGAACTAGCACCCCTGAAAAAACACCAGTCGAAATCATCCAGCAAAAAAGCTCCCTGGTTCAATGATGACCTTAAAAAATCCAAGAAGACATGCCGCACCCTGGAGAAGAATTGGAGAAAAGAACCAACCTCAGACAACATGGCCTCCCTCAAGACAGCCACCCGCAAACACCACCAATTGATTCGATCCGCCAAGAAATCAGCATTTAAGGACCGTCTCGACAACAATTCTCATAACAGCAAGGAACTCTTCAATATCGTCAAAGAATTCACCAACCCTCCCGCAGCATCCAACGACATCACCAACTCCCAAGACCTCTGCGATGCGCTATCTTCCTTCTTCTACAATAAAATTGCCGACATCCACAACAGCTTCAAGAATACTCTCAATGACCTACCCACCCCACCTCCTTCAGATCCCACCCCTCCAACTAACTACCTCAACTCCTGGAACCCAATCACCATTGAAGACACCATTCGCCTCATGAACTCAATCCACTCTGGCTCACCTTCTGACCCCTGTCCCCACTACATCTTCAACAAAGCTGACTCCATCATCGCCCCCCAACTCCGCGATGTCATCAACTGCTCCTTCAACTCCGCCACCTTTCCAGAAATATGGAAACACGCCGAACTCAGCGCCCTTCTGAAAAAACCAACAGCAGACCCCTCAGATCTGAAAAACTACCGACCCATTTCCCTCCTCCCTTTCCCGGCCAAAGTCATCGAGAAAGCCGTCAATAGCCAACTCGCAGCCTTCCTTGAATCCAACAACTCCCTGGACCCCTCACAGAACGGATTTCGAGCCAAACACAGCACCGAAACCGCCCTCGTTGCAGCGACCGACGACATCCGAGCACTCCTGGACAACGGTGAAACAGTGGCCCTCATCCTACTCGACCTCTCCGCCGCCTTCGACACTGTCTGTCACAACACCCTCATACAACGCCTCAACAACATCGGCATACAAGGAAAAGCCTTGGACTGGATCATCTCGTTCCTTGCCGGGAGAGCCCAGAGAGTCCGACTCCCCCCTTTCTACTCAGAGCCCACCGAAGTCATCTGCGGCGTACCTCAAGGCTCCTCACTCAGTCCCACCCTCTTCAACGTCTACATGAGTCCCCTCGCCTCCATCGCACGTCAACACAACCTCAACATCATCTCCTACGCCGACGACACCCAGCTAATCCTTTCCCTCACCAAAGACCCCAACACCGCCAAAAACAACCTTCACGAAGGTATGAAAGAAGTAGCCGAATGGATGAAACAGAGCCGCTTAAAACTCAACTCAGACAAACAGAGGTGCTCATCCTAGGATCCTCCCCCTCAGCTTGGGACGACTCCTGGTGGCCTTCCGCTTTGGGATCAGCGCCCTCACCCACAGACCATGCACGTAACCTTGGCTTCATTCTAGACTCCTCCCTCTCAATGTCCAGACAAGTCAACGCCGTATCGTCCTCCTGCTTCAACGTCCTTCGCATTCTCAAAAAGATCTTCCGCTGGATCCCCCTCGAAACAAGACTGTCACCCATGCACTGGTCACGAGTCGACTGGACTATGGCAACACACTCTATGCCGGAATTACAACAAAATTACAGAAAAAGCTCCAGCGCATCCAAAACGCATCAGCGAGACTCATATTAGACATCCCGCGCCAAGAGCACATCACCGGTCACTTAAAAAACCTCCACTGGCTTCCCGTCAACAAAAGAATTACTTTCCGCCTTCTTACCCACGCACACAAGGCCCTTTATAATCTAGGACCCGAATGCCTCAACACCCGACTGTCCTTCTACTATCCCACCCACCAACTAAGATCATCCAACCAAGCCCTCGCCGCAGTCCCGCGCATCCGAAAAACCACCATGGGTGGCAGATCCTTCTCCTTCCTGGCTGCCAAGACCTGGAACTCACTCCCCACCCACCTCCGCCTTACTCAGAATCACATCTCCTTCAGAAAAGAACTGAAAACATGGCTATTCGATAAACAATAAACCCCTCCCTCCAGCGCCTTGAGACCCTCTGGGTGAGTAGTGCACTTTATAAATGCACGAACTTGAACTTGAACTTGAACCATCACCATCCTTTTACCGCACCCGCCAGAAGAGTGCAGCAGCGCCATGATGGAAACGAGCGAGCAGAGACCCTGCATACACGCTGAGCACCGCCAAGCAGCCTCAGGGTAGGAGCCAACCAGGGCAAGCATCCAGCTTGCTAGTTTAATGGGCATATATCCGTCTGCTACTCCGCTATCGTGAGGTCGCCTGGTTGGCGAGGGGAGACCACTCGTCCGCCTTGATCCACACATGGGGCGCCAAGACTAAACAGGACTACCAGTCCCATCAGGCACTGGGACATTCGGACTGCCCATCAGGGGCATGCCATGATCATTATCAGGGCTGGTACCTGCATTCCCATCATCAGTTCGCCAAATCCTCTGAAGAGAAGGCGGGAGCCTTCGAAACGCGTCAGGAATTCCACGGCGAAATGGGATTGAATCACTTTCTCTTGAGCTCCTCAGCTATTCAAGCACGCTGTGGCAAGAAAGGCGAGTTCAAGTTTCTCCCCGCGAGTGTGGCTGTGTTTTTACACGCGAGCGCACATATATATATATATATATATATATATATATATATATATATATACAGACACACACACACACATATATATATACACATATGCCTTGATCATATGTATACTTTCAAGTTTCCTTTGTGCACTTACCTTTCTATATGTTGTCCCTCATGATATTAGTATGCAACAATATTCTTTGTACTCAATACACAAGAGCACAATCCCAACATACCCCTATGGAATTTGGTTCACAGCAAAAGTGTCCCTTCCATCTCTGATTAGTAAAGCACTCTGAGGTGCCTCTGTCATGCCCGTGCTTCATAACACCACAAATAAGTTGCTAAAGTGGCTGAAACAGAGACACTGAAGTGCATCTTTTAAAGTCATTTAGCTTTTTTTCTTCACACTGAAACTTGAAATCTATTTATTTATTCTACGAGTAACTCACCTGCAGCAGCACTCAAACATTTTTATGATTTAATGGTTCAAACTTGCTAAAATAAAAGAAGGAATTCAAACATTTTAGTTCAAGCCCACACTTGCTGCTATCTAAAGTTATATCAAACAGCTGCATTTCAGCTGGGGTTCTCTTCTCCCTACAGTTTGATAATTATGAAAGATAAAAGGCAATGCACATGAGATAGGTTTCCGTTCTCAATGATTTTAAATGTACAGTATGTCCAGCTTCTTTGTGTTTTTGTGTGCCAGACTCCCAGCACCCCTAAGATTGACAGCTCAGTGAACTGATGCACAAGGAGAGAAAGTGAGCTGCCAAGGATTACACAATTTGTTGAAGTAGAGAAGCCAGGATTATTAGATATTATCTCTTCACCCCCTTCCTCCTCCATGCCCTTATATCTCATGAGGCCCCGTCCCTAGACAATTAATTCAGTAGTAGCCTTTTCTTGGTCCCTCTGATAGGCTATAGGCCCCATTAAACCTCTGTACCCATTACACCCCAATAATTGTACGTGCCTTTTTTGCTTGAAGGACCGCCCGCTGGTCCTCATATGGAAGGGTAGTGACGAGGAAGGCAGACATGTTGGTAATGCCTAGATTGCTTATCGGTAATCCATTTACCTTGCTCCTTCCTGTTCTTACATATGAGGGTGATTTAGTGACGCTTCCTTCTTGGTCAACAGACACTGTGGTGGACTATGGAAGGTATCACCGGTGGACATTTTAGCGCCCTTTTATGGAGGATGTCAGAGGGGTTAATAAAATAGGGCATCTGAGAGATGCCCTCTCTCCTCAAATGTCAAGTCTGGGATCAGGAATTGAGAATCAGACTCATGGGGTTACTGGTAAAGAATCGAGACACGTCTATTAGTTCAGAAAAAACATTTTCATTAGTTCATTTTGTGTGTGTTTTTTTTTAATAGTCGGGGGAGCATTGAGATCAGAAAATGTGCTTAACGGGAGGAAAGTATTTTCATATTCCTTATTGCGTTTTCTTTTTAATATTTGTTTTGAGATTTTATCTGCTAACCGCTTGACCTTTTATCCCACTTTTCGTTGATAGCTTTTTCAGGGTTTTCCGCAAAGAGAGCCCATAGCTCCTGCCAATCGCTCTCTCTGAGGTTTGATAATACTCAAAACTGCTTATTAAAGCAGCCCTGTTTCCTTAAGGAAATCAGGCTGATTTACAAAGAAACCTTTTCAGTTTTGAAATGGTAAGAAAGACGTGGTGGTCTTGTGTCCACTGCAGACCACCATCCGTAGACGTGGTGGTCTTTTGTCCATTGCAGACCACCATCCGTAGACGTGGTGGTCTTTTGTCCCTTGCAGACCACCATCCGTAGACATGGTGGTCTTTTGTCCATTGCAGACCACCATCCGTAGACGTGGTGGTCTTTTGTCCCTTGCAGACCACCATCCGTAGACGTGGTGGTCTTTTGTCCATTGCAGACCACCATCCGTAGACGTGGTGGTCTTTTGTCCCTTGCAGACCACCATCCGTATCTTTACAGTCCGACTGGGAGATTCACAGTTTGAGACCCACACCAAGAATGCTGATGAGACAGCTCGTTCTGCGACCCCTGCGAATTGTTATTTTACAAATGATGCATTACTACAAAAGTCGGTTTGCAAAATGATTTTGTGGTCACAAAAGTTGTGCACGAATTGTGACTACTTTTTGCGGCCACAGTCTTAGTATATGGCTCTTCGTCACACATGCGTGGATTTGAGAGTTCACCATAGATGCTCAGACTAGATCAATTCTGGAGCTTGTGCTGTCATTCTACTGGCTGTGGGGTATTGCCTTTTAACTTTGTGACACTGTCTGCTTTTGAAATGCCATTGAAAATAAAATGCAATCAACCAGAGGAACTGTTGCATATTTTAAAAAGTTAACCTTTGTGAATCATGTGGGGAATATTGAGTCTGGTATTCTGAGGTTGGAACACAGGACCTTCAGATCACTGCCCATATAAGTGGCGAGCGTTAAAACATGGGCACATTGCCGGCTTATCAAAATAAATGCTCAGGATAACACAGAAGCAGTGAGTTCAGGGGTTGTTTCTCCATAAACTTTAAAGGTTCTGCACTCTGCAGCCCTTTATTCCCCAGACCACTGCAGCTGATTCACCAAAATGCCAGGGTAGCAGAAGTGACATCACACACCCTTTGATCTTAATAACATCACAGGAAGTGGCATCATATGTCCTATGACCACAAAAGTTCAGAGAATGGAATTCACATGACCTCAAATCCAATAGCATCACGATAATGAACATTGCTGAAGTTCCATAATAAATACACAAGTAATGTAACCACAAAACATAGACAAATGTCTAGATTAGAAACCAGTTAAATTAGTGTGCTGACATGGGAGATTATTGGGGGGTTTTCCCCGTGAACATTTAGAAAAAAATTAGGTCATATACTGCAATTTAAAGCACAATATTTACATAAAGTTGCTAAAAAGCCATAGGCTCTGAAAGGGTAGTCCTTAAATATCCAAATCCTTTCATGATTTGTGAAGCCAATGAAATCCGATGCACCCCAGGATTTTAGCCTTTTTTAAAAAAAAATTGCTATGGGTACCCCGTATGTCAAAAATTACCTCCAGTGTGCCAGGTCCAGTAAATTATTATCATGCCCCCCTCGGCGTGCCACGGGTGACCCCATAAACCAAAAATGATATGCAATATGCCAGTTCCAGAATTTTGTTATTAATGCCATCCATATACCGTGACTGACCCTTTTGTCAAAGATTACCTCTAGTATGTCAGGTAAGCACTTTTTTTTATGTTGCTCCGCCCTCCCGTATGCCACGGTTGTCCTACTTGATGACTAGAATTACCACAAATGTACTAACAGTATTTTGCCATGGGTGCCCCTTTGCCAAGATTCCTCAAGTGTGTTCCTTCAGCACCTTGAGACCCTCACGGGTGAGTAGGCACGCTTTATAAAGCCCTGATTGATTGGAAGTCTGCCATCACCAGAATATTTTCTTGGTGCCATGAATTATCCCTATTATGTGAATCCCAGTATTTTACCATAAGCTAACGTATGGCCATTCTACCAAACATTTCCTCCAGTATATGTGGTTATATTATATAAGCCAGGAATTTCCTTCAGTATGCCAGGACCAGCTCACACTTGCAAGCATAACACCACATATTTACTGAAGCAAACTTGCATTTACGCACACTCATTCTAACTCACTCACTCACACATTCTTTCACATTCACTTGTACTTATTCATTCTCACTCACTCATTGTTGCTCATTCTCACTCACTCTCATTCATTCTTACTCTGACTTACTCATACTTTCTCAGTCACATACACTTGCACCCACTCTTACTCTTACTTCCTCATTCTCACACATGCTCACTTATTCACACTCACTATGACACACTCATTCATTCATACTCACTCTCACTCACATCTACTCTTACTCATTCATTTTCACTCACTCTCACTCACTCATTCTCATTTACTGACACTCATTCTCACTCACTACCCATCACTGACTTTTACTCACTTTATCTCACATACACTGAAGCTCACACACATATGCATGATGTCTCTCACACAGACATACTTTCACCTGTAAGCATTCACACAGCATACATTTAAAATCAATTTTATTTACCTCATCTGCCAGTGTGAGTACAGGGTCCCCTGCTATTCTTGCACCCCAAACTTTTACATCAACAATACACCCAAGGATTGATAAATCAGAGGCTGTATTTAACGTTAATTTCATGAGGCAATGAGTCCCAGCGTAAAGCACCTCCCAATGCATCAGAAATACTAAAAATACAATCAGTTAAGTAAGGGCCCACTCAATAACTGCATTCTAGATCACTGGAATAAGTGTAAGGGTTTTATTACAAAATTCAAAAGATACGGTACAGAATAATTGACAGGAAGGCTCTCAGCAAATAGAGCACTACAGAAAGGGGAATATCAAAAATATTTCAAGTCCCAAGTGGGCAGCAAAATTAAAAGAGAAACGGACAGTATCTATAGCAGCATGTAAGTCTTTCGGAACGTCTTCTGGCATCTCCTCCTTACAAAATCGAGGGATTTTATACACTATTTTCACATATTGATTCACTCTGGGCCACATGCATCATTGTAAATTGCGGTCGCAAAGGAGCAGATTCTGTGAATCTGCCCCTTTGCAACCGCAATTTTTGCATCTGCTACATTGCCTCTAGGCCCATAGGAATGAATGGGAAGCAATTCCTTATTTGCAAATCACAATTTGCGAGTTGCAAATAGGAATGTGTAGGAATTGCAATTTTTTTTGCGATTCCTACATGCTTAAGCATTTGCGATTCCTAAATTGCGATTTCTTAAAAAACGCAATTTAGGAATCGCAAATGCACAGTTTGATGCATGTGGTCCTAAGATTGCTAAATCATCGTAGAATGATCAAATATGTTACATTCTCAGAAAATCGGAGCATAGCTTTATTGAGTGTCATATTGCATTAGCAGCTAAGCACTATCACACGGCATGAATTTTGATTTTGCCCACTCTATGCTAATGTTATCCAGAGATGGTAGAACAAACTAGATGCATGTACAACGACAAATTATTATGAATCAACAGGATAGAGTGAACTAGAGGAAGGACCTTGAAGGGACATACAGATTTGTCACCAGCTGGAGAGAATCATATGAACAACGTCAATGGAAATAAACAAACAAGGCTCTGCTTGACTGTGTGCTGCA
Source organism: Lissotriton helveticus (assembly GCF_964261635.1). Classification (NCBI taxonomy): domain Eukaryota; kingdom Metazoa; phylum Chordata; class Amphibia; order Caudata; family Salamandridae; genus Lissotriton; species Lissotriton helveticus. The sequence goes on from NC_136070.1 coordinate 73,175,354, forward strand.
GAAATAACAAACAGTGAAATGTGTAGGGGGAAGACATCTATGTAGAGCACATGGCTTCTTGGCCCAAATTGAGGCCTAATTAACAAGGGTGGGGAAAAATACTTTTACACATCATAGGAATCAAAGACAATATGACTATATCATTGTGTACATCTATAATTGAGTGTAAAACCACAGTCGGCATCTTGCTGATAACACACAAAAATATGAATGCACAAAAACCTTCAACATCAGCAAATGTCTGGTTCCAGCTCCTGGTGCTTCATTTTTTATTTTACTAGTGGTGAGTGATGTACTATTATTCCTTATTGGTATTGTAAAAAACAAATGGGTAGAAAATAATGCCAGTGAAGCCCTGAAGACCATAAGAGCAAGCGTCCCCCTTTATTCTTGGCACTATTTTTGTCACCGCTGAGACCAGGGGTCACAAAAGCATTGTCAGTGGTTGCAAGGGACAAACCCTAATTGACCTCCATGGCTCAGACCGTGATTGTCATAAAGAATGGTATGTTGTTTCCCTTATATTTGACTATTACAGAGGATGAGACAGTCTGCTTGAAGATAAAAGCTAATTATGACCCTGGGCTTGATTTTGGGGTTGGCAATAATAGGACATTTGTCAAAAATCCCCCTTTTTGCCCATTTCTGCATTCCACATGCCTTATTTAAAGTGTGGTTATGTATTCACCATGATTGAGCCACTGCTACCTTCCCTATTAACAAAACTCTCTTTGTGGTGCCAGTGTCTATAGCAGATGCCTTCAAACTGGGGGTGCCTTAATTGATCCAGGGGGGCGCCAGGATCTTGCCAGTAAACCACTCTGCAATGGGCCATCACTAACATCTTAATTTAGGTCTCACCTTCAAGACATGCGGTAGTAAGGTCTGGACTTGAAGCTCCGCTCATTTTTTGCCTATCTTTTTAATTGGCTCCTGTTACTGTCCTTTCTAAATGGTTGCTTTTGATTCATCAACAGGCTTGGTAGTCCCACGTTAGTACCACCTTTTCCACTTTTGTACCCTCCCTTGAGGACTGCCCCTTTTACTTGTGTTGTTACTCTGGATGTTTTAATTTCAGAGTGTGAGCACTATTTTTTTTAATGACTTCTACTTCCTGCTGTTGCAGCAGCCGGCAGGACCTGCTCTCTTGCAACCGCTTTTTCTTAAACCAGCGTGGCTCGCCTAACTCGATCATGACTATGCACAACATAATATATTTTGTAATAAGCAGCGCGGCACAACTCGCTGTTTTTAATGTATTTTTTAGCCACGGAAAATATTATGTTTTAATTTAACCTGCAAAAATATTATGAGCTCATTTACAGTGTTAACAAAAGCGGTCACGGCGCAGCTCAAACATCTTGTTTGAAAATGATAGAACGTAAACTCACTGAGAGTTGCGATCTTCCCATGAAACATGATATACCAAGGTACAGAACTTTCATTCACATCCCCAATATATTAATCTAACTCAATAAATTGGGTAGCAAAATAAAACCCTTATAATCAACTATGTCAAAAGTAAGCACAGACATATACATACACTTTTGCGATGCATGGACAGTGAGGACATCGACATAAAATCACAGGCTGCCTTCATCCAACCGCCATGTTGGAAAGGACATTTACCCTTTCATTTGATAAGTAGGTTGCATTTTTTCCAGCTTAAAATATGGTTTGAAAATATGAAAATCAACATTTCCTGCATTTCTGCTCTGTTCTTTATTTGTAACTATTCCCAATGTTAAATAATGATGTTCTATTACCATTTTGGGTACAGGTATTTTAATTTGGTGTACTCTGGCTTGGAAAATGAAAACGTACATCCCCTAGTAGAAGGTGCCTCTGCTTTCTATGGTCAGGATGCAATGCAATAGATGCTGCATTAGTGAAAATGTGAGCTAATGCCATTGCAAATGCTAATTTTGTTTTCGTTTAAAATTATGCCAGCAGTAGCATAATAAGCAAAGACATTTCTTTCACAAGGGAGCAGTACCACAGGCTGTGACTAGGTGTCCCAGGTACACTTAGAAAAGAAATTCCTTTCATGAAGAAAAGAGTGCATTACCACAGGCTGTGACTAGGTGTCCCTGGGACACCTAGAAAATAAATCCCTTTCATGAAGGAAAGGGAGCAGTACCACAGGCTGTGACTAGGTGTCCCTGGGACACCTAGAAAATAAATCCCTTTCATGAAGGAAAGGGTGCATTACCACAGGCTGAGACTAGGTGTCCCTAAGTGACACCTAATAACAGCCTGTGGTACTGCACCCTTTCCTTCATGAAAGGAATTTATTTTCTTTTTATGCTACTCCTGGCATAATTTGAAACAAAAAAAAACATTAGCATCTGCAACGCCAATAGCTCACATTTTCATGAATGCAAGACCTATTGCATTGCAATTGCTTGTTATTTATATCCTGGCTGGGAGTAGGTGTCACAGGCAAAGGGACTCCAAATATTCTTCAAACCTCTAACCTCCCACACATTTCTGATAATCACACTGTGGAACTTTTACACTTTAGTGAGGCCTGGCTGAACAGTATGTTTCGCAATCATGTATTTGATTGCATTTTTAAAAGGAAAATAGAGCTTAAGTGCAATGTTTAAATACCATTTAATTGAATAATTGTGTGTGGGGGGTTTGAAAACCACAGGTTTATGGAAATGTTATCGATGGGGGGTGCAATTAAAGGCAGCTCATCTGACATCATTTTGCTACCTTAGAAGCCAGGGCCGCAAAGGCATTGTCAGGTGTCACAAGGAGCAAGCTAGGGGGTGGCAGCTATGACCCCTGGCGACCCCCTAAATGACGTCATGACTTTAAGGGCAACAGTGAAGGGAAAGATGTGCAAGGCTTCCAAGAGGCATCATCCTTCAAGCAGACCTTTCTTTTTTCATACACTTAGCTGTAAATTTGGTAACCGGTGCAACATTGCAACCCCTTTCTTCTTTGTTGTAAAACATCCCCCTGTGGGATCTGAACACCACTTATGATTTAATGAATCCAGGAGAAAGAACTCTGTTTTTTATAAGATTGTTGACCTAATCCTTTTCCTGCTAAAAAGGGTAGCTCCCTATATATATTTTTGAACTTGCTTTTAATTGAACAACTCTCCGGCTGTGATTTTTACACCATATGAATAATATGCCAAAACGAAGACTTCAAGTCCCAAAATGCAAAGTGCTATTGGATAAAAAGCCAAGACTGGATCATTGTATCACATACGATACAACATCAGCTTGATATTTGATAAATACATTGGGGTTGATTACGATGACGGAAGGACCGACACCGCCAGCCATGCGATGGTGGTCCTTCTGTACATAGAGGCGAGTTTCCCGCCCACCAAATTAGGATGGCAGGGGGAACCTCATCGCGACCGTGGCGGTCGCAAAGACAATCCACCACCTTCATCCTTAGGATTGCCTGGCGGAGCGGTCTTCACCGGTAAAATGGCAGCGGTGCCTAGCAGGCGCCGTCCGCCAAATTACGATGATGGCTGTAGGCAGCCTTTCCACGGCAGTGGAACTGTCATGGAAAGGCTGGCGGGGATTGGTTTGGGGGTCTGTTGCGAGCCCCCCTTGTGTTGCTGGAGGCGAGGGTGCACTTGGGGAGTACCTATGGTATCCCCATACATTTCACAGCACTACCTGGCAGGCACCACATTGTGAAATGCACAACATGTCATTTTAGCATTGCGGCGGGTGCAGCTGTCAGCAGCAACAGCCGCAATGTTACAATACAGGATCCAACCGCCACGGTGGCGGTTGAATCCTGATGTGTTGTGTGGGACCGCAGCATGCATGGCGGACGGTCACGGTTTACACCAGGATGGCGGACAGACTACAGTCCGTCCGCCATCCTAATGAGCCACAATATCCTGAGATGAAGGTTGTTTGACAGTATCCTTAAAAATCACGTTTTGAACGCAGCAGAGGACTTGAAAGCTTTCCATACAAGGATCTCATCACCTGGCCTGCAGCACTAAACCCTTGTATTTCAATCAGCATCATTATTTTCATGATTATTTTTCAATGAAATGCGCCTGCACTAAGAAAAGGTGCTTCCATGGCCCCTTCCCCGCCAGGTTAGTGAATTGAAAAACATGCACTTCACAGAAGGCGTTGTGGTGTTTAGAAAGTTACGTTGGCCTCTAGAACTACCCCCTCTCCTTCACTAGTCCTTCAGTTCTAAATTTGAGCCTGTAGTTTCTGGTACTCAGCACCAGCACTTAATCATTAACACTGGGGCTTTTCGTGAGCACAAGTTAAAGCCCATCAGCCAGATTCATGAAGCTAGAATCGGCTCGCAAAGGGCCAGTTTCGCAGAATCTGGCCCTTTGCAAGCGTTTTTTTTGCATTTGGGATTCATCATTCCAAAAGCAAAAATCGCAATTTGCGAAATCGCTAAATTGCGAGGAATTGAATTTCAGGAATCTCTATTTGAGATTCCTTAAATGCAATTCATGAAACAAATTTGAATTGCGAATTGGCTAGTTTTTTACCGCTATTTACCGCGAAGTCTGACTTCGTGGTAAATAGCGAAAACTTAGAAAAATGCACTTTAGTGCATTTTTCTAAGTTGTATGTTACACACACACATGTCCTTTGGACATGTGTGTGCGCAACATCAGTCTACATTGACATTTCAGGGGTGCTACAGGGTGTCCTTTGGACACCCCTGGCACCCTTGAAATCGCATCCTTATTTGCGAATAGCAAATTGCTAATCGCAAATAAGGAATGACTCCCCATTCATTAGGAATGAATAAATAAGGAAGCTGTAGAAATCGCAAATAAAATTGCGATTTCTACATGAATCCCGTTTCGCAAGTCCTTAATAGCGATTCCTTAATAATTGCTATTAAGGACTCGCAAAACGGGACAATGATGAATCTGGCTGCAGGGGCAATATGTATCAAGGCTTTTTCGATTCGCAAAGGCCGGAATTCAGCGAATTCCGGCCTTTGCGAATCGCAAATGCCGTTTTGCATTTAGTGATATGTATTAAAAAATCGCATCATAAGGAATCGTATACATTTGCGATTCCTTATTTTGCCATAGCATTTAAGGAATCACATTTTTGCGATTCCTTAAATGCTATGTATGAAGCATTTTACTATAGCGAATTAAGCTTAAGAAATCGCAATTTACCACCAACTTTCAATTGGTGGTAATTTGCTATTTCTTTTAAAAATGCACAAATTGGCATTTTTTAATGTGGCATGTGACGCACATACATGCCCATAGGGCATGTATGTGCGCCATATGCACACACATGCTGAATTTAGGGGTGCAGCAGGGTGTCCTACAGACACCCCTGCACCCTTGAAATCAATCTCATTTTGCGATTTGCAAATTGCGAATCGCAAAATGAAATGCATTTCACAATCATTCTTATGGCCTCCTGGCCCATAGGAATGAATGGGAAATTATTCCTTATTTGCGAATTCGCAACTTGCGAATTCGCAAATAAAAAGATTAAGGAATCGCAAAAAAAATGCGATTTTTTACATACATACCGTTTTGCGAATTCTAAATAGCGATTCCTTAAAAATCGCTATTTAGAATTCGCAAAACGGAACTATGATACATATGGCCCAAATTCATTTACAGGGAGATTAAGTGATTTGCCCAGAATCACAGGATGTTGAGCCGAAGTCGAGAAACAAACCGAGGGGCATATTACCAAGCAATAGCGATAATTATCGCTATTGCTTGGTTAGAGATAAAATTTTACCGCTGAGCTGCGGCGATTTTTATCGCAGATAAACCTTGGTATTACCAAGGTTTATCGCAAATGCGATAAAAAACGGCCGCAATGCATGAATATCGCTGAAAAGTCAGCGATATTCATGCATTACCGAGCTAATGCTCTTAGCCATGTTATCCACCTCCCATTGGATAACATGCTAAGAACTGCTCAGGGCAGGTGTTAGCTTTTGGAGATATTCGCGCTTAGCGCGAATATCTCCAAAAGTTGGTAATAGGAGATAGCGATGTTAGCGACTGTTTCCAGTCGCTAACATCTTGGCACGCCCACTTTGCATGTCATTAGTGACAAATATCACTGACATGCAAAGCGGGGCCCAAGATGGTCGCTATCTCCTACTAGCTGTCGCTAACTGGTGTTAGCGACAGCTAGGTAATAGGGAGATAATTTTATCTCCGCTTTCTTGGCTTTTAAAGCCAAAAAAGCGGAGATAAACCCCCTTGATAATATGCCCTCTGGTTCACTATCTTGGAAGTCAGCAGCTCCGGCCATTACGTCACATCCTTTCCCCACTTTCATGATTATTAGTTCTTTTTTAGGCGGCTGCCTCCTGACAAGAGCCCCGACACTTATTTTTTTTTTACAAATGAACCACTGCCCTGAATGATTTGCCAGGCATATGCACGTGAGCAACAATGAACATCCCTGAAACGTACTCATCCTGCTAGTGGGGGGTGCCTCGCCTTCCCTCTGAGAGCAGCGCTACCTTCGGCAGGGCTTGGCTCTGGACTTCGCAACATTGGAAAAACCAAACGTTTTTCCTTAACTGGAGCCTGTGTTGAAAGGCAGATTTGTTAAAAACAGAAAGCCTGTGTGTTTGGTGACTTTGCGAGTTGCAGAAAGTATAACGGGGTCCATTAGGACCTTGTGTCACGTCTGTACTGGCTCTGCTTTTCCTCCTGGCAGTCTAGGGGTCTCATGAACACTGACTGCCATGGGTCGCAATGGACAAGCCAGGGGTCGCAGATACGACCCCTGGGGGACCTCTAAATGAAGTCCATGCCTTGATTCCTTGAATGTTCGGCTAATGCTCGGGTGCAGTCACCTTTGCGCATCTGGACAGGTCACTTTCTTCCGCTTTGACTGAAAAAGGCGGGAAAGTGCGCGCTTTTCCGAGCGAACACTTCCTGGCACCTTTAACATCCACATTTGCTGTGAATCTGTGGAAATCCGAGGCTGTGATGTGGCTGATTTTTTTTTCTTTTGATAACATTCTTTCCCTCTTCCCTGGAGCCGGGGGCCTCCGCCAGGCAGGTGTCTCACCTGCTGCGACCGTTCACGGGGCGCGAGCTGAGCGCGAGACGAGATGTATAGACACGAGACCGATTCTTGCAGACGCACCCCGGGGGCATCTTCATCATTTAAGATAACACTCGCGTTGTGATATTCCCAGAACTATCTTTAGAGGCCTGTGAGAGCGAGATTGAACCACAGTATCTTAACATATGTCTTTCATAAGTCACTTTCCTCCAATATCACCCCTTTTAAGACCTAAACCAGCTACTAGAGACCCCTGAAAGTTGTCCTAACTTGGTTGTTTCATTTAGTATCATAGTACAGTGAATGGAAAAAACACACCGACAGTGATTTATTAAACAGTGACGTGGCAAGGAAAACTGGGTATTCACTGTAATAAGTTCCTTGTAGCACACCAAATTTGGACATATATCATTTCCCATACATTTTAGTTTCCGAGAGTCCAAGTGCAATTTGAGACTAGTTATAAACGCAAATTATTTGATTCTGTCACCAAAAGCAGACACCAAGACATTCAAAAAACACAGACACGTTTCTCCTGTTTAGAACTTATGGTTGGTTGGCATGCCCTGAGAGTAGAGAGATACTGAAGAGGTTAGATCTTGGGAAAAGCAGCTACTGTCATGTGTACCCTTGAGCATAATGGTAACATTTTATATAATCCTTCCATCCATCCATCCATCCATCCATCCATCCATCATTCCGTTCATCCATCCATCCATCTATTGTAATTGTATCTTATCTGTATGTCTATATATCTATCTATATCTATCTATCTATCTATCTATCTATCTATCTATCTATCTATCTATCTATCTATCTATCTATCTATCTATCTATCTATCTATCTATCTATCTATCTATCTATCTATCTATCTATCTATGTACCTATCTATCTATCTATCTAGCTATCTATCTATCTATCTATCTATCTATGTACCTATCTATCTATCTATCTAGCTATCTATCTATCTATCTATCTATCTATCTATCTATCTATCTATAGATAGATATTTATCTTTCTATCTATCTATAGATATCTATCTATACATATATAGATATATTTATCTCTCTCTCTATATATATATATATCTTTCTTTCTCTCTCTCTCTCTAGATATATATATGCATATATATATATATATATATATATATATATATATACCCCTTGATTCGTATCACACTCCTGCCACTTCTAAGAGCTGAAAACAGAAGATGTTACTATTGCATAATTTAATGGTACTCAAATTATGAACTAAGGGAGGATGGAAGGCTGAGTTGTCCGTGCCAGGTTTCAAACACATGTCCTGCAGATTACAGTAGATGTCCTGGGCAGAGTTTAGCCCGCATAGCTATGCATGGCATAGTAAATCTGTCACAGCACATATCGTTTGCTTGCGTTATTGTGCACTGGGAAAGTGTTCCATGGATGGAGTGTGAACGTTCCCATGCATCCACCATGGATTCTGACGCAGTCCCAAGGTTTACTAACACTAGTAAACTAGTGGATGCGTCAAAATGCTGCGCCTTCCTAGGTGAGGCATAACGAGGAGAAATATGTTTATTTTCTCGTCGTTTTTTCCTATTTCTACGTCTGCTGCATTTTCAGCGCACATAGAAAGAGGGAAATACCCCAGAGAATAGTTTTTGTGTAGGAAGGTGCCCCTTTCAGCACAAAAACAATCCTGTCTGTAATGCGTGCACTCTTGCACCATGGCGCAAGGGTGCCTTCGTTGGTGCTTGGCAGCCGCAAGTGTCCTATGGGAGAGTGAGAGCAGGAATGCGCCAAAATTAATTAAATGTGGTGTATTCCTGCCCTCTCTATTTGACGCATCGCAGCAAGTTGTCTTGCTGAGTTGCATTGTGCTAAATATGAGTAAATCTGGCCCCAGGTTCGAGTCTCAGCATCGACTCAACATCCTGTGATTCTAGGCAAATTACTTAATCTCCCCTTGCCTAAAAAAAACAGCATGTGTCCTTGTGTAATGTAACTGGCTCTCATGTAAAGTGCTCCAATATCTTCAGGTCGAGGTCGCGCTATATAAAACTGCAAAATAAATAATAAAATAAGGAGGGGTCAAATTTCTAAATCATTCCACTGTCAAAAACAGCGAACCTTAAATATGACCTATAACATAGTAAGGCTGAAATCTCCCCAATCCTATGAGCAGACGTTATGACAACTTTAAAAAAATGCTTATAGGAAAGGAAAGGAAGTTAAGATCCACTGTTTACCCTATAAAGACCACAGAATTGAGGGCAGGTGTGAAGATCGAGAATTTCCATGTGAAGTAGGTTTTATGATTGAAAAGTTCTTTAAAACTCCTTCCACTCACTATTGCATCAATTTAATTCTGGGATTCCACAAAATCCCAGAATGGCAAACCATTGAGGTTTTGTTGAGTGGATAGTGAAAGATTATTTCCAAGACTGAAGAAAAACCACAGTATGGAGCTGAAAACTCATGAGAAAAACTCCACCAATCAAAAGAAACCCAGAGTTTTGAATGGTGATGGTTGGTCACTTGTAATTTTGAATAGTTTCAAACAATTGTCCATGGAGACCCTATTTAATAGTCACAACCTCTCAACTTCCAAACCTACAGATTTAGTTTGAGAGGAGGGAAGGATGGTTTGAGAGGAGAAGGGAAGAGACACAGTACTGAAGGATGGTTTGAAGCAAGAGCTTTTAGTACAAGGACCTATGATTGAAGTTGCCAACGTGGAACCTCCAAGATCACTTCTTGACTAAGACCTTCAGGATAAGAGGAAAGGGAGGACAGACATAAAGTAACCTTCTGCGTCACTTCAATGGGAGTGCATCTGCTCCCCCAGATCCCTTCTCCTTGAACCTGGAGCATAAACCTGTGTATTCAGGCTTTGTTCCTTGATGTAAAAAGGTCCCTATAAGGGGTTCCGAACCTCTAGCTCATCTTCATGACGAATATGTGTTGAAATCCCGCAGCCTTTTTCTCCGCAGGGAATCACAATGCGGTTGTTACAATGACCGTGTTATGATTCCGCATACCATTACTCCGCAAGTCGGAACAACGACTTGCGGAGGGGGGGCGCTGGATGTTGGAACAGTATAATTTACTATTCCAACTCCAGTCTGTGCGGACACTAGGGAAGGTGTTGGATTTTAAATCCAACACCCCCCCTCCGCAAGTCGTTGTCCCAACCAAAACATACCGCTGATGAACAAAGGCTTCGACTCTCTGAAGAGCTCTGTATATTGCAGTTCATTCTTTCAAGTTTGATGATCTCTTTTTCCTCCATCGTTGATCAAGTGAGCTGACATGAATATAGATTGAAAATGACTTTCCAACCTATGTGACTGGCATTCATTGTTAAGATCAAAGGTCGCAGAGGTTGCATAATTTCCACTTTTTATAAGTTCTGCGTATTCAACCATCAATTCAGTTCCTGTATGACCTCGACTGAATGATGGACTTCATATCCAATTACTGAATTTTTGGAGACTGGAGCTTGTGCAGATGCTACAACAATGGACAGGGATGCAGTCTGGCCCCTTGAACAGTAAATACACAGGCTACCATATGTCTTTGAATCTGATTCCAAGATCTGTCTGGAGCTTGCTCGTTGCTCAGTAAATTGTTTTTGAAGTTAAAGAATCTGCTTATCTGGATAAACGACCGTTAATGATCAGTTTGGAATCTTGCTTAAATACATTTAAGGTCTCTCGAAGGTTGAAGTTGGCTAGAGTAATCATGAAATGATTTGAGGGGATAAAAGAACCAACTGTTTGAAGTGTCTCCATTTTGAATTGGATATTCTGCACCAAAATGTTAAATTCTGTCTGGTCGTCACCAGGAGAAATCTTATCATAGCTCTGTGGACCAGACATACGATGGAGTAGGCTCATAGACCACGTTCATCCATTCGGGGCTGGATAGATTGCTCCCTTCTGTATTAAGGCTGATGTTTCCTCTAGAAGTGCCTTTCTCTTGAGTGGATTCTTGGGCCTGGACATTGAAAGGATCCATGAGGACTTTAGCAATGACAGAAATTTGATCTGGTATCCTCTGTATCTGCAGAGCCCACTTTTTGGTGCTTATTGCTTGCTGTTCGGAGAAGAGGTGATGTATCTGTCCTCAAACTTTTAATGACTGGCCATTCCCTCTACTCATTCGGGACAGTATCCTGCTTCTGCTTCATGAAGGAACAGAAAGAGGATGATTTACATTTGCTCCTTAAAGTTTGTCTTGTCCTTACTGTCACCTGAAGGAACATTACCATTTAGATGACTTAGAAGATTGAGAAGTGTTAAGACTATAGAATGTTTCACTTCTTTAAACAGATGATGTAATGTATACTCCAAATCTGATAAACAAACAATTGGAGGAGTACCACCACAAGACCTGTCAAGGTCTCAGAAAATTGTGGAGAAAAGAGATGCACAAAAAAAGGAAAATTGTCCTTTTTTAAGAAGACCCCTCACTCACCAACCTAGTTGGTGACATGCTTCATCATTGGGGTCCCACCCGAGCAGCCGTTCAGGTGGGACCCCGATGATGAAGTATGTCACCAACAAGGTTGGTGAGTGAGGGGTCTTCTTAAAAAAGGACAATTTTCCTTTTTTTGTGCATCTCTTTTCTCCCCACTTGACAGGTCTTGTGGTGGTACTCCTCCAATTGTTTGTTTATTTGACCATTAAGGGAACTAGGAGTATTCCCCTCTACATAGTGGAAATCCCTTTCTCTCTCCTGTTGTTTTACATACTCCAAATCTGAGCCAAATAGTCTGGAACCTTCAAAGGGCATCTTTAATGTTGTGGCTGTCTGCGCTGAAACAATGTTCCAATCTTTTAAATAAAGGTTACATCTTGAGGCAGTAGATGCCTCGCTCGCCAAAGCATCTGATCTGACAACAGCAAAAGAGATACCTGATAACAGCTCAACCTGTTTTTCCATGGCCTCCAAAAGTTGCGAATGATCAACACCCTTCTAAATAACTTTAAATAGGGATTTGAAATCCAAAACTAAAGATTGAGCTATATAAACCGCACACACACCAGCTCTGGGATTCTGAAAAAGTAAGTAAAAGAAAGTTATCAGCCACAAAATCAATTTGTCAGGTAACACACTTTAGAAATGAAATCTGCTCAGGATCCTTCCATTCTTGCTTATTTACTTCTAGAACAAATTGGTGAAGAGTCAGGCTTGAATTTTGGGGTCTCTTACACTGTCCCAGGACTGAACCTTTTGAGTTTTTTGGATTCAATAAAAGCAAAAACCCATGCTCTCACTTATATGGGACAGGACTTCCTGCAGAAATGTATTTGCAATATATTTCCCCTTTTGTTCCAAGACAGTGGTGGAGTCTTCATTATCTGAAGAAATATCAGATGCTGACAGCATTTCACTTTCCAGATTTCCTGCTTGCCGCATATTTTAGATTGTCTTTTTTTAAGGACGTCAATTTCTCTAAAACAATCCTTTTAGTCCTCTCATGTTTTCCTCCCTGCCCTTCTTTTTCTCTTGGGTGAAGGAGAAGATTCTCGAGAGGATTGGCTAGAACCAGAATGAGAGGGAGAGGCATGCCTCCTCTTTTGGGTATGTTTTCCCACAGATGTTTTTCTGTTACAATCACAGAGCAGATTTAATCTTCTATCGCCAGCTCTAGTTAACGAGGGCTTTGTGTTAATGATACGTTATGGTAAAGAACAAAGGGACATATTACCAAGCAATAGCGATAATTATCGCTATTGCTTGGTTAGCGGGAAAAAAATATCGCCGAGCACCGAGGATTTTTACCGCTGAGATACCTTGATATTATCAAGGTTTATCTCAAAAGCGGTAAAAATCCTGCGAAATGCATGAATATCGCTGAAAAATCAGCGATATTCATGCATTATCGTGACAATGCTCTTAGCCATGTTATCCACCTTCCATTAGATAACATGGCTAAGAACTGCTTTTAACAGGCGTTAGCTTTTGGAGATATTCGCGCTTAGCTTGAATATTTCCAAAAGTTGTTAATATGAGTTAGAGATGTTAGCGACTGTTTTCAGTCGCTAACATCTTGGCACACCCACTTTGCATGTCATTAGCGATAATTATCGCTGACATGCAAAGTGGGCCCCTAAATGCCCGCTATCGCCTACAAGCTGTCGCTAACTGGTGTTAGCGACAGCTTGGTAATAGGGCGATAAAATTATCGCCGCATTAGCGGGAAAAAGTCCCGCTAATGCGGCGATAATGCCCTTGGTAATATGCTCCAAAGGGACTGATGTATGAAATTTCCATTTACACAAAGTGTTTACAAATTGTGCACAGGCTTCTTGTGAATGGAAAGGAATTTTGCCAATTTACTTATGTACTAATAGGTTGGTTCACAAATTACGAATCGTAGTGGGTTGCAATCCGTACTACCTCATCAGTTTTCATCAAATAAGAAACGGGGATTGCATTCATTTTTGTTTGTTTCTTTGTTTGAGAGTTGGCTGTGGTCCTATCGACCACTGCCTACTCCCGAACAAACTCGTTTTTTAACATTCAGAAAGGGGAAGGGGCAGCCGCGGCCCGTGCAGGTAAGAGCGGTGGGGAGGGGTAGGGGGGGATTTAGAGAGACGACACAGACGGAAAATTAAATAAATGATACATTTTCCATTGCGGTCGTCTCTCGAAATCCGCCCCACCCGGACCCACCACCCCATTGCTCTTACCTGAACGGGCCACGCTGGGAAGGGGTCCCATCACCTTTGAGATTTTGGTTGCAAAATATTGATGCATACTTAAACTAATCGCTATTTAGAAGGTACACCCTAAACACGTACCTTCGAAATAGCATTCGGTTATGGGTTTAGTGGATGTATGACGTTACAACGCATACTTTTACAACGCATACCATTACAACGAATTTTTTACAACGCAAAAACTATTACAGCACATGTATTTACAACGCAGGTTTTTACAACGCAGGTACCTTTACAACGCATACCATTACAACGTAAGTATTGGTAAGTATATATTATTTTTTTTATTTTAAATTATTTTAAATTACTATAATTTAATTTAATTTAATTTAATTTAATTTAAGTTAATTTAATTTAATTTAATTTAATTAATTTAATTAATTTAATTTAAATGTAATTTAAATAATTTAATTTAAATTTAATTTCATTTTATTTTTACCCTGTATCCCTGTACCCCAAAAACCCAAAACTGACCCTTAACCCTAAAAATACCCCTGTACCCCAAAAGCCCATTTAAATAAATTTAATTTAAATAATTTAATTTAAATTTAATTTTATTTTATTTATACCCTGTACCCCTGTACCCCAAAAAAACAAAACTGACCCTGAACCCTAAAAATACCCCTGTACCCCAAAAACTCAAAACTGACCCTGAACCCTAAAAATACCCCTTTACCCAAAAACTCAAAACTGACCCTGAACCCTAAAAATACCCCTTTACCCAAAAACTGAAAACTGACCCTAAACCCTAAAAATACCCCTTTACCCCAAAACTGAAAACTGACCCTGAACCCTAAAAATACCCTTTTACCCAAAAACCCAAAACTGACCCTAAACCCTAAAAATACCCCTTTACCCAAAAACTGAAAACTGACCCTGAACCCTAAAAATACCCCTTTACCCAAAAACTGAAAACTGACCCTGAACCCTAAAAATACCCCTTTACCCAAAAACTGAAAACTGACCCTGAACCCTAAAAATACCCTTTTACCCAAAAACTGAAAACTGACCCTAAAAATACCCCTTTACCCAAAAACTGAAAACTGACCCTGAACCCTAAAAATACCCCTTTACCCAAAAACTGAAAACTGACCCTGAACCCTAAAAATACCCCTTTACCCAAAAACTGAAAACTGACCCTGAACCCTAAAAATACCCCTTTACCCAAAAACTGAAAACTGACCCTGAACCCTAAAAATACCCCTTTACCCAAAAACTGAAAACTGACCCTAAACCCTAAAAATACCCCTTTACCCAAAAACTGAAAACTGACCCTGAACCCTAAAAATACCCCTTAAAAAACCCAAACATATAACATTTTAAATATAATTATATACTTACCAATACTTACGTTGTAATGGTATGCGTTGTAAAGGTACTTGCGTTGTAAAAGCATGCGTTGTAAATACATGCGTTGTAATAGTTTTTGCGTTGTAAAAGTTTCGTTGTAATGGTAATGCGTTGTAAAAGTTGCGTTGTAAAGGTTGTTTCCCGGGTTTAGTACATGGGAAAAAGCCATTTTGTAGTTGCTAACCCTGGGACTTTGTGACTCTCAGGTGTTGCAACTGCAATATGACTTTGTACATCTGGCCTCTTTTTCTAATTCCGGAGGTTTTGTTTCATGTTAAATACCTGCCGCCCCACCCCCTGTGTGCTCACCGATCCATAAACTCATCTCCCCCAATTGCCTGGTGTAATTTCCATCTCTTATCCTCTGCAACCTGCAGCCATTTTCTCCTCTTGTCCATCAGTGTCCTCCTCTCCCTTGTCCTTACACTTCTGTATCGCTTCTGTAATGGGCGCAATTGCTTTTTAGCTAGGTTCGCTCTTTGTAAATCTCAGACAAATGTCCCTACGGCCATATAAATATATACTTTCAAACTAAATAACTAATACCATGTTCTTATGGTTATATAATAATGCATAAAGATATCGTGCATAAAACCACCGACGTGACCATTAATGAATATCAGCTAAAACCGCGGAGGAAGCCGCAGGCACCCATCCTTCCAGCAGCCATGATCAAAGCTACCAGGGTTTGGACCAGCTGGTTTTCATAACTGAGCCTAGGAAGGCCAGTTTTAAAGGCCACCTGAGGCTGTGTCATTATTCCATTCTGTGCCTTTCCAAGCTGTGCTGTCTGCAGCTCTTGTACTAACTCCTACAGTTAGTAAGTACAAAGTGTGGTTTCTTGGGAAAATGGCCAACAGCTTGGATCTGTGACTGTGGCCTGTTGCTAGCCCTAGAAACATCTGGCTGCCCCACCCTGATACAGCTGTTAATTCTGACTGCTGAAATAAATGTATTTTTAGTTGTGTTATGTTGAAGGAATGTGCATGAGAAACCAATACAGTAAAATCAGACTCAAAGGTCACTGCAGCATCCATTGTCTAGCCAGTGGACACTACCAGAGTGCTGTGTGGATGGTCTGTAGTTTGTGTGAGGGTGAGCCTTGAAGCTCACCCTCACATGCAGCGTTAACTGGGATTTCATGGATTCGCTGGAGGTGGGAGTGACCCTCCTTTTATCATGAATGACAGGAGGGAGTGAACGTTCCTTGAGCTGACCCAACATGCTCAAAGCCACTCCTTAGGGATTGGACCAGTCCTCACAATGAAGGTAAGGTTTGTCTCAGTCAGATGAGTACTCTGTGTGTACTCAGTGTGCTCTGGGAGGAGAAACAGCCTTTACAACGCGGTCATTACATTGCGTTCCCTTTACAACGCGGTTGTTACAATTACCACGTTGTTAGAACGCGATGCCTTTACGTCGCAAGTCACTAGATCGACTTGCTGTAGGGGGCGCTCTAACCTAAGTAATAGTATAATTTATTATTCCAACCCATTCCCTTCTGTTGCGCAGGCTGGAGTTGGAATAGTAAATGATACTATTCCTAAGTCCAGCGCGCCCCCTACAGCAAGTCGATCTAATGACTTGGGTTGTAAAGGTATCGCGTTCTAACAACGCGGTCGTTGTAGCGATGTAATAGCATGCGTTGTAACACGCTATATTCCTGGGGAGCGGTCTCCATAGTGTGACCTCCTAGGGGGGCCAATCTGAGAGGCAGACATGGTCTATGCCCCTTTGTGACTTCTCGGAGGGGCGGTGTTTGCCTCCTGACCACTGCTGAATATGGTTTGCTCTTTCATTTCTGTGCATACATGTGAAAGGTAGGGAAACTCACTTAAAAACACACAAAACGATGTGTGGAATTCTGGAATAAACCACTGGTAATTACTCTGAGCTGCACTAAAATCTATTTTTTTGCACGTGTAGGCAGGTTCCAAATTTCTTTCATAAAAATGTGTGCATTTTGTCCTGTGCCCTCCATTCAGTTCATATGCGATTTAACTGTCGCTGGCAGGCTGCCAGCATAATGTGAGTCACACCTGCACCACGTGTAGAACAGTTGATTTACTCTGTGCTCGTTTGAAGGGTATGTCTGCAGGCAGACTCCCCAGTCATGTTTTATGTGGGTTTATTCTGTGCTTGCATTCCTGTCCATGCTTGTTCTTGTGGGAATTACTGCATTGATTCTGATGCCAGCTGGCATCTGCTGGGCTTCTGTTTTAACATCCATTGCCTTCATGTTGTTTTCATGTGTGCTGCTGTTTGTGTAAATCAGAAAAGGTTTGCTACATTCTAGCAGTATTTACATAGACATTTTCCATATGGCTGTACCTCAATGGGGGCTTGGATTATATGAGAAGAATAAAAGCATTATTGCCCTCTGCCGAAGGCATTAACAGCTGCTAAAGTTAACGCCGGAATTATGGGTTTGAGCCAAAGGCAAGGACCATAAAGGTTATAAAAGTCAATCAGAAGCTCTTTTGTTCAGGCTGCATGTGGGCAATAAAGATATTAGCACATATCCTTCCAGTTTCAGAGCCTCGCCTGCAGGTAAACAAACAGGCCAGGTGTCCCATCTGCTCAGGCTTTCACTGAACGTGCCATGGAGGCGTTACCAGCAATCAGTGGCAGCAGAGCAAGCCTTCTGATCAGCTGGCCCAGTCTGTGTATTCCAAACAGGTCCAGGATGCTAATATTGAATTCAGACTTTTTTCATGCAAGTATTTAAAGTGATTCATCTTATTCCACCATCGCTCACACGAGAGGAGGAAATAGTTTACTAATGTAGTACCCCTGCATTTTAAATAACCCTGGGCGTAGTTTGCGAAGTAGAGCTATGCGTAGCTACGCGAAGTGCACTCCGCGAGCTACGCGTAGCAGTATGCGAACTGCGTAGTACCCTGTTTGCGATGATTGCACAGTGCCGGATGCTTGTCCGCACTGTTCAATCATTGAAAACGGCATCTTGCACAGTGCGAGCTGTCTTTTACTGCCGTTCGGGTAGATTTTTACTCGAGCGGCAGCTTTCTCAACGCGGACTGATAGTTTCTCATCGCGAGCGGTCCCGAGCTTACGCAACCACTCGCAATGAGAAACCTGATCTCCCCGCATTGAGAATCTCGCCGGGAGGTTTATATTCCACGCTCGTGATTGGCAACTTGATGTTGCTGATCGTGAACGAGGAAAAAGTCTCGCCGGGATGTCATTTTGCTTGCTCACGGTTGCCAACTTGACGTCGAGGACCGCGAGCAAGCAAAAAATGACCTCTGCACTACGCTACACGCCTTTGCACAGTGCTACGAGCAGTTCGCGTAGTGCGAAGTAGAGCAAACTGCGCAAACTTCGCAAACTACGCAAGTGTAGCGTACTGCTTTGCCCAGGCTTAATTTTAAATATAAACTCCGCAGAAAAAAATCTATTCATGATATTTGATCATTATGAGCATTTAATATGTGTATCATATTTAATTTAACGGTTATAAGCATTTAATTTTTGTATCATATGTAATTTAACAATTATGAGCATTTAATGTGTATCATATTTAATTTAACAATTATGAGCATTTAATATTTGTATCATATTTAATTGAACAATTATGTGCATTTAATATTTGTATCATGTTGAATTTATACAGAGTTTAGGCTAAGGTGCTGCACAATATATCACATGTCAAGAAAACCCCCACCAAGAAATGCAGAAATAAAAGACCATGGTTACTTGGAGAGGAAAGGTGACTTTAGAAGGGCAGGGAATGACAGTCTAACCTGAACATACTGAAGAGGAAGGGATCCCATTGCTTGTAGGAAAGAAAAGAAACAGATTGAGAAAAGGTCAGAAGAAATATGGATACAGAGTGAAGATTGTGTGGATCGGTGTGGATATGGATATGAGTCAGAAAAGAGAGGTAGGGATGGGCATGTACAGTAGCACATTTAAAGACGATACATAAGAAATCAAATTTAGGACCAGAATGAAGGGATGCAAGAACATGAGAGATGTGAAGAGCATAAAAATTGAGCACTTTGAGTTGGATCTGGCATCTTCAAACTTTAGAGGTTTTTGGACGTTAATTAGGGCCTTTATAGAAACCTGCAGAAGTATACATTAAATATAATCCGTTTCTTCCTGCTTTATGAATGATGTTTTTTGGTCTGGTTCCAAAGTTACATTTCCTACCTCAGTAGGGGGATCTGCCATTGATGCTTGCAGCTCTGCAAGACCAACATTTTGAGTCCTTGACTCTGTACCTCCAAAATTGCTTCCAATAGTTTTTATTTCTGGTGCTGATCACCTCATTTCGATTGAGGGATTTCAAGACTGCTTTCCCTACACTTTTGTTCAGATTGCCTTCACCATGGGCCTAGATAAATCCCAACCATGATCTATTTGTTCCGTTGTAATCAGGAGATCTTTTTAGTGATGTTTTGAGCAGATAATATGTCGAGTCAAGTCAAGTCAGAGGGGTTTATCAAATGCATATATCACCCTGAGGTCTCATGGCGCTGTCATCTGAACTGTTTACCAAAGTGGCATCTTGGCACTAATACTTCTAAAACGGATAGAATTAGACAGTACATAAATGAGTCATAAGCATCTTCCTGACACCAAACGAAGAGGGTATTCCTACTTATTTTTGTTAGACGACCCTGGGTGGAGTCAATAGATGGAGAGGATGTGGTCTTATGGCTAGACTGTAGACCTTGGAGCTGGGAAACCAAGGTTCGAGCCTCAGAGTCGACTCCACATCCTGTGATTCTGGGCAAATCTCTTAATTTCCCTGTGCCTACCAAAATATGAATGTGTCTGTGTGTAACGTAACTGGTGCTCATGTAAGGTGCTCCAATCAATACCTTCGGGTCGAGTTAGCGCTATATAAATCTGCAAAAATAAATAAAAAATAAGCAGGTTGCAGCTGATCTGAAATTCCATTCAGTAACATGAACAGTGGCCAAATCATTGATAATGTATGGGGTAATTCCACAGATTACTTGGTGGCATATACAGAGTGCTTTGGATTACAGTTATTTCTCCACTGGCAGCCAATGTATTTGCCTGGGATGGTGGGAGACAAAGGGGAGATTTACAAAAAGTCACGCAACGTAGCACAGCCCATCGCAAGCTGCGCTGCTTAGCGTGACTGGGAGGGAGCAGGAAAGCGCCATATTTTCAGAGATATTGCTCTCTCCTTCCGTTTCGCCCTCGCTGATATCAGCGGCCGTGCGCCATGCACACACCTTAGCGCCATGGCACTAGGGTGTGTGCATGAGTCTAGCATAGGTTTTGTACTGGAAGGGTACCCTTCTTGTACAAAATACTATGCCTAGACATTATGGAAAGCTTTTCCCACTTTGTATGTGTGCTGCACAATGCAAAAAGAACTGTTGAAGGACAGAATGTAGAACAATGTCATCCATTCACCCCAGTACAGAGATCTGGGCCTAAATCCATCGTTTTGTTGCTCACCATGCCATTCCAGTTTGGACCCAGCCATATGCAAATCAGTCTTGACCCTGCGCCCAATGGAAACAGTTCAGCCTGAACTGCCAGGCCAGGTCCTCCCTGGACTGAAAACAAGCATCCTAGGACATGTTTTCACCCCTCTTCAGCCAGGATAGCTTGATTCCAGTGGCACGCATGCAAAGTCGGAAAAGCACAGAAAAATAGCATTTCTTCTGTTAGCGCCTCCATTGAAAGCGGTAACTTTTGGAACAAACCATGTCTCGAAATCTTTGTAAATATGGTTTTACGTCAAAAGGCATGGGTGGTTGCATTGGAACGCCCATGTTCCACCCATGTAACACCCTCTTTGGTGCCAAGTAACACAAAGCAGTGCTTCACGCTGCTTTGCGCTACTTTGAGGGTGCTTTCCAGCTGTAAACTAAAAATCCATTTCTGTTGGTTAGCGTCACTTTTGTGGTACTAACCCAGTGCAAAATGTTTGTAAGTCTATCCCCAAGACTCGAAGTGGTTGAGTTAACATCACTCTGATTACCACATTTTCAATGATCTGAAGTTTTTCAGTGTACCTTTAGGAAGTTCCAGAACTAATACATTACACTATTCAAGCCAAGATGCTATAGTTGGCCAGCTCAAAGTAAATATCTGGTGATGACAGGCTTGCAATCTGTGCCAAACAGTCTAGTTTACTGTCAAACATAAAGACAAGATTATGTACTGAGGGCCTCATTTAAAATCATTTGGCGCAGGGCAGTACACCAAATCAAAGGGGAATAAATGCACCGTATTTACTAGGCACTGCATTCCTGTCCTTTCAGCCAACACCAGCGCGCATAATTTGGTGGCTAATGTCAACACAGGCATGAGTTGTTGGCAGGATTGTTTTTGTGCAGGAAGGCATACCTTCCTGCACAAAAACAATTCATGGAGGCGTTTTCCTCTTTCCATGTGCCCTGCATAATGCAGCACACATGGAAAGAGAAAAAACAAGGCTACGTAAAGATTTTTATCCTTGTCACACCTGACCTGTGGAGTCATACAGTTTTGGTGCATTTCCAGGTTTACAGATCCTTATAAATCTGGAAAAGCGCTTTAAACCCACGGGTGTTGCTTGGGAACACCCACTTCGATGCCCACGAAATGCGTTCCTGACGCAGTGTAAGGCAACGCAAAGATTTGTGCTGTGATGTCTTACACCATATCTGCGAGGCCATGAAAAGCCATACAATGTAGCTTTGCGCTGCGTAGACATGAGTCTGCACTCTGCGCCGCCAGAGCGCCATAAAAAGTGACGCACCAGCGGCACAAGCGGCTTGTAAATAAGCCCCTAAGTTTATTCAGGTGGAGCAATCTCCCAATGATGAAGGCCACAACACGAGTCTAAATAGTCCAGGATCCTCCTAAAAAAAGTACCTTTGTCTTTTCCCTAGTTTCAGGCAATTCTTTTTAACCCCTTCGCAACGGGGGTAATTCCCCCGCTGTGCTGGGGGGACGGGGGGTGCTCACAGCGCCCCGGTGCTGATGACGAGCTCAGCTCGTCATCAGCCACGGTGATCGTGTGCTGATGACAAGCTGAGCTCGTCACGGCCACGCCCGTTCCTTAGAACGCTCAGCACAGCAGGGGAATCAGCCCAGCGTGCGAGCGTTCTACAGAACGGGCAGGGTCATGACGAGCTCAGCTCGTCATCAGCACACGAGCACCGTGGCTGATGATGAGCTGAGCTCGTCATCAGCATGGGAGGGGTTAATCAACGACACTACTTTCAATCAATAAAAATAGACTGCATCAAGGAGGTATCAATGTTCATATTTATGATTATTTGAGTATTATCCACATAGGTCATAAGGGACAACTTGTACAGTTAGACAGGCCAGAGGGGCCACGTAGATGCTAAACAGAGTTGCCACACTCTGACTTAGAAGAGGATGATTTATGACATGACAACTTGACTGCCTGTAGTTGATCCTTCAGAAAGGGTGCACGCAAGCCCAAAGACAACTCTTTGATCCCTATTTCATTAAACAGAAGACTAGTATATCATGTGACACCATGTCAAAGGCTGTGGATAGATCCACTTGGATGAGAGCTGCCACTTCAACCCCATCCTGGATCATCTGGAGCCTCTTCATCATGGCTAGACCCCTGATGGGCTCAGCATCCTGGCCATAATTCAACAAGGGAAGCACTGTCACTTGTAAACTTTGAAAGTTGGTTATTCACCAGGGCTTTGGCCACCTTTGACAGAAATGACAACAAAGAAATTGGCCAGAAATTGCTGAAAATCATTTTATCTGCAGTTGGGTTCTTAAGTATGGGCCTCATAATTGCCTTCTTCCTTTCCTCTGGAGGTACTACTGTAATGAATGACTAATTTATTATATTAATTCGGGAGCTACTGCATTCATCACAAGATGGATAATTTTAATAGGACATGGATCTAACAGGGAACCTGAGTTTACCTTTAAGGTCAGACCCTTTACTTCCATTACTGATGCTGTAGCACATTATGTCAACAATGTATGTGTGTTTTTTTATTTATTTTTTGGTCCGGCTCATCAGTGGTTCAATCCATCAGTGGTTCAATCTATCAGTGGCTCAATCTATCAGCGACACTGAGAAAGTGACTTAAATGCATGACTTTAGTGGTCTATGATTTAGCGTAGTAGGCACAGGTGAAGGGCGTGATGAGCAGGTTCAACAGAGAGACGGCAGACTTTGGGCAGAGACTGTGCGGTTCCATTACAGGATATTTGTGTAGTAGCTGCATGGACTTCTCCATCTATTGTCATTTATGGATAGCATCTTCAAGTGTGAGGTGGTTGAGGGCTGTAATTTGGTGCCCAGGCGCTCTCATTAGTTCAGAACATGTGAGGAGCTTCAGTTGTGAGCTAGTTTTGATTTAATCAAGTGTGTACTGGCAAAAAACAGAAAGAAGACAAACATGATGAGAACAGTAGTGAAGATGCGAGAAAACATGGGAATGAGTTAGAAGTTCAGTGAATTGTAAATTAGGAAAAACACTTTAGTCAAATTGGTTTAATTGAGGAAAGGCACTTAATTCCCAGCAAGCAACTGTCTAATAAAAGAATACCAGGAAATAGAACGTAGTGTCTCTGAAGACAATAAGAGAGCGAGTAAATAGAGATGTCTGAATTTGGTGAAATCATTCTGCCAACTAGATGATTTTTTTAAAACTTTGCCAATGCTGGAATTATTACAAAGTCAGCAAAGTTTTAAAACAAATGATTAGTATTTTCTGTATTTCTATTTCATCTATTTTTTTCTTTTCTCAATGTGTTCAGGGTGGTAGGATTCACCTTTCCACATTTGTTTCTGATTATTGTTCTTTAGTTCATTGGATGTTAACAAACAGCTAATTGTGTCAAATTGTTCATGGGGGTGGCATATGTAAAATGAAGTCTCTCATGGTTTAGGAAACATTTCTAAAAATACATCATCGCCTTTTATAGCTGCCAATTGCAATGAGAAGGTTTACATTCTTTCCTGAATATTGTATTTTAATTCTGAGTAAATTGCATCAGTTACTTAGCAACACTCCAGTGATTGTGAAGTGACATCTTGGTAGAGTATAGGAAAAAGGAAAACAGTTTAGTAATCTTTCAAACAAATTTTGACAATTCTTTTATGTTAAATACTAATGTAAATGAATGTAATATTTGTATTTTAAATGTAGAACAATATAAAAAAGTTACAGCATTATTGACTTAATTTTGAGTTATATATGTAATTGATTTAAATACATCAAATTAAATTAACATTATTTTTTTAAGATTTCTTAAAAGCATATATCCCAGTCAAAATAAAATGTTTATATTTATTTATTAGGTAGTCAAATTTAGAAAACAACTATATGTAGTATTAATTTAAAATGATTACACTTTTTTGTAATTAAAGTTCAATTCATTAAATTAATTTAATGTAACATTATTTTCTACAGGCTTCTGTTTTAAGTTCATGCCTCCATTATGTTCTACGGAAGGGTGTTGCAGTATCAGTTGTTGGCCATGTGTGGAGCTAGACTTACTACTGCACCATTGTGGCAGTAGTAACTTACACTTATAATTTTGGCACTACCCCTTGTCCCAGGAGGTGGAGGCGAGTAAGGCTACCCTTTTGAGTACCTTTCCACTCTTTAATTGTGAATAGCCAAAAGTAATAAAGTTACTTAAAAGTTTAAGAGTACATGCGTAATTACTCAAAAGTGTAAGTTACCTCTGTGAATAGCCTGGATTATGTGCAAAGCCATGTTTAACATTTTGCTTAGCTATCCTAAATTTTGTTTACTACTTTTTGAATATTGTTGGTCCTTTGAGCATGTTATTGCAATGATAGCCCATTGAGCATGGATAAGTTCCCATCTTTCGTGGATTCAAAATATGTTTATGTAAATCGTCAATGAGTCTTTCAGGACATATTAGTTATGACTGATTTTATATTCATTCTATTTGGATATGAAGAGCGGTCGCCTTTGTGAAATGTGGTCATCTGATTGAAATGTTGAGCGTCTACAATACACTCAGTAGAGAAGGAATGGTTCTAGAGTAAGAATTCTCCATTTGCATTTGATGTTATGTGAACAGGAAGCACAAGCATAATGAGTGATATCAAAGTAGGACAACGATTTCCATGAGGGTTGCGGGTGTTTCAGGCTTGTGAATAATGGACATTTATGATGTGGACTTGCACCTATGAAATAGAATTGTTTTTTGGGATCAGCTTGATTTTTCTCTTTTTTTTCCTTGATATATAATTTATATAAATTAAGATTTATGACCCGCACCTTCTGTAAATAACAGTTATCAATTATCTTCTCTGCCACTGTGGGTCCAAGCTGCTAGGGTGGGCCACTAATAAGGGAAGGATAATCACGAGCCATTATTGCCCTACAGATAAGGGCAATCAGGCTACTAACACCTCCATCCCTCAAAAAGACTCTCTTTGATTTTGCTAAGAAGGTAGACCAAGCAGACAAAAAAGTAGAAGAAAATGTTTGTTTGTTTAGCTATTTGTACTTTTTTGGCTGATGGTGCTGCTCTCACATCAAAAGCAATAGGTGGAGCCCAGATAGTTTGTGTGACTTGGAGGCTGTTGTAGCAGAAGCTGCATGCCGCCACAGGAGAATGGAGCCATTTTTTTGGTTTCACATGCACAGTGTTTGCGTTGTGAATGCAAAATCTGTTGTAAAGAAAAAACATCTTAAAAGGGGCTTAGAGGCCGCCCATTACTTACCTTTACTTACCATTGGTTGGCTTCCATGTCACTCTTGTTTGCTTGCTTCCTATTTGTCAGCGCTTCCAATTTAGTTCTGGCTTCCTCCTGGACTTCAAGTCTTTGTCCTGCCTTTGGAGCTTGGACTAAGTACTGCATCCTGTGGCCAGTGTCCTTGCACTGGCCGCAGGCTCCTGTAATTCTTTTTTTTTAGTGCAGTCCTTCTCCTTCCCCACCCCCCTTCCAGCTGTTACTGCTCCCTTTCACTAATGTTCGCTGTCCATCCTCCCTCAACTTGCTTCCCAGCTTTGAAATTGTCATAGAAAAGGCAAGGAAAAGCAATGGCGCAAGTGTCAGAAACACATTTTTGCCAACAAAATGTTTTCTTTTTTCATTTCACACTCGATGCAGAACACATACCGCACAAAGTAAATAAAAAACGTGAGAGCTTTACACTCCACGCTCCTCTTTTTGACAGACAATTTTCCTGAGAGGAATGGCATTCTCCATTGAAAGGTGAGGATGTGGTGTAAGGGGCCGAGCTGCAGACTTTGGAGCTGTGGAACCGGGTTCGAGTCTCTGCGTCAGCTGAACATCCTGTGATTCTAAGCAAATCACTTAGGGGCATATGTAGGTAATTTCCATTTTGCGATTCCCAAATAGCGATTTTTAAGGAATCGCTATTTGAGAATAGCAAAATGGAATGTAGGTAAAAATTCGCATTTTTTTTTGCGAATCTCTAACATTCCTTATTTGCGATTAGCAAATTGCGAATCGCAATTAAGGAATGAGTGTCCCATTCATTCCTATGGGCCAAAAGGCCCAAAGGAATGAATGGGTATACATTCTCAAATTGCGATTTTCTGTGTGAAAATCGCAATTTGAGAATCACAATTCCAAGGGTTCTAGGGTGTCCAAAGGACACCTGTTGCACCCCTGGAATGTGCCTGTAAGTACATGTGGCGCACATGCATGCCCTAAGGGCATGTATGTGCGCCACATGGCACTTTGAATTTTTTTTTTAAATGAATTTTTGAAGGAAATCGCAAAATACCATCTACTTGAAGTAGGTGGTATTTTGCGATTCCTTATGCAAAAATCGCAATTTTTAAAGCACCCCTACATAGCATTTAAGGAATTGCAAAATTGCGATTCCTTAAATGCTATGAGAAAAATAAAGAATCGCAATTTTTGCGATTCCTTATTTTGCTAAGTGGCACCTACATATCAAAACGCCATTGGCGATTTGCAAACGCCGAAATTTGCCGAATTTCAGCGTTTGCGAATTGCAAAGGGCTACCTACATATGCCCCTACATCTCTCCGTGCCTACAAGAATGAATGTCGAGTGGGCACTATATAAAACTGCTCCTATTTTTTGCTTATGACTGTTGACGTTTTGCATATAGGCTTTAGTATGACAGGACTTCCTTGTTGTCTCTCCTGTTGTAAAACCATAGAAATGAGAACGGTATTAAGGAGCGTGGAGTTCAGTGTGGAAGGGAAGCAGCGTAAGATGCACAACTATAATTAGTAAGCAAGGAAAGCTCCTCCCCCAAACTCTTGTATAACTACCTTTTCCATGTGTAACCTTTCCTCTGTTTTGTTCCTTATTTTACCAAGTAAAAGCTTGTGATATTGTCAATCATAATAAAAATGTACTGCCACTTTAATTAGGATATTTCCATCCTGTGGAAGTATATTAACAGAAGAACCCTGAGGGCCCTCTAACTTTGACAACTTATGAATGTTATGATTATTAATGTGCACTGCCCGTGGACAAACTTTGGGGGTGAATATGCTGGCGGGCCACGTTGTGCATGGCAATGCACAACATGCCTATTTGGCATTGCGGAGGGTGCTGCTTACAGCAGCACCCACCGCAATGATAAAGATGCGTGAAGCGACTGCCAGGGTGGCGGTCGCATCCTAATTGGCATTGCGGGACCGCCGCACCCCTGGCAGCGGGTCCCAGCACCCAGGGGCGTAACACTGGCCCCAGCAGCCCCCGCGGTGCGGGGGAGCCCTCACCCTCCAGGTGGCCCCGTCAGTACCGCACTTCTGCTGGGGGGCTCTAGATTGAGCCCGGAGGGGGCCCATTCACGTACCCTGCAGGGGGCCCCCTCAAGGTTTGTTACGCCACTGCCAGCACCACTAGGGTGGCGGGCGGACTGGAAGTCTGCCCGCCATCCTAATGGGGCCCTTAATTGGAATAATTATGTAATAGTTATCGCAACAGAAATAAACATCTTCAGTTTGGGGCTTTCTTTGAAATTGTGAGACACAGATCTTAGGTGAGATAAGATTAAACAGGATTATCAAGCACTAGAGAAACTAAAGACGGCTAGAAGTACACAAAAGAAAAAGGCAAAGTGTTCAATTATAAAATAAAATCGAAACCACAACCTGGAAAGTAGCATCTTGGTCGGGTTTCTATATGGGCTCCTTTCCTGATGTGAAGCATGGCCGCATCGAAACAAAACAAGCATTGGCAATTCCAATAGGTTTTGCCTATGCTAGACCTATTGGTGTTTTTTTCAACATGCTGCATACATGCCAACGTTTTAGAGCAGGCAAGTGAGAGATTTAAAAATATTAGTCCGGAGAATATATTTCTCCCACTGACATTTTGAAGCAGAGGCAATCTGCCTGTATTGGGTTTATTGATATGTATGGTGACAGACAAACATAATTTAATTTTTTGTAGTTTAATAACATAGCACAAACAAAAACAGAATTCTAAACTCTGTTAATGTATGCGCTATGTAAAACTGCCAAAAATAAATTGTTGAGGCCTGTCACATGCTCTAATCTCCCCCTCCAAGAATCAAACCTTTGATGTCAGAAGTAATCTTGGAGGGGTAAAGTGGAACATCTGAAAGAAACAGGTTAGTATTAGATTCCTTACCTTAGAATATCCCCAGGCGTCAGTCTGGATCCGGAAACTTTTGCGTAGCAGTACCCCTGCGCGTCGGTAGGCGTCGTCTGCAGGCGTCCCCTGCGGCTCCGCGTCCGTCGTCGGCGTCGTGCGCCGTGATGACGTCGCTGGAGTATATAGACGCCGCCTCCGCGCGCTGACGTCAGTTCTTCTTTTTTCCGCGCCAGTTAGCGCAGATCCGAAGAGCAGTACTCCGGTCTTTTGACCAAAGTTTTTTGATTGCTATCTAACTCTTAAGGTGCCGGTAGGATGCCCGGTTTTAAGAATTGTGACGGGTGTGACCGCACGATGTCGGTCACCGACCACCATCGACTCTGCCTCCGGTGCCTGGGCCCGGACCACGACGGGGAGTCCTGCGTCGACTGCCGGGCCTTAACGAGTAAGGCTAGACGGGAGCGGTCCCACAAGCTACTCGAGCTCCGGGTGTCGGCCCCGCGTCAAGAGCAGTCCCGGTCCGGCCGGAGGTCGAGGGAGCGGTCGAGAGAACGGTCGCGGAGCCCCAACGAGCGCTCCGGAAGTCGTCACCATTCCTCCGGTTCCTCAGGTAAGAAACACAAGAAGTCGGGGCGTCGTCATCGCAACCCCGACTCCCCCCGACGCTCCCGCGATGCGGCCGGGGGTTCGGGTAGCCCCACCCCCGCGGCCCCGCGTGGGTCGCCGACGCTGCCTGCTCCATATCCGTCGGTCCCTGGGCAAGGCGCGTCGCGCGAGGAGATAGAGGAGTTCCTCATGGCCATGAGGGCGCTGTCTCCTCCGGCGGGGCCTACGGCGCCTGCGGGCCCGGTGGTCCCGTCCGGGGGCCCGAGCAGTTCGGGTGCTCCTGCCCCGACGCCGTCGGGTGCTCCGGCCCCGACGCTGTAAAAGGGTCAACCCATATCGCACCCGATGCCCCGGCTGCTGGTGCTGGGCGACTCTTCGTTTCTATCTTGAATAATTACCAAATAAAGAGATGGGCACTGGAAGTAGAAAAACAAGAACAGGGTTTATTTCTCATGAGGAGAGCCTGTCCTTTGGGACACTCGCATAGTGTCTTCGGGAGGTGCTCTAACAAGTTTCTCTGGGGCTTCGTCTTTTATACACAGGTTCAAGACATGTGGACGCCTTTTATTACAATAAGGGCATTTATGGAGCATGAGAATGACATCAGAACGATATCCCCGCCACCCCCCAGTTCCAGTCCATTCCAACACATGACAACAGTAGAGACTCTTTCCCCTCATATGATTGGGAGGGGGCTATCACGCAGCTGAGTGCTCTGCCGATTCCTTTGGAATGTGTGCGCCTGATCGAATCTTCTGGGGTGGAGGGTCGTGATCAATAGTGGCTCCTTTCAGGAGAGGCGAGTGCATACAGTAGTGGACAATGAACTATAACCTCGGGCTAAAGGATGACCAGCGGCCCGTGCAGACATTCGGGCTCAGAGGAAGAGGTCATCAAAGGAGGGGTATTCATGAAGGGACAGGAGGTGTTGGTCAGGAGCGGGGTGCGATTCCCTGGGACAGAGTCATGGGAGGGGAGGGCTCATGACTTGTGCATGAGAGAGCGGGGGCAGTCAGGGCGCATGGGGGAATGCTTGCAGGGTCAGGGAAGTGGCGTTGATGAGCGATCGTGAACAGGGAGACCATGAAACCAAAAATGGCTGTCGTGTACGTGTGTGCATGGGTCTATGCTAGGGGGACAACACAGTCAGAGTTTTAGCGATATCCATTCTGTTTACACCAAGGGGTACCGTGAACATAAATGAACGCCGCTTATGTACATACATATTGCTATTTTTAACAGTCCCCACTTTTTACATAAGCACGTTCAATTTCTACACAGTCGACGTGATAGGCAGAATACAATGCATGTCACTTTACATCTGTTGGGCTCTTTATACAAGCCTAGAAATCGGCATAATATTCAGTCGGTGTAGAATCAAAAATGCTTCTATACATAAAAAATCAAGTTCACATTTCTCTCTCTAGTGACATCATATACAGAAAGAATGCTCTGATACCTTCCGGCTTGTCAGTACTATAGGGGATCTTTGGAAAACTAACCACATGAGTGACCGATGAAACATTTCTTAAAAGGCAATACAAAATGGTTGAGGGAGGTGTTCAATTCGATACAAGTAATTTTAGTCAAGGGGCGAATAGAAAGTTCTGGAAAGGGGGAGGGTCTTTGTCGCAATGTCTTTTAACGGAGTCCGTCTTCTTTTGTTGGCGCTGCTGAGCGCCGGCGGTGGAGCTATAGGTCCAGCTCGGATTCGTCCTTACACGTTGCAGGGTGCGATCAGTCCTCTGCTGTTAGATCACAGTCCTGTTTCCTAACTCATTTTCTTAGGGGTGCCTTATGCTGGGCACCTGCGTGTCTTTCTTTTTCCGTGACAAAATCCCAGTCCATAGTCACATTTTAAACGCAAGTGTTTGTTGAATAATCGAGGGAGGAGAGGGCGGAGTGGGGCCAGATCTTCGAACACACCAAGGGACCAAGGGAGCAAAGGACAATGAGCAGGCAGGCCCATCAGTCGGACTCAAAAAGGGACGGGGACTTCAGGCACGAGTGGGTCAGCAAGTCGAGGGCTTCAAGGCAGCCCCTTATTTCTTCATCAGCTGAACTTGGAGGTTGTGCCTCGTCCCACGTCACGTTGCTCTACGGCTCCACCTTTGGTCGTCACACGTGCTCCATGATCTGTGGCCAGGCTGTGCGTCACGTCCAGCTCCTCTCCTTTGGTGATTGTATCTTTGAATGGGTGAAAAACAAGTTTTAGAAAAACTGGTCGAGAGAATGGATATACATCTTAATCCATCCCCATGCCTGAGTAGGTGGGGAATACATTCATCGATCACAGTCAAAAGGTCGTCACTTATGGAGTCTGGAGAAGGGCATGGCATATTGAATTTATAGGCTGGCTTGGCATTCATTCGCGACATATGATAAGAGAAATTCGGCTTTCGTACACAATGTATTACGTTACAAAAATCGAGTCCTTATGTGGTGACTCGTTCTTCCCTTTAACCCAAGTATCAACGATCTTACATCTCCCTTCGGGGTCGGCTAATTTTTGCAAGCAGGGGCATTATCATCATGAAGAAGGGGGAAGGGGTAGATGTAAAACATGGCTTTCCTGGGGGATGACCGTTAGTCAAGGTCGTCAATTTCGTCTCGTGGGTAGCTGACATGAGGCCAGGGCTGATCGGGGCTGATCGGGGCATTGGGGATCGCATTTCTAAAACAGAAGACCATTGACGTTATAGTTCCCTTTATAAAAGGCCAGATTAGGGGACATCCGTCGTCTTACCTGTCCTTTCCTTCATTACCAACTCGGGTTCCATCGTTTTGCAGAAAGGAGAGGTAGTTATATGGCAGGTCACAATCGTTTTGGGTTTGGTCAATTTTGCTGAACACCTTTGCGTTCGAGGAAATCCAATTATGTTTGTGCCGGAGGGGCACAACGTCACTATACAAGAAGAGGAAAACGGGGGGGGTTTTGGAGAGAGAGAGAGAGTGAGAGAGAGAGAGAGAGAGTGAGAGAGAGAGAGAGAGAGAGAGAGAGAGAGAGAGAGAAAGAGAGAGAGAGAGAGTCGCACTTCTAAACGAACCATTTGGTGCACGTATGTCACGGAGAGAGAGAGGGACGTGTACAATAATGGTCCATTCAGTGCGCACACAACATAGAACAGCAGGGGTTAAGTAATACGTAAACACACGCGGAGAGACGACGTAGATCCATACATCACGTACACACAAACTCAGACGGGGAAGACAGTACCGGTATTACATACAAAGATCCAAGACAAAACATAAAACAGTTATTGGCCACAATTATCTTTTTCTGTACGCTGCGCATACTTATTGTCCTGGGCTCTTTTTACCTGTTTCTTATCTTTTATTCGTTGGCTGCCTTTTACTGGTGGCTTTGATTGTACACACTTACGCTTTTGGCAACTGGTCATAAACTAACCTGGTCGGGCTAATGCTCACGGAGGTTTATTCGAGTCATTTTAGCAAGTGCGTTTCCAGGCTGAGACAACCGTTGGTGTCAATTGGAGGGCAATGGGGCAGCTTTTAGTTATATGTCTATGAGGATGCGAAAAAAGGAGGTAGTAGGTTTTCAAATATTGGTAATATCCCTAGTCCTCTCGGCGGAGGATACTTGTGTAACCCTTACCTCGAAATACCCTAGACCTTTTCCTACTTAGTTAAACGTAAGAATGCTTAATCAAGTGTGCACATTATTCCTTTTTGCTTTATTCGGTGTTTGTCGCGGTTAGGTACTATAATCAGACCCCTTTTCCCGTCGCTTCATCTGTTGGATCACTATTTTCGTCGGCATTCCGAGGTGACCTGCAGAGAGAGAGAAAAGTAGGGAAGGGAGGGCAGACTACATTGATACGCACTCGCGCGCATAAACCCAGAAAGGCTTTTACTTACTGCGTACTCGGCCTATTTCCACAGGATGCAGTCACTGCCAACTGGGGCGTTTAAGCCCAGGTGGACCGTTAGTGTGATTTTTCTTATACAGGTAGCATATAAAGTATTGGCTAAATACCTGGATCTTCAGCGGTTGCTTTTGGCTGTATAAAAAGGAAAAATATACAACTAAAATTCGGCCCTTCATATTTGCAATATTTCTACGTGCTATACCATTTCAACCCTTTAATTTAATCGAGCTTAGTCATTCCACCTACATTTCAGTTATATCGAAAAATAGGCATTATTCATTCAGGACTTTATCAATTTACACGGACAACTATAGTTGTTTTCTCGAGAAATCTTTAATAAGAATGTCGGTGCATAAATACGGGCCTACAATCCTGTGGACCAGCCACGGAGCAGGCTGAAACTGTAGATGCGAGGATACTTTATTAGTAGAAAACTTTTAATGGAGTCGGTGGTCGTTTATTTCATACATAAAGTGCGAAAAGCGCAATAAAATCATATTGAATTTTTTTAGCGTGAGCGAATATTATAAACATTGAAATTTCGAACTTTCGATAATCATGATGCGCCAAACTCAACAACAATTCATTGTCCGAATGTTCAATCGGTACCCATCTTACGCAAATTCATTGTCCTTCGTTGTCCGAACACCCAATCAGTACCCATCTCATATCATTTCATTGTTCGAGCTGACAGTATACATCCTATATCAATCCATTGTTCGAACTCACAATCAGTACACATCCTATATCAATCTAAAATGTTTAAAAACTTCATACATATCCTATGACACCAAGGCTGAGCAATCGGAGTACAATAAAGAGTTGAGGGTTTCATTTGCTTCGGCGCCATTTTGGGTGCAGTCAGGCAGACCCAGGCATAGTCTAAATGTCTACTAACTCGTGGTTGGCCCAGAGCTTCCTTTGGTAGTCCAAAGTTCCGTTAAAGGGCAGAAGAAAGGATCGGAGGTTTGAACCATCAGTCAAAAAAAAAGGGAGGGAGGCAACAATGTTCCTACCGGGTCAAACTGTGCTTTCACCGGAACTGATCCGAACCGTGGTCTGCAGGATTCTAGTCATTCAAACTGAGGCTGGCGTCAGCATGGAAGCGCCGATGTCCTGCGGCTACATTTCCATCGTTCCGTGGGCAATCATGGCAGTCACTCCCCATCGGGGGTATTTGCGGGAGTCGGGGACTCCCGCGGCTCCTCTAGAATCTTCAAGGTTGTGGAGAACTATGATGGTGGAGTCAACAAGTGACCAGGCCATACCTGCATGCTGGGCCCACTCTTGCCGGGTCGACCGCCATCTTGGGAGTTCGGCAGCCGCCAGCAATCGCGGGGTCAAACGAGCGGACGGGCTCCCACCTGCCGGGCGAGGCGTTGCAGCATTGCCACAGTGGAAGAACCCTTTTCCCGGGCGCCTGGAGCGTTGGGGGTGCAGCTGGGAAGCCTCCACCTGAGGAGGCGGGAGAGGCCTGTTCGCACCGTCTCTCCCCCTTCAGCGCACCCCACGGCGTCTCGCTGGACATTTGTTGTGGCCGGACCAGGCGATGAGGACGGGGGGGGTCGGAGGCATATGCAAGACATCCCCCCCAGTGTTGTCAAAGCCATTTTTGAAGAAAGAAGTGGTGCCTGGCGTGTTGCTGCTGCCATTACGAAGGAGAAAAGAAAAATGTCTCGTCCGTCTCTGGGCCGGGCTTCCGGTGGATGTCGGCCGGACGCCCTTTGCTCTGGCCCCATGAACGGGTTCCTTGGTTTATCGGCTGCAGCCGGATCCAGTGGCCCCAGTCCCCGGCCATTGGTGGCCGGACCGGGAGAGCATGTGGCGGGACTATCTGCAACTCTCAAGGGCCACCGCGGCCGGACTAGGAGAGAGAGAGAGGGTCGAGGACATAGACATCCCCCCCTTACAACTCTCCAGTGTGGTCAAGGCGATCCCCTGGCTGGGTCCCGCTGGCCCCTGTCTCTCCTATGTTACGATTTCCTGGCCGACTGTTGGCAGCAGGACCCGCCTTATATGGGTTGCTTTTGGCTGGGCGTGGCCGCAGCCCTGCCCCATTTTGGAAGTTTCCAGAGTGGGGGCGGATGTTCTGCTGACTTTGCATTTTCTACAGTTTACCGTTCTTATTTCTAACGTTTTATTGTTTCTAGGGTATTAACAGGTTTTATTATTACGTATTGTTATCGTTTCTTGTTCGTTATTTTAAATAAAAGTTCATGTTCATCAGTGGCCTACTGATTTCGTTTTCCCATTCCTTTCTTTCCAGGTTGTTTCATGCTAAAGCTTCTGTTAACAGGTTACAGTGATCACTTAGTTATTAGTGTATGTGTCCTTTTCACTAGGGGTGTTCTCTGGTCGGGCCAGATGATCTTCCTCTAGTAAATGGTCCGGGTGAGACTGGCGTATCAGTCAGTGGGGAGTAGATAGGCATGACATATTACCACGGGGGACAAAAGTCTGCATTACCTACCCTTCACTACTTGCAAAGACTAGAGTATGGCGACTTCTGTGCTCGTTTGCAAAATAGAGAATACCTCCAAAAAGAACCAACTCCCAAACAGTCAATGTTCGGGCAAACAATCAATCAATGAGGAACGAAATAGGTACGACGTGTTAAAGGTTTGCGTTACCTACCCTTCACTCTCTGCAAAGGGAGAGAGAATATTCCTATTCTTCCCCGTTTGCAGGTAGAGAAGATCCCTAAGAGAACCAACTTCGAACAATTCAATGCTCGATTCAATCAATCAATCAATGGGGAGAAAAAGAATAGGCACGACGTGTTAAAGTTTTGCGTTGCCTACTCTTCACTATCTGCAAAGACTAAACAGAGTATGGTGATTCTGTGTTTGTTTGCAAATAGAGAATCTCCCAGAAGCAATCAATAGGAAATACTAGTATTTTCAAACAATCAATCAATCAATCAATTTCGCAATTTGTCGTGTTTCACGACCTTACCCGGACCGGACCATATGGGTAGTTCTTCGCCTTCCTTTTCCAGCGCCCACTCGTTCTCTTTCTTTATGTTTTTGCTCCGGCATTCCTGTGGGTTTTCCAGTCAGGACAACAGGTCACTTGAGAGAGAGGTCCGTTCGGAATCGGTGAAGTTCATTCAATCGGCAGCCGGACGAGGGCCCTCTCAAGGCAGGTATACTCCAATCATTTAGATGTTCACCCCATTGTCTGGACCTCTCTTTCCGGACCTTATGTCGCTGATGGGCCCCGCGTTTAGGGCGCCAATTGTAAAAGGGTCAACCCATATCGCACCCGATGCCCCGGCTGCTGGTGCTGGGCGACTCTTCGTTTCTATCTTGAATAATTACCAAATAAAGAGACGGGCACGGGAAGTAGAAAAACAAGGACAGGGTTTATTTCTCATGAGGAGAGCCTGTCCTTTGGGACACTCGCATAGTGTCTTCGGGAGGTGCTCTAACAAGTTTCTCTGGGGCTTCGTCTTTTATACACAGGTTCAAGACATGTGGACGCCTTTTATTACAATAAGGGCATTTATGGAGCATGAGAATGACATCAGAACGATATCCCCGCCACCCCCCAGTTCCAGTCCATTCCAACACATGACAACAGTAGAGACTCTATCCCCTCATATGATTGGGAGGGGGCTATCACGCAGCTGAGTGTTCTGCCGATTCCTTTGGAATGTGTGCGCCTGATCGAATCTTCTGGGGTGGAGGGTCGTGATCAATAGTGGCTCCTTTCAGGAGAGGCGAGTGCATACAGTAGTGGACAATGAACTATAACCTCGGGCTAAAGGATGACCAGCGGCCCGTGCAGACATTCGGGCTCAGAGGAAGAGGTCATCAAAGGAGGGGTATTCATGAAGGGACAGGAGGTGTTGGTCAGGCGCGGGGTGCGATTCCCTGGGACAGAGTCATGGGAGGGGAGGGCTCATGACTTGTGCATGAGAGAGCGGGGGCAGTCAGGGCGCATGGGGGAATGCTTGCAGGGTCAGGGAAGTGGCGTTGATGAGCGATCGTGAACAGGGAGACCATGAAACCAAAAATGGCTGTCGTGTATGTGTGTGCATGGGTCTATGCTAGGGGGACAACACAGTCAGAGTTTTAGCGATATCCATTCTGTTTACACCAAGGGGTACCGTGAACATAAATGAACGCCGCTTATGTACATACATATTGCTATTTTTAACAACGCCGCCGGCGGCCCCTGCCCCGGCGCCGCTGGGTCCTTCAGGGTCGACGCCGGCTGGTCCGCCGGCCTCTCCGGCGCCGATTCCATCGGGGCAACCCATGGTGCCGCCTCCGCGCGGCGCCGCGACTCCGTCGCCGGCTCTGGCCGGCGTCGGGGCTCCGGCGCCGGCTCCGGGCGGCGCCACCCCCATTCCCTCTCCTACTCCGGACGCGGAGTCGGACCGGCGTTGCCCGACGCCGAGTCCGGCGCCGATGGGGCCCATTGACCCCGAGGAGCCGGTCTACATCGTTGACTCAGAATATGGTGAGGATGTAGATTATGGAGAGGGTTGGGAGGGGTCTGAGGACCCTCTTTCACGCGAGTGTCAGTACGACGTGGACTGGACAGGTGACTTGGGTGAGGCCAGTGGTCTGGACGATTCTCCTAACCCTGGTTTTGTCTCGCCTCCTACTGTGGCTTCGGAGGCTGGGGCTGCTTATTCAGTGGTGTTGATGAGGGCTGCCAAGGCTTTACGCCTTGAGCTCCCCGTCGCGAAAGTGAGGCCTAACATCCTCACCGAGGTCTTCAAACCGCAGTCATGCCCACAGGAGCCTCTGCTGCCGTTCAATGAAGCCTTGACAGACGTTCATTTGGGCACGTGGTCCAGGCCCGCTTCAGGTTCGCCTGTTGATAGGAACGTGGCCAGACGCCACCGTCCGTGTCCGGACGACCCTAAGTTCCTGTACACCCATCCCACCCCTGAGAGTCTGGTGATCCAGGCCTCGACTTCCCAAACCGCATTCCCGTCGGCCCCGCCCGACCGGGAATCAAAGAGGTACGACCAGAATGGAAAGAAGGTCTTCTCGTCCCTGAGTCTGGGACTGCGGTCTTGCAACACCGCATGCCTCTTGGGCCGCTACACCCTCTCTCTGTGGGATACGGTCGCGGAGTGTCTGCCGCAATGCCCACAGGAGGTACGGGACAAGCTCGGTCAGGCTATGATTGAAGGCCGAGACGCGGCGAGATATTCCATCAGGTGTGGTCTTGATACGACCGACTCGCTGGGCAGAGCGATGTCCACAACGGTGGCGATTCGTCGCCACGCCTGGCTGAGATCCGCCAACTTTTTGGCGGATGTCCAAAATACTTTGATGGACATGCCGTTCGATGGCAGTCGCCTGTTTGGCGACAAAGCGGACCACGCGCTTGAGCGCTTCAAGGACTCCAGGGTCACGGCCAAGTCCTTGGGTCTCTCGACCCAGCGCCAGCAAACGGGTTCGTTTCGCTCCTTTCGTGGCCAAGGAAGGGGCGGTCCCACACGTGCTGC
Organism: Lissotriton helveticus; assembly: GCF_964261635.1. Classification (NCBI taxonomy): domain Eukaryota; kingdom Metazoa; phylum Chordata; class Amphibia; order Caudata; family Salamandridae; genus Lissotriton; species Lissotriton helveticus. Next base: position 73,213,975 of record NC_136070.1, read on the forward strand.
CAGCCACGCACCGCAGAACACTTCTCAACGCGGTGGCGGCCGTGGATTCCGCCGTGGAGGCGGTCGGGGACAGCGGCGAGGTCAGACCACACCTCCCCCCGCAGCGACATCCTCCAAATCCTCCTAGTCCGTGCTTTCAGGCCCATGTGATGCCAGTGGGTGGCAGGGTTCGCCATCACCACTCCCGCTGGCGCACTATCACATCGGACAGGTGGGTGCTGCAGCTCGTCCGAAGGGGCTACTCCCTCCCCTTCGAGACCACTCCTCCAGCCATGCCACCGCAGAACCACCGTGTGTCGGGGGACCACTTGACACTTCTGCAGGAGGAAGTTACGGCCCTCTTGGCCAAGGGGGCCATCGAGCGCGTTCCTGGGCCAGAAGTAGGGTGTGGTTGCTATTCCCACTACTTTCTGGTACCCAAGAAGGACAAGGGGGGCCTGCGTCCTATCTTGGATCTACGGAATGTCAACGGCTTCCTCCGGAAGGAGAGGTTCAAGATGTTGACTTTGGCTCAGGTCTTGGCTGCTCTAGACCCGCAAGACTGGATGGTGGCGTTGGACTTGCAGGATGCGTATTTTCACATCCCCGTCCTGCCGGCCCACCGGCGTTACCTGCGGTTCACGGTAGGCCACGAGCACTTTCAGTTTATCGTGCTCCCATTCGGCCTTACCAGCGCCCCACGGGTGTTCACGAAAGTGATGGCGGTGGTCGCAGCTCATCTGCGCCAGTTAGGGGTTTCAGTCTTCCCCTACCTCGACGACTGGTTGTTGAAGGCGGGCTCGCCCCAGACAGTCGTCCACCACCTTCAGATGACGGCAGACCTCCTGCACGAGCTGGGGTTTTCCATCAATGTGCCGAAATCACACCTGTGTCCCTCTCAAAAGCTCCTTTTCATCGGAGCGGTTCTCGACTCGGCGCAGTTTCGGGTTTATCCTCCGGAACGGCGGGTCCGGGATATACAGGCTTTGATTCCCATCTTTCAGCCGTTATCCCGGGTTTCGGTCAGGTTGACGCTGCGGCTGCTGGGGCTGATGGCTTCCTGCATCCTTCTGGTGCATCACGCCCGGTGGCGGATGCGGGCTCTGCAGTGGGACCTGAAGTTTCAGTGGGCCCAGCATCAAGGCAACCTATCCGACCATGTCCTGATCTCGGAGGGCACTGCGAGACAGTTGCAGTGGTGGCTTACGGACCGCGATTGGGTCAGAGGCAGATCCCTCTCCCTTCCCCAACCGGAGCACGTAGTTCTGACGGACGCGTCCCTCCAGGGCTGGGGAGGCCACTTGGGAGAGGTGGAGATCAGAGGCATCTGGTGTCCGGCGGAGTCCCGGCTCCATATCAACATGTTGGAGCTGCCGGCGATTCGCCTAGCACTGAAGGCATTCCTCCCCTTTGTCAACGGGAGTGTAGTGCAGGTGTTCACGGACAACACCACCGCCATGTGGTACTGCAACAAGCAGGGCGGAGTGGGGTCGTGGACCCTTTGCCAGGAGGCCCTGCGTCTCTGGCAATGGCTGGAACGTCAGGGCGTGACTCTGACGGTTCAACACCTGGCAGGTTCTCTGAACGCCAGGGCGGACGAACTCAGCCTTCGGTGCTCGGTGGATCACGAATGGCGTCTGAACTCGGACGTGGCGAAAGGCCTCTTTCTGCAATGGGGAGAGCCTTGGTTAGATCTATTCGCCACAGAAGAGAACGCGCAATGTCATCAGTTCTGCGCGTTGGAGTTTCCAAGACGGGACACGCACGGCGACGCCTTTCGGCGCGAGTGGAGTTGCGGTCTGTTGTACGCCTTTCCGCCTATACCACTTCTGCCCAGAGTGCTGAAGAAGATCAGGCGCGACCGGGCCCAAGTTATCCTTGTGGCTCCGGACTGGGGTCGAAGGTACTGGTATCCCGAGCTACTCAGCATGTCAGTCGGTCCCTCGATCCGCCTGCCCCTTCAGGAGGACCTTCTGTCGCAGCAGCAGGGGACGGTCCTCCACCCGAACCTGTCCAGTCTCCACCTCCATGCGTGGAGATTGAGCGGCGACAGTTGAGGCCATTTGACTTGCCTCCTAAAGTCTGTGATGTGATTCTGGCAGCCAGGCGTCCCTCCACAGAGTCGGTATACGCCTGCCGGTGGAACAGATTTGTGGCATGGTGCACAGCAAAGGCTGTGGATCCCCTTTCTGCCCCTCTCTCCGAGGTTCTCCTCTTTCTTCTCTCTCTTGCCCAGCAGGGCTCTGCTCTGGGCACTATCAAGGGCTACCTTTCTGCCCTTTCCGCCTTCTTAAGGCTACCTGATCAGCCATCTTTGTTCAAGTCCCCTATTGTAACGAGATTCTTGAAGGGCATCACGCACATGTATCCACCTGTTCCGTTCGTGATGCCTCAGTGGGACTTGAACCTGGTTCTGACTTTCTTGATGTGCGCTCCCTTTGAGCCGCTTCATTCCTGTCCTCTCCGTCTCCTGACTTTAAAGACGGCCTTCCTGGTTGCCATCACCTCTGCCAGGAGAGTGAGTGAGCTCCAGGCTCTTTCTGTCAAACCTCCTTTCATGCCCATTCATCCAGACAAGGTGGTTCTGAGAACTAGACCTTCTTTCCTGCCCAAAGTAGTTTCTGCTTTTCACATCGGGCAGTCCATCACCTTACCCTCCTTCTTCCCGCCTCCGCATCCTTCAAAAGATGAAGAGCGGCTCCATCGTCTGGACCCAAAACGTGCGCTTTCATTTTATATGGATCGCACACGCCAGTTCCGGGTGGATGACCAACTGTTTGTTGGCTACGTGGGTGAGAAGAAGGGAAGGGCGGTACAGAAACGGACCATCTCTCGGTGGGTCGTCCTGTGCATCAAAGCGTGCTACTCTTTGGCTCGGAAGGAGCCTCCTGTTGGGCTGAGAGCCCATTCCACTCGGGCCACGGCGGCTACTACTGCCCTGGGCCGGGGAGTCCCTTTGCAGGACATTTGCCAGGCGACTACGTGGGCCTCGCTGCACACCTTTGCGAGGCACTGCTGCCTGGACAGTCAAGTCCGGAGGGATGGCTTCTTTGGCCGTTCGGTCCTCCAGGACTTTCTGGTGTAGGATTGTATTGGTTCGCAGACCCACCACCGGGGTTGGTATTGCTGGGGTATCTATTCTAAGGTAAGGAATCTAATACTAACCTGTTTCTTTCAGATGAACAAGTTACTTACCTTCGGTAACGATATATCTGTAAGAAACAGTAGTTAGTATTAGATTCCTTACCGCCCCACCCATCCTCCCCGTTCTGCGAACTGATACCTAGGGTTAAGGACATCCCTTTCAGGGCCCTAGTTTCAAATGGCACCAGTGTTGGTTCTCACATCGCTCTGCGTGTTCTGGCGCGGATAAGCTGTGTGGAAAGCACTGACGTCAGCGCGCGGAGGCGGCGTCAATATACTCCAGCGACGTCATCACGGCGCACGACGCCGACGACGGACGCGGAGCCGCAGGGGACGCCTGCAGACGACGCCTACCGACGCGCAGGGGTACTGCTACGCAAAAGTTTCCGGATCCAGACTGACGCCTGGGGATATTCTAAGGTAAGGAATCTAATACTAACTACTATTTCTTACAGATATATCGTTACCGAAGGTAAGTAACTTGTTCATGTGTGACAGGCATCAACATTTTATTTTTGACAGCTTTTCAAAACTCCGAAATAGGTTTCTGCATGCAGGAAGCAGGAGGCTATCCTTGAAAGCGGTAGGGTCTGGCCTGAATCGGGAGGGTTGGCATGTATGATGTTGCAGAGCAGCATGGGCTGTTGTGCAGCATGGTTTAACGTAAATAAAATAAAGCACTACATGGCGCAGCCGCTGCTAACCGCGCCCTGGCGCTTTTTTCGTTTGTTGTTTACTTTGAGACATGTTACACAGTAGCCCGCACTGCTCTGCAACATGGAGAAAAAACATTGCCTAAGCTAATAGGGCGTACATAGGCGAAACCTATTGGCTATGCCAATGCTTGTTTGACATATCTTTCAGCCAACACACAGCTCCTGGCCTCCTTTTCCTACACATCTCCCAGGTCCCACGGCACATTGGAAGGATGTTAGGAACTTGCTGCACACAATGCTCCCTTTGTGGGACTCTAATGATAGCTAAAGCATGGAAAGGGATCTTTCTGATTGGCTGGCCAGCTTCCAAGGTTCCACCCAGGGTGCTTAAATATATCATATTACTTGTATTTTATCTTTATATACTTCTGAAAAAGATTTATCCAAAACTGCCTCAAGTGAGTTTGCTACAGCTTTTGATGTACAATTAATGCGCCTACAGCTAATAAAATGTTTTCATTGCATAGCAAAAAAGAAAATAAACATTACGATTTGACTAAAATTGGATTCATTAAATTAATTAATGAGGTCGTGCCTGAGAGAATTTTAATGTACCAAATGTCGGTCATGATTGTTCGCAGAATAAAACAATCCCAATTTTGTTTTTTTTAATTAATTAATGCATTAATGAATTGTTAATAAAAAAAAGATTCCCCCTTCATTAAAGACAGTAAGAAAACAGAGGGAGATGCTCGACTCGACTGGAACTGGAGTTGCAAACACCGCGTTAATGTGCAGGCAGCATTACTGGCATGGAGTTAGGAACATACAGCCAGATTCATCATTGTAAAATCGGCTCGCAAAGGGCCAGATTCTCAGAATCTGGCCCTTTGCGAGCGCAATTTTTGCATTTGGGATTCATCATCCCAAATGCAAAAATCGCAAATTGCGAAATCGCGAAATTGCGAGGAATTGCATTTAAGGAATCTCTATTTGAGAAATCGCTATTTATGGCCGCTATTTACCGCGAAGTCTGACTTCGTGGTAAATAGCGAAAACTTAGAAAAATGCACTTTAATGCATTTCTCTAAGTGGTATGTTACACACACACATGTCCTTTGGACATGTGTGTGCGCAACATCAGTCTACATTTACATTTCATGGGTGCTACAGGGTGTCCTTTGGACACCCCTGGCACCCTTGAAATCGCATCCTTATTTGCGATTAGCCCTTTAGGCCCATAGGAATGAATGGGGAGTCATTCCTTATTTGCGATTAGCAATTTGCTAATCGCAAATAAGGAAGCTGTAGAAATCGCAAATGAAATTGCGATTTCAACATGAATCCCGTTTTGCAAGTCCTTAATAGCGATTCCTTAATAATCGCTATTAAGGACTCGCAAAACGGGACAATGATGAATCTGGGGGTATGATGCCAACCAGTAAACACTGGCAGTTTTTCACTTTCTGCTGTGCTCCCTTCATTTGTAAATACAATAAAAGCCAGGCCCTCGTTAGGAGGCCACTGCAGCTTGAGCCACTCATTGCCCATTCCAGCGCCTTCAATGACAGAACCAACACAACTACTAACCATCACACCCTACAAGTGTGTCAATTCAGACTATTCCAGGCCCCAAAATCTATAAAAATGACTTGGGCAGCTGGTATTGGTCATTTTTTACATACATTGAATGAATAAATAATTCTTGTGTGGCCGAACGAGCTAGGACTGTCGATCTCAAATCTGGGGCACCAGGTTTGAGTCTCGGCAATGACGCTCAACATCCTGTGATTCTGGGCAAATCACTTAATCTCTCCGTGCCTAACAAAAATGAATGTGTCCTTGTGTAACGTAACTGGTGCTCATGTAAAGTGCTCTGATACCTGATACCTTTGGGTCAAGTTCGCGCTATTTAAAACTCTGGAAAAAAAAGATCTCTAATGTATCCAAACAACTTCATCATGTGGCAGACTGTCATAAGTGCCGGTGTTGACAATTAAGTGCCGGTGCCAAGCACCAGAAACCACTGGCTCAAATTAAGCACTGGGAGACTGGCAGGGTCAAGTATGGAGAGTTTTCTGCAACCGTGTGGATTTGAGAGTGGAGTGTGTTTCTGAGTGAAATGTTGGATGTAGGATTCACAGTGTGTGTTAGGACATAAGATTGAGGTTGGCGGAGCCTTCCAACGTGGCTGAGGTCTTTTGAAGTGGACCAGGCTTCTGTGAAAGAAGGAGGGAGACAGATGCCCCTTTGAAGTACAGAGTCAGTCCCTGCCCACTCTGGCCTAGATGTAGGTAAATGTGATTTACCGATTCATAAATACCGAATTTTACCGATTCGGTATTCATGAATCGGTAAATCAAATGTAGGTAGAAATTCGGTAAAAAATACCGAATCATACCGATTCGGTATTTACCTATTCGGTAATTACCGAATCGGTATTTGCCATTGATTCCTATGTACCTTGAAGCCCATAGGAATCAATGGCAAATACCGATTCGGTAATTACCGAATCTGTAAAAATACCGAATTGCCAAGGGGGACAGGGTGTCACTTTGACACCCTGTTGCACCCCTGTTACTGGCTTGTGTGCCATGTGGCACACATACATGCCCCTTTGTGGGACTCTAATGATAGCTAAAGCATGGAAAGGGATCTTTCTGATTGGCTGGCCAGCTTCCAAGGTTCCACCCAGGGTGCTTAAATATATCATATTACTTGTATTTTATCTTTATATACTTCTGAAAAAGATTGATCCAAAACTGCCTCAAGTGAGTTTGCTACAGCTTTTGATGTACAATTAATGCGCCTACAGCTAATAAAATGTTTTCATTGCATAGCAAAAAAGAAAATAAACATTACGATTTGACTAAAATTGGATTCATTAAATTAATTAATGAGGTCGTGCCTGAGAGAATTTTAATGTACTGGATGCAAATGTCAGTCATGATTGTTCGCAGAATAAAACAATCCCAATTTTTTTTTTTTTTTTTTTTTATAAACCTTTATTATATCGTTCAACACAAAATACAGAAGTAGCCCTGCATCGACAGGGGCCGGTCACCACATGTATGCAGAACGTATCAGGAAATCCAATAACACAGCTCTTCAGCCGACAACCCATGGGTCCGGCAGCGGTAGAGGATAGACGATGTATTGAAAACATTTCGAGATCAAGGATATGCCTAAGGTTTCATTTTATATTTAACCCCCCCCCCCCAAAAACAAGATAAAGAAGAAGATACAGGATATCCGGAGCTACACACTGGAGGTATAAAAATGCGGGTAGGCGTTAAAAGGCAGTCATGGATCAAGATAGACCAACAATAAAAATGCAAGCGCCAGTATGTTCACTAAGGGAGAAGAACAAAGCTACCTATCTATCATCAGAACCACCCACCCCAAACCCCGCCCACTCATATGCTGCAGGATGAGATCGAAAGTATCGCTACCGGACCCTGCGAGAAAAAAGAAAAGGGGCCATAGAACACAACAAAGGCAAAATAACAAACCCCCCCGCACCCTCCACCCTGCACCCCTGCAATGGCTACGGCCTACCCCACTAGCAGCGTGCCTGTCGCCCAGAGGAATACCCTCAAGAGAGAGAAAGAGAAGAAAGAAGGGGCCATAGAACAAAACAAAGGCAAAATAACAAACCCCCCCACCACCCTGCACCCCTGCAATGGCTACGGCCTAACCCACTAGCAGCGTGCCTGTCGCCCAGAAACGTCCCTAAAAGAGAGAAAGAAGCGGAGGAGGAGAGACAAAAAAAAAACACACTCCCGGACTCCCTTACCCTCCACCAGACGCGACCACCCGGAAACAAGTGCAAAATAAATGTAGTGAGATGCACAATCAATCCGGGTAAGTACGAAACATACCACCCGACTCCCGCATTTCACAGGTCACAATCCCAGCAGCAGATAAAATTATTTTCCCGTATGCTAAAAAGTCCCACAAGTTAACCCTGGCCAGTACGAATGTCCACTGGAGCACTTATAACCCAGGCCACTGCAACAATGAGAGAGGTAAAGTTTTCATGAATGTTCAAGTCAGTATGAGCAAGCCAAATAAAGGATAAAAGTTCACGATCTCCACAGAGCAAGCGAGGAAAAGCGTGGAAGGATGATAAAACTTTCCAATAGTCACAGGTGATCTTGTTAAGGCAGTCAAGGTCATCCATAGTGATATTCGGCGAGATAGGGTTCAAGCAAGGGACGCTGACAATGTCCACGGGCGCGCGATCTGTCTCATAGGAATCAGCAGCGCGAAAGGGATCCGGCGTCTGCACAGGGACCTCGAAGTTGGATACACGATGTTTCGTTGGTGGCACCGCTGGCTGCGATGATGGCAAAAAGCCGCTGTCCGGTCTCCGGCAAAGATCATCCATTGTTACCGACAGTGCCTGGTAGTTGACGATGATCTGTGAGTGGAGCGCTCTAATGGCCGCCATTACGGCGCGCAGCGGTGGTGTGTCTTTCGTCCCCTCCATCTCCTCTAAGCAACAGATCAGGATGCAGACCCCGGAGGCCGGCTACTCCGGGGAAGCAGGCAAATCTGGAGCGGACACCAACCACGGGCGCTCTCACCTCACAATTATGCACCTTAGCCGCTGGTCGGGGCTCCCGTCCGCACCCCCCCGACAAGCTTACTATGTCTCCGGGCGTCGGATACAGGGCCGCAGCAAACGATGTGTCACGCCGTGGCGTGTGCGTTGCAGGCAGGATACGAAATCGCCGTTTAAAACAGGTAGATTATGTCCCCGTTCGGGAGACCGGACAAAGCCCAAGGTTCACAGCCGATGTTGTTCAATTCCAGCCCGGATGGGTTAGAAATCGAGGCCCCGGCTTCCACTCCCAGGTAGGCTGAAAATGAAACACGGCGTATCTCCGTCATCCGGTGTGATAAAAAGTTCGGGATTGCGCCTTCAGAGTCAGTCACTCCTCATATATACGGGAGTCCGGTTGGAAAACAGGATAACTTGCAGGATATACGAGCTGCTGGCGGAGGTCGGCGGAGCCGGGAGCTTATGCGGCCATCTTGCTTGCTAGCGTAGCTCCTCCCAATTTTGTTTTTTTAATTAATTAATGCATTAATGAATTGTTAATTAAAAAAAATTCCCCCTTCATTAAAGACAGTAAGAAAACAGAGGGAGATGCTCGACTCGACTGGAACTGGAGTTGCAAACACCGCGTTAATGTGCAGGCAACATTACTGGCATGGAGTTAGGAACATACAGCCAGATTCATGAACGGAAAATAGGCTCGCAAAGGGCCAGATTCTCAGAATCTGGCCCTTTGCAAGCTCAATTTTTGCATTTGGGATTCATCATCCCAAATGCAAAAATCGCAAATTGCGAAATCGCTAAATTGCGAGGAATTGCATTTAAGGAATCTCTATTTGAGATTCCTTAAATGCAATTCATTAACCATTTTTGTATTGCGAAATCGCTATTTATGGCCGCTATTTACAGCGAAGTCTGACTTCGTGGTAAATAGCGAAAACTTAGAAAAATGCACTTTAGTGCATTTTTCTAAGTGGTATGTTACACACACACATGTCCATGTCCATGGGCATGTATGTGTGTCACATGGCACAGGTGTACATGCACAGATGTGCATGTACACTGGAATTCGTTATTTACCATGTAATAGTATTACATGGTAAATAACGAATCGGTAATGGTAAATTTACCGATTCTGTATTTTACAGAATCGGTAAATTTACCGAATCGGTAAATATACTGATTCTGTGCATTATGCCTACCTACATGTCAATTCCCAAATACCGGTCGGTAACAGCCGAAATCGGCCGTTACCGACCGGTAATTGGCGACCTACATCGGGCCCTTAGTATTTCATCCTTCCCCAGAGGTGTTACAGCCGACAGCGGTGTGTAGTAGCTGAGTGGGGAAGCCTCTGCTGTGCATTGCTTTTGATCTCCCTAACAAATATATCACAACCACACCAAAAGCTCTTATTGCTGATTTCCTTCCCTGCTGGGCTAACCTGGGGAAGACCCATGATACGGGGAGAGAGTGGATTGCCGAACTGGGTCCTTCAGAAGAAAAGCCTGCCTTGTGGAGCCATCAGCCCAGCTGCCTGGTCACTGAGATGCTGTGCAAGGGACTGGGGTCTAAACCCTGCCCTAGAAGCTGCCCCTGCTTTGAGGGAGGAAGACAACTCACTGCAGAAAAGGGTGCTGCCAGAGAACCCTGCAGGAGGATGCTCTCTAGATAAGGAGAGCCCAGCTGTGAAAGAAGGAAAAAGAACCACAACCAGATATATTCTGGGGTCAGGAGAGCCCTGGAGATTGTGCTGGTGGATGGAGCCCACCACCAGGAGCAGAAGGCTGAAACCCTCTCTGCAAATCCATGCAGTGGAGAAAAGATAAATTGAAGAACCTGCCCACAGAGAGTTTTGAGCATGCTGCCCCCTCATGCCTGGAGGGTTGAAGGATACCACAGTGAAGACATGCTAACCACATCCAGTGGATTGTTTGAGGTCCTCTGGGAAGTTCAGTGCCCTTGAGGCAACTGAGCACCGTTGCATTGTTTTTTTTGTACCATCCCATCATTAGTAAGAGGTGGGAGGGCCGCCCATATTAGAATCATCTTGAGTAGCCCCGGGTCAGTGCTTAATTGATAAAAAAAGGAAGAAGTGCCAGGGCCGCCCTCAGGAGGCCACTGCATCTTGCACCACCCATTGCCCCTGCCAGCACAGCCAATGGCAGCACCAAGACAACTACTAACCATCACACTCCTACAAGAGTGACCATTCAGGAGCAGAAGCACATCCCCACAAAGCACCACGCATAGGAGAATAATGTACTACTCTACGGCTCTCATGAGAGAGAATTTCTGACCCTAGGGGTGGTTCCCTTGTGATTTAGGTCGAGAGTTGTTGCCTCTCAACCAAGCATAACAATCAAACGTGTGTGTTTATGTTGAATTGTCATTTTATGTACTTTCTGGTGACATATTCATTTTTGCATAGATGTTTATTGCTTTATAAAATTCTGAAAAGAGCGTCAAAGCCAATTGCCGCTGCTTTTAGCAATGATTGGCAAACACTGTTATTGTCTAACCAGCCAATGGTATTGCCAAAGGCAATACGCGTTGACCACTGACCATGTACCAATCTGGCCAAAACCAAGATTTTCATGAGTTATCTGTGAGGTCCTCTTTAGGAGGGATTTTTAAATCATTGTTTCCACTGTATATTTTTGTGACTCTCTGGATAGCACTTAGCTTTGTGTGCACTAAAGTACTTTTCTTTTTTAAATAAAAGCCCTTACTGGATAATGAATTATTCAGTACTATTTTTTTTTACTTAATTTATCAGTTATATCACATATTCATGACAGCCATTTCAATGTATGCATCATATGAAACATTTATGTTGTCAAAACCTTACTATATTGTCCAGCGTGCCAGCCCCCATATCGTTCTTCCATTTACCCAAACCACTGACCACCTTGCCGTAGCATAATCCAGTACTGGGTCCATTAGGTCTACCGCAGTTGTGGCCTCAGAGATGCGTCTTGTAAAGTAGCTCAGCAATGGCCTCGAAATAGGCTTAGGGTGAGACGTTCGAGGTAACAGTGTGTTATGGATATCAATATTGACATTACGCTGTGCCAAGTCGTTCAGCCACAGTCTCTTTGGGTGCTGTGTGCCTACCCCAGCTCATGGGCACTCGTCTTTTGCCCAATAGCGATGCTATACCCGCAAATGTTCTACTATGTTTTGGCACCATTTTGAGATATCCCTAAAGGGCTAGCATCGGCTTTACCCATATGGACAGGTCAGTTAAATCGTTTAGCATTTTAAACGGTCTGCAACATTATTTGGAAATTGGTGGGCATTGCCGTGTTAGGTAGATAAATCGGCCTCTAGAGCTGCGCATGTCTCACAGTAAGCATTGTCCCTCCCGCTAAATCTACAGATCTTGACTGATGTGTAGTATAACTGATGTAGAAAATGATAGTGTGTAAGGTGGTGCCTACCATTCATTGATACCTCTTTAGTATGCTGACAGCAAATTTCCATTGCGTACCTCATATCGGATTGGCTAGGTCTTGGGACCAGTTCTCACGGTATCGACTTTCTACCCTCACCCTTTATAGTTCTATTATACATCATAGTTATTACATTCATAGTGATCAGCAATCAGGCTGAAAAGCCTCCAGTCGTTTGGCTCTTGGGGGTACGCAAGACTGAATGCCTCCCGACTCTTTTAGCCTAGGGTATGAGAAAATACCCAGGACTGAAATACTGCTTTGTTGTAGATAGCTGTCTAGTGAAAGAAATTTGTTTTTCATGTATAGGTCTCCAATCGTCTATTGCCTAGGCTCTTAATTATCGCTGGTTCACTTGCAATGGGTAACTTTGGGTTGCGCATTAATTTGATTTGAGGGAATATACTATGTTGACTCTACACATCTGAGCCAGACGTGATCAAGCCTATATAGTGCAGTCTACTGTGTGGATCTCAATATGTGGATGAGTTGAAGTCTTAGGTAACTGCATTTGTGAGACTCTGAGACACTGCCAGTCCCAGTTCCAGATTGCGATGGAGGACCTGTCTACGGTTTTGAAATCAGTGCATGGCATAGTGGGCCTGTGCCGTGTAATAGTATGCTTCAGAATGTGGCGGTGATGATCCCCTGCTCGTATGGCCTCTATAACATCTGTCAGCTGATGCGCAGGTGTTTGCCCGGCCATGTCAGCTTGATATGCAGAGCATGTAACTGGCTATAATTCCCTCGCGTCATAGGTACTGGGAAATTTTGAAACAGATAGAGTAGCTGTAATTAAGACGATCCGACCGGCCATTGTCCGAGACAGGTGGAGCCATCTATTTATATTGTTCTCTATCAATTCCATAGACTTGTCATCGTTTTCTTTTATTAGGACATATAATTTCCCCAAGTGACCCTTTTACTGCTCTGCTGTCATTACCTTGAAAGTCAAGCACTGAAGGGGTGAGTTTGGCTTAAAATTTGGGATGACACTAGTTCAGGGACTCCTGGATACCAATGGTAAATGACCTCAATTTATCCAATTGAGATCCACTAATCTTGGATGCCTCGTGCCTCCCCAAAAAGCACTCATGCATGGTCTAACTAATTGCAATACTGAGTCCTTCCTTGCTTGCTGTGTTATAGTCTATCAGGGCTGACAGTTCTTATAGGGGTAGCCTGATCCCGTGGCCACATCCTCCATTTTGGATTGGGAAGCTCCCTTAGACTTTCCTGGTGGTACCTATTACTTTGAAAGCTTGCAGTGGTTATCAATCGAGAAATGCCAAGCTCTTTTTAGATCTGTTGCTGGGAAAGTCCTGCCACGTTCCCCTGTCCAAATGCTTGCAGAGCCGTTTTAAAACATCTTCCAGGTAACCAGGTAACAGCTGGCTTTCTGTCTTCTATCTGCTGCCAATTCCACAAACCTTGTGGGACCTTTTCATGGAACTCGTGGCTTCCTCAGACACAGGAGAGACTCAAGCTGGGATGGCTTGAGGGTTTCTAAAGGACGCACAGCAGCTCCCAGTAAGGTTCTGTGAAGTGTAATCTGAATTCACAGCAGGGCCTGAGGCCTAGCAGTCAGCAGAGAGTGCTTCCCTCAAAAACTTTACTGACAGCTCAATCCGACATTCGCAGGGCCAGACAGACCACTTGAGCCTTCTGGCTGTGTTGTCTAATATTGTGCATTGCTGCATATAGACACAGCAGCTGTGCTGTGTGCACACTGACACAATGTGTTCTGTTCTGCTACAAAGAAACAACAGACTATGAAGAAAGAGCAGTCTCCTTCAAAGGTGAAATCTCTGCATGTACTTCCGGGTGCGCATCACACCATCGCAGAATGTTGGGCCAGCTCACCGGTCTGTGAGGAGGTGCTGCAAGCCTCACTAACGTGCAGAAGGGGGAAGCTGTGAGCAGGTCAAGGGTGGGTGGTAGATTCATCTCCTCAGGACCAGTTGTCTTGGGATCAACTTTCCATCCTCAGCATATCCTTTCTAGCTCTATTATACATCTGTTTGTCCTTGCACATATTTCTGCAATAGGAGTTTGTGTAGAAGCAAAACATCACTGGCTGGGTGGCACGTGTCCATGTGCCCCCATGGCTGTGCATTCAGGGGCATAGGCGGTGCCTTGTAATATCTACTGGAATATGCAGCTGCACCCGTTGAGGGCAAAGTGCAGTGGTCGCAGCTGCTGTGGTACGGTCATAGGTGGCCAGCATGTTTGGGTTAGGTATTCCCCATCAGCCCTGGTTTCTGGCATCAATGGCGAAAGGGGCATAACACAGGCTCCTGCCGCCCCTGCGCTACGGGTGGCCCCCCCAACTCTTCAAGGGGCCCCCTTTCAACCCAAGGCCGATGTGTATGTGTGAGGTATGGGAGACTCAGGGGCCACTCATCACATTCTGCAGGAGGGCTCCATCATTTAGCTACACCCTTGCATGGGGAGAGTATTTCGGTTCATGAAGCATCGCCAAATATCATGGACAACGGACTCCGGGGCATATTATCAAGAAAGGGCGATACATTATCGCCGCTTTTATCGGCAGGAAACTGCTTAAGCGGCGATAATGGGCTTGATAATATGCCATGGAGAATTCCCATAGAAGCCCAGGTTTACACCAGAACCTGGGCTGCTATGGGAATTCACAAGGACATATTATCAAGCCCATTATCGCCGCTTTAGCTGCAGTTTCCTGCCGATAAAAGCGGCGATAATGTATCGCCCTTTCTTGATAATATGGCCCTTAGATATGAGCTGTGAACTATTTGTTCAAAGAGCAGTGTCACGTGACCCACCTGCACGAAACCCAACTTACTAAAATCCTGCTTCTTTGAATGAAACCCCATTCTGTGCCTTCGGAAGGGGGTGTGGCAGAGTGTTCCAATAGCAGGAAGCGTTCGGGGTACCTTGCGGCCTTTGTGAGGCTCATGACGTCATATTGGCACGAGTCCCCTCGTGGCGTCTGCACGGGCACGCGCTGGCTCTCAATGCTTCCCTTTATTGCAGTGCTCCACCCCCCCTGCCAGTGGAGGAGAGTTTAATGCGCCGCAGCCGGCTCTGGCCTGCAGCTACGGCCGGTGGTAGGTGTAACTGCAGGGCGTTGACGTAGGGAGGGGGAGGGGCAGGGTGGGGGGTTGTAATGTACAGATTACGGACTTTAGCAGGTAAGTAAACATATAAATTAATAAAACGAATTTCGTTGAGTGCACTGCATCACCAAATGCGATGCAGTGCGCGCAACGAAATTCGTTTTATTTATTTATATGTTTATTTACCTGTTAAAGTCCGTAATCCATACATTACAACCCCCCACCCTGTCCCTCCCCCTCCCTACGTCACCGCCCTGCAGTTACACCTACCACCGGCCGTGGCTGCTGGCCAGACTTCGAGGAGCTGGACCGTTCCCAAGGCTGGAAGCAGCAATGAGGGCTTTGCGGCCATTATCATTGTTTATAGATGAAACGCAGCCTCTAAGCTAGGGATGTCAGAAGTTATTTGCTATAGACCGCCATGGTTTTTGATCAGTGGCGTGCAGTTCCATCATCGTGGCCTGCCGCTGATGTTGATGTGGCAGGTGTGACATGCCCCCTCGCTCCCCTTGACCACAGAGAGCAGGGCGTGAACTTAAACAAGCATTTGCAATGCAATAAGTCTTGCATTTGCGATAGTTTAAGCTATGTAAATGACAATGCCTTTTATTTATGTGTTTTGAAAGCCGCATTTCTATTGCCAATAGCTCAAGCTCTCACAAATGTGAGACCACTTTAATGGTGGCTGCGCCCCTTTCTTTAGGCGCTGCTCGCCATATTCAGGATATTCAGGAAATGGGGCGCTTTTACAAAAAAAAGAATTGTTTGTGAAGTTCACAAACAAATGTTTTTTTTTTGTAAAAGCGCCCCAACAGCGAGGGTGGTGATGGTGTCCCAAATTTCCCTCGCATGTTTGCAGAAGGAGCAGGCGTTGAGCAGGATACAATGGAGCGGTTTCGGGGTGGTCTTGGTCTTGTGGGCAGGATTGGTGAGGGATCTTTTCTTGTTTCAGCAGGTGAAGGGTCCTTTGGTGTATAGTGGTGAGGAGGAGACGCAGCTGTTGTTTCAGGGTCCGGGGTCCAGGTGTTCCTTGGTGGCGTGCCATCGGGTGGCAGGAGGGCCAGGAATTCTGTTGCTGGGCGTTGTCCAACCGGCGCATCTGCTGAGTGGCCAGCCTCCTTTAGTGGTCCGGCCTGGTGGGTGGTCCTAGTGGAGCTGGGTGCCGGGCAAGAACCTGGGGCAGGCAGCGCGGGGTCAGGGACAGCAGGCAGCACAAGGACAGTACAGGGAGAGCAGCAGCGCAGCGACAGAAGGGGCGGCAGTGCAGGAGGGGGTGGCAGCGCAGTAATGGGGGGGCCGCACCGGGACAGCGTAGGGGGAGTGGCAGCACAGTAATGGGGGGGCAGCACCGGGACAGCGTAGGGGGAGTGGCAGCACAGTGACAGGAGTGACAGTAGCGCAGGTTCAGCAGCAGTGCAGTGATGGAGGCAGCAGTGCAGTGCAGTGACATGGCAGCACTACAAGTACAGGGTAGGGGAAGCAGCACCACAGTGACAGTGGTGTCAGGGACAGCAGGCAGCACAAGGACAGTGCAGGGGGAGCAGCAGCGCAGTGACAGGGGCAGCACAGGGACGGCACAGGGGGAGCTGCAGCGCAGTGACAGGGAGCAGCAGTGCAGGGGTAGCGCAGCAGCAGCAGCGCAGTGACGGGGCGGCAACACAGGGACAGTAGAAGGGGAGCGGCAGTGCAATGACGGGGCGGCAACGCAAGAACAGTACGGGGGAGCAGCAGCGCAGTGATGGGGGCAGCAGCGTAGGAACAGTGCAGGGGGAGCTGCAGCACAGTGACAGGGGGCAGCAGTGCAGGGACAAGGGGAGCAGCAGCGCAGGGACAGCCCAGGGGAGCAACAGCACAGTGAACGGGCGGCAGTGCAGGGACAGCCCAGGGGGAGCAACAGCACAGTGATGGGGCGGCAGTGCAGGGACAGCCCAGGGGGAGCAACAGCACAGTGATGGGGCGGCAGTGCAGGGACAGCGCAGAGGGAGCAGCAGCTCAGTGACGCAGGACCAGACTGGATACTGGGCGTTTTGACATTCTACAGAGCTGGGGGCTGATTTCGTTGATGGGGACCTGAGTGTAATAAACGAAATTCTTTTGCATTGTTGATTTTGAAGCACACGCAGGTCTCCATCTACGAAATTAGCCCCCACCGCAGTGACATCAGCCCCCAGCTCTGCAGAATGCCAAAATGCCGGGTAGCCAGTCTTGCCCTGCAGTGACGGGGTGGCATTTCAGGGGCAGTGCAGGGGGCAGGAGCGCAGTGACAAGCGGGCAGCAGCGCAGGGGTAGGTGCAGCGCAGGGGATGCAGCAATGCAGTGACGGGGACGGAAGCCCAGGGACAGTGCAGGCGGCGCAGCAGCACAGTGATGGGGTGGCAATGCAGGGACAGTACAGTGGGAGTGGCAGTGCAGTGATGGGGCAGAACCATAGGAACAGCGCAGGAACAGCGAGAGCGGCTGTGTAGGCAGAGCGTGGCAGGACAGGGACAGTGTGGGGGGAGCGGAAGAACACTGACAGGGTTGGCAGCACAGGGACAGTGCAGGTGGAGCGGCGGCACGGGGATGTATGACATTACAACGCATGCATTTACATCGCATGCCTTTACAACGCAAGTATTACAACGCAGTCCATTACAACGCATAGTGCTTTGGGGCGCTGGATAGTGAATAGTTTAATTTACTATTCCAACTCCAGTCCCCGTGGACACTAGGGAAGGTTATTGGATAGTAAATTAACCTATTCCCTATCCTAGAGCGCCCCCCAGAGCAATGCGTTGTAATAGTTTGCGTTGTAATGGTTGCGTTGTAAAGGCTCTGCGATGTAAAAGTTGCGTTGTAAGTGTTGTTCACCGCGGCACAGTGATGGGGTGGCAACGCAGGGACAGTACAGGGGGAGTGGCAGCGCAGAGACGGGGCAGAACCATAGGAGCAGCGCAGGGGGAGTGGCAGTGCAGGGACAGGGGGAGCAGCTGTGCAGTGACGGGGTGGCAGCGCAGGGACAGTGTAGGGGGAGCAGCTATGCAGTGACAGGGGCCGGCAGCGCAGGGACAGCACAAAACGAGCAGCAGCGCAGTGATGGGAGACGGCAGCGCAGTGTCAACAGCATCACAGTGATGGGGAGCAGCAGTGCAGTGATTGGATGACACCGAAGGGACAGCGCAGGGGGAGCAGCAATGCAGTGATGGGAGCAGTAGTGCAGTGACAGCACAGGGGAGCGGCAGCGCAGGGACAGCAGGCAGCAGCAGGAGGGAGGGAACATCGGCAGGCAGCCATGAAACACATACTACCAATAAACATGTTATATATTTTCTTTGTGAGTGATTGAAGCTTGCACTGCTGCCTGTGCTGTACCTAGTTTGTGTGTGAATGCAGTCAGCACTTCTATTAGCTTTACTATGTCTGTATTGTGAGTGATTGAAGCTTGCACTGCTGCCTGTGCTGTACCTAGTTTGTGTGTGAATGCAGTCAGCACTTCTATTAGCTTTACTATGTCTGTATTGTGAGTGATTGAAGCTTGCACTGCTGCTGCTCAGGCTGTATCTTTTCTTTGTGTGTGGGAAACTTCCACTATATTCACTGGTCTATATATTTGTTCTTTGTGTGATAGAGGTGTGACTGCTTCTGCATGTTCCATGCTTGACCGGTATAAGGCTTACATTGCTGCTACATATACTCTCTATTCTAGCTATGCTATGTCTGCTCTGTGTGCGTAGGGCACAGTCATGCATGCTGTCTGTTATGTCAGTGTTGTGTGTGAGAATTGACCTGCACTGCAGTTGCTCCTGTTTTGTGTGTGAGGGACTCGATTTTTGATGCTGCCTATTCTGTGTAAGTAAAACCTGGACAACTGTTACTCATGCTGTAACTGTTCCTTGAATGTATAGTTTTGTAGCTGGCATTTTATATCTAGGCTGGGCAGCGCATGCCAGAATGGATCGAAGATAGCGGGAAGGGGCAGGGGCGGGTGGGCACGCAGGGGAAGCGGGCAGGAAAAAATAACATAAAAAACATACCTTCTCGCCGCTTCCTCACTGGTCTCTCCTCCATAGTCATCCCTCGCTGACCTGACCAACAGGAAGCACACCCAGGCGCCCAGGCAGCCAATCACAACGCTGCCTTAGGAGCATTGTGATTGGTCTGAGCGCCGTATTTCGATGCTCAGACACTTGACTGGAAACCGTGGCATGTTCTCTATGCAGGCTGAGAACACATGAAATGACCCTTGCCCCCTCATACAGAGCTGCAGAAGTAGGAAAAAATAAAATGATAATAACTCAAGTTATTATAGTTTTTTTTCTGCTAAAAAGTAGTGGGTGACGCTCCTCTACCTCAGCGGAGGAGCCGCCACTGCAGCTGGGGTTTCTGTGACCCTTACTCAGGGTGTCCACGAGTGTTAAGAAAATTAAATAATTTGCAGAATAATAAAGTGTATATATACATAAAAAAGCTAAATTGAAAATATTAAAATTATCTGTAGGAGCAGTGAAAGCACAGCAAACAGAATCTAGTACGGATGAATAGTGGCCTCATTTGAAGCACTATTGTGCACCAAAAAGAGAGTTTGCATTAGGAGCAAAAATGAGATATGTTAGAGCCTTGCATAATGTGCAAAAGCACATTTTGAAAATATCCAACCATCCCATTAAAATAATAGTTCGCATACATTTTTGTTTGGGAATTAAAATATTTCATGATTTGTGTACTTGTTTGGTGTATAATTCTTTTCGTATTTTTGTGTATTGTGTTGAGATTCAAATCATAGAAATTGTTTCGGCTGCGGTCCTCGGCTAAACTGCTGGTCTAAAGGTGGTTGTTGTGGGGACCTGTGGGCCGACCTAGGCCTGCGGCGCTGCTGTGCACATGGAGCGCAATAAGGTGACACACACTCAGTACTGCACTGGTACGGACCGGAAGTGCCGAGCCACTTCGGTCCCTTTATTTAAAGCTTTCTGGCCACGCCTGGCCAGAAAGTGATACATTGTGCGGAGTGCTTCCGGGGGCTCAACCTGAGACCCTCGGAGCACTAGAGCGCTACATCCCTTCCCAACTTGGATTTTTCAAAACAAATTCTCACAGTCCGTTCAACATGCAAAGTCTGCCAGTTTCTGACTGGGCCGTGGATTGGATCTGAGATTATACTGCCACTTGCCTCTCGGAGGAATCGGGTCCTGAGGAGGTCCCGGTGATGGCAGGGATGGATGTTCTGCAATGTCCGGGGCCAGGCATGAGTTGTCTTCTGGGGCAATATTCTCTCCTTCGTCCCTCGTTACAGGTGCACCGCCACTGGGGCTTGGTCCCTTCGGTATCTGCTTGAACCACGATACATTGCGAGTCACTTCTTCTCCGTCTCGCCTGACAGTGATCGCTGTTCCGTGGGTTTCTTTGATGACCCAGGGTTCCGGCTCGAAAGGGGTCTTGAACTTCCCCCCGGGTCTCCTTGTCCGGATGAGCACCGTCTCTCCTGGACTCAGGGTCTTTGCTTGGGCTCTTCTCTTGCAACTCGCTTTCTCGTTTGTCCTTCTTCTCCTATCTTGGGTATTTGCCGGGGAGTATGGTGGAGGAGTCCAATTGTCAGCCATAGGTAGCAGATCCCTTCTGGGGCCGGTCAGCATCAATGCCCATGGTGATTGCATGGTGGTGCTGTGCGGCGTGCTGCGATACTCCCTCAGGAATGCTTGTAGTGTTTCCTCCGGGTCACTTCCTTCTGCTGAGGATATCCTTAGTATCTTGTTTATTGTCCTCATGAAACGTTCTACCTCACCGTTGGCTTGTGGCCATTGTGGGGTGATTCGGTGATGCTTTATGCCAAGGTTGGCTAGGAACTCCTTGAACTCACTCCCCTGGAATGGGGGCCCATTGTCCGTTTTGATGACCATTGGGATGCCGAACAGGGCAAATGTTTTGGTGAGGATGGGGCGAATGTTCGCGAAGCTGGTTGACGTCGCTATCTCCACTATGGGGTATTTGGTGTAGTTGTCCACCAGCACCACTGTGACTCTTCCGTCCGGGAAGCTGCCAAAGTCCATGCTTAGCCATGCCCACGGTGATGGAGCGTGTTCCTCTGTGATTATGGGGGCTGGTGCTTCGGGGCTGCTTGTGATTTGGCATGCCCGGCATTCCCTTACGCAGGCTTCGATGTACTCCTCCATGTTTGGGAACCATATCTTCTCTCGCATCCTCGCCTTCATTCTGCGGGTGCCTTGATGGCCTTCGTGTGCTAGGGCGGTTGCTCTCTCTTGCAGTGTTTTGGGAATGACCACTCGAGTCCCTCTCAGTAGGAGGCCATTGTCAGCGCAGCTGAGGTCGTCATGCACCTTCCAGTATTGTTGTAGGCGTGTTCTGTCTGCTTCGTTCCACCCGTTGGTGTCCTTCAGGAAGCTCGTCCACGTGCCGGATTGTATGGCCTCCTTCACCCTTCCAACCACTGCATCGTTGTCATAGTGAGAGGTGATGATGTCGGCGGTCAGTGCGCAGGGGCATGCGCCCGTGGCTAACATGTTGATGAATTCCTCGGTGTGTACCTCAGGGTCTGTGTTGCTAGACTCATCTGCGGGGGGGTGGCGCGACAGGAAGTCCGCCGGGTTTTTCGCCCCTGGTCGGTGTACTAAGTCCATTTGGTACTGTTGAACCTGGATTGCCCAGCGTTCGATCCTTGGCGGGGGGTGCGGAGCAGTTCCCCGAAACAACGGGATCAGCGGTTGGTGGTCTGTCACCATTCTGAAAGGGTGTCCGGAGATGTAGAGATGGAAATGGGCGCACGCCCATTTTACGGCCAGTGCCTCCCTCTCAATTTGTGAGTACCGGGACTCTGTTGCCGTCAGAGCTTTGCTTGCAAACGCCAGCGGGGCCCACACCCCGGGTTCGGACTCTTGCGACAGGAGAGCCCCTAGGCCCACTGGGCTGGCGTCCACTAGTACCTCGGTGGGTCTTGCAGTGTCGAAGTACGCCATCGTTGTGCTATCTAGCAGGGCTTCTTTGATTCGGTGGAACGCTTTGTCTTCCGTTGCTGTCCACTTCCATGGACTGTCTTTTTTCGTTAGGCTTCTCAGAGGCTCCGCTATTGTGGCCAGATTAGGTATGAACCTGGCACAGTACTGCGCCATTCCCAAGAAACTTCTTACTTCGGAGGCGGTTGAGGGTGCTGGAGCATTCTTGATAGCTTGTGATTTGCGGGGGTCTACCCTTACTCCGTCCGAGTCGAATACGTATCCGAAGAATTCTATTGATCTCTTGAAGAACTGGCATTTGTCCTTGTGCAGGGTGACCCCGTACTGTGCGAGTCTTTGTAGAGTGGCCCTCAATCGTCGGTGGTGTTCTTCACTGGTCTTGGCGTGAATCAAAATATCGTCACTGACGTTTAGCACTCCATCAAGTCCGGTTAAGATTTCCTTTATCGTGTTCTGGAATATTTCGGCTGCGGATGAGATGCCGAAATTCAGTCGCTTGTACCGTCTTAGCCCTAAGTGTGTCGAAAAAGTTGTAATGTAGCGGCTCTCTTCTGCTAGCCTGAGCTGGTGATATCCGGCATTAAGGTCTAACTTAGAGAACCATTGGGCCCCATTCAGGTCCGTGAGGATGTCATCTACCGTTGGGGTGAGGTGGCGTTCGCGTCTGATGGCTTTGTTGGGCATCCTCATGTCTATGCAGATGCGGATTTTGCCTGGCTGTCGCGGCTTCTCGGCTATTACCATTGGGGATACCCATGGCGTTGGCCCTGACACTCTCTCGATTACCCCTTGTTCTTCAAGTTGGTTGAGCTCCTTCTCTACGGCTGCGCGCAGGTGAAAAGGTATTCTTCTGTGTCTTAGGGCTATTGGCTGGATGGCGGGGTCGATGTGTAGCCTAATGGGTGGTCGTTTGATTGTGCCAAGACCTTCGAATAATGTGGGGAACATTTCCAGGATGTCCTCTATTTGTAGCATTTTGACTGCGTTTGCGAACGCAATGAGGCGGAGGTCTTCTGCCGTGTTGCTGCTTACAAGCAAGTCTGCTTCCTTGTCGATCACGTGGAAGGTGGTTGTTACTTCGTTGTCTTCTGCTTTTACTTGGACCGTCATCTTCCCTCGCAGTGGGAGGGGTGTCTGGCTACCGTACGTTAGTATGCGCGCCTTAGACGGTACTAGCTTGGGTCTCGGGTTCAGTGCTTTATAGTGCTGGATTCCCATGACGTTTATGGTAGCTCCCGTGTCGATGACGCCACACGCTGGGGACCCGTCGATGTGTATCTGACACTTGGGCTGTGGTCTCCGTCGCTTTTTCAGTTCACTTACGAACGATACATAGTAGCATTCATCTTCATCTTCTGAGGGTGAGTCATCAAACTGGGGTCGCCTCGGTGGTCTGTGTGGTTGAGACGGCGTTGCGTCGTCCAGTGACAGCTGTTTCACTGCTCCGGTGATTGATTTTCTTCCTGACGTCCCTCTTCCTCGGGAGCTACCCCTGCACACGCTTGCGAAATGGTTGGGTATTCCGCATTTTGAACATGTCTTGCCACGTGCTGGGCAGCCATCTTGGTTGTGTTCATCTCGGCCACAGTATCCACACGATGGTCTGCGTGGCGTTCTGGTCGGCCATCTTCCTCTGCTTCCTCGGCCTGTGTTGCGGATTGCATCCACTCTTTCAGTCTTCACCACGGTTCCTGCTTCTGCCCGTGGGTTCAGAGCTGCTTCCATTGCTGTTGCGCGGACATCCGATAGTTCGTGGGATCTGGCCAGGATTAATATTTCTTCAAGGGTGATCCGTGGCTGTCGTAGAATGAGTGTCCTTAGGTGTTTATTGCGACAACCTTGAATGAGCTGCGCGGTCACCTCCTTCTTTTCGTCGTCGTCCGTGCACGTGCTTATGAGATCCCTCAGCCGTGCATGAAATGCATCCATGGACTCTCCTTCCCTTTGGCGGGATTGGCGAAATTTGAATCGCTCATAGTGGGGGTTCAGCTGGGGGTCGAAATGGGCGTTCAACGCATTGACCGCTGCGTTATAGTCTTTGGCATCTCCTGTGTTAGGGAGGTGTTTAAACAGTTTATACAGTTCTGTGCCCCCAAAGTGTAACAGCAGGGACCTCTTCACTTCGTCATCTTTCTCCCTGGTGGCAGTGAAATAGTTGTTAAGTTGCCCTAGCCATACAGCCCATCTGGGGGCTGCTGTCCCGGGGTCTATCAGCTCGCTGAATGGCGGTAGTGCCTGGATTTGTGAGTGGGCTGACGGCGTCGGTGGTTGAGTGCCGAGGTTCATTACTGGTGGCGCCGCTTGTTGAGCTTGGTTGGTTCCCCCGGCTGCCCCTCCAGGGTTGGTAGTCATTGTGGTACTGGCCGGTGTCTGGGCGTTTGTCTTTTGGGTGTCGTTTTGTTGCGTGTTGGTTTGCACTTACTCGTGCTTGTTGGCGCTTGTGCGGTCCAATGGGTGCTTGGTGGCTGATTGGCTTTGCTTATGCTTGTTGGCGCTGGTTCCCAATGCTTGGTGTGGCTGCTTGCGCTCGCTTTGGGTGTTGCTGCGTCACCTCGTGGTGTGGTTGGCCTCACCGGGCCCTCTCCGTGTCCATAAAGCCTCGCTCTCAATTTGCCTGAGGCGCCTCCGCGGCTTCGCGCTCTCCCCGGGTTCTCTCCTCTGGTGCCGGCGCCTCGCGTTCTGCGCATGCGCGCACCGCTGGGCCTGCCGCCTGGCTGTTGTCTTCGGCGCGTGTCTTCGCCTTGGGCCTCTCTGCCGTCGCTGCCGCCGGTGCCACACGCAGCCCTTCGCTCACGCTGCTTACCGGTGCTTTGGGTCTTCTGGGATGCAGCCTTGGCTTTCGGTGGCGGTGGCCGTCGTCGCTGACGTTTCTCTCCGGCGCTGCGGCCGGGCGAACAGGTCAGGTGAGGGTTGTTGGTGGGTGCTGCTTGGCCTTTGGATATCCCACCCTCGTCGCCAGTGTGGGGACCTGTGGGCCGACCTAGGCCTGCGGCGCTGCTGTGCACATGGAGCGCAATAAGGTGACACACACTCAGTACTGCACTGGTACGGACCGGAAGTGCCGAGCCACTTCGGTCCCTTTATTTAAAGCTTTCTGGCCACGCCTGGCCAGAAAGTGATACATTGTGCGGAGTGCTTCCGGGGGCTCAACCTGAGACCCTCGGAGCACTAGAGCGCTACAGTTGTATTCAATAATTGGATCAAGATACCTGAAACCGGAATAAAGCATATTTATCAAAACATTTAGCGCCTCCTAGCGGGCTTTTAAGTTGGATGCTCTAATTAGCAACCTTGGGCTATCCGTCTATCGTCTTTCATTCGGTGAGTTATCCAGAGGTGATCCGCGAAGGTAAGAGATTCATCACGGTGGAACGTGGAATTGTACTTACTTCCGTTGCTAAGTTCTTTAAAGTTGACAAACTTTGCATCCTCGCGACTTTGGGAAGTGTGTCACTTTCAGTAAACCTCATCTGCGGCTGAGTGAAATTTCCTCTGTTCGTTCGGGGTGAGGTGGCTTCATGGGCATTCGGCTACATTTCCCAGAATCCTTTATTTCTTCTAAAACTTTCTCCAATTTAGCGAAATGGCAAACAATTTATAAAATATTTGAATTTTGTCAATTTAGTAGTTTGGCACACCTCTATTTTGAAGTGATTTAGGCTTCCTTATTATATTTTAATTCCCAAAAACCACTTTAAACATTATGAATACAAAAAAAGATAATAGAGTGAAATAACCTTTCTTCAGATCCCTGTAGTTTATGAAATACTATTTCTTAATTCACAGCAAAAAACACCAGACGGAGAAAAAGCAATTTGAGAAATGACACCCTTCTGACAGGGAGCAAGGGAGGGGTTTGTGATCTTGTCACTCTCTCTCCCATGACCTGGTTTTGTGATTTCAATCATGGCCACCTTTCTGGCACCAAACATCTGGAATCCAATGACTGCTGGATCTTCAAACCTTTTTACTGTTCGGTGTAATCTGAAACAACACCTATTCTGAACACATTTATTTTTGCACTACCCCAAACCCCAACCCAGGTTCTACAAAGCCCTCAAAGTAGCAAACCTCTCAGCCCACCCTCACTTAGAGGCCGCCACAAACCTTGACCCCACCTTCACACTCCAAACAAGCCAGATTCTGGTTATAACACTCTTCATGAAAACTTAATGACTGCCACAGACTTCAGTGGAATCCCTCAACCAGCAAATCTTCACCCTCCAAATTATTGATAGTCTCCACTGATTTCATTTGGATCCTGTTTGCACAATACTTGATCTGACCCGACTTGGAGATCCCAAAAGCACACAGGTATATTTATAAAGTGATTTATAAGAGTTGTTACTCATTGATAGAAAGATGAGGATTTTTAATACTTTATTTTCTCTTTGAACCTCTGAGTTCAATCTAATAAATTATTTCTTTTAATATGGTAATTCATTGAAAATGCTATCATCATTCCAAATTACTTTCTTTTCGGACCACTCTAAGCTCCAGGACAGTATCCTATGCGAATGCTAAAGACATCTGGCCTCATTTATGAAAAATGATGCATCGCTGTGAGAAAACAGCGATGCGTCACTTTTCATTGCGCCCTCTTTGCGTCACCAATGATGCGTCATATTTACAGTATGAAGCATCACGTCTCAAGGAGTTACAGATACGTCAGTATTTCTGACATATCTGTAGGCGCAAAAATGACGCATTGCTGGAGTGTGTCACAAAAGTGACGCAACTCTAGCAATGGGTCATTACACATGGGCAAGTCCCACGTGAAATGTGCCTGTGTTAGTTTTAAGCCTACCATGAGGCAGGCGAAAGATATTGACGCATTTGCGTCCTAGAAGTCACGCACACAGCATCACTTCTACGACCCTTTCTTGCATCAGAACGGCCCCCTACATACATTATACCTGACGTAGGTATAATGTGAGAAAGTGTTTACAAAGTGACACATCTACCTGGATACATCACTTTTTAAATATGGCGCAACATGGCGCATTTTGTACACCGCTGGTGCATCACAAAAAGTGACGCACCAGCAGCGCAAAAGTGACGCAAGGGCCCATACATTTGCCCCATCAGCTCTAGTATGATAACAGGATCATCTATGGTGGCAGAGCATTGGCTTCTGGGCCACCACTTCACCCGATAGAAACTCTTGTGCCAGATTCACTGATAGTTGTGACTAAGGAACATATGGAATTAAAACCTTCTCAAAAACACCCACAGATCAGAAGAATGCTCTCAACCCAGTAGCCCCCCCCCGCCTCCCCCCATAGGCTCTAATACTGCCTTCAACGCCTTGATCAAGGGAGCGCTAGGGCAGGTCCTACTTTGCAAAGTCTGAACCAATCAATGCTAAATCCATGTGGTTAAGTACCAATCCAGCCATTTGAACAATACGTATCTTTGTGGTGTTGACCAGTTGTCCTGCTCTACAGGACCACAATTCCAGTGCTATTGTCTGCACTGTAGCATTCTGCAATTCACCGTTAAACAATTTTAGATTTCTTCTACATCCCTTTAAATGGTAATACTTTTTTAGTGTTGTTCTGATGCTAAGTTTCTTCTTTCTCAGTGAAAATATAATATATTGCCACTTTTGGCTTTTTCTATTTTAGAATAACCAGAAATTAACCTTTTTTGTGAAGAATGTATATATATATATGTGTGTATGTAGGTGACAGTATTAAATAGCGCAACCACAGCTGGTACACAAGGGAGCACTGTACAAAACAATTGGGAGGAGCAGGCAAACAATTCAGAATTTTGAAAAAAATAATGCAGTAGATGAAGATACAAGAGCTATTTTGTAGTCCCTGAGGTGTGAGGAACTAGGGGCCTCACTGAGGATTATTGGGTGCTCCTGAAGGGCTGAGTCTTGACTTCCTCTCTGAATTGTGAGTGCAGGGTGCAAGTTTGGCCTGGCAGGAAACGTTGTTGCAGCTTTTCAGGGGATAGATGGAGAAAGCTTGAAGTCTACTTATCGCCTTTGTGTACTTCTAATTCCAAGCCTGGGGCTCTTTGTTTTATGTTGGATGCCCAAGGTAGCAACTCCTTGTGTTATGTTGGGTGCCAGAGGCAGCGGCTCGTTGAGTTACGTTGGATGCCAGAGGCAGCAGCTCTTTGAGCTACATTGGGTGCCAGAGGCAGTGCCTCTTTGAGCTACGTTGGATGGCAGAGGCAGGGGCTCCTTGTGTTACGTTGGATGCCAGAGGCAGCGGCTCCTTGGGTTACGTTGGATGCCAGAGGCAGCGGCTCCTTGGGTTACGTTGGATGCCAGCGGCAGCGGCTCCTTGGGTTACGTTGGATGCTCTGGCTCCTTGGGTTACGTTGGATGCCAGAGGCAGCGGCTCCTTGGGTTACGTTGGATGCCAGAGGCAGCGGCTCCATGGGTTACGTTGGATGCCAGAGGCAGCGGCTCCTTGGGTTACGTTGGATGCCAGAGGCAGCGGCTCCTTGGGTTACGTTGGATGCCAGAGGCAGCCGCTCCTTGGGTTACGTTGGATGCCAGAGGCAGCCGCTCCTTGTGTTACGCTAGATGCCAGAGCAGCAACTCGTTGTGTTACGCTAGATGCCAGAGGCAGCCGCTCCTTGTGTTACGCTAGATGCCAGAGCAGTGGCTCCATGGGTTAAGTTTGATGCCAGAGGGAGCCGGTCCTTGTGTTATGCTAGATGCCAGAGGCAGCGGCTCCTTGTGTTATGCTAGATGCCAGAGGCGGCTAGTGTTTTGGCCAGGTTTGTTTGCGTGCCGGGTGTTCCTAGAGTAGATATTGCAGATTTATCAATCCTAGAGTGGTGGCCTGTGTATGTTCGTCAGGCTGAGGGTGATGTGGTTGTATGTTTTTTGTTTTCAGCCCTTTCATGAGACAGTGGTTTAGTGTATGATGCTCTTCTAAAAGGGAGAGCGTAGGAACAGAGACCCCGGTGAGCAGCACATCACCCCAATATCCCGATGCAAGAGGCAGAAGCCTCAGGGCTAGATGCTAGTTCCGAAATAGGTTTTGGGGCAGGTAGCTCTGTCTCAGGGACGCCAGCTGGTTCCCTGCTGTCTTCCTAGTATTTGACAATGCTTGTCTTTTTCAAGTTTAAAAAATGCTTTATTGGGAAATGCATATGAACAATGTGCAATTACATCAAACAAAAATACTCATCTGAAGGACAATCCAAGTATATATATTAGCAAGCAAATGGAATAATATAACATTCTGATAATAGAAGGAAGATATTAAATGTCTACGAATTTAACAGATTAAACATATCCTATATTAAGAAAATATGAACTTCAGAAACTTGAATTGAAATACATAACTGTAATGCTAAAACAAATTCATTGTAATCATTTTATAGGGGTAAAAGAAAGTAAGTAGAAAGAAAAGGAAAGAAAGAGACAAAGCAAAGACATGGGAATAAGAAGGGAAGGAGAGGAGAAAATATAATGTACTGTAAGGTTGAACCAGCGAGTATCCAACAGCTATGTAGCATTATAAATGGAAAATAAATAAACCATTGTATTTTAAGGAGGGTCGTAATTACAAACTTTAGAAACGGGTCGAGTTGTGCACCTAGATAAAAATGAAGTAAGAAGTGACCATAGTAAATCTTTTTTTAATTTTTAAAGGGAGAGAGGTGGCATGCACTCGATCTAAACGGCGATGATGACATAGCAGGTTCCACCATGCCATATAGGACATCTTAGTTGTATCTTTCCAATTGGAGGTGATTATTTGAAGAGCTAAGGCAAACAATAAATCAAGACATTTTCCAACCAAACGTTGAGAAGTCCAAATAGGGGAGGCACTACCCAAAATTATGTGAATAACATCAAAAGGGAAAGACACGGATTAAATATCATTCAGTTTATGCCACACTTGTAACCAGAACTTTTTAACAAGAGGGCAATCGAAAAACGTATGGAAATGACTACTCTTATCATGAGTACATGACCAACAATTAGTATAAGGTGACATTTTTTATTTGCTTTTGGGGCTGATAAATAATTTGTTATAGAAATAATAAAATGTTTATGTTGTGCTTGCGGTCCTCGGAAGCTTATTTCCGGTCCAGGGAAGGCATGGCTTGGCAGTTCGGGCTGGACTGTTCCCATGAGGCACAGGGTCAGACTGATTTGCATATAGCCATGTCTGAACTGGGGTGGCAGAGTGGGCTAAAGAACGGTGATGGATTAAACCCAGATCTTTTGACTGGGTGTGAGTGTTTGATTGGTTCGGATGCTCCGTCCATCACCACCCCCTTTTGTACCACTGATAAAGACGAGGTATGAATCTTGACCCATATCGATTTCCAAGTATGGACTGTAAATTCTTGATGTAATTCTGATTCCCATACGAGGTCCACTTTAGACTTTGAAAACAATTTAGAGGAACCAAGCAATAATTTTAATGTTGGAGGCCTTCAATTGTGTGGAAAAATCTATTGAGGAAGAAGGGGGCTGCATGCCTGTAGCTGTAAGAGTTTGCTGAGAGGTGTAGATGAGAAGAAGAGATTTAGATATATGGGGCCTCATTTATGAGGCCGCGCGTCACTTTTACGCCGCCGGTGCGTCACTTTTTGTGATGCACCAGCAGCGTAAAAAATGTGCCTTGTTGCACCATATTTACAAAGTGACGCATCTAGGTAGATGCGTCACTTTGTAAACCCCTGCGCTACATTATACCTATGCCAGGTATAATGTATGCAGGGGGGGCGTTCTGATGCAAGACAGGGTCATAGAAGTGATGCAGTGAAATCTTTAAGATTTCACTGCGCCACTTCTAGGACATAAATGCGTCAATTTCTTATGCCTGCCTGACAGCAGGCGTAAGACTGACACAGGCCCTTTCACATGGGGCTTGCCCCAATGTGAAAGGACACATTGCTGGAGCTGCGTCACTTTTGTGACACACTCCATCAATGCGTCATTTTTGCGCCTACAGATACGTCAGAAATACTGATGTATCTGTAACTCCTTGCGACATGATGCGTCATATTGTAAATATGACGCATCCAGCAAGTCGCAAGGAGGGCGCAATGAAAAGTGACGCATTGCTGTTTTCACGCAGCGATGCGTCACTTTTCATAAATGAGGCCCATGGTATTTCCCTTGAATCTCAGAAAAATCTAACAAAGAGCCTATAGAGAAAAGCTGTCCGATGAAAATAACGCCTTTGTTAATCCATTCTTTCCACCCAAGAACCCTATTATTTAATTTCATGTTTGTGTTATACCAGATGGGGTTTGTAAACTATTTTCAGAGGTGAGATATGAGGAAATGACCAATGTTTGCTAATAGCTAAAGAGTGGGTAAGTATTGGGGAAATAAGACCTTTTGGAGGTTGGGTGATATGGATCATGTCTTTGAAAGCAAAAGGAGAGAATTGTGCATGCTCTAATTGCCCCCAAACTGTGAATGTGTCAGTGTGATTTTCAGATAGATAGACCCAAATATGTTTCAATATGAAAGCCGCATGATATGTTCTAATATTAGGAAAATTAACCCCACCGAGGACAGCTGTTGAAGTCGAACTATAGCATTGCGGGGTTTGCGTTTGTTCCAAAAAAATTCAGTTAAGGGACCAATAGTGATTTTAAAGAAATTATGTGGGAGGGATATAGGGAGCATTGATAATTAAAAATTAACAACAAGTAATAAATAATTTTAATTGTGGCCAACCTACCCCACCAAGAAAAAAATAGGGAAGACCAACCATCTATTAGTGCATTAACTTTAGTCATAATCTCATTCCTGATAACCTTAATAGGGTCCTTAATATTATTAGCATAAAGAATGCCTAGGCATTTAATACCTTTCGAACTCCATTTGAAACCAGAGTCTTTAAACATATGAGGGAGACAGTGTTTATTCAGCGGTAATACTTCTGATTCATCAATATTCAATTTATAACCTGAGACAACGGAGTATGTGTTCAATGGTGAAAAGAATTCCGGCAGAGATGTAGTAGGGTTAGAGACATACAATAAAATATCATCCGCATAAGCAGTGTACTTTATATTCACATTTTTTAACTGAAAACCAGGAAAAATGGGGGATCGCCGAATTGTTTCTAAAAAGGGTTCTAATACTAAAATAAATAATAGGGGAGACAATGGACAACCCTGCCTAGTACCTCTGTGGAGGTGGAAGTATTTGGATTGTTTACAGTTGATCCAAATTGATGTAGAAGGATTAGAATATAATTACTTAATGTATTGGATACAGTGGGGACTAAAACCATGCCATTTCAATGCACCAAACATAAATTCCCAATTCACTCGATCAAAGCCTTTTCAGCATCCAGTGTTATGGCTGCTAGGGGAGAGCTAAGTTTAGCCGCTAAATGAATAATGTTAAGAAAAGTTCTTGAGTTGTTTGAAATGGATCTTTCCTTCACAAAACCGGATTGATGCATATCGACTTAATCAGGAATAACACAGTTAATCCGGAGAGTCAATAATTTAGTAAAAATCTTACAATCCATATTAATCAATGAGATAGGTCTATAATCACTACTCGGAGAAAGATCTTTATCTTTTTTAGTTATAAAGCATAACATGGCCTGAGCGAAAGATCCTTGTGTACATCTTGTACTCAAAATATGATTAACAAGAGATAATAACTTAGGAATTAAAAGATGTGTAAAATGTAAATAAAAGGGTAAAGTAAAGCCGTTAGGCCCAAAGTTTTATCTTTGGGAAGCTGATTTATAGCAATTAATAATTCTTGTTCAGATAAAGATGTATCTAGGGAGGATTAATCTACTTTTTTATTGGGGGTTTTTGGGATTGATTGTAAAAAGTATCTAATTGTTCAGTGGAGGGAGATGATTCGGGGATAAAAACTTATATAATAATCTCTAAAGCATTCTAGAAATTTTGAGTCACAAATATGTCAGACCCTGATGGGTCTGTGATGGCCGCAATCTTAGATTTCTGTTTTTTAATTTTAAGTTAATTTTCCAAAGATTTACCTGCTGTACGACCTCCATACATTTTTGCATTGAAACGAAATAGGGTACCACAAGCATTATCCCAGGATTGTTTGTTTTATTGCAATTTAGACTTTAATACATTTAGATAACGTATCACTATTATTAGAGGAAAAATATTCGTGCTCCAAAATCTTAAACTGCTCTAAGAGTTGCTTAGAATCTTTAAGAAGTCTTATATTTTTTCTAGCTACAAAGTCTATTATAAAACCTCTTGCTGTTGCTTTGAAAGCATCTCATACAAACTTAATCTGTGTATCTGAGGGAAGGTTATTTATGTAATATTCCTGAAGAAAGACTGTGAATTGTTCTGTAAACTGTTGATCCAATAAAAGGGAATTATTAAATCTCCATCTGCAATTGGAGGAAATGTGATTAGGATAATCAAAATCAACAATAACAGGTGCATGATGAGATATAAGAATTGACCCTATTTCTGCATGTGTTAAAAATTGAAGATTGTGTTGGGTAAAAATTACCTAGTCTATTCTGGAATAGGACCTATGAACGGGAGAAAGAAAGTGAATTCCAAAACATCAGGGTGAAGTGCTCTCCATACATCAATCAACCCTCTAGCAGAAATGGCTTTGTGGAAGGCTCTATGCATTTTAGTGGGGACAAATTTGGTCTGTGATCTGCGGTCTAAAAATGGATGCATAAGTTGATTGCAATCACCGCCAACTATCAGGTTTTCAGAAGCTTGGGAGGACAACATAGAAGAAAAGTTATTCCATAATATTAGGTCCACTCTGTTTGGTCCATATACATTGCAAATCGTAAAATGTATTATTTATGATCACGTCTAAGAGAAGCCACCTTCCAGCATCATCTTTGAATTTGTTTAGCAATTGAATATTTAATGATTTATGAAACAATATAAGAATACCATTTTTGTCATGCACGGCAGGGAAACTGAAAACATTCCCAACCCATTGTCTCTTCATATAATTTATGTCTTGTTCCTGATGATGTGCTTCTTGTAACAAAGCAATTTGACAATTCAATCTTGACAAGTGAGTCAAAACTCTTTGCTTTTTAACAGGGTTACGAAGACCTTTAACATTCCAACACACCATGCATACGTTACTCATGAGGATAAACGTAAGAACATTTCAAGATTAAAATTGTAAAACTTTTAACATGACATAAATAAAACCTAGAATAAATGCATGACTTAATTAACCTAAATGAAAATAATAAAAGACAATACAGATCTGAATATATGTACAAACTGACAAACATAAAGCTGATATTTAAGTGAAGGAATTGAGTAAACGTGAGGAAAGAAATGAAAAAGTGAACAAAATATTCAACAGACATACCAGGACCGATCAGGTCAAATAGAGAATAGTAAAAGACCACAAACACCACCTTGGAAATGGAAAAGCTTGCTGTAATAGATTGTAAAAAGGGAGGGGAGGAAAGATAAAAAAGAGTTGAGGTAAGAATTAGGAGAATAATTAGGTGAAAAAAAGGAGAACATTGTCTCCTCTGAGAAATACTTATAAAAAAGATGACAAAAAGCCAAAGGACTTTAGCCATAGTAAACGGAAATAAAAAGGACAATAAAGATGAAAGGGGGATAAGAAGGAAAGACACTGCTCTATTGAGCAACACCAAGAATAAACTACTGAAATTATTATTATTTGTTATTATTTAAGACTTATAATGCGCGGCTTCCTCAGCAACGAGGCGCCCCAGCGCAACCAGAAACCAAAGACAGAAGCATGGGAGACCAACCTAGTGATTAAACATCAGATAATGGGAACAACCAGGTTTTTATGGTTTTACGGAATACCAAGAGATTAGGAATATCTCTAATGTGAGCCGGGAGAGAGTTCCAGAGTTTTGCCGCTAAGAGGCAAAAAGAGCAGCCCCTGCCCTCGCTCTCCGGACTCGAGGAACACAAACAAGCGCACGGTCGACAGATCTCAATGCACTATCTGAAATATCAAACACAACAGTGATGGACAGAATGTGGATCAATGTCACACATTCACCCCAGTCCAAAGATCTGGGCCCAAATCCATCGTTTTTCCACTCCACACCACCCTGGGTTAGACAATGGCGATATGCAAATATCTGAAATATCAACATATAATGGAAGGACAATGTTAATGAAAAAGGAGCTGAACAAACACAGCGCAGGGGGACTTACCATACATTGGGAGACAATGTAACCAATCGAAACATGGACGACAGAACTGATGTGCGATGGGAACAAAGACACAATGTCAGACACAATACGAATAGGAACCTGCGAAATAAAACAAGAGAAAAGAGCAATTATGTTTAACTCAGTTCTATTTCTTCTGCTTTGTGCATATGTGTAAAGTTCTTAAGTTCCGCAGGATCCTCAAAGGTAATTGTTCTTTCTTTATATGTAACTTTGAAAAAACGTGGATAAATTAGGCCACAACAAGCATTCATAGATCGATGCATAAGTCTGAGGTCTAGAAACTCTTTTTGGTGATTGTCTGTGGGTTTTGAAACATCTTGACTAAAGAAGATTTTGTGACCTGACCAAAGCATCTGTTTACACTGTTTGGCTGCAGCAAGAGTCGCCATAAGTCAGAATATAAAAGAAAGTAGGCAATAATTCCTCGTGGTCTGTTTGAAGCCTCTGTATTGCGAGGACCTATCCTGTGTAATCTCTGGATGTTAAGGTCTACAGATTTCAATAAACCAGCAATTTGTGGAATATGGACATTCAGAAAAGAAATCATGTCTTTGCCTTCGGACCCTTCCGGTTTACCATAAACTCTTAGGTTGTTACGTCTATTTCAATTTTCCAAATCCTCAGTTGTTCTTTTCAATTGAGCAACCTCTTTAGATAAAACATTCACTTTAGCAACAACATCTTGCGCATCACTAATTCTTTGTTCATCTTAATTCCAGACCAGACCATTTCTCTTCAATTCTTTGAAGTGTTGCAGTGGTATCCGCCATTAATGGATGAATATTTCTCAATTCATCCATAATATCCTCTAAGGTCAAAGGTAGAAGTTATTTATTTGGAGAAGAAGGATCCTTTTATTAGTGTGGCCAGCAGGTTCTTTGCGACCAGTAGCGTTAGAACCAGAAGATCC
The DNA here is from genome assembly GCF_964261635.1 of Lissotriton helveticus. Classification (NCBI taxonomy): domain Eukaryota; kingdom Metazoa; phylum Chordata; class Amphibia; order Caudata; family Salamandridae; genus Lissotriton; species Lissotriton helveticus. The sequence goes on from NC_136070.1 coordinate 73,249,898, forward strand.
TTGAGATTTATTTGAATTTGCAAAATCCATTTTTCGAAGCAAACAGGAGTAACTCTGCCACTTAATAAGTATATTTCTAAAAAATAATAGGCTTAGCTCTGAGCGTATAAGAATAAGCTCTAAAATTAGAAGAAACTCATAGCAGAGTAATAAATCTATCAATTTTGAGGGAAAAAGTCTCAAGGTTAAAGAGTCATCCTGTAGTGGCGATTCTTGAGGTGAAAACAAAATGGTGGACAAAACTAGAACTTTCCAGAAGCGGGGGACACAGCTCCACAAGCTGTCAGTTCGATTTCAGTTAATTAAGAAGCCTTTCCGCTCCTGGGGCTTTCAAATCTGCTTGCACTCACATTTCTAAATACATAGCGCACTTCAAGTAAAGACAATCCTCCTCAAAAAGGAAAAAGACTCAATGCAGATAGAAGCAACATCTAGGTAGTCAAGAAAGCCACAGACAATCAGTGCTGAGTAAGTCCTAGGAGATTCCCATATTCCTCAGAGCAGTGCTGTCTGGTTATCAAGTGGGCTCAGCATATGCTCCATCGACTGAGGAGAATGTGAGCTCAGACTCTCAACATGGCGGCCGGGACACGGAGCTCCCCGGGAGCAGAGGAGAAAAGAAAAACAGGGAATTAGACTGATTTAAGATCGAAAAATTTGCCTCTTTGCTCCCGGGAGCTTCCGACGGCCATTCAAATGCCCGGCCTGACGCATGACATCAGTTACGTGCCCCTCCGTGACCGGCAGTGTTCTCTGTGCCACAGAGGATTTTACAGAGCTGCCAGCTTGTATCACCGCCGCCGCCGATCTCCCATCGTAATTCCTTTTTGATCAAGCAATGCTTGTTTTGAAGGAGACGTCGCTATAGGATGTACAACAGTCCTGTCGGAGACTTCCATGGAGGACTAAGAAACAGAGTCTGCCCCCCAGAGCCTTGGACTTTGATGACAATTCTCCTGCCAGATCTGCTGTTACCCTCTTTAACTTCTTTCCTGAATATTGTACTATATAAATAAAAAAATAAAAAAATAGCACTAAAGAATGTGAGGCTGGTAAGTGGTGTCTATGAAACAATAATATTATTAGAAAGGAATTCAGGCACCTTTTGAGAAAGTGACAGACTGTTGCCTTAAGGGACCAACTCATTAAAATTACTCAGTAATTGTGGGTTACGCCTAGGGAGTATGACACACCACAAATAGAGCATTTCGAGACAATCTTTTACATAACGTAGAACCTTTTCAGTATACACTTGTTTAAAAACCTTTGGATGAGGAAATTTAAAATATAATTTGTCCGATTGATATACGCAATGCACATCATAAGAAGGGTGCCAAAACTGTATGCACATTCTGTTTTTTGATGTTGTTAGTATTTCTTCAGCCTTTTCCCGGTGTGCAAATTTACCTAGCGTCTGGTAAACATACGTCGAAGAGATTATGCGGCATGCAGGTGATAAATCTGCTGTGAAAGCTTGCTGTCTGTACAGGAGCCAAACTGGTGTGACACCTGTACTTATATGTACGATCAACCACAGGGTCTGAAATAACCAGCACTGTAACCTTTATTGGTACCTTACATTTTGTTACTTTCATTAGGTCAGTGTCAGGTGAGTTGTCCAGGGTTCCAAAATTCAGGGACAGATTGGCAAGCCTTAAAATAAGTGGGACACACACGGTTGCCAATTTCTTGAAACAAGTGATGCAGTGCACAAAGGTTTGTGCACTCAATCCACACATGGTCATCATTCACTTGAAGAAGTCAAGCTGGGATGCAGGGTGCAGGTACATGGGTCTCTGAAGATCACTGGGCGCTTGTCAACATGAATTAATGGAGGGCGCAGGCTCATATTTGAAGATGTGCGATGCAGAGTGCAGGTACACGGGCCTCTGAAGATCATTGGGTGCTTGTGAACATTAATTAATGGAGGGCGCAGGCTCATGGTTGAAGATGTGCTATGCTGGGTGCAGGTACACAGGCCTTTGAAGATCATTGAGTGAAGGTGAAGCTGAGATGTTGCACAGTGGAGACACAAAGCCCTCTGAAGATCTTAAAGAGCTGGGGAAGATGCAACGATACAGGCTCTCAAGATCTTCAACATTCAAGATGCAGCTAGGCAGGGTACAGGTACACGGGCCTACAGGCCTCTCAAGATTACTGGCCGCAGCTGAAGATGAGGTGATGCACAGTGGAGACACAAAGCCCTCTCAAGATCTTCAAGCGCTGGTGAAGATGCAACGATACAGGCTCTCAACATTTCCAAGATGCAAGATGCAACGATACAGGGTGCAGGTACATAGGCCTCTCAAGATGATCAGGCACTGGTGAAGATGTAACGATACAGGGTGCTGGCACATAGGCCTCTCAAGGTTACCTGGTCGCGGTGAAGATGCAGCGAGGCAGTGTGCAAGTTTATGGGCTTCTCATGATCATTGTGTGTGGGTCAAGATGTGACGATGCGTGCACGTAGGCCTCTCAAGGTCACCTGGCTGTGGTGACGATGCAATGAGGCAGTAGGCTTGTATATGAGCTTCTCATGATCATCGTATGTATGTGAAGACGGAGCATGCTGGGTTTGGCCTTCCCACAAGGGAGTGTGCCGGTTGGGCTGAGCAGTAGTTTGCAGCTCTCGGTGTTGGCAGGCTCAGCTTATCAAATCTCCTTCTGGTAAGATGCTCACATTGAGCGTGGACTCTGGTTGAATAGGCGGATTCTCTCCCCCGCTGTCAGTAGACTTCCTCGTTCCTTCAACCACAGCAGCATTTCACCTCAGCAGAAGGGATCTCTGTCCCCAAACAGAAAGACAGTAGAGAGCTCTGGTCCACACCTTCCTCTATGCTCCACACAGGTGGCCCAAGCTTCTTGAGTGAAAAGGTGAACATTGGATAATGCTGGAGTTGCCAGTGTATGTACAGCCGTGCAGACAGTTGGCTTTTTAAGAATTGTCCCATCAAAGTTCACACCAAACATTTGGAGCATATTCATTACAGTGAAGTACATTGTCCTTTTCATTGGGCCCTGCCCCATGGCAACCATTTGGAGGTAACTTTGCAACATTCCCTTTTGTGGATTCCAGGTAGGCACTTCCTGCACACTCTTAAATCAGGTAAGGGGATGGGCAGGGAGCCGAAGTCTTTCTAACGGGGGTTGTGTACCCGGTCATGCAGCCAGGTCAAAGGCTTCGCCAAAGTCTGTCTTGAACACACCTTGACCTGATGAACCAGGTGAGTCTCAGTCATTTGATACAAAATATCCTTTCCCTGAATTATGATTTAAAACCAGACACTGCACTTGGCTTTAAAATTAGACCCTTTTGAAGGGGGAATACGAGGTGCAGTGGGAGGAACGTGCAGGGAGAGGGGTTCAAGTAAATAGGCATGCACCCCACTACTAGAATTATCTGCCACTATCTGTTTGTTCCCCAGTACCCCAAAGAGTCCAAGCGCTCTGTTGGTGAACAATGCACTATAGTGATGTAGCACACTGCTAAAGCGAATGGTGCCATGGGTCTCCTGCACCAGAAAACGTGAAGGGTCTGTCAGAATGATGAACCGAGGAGCAGGTTATCACCTGGACAGGGCCACAGGGTCTTTAAACTATACAGACGGCCACAAGTGAGTGCATTGTAGGGTCCATTTCTCAAGAGAATGAAGTTAAACGGACCAGTGTGGACGGATAACCACTCGCGCCATTATGCCAAACAGAATGGTGGTGTAAGTTACATCAAAAGGAGAAACCTCCCTTTCAGGGACATTGCAGGAAGTGATCTCACACAACCATAAACCAAAAACTGTCCTTTTTTTTTTAAGGAGTTACATGGGAACTCAAGGTGGAATATCTATAAACAGGTCCTAATGACATACACAAGCCACCAGCTGCTCAAACAAGCAAAGGACATGACAGCAGGCTCACCGTTAAAATATCTGGGGCAACATTACATAACATTTCTTTCCTGTCTATATGTATTTGCCAGCCAGTAATGCCTGGGGGAAGACAGGTCTCTACCAGAGGAGGTGGAAAAATAGCTGAGCACACCACAGGGTCCATCATACAGCTCCAGTATTCGTACCTGTTGATGGCCAGGTCTGGGACTTAATTAGCATAAGCAAAACACATGCAAATTAAGCTGGTTGTGACATGCAATGGCACCTGTCGGAGGAAATTGAGTTGCCACCCATCGCCACTGGGCATTGTACGATGAGTGGCCCATCAAGGATCCCAAATAATCAGATATCCGATGGGTTAAATCATGCCAGCTGCAAAGCAGGCAGTCTGCAGCAGCAGTCATATGCAGCATTAAATGGGTTGCATATGCCACCCCTTGCTACCCTTAAAAATTCCCCTGTTTGTATGTGCTAATCACAAATCCCAGGTATCTATATTCAGAGAATATTTTGCCATGCTAGCAATCATAATTCACTTGATATTTGAAAAAAATCAACACATCTCACTTCGCATACTTACATTTTTAAATACCAATGGCTTGTTTTCATCATAAAACATTTAAAATATGAATGTTTAACCTCTCCTCATTTTTCTCAATATTCCTTTATATATGTTCATTCCATCTGCAGTCCACTCTGTTCCTCATCTTCTGGTACCCTATAGTTTGATGCACTTTTCCCTGACAGCCCAGCTTTATTGCTATGCTCCTTGATGCACAGGTTTTGAAATATTTGTTTTGAAATAATACCCTGGGAACAAATTCCAACCTATGACAATTTAAGGGATGCCTTAAATAAAAAATCACTTAAATGTTTTCCTTAAAACAATGACTCTTGTGTGAACATATGTCCTATTTAATTTGTCATTGGTCAAATATTCCCAAAATAAAGTCATTTTGTTAGTATGTTAATACAATAACAAACCCCACTTGGGATCCTATAGTGCTAATCTGTGACACACACTGCTTTACCTCCAGTCACAGTGTCAGCATGCCTCATCCAGGGTCTGAAGAAATATGATCACATCACCCTCATCCTGATGGAACTCGTTGACTCCCAGTGCCACTCCACACCATCTTCAAACCGGCTGGATCGTTTACAAAGCCATCACAGCCAGCCCCATTGCTTGTCTTGCAAACACGCTGACCACCTATGGTGATTTATGACCATCAACCAGGCCACCATCAAAGTGCAGACTAGAAGTTTAAAAAGGAAAAAAAAAAGACGTTAGGCATTTTCCATGTATGCCTCCAGGACCTGGCACAACATCCCCAGATCCATCAGGACCTCCCAAACAAGGTTCCAGTTTAGGAAAGAGTTGGAGAGTCACCTCTTTGAAGATCACAACACCACAATGCACTCACCGTCCACAACACAGCTTGCTCTTCTGTTACTTGTTGACTTTATGCTTGTCTTTGACCATGTACAGTGCTCTGCTGCCTTTGGCTTGGTTTGCACTATAAAAATACCATAAACCTACATATGTAAGTTTTAAACAAAAAGCATTATTTTCTGCATTCAAAGTTCATCAGTTTTATTAGCAAATGTTTTATGCCATCTTTACTGACCTTCAAGATGGCTTAGAAGAACACATGCTTTATAAATAAAATGATACTAGTGTATTATTTTTGCATCTATTTTTATTCAGCAAATCGATTCAGATCTTGACTTTAGTAACTCCTTGTTCCCCTTCTTTCTTCAGAGCGGATGGGGGAGCCAACTGCATAGGTCCAAGCCGGAATTATCGCTCATGCAATACAGAGGTAAGAGACCTGAGTGTCTTACACATGCTCTGATGTTGGTGAGTACAGCATGCGTGAGTGGTGCCGTTAGACTAATGGTTGAAGAATGGGTGACAATACCTACTTTTCTATGCGCTGAAACTTGAAAAGGGGCAGCCATCATAGCTGCCTTGAATAAACTTGCAGGACAACAATGGCACAATTTTGTACATTGGAGTACCATTCTATAAATCTGTGAGAGCCCAAAACATTTTCCCAGATTTACGCCCCAGCAAAGAAAAGAAAATAAGCTTTATATCCCAAAGACGTTCCTTTAATTCAGGGGTGTCCAGCATAGCTCTAGGAGGGCAGGATCTATGCCTTATTTTCAGGTGATATTCCCATAGTAAAAATGAGAACTATATTGGGTAATTTTATACATATATTTCGTGAAAATGCTGAAAAACAAGGCACTGATCTTGCCCTTCAGGACCTACCCTAGTTTGTTTTTAATGTCCAACATAAATTCAAAAATTTCCCTCCAATTGTAATCATTCTTCATTTTATTTGCGTGCCATTTTTTGCTATTTCATCTATAGTAAAAGTCAATCACAGTACAGGACATTTGAATGCTCACCACCAGTGTGGGCAGGGAAGAATGCAGTTTTGTGCCACTCTGTTTCTGTTCTCATGCAGACAAATTGTAAAAACATTGCCTCCATTTTCATACAAGAATTTTTACAAATCTTTGTAGTTTGCGTTTGGAAGAAAGCAGGGCCCGTCAGGTCCATTTTGCAAAACCTAGAACTCAAGTCCCTCATCACTGGAGAAGGAATTCCCAACTTCAGAAATGAAGGCCCTCATTTATGGGGATTTGGCATAGGGCAGCGCAGCAAAGTGAAAGGGCAGGAATGCACCATAGTTATCCAAGATGGCGGCAGCCTAGCGCCAACGCAGGCACCCTTGCACCATGGTGCAAGGCTTACTGTGTTGTCGGCAGGTTAGTTAACGTGCAGGAAGGGGCACATTCCTGCACAGAACGAATCCATAGAGGCATTTTCCTCTTTCTATGTGTGCTGCAGAATGCAGCACTTGTAGAAAGAGGAAAAAACGAGGAAAAATAAAGAAATTTCTCCCCGTTACGCCTGCCCTGAGGAGGTGTAAGATTTTGATCCATTCCCAGGTTTTCAAATCCTTGTAAATCTGCGGATGTGTCAAAACCCACGGGAGCTATGTGGGAACACCCACTGCAACGCCCATGGAAAGTCTCCCTTGTGCAGAGTAAGGCGACGCAGCGATTTGTGCTGCGTTAACTTACTCAAAATTAATGAGGGCACTCAATTCAATTCAATTCAAATAATCTTTATTCGATTTTTACAGTAAAATCATAAAAGCACATAGAATCACATGATTGTTAAATAATTCTGCATTAAAAATACTAACAGTATCATATGTTAAAAAAGCGTAGCTGTACTTTTAAGGAATTCATGTGGCAATAATTTTCCTATATTTTATTACACATTTCAAATAACAAGCTATAGGCTTTGTAAAATTTTAATTCTCTAAAAATTGTAGCACTAGGAACGCCTAAGACCAAGCAGACTCAAAATTGGTAAAATCCATCTTTTTCTTGGGTTCAGTGTAAAATTTTCAAAATAAAAATTGTTGTTTGCAGAGACTGATTGTCACATGGGCACATACACATAATGCTCGACCAATCGCTCATTGTGGGGAAACTGGTTAGCCTATTAAAAATCCACAATCTAAAGCGGGTGAACAACATCCTGTCATAATCACCTAACATCGTTTTTAAATACAGTTGACTTCTGTAGGTGGTTAGCATCATTTGGTTCTCCTGTACTGTAGTCTTTAATAATTTGGATGGAATTCTATTGGTCTCAGAAGCATCCAACACATTATTTTTAGGTTGTTTCTTGAGACTGTTATTAAAGTGCTAGGGTCTTCAAAGTATTCCAGATTCCCAAAGATCTTTCTTAATTTTTTTTAAATATATTTCAGGCATGGGATGCTAGTGGCTAAGCTATCATTTGAAATGTCCCGGTTAAAACCAGTTTTGGGGTAAGACTATATCCTATGCAATAAATTGGGTTGTATTTTTATAAGGTCGAATATATACGACATCCCTCATTCAGAATGGCATATATAGGTTGATGTGCTGCTTGGGACTGGCAATAAATATCTAAAGAAGGCATTCTAGACTAACTGTAGGGGCTGAAGGTCTTCATAGCCCCAGACACCTGCACCGTACATAGCTGTGGAGACGCATTTTGCTTTATAAATGTGTAATGATTCTAAAACCGGTCGTTTCCCCAATTTTCTAGCGAAACTAGCTAGTGCGGCAGTAGCTTTCATAAATAACAGTTTTCATGCTTGAACAGCCTGGCCCAAGTCCCCATCTGGTCAAAAAGAATGCCTAGGTAAGAAAATCTTTTAGTAAATTCAATCTTATTATTATTGATAAATATATCCCAGGATTTTGTGCTATCATGCCACATTTTGTTATGTAAGTTTTGTGAGGTGTTCACCCTAAGACCCAAATTGTGCATAAATGTTGAAAAGCTAGACTCGACAATTCTCGCTCCGGTGCCTACTCGACTCACGGGGTCACACTCTGCGACTCTGGGCAATAGCTTGCTTAATCTCCACTATGGCCCCTCGCGGCGGGATGCCTGGCTTTCACCTTGTGAATACCCTGCCGGGGTATCTCACAGGTGAATACCAGGACGGGTTCCCTAAGCAAGCGCCTTGAGACCCCTGGGTGATTCGTGCGCTATATAAATCGAAATACATTTACATTTACAACCCTTTGGAGCCCCAATTGGGTTTGCGACATCAAAACAGCAACGTCGGTGTACAATAGGGCGGGTATTGAATGTCTGTCAATGTGTGGCACTGATTCACTGATTCACCAGGACTTGACCTCATTCTTTTATATACAATGTAAAAAGAAAGGGAGCCATAACACATCCTTGCTTTACCCCTTTTCTGATTTTAAAAGTGGCCGTGCACTCCCCAGTAATCCCATACCGCACCCTTGCTTTTGCATCACTATATAGCTGCCTCAAAAACTGAATAAAAGGGATTTCCACACCCATGTCTTCTAAAATTTTCCATAATTTCTCGTGTACGATACAATCAAAGGCTGCAGTTAAATCTACAAATGCCAGATATACCCTACCCTGCTTGGCCAGTGTATACTTTCCCAGAAGGATATTTAAATTTAGACCCTGCTCGACCGTACCTAGTAACAGTCGGAAGCCATATTGTAATTCAGTTATGATGCCTTTATCTTCAGCCCAATCTTGTAATCTGTTTAATATAATACGTCCCCCCACCTTGACCAAAGAATCTAACAGAGATATAGGTCGATAACATGCGGGGTTGTGATGGTTTCCTTTAAAACAAAAATCTGGAACCAGTGTTGATTCCGGAAGAGCAACATGCTGCTATTGCTTGAGTTAGCAATGGGCCCCATAGGGGAAAATTGGATTTATGAAGGTCTGCAGGGACTCCATCAGGGCGGGGAGCTTTCCCACCCAAGCTTGCATTGATGGCACAATTAACCTCTTCTAGGGTGAAAAGTACATCAATGGGGTGGTGAATAGGTGGCAATATCTCCTGAGGTTGTTGGGGATTAGCCATTAAAATCTCATGTACGCTATTATTATACATGTTCGAGTAGTGACCCACCCATTGATCCTCAGTAATGGCTATCTCTATGGATGGTTGATCTCGAGGGGCTAAACAAGGGGCATTCACTGCCTTCTAATTAGTGTGGCTTCATGCAATGCTGCCCATATTTCTTCTCTTAGCGCAAATTTACGTTCTTTAAGGGCGCGTTTGTATTCCCCCCTAGCCGCTTTGATTACTTCTAGATTTTTAAGGGCTTATGTAGAGGCCACTCAAAGCCACACAATTTGGCTTCATATATACGACTCAAAGCCTTGCATCATGCATGTACCACTTTGAGTGGTGCAAACGTGACGCAATATGCCCCGAAGTGTCCAACAAAATTAACAAAACAGAATAAACCCTATTCTGAAGGAAATAGAGCTGGTGGTAAATTGCCGCTCCACCTCAGTCACCACTCCACAAAGGTGGCACTGGAATTCTGCACTCATGCAGATATTATAGGATAAACTCTGTTAGTAAATGTTGTGCCGGGATTCGCTGGACAACCTGGTCCATTCGTCTTAGCCCCAAGACTCTTAACAGTCTCAGTGGTCCTGCAGAGCAGAGGAAACAGACAGGTGCCTTACTGGCCCCTCCCCTGGAGTGACACAGTGTAGGGACACTGCAGCAGTACCTACTGCAGGTTCCAAGAGATCAGTAAGAGCAGCATCCATGTCACACACGATTCTACTATGTAGTACATGAATAACAATTATAATGTTAAATTGTACATCATCAATGTAGACCAAAAAAGATAACTAAATAAATAGATATTCTAAGCATGCTAGAGCACTAGTGTCACAGAGTCTAAGCTGTATTCTGCCATTGTGAAAAATATGTGTCAAGAATCATCATATGCAGTCTGCTCAGAGCTCTGCCTGTGCATCCTCTGCAGCCCAGAGTCCATAGTCCTTCATAGACTGTCCCAGGCTCAGCACCCCCTCCTGTGTGTGTGGCAGATTACGCATGGAGGTAACTGGACATAGTCAAGAATTAGTAAAAGAGTAGCCTGAAAAACTTGTAAGAGGAAAAAATAGAAATGATGAAAAAATCATTCTCCCACGAGACCTAAACATAACACTAAAACACATGTCTACATAAATAAACATATGCAAATTAACTGCTTAACCGCAGCGCGAATTCTGCTGCGGTGCAGCGGTTTAATCAAGTGGGCGGGGCCATGTCAGCCAACGGACGTGCGCAGCACTAAGGAGGTAGTGCTCGCGACGGTCTTTGGCCGACAGAAGCAGCAAAGGGGTTAAAGAATCACGAATAAAGAAAAAACTCTGATTGGTAAATACTAGCAGGATGATACTATGTTGCACGACTGATGCGATTTTTGCTGAAGCAGCAACTAAGTTAACCCCCAGGCAGGCAGAGTGAGGGGTATGACACACGCATATCTCCGCATCGGACTCATTCACACCACAGTTGTTATGCAGTCCTGTAAATTGACCTAAGGCACTACACGTCCTTTTCCTCTGGTTGGAATGTGAGATCAGAATAGGGTGATTATCTAGAGGTGCTATTGACCTTTTAATCACCATTTGAGATTAATAGATAAAACCCAGTCAATATAGATACACATACCCCGCCCTGAGTAAGGGTAGGAACACCTTTTCCATTTAGAAATGCCACAGAGCCCTCCTGAACCATGCAGGCATGAAACATGTTGACCTTTTAAGCACTTTACATAAGATTGCAATACTTTGTTACTTTGTCTTGACGATCTACTCCCACCTGCTTTAAATCCTGCTAAGGGGGCCCCTGATTAAATATATCTCTAGGTAACCCTTAGGTAGTTTTAAACCATGTTTTTCACTACACTCACTACTGAGTCCCCACACACCTGCATGCATCATCATGGCTAAATACCAGAGATCTCTGCTAAAGAGCCCTCTAGCCGAGCCCGTGGAGCATTGCAGCGCGAGGAGCTAAGCCTGACGATGAAGCATGACACCCACATGGCTGTGTGAAGGTAATACTTCCAACAAGAAACATCCCCTCTCTCCAACCAGAACATCTTCTGTAAAGGAACAGCTACCCCCTTGTGTTTATATATGTATATATATCTCTGTTTGCGAGCATGGATGCTGGACCCAGTGGCATAACACAGGCCCCCGCATCCCCCGCGGTACGGGGGGACCCCAAGCTCCAGGAGGCCCCCCTCAGCACAGTACTCTGGATGGGAGCTCCTGACTGAGTCTGGAGGGGGACCCTCCACGTACCTTGAAGGGGGCTCCCTCAAGTTTTGTACACCAGTGGCTGGACCGGGAGCTGCTCCTTGTCCCTTTCTCTTGGGAATACTGATCAACTAAGTTATAGGATATTTAGGGAATAATAACCATAGTGGATCACAGCATTTTATGCTTTTCAGCTCATAAGGCCCGATTTGTACCGCTGATGGTAAAACAAAATCACTGTAGAGAAGATGAATTCTAAATTGATGGACCAATGACAGAGTCCCAGAAGTAAACCCTTCCTCTCTTAATTCCTGAGCATGCAGTGGCCATTCCTGGTATCTCCTTTGGCTATTTAGAGATGCTCATAGTTTTGACCTTGAGACCACCTCAGAGGTCATCCGATTATCAGCAATGAATGTTACTGTTTGTAGTAAGTCTTCTTCCCTTCAATGAGAAGGTCCCTTCCCTAGTAATCACTTACCACCCGCAGACGTCCAGCAGTATTCCGTCGGTATTCTGATTGAGTGGTATTTGCTAGTTGCGGTATTTCCCCCTTCTGGACTGGGAGTCGTCTTACAGCAGGTGTTATTCTCTGATTTTCCAGTGGTAGCAAAATGCCCACCCTTTCCTAGCCAGAGACCCAAATAAGACTATATGGGTGTTAGACTCTTTCTCAGTAGTACCCTACAGGCTCTAGGACTCAGTTCAATTACAGGTACATCAACAAAGTCATCAACCTTTAATAGAATGCCTTAGACAGAACTTAGAACACATGCCTACAATCTCGGTTAACCAGAGCTTGGAATGAAAATAATGCAACCTGGGAATTCACAATCTGGGGAGAGTTACTAAGGTGTTGGAGAAGGAGAAAATCCAAATAGCATTGCCAGCGAATTGCATTTAATACATATATACTTTTTTCAAACTCTGATCTGGCACACACGTGGACACCCCCCCCACCCCATCCATTGGACTGTGCAGGTGTCACTCACATTTAACTTCCACTCAACAAAGCAGACACACGTATGATTTACTCATGTGCTTTCTTCCTTAACCCCCCCAGGACTGCCCAGAAGGCTCCAGAGATTTCAGAGCGGAGCAGTGTGGAGAGTTTGATGGAATGGAATTCCAAGGCAAGAGATACAAGTGGCTCCCTTACTACGGAGGTAGGTGCTAGGGCCGCCATTTTGAGAAGTATGGGGCAGTGTCAGAAGTGGTGCATTGGAATAACCCCAGTGTCTCCTGATTGGAGTTGCGTTCACTCTCTGTCCATAATCTAAGACACACATCTCCATATCTGCTCAGGATCTTGATTTAAATAACAACACGTGAGTGGCATGCCATGGTATCATAATATCATAAACAAAATATTGTCTGGCAGAAATATTGTCTGCTAAATATGGTTTTCTAAACTACCGTCCCATTGCAATTAATAATAGAACATCTCCATCCAATGGGACAATATTTTGTAAATGATGTTTAAGACACACTATCTCTTCAAGACCATATTTCTGCTTACAATGGGGCCGTCCGCCATCCTGTTGTGGCAATGGACCATCCGCCATAATGGCGGAGATCCCGTGCGCCGAATTAGGATGCACCCGCCACAGTGGCGGGTGCATCCCGCATTTTTAACATTGCGGCGGGCGGTGCTAAAAGCACCGCCCGCCGCAATGCTAAAAATGCATGTTGTGCATTTCAAAGCAAAACATGACAGGCACGGCGCGGTGCCTGCCATGTTGTACTTTGAAACACACCTCCCATGTGGACCCCCCACCCCCCTTCACCCTGGGGGCTCGCAACGGGCCCCCAAAGCAAAGACGGTATGCCTTTCCATGATTCCCCAAAGCCCATCCTAATATGGCTGGCGGTGTCTGCGCCACCATATTAGACCTTTTCCGCCACGGTCGCAAGGCGACCGCGGCAAAAAAGCAGCAGACGGTCTTCCCGTCCGCCGGGGACCCCCCCGCCCTCATAATGTGGTGGGGTGTCATTTCAGGGAGGATGGCGGATGGATTGTTGCATAGATGACATTTCAACGCACACGTATGAACTGACCCTGGGTGTAATGAAGAGAGATTACAAGGTGTGGTGAACTCTACTTTAGAAGGTTGGAAGAAAAACAGGGAGATGGTTTCTAGGATGTGCACTTTCAGGGTTTTCATATCCAGGGGAGCCCCAAACCCTGGTCAGATCCAGAGCTTCCAGGCACCAACAGATTTGTATTGAACATTCAAGATGTTGGGTGTCACTCCTGCTGCAGGTGGGGACACACCAAGATGTAGGTGGTGTGCTCAAGAGAGCCTTCAATTCCAATGGTAATGCTGAGACTTGGACCTGCTGTTTCTTGTATCCCAATAAGATCCACTGAACTGAATGAACAGAATAAGTGAATGAAGAACACAGTACAGGGCAACCATATAAACTGAATTCTCGATAGACATTGCTTGAGTGGTACAGGTCCTTCGGGGTCAAACCCATCTATTGGAGGTGGCCCTTTGGAAGTGGCTGCTGTATATTTCATATAGTGTGCAGCATCCGTTATGTCAATCCCGGCATTTTGGTTCGATGGTCTAGATGCTGAAGCCCAGCCATATACATCACAGCCAAATGCCCTATCTGACGCCTGATGGGCGTCTCGGTACGCTCAGTAACTGCTGAAGTGAGATGGGTCTAGATCAGTGGCGTAACATAAGCCCCCACAGATTACGCAGTGCGGGGGAGCCCCGAGCTCCAGGGTCTCCCTCCGGCACTGTGCATGGACGGCAAACCCCTGTCCTGAGCGATTCATCCATCCTCCCTTTCACTAATCCACTCATCCACCCTTTCACTGATCCATCCATCCACCCTTTCAGTCAAATATCCATCCACTCATCAATCCTTTCACCCATCCACCCACCTATCCATCCATCCACTTACCCGTCGATCCACCCATCCACTCAGTCATCCACCTACCCTTTCACTCATCCATCCACCCTTTCATCTATCCATCCATCCAGCCACACATATATCCATTCATCCACACTTTCACTCAACCATCCACTCTTTCACTCACACATCCACCCTTCCATCCACTCATCCATCCACCATTCACTCAGCCATTCATACACCCTTTCACTCAGACATACACTCACCCTTTCATTCACACATCCAGCCAGCTGTCCATCTATCCTTTCAGTCACTCACTTACCCACCCACCCTTTCACGTCGATTATGAGCCTTTGTCTGCAGAGCTGCAGCAAGAAGAGGCCCAACCAGAACTCCACCCCCCTGTAGCTGCTAAAGCGGGGGTCACCACGCCCCTGTTCATGACCTTTTCTGTCTTTGAGATCCCAAACAATGGCAATACATGGAAGTGCCCCAGCTTGCTGGCATCGCAGAGCCCTCTCCAAGTCAGGGAGCTGGCAGTGAGCCTGAAGCTGTCATGATAGGTTCAGGTTGAGGCGACCATTGATGTCTGGGGGGAACATCCTTTACAACGCAACTTTTACAATGCACTACCATTACGACGCAACTTTTACAACGCAAGTTATTACAACGCATTGCGCTGGGGGGCGCTCTGGGATAGGGAATAGTTTAATTACTATACAACACCTTCCCTACTATCCACGGGGATTGGAGTTGGAATAGTAAATTAAACTATTCACTATCCAGCACCCCCCAACGCAAGTCATTGTAACGACTTGCGTTGTAAAACCTGCATCGTAATGGCATGCGTTGTAAAAGCATGCATTGAAACGTCATACATCCATGTCTGGCCTTCCATCAGTTTTGCAGAGAGATGCTCAGGCCGGGAGGTCCTGCAGCTGTTACCACAGGCTGGAGGTCAGAGGAAAGTGCAGAAAGGATAGTGCTTGCATAGGGACGCACAGTATCTGCTACCCAAAGGTATGTCCCCCATCTCCCCTCCCCCCAAAGACCCGATGCTGTTTTCTTGTTAGGCACACCCCTTTCCAAGGGCATGTGGTGCAGCCCCATCATGGCCATTAAAACAAGTTGCCTTGAATAAGCTAAGATGTACCTTGTCTTAGCTATAGAGTCCATGGGGCCACATGGATCATGCATTTTAGCAGCCGGATGCGGCCGTATAAACAGATGTAGCTGGCCAAATACCGAGCGGTAACGCAGAAATTCTGCGTTACCGCTCGGTATTTGGCCAGCTACATCTGTCCCCTATTCACAAATGAGAAGGGGCGTTTGTAAAAGCATTTTTTAAGAGCAGGCAGTGGTCCCACAGACCACTACCTGCTCTTTAAAAAATGAAAAGAAAACTTTTGGTGGTCTGATGACCCCAGCAGGCCACCATCCCCGTGTTTTTAGCGATTCCTAATGGGTCGCAAACCAAGACCTACCTCATTAATATTCACGAGGTAGGTCGATTTGCGACCCACTGGGAACTCCTTCGTACATTGGAAATAGCGATTACCTAATTGCGATTCGCAGAAAATCGCAATTTGGTAATCTCTATCAGCTAGATTCATCAAAGGGCCGTTTTGCGAGTCTGTAATAGCGATTCATAAGGAATCGCTATTAAGGACTTGCAAAACGGGATTCATGTAGGAATCGCTAAATAAATTGTGATTCCTACACATTCCTTATTTGCGATTAGCAAATTGCTAATTGCAAATAAGGAATAACTCCCCATTCATTCCTATGGGCCTAGAGGCCCATAGGAATGAATGGGGAGTTATTCCTTATTTGCGATTAGCAATTTGCTAATCGGAAATAAGGATGCGATTTCAAGGGTGCAGGGGTGTCCAAAGGACACCCTGTAGCACCCCTGAAATGTGAATTTACACTGATGTTGTGCACACACATGTCCAAAGGACATGTGTGTGTGTAACATGCAACTTAGAAAAATGCATTTAAATGCATTTTTCTAAGTTTTAGCTATTTACCACGAGGTTTGACTTCGTGGTAAATAGCGGTCCTAAATTGCGATTTCGCAATTTCAAAATGGTTCATGAATTGCATTTAAGGAATCTCAAATAGACATTCCTTAAATGCAATTCCTCGCAAATGTGCGAATTCTTTATTAGCGAATTTTGCATTTGGGATGATGAATCCCACATGCAAAAATTTGCGCTTGCAAAGGGCCGGATTCTCAGAATCTGGCCCTTTGCGAGCGCAATTACGTTTCATGAATCTAGCTGTATTTCCACTATTGTTAAATATGCCCCCATATTTTTTGTGTTGAAGTTTGTATACTTAACTTGCGAGGTCAGGGTCATGGCAGGTCACGTGATGGCTGCACTGGAGTAAGGGTTTTGTGGATATGAAGTTTGCGTCACTTCAAAGGTTGCCAAGCTGGTGACAGTCACCAGGGCGTGACCTTGATTGTGTGTGTTCAATCAGTAACAGAGGAAAGTGACTGAAGGGATATCTGAGACTGTGCCTTTAAGCCGGGTTTTCTCTGTAAAACGCGGCACATATCTTGAGGTCAAGTCAAGTGCGTGCTGCCTGGGTGTGGCCTCTATGTCTGTGACAAATGTGCCGTTTAAGTCACAGGGCGCAGCACAACTAATTGAAGGTGAGAAGACGGTTCTAAGATGTTATGTTTTCGGAAGCCTGGGGGTCTTTCTTGCTGACACAGCTCAGCAAGTTCATGAAAATGTGGAAAAATATTTAGCTTCACAACAACACACCTGAAAAACAAGAATTGCCAGGTAACTTGCTGTGTTTATGACAGGTGAAACTTTACCCATGGGGCGCGTTGCCAAAAACACCCTTTGGATCAATGCAGCACTGTAGTCAAAAGAACTTTCTGTGGCTGCTTTATTTATTAAATCTTTTTATTTTAATTTTATTGTGTACAGTTTGGGGGTCATAAGGATGGCTACCTATCGGTAATTGGGACCGCACGCCACTCCCGTGGGGGGTATTAGGATGCGCCCGCCACTGTGGCGGGCGTATCCTGCATTTTTAGCATTGTGGTGGGCGGTGCTCTCAGCACCTCCTGTCACAATGCTAAAAATGCACGTATGCATTTGCATGAACAAAGCGGCAGGCACCGCGCGGTGCCTGCCGCTTTGTTTATGCAAATGCAGGGGGGTACCACAGGTACCCCTCGTGTGCACCCCCACCTCTCCTTCACTCTGGGGGCCCGCAGGGGGCCCCCAAAGTGAAGACCTCATGCCTTTCCAGCCCATGCTAATATGGTGGCGGTGTCTATTAGACACTGCCACCATATTAGACCTTTTCTGCCCCGGTCGCAAGCCGACCGGGGCGAAAAAGCGGCAGACGGTCTTTCCATCCGCCGCGGTCCCCCCGCCATACTAATATGGCAGGGGGTCATTTAGGTGAGGATGGCGGGTGGATTGCCCCCGCTAGGCCGGCGGTGGCTACCGCCAGCCTGGCGGGGGCAATCCACCCGCCATCCTAATGGGCCCCATAGTATCCAGTAAAATTGTGTGTACTCTCTTTGGTAGCTATACTAATTTGTCAGTCATTCATTTCATTCTTAACACAAGCTCGCCATCACAATTCGCTGAAAAGTCATCCAATATCTATTTATATGCCACAAAACAACTGCTTGATGTAATTGGAATATCGTCTAATTTTTTATTAAAAACCATTAATACAAATATGAAAATTGTATATTGGGCACAATTTATGGAGTACCACATTCAAGAACATCTATCATTGTTAAAATCTCATGTAGATACTAGAGAGGAAAATGCAGAATAACCAATTTTGAATAAAAAAATAATTAAAAACACATATCATATCATATATACATCAAGTGTACATCATAGTGAACAAATAAAACCAGTGAGAGAAGGTTATAGTTTTTGCATACCATCAATAGTGACAAGAATAAAGCTTTTTTAAAGTAAATAAGACAAAAAGAGAAACAAATAACAAAACAACAGTACACGTACTCCTGGTTCGTAGACTAATCCAAATCAAAAACTTCAATTGCCAGACATGTATATATTCCAGATACTGTTATTACAATGACTGGTCACTGTGTTGGATTTAGTTCACCCCAAGCGTCAACACGTTTCGGTGGTTTAAGAGGAATGAGGACCGCCTTTATCAAGACAAATTTAGAATGCTTCTCTTTAAACAGTCCAGAAACCGTCCCACCATCCGACCGGTTTCTGTGAGCTATTAAGGGCTTGATAAATGAAGCATGTGTCAATGGTCTGGGATTAATATAACCTATGGTTGGAAGTGCAACAATACATCGGTTGGGTAAGAGAATATACTGTTATTATGTACCCATAATGGGGTAGTATTTTGCTATTGTGATAGGAAGTATTTGTAAATGTGATTTTTAATATATTATATGTAGTGAGTAAGTATTGTTTATTTATATGTAGGCACTTACCTGAAGACTGTTTAAGGAGAAGCATTCTAAATTGGTCTTGTTTTCCCAGAAGAAGCACTTGTGAAGGTTTTAAATTTTCAAAGGCCTCAAATCCTGTATTGTGATTTAATTTCTTGTTACCTTGCTATGTCTAAAACAGACGATCAATTTCCATTCCATGAAATGTCCTCAGTAATTAAAAAGATCTTGCATTTCCATTATTCGCCACTTTTTCTTCCATCAGACATTCTAGATTTTGCTTAAAGATTTGAGGCTTCTACCCTGACAGAGATCTTAATTGTTGCTTCCCGGACTGGTTCTGGTGTCCACCTTGGAGGCCATCTGATTTAGACAAATCTCACGTCCCGTTTCTGTTGGGATTTTTCTAACCAAAATATCTCTTCCAAATCACAGATTATGGTGGTTTCAGCCATTTTGTTGGCTCTTTTGAAAGCTCTCAATAAAATCTTATATTTTCTTTCAGTTTTCAACAGGAAAACACCCTGGACTATGACACCTTTACCTATTTAGGACTACTTACATATTCAGTTCGATGCCTTTAGATGGGGCATAACTCTTGGTGCAAAGCCTCGGGCATCAGTTGGTTCGCCTTTACCTTCACAATTTGCATTGGCTTCCAGATCTTAAGAGAATTCTATTTAAGGCCATGGTCTTCACTTATAAGCTGGCAAAGAGAGAGGGGCCTGACAATCTACAAAAGAAAGTAGAAATGCGTGCCCCCCCACAAAGCCTCAAGAGCTTCAGGTGCAACGCTGCTCACTATCCTCAAGATCATTCGGGCAAGAATTGGTGGGTGCTCTTTCACTTTTCTGCCGGCCAAACACTGGATTCTTCTACTCTTGAAGTAACATTTTGTTTAATCTCTTACTACTTTTAGTGAAAAAAAATGTGGCTCATTAACCTGGATAAATTAGATAATTGGCTGCCATACTCTGGAATTGTCTACTTCACAATGTGGGTGACTCCACTTTTTTCCCTCTTAGTATGCTATTTCTCTTTGCTTAGTCTCTTTCGTTCACGAGTTGCCTGATATTTAGTACCAGGATACCCACGGAGAGGGTGTCTCTTTGCACTTTATAAGAAACATTCAAAGCCCCAGCCACTAGTGCAACGTTGCTAGTCGGTAACTATTACTATTGTTCGGGGTGCGTTCCATTGTTTTGCGCTCACTGTGCCCATATCATCAGGGATGAACCACAGGCACATGAGCCTTGGCCACTCCAGAAAAGGAACAGTTCCATCAAAAACTGAAAAACAAGCATCCACTGATATATACGTTTCGGGCTTGGACCTCACGCGTGAGGGCTGCTCCAGTCCCTGTGGCGTAGTGAGCTCCAGGACCCAGGTCAGACATACCTCTGTCATGGTGGTTCAATGAGAAAGACAAAAAGTGATGGATAGAAAGGCTTGAATTAATATTAATCCCTGAACCAATCCTGGAACTTCTTGTCCTCCCATTTAGAGAGGACAAAACCTAGTAGTTTGAGCTGAACTGTACTTAGTGGAGAGGGGGCAAGCCTGGTTTGCATATAGTTTATCCACAGGTGTAATGGCACAGAAGACCTAAAATATGGCATGAAATATAGAGGCACCCAGATTATGGCCCTGTGGTTCAGAAAGAATCAAGCATTTCCATCCATCTCTTGTGTGATGGGGACACATCCTGTAACAAGAGGCCTTGGTGAATGAGGTTACCAGCCATGTTTATATAAGGTGTTTGAATGTCTGATATCAAGGTCACTGTAATGTCA
Organism: Lissotriton helveticus; assembly: GCF_964261635.1. Classification (NCBI taxonomy): domain Eukaryota; kingdom Metazoa; phylum Chordata; class Amphibia; order Caudata; family Salamandridae; genus Lissotriton; species Lissotriton helveticus. The sequence continues at coordinate 73,270,523 of NC_136070.1, forward strand.
ATAGCAGTTCAAGGTACAGTGATTTGAAGAAAGTATTGCCCATCTGATGCAGTTTATGGGCCAGAGAGTTATCTAATTACATCATTCAGTGTTCAATGTTGAAAGAGCAAGCAGCCAGCAGCTGTGTATGCTCAGTTGGGGATTTAAACAGAGTCTATTGACAAAACTTCAAATAAAAAAGGTGAAAGTCCTTTGGTGATCAGGCTGAGCCAGAAACCAAAAAAAGTGCAAGGCAGTGTACATACAAAACAAGCCGAAAGCACAAGAGGGCACTGTAGTATTTTAACTGGGAGATCCTATAAAGGGCTCATGTTCATTCCCAATCAGTCTGATTCTAACAGAATGCCCTCAGCCTGAGGGCTCAAATGTAGATAGATGGCCTTTGAGGCATAAATGAATGAAGACCCTTCCTCTGGACTGGTGTTAATAGTGCACGCGAGGAGTGTGCAAGGGGCAAGCAAACCACCTTTAGGAAGAATTGAGGTGCTATGAAGGCCTGTCAAAGTGAGGGCTCTGGAAAATGGTGCACTCTGAGAAGATAAGCTTGCACCAAAGGTACAGTTTGAAATGGCAGGAATGGGGCAGTGTGACCCTCACTGTACACTGCTTTAGAATCAGAGACCGTCCCTGCTTCTCTTATTAGTGTGTAACTCTGGGTTAGAACCTCATCAATGTTGATCAAACGTCGAAATATAGTAGTTACTATAATAATTGTTTGCATTTTTCAAATTTCTTCCATGTGCATTGCCAGCCAGTACGCTGTATGTACTCTGGGTACTAGGGGTTTACTGCGTCTGATCAAGTAGAATTCTGTGTTTCATTTTCAACAGCTTGCAATTCCAAACTTAAGCTAAGGGAGGGTGAGATGTCCCTAAATAGCCGAGATGGTGTGTCCAGTACAGGAGCTCACCCGCATTCATCATAACACGTTGAGTCCATGTTCTATAATTCAATGGAGACAGGCACTTTTCTGTTACAGCCCAATCACGTCTAAGGAAAAGGTTCCTCTGAAAATCAGCACTTTCTACAGTCTTGTGCACTTCAGCACTCTTCACCTGGTCCCCCATGACCACAGACACTGCCCTGGCCTCTGAGTGATTCACAGTGTGGAAACTAAGAGCTGATTATGAAATGGCAGGCATGAAGTCAACAAAGAGGTGAACTGGAGGTGGGCAGCAATGACACATCTGCCAAAAACCAGGAGATATAGGAGATGATCAATCCATTCACCTGGTTTACAGTCAGAGGAACCACTGAGTTACCCCAGAGTCAGAGCCAAAGCTGGATCCGCGTTGGAAACATGTTGCTGGTAGACCTTCTAAGGCAGGCTGCTGGTTCCACTGCTTCAGATATGTCTACACAACTTAGGGCCTTCCAATGCTTTTTTTCCCTTTTTGCGGCAACCATGCAATGCATAAGATTTGTTTTTTCCAAAATTCTCCCATCTGTAATTTCTGTATACCTTGTATTTGCTCTGGAAGCTGTGCCTACCCTCTCGGTAATGAAGCTACACAGCACAGACATCTGTGAGCACCTCCCCATGTGTCTTGCTCCTTTTTAGAAACTTATGAAACATCTGCTCCAGAACATGAGTTTCTATCCAGTGCATGGAGTTCTACCAAATACAGGGGTCATAAAGTTGTCCTCATTTAATCTCATTCAAAAATAACACATATGAAAATAAAAAACACAGATGTCACTGGTATGTCCCCCCATGTCAACTTTAGTGGAGACGCTGGCTTTGAAACGTGTGGGTGCTCCATGGTAACTATATTGGAACATTGACGCTTGTTCAGGCAAACATCAGCCGTGCAGGCATTTCATGCTCTCTCTATTGGCATATTATCAATGTTTCAGGCAGGACTCAATGGCGTAGACATTTCAAACTGAGTATGTTGGCACTTTTTCCCCATTCTGCAAATGGTGTAGACATTTAATGCTGAGTAGGATGGCACTTTTTCCCCATTTTGCAAATGGTGTAGACATTTAATGCTCTGTAGGTTGGCACTTTCTCCATTCTGCAGCAGGTCTCACTAAAGCAGGCATTCCATGTGGCTATATTGCCATTTTATTTGCATTCTGCAAGATGGCCTCAACGCTTATTGTTGGAAATGAGGCACCAAATCCTTTTTATGTAACACCAGTCCTTTCCTTCCCAGCACCAAACAAATGTGAGCTGAACTGTATCCCTAAGGGAGAGAACTTCTACTACCGACACAAGATGGCGGTGATCGATGGCACACAATGTGAACCAGGCAGAAGGGACGTCTGCGTAGAGGGAGTCTGTAAGGTAAACACTTCAAATGCCTGAATGAGGAAATATAAATGTATTTGTACTTACCCTTAGTGGTTCCCTGCACCTGCCCATGAGCAGGATGGATTCTTGTGCCGGAGGGACCATACTTCAAATCAATGTATATATTGTAATATGTCCTTAATTACTTTCCCCAGATTCCAGTGTGTTAGTATGTTTACATATTGAGTTTGTTCTTGGAACCATATACAAAGACGTTACGTTGGGTTTGTTTTACTTTTTTTAACACAAACCTGATGGACAGTGTTGTGTTGGTATATACATTTCAACACAAATCATGATTTACAGTGGATTGTAACCAAACTAATTTAAAGCTGTTCAATGCACTGTGTTGCACTACTTTGCGTAAAAGGGGCGTTCCATGAGTGGTGCATGGACGTTCCCATGTAAATACCCATGGGTGTTGATGCAAAATCTCGGTCTCCAAGAACTGTAAACAGGGATTTGCACCAAAATCTTGCACCTCCTCGAGGCAGGTGTAACCAGAACTGCTGCCTAGTTCTCTTTCCATTAGCGTAAACCATGGCTTCTTCTTTAAGTCTGTATATGTGTCATTTTGCGCCCTCCTTTATTGTAACGCACCATTTTCTGCACTATTCTTTGTACTTTTCCCTCCATTGTCCTCTGTCTCTCGCAATCTTCTTCTGTAACATTGGTCCATGTCATTGAACAGACCGTTGGATGCGACAACATGCTGGACTCTTCGAAGAAGGAGGACAAGTGCTTGGAGTGTGGTGGAGACGGAAGCGCCTGCTACGAGGTCAAGGGCACCTTTGACACCGCCGACCTCTCCAAAGGTAAGTGCTGGCTCCTGGTGGACTGTCAGTTACAAAGAAATGGACCAACAAGAGCTTGAAAGAGAATTCATTAGTAAGCCTTTGTGCATCATGTGAGAACACAAGGAAAGAGGATTATCCAAGCTGCATGTAGACAGAACCTAGATTTTTATTAAAGACACAGGACCTGATTCACAAAGGTAACCTTACACTCTTGTGTGAGTTACGATTGTTTGCTATTCACAAAGGGATATACAAGTAGTATCTTTACGCGTGTAGACTCCGCACGTGAATATACTGCTCCTAAATACCTTTGTGAATAGCAAGCAATTATACACTTGCACACAACTGTAAGTTTACCTTTGTGAATCAGGCCCACAGGGGTTAACATTATTCTCTCCTGCAGCACTTTAAAGTACATTACAGCCAAACACTTAAGACAATGACAGAATTAGAGGCCCCTTCCTGGCCAGCACTCCAACATGCTCCCTTTTGGATGCTACAACTCTCCTTCCATTTTCTCTTCTCTCTATTTTAGCATGCAAAAAAAGCCTTTCCAACTTCTTCTACAATTATTCTTTCTTTATGAATCATCCGCAAAATGTTTATTTTTTCCCCCTAATGTTTTGAACGCAGTACAGTCTCCGAAACCTAATACTTTCAAACAATACTTAACTTAGTCACTTTATCCATAATTTCTTTCTTTAAATTACTTTTTTCACTAAACTTTGATTTGCTTTAGAAAATGGCATAGAGGGGTAGATAAAGCTTTCCTCAGTGTCTTTAATAAACTCTAGAAACTTTTATGGCAAGAATGGAGGCTAGCATTATGCATGTTCAACGCCTCTCAAAGCAGCACTTGCAGCATGCTCCACCGTCCGCAAATAAAACTTTGCAAACACTCCCACATTTGACAATCCAGCCATTTTCACAATATCTTCTAGTCTCCCTCCAGATACATGCCATAGCACCTCTTGTGGAATGTGCCTTAAACTTCGAAATGGTAAACACTGCTCCTTTCATAACTATCTTTACTCACCTAGAACTACTTGCAGAAGTCACCGCCTTGTATGGCTTTACTTGAGATCAAGAGTTGATCCACGTTCTAAACTCCTCGTGTCCCATATTCAGTCATACATTTTACCACTCAGAATTTTGGAAACCCCTCAAACCTTGTAAAAAATAGATTTTGACATAGTTTTAGTTCTCTTCCTTATTTATCAAAATGAACTGCATTGAGCCGAAGAAATAAATTACTTACCTCCAAAGCTCTTACCTCTGTTACTCTCCTAAAAGAAACTAAGAAAGCAAAGTAATCTACTTCCAACTTGACTGCCTTAAATTCATTTACTTATTTCCTGACCATGTCTCAATCATCTTGAATACCAAACCAACATCTACTAAAGAATCATCACCTGCCTTGGGTGGCCCCTTAATCTGAACCTCCTTCAAAACTCTGAACACAAAATAGCTCTTCCTATTGACTTCCCTTTGCACAAAGAATGATCTGCTGAAGCTGCACACCTACAACAATTTACTGTCCTATAACTAAGGTTTCTTTCAAACATTTTTGCGAAAAACATTGTCACCATAACTACGGGGACTTTCCAGGAATCCAAACACCTCCCCAAGCATCAACATAACCATAACTTCTAAATCTATCTATTTTTTCTTCTCGGCTCTGGGGCAGAGGACTAATTGAAAACCTCTGCAGACTTTCTAGAAAGCCCCTTTAAATCATACAAATTGCTTGGGAGTCGCCAGCTTCCCGTAGTGACTCAATGGGGGTCCTCAGGAGTGAAAAGTTTGGGAACCACTGCCCTAGAATATTCCAAAGCCTCTGATTTCATCCAAACAAGAAGGTTACTCACACCCAATACTACCAAAGGATGTTCTTATCCTTCATACCCATTAAAAAACCTCACTGAGCTGGAATTGAAAAACTCCTCCAGAGCTAACTCCATCATAACTCGAAACCATGCCTGAGACACCACAAAAAGCTTTATCAACACTACACAACATTAATTTTACTCACTTTCAATGGAAAATCTTAATCTAAATGGAGAAAAAGCCCAACCTCTCACAGTCCCCTCCAATGCTGATGCTCCTAGAGCCCGACAGCCAATCCGTATCCATCCTGGTGCTGTGTGACAAAATAACCATACACTAGCCATCTCATCACAGGCAGAAACAATGCCAGATCTATATTGGTGTAAAAATCCATGAATTTGATTACTGCTAATGTGGTTTCTGGCAGCGGCTTGGTGAAAGAAAATGGAACAAGATGGCAGCATCTGGGGCCTTGGAGGCCTGACTGCTGCGGAGGAGCGGTCCAGGTCATGTTTGGCGGAGGCAGTGCATGATTCAGGGGCCATTGCCTGATGCCCGACAGTGTGCCCATTATGTGGCGGGACTGGCTGTAGCCAGGGAGCGCTGCATGCATCCCAGGCCATTCCATCTGCATCCTGACTGCAGACTCACCTGGGAAAGCAGTAGGCATATGTGCACTCCCTGCGATGAGCGTGCTATCGGGGACCGGTTGACCTGCACGAGGCACCTGGTGCCTTGATGGTGCTGGGTGGAGAAGTGGCTTGACAATTCTCTGCTGCTCACAGATGAAACTGCAGATGGCAACTTGTGATTCAGATGGGATCTGCTGCTGCAGCACAGCCTCATGTGAAGCAGAGGATCTAGATATCAAGACGCTCCTCCTGCACGTGCAGAAAATCCTCAACTCAATTGATGTGAAGCTGGATACACTTACCACTAGGGTGGACAAAATGACTACTACCCTTGACAAGAACCGGAAGAGATTCACAACTGAAGAAACACAAATGTCCTCGCTTCAGAATGGCACTGTGGGGCGCAGAGAAAGACTATTGGATATGGCCAAGTTACAGCGAAGACGTGTAAGCAACAATCTGTGACTGGTGGGTATTCCTGAATCCACCATCATTGGTAACATGGCTGACCATGTTGAATATCTGCTTAAATCCATATTTGAGCTGACAGCTTTTCTACTCTATGTGCAGTAGAGCGTGCACACAGGTTGCTGGCACCCAGGCCCCTGCCGGGAACCCTGCCACTCCCAATCATCATCAGACTCTTTAACTATAGAGACCGAGATGCTGCACTCCAGATGGTGCGTGAGAGACTAATGCTGATACACAAGAGCAATACTCTCGCAATCTACCTGGATTTTACACTGGCTGCCCAGGAGGCGTGTCAACGACACATGCCCTTAAAGGGCAGAATGCGGCATGCCAAAATCCATCCTTCAATGCTATACCCCAGATGCTTGCTCATCGCAACAAGCCCAAAATCTTCCAGACACTGTAAAGTGCCAATTTGTTTGTGAAGGCACTTGTTTCTGCATCCTACTCTGATTCCCCCGAGAGGTTCACAAGTTCCAGATAATAGTTTGAGCAAAGTGGAAAACTGTGTGGCATCAGCCACTGGGAAGGGGCACAACTCTCCATATATATTTCGACTGTGACTGGATGCCCAGAGGCGGGGCGCTGTGTTGTGTATGATGCAGGATCAGGTGAGATGCCAGTTGGTGCAGGGCTGGTAGCTGACATTGCTTCCAATCCTAGGGCCTCTGGACATTCGCGAACTGTCTGACCATGGTGACTCAGCACTTACGGAGGCGATAAGGACTTGTTGGTGATCCATTGCTTCATATATGGTACTTGTAGTTCATTACACTACTGATAACTGGACTGCTTAAGCATCTAGTTTGATACCCTGCATTCATAGTCCCACTGCAGCTCACTATACCATCCTTACCTGGCAAACACTCTCCAGTGGACGCGTTGGCTAGCCAGGCACTCTGGGTTCTCCCATGGAGTAATCCCTTACTGTAGTTCAATGTCTCACAAATAATTTGTTGTCACATCTTCTTAGTGTGGATTAGTTTTGTTTTTGTGTGGGTGGCCACTGGCTAGTTGGAGTTTCTATTGGGAGTGGCAGTTCTAGGGGGATTAACACGATGACATGCCGAATCCACTATACTTTAGACCTTGCGGCAAGCAGTGACCTACAACTTCTTGTATAGATCTACACATGAAGCACACAACACCTCTTCAGACAATGTTGCAGCCTAGCTGAATCTGGTGTTTCATGCACATGAACTCTGACAGTACCTTACGCCTTTGCTTTTTGGCATTGAATGTTTGTGGGCTAAATAACCTGTGTAAGACTAAACAAACCTTCACACGCCTAAACAGGCACAAATTTTACATAGCCTTCTCCCAGGAGACACGTCTCAGTGTGACCACAGGTCCTTCTTTGCCATCAGGTGGTGTAGATATAGGGCGCTGGCAACATATTTATCATAACGAAACAAAAGGGGATGATGGACGGAGCATTTGAGCAAATCAAGCACTCACCCCCAGTCAACTGATCTGGGTTTAATCCATCACCATTCTTTAGCTCACTCGGCCACCCCAGTTCAAACATGGCAATATGCAAATCAGTCTGACCCTGTGCCTCATGGGAACAGTCCAGCCCGAACTGCCATGCCATGTCTTCCCTGGACCGGAAACAAGCATCCTGGGACCGGTTTCGGATTCATAATCCTCATCAGCCAGGCTATCTTGAATCCAGTGGCCAAGTGAGCAAGGGACTCACGTCTGAGCATACCCTGCCACACTTAGGGCGAACAAAGCGAAACAAAAGGGGATGATGGACAGAGCATTTGAGCAAATCAAACACTCACCCCCAGTCAACTGATCTGGGCTTAATCCATCACCATTCTTTAGCTCACTCGGCCACCCCAGTTCAAACATGGCAATATGCAAATCAGTCTGACCCTGTGCCTCATGGGAACAGTCCAGCCCGAACTGCCATGCCATGTCTTCCCTGGACCGGAAACAAGCATCCTGGAACATATTTATCATATACTAGAGGCACGGCCATCCGGTTGAAGTGTGGTGTACCCTTCCATCCTCTGAGGGAGTTGACCGATCTGCAAAGCCACTGCAATATCAAACAAGCAATCATATATGGCAGGCACATTACTCTCATCAACACCTATGGCCCCACCACGGGCAACCCAGAGTGTATTCAACAAGTTTGGCACAAATGCATCATGTTATCCCTGCAGACAATACTCTGCGGGTGGGTGGAGACATTAACCTGGTCCTAAATAAACTTATGGATTGCTCCAAAGTCACTGGTCACACTCACCATGTGGCTGCATCACCGCTGGCCAATATAATACATGCTAACGGACAGGTGGACGTCTGGAGACACAGACACCCTGCACGAAAAGAAGGGTCTCTGAAGCGCATAGCCATTGGCACAATTGGGATTACTGGATTAGCACCAAGAATGTGTATACCTGCACTTAATCTGTCCAATATTTACTGAGCACGTTCTCAGGCCATACCCCAATTAGACTGGTGATTGGAACACCTGAGTACAAGCACTGTGCTTTCACTTGGTGACTTTCTCCGCCTGTCCTTGCTAATAAAGGATTAAGGGAAGAGATTATGAGTGAAATGCTGAACTACTTACATGATAACGAAGGCTTGAATGTGTCATATGGCATTATTTGGGACTCGTTCAAAGCCTTTATGCGTGGCATAAGCATTACCAAACAACATGTGGTCCGAAGACCCTGCTCGAAAGGCTTGATAGACAGGAAGCAGAGATCCCGTCCTAGAGGAGCAGCAGCCAACCTCTATTCCACCTAGGTGCTTGCTCACCTGCATGCCAAGTTTGTCAAGGCAGCTAACCAAAATGTAAAGCATTTGCATACATACACTAATGAAAGGGTGTATGGGGAGGTCAACAGTCTGAGCAGAACCCTTGCTGCATCCACATTCATTGCAAGAGATTGTTCATTTAGAAAAAAGAGGACAACAGCATTATTTATAAGGCCGACAATGTGCTGCAAGAATTTGTAAACTACTACTCCAACCTGTACATGTTTCACCTGGATAACTCCTCTACTGACTAATCCTCCTACCACATTGGCGTGACTGGAGGGCCTCTGAGGACAGTTCCTTGACACGAGGATTACCCTGGAAAAGTACACTATGGCGCTCCTCGGGCTTCCCACGTGTAAAACCCTGGGAACAACGGTTTACCAGCCGAATTCTAGTACTACTCTCCAATTATAGCCCTGTTACTATTACAAGTATATAATGGATCACTGATGGAAGCCTCTGTCCCACCCTTGTTTAGAAAGCTCCTAAACTGTTGTTTTGCTGTGGAATGTTCAGTAGTCTTATCAGCTAGTAGAGGGTTACAGACTGGTACTCCAGCCCTGCTAACTCCTGAATGGGACTATTGAACTTAGTACTTCAAGGTACCAAATTAATTGTGACATTAAACACGACTTGATGCCCAAGTCGAATTTAATGCCACTTGTTAGGAAAGGCAACTTTTTAAAAGTTGCCCCTCTGTTGCCCAGTTTATCCGGTGGCCTTAACAGGTGCTGGCCACCAGACCTCTGGGGAGACGTGTTAATGATTCCCAGGCCTGGAAACAATAGAGGCCTACCACAGATGGAGGTGTTACCTTGCCCCTGCAGGAAGCAAATCAGGGTGTTATCCCAAAAGGCGAGCTTCAAAAGGGGAAGCCACTTTTGTTGGGTAAATGGCACACACACACCTTTGTTCAGGTAGGCGGGCTGGGGGCGGTAACAAAGAGGGTAAACTATTAGGTCAAACCAATTTTTCTGTGGGCATGTAGCCCATCATGACCAAGGACCAGAACTGGAGAAAAGACAGAAAAATGACTGTCCTGCTGACCCAATAACCTTGCAAGAGAAGCTGCAATGTCTGCAGGATGGCACCTGCTGCACCTTTGGCTAGCGAGGAGAGGACAGTGCCGGTGGCTCCTGGCTAGAGGAAAAGACGCTATTCTCTTTGCATGCCGCTGTGGACTCCTTCCTCAGGTGTGCTACAAAGGACACCTCTTATTCTCTTACTAATAGTGCCAGCCTCTCCTCCCCTTTTCACAATGGGAACATTTTCCATGTATTGCCCTAAATCTTCTTTTAATCAGTGACCTTTTTCCCTTTTGGCTTCCCTTTTTACTCTTTCTACATCAAAGGCCAATGTTCCTCCTCGGAATGAACTTCTTGTTTCCTTTCAGCCAAAGCTGCCTGAACTGCTCCTTTCACAGTTTGTTTATCCCACACTCTGTACACTTCTTTATCAGGTATTTCTGGAATGCTTTATGCAGCACTAGAATCTCCTTTATGTGACATAAGTATTCCTAAACCAATACCTGTGATAAACTAGCAGAATGTGATGCCAAGCCAGGGCCAAAATTGACACCTGGACGCATATCGCACTAAAATGTAAAGCAAAATGATGGACTTGTATTTCACATAATTTCTGTTTGAAATTTTACAAACCACAAATTTTGCTCGCCCTTAATGAGAACTGTACGGATAAACTACCCTTAAAATGTCCTTAGCTAGGAACTGAACCTCCAAAACTAACATGAGTCTCCTCTCACTCATGGCAGACACCCTACTGCCTCTTAGAAATCAAGAGGCCTACACTCTGTCCTATTAATTACCCAATAACTATTGCATTCAATAGAAAGACTTCATACATCATACTGTAGTACATCATTCAAAAGAGGGAGAATGTAAGAGGGTTGTTGTTATATGACCCTGAAAGGGCATTCTAATTCTGGTGTTTCTCAGCTCTTTGGTTGTAATGTTGTTTAAAGTGCTGCAGGAGTGATATTAAAAGAGATTCAGACATAAAGCTAGCCTTCGGTCTAGTCATAAAAACTCACTTCACGCAGACATGGTGTGAGTGAAAATGTAATTTCTTGACTTTGAAAGGCAGCAACCATCTCAACTTCAGGAATATTTGAAGTTTTTCCCCTCTGCAAAACTTCACATTAGCAAAATATTCTGTAAAAAAAAGGATACGTGGTGGTGTGAAATTGTTTATTAGAACACTGGAATGTTGAAACCTCCAATGAAGATAATGGAGTAGCTCTGGGCTTATAATGGTTGGTATAAGCCCGGAGCTCCAATATTCCAATGTTTGGCTGCATGGTTCTCCCTTTTTTATTTAGAACATTCTAGAATGTTTGAATAGCCTTATAGCCCTTCTGCCTTGGGCTATACGGGTTGTTAAAGGCCCTCTCCCTCGTTTTAGGCACGAGCCGCACTTGGGCTCAGGGCCTTTAACAACCCGTATAGCCCTCTGCAGTGGGCGTTGAGGCTATACTGAATAATTCTTTGGCAAAAGGTAGAGTTTGCAGATTTCCTGATTCACTATCTTCTATTCTTTTTAAATTTGCCAGCTTAGTGAATATTGCAAAGTTTAAGAAGGATGGGGCATATTAACAAGGCGGCAATAAATACATTATCGCCGCTTTAGCGTCCGTTTTCGGACGCTAAGCGACGATAATTTTATCGCCGTATCAACAAGGCCACTTAGCATTGGTTTTCAACGCTTAGCGACCGGATTTTTATATCGCCTAGCCTCGCATCACTAATGAGATGCAAGGTAGGCGTGTGGTAGGCGTGTCTGGGAATACTTCATGGAAATCTAACGCTAACGGGGCTTCGCGATATTAACAACGAGGCCCCGTCAGCGTTAGCGTTGCGATTCATATCGCTAACATGGGCTTAACTCAGGAATTTAACGTCTGCTAAATTCCTGACTTAGGCATGCCTGTAATGGGGGGTGGATTATGTGGCTAAAACCGCAGGCCTATCAACAAGGTTATCACCATTTTCAATGGAATATCGCTGGAAAACCAGCGATATTCCATTGAAAACGGCGATAATTGCCGCTATCGCTGGGATTTTTATCTCCATGGCATTAAGCGTTGTTAATACAACGCTAACTTGGAGATTAGATTTCCTCACGCTAACAGCGGTAAGCGATAATTATCGCTGCTCCTTGTTAATATGCCCCTTAATGAAGCTCCACTTAGACCGCCCCTTATGACGACACCTATTTCCAGTAGATACTGAAGGAGGTACCAAATATGCAGAGAGATGTGGGAGGGATCTACCAAGCTGCGAATGGGATTTTTTCTGGAAGTAGCAAGCTGCATGTGTCCAAACTTGGGGTCCCTCGTATATAGTGGCTTGTATTGGGGGTCTTTGGCATACATATGGATTTCAGCTTCAGGCCTGCTATCAGATGTCTTAATGTCGGTGGGGTCCATCGGGAGTGGGGTAGGACCTGTACATCTCTGTGTTCCTTTTCCATTTCAGCAGGGTTTACATTGTCTGCTGAAACCAATGAGAAGTGTACTACAATAAAATACACTGCTAGATTCAATCAATCAATCAATAAGGGATTTATAGAGGGCACTACTCACCGGTGAGGGTCTAAAGGCGCTGTATTCAGGACTGTAAGGCCTTCTCTCTCCTAGTCTCCCACTGTAGTGAGAGGTTCACTCCTTCCAAATCAGATTCAAGATCACAGCTTTACATTTCTTGAAAAAAGTTAGGTTTCAGACTGAAGGTAATATTGCAAAATACATATAGAAAATTGACTTATTTTAACAAAGGCAATACTAGAAGAAGTAGGGACTGGAAATATTATTCATTGGTTTTAGTTGCTTTGAGACCTATTAGGGCCTGTACAGTAGATGCAAGGGTATCCAATCAGGAACAAAACAAAAACAGTTTCTGGATGCCTAGCAACATAAGTCTACTCTATCAAGCACTAGGGATAACCTGAGCAGAGAGCCTTTGAGGCACAGCAAGATATCGACGGCATAAAATGAGAAGATCGGGTTGATTCCAAGTACTATAATCCCATAACCTGTTTTTTTTCATTCTTCTCCGAAGCGGCTTCTGTCTAGAGAAATGTTCCTACTGATGCACCCTGTGATATACTTGTGCTTTCAAAGCCTTTTACGGATTAGAGCATATGGAAATCACAACCTAGGGTCTCATTTATGAGGCCGTGTGTCACTTTTACGCCGCAGGTGCGTCACTTTTTGTGACGCACCAGCAGTGTAAAAAATGTGCCTTGTTGCACCATATTTACAAAGTGACGCATCTTGGTAGATGCGTCACTATGTAAACCCCAGCGTTACATGATATCTACGCCAGGTATAATGTATGCAGATGAGGCATGCCCCATGTGAAAGGACACATTGCTGGAGTTGCGTCACTTTTGTGACACACTCCAGCAATGCGTCACTTTTGCACCATACAGATACGTCAGAAATACTGACCTATCTGTAACTCATTGCACCATGATGCGTCATACTGTAAATATGATGCATCACTGGTGTCGCGAGAAGGGCACAGTGAAAAGTGACGCATCTCTGTTTTCACGCAGCGATGCGTCACTTTTCATAAATGAGGCCCCTAGTGTTTTCCCAGCACAAAAATTGGCAAAACTGCTTACCAAAGATATTGTGAATCACAATCAACATAGCAGTTTTCAGTATCAACCTAATGACATTTTAGCCCTGATTCTGAGTATATGTACTATTTATCACACCTGACAAATAACAATATCCTGGGTTATATTATTTAGCCAGTGTGATGAATAGTACTATTCCGAAAATATTGAATGCATCCGGTAATTTCCAGGTGCATTTAATATGATCCAACCCATAATTTCAACCAATGCGTAAAGGGGGAATGCAAAATATTGAATGACTCGGAATAAGGGCGATAGTGTTTGTTAACCCGGGACATCTTGAGGGAAATTCGATATGGGACACTTGAGTCCTCTGCGCTAGCTCAGGGGATAGTTTGTAGTTTTTATACATTTGTGGTGGCATGTAAGGTGCAGAAAAACAGGCAGGTTGTTTGAGTCGCCCATCCCACAGCCCATGGCATAGGAGGTCAGGCCTTTCTTAAAGCACATATTAATGTCTGTTGCTTTAAGCTACATAAGTTATAACAACTAAGCACCTATGCCCCAAACACAATGGAAAGAGGCCACAGTTGCATGTGGCCCCTCTTATATGGACGTCTGCCCGAATGTAGGCAGTGCGATGTAGCACAAAATCACAGCCCTGTTGATTGACATTCATAATCAAGCCCTTTTGTGCTGTAGTGAACCATAAAAAGCATAACCCCATTGCCTAGCTCCACCTATGAAACAATAAAATTGAGAGGATTTGTGGACAGGTAAACTCCAAACCTCTCTACACCTAGCACCTTATACCATTTAGTATTTGACAAATTAACACAGGACTCTTATGTTCCATGTATCAGTTCCCTAACTGTTACTCTTTGGTTTATGTCTCCATTTGATTTTGGTTTGGTTTTATTGTTCTTGCTATCTCTGAATGCTTATGTGAATGAGGACAACATGTTTCAGTTGGATCTATCTTTGATTGGCTTTTTATCAATCTGCTGCAGGATACAATCAGGTCATCATCATCCCAGTTGGTGCTACAAACATCCAGATTAAAGAAGTCAGCCCAACAAGGAATTTCCTAGGTAATATAGACCTTCCCAAATTATGTTGTGTCTATTGTAATCTTACTGTGTGCCTACTAGAGAACATCACAAAGACTGCCTAGCTCTACTAGTCCAGACCAAAGCATTAAAAGCAACTGTGACACAAATGCCTAAGGCTTAAAGTTTTCTGTTGCTTCTGTTTATTGGCATGTAATTAAGAGAATCATGAGGTTAGCAGTTTGTATTTATATCTTGACTTTGCTATTCTTTGTAAACAACCACCTTATTCCCTTCACCTTCTTTAAGTTCATATCCCTTCTATTCTTCAACCCTGTCTTTCTCTTTCATAATGGGCCCTATTTTTAAAGATACACTGGGTCATAAGTGAAAGTTTAAGATTGAATTTACTACCTTTATATGCCTGCCAGGAACTCATAGAGTAATTCTTGACAATCGCACCTTTGCGTACCTGTGCACATATCTCTGTTATGAGTGCAGAGATAGTTCTCCCCACTCATAAATCACACTCGGGGTGGGAGATGGTGTTCAATGTGTTATCCCAGAAAGTTTGTGAACGCCCAAGAACGTGGACATTTGCTGGGAATTCATATACTCCTCTCCTTCGCCTTTCCAACATGGAAAGGATCAAATATGTAGTCCAGCCAAGGGATGGCATAAACCTCTTTCCAAGACGGTAAGGAGAATGGGTCACCTCTCGGATAATGTGGACTGGTGGTGAAGTGGTTTCTCAATGGAATAAAACATTTTTCTCCATGGTGGAAACAAATGGATGTGTGTTTGCACAGCGGATCCTCTACTATGGAGAACTCTGCACAGTGATAATAGGATCCTGCTGAGAATGTCACATGACTTTTCAACTCAGATCTGTGACTGGGGGTGAGTGTTTGAAAAGTTTCAGCGCTCCGTCCACCATCTCCTTGTGTTCACTTCACTACTTCACACCTGTCCTAAAAGAGTCCTGAAGCACGTGATGAGGGAGTAGTAGACTTTACTGTTGTGTTGTACGGAGAACTCAAGTGGGTCTTTTTACTTCATTGTCAGTGAACTTTCTACTGCACACTGCTTTGTGCCTTTTCTCATTAGCACAATCAAATGTACACAAGTTCTTCTTCACCAGAACCCTTTCAGAAATCTCAGGTATGCTGCTTATCTTCACATTATCACTCACATAAAGTGCCATCAAGGATTAGTTGTTTCAGTAATGGATCTCCTAATGTTTTCCATCCTTTGGGAATCCTGTTGCTAGAAAAGATGTAACCATTTATTTATAAAAACCTTCTTGGTATATCAAAATGGAACCTTCTCTTTTTTTATATTGAATGATGGGCAAATTACAACTGCCTGTTAAGGATTCATGGCGTTGAGAGTCAAAAAGTTAGCTCCAAAAGTCATACTGTGAGCAAAGTTCAAGTTTCTAGGACGGTGTAAAAATTGCTAAAATTCACAGAGATTCTTCCTACTTCTGCTAATTTAGTACTGGTGCGAGTTAGTGAGCACTCTTTTATTATGCTAAATTATAGCTGACAGTTTCAAGGCATTGTGATTCCCAGAGAAGCCTTTTCTCAACAAAAGGATCTATCATATAGATTTAATGCTGCCTATTAAAAGTATTTATTAATCTGTGTAATAACAGTATTATATTTGGATAAATGATTGAGCATTTGCATTTCATCTCAAATTGTTTTTTTAATTTTAATAACTTTATGTTTTGTAAATAACCATTAGAACATGTTTTCAAATGCAATAAATATTTATTCTAATAGCTTGGCAATCCTGCTTTATTATTTGCCTTGATAGGAGATAGTTTAGCACTCTTCTCATGAAGGATTAAAAGTTACGTATGCAGCTCATGCTTTACCGCTGTTCATGAGATCTATTGCCATTTTGCAGCCATCAAAAATGCCAGAGGAGAGTATTACCTGAATGGACACTGGACGATAGAGTTTGGCCGCGCTCTAAACATTGCAAGTACAGTTTTTAATTACTATAGAGGCTCCGAGGGAGACCTTGCACCCGAGCTCCTGTACGCAAGAGGCCCGACGACAGAACCCTTAGTCATTGAGGTGAGAGACTTCTTGCTCATTACATCTTGTGTTTGTGTCTTTCTTCTTCTGAGGGTATCAGTCAGTAGTGAACTTCTTATCTGCTTTGAATCAAAATCTACATCCTAGGTGGATAGAAAAAGAACATGGAGTTAGATTAAGATAATTGATCAGGACTGTGTTGATTCCTCTTAGTGGATAGCAGAGAAAGTCAATGTCAGCAAATGTCTCCAAAATCGTTTGAAGGGAAAAGTCAGAGTCTGCTATCCCTTCCAATAGTTTAAGAGTTTTCAAATTTCCCAGACTAAAACCATATAATGATCATAGAGCTGTAATAATTTAGGAAGGTCAGACAGTCGTCTGAACCTGTGCTTAATACCCTCACTTGGCAGATGCCAGCAGCTCAATCTTGGTGCAGTTTCAGGCCATGTTTATGGATATTGTTAAACATTGATAAATACTTTGTAATCATATCTACATGTCATTGGACATGATCGCAAGGCAATCATGAAAGGGGTAATATGGTCACATTGTTATCTTTCCTAACCCAAATTTAGCTTACATTGTATGATATCTCTAAATATCTGCATCAAATAGCACAGCCCACATGGGCTGGGCAAAATAGTCTTATTACATGTCCCCAACAATCTGATATACACTAAAACTTTCAACGTCCCTAGCAAATCTACCTTTGCAGGGCACTACCTGCAAACATCTCATTCCACACTCTCTAGATGTTAATAATAATAATAATACAGAGTTTTATAAAGCGCGAACAGCTACCTCACGAGGAGGTGTCCCGGCGCTATAGTAACAGTGTTGTGCCCGTTTAGGTAGAGAGCTGGAGTCTAACGTGGTGCCTAGCGTGGTTGGGCAAACAGCCAGGTTTTCAGTAATCGCTTGAAACATGCTTCGGATGGAGCCTGTTGGAGAGCAGGGGGTAGCGAGTTCCATAGTGCCGCCACATTGGCCGAGAAGGTGCGTCCACCTAACCTGGCTCTTTTTGCTCTAGGGGCTGTAATGCGTACACTGTTGTTGGATCTAAGGGACCGGGCTTGGGTGTATCTTGGTAGTCTAGCTTTCAGGTAATTTGGGCAGTTGCCGAACAGAGATCTAAAAGCCAGGGTGAGTGCTTTAAATTTTATTCTGCTTGCCACTGGTAACCAGTGAAGGGAAAGGAGATGCGGAGAGATAGAGTGTTTGTAAGGAATCCTCATTAAAAGTCTCGCAGCCGCATTTTGGACCATTTGGAGTTGTTGATTTATGGTTCCCTCCCTTGTGCCTAAAGGCAGTGTCTGATAATGTAACATGGAAACAGTTTAATTGGAACTTGGGTTTCATTTATTTGTTTGCCAAACATTTGTATCTGCCCCAGTGAAGGTATTTTTTTTTCCACTTCCCTGTTGTCACTTTATCTTTTAACACTCTTCAGTACTGAATATGAAGTACACATTAACTGGGTATTAAAACCATTTTAATAATTAATGATTCATTAACTTTCAACATGATTTCAGATGTCACCGATATTGCAAAATTACTTCTCTCTATTCCTTTTAGAATCCTGTATTCATTTTCATTCCTTTACCAAGATTAATATTTATTCTCTAAGTGTTTCTGGACTGAACCTTTCCTTGTTCTGGATGCTCTGTTTTTGAAGCAAGTAAGTCAAAGGAAATCCCAAATTTGGAATTAAACCCTCACAGCGCTGAACCGCTCTCCTTTGTGATGTCACCAGGTGATGACTGAGACAACTATTGAACCAAAAATATCATGTGAGGTGAATATCGTGCCAAATACATGGGGCTCTTTGGCCAGCCGGTCAGAAATTGCTTTCTCTCCCAACATGAGAATGGCTACAAAATGGCGATTGCAAATTGGGCTCCTGGTCTGGGATGGTCTTCTTAAACCACTCAAACAGTGCTCGTCAATGACGCTGTTCAGAAAAGTTATGCCTTTTTTTAAACCCCCCTCACTGTCAGGTGTTAGTGCCTGGGACCATCAGATACATCACCTGCACTTAGGAACTGCTACCTTTGTTACAGTTTTGGGTTCTAAAAAAAGTGATTGTGGCCTAGAAACTCTAAGGAGGAGGAGGAGACAGCAGAATTAGATGACTGGATGTCAGAGGTAGCAAAACTGGCAGCATGGCCCCCCTGTACCTCTCTTAGGAGTCATTGCTTTCCACTGCGTTTATCTATCGCCTCTTGTAAATTTTATATTGTTCTGGTTGCATCCGGGCGAGTGCCCTGACAGCACTTGCATTCAGTATCTCACTATTTTACTATTCCTGAATTTGCTGAAGTTCATCCAGATTAACCAGGGTATCATCGGCATTCTCATGCAGAATAGCTCAAGATCCCCGCTCCAGGTTTTCTCCTTAAAAATCCATATTTGTAATCAGTCTGCTGTATCTATGAACTGGTGGGAAAGAATACCTTTTACTCAAACTTTCTCAAAAAAATGTTGAGCTCAATTTATTCACAAAATGTAGCATTGCTTTTAGTATTTTGAGCCTAGTGCCACCTATGTTTTGTCACTCAATGCTTTTCACACCAGATTGGTTGGTCATCTATAGTAAATTAACCATTATTACAGTTAGTAACAATTATAATAGAAATATGGTATTCAGTGATTTTACTTACTAATCAACATAGCTCATGTCATTTCCAGTTCTCTCCAGTACCTTACCGGACCAGTACCTTACATAATGCATTTCAATAGTCGTCATCTGGTATAATTCTATTAGTCTATAAGCTCACGTCCCTGCAGGACTTCTCGGAGAATCCTAATGCCTCTGTTTGATGAATGTGATTTATTGCCATCTATCTGTATTTATCTGGTATTCTTATAATTTCCTTCCATAGTTTATTGGATTCTCTTTTTATATTCCAGTCAGATAGTTTCTGCACTCATGATTCCCCCTTATGCTGATTCTTAGTTCATTTAAACAGTCCTATGTGCCATTTTCCATTGTATAAATCATGCTTTCAATTTTTGATCACATTTGTGTGCTCTTAAAACGGCTGTTTTAGGAGCCTTGGCCAGATAGTCATCTCCTGCAATGCTTATACAGACTTTACTACTTTTTAAATTTAAAAAAAGTGTTTCTCTGTTGTCGTAGTAATAAGGTTTTTGTTAGCTGTATGTCTCATTTAAAATATGGACATGTTTCTCCATTCTGCCGTATTTTCTTTTAATGTATGGAGACATATTTGCATCACTTCGACTGCTAAATAGAGATTGCATGTCTTTCTTTTTTTATGTTTAATATCCACTGTGATCGTGAATTTTGAGACATATTACTACTAAATGCAAAAACTAATCTGGAAAGACTTCACCTGATTCAGAAATAATGAAATATTGGAAAGAATTACATATTCCATGCAGAACAGGAAGAAATTGTGTAAAGCAATATGGGGACACTTTTTAGAATGTGTTATTTGTCTACAGTAGGGTCTGGGTTAATGGCACAATTTCTGCTTTTAAAATTACATTCTACATCCTAGGATGTAGTTTTTGTATTATATGTGACTTGGCTGGTGTGCAAGTGTTTTATTCATGACTTTGCTCATGGAATTGAATTAATACTGTTTAACAATGATGAAATACCTAATGAATTGCAACCACGCACTGATTGTCAAGTACCTCCAGTGATAGCCCTACACTTTCAGTCACACAGAGAATACTAAAATTCAAGGTCATCCCCTAGAATAAGCATGAACTCATGCTTATTCTACCAAACCATTCCAGGGCACTCTTTACACATTCAACACCAATACCACCCGGAAAAGCATTGCACTCATTGGAGTGATAGCCGTTTCTGGCATTGACTTTATTACCATGGCTCTCATTCAGTATATTATTGAGGACCAAACCAACTTGTAGTAGAACATTGGAATGTTGAGAGCACCATTGGAGACAGTGGAGTAGCTCCGGGTATATAATGGCTGATATAAGCCAGGAACTCCAACATTCCAATATTTGTCTTCCTGTTTCTCCCTTTTTAATTTAGAACATTCTTCCTTAGTGAGTGGAATGTTCTAATAGCTATAATATATCCTCATAGCCCTTCTGCCTCAGGCTATACCAGTTGTTAAAGGCCCTCTCCCTCTTTACAGGCCCTCGCCTGCGGCTCAGGCCTATGGTTCGGGACCTTTAACAATTGGTATAGCCCTCTGCAGTGGGCTAAAAGGGTATATTACGGTTGCTTCCTACATAATCTGTTACTCCAGCAAGCATGTTGTCATGTTTCTCACATGCATTGCAACAGCACCTATGCTCATGGTGAAGATGCACCCTTACTTCACCGGTTCCCAGCACTAGTTTTAGGGGCCGGTTCCCAAACCTGTTCCTACATGTTGAAATTCTACTTTCTGTACATTTCTCCTCCTCCACTTTGAGTAGATTTCTGTGACAAACCGCCAGAGGAGTCATGGAAATGTACACATGCGGTAGGTTTCCATGAAAACTTCATTTGCCATGTATTCATTCCTGCAGATTGTTCATAGGGCGGACAATCAGGTACCCAAAAAAGACGTAAGTTTAGAAGACGTGATTAGCACATCAAACTTTTCTTTCTGTTTTCTGGTCTGTACTTGAATAACATATTTATTTTTTCTGATGGAGAAATATTTTTGCCAACACCACCATAGAAAGGTGCAGCACTGCAATATTGAGTTTTAAATATTGTCCAGCCATAATATCGTACTAGGAATTCAGAATATCAAATACCACAACATTGTGAAGGAAAGTATATTGTCAAGGTTCAAAAAGGTGGAGTTCCGATTGAGAATATTATATACACATTATTGCATTTACAGTACCCAATATCTTGAATACAATGTTATGGCAAGTCAAACTTTTAACTTCGACTATGGAAATTAGCCTTGGGTGAAGTAGACATATTCCTGTTTTTTAGCCTTATAGTCAGAAGCAGATACAGTAATATGTCTTAGGAAAGGCAGATAATTCTTTGAGGTTATGACTGGGAATGGGTTTGTGGCATCGGACACAAGATCTCACTTACAGATGCTTACAAATCTACCATTACCACTTGTAGGGGATTTAAAGATTTTTGGGGAGTTCATAATAGAAGCTGTTATTGTGATTTATTCTTGAGCTGGCAGCTGCCATCATATAACTACCACAGGTTGATTATAATTTACTTAATATTTAGGAAGGGATACCATATAACCCGACACAACATTGGGCTTAAGTGTATATATTGTTTTCATGTCTGCAGTATAAATGAAAACACATGGGGCCCAATTCACACAGGTAAACTGAGACGAAAGTCATACTTTATGACTTTGGGTATTCACAAAGGACATTTATGAATAGTAAAGTTAGACTTTTGTCTCAGTCAAACTTAAGTTTTGGTCTTAAGTTTAACTGAGACTAGCTTTCAGTCTTTTTAAGACCAAAACTTAACTTTAACTGAGACAAAAGTGTAACTTTACTAATCGTAAATACCCTTTGTGAATACTGAAAGTCGTAAAGTTAGACTTTCATCTCATCGGGCCCATGGACCTTATAGGATAAGAGATAATTCAAAGACAGCTGATGAGGAACACAAGAAAACTTTAAATAAGAAGAAAGGGAGATAATAGTAAACCTTAATTTTTTTTCATTTCAGCTCATTAGTCAAGAGCGGAACCAGGGGGTGGAATTTGAGTATTACCTACCCCACCAAGGTGAAAGATTGGGCTACCAATGGAGCTATAGTTCATGGACTGAGTGCAGCGCTGAGTGCGGAGGAGGTAGGTGTCTGTCAATTTCATAGTCACATGCAGAGTTTATTTTGTAAAAGAAACCTAATCTATGTATATTGCTTTTCTAGCACAAGGGCATTTCAGAGATGGCTTGAAGGCGCTTGATCCAAGATGTAGCAACGCAAGGTGGCAATAGGCGGGACTTGAGGGCAGTGATGATCATTCATTTTCCCCAGAAGAAGTTGCTAGAATTGTACATCTTTGAAGCTAGAAAAGAGATAGAGCTTTTGTCTCTTGGACCCTTGCACACTAACAGTGACACGGATTATTTACCCTCAGCAAGCCTCAAAGAGCAGCTGGGATGATATTGGATGAGGTTGGAAGTTCGGACGAAAGAGTCAATATTATGGAAGGTCTTGTGGACTCAGGAGAGAGACTTAAATCAGCTTATTATTAGGCTTGGGCGAAAAGTAAATTATGCTGGCATAATTTGTGTATTTTCAGAAATTCTGTATTATGCTTCTTATGCGAAATGCCCTAAATTTCGTTACTTTGTGTAATTATGCGTCATTCGCTGAAAAAATCTACTGCGAACAGACAAGAACAACGAGTAGCTGTTGCTTGTGGTGCTTTTGTTTAAATGGGTCTCTGTACCAAAAAATGACGCAAGCACACATCTTATGTTAAAATATAGCATGAAATGACAAATTTTAAGTTTGCGTTATTATGCATAATTTTGCTGTGATTTCGCGTAACAGCAGGAAAGCAAACTGTAAAAATGTTGCACTCCCATAATGATTATGCTCACTGGGAGCCAGCAAAGGGTGCAGACTACTGTGTCACTGTGATCACGTTAGTACTTTTCTTTTTTTTTTTTCTTCTTTTTTTGTCCTCATCACACCATGGTTATTGCACCATGGGTGCCGATTCGGAAACCGAGGCACCCTTAATCCCTCTATGGTCCAAGCAGTTACCACCAGTATCTTCCACGGCACCACATTGTCCTTCTTAGTAGGACACGGAGGGAAACGGGATACTCCGCTAAACCCCCCCCCCCGCCCTAATCCATGGGCTGATGTAATCATTGGACAAGGTTCCGAATTAGATTATCGTTTCAGTTCAGCCAGTTCTGGAAGCGGGCCCACACTTCAGCCGGGCTCTGCCTTCCACTTTTAATATCCAGCCTGCATGCCCATTTAACCGCATTCATCTAGGCTATTGCATTAGGGGGTTGAGGATCTAGCCATAACTTACAAATTTCCCTTCTAGCCAGAAGAATTAAATAAAACAATAACCCCCTCTGTTTAGATCTTAGCGCCTGTTGAGTTGCGTAATCCACTCCTAGAAGCAGCAGTATTTCAGTAAAGATTATATCTACCCCCAAAATGTCACTTATATCTTTTTCCTCTGCACTCCAATAGCCCTTTATCGCTGGGCATGTAAAAAAGACATGTATAGCATGTACTTTTCAGCGGATAGACAAGTTGTAGCATATTAGACTTTCTGAATTCACCCTACATGAGGGCAAGCCCAATGCCCAGGTTAAGGCTGATTCCATAGAAATGTTGGAGGGAATCACTGCTATGACAGAGGTGACATGGTGAAGTAACGGAAGAATGCAGAATATGGGTTTTTGGTGGAATTAATACGACTAAATGACTGTTGAACAGAGATACATGAAACAGCTAAGACGGTAGCACGCTAAGGGCTAAGGGGCATAATTACTATTATTCCACTCAACATTGTGCAACAAGGAACCTTGCTGCGTTGCGTTGTGTAAAAGGATGAGAACAGCTCCACATTTACAAAGACATGGCGCATTTCTGCTCTCTCTTGCACTGGCGCACTGTGTGCTGCTTAGTGTCAATGTAGACACCCTTGCGCCATGGTGCACAGGTGCATGTGTTACAGGAAGGTTTTGTGCAGGAAGGGGCACGTTCCTGCACAAAAACAATCCATACAGGCATATCTTGTTCTTCCTGTGTGTGCTGCAGAATGCAGCGTACATGGAAATAAGGAGTAACGAGGAGAAATAAAGATATTTATCCTCATTACACCTCTGTGGGGTTTACAAGTCTTTGCAAATCTTGCTTTGCATTAAAATATATGGGTGAATGCATGGGAATGCCTATGCTCCACCCATGTAATACCTACTTGATGCAAGGTAACGCAAGGCAGGAATATGCGTTGCATTGGGTTAATTTATGTTTAATAAACCATTAGTAAATCCCAAAGATGACTTGGGTCTGGACGGCTCCACAAAAGTGAAAAAACCCAGACACAAAATCATAGTAAATCTGGGTCCAAATACCTACAGCCTGAAGAATGATAAATACATATATTTGTGATTGGAGGGGAATGTAGGCTTAGACAGTGCATATTGTGTTAGTCCATATATCACTTGTTTCAGATTAGATACATTCTAATTATTGGATGGGGTTGTTGTAAATTTCAGGTCTCTGCTCTTAATTTGATGGCCTTTTCCCTGTTCATGTGCTTATCCTGGCCTGGAGCATTTTGATCTCACTGTTTTGACTGGATTAGTTGTGTTTTACCATTGCAGACTTGATGGGTCTGTTTTTTTGTTTTCAGCACTCCATCCGAGTATCTATCTTTCCTTGGCCTCTCCCCC
This sequence comes from Lissotriton helveticus, assembly GCF_964261635.1. NCBI lineage: Eukaryota > Metazoa > Chordata > Amphibia > Caudata > Salamandridae > Lissotriton > Lissotriton helveticus. Next base: position 73,295,387 of record NC_136070.1, read on the forward strand.
TTTGTATGTCTCTTTTGACATCCCTGTAGCCCCAACCACCTTGTGCGCTCTTTATTTATTCTCATCCACTTCTTCACTCATGTGTCACTCCAAAAGCACTCCAATCAGGCTCTCTATCCTGCTCCCTTTTTCAAAATTAATTCTGTTTTGATTATTTATTTATTTGTTAAGGAGGGCTCATCAGTGGCAAAGGGCTCCGTAGCAACTCACTTACTTTTATGTAAGTCCCCCACACACTTTTTTTCTCTTTTATCTATCTTACTGTTCTAAAATGGCCGGCGGCCATGTTGGAAAGTAAATTTAATATGGCAAAGTGTCCACCAGTGCATCAGTATTCATTCTCACAATTGCATAATGATGGGTGAAGTCCATCTTAGAAAGACCTTGCATTAATAAAAATAAAATTCCAAGATGGCTGCCCAATCGTACACAACAATGCGCATGTGTCATGAAGCACTGCATCTATTTTGCCACTACAAAGTCTCAGTGCAAACAAGCTTTGGCATAGCAAAAATGAGACTAAATACAACCAAATTAATATTCTGTCTATCTGTCTACATCACTTACTAAAGTCCCACCTGCTTCTTACTGCCAATATCTTGGGAATAATGCACAATAATTTTCATGAGGTCCATAAACTGCACTAGAAAAAACAGTTTTGACCATAGTATCGAACTGCACTACCCATCTTTGATGGACAAAAATCAGAATCTGCTGTACTGGAGGACACAAAAACATGGAAGGACGACATGAGCTTGGCAGACGTGTTTTGCAGTCAATATCTATAGTGCCCACACCGCCAGTGCTCGCTCCACCTTGTGCACCATAACACTTACATACCAAGGAAACTCACGAGACATATTTGTGGGAAAGCAGTGGTGCAGGTTTATTTCGCACAACAAGTAGCAGATAAGGTGGGTCATCTTACAGGCGATCCAATGCGGCAGCCCCTCGCTGACCCGCATGCCTAACGAGCCATCTTGCACGGCGAGTCGATGCTCTGACGGTGCAGTACATTATCACTTTATTTCGATCTACTCCCGCCCCCCCTGTCAGGGCGGAGCGATGAGGCACACCCCCGGTCGGTTCAGGCCCCCCAACCGCCCGAAGGACTAACGGGGCGCCGACGCTGTTTCCTGGAACCCCCTCGGCTCCAGGTTCTTGGCTCAGGCACCCCTACTGTGCCAGGCAGAGGTATTGACTGTATCCTTCTGCCGCAGAGGTACCCCTACTGCCCATCTGCTTCCAGATCGCCCTGTGACTCCGCCTGCAACATAAAACAAGACCATTAACAGTTCGCAACTTCGACTGCCGCTCTGCCGCTGGGTCAGGGATAGGGTGGGAACAGCGCAGAGCAGCCCAGGGAACGAGCACGGCAGGAGAGACTGAGCAGCGTTGCTGTGCTCTCTATAAACCCCTTGGGAACGCCCACCCCGCCAGAGGGCGCCCCCCCATTGGTCGCGCCCTCCCATTGGTCATTAGCGAGGATGGCGGCTCAATAGACTGGCGCTCTGCAGTTCCTCTCGCGCGGCATGTGGTACTAGGACGCTGTCTCGCTCAGCTCCCCTTTGCGTCGCGCGGCCAGCGGCATAGTGCCCACACCGCCAGCGCTCGCTCCACCTTGTGCACCATAACACTTACATACCAAGGAAACTCACGAGACATATTTGTGGGAAAGCAGTGGTGCAGGTTTATTTCGCACAACAAGTAGCAGATAAGGTGGGTCATCTTACAGGCGATCCAATGCGGCAGCCCCTCGCTGACCCGCATGCCTAACGAGCCATCTTGCACGGCGAGTCGATGCTCTGACGGTGCAGTACATTATCACTTTATTTCGATCTACTCCCGCCCCCCCTGTCAGGGCGGAGCGATGAGGCACACCCCCGGTCGGTTCAGGCCCCCCAACCGCCCGAAGGACTAACGGGGCGCCGACGCTGTTTCCTGGAACCCCCTCGGCTCCAGGTTCTTGGCTCAGGCACCCCTACTGTGCCAGGCAGAGGTATTGACTGTATCCTTCTGCCGCAGAGGTACCCCTACTGCCCATCTGCTTCCAGATCGCCCTGTGACTCCGCCTGCAACATAAAACAAGACCATTAACAGTTCGCAACTTCTCCTGCCGCTCTGCCGCTGGGTCAGGGATAGGGTGGGAACAGCGCAGAGCAGCCCAGGGAACGAGCGCGGCAGGAGAGACTGAGCAGCGTTGCTGTGCTCTCTATAAACCCCTTGGGAACGCCCACCCCGCCAGAGGGCGCCCTCCCATTGGTCGCGCCCTCCCATTGGTCATTAGCGAGGATGGCGGCTCAATAGACTGGCGCGCTGCAGTTCCTCTCGCGCGGCATGTGGTACTAGGACGCTGTCTCGCTCAGCTCCCCTTTGCGTCGCGCGGCCAGCGGCATAGTGCCCACACCGCCAGCGCTCGCTCCACCTTGTGCACCATAACACTTACATACCAAGGAAACTCACGAGACATATTTGTGGGAAAGCAGTGGTGCAGGTTTATTTCGCACAACAAGTAGCAGATAAGGTGGGTCATCTTACAGGCGATCCAATGCGGCAGCCCCTCGCTGACCCGCATGCCTAACGAGCCATCTTGCACGGCGAGTCGATGCTCTGACGGTGCAGTACATTATCACTTTATTTCGATCTACTCCCGCCCCCCCTGTCAGGGCGGAGCGATGAGGCACACCCCCGGTCGGTTCAGGCCCCCCGACCGCCCGAAGGACTAACGGGCGCCGACGCTGTTTCCTGGAACCCCCTCGGCTCCAGGTTCTTGGCTCAGGCACCCCTACTGTGCCAGGCAGAGGTATTGACTGTATCCTTCTGCCGCAGAGGTACCCCTACTGTCCATCTGCTTCCAGATTGCCCTGTACTCCGCCACAGCTCTGGAGGAGGCCCCCGTTGATGACAGAGCCCCCCACCAACTAGCTACTTTCGGTTGCTGTTTAGTGCACTTTATCAAAGTCTATTTCTCACCGTATCGGTACCGGCCAATCAATGTTACTTGCTATAGTTCTCATGCTCTCAATCACATCGGCCACACCACTTATGGAAATTTCTTAAACGTCTCAAGACGCGCCCTCGGTTACATGAGCCATGGTGCATCAATAATCATAACAGTGATTGTCCTGGCAGATCACTGCAAGATAATTATTTGCGACTGGTTAGGGCCGGCTAGCGGATGCCCGTAACCGTCATTGTCCTTCCCATTTCTCAGTTTAAGTGTGTGCCATTATTGCGGTGCTCTCCTTGTACCTGTGTTTGTTACCCTTAGGTGCATGCCAACCACTTCTCTCTGAACACACCGTATGCTATTTTTCACGTGTTGTTTTACCTTTGCACTTGCTCAGGCGTCATGGCTGCCTCCGTACGTTTGTTCTAGTGCCCGGGTGTCTGGCATGTATTGCGTACCACCTGTAGAGCCCCACTGGCCTCACCCCCTTTGTATGTCTCTTTTGACATCCCTGTAGCCCCAACCACCTTGTGCGCTCTTTAGTTATTCTCATCCACTTCTTGACTCATGTGTCACTCCAAAAGCACTCCAATCAGGCTCTCTATCCTGCTCCCTTTTTCAAAATTAATTCTGTTTTGATTATTTATTTATTTGTTAAGGAGGGCTCAGCAGTGGCAAAGGGCTCCGTAGCAACTCACTTACTTTTATGTAAGTCCCCCACACACTTTTTTTCTCTTTTATCTATCTTACTGTTCTAAAATGGCCGGCGGCCATGTTGGAAAGTAAATTTAATATGGCAAAGTGTCCACCAGTGCATCAGTATTCATTCTCACAATTGCATAATGATGGGTGAAGTCCATCTTAGAAAGACCTTGCATTAATAAAAATAAAATTCCAAGATGGCTGCCCAATCGTACACAACAATGCGCATGTGTCATGAAGCACTGCATCTATTTTGCCACTACAAAGTCTCAGTGCAAACAAGCTTTGGCATAGCAAAAATGAGACTAAATACAACCAAATTAATATTCTGGCTATCTGTCTACATCACTTACTAAAGTCCCACCTGCTTCTTACTGCTAATATCTTGGGAATAATGCACAATAATTTTCATGAGGTCCATAAACTGCACTAGAAAAAACAGTTTTGACCATAGTATCGAACTGCACTACCCATCTTTGATGGACAAAAATCAGAATCTGCTGTACTGGAGGACACAAAAACATGGAAGGACGACATGAGCTTGGCAGACGTGTTTTGCAGTCAATATCTATACACCTTAGTTTAGATTTGCTAATACTTAATAATCTCAACAGCTTGCTTCAGAATTATCGCAGAACCCCAGTATGATCTGTATTGGAAAAAAGCAACACTAGTATGAGAATAAATAGATATAAAGACATAAAAATGCCTGGTTGGCCATTCAGAACACACCACAAGTCCAGCCGTTGTGTTTCTGCTATGCCCTTCCAAGGCAGTCTCTCCGCTGATTGGCCTTAACAAATTATGCCTGATTTGATGAAAGGATGAAAAATGTGCAACCTTTGAAATGTACATTAAATTCCATTTAGAAACTGGATATTTTTCTTTTTTGCAGTGGGCCTTGAAGAGCTTCCCACAGAGGGCTCTCCATGATGAGAGACTTGTTTTTATGGAAGGATATGAGTTTGCACCATTACTCCTCCATGCCTTTGCTTGAAAGTATGATTGGAAAGCAGTCGTGCTGCAACCAAAATATGTCCTAGGATATGACCTGGAATACAGGATTTAGGGGCATATTCTCAAGGGCATTATCGCCGCTTTAGCAGGACTTTTTCCCGCTAAAGCGGCGATAATTGTATCGCCCTATTAGCAAGCTGTCGCTAACAGCAGTTAGCGACAGCTTGTAGGCAATAGCGACCGGTTTGGGGCCCGCTTTGCATGTCAGCGATATTTATCGCTAATGACATACAAAGTGGCGTACCCAACCTCTTAGCGACTGAAAGCAGTTGCTAACATCGCTCTCGCCTATTATCAACACAGGCGAATCGATAACAAATTTTGCGCTAAGCGTGAATATCGCCAAACCTAACGCCTGCTCAGACCACTTCTTAACCTGTATATCCAATGGGAGGTGGATATTCAGGTTAAGACCCTATTGGCGATAATGCCTGAATATCGCTGGATTTCCAGCGATATTCACGCATTGAGCCGCTATCGCCGGATATTTTATCGCATTTGAGATAAACGTTGCTAATAACACGTTATCTCTGCGATAAAATCCGGCGAAGCGCGGCGATAAAAAAAAAGTCGCTAAGCTCATTTAGCGATAAATGTCGCTATTTGTTGCTAATATGCCCCGTAGAGTGTTGCACAAAGTTGACATCCAGTTGTCCAAGAAAGGCGTAGGACAACTAAAGAACCCTTGAAATGCTAGATTCCATTTGTAGATTTGGGGACATATTAGTGAAGATCCAACATACAAACTCAAAGGAGAATATGTCACCACAGCCTCATGTGAAAGGGGAGGAGAAATGACAAAGCAATGCAGCTAATTTTAGCTTTGCCAAATATATGAATATTCTGATATATTTCAATTCTTCTGCCTTCAACTTGCGTGATCTTTATGGCGACCCAATCATAAAACTCCATTATGTATCTTGCAATGGTTTATTAAAGGATAAAGCACCTTTGTACAATACATGAATCCCTCTAGGTGTATGTTATCTATCAAATGGACCTATTTTGATATCTGCTGCTGGTGTTCTACTATACAGTACTTCTTTTTCCATTAAGTACATAACCAAGTACATAAATAAATAGCCAGAACCCTTTATTATATGATGAACCATCTAAGTTCTCAGATTTGTCTCTCTTTTTCATTTTGTATGACAACATAAACTTGTGGAAATTCAACTCTACATCAAGGTTAATGCTGCACTCTTGCTTCTTTCTTCCCTCTACAGGTTACCAGTCCAGACTGGTGTTTTGCACGATTGACAACGAGGGATATCCTGATTACATGTGTCAGAATAGCAAACCACCCGAAAATAACAGGACCTGCAGTGTGCACTCCTGTCCTGTGACGAAACGGTGAGACATGAGGAGGACACCCTCCAATTATAAGGACATTAAATCTCAGACTTCACACAGTGGATCAGATTCACAAACTTTAGTTGTAAATTTAACCCTATTGCTTTCCTCCTTCATGTGGAGTAAATTTCCAACTTCCATGCGATTCACACAGGATTTGACAACTCCTAGGAATATGTGACTGCCGCAGATTCTCAGGCATAGTTGTGGAGTTATTTTGTGAATTACATGGTATTCAAATGGGAAACATCCTTTACAACGCAACTTTTACAACGAACTACCATTACGACGCAACTTTTACAACGCAGTTATTACAACGCTTTGCGCTGGAGGGCCCTCCAGGATAGGGAATAGTTTAATTACTATCCAACACCTTCCCTACTATCCACGGGGACTGGAGTTGGAATAGTAAATTAAACTATTCACTATCCAGCGCCCCCCAATGCAATGCGTTGTAACGACTTGCGTCGTAAAAGTTGCGTCGTAATGGCATGCGTTGTAAAAGCATGCGTTGTAATGACATACATCCTATTCAAATTAGTTACCAGTGGGCAGAGTTATCATTATTATTTAACTCAGGACATCAAGCCACCTTGCTGAGCTGACTGAAAGGGAAAGTGCAGTGATGTACCATATTTAACATCATCCAGTGCATTCCTGTCCTTTTCTTGCGCTGGTGCACAATGTGATGTCTAGAGTCAATGCAGACAGCCTCGTGCATGGTGCAAGGGTGCCGGCGTTGCAGACAGGATCGTTTTCATGCCGGAAGGGACACCTTCCTGTGCAAAAACAATCATCTGAGGCATTTTTCTCTTTCTACAGAAAGAACAAAATATTTCTCCTTGTGAGCATTTTTACGCCCTCCCAGGTCTACCACTGATGGTAAACCCGGGATTGCGCCAAAATCCAGATGTGGATGCATGAGAACACCCAGGCACCACCCATGGAACGCCTCCTTGGGGCAGAGTAACGCAACACTGCGATTTGCGAGGTGGTCTTGCGTGCCTTGATAAATCTGGCTTAGTAGTTGCATCACACTTGCGTGGCTCAAGGGCAACGCAATTCAATTATAAATCTGTTCCCATGTATGTACATGTACATTTACATGATGTACATTTACTTCTGCATAAATGTACTTGGAAGGACAATTGGTCAAATGGGAAAATATATTTCCTTTTCAAGCGCTACAAATGTTTGGAAATATTTCCTCCCCATCTGCTCTCTAAATACATATTTACTCCTGCCGTCAACAGAATAAATCACAGAGTATGTCCAGACTGGGATGTGCTTATGAAGATTTGTGAATGCCCCAATACCTCACACATTTAAAGGTGTTCACCAACTCTCCAAGAATTCCCTGCTCTGGTACGCCCACTCCCTACTCCTACTTTCTGAAGTAACATTATATATGAAAAGCCATTTGTGCATTTAAGTCCAGCTTACATGCATATAAAGCTGCGTGAATAGGGCCTAGTTTGAGGAATCTGCTTCCTCTAGATCTGTGATTATCAGAACCAGCAGGTCACTGTTAGGAAAACCTTTCACAACAATTGAATCTTCAATGAAACTTTCTAAGCTTAGGTGGTTATGGTATAATAAGATATACTGGTTCTACACTGGATTGTTCCTCATATGAAGCAGCACATACATTTTTTTTAAAAGTTAGAATGTTTTGAATGCATATAAAGTAACATTCCACCTAGCAAGCTACTGGCTGAGAACACATGCTCTTCACTTACACACAATTGCTTGGAAACAGCGGGGGCAGATTTACAAGCCCCTTGCGCCACTTTTGCGTCACTTTTCCCATGTTAAAAATGACACAAAAGTGGCGCAAGGGCCTTGTAAATAAGCCCCAGCGACTTTTAAAAGTGGGGGGCATGTGCAGCACATAAAAGTAAAATTATTTTCGAAGGTACGTATGTGCTTACATTAGTATTGCAAAGGTGATCGGGAAATATTCTATATACAGGTACTTTTTTATTTATATAGAATGTGTACCGATCACCTTTGCAATGCAAATATAACTTAAATTAAAATAAATAAACATAAAGAAAAATATTTTTATTTTGATGAGCTGATCCTCTGACTCGCGCTGCCAGGCACAGATGAGCATGCTGGGTAATAGCATCCCAGCCAATCCAAGCACTGCTGTCGTGCTGATTTTAATACCAAACAGCTTAAGAGTAGTGCTAGGATTGGTGGGTCAGGGAAACACACCGCTCCATCGGACACTGATGGGGCTTTGTTATAGTTCTTCCAGCTCCCAAGTAGTGTTAATAATGGAAGCCAGAACTGTGCATGTCAGGCTGGCCGCAGTAAAAACACTGCCATTCAGACACGCGCAGTTCATTAACACAGCCTCAGTCAATCATCGCCACATTGCTCCATTGCCCCGCCCCTATCCCCTACAGAACAAAATGGAGCAGATATGGAGTCTGTCTGGGGTGAAGTGGCTCGCAGTAGGAGGTCAACGCCTCCACGCCCCTATGGATGAGCTGCCCCTACCGGGAAATATTTCCACAATTTACATTTATATCTAGACCCAATCCTTTCTAAAAATGGGAACAGCCAGTATTTTGAAAATGTTGTTAAAACTCTATGAAAACAATGATATCTATCTGTCAATGAAACCATACTACGTCTTCATACATACTCCCCACAAACACACACACCATCCAGGGGTAATTATCCATCAACTTTCTGTCAAATCTATTTGGGCCAGATGTACCAAAAGACTGGTCACAAAATATGGTCACTAATTATGCGCGGACTTTTGCAACAATTCTTTAATTTTGGGATCTGATCTATCTACTGTTAGGTTGCATCACAAAATCTTCAGTCACGGGGGTAGCAGCACAACCTGCCTAATGGACATTAATTCAGCCGGCCACTATTTGTGACCTCCTTTGTTTGCGTACAACCACAGAAATGGTGGCCTGCAAGAAATAGTGGAACACCATCTTTGTTTTTGCATTCCTAAGCAGAAAAAACAGCCCATGTTCTTTAAAGGAACCCGTGCAACTTTTTAAAAAAGATTTCATTTGGGAAGGCATAAGGGGAGCAGGAAGTTGCCACCTGGGCCACTGCCTGCTTCCTGCAAGGTCACCTGAAAGGATTCACAAGTGGAAAGTGTCCTAAAATTTGCAAATCATTTACCACCTTCTTTGAGGTGTACTTAACGTATCAATGGTTTATGACAATTGTAGTCCACAACCATTGATAAATAACATTGTGACTCATGCCACCTCTTAATTGCGATTTAGAGCATGTCGCAAATCCCATTTTGCGAGTTGGAAAGCCTTTTCTGTCTTGCAAAATTTGATTTAAGACGTAGAAATACTCCATTTTTGTCCTAGAGTTCTTGTGATTGTGGAAGTGGCAGGGTTCATGATCTCAAAATGGCTTTGTACTTCTGGCCCCATGTTGCACATACTGTTCTTTTGAAGTCAACAATATGTGCTCCAAACACACCTTAAGAGTGTTTCAACACAGTACAGACTCCAGTAATTTATGATTGCTCTTTGTTTGCTCACTCAATTTATTTTAATTAGAGGAGTTTCAAACATGAAAGCTAGGTCGAGGGTCAATAACCCTGCAAAGACGCTGGTGCAGGTCAGCGACCTGCAGCTATGTGTGGAAATGTATTAGTAGTAACTTTACACTTGTAATTACTGTAGGAGGAGGCTCTGCCTGGGGCTAGAAACATCTAAGTCAACAGTTTGGTGTAAATCTGCACTCGGTAATGGAGAATAGCAAAAAGTGTAAATTTACACCTAGTTGCAATAGTAGATTTACACATGAGTACATTTACACATGTACATTTAAATTTACGAATAGGTCATGTTTAAATATAGAACATTTTGTTTATTTAGTGTTCTAGTTAGAGTTTAGAATTTTATTTGGAGGGGAGCTCCATTTTTAGTTTAAACAATATGGGGCCGATTCACAGAACTAACTCAAGACAAAATCCTAAACTTACTACTTTTGGTATTCACAGAAGTTAGGATTTTGTCTTAAGTTTGTCTTAAGACAAACCTAACACAGACTTAAGACAGACTTAAGACAAAATCCTAACTTAAGTCTGTCTTGAGTCTGTCTTAAGTTTGTCTTAAGACAAACTTAAGACAAAATCCTAACTTCTGTGAATACCAAAAGTAGTAAGTTTAGGATTTTTTCTTAAATTAGTTCTGTGAATCTGGCCCCAAATTTCTCAATCATGGTCTGCACGGCCCCACAGGCAAACTCTCTGTATTAGTTGGAAATACCTGGCAATTGTGAATAGTCTCTTGCAAGTGACAATGGTGTGTTGGAAGGGTAGGTGGTATTTCTCCCAACCCCATCCAACCCAAGAAACTTAATGTGTTAACTTAACTAAATACCTGTGTAACACAAGTGTTTGTTCTGTGCAAAAGGATGTCTTACATACATCAACCGGCATTGTGGAGCCGCAGTGGAGGTTGGACCACAAAAATGAACAGGTAACCAGGAAAGCAGAAAAAAACTGAAAATGTTTTATTTCTGCTCATCATCTGTACATTTGCACTGTGAACCTCTTCTCTTTTTCGACAAAAATGCTGCACAAAATACAAAATCTTGCTAGTGAACCAATCATGTGCTTCCTTTGGTGGCATTTTCTTGCCCTGTGTTCTGTCTACGGGTTGTGTTCTGCTTCCGCTTGCCCAAGGAGAGCTTCGGTGATGCTGCTCAGCACTGCAGAATGGGGCTTGCTGGAACATAGTTGGCTTGGTGCAGTTTAGGCTGATGGTCAGAGGCACATCTGCCATGCCTTGTGGTTGTGTTTGTGGTGTGTTGGGGCTGAAGCTCATGACTGGGACAAAGCAAGCTGGTTTTAAAGAGGTTTCTCAACTTAATTTGTAGGATGGACCAGCTCACTTAGTAAAACTAAAGGGTTGAAATCTAAATAAGGAGGGTGGACCAGCCAGGGGGCACTCGCTCTACCTGGTATACCATATGCTCTGGGCATGGCATGTTACAAAAATGGAAATGTGCCAACTGAATCTCTCCAAATGGATAGCTTTTTTCATAGCCCAAAATTCTAAAATGGAGAACTATAGCCTGCTCTGTCCCAGTGTGTGAAACGGCAGCCCTCTTACTGGTTAATGTCATTAGCTGTGCCAGTTCATTGCCTCTGTGTCCCCTGTGTTACCTACAGCTGGAAGGTCAGTGAGTGGGGGCCTTGCTCCGCCACATGTGGAGGTGGAACGCAGTCACGTTCGGTGTATTGCGCCTCCTACGATGGAAGAAGTGCTCAAACGGTGGTGAGTGATGCTGAGTGCGCTGCCTTCTCGGAGAAACCCCACAGCCAGCAAGCTTGCAGTCTACGATCCTGTGCAACGTGGAGCATTGGTCCATGGTCAGAGGTGAGTGCACACTCAATAAGTATTTGTCTGTGCCACCCGAGTCTCCTGTGCTGCCATCTAGGCCGAGTATTGCATGTTAAATAGAGCCCTCTGTACTAATTTTCCATAACACAGAATGTACTTAGCATGTTCAAGGTTGATCTTTGAGATGGCGTTGTTCAATTTGAGCTCAGTCGGTGAGAAACCGAAGCCCTGATTTACTTTAAGAACAAGAGCTAAGCATACTTTCAGAATAGGCAGTTTAGGACACCTTCCTAGGTACAACACACACTGTCATCTAGTGGGTGTATTGATTAGGTTACAATATATTTCAAAGCTGCCACAAGCCCCACCAACAGAGGCTGATCCCTCAAAACAACATTGGTTCTTGGGTTAGAGTCCCATGAGAAGTGCAACTCTTGGCAATACTTTTTGCAACAGAAGTCTGCATGTAATTGTTTTTGGCTCCTCAGTAAAGAAGTCTATACATCCTAGTCCGGCATGTCATAACCTTATGACTTCTCTGGACCCTGACTGAATCCCTACTGGAAGCCCAGGGACCACAAGCTAATCAATTTCTATGATGTGGACCTCAAAACAATACCCAGAAATACAAAAACAAGCATACATCAAACAAATACACAAGGATGGAGCTTTTTTCAAAATGTGGTTTTATTTCTAAAAGATGAAGCTACATGCTAAATTGTAGGATATCATACAGAACCTGATCCACAGAGGGCCTCCAAACTCATGGCGGATGGCCCGCAGTAGAAGGGGAGGCCCCGCACTCCTGGGGGAACCTCAGTACTGAAAGTACCCATCACAAAGGCCCTTTGTGATTCAGTCCCTCAGTCTTTTTTGCTCCTAATGCCGGGTGTCTTTTTGTCCATGCACAGTAGTGCCTCTGTTAAAGCCTTCAGTAGTCCATACTAGATCCTGTTCGCTGTACTTGAGCAGCCCCCACGAGTCAAGCTAAGTATATCAATGTAATCGATAGCCTCCACTTTGCAATGGATTCTCCTTTACAGAGTGTTTTAAAATTTTCAATTTTCCATTTGGTTTTTTGTGCATATATACTTTATTATTCTCCCAATATTACTGAGTTTTTTTTAACAATTGAGGTCCCCCTTAGTAGGTGTCGTGGACCCGCAGGGATCCGTGTACCACAGACTAAGAACTGCTGGACTAGTCCACTTTCGATTAGTCTAATATGCTTACAAAGATGCCATTAGTAAAGCAATGATGGCCTTATGTGCTTGTAGATCAACACATCTGACATTCTTACAGAGCATTAATATCTCTTATCTACAGGAACTAAACAAAGTCATAAGCATGCCTCACTTTAGTACCTGTGAATTGGTAACAGTACTTTGTTTCCCCTCCATTGCATTTAGGTGTGAGGCTCCTGATAGCTCTCAGCCAGGATACTCGATCAATTCAAAAGGAGTCCTGATGACCCCTAACTTCAACCTTTGTGATGAACCCAGGTGGAATCTGATAAGCCCCCTCCACGCCTGCACTTTGTGGCTCAGAACAAAAGCAGACAACCTGCAGGTGCTGCTGAACGTATCCCGGTGTCTGAAAAATACACTGGGACAAGTTTAGCAGATTACTGTGAGGTCCAACCTCTTGGCAGGGTAGACCGCGCCCACCCTAGGAAAATAGTGGGTAGACGCAGTCTACCAGCGTGTACCCTCGACTTGTGCCCAGGTTCAAGTTAAAGACTTTGTGCTCTTTGACTGTCTACAGAAGCATCCAAAGTACTGAAAGCTCATACATTAACATTGGTCTGTTGTTTCCTAACTATATGGGAAGTTTTGCCAAAACTAAAATAGATAACCAATTTAGATTGCAAACAGTAGAATAGATCCTAAAGTTATTTTTAATATCTCTGAAGTGGTTACGGCTACATTCTTTTAATTAAGCACTCACCCTGTATTGACTCATTATTGTCCGGTTATTTCATTGTATTATTAGGTTAGCCCCCATTCAAAAAAACATTATAAGATCAAAGAAAAATATGGCAGAAGGGATATAGGGAAAATAGAGAAACCAATGTCAACTGCAATATTCATTTAATTCTCCAATAGTGTTGCTTCTCTGAAGTCTTTCCTCCAATTAACCGACTAACCATCTCAGCCCATCTGTGGGAGGGAGTCTTTACTTGACTAATTCTCTGGGGTGTTTTGCCCTCCTTACCTTTTTTGTTTCTGAACTTTTTTCCACCCACTTTATTAGGATGACATCTACTTCCAGTTTCCCTGCAATTCAGATTACTTCCTCAATGTTCCAGAATCCCTGGCTCCCTGTTTTTCTCACTGACATAAGGATGTCATTCAGTTCGGGATACCTGTATTCATACTCCTCAATATTTGCAACATCCTTTGCTTTTTGGCAAGCTGCACGCTATAGAAATACCATACACTTACAGAGGTTATTCATCCTGTTGAGAGATCCAGTGTCAAGATGTGATTGAAATAGATGAATCACCTGAAAGATGTGATTAATGGATTTCTCATCATGTGGACATTTCTCCCAAATCCAGGTGCCATGTGGCACCCCACTCTTGAGATTGCACTTACCAAGCCTATGCAAGTTCTGGATATTGACGTCCCAGCCTGTACTGCTCATATACTCCAACTGCACTCCTGATGCAGGAAGTGTCATGGGCTGGGAACCTGTTGCTTCCTGTGTGGATGGTTTGTGTGCTACCTGAGGATGTATAGATGGGCCTCCTTCCCTCTGCTGCTAGTGCTACTGAATTATGGGGTACCTCATTCAAGTCTCTGACCATCTTCAGTCTCTCTGCAGTTTCTAGACCCTCGATGGCCCAATTTCTTTGTTCTTCCTAGTGGGGGCAACTTAATAGCCCTAGTCTGAGGGATCTGGCCACATTAAAGCCACATTAAAGCAGGCCAAAGGCCCACACATCTTACTCAGAGATGTTTTAAGAAAAGGGTCCAAGCCTTTCAGGGCCACAGCCAGTCAGCTCTGTTCTGCAGAGAGTCAGCTCTGTTCTGCAGAGAGTCTTGCCCCAATGACCTTAACAAATTCATAAACCGATTGTTTTAAATAGAATTTTCTGTGCTTCTGTCTCGGATGACGCTGTGCTTCTGTCTCGTACAGGGCTAGGGCTTCAGCGGTTATTAGACGCGTTTGGCCTCTTTATGACCTCACTAGATCTTAAAATAAATGCCAAAAAGTCACAAGTGATGATAGTGGGTAAAGGCAAACGCTGTAAGAAAGCTAAAACTTTCTACTGCAGTAAAGCAGAAGTGCAAAGAGTATCGACATTCCCATATTTGGGGGTCACTTTCGAAGACAAGGGAAGTTGGGGCCCTCAATTAAGAAACCGAAATAGTGCCCTAGTAAGATCATCCTCTGCCATTTTAAGTTTTAGCAGAAGGCTGGGGGCTAGGCCAATTTCAGCCCTTATGGCAATTTACAATGCTAAGTGCCTGTCTGTTGCCACCTATGGCTGCTCCCTATGGGACTCCGGACCGATAGACTGTCTTCAAGTTTCTGAAAACACATTTTTCAGATCAGTCCTGTCTGTGCCCCAGTCTACCCCTTCTTACTCCGTTCATTCTGAGCTTGGGGCCGATTTTATAACGGACAAAATTCGAGTGGCCCCTTTAATCATGTGGCTTAAAATTTGGCTAAATATTGAACTATCTTTAAATCAGGCCATCCTGAAAGATTGTCTCTCACTTGATAATGCATACAAAATCAAGTGGTTAAATTATATAAAAAATGGCTTCAGCGCCCTGGGTAGACTTAACCTCTTTTCCTCACCGGAGTCAATATCCCGGAACGATATTGTTAAAATTAAAAATGACATGCATATGAGGTTGTCCCTAATAAGAGAGGAAAAGGAGCTCACAAAACCATCTGTTAGAGCGCTCCTTTTGGTTGCAAATCCGCCTGGCCCAGAATTTTACCTTACTCTGGTTAACCACCCTTTTCATAGGTTTTTATTAACTCGTTTTCGCCTAAACATGATACACCTGATATTAGGTCAGTATACAACGTGGTGTAAACCAGATGAATTTTCACCTTGTTCTTGTGATAGTTTTTCTATCCAAGATACCATGCACTTCACCATGTTTTGTGGGCACTTTATAGTTGAAAGGAGGGAATACCTTGTGCCAATTCTTAAAAAGGCAGGGTTTCTGCAAGTTAGACCAGCACTTCTCTATCTGCAGTTATTAAATAACCCCAGCATTGTCTCTCATGTAGCCAATTATTTAGTGTGTGCGGTGCGCACAAAGAAAAGACTCATGGGGAATGGGTAATTGGTCACATGGTTCTGATGCTTTACACCTTGCACTTTACTGGTTAAAACGGCACTTTATATCAGGAATTAGGCTGTTGGAGGAATGATAATTTTTAAATATTTTATGATAAAATTCCTATGAATTTAGTGATGATTTTAATATTTTTTTTACTTTTTGTTGTCTTTGTCTTTTTGTAAACATGCCGTGGGCTTTTTAATATTTTTTAATATTGTATAATGTCTGTTTTTACTGTCATTGCATATTTCTTTTTGTACCGTGCCTTTTTTTGATATTCATTTATCGAAATAAAGATTTTTGACTGACTGACTGAATAGAATTTTCCTTTAATTTAGTTTTATTGTGGGTGATGTCATTTACATACATTCAGCTGAGACATTTTTTGTTTTTGTGTCATGTAATATCCATAAAAATGTTTTCTTTTAAATCAAAACAGGATCTCACATATGAGACATGGTTGGGTGTCACAGAGATTATTTGCAGTAATATTAGTGAGCTGCTGCTGTGTTGCAATATACAAAACACGTCAGTATCCCTGAATATTAGAATTTGGACGAGTGTGCATGTGCACTGTTAGTGACCAGGCAAAAGAGGGCATGAAAGAGCTGAAACTGGACAATAAATTCAAAGCTGTTCTGAACAGGGGACCCCAAACTTCGTTTGGGTCAGGCCCCTAAAATCCTAAAAAATTTCCCTGATCTCACTTCCCTTCTGCACAGCCAGGGAATATTTACATGGACCCTTATTCACCCCAATTGACCCTTGCTTCCCGTTGAGGTTCTTCCAACTCAAGTTTAGTTTCCCTCTTGGAATCAACCATTGGTCGGCTGCAACCTTGCCCACTTCTTCCAGCACAGCCCTGTTGATGAAGTCCTGCATGGAGCTCCCACAGTCTGCTGGTCTTCCACCTTGTGTGTTCTTTTAAATTGTCAAGGTAATTATAACCACTAGTAAAGCAAATAAGGGCTGTTCTTAAAACTATTGGGACGTTTGTTTCAGTGCTCGGCAAGCTGTGGGGAAGGAGTTCAAGAACGGACCGTCAGCTGCAGAACAGAGACCGGCACTCCCATACAGGACTTTGCATGCTTCTTGGCAGCAAAGCCAGCAGACAGGCAGCCCTGCGTCGGAGAGAACTGCATCGAGGAAATTGCCTGGCATATTGGAGAGTGGGGTTTGGTAAGTGTGACAACTGGTCTCTATCGCGCATATCAGGGCATGCGAAAGGTCCTCTTTAGTTACTAAGTAGCTGTAGAATGCATGGCACGTTTGTATTGTTGCAGCATTTTAGGCGCATCATCACTTCAACGACCCCCTAACTTAGAAACCATCAGCACATCCCACTGCACTGAATGCAATACATCTATGTAAAAACACATTAACAGTGGTAGGGTTTGGGTTAGGGTAAGTGTTTGGTTTATGGTTAGGCCTTGGGTTAGGTTTGGTTTAAGCTAAAGTTTAGTTCTAAGTTTATGGATACATTTAGGATCAGGTTTATGATTCAATTAAGGTTGATACTGAGGTTTGGGTTACACTCAATATCTAGGGGAGTGTTGGGTTCCATGTTATATTTATGGTTAGGGCGAAGCTTAGGAATAGGTTTAATGTTTGGATGAGTGATGAGGTTAGTTTTGGTGAAGGAGTAGGCTTAGGTTTACAACAAGATTTAGCATTAGGTTTTAAGTTAGGATTAGCCTTATGATTAGGTTTATAGTTAGGCATAGGGCAAAGCTAAGACATAGAGTAATTTTTTGGGTTAGGGTGCTATGCTTAGGGTTAGGTAAGGGAAAAGGTTGTGAAGGGCTCTGTTAGGTTTAGAGATGATGAAGATTTATAGATGATGTTGTGGCTAATTGCATTATATACGCACCCTGTCAATATACTGGTAGTTTATGTAGCTGCCTCTATATAGCGGCAGGTCAAAGTTTTGATGGTTTCTATAGTAACAGATAACCAGCAGATGTTGCCAGTGGAACCTAGTGGATTGCTATCTTTTTTATTATGAAGTACTTTAGTTGTATTGGGGTACTAGTGCTCCTACACTCCAAACCCAGTTTTAATACCAAGTATCACTCTGCCCAGTAAAATCCATACTGGTTTACCACACTGGTTATTAACCTATTTAGTGGATCCCTCGCTTCATAAGAGCTTAGAAAGTGCCTTTTTACCTCCAAGGTGAAGGCCTGCTCTCTGTCAAACTGGGGTTTTGAAGAGCGTGGGGTTGTCTAATGATGAAGCATTGCACTTGTTGAAAACTCCTTCAACTTTCGTGTATGTGTCAAAAAACTGTGAGACAGACAGTAAAAAGCTAGTAGATAGAAAATGTGAATTAGCCCCGGGTAGAGTTCTCCAGGCGGCCCTTGGTGAAAATAATGGTGCTGGAGGCTGGCCCACACTTGATGCCTCACACCTCTAGTTCCCCCATCAGAAAGACTTTGGGGGGTTTGTGTTATGGTAGAAATATATTTAGCTTTCATGCACCTCGAACAAAATCTTTGTGGCTGACCTGATGCGGTTCACCAGCGGTTTAGTATATGTCGCAACCATGAGTTAAAACTGCCTGTATGTTGTGGTTGACCGTGGCATCCTTTGCATTTCAGTGTTCGAAGAGCTGTAATTCAGGTATCAGGAAGCGCCAGGTGATCTGCGCTGATAGTGACCGCAATTTCTACAGTCCCGAGAGATGCGAGGCCCAGGAGCCGCAAATTCCCTCCATGATCGAGAGTTGTAATACCCAGCCCTGCTACCAGCGACAGAGTAAGTCCTCACGAGCGGTTGTTTGGAAGGACGCGTGCACGGGTTAATGCGATGTCTGCATTAGATCCAATATTGATTGAGAGTTGTGGAATCCTGTGGGTCATATCTGTTGGCTTATATGACTGAGTCCGATAAGATAGGGCCATTTACCCAATGTGTAATATAAGTTTGCACATGCTTGGAAGTTTTGAGTTGTTTGGCGATTCACATAGGTTCGTTCGCGTGAGGATTTGGAGTGTGTAATACATGAGTGATCTGTATATGTCCATTCATGGTGTTCATACATTTCTCTTTATTGGGCATATTGTTATCGCTTTGAAATACTTGCACAGTGCTTTTGAATGCTAAGTAGTAGCGAAGGGTGAAGATAGTGAGGTTGCAATAGTCATATTCTAGATCCTACATGTCCATTTAAGTGTCCCTATGCAGATAAAATGTACACACAAAAAATATTATGCATGGGTGGATGTGCTCCCATTATCTATATGTCCTGAAAATGTTATGGGTCAAATTTACATAGAATTCTTGCAATGCATCGTAGTGAAGCAAACCAAAGTTGCTGCGCTGTGTGAAAGGGAGAGAGCAGAACCGCACGGATCTACTAGGAAATGGCACTGTTTCTCCCTCTATCTGTGTTGATGCACTGGGGGCTTCTTTGCACCAACGCACACACATTATGCACCTAAGTGCAAAGGTTTGCGCATGATGTCAAGCATAGGTCTTGTACTGGAAGACGACCCTTACAGGGCAAAATGCTATGCTTTGACAAAGTTTAACACTTTACTTTAGATTACTATGTGTGCTGTACATTACAACAGACATGCAAACTTAGAAAGGTTTTGAGAAAAGAAAGCTTTTCTCGAATGTTACGTCTGCCTCTAGGAGGTATATATTTGGCTCAAATTAATGTTTACCTTTTTTAGTGGCAAGGGATTTGCGTCAAAACCCATGGTAGGTGGCCATCAGGGCACGGTTCCATCTGGTACAGCTTAAAATCCTGCACAGAGTCCATATAGCACAGATAGTGTAGCGGGAATTCCGTTCTCCTACAGAACTGTGCATAGAGATTCGGAACCTCAGTTAATTAGGGTGGCCCAAAACTCACCTCAGTACCCAAAATCCCCTTACCGAGCTAGCTACAGTGTCTCATTGGTTAGTATAACTTCCCAATGTTTAGACAGACCAGAACATGAACTTAGAATACCTCAGGTATCGTGGAACACATGAACACTCTTTCGTTATGCAATCATTTCAAACCAGAACGTGGAGTAAAAGAGGACATGTGCACATTTGAAATATTTATTTACTAATGCAGGGTTCTCAAACGCAGTATCTTAGATAATACAAGCAAACATATTATCACAAGCAAAGTTATCAGCATAGTTAATAGTCCATAAAATGCGAAAGGTGACAGCATGCTAAAATGCTGAAATGAATAGGAGTTAGCAACACCTAATTCTCACCCTCCCTAACTAGCATAGTATAATATTATCTATGAAGGTCTCTTTGGGTTTTAGCCGGGCGGGCCCATACCTCAAAATCTCAGTGGCAGAGGATCACATCATCTTCCACCAGCTCTCTGCATGCGAAGCACCATCAAGTGTGTTACGTGTGCTCTCAGCAAAACAATATAAAACGCTCGTAAAGCCAGATTTTGGCAGCAGCTGCATTCATGTTATGTCTAGAAAGGTGCAAAGATCAGACCTCACAACAACACTGTGTCGAGTTATCCTTGGAAGCTTCAGCACTCACTGTGCAGACATATTTTACCAAACAAAGATGATATCAGAGCAATAACATATTATTCTCATGTAAATCACAACGCTCTTCTAGGTTGAAAGCTAAAATAACAATTATGTGTCGTGTGCAAAAGCCGCAAAAGGAAAAATGGCGTTTAAACATTTTAATAAGCTCATGCTAACTTAACACGGTATATAGGTAAGCAGTAACTATATGACACCCCCCCAATGATCCGAGCACGGACAAAATGTAGCCATGTAGCGGGATTTGTAAGACCAGAATAGGGGCACATCATGAAAACAGAGTTCAATAATAACTAGTCAGGTCAATTTGCAAAATCCGGTCAAAAGGTCTTATAGAGGTCAAGTAAAAAGTTCTCAACCATGCCACTCAAGTCAATAGGTCTGGGTGTGTAAACAAATGTTGTACGCAAAAGGTCCCAAAATTCTGTAATTAAGAAGGGGCTATCACCAAAAGTTTCGAAGGTTTTTTAGGACAGGACTGAATACGCAAAATATGCAGCAACAGCCTCCAGCATGAAATCACTGTCATCATCCGAAAACAGTTCAGCCATCCAATTCATTAGTGGGAAAGAACATATATGCTCCTCCAGCACCGGAGCCTCTAGTATAATCAGAGGACAACTCGGCGGGTTCTCAATATAGCTTTGTGCCAAGAAATCTTGCGCCGCTGCCAGTACGTTCCATTGACCCATTAGTCCATGCATCGCTGCCAAGGCCATAATCCTTTCGCCAGAACAAACCAACTCGTGAGTAACTACGGGACTCATCAGGTGATTAAAATCGCCGTCAGGAGACACCGTCTTGCAGAGACACAAATCAAGGGCCCAGTCGAAGTCAAAGCTCAGGCAATGAAACACAGGCTGAACACATGTGAAATAGGAAAATCGAAAAGATAATCCAAACGCCGTGCTTAAAGTCGCAAGCGGCAGTGTGCCATAGTATTCAAGCATCCAGTTGCGAAACAGTGCCAAGTGGGGCTGAGTGGCTTCTAACGCAGGAGGGGCGTCCATTTTTAATAAAACAAAATATCACCAGAACGCCTGCAGCCAGCACCAGCAAAACCGGAAAGCCTCCAAACAGGCTTGAAAATATAGAATGGAAGAAAGCAGGGATGACCCCAAATATTTTCTCAAATGAAGTCACAAGACCACTGCTAACTATTTAAAAAAAATATGCCAGGCCAGAAGTGGAGGAGGCATTAAAGATTTGATGGACCAGCTCGCTGAAATTACAGTGGCAAATCAGTATTCAATAGCGCTTGCACTTCTGTGCGCGTGTTAGCTATGTTAAGGACGAATGTTTCTCGAGCCGAACTCAGGGCCACCTCTTTTTGAGACAAAAGGGCTCTTATTCTACTCAGACCATTGAACTCTGCTTTCAAGGTTGGGATACGCGGCCAGATGGAAACATCTAAATTCCCATGTGTAGGAGGATACAGAACGTTTTTGCAACACACCACACGTTCTGATACGGTTACCACATAAGCGATACCTCTAATTAACCCACAACAGTCATCGTTATTTAAAAGTAAATAACTGCCATTTGCCAGTAATGAGAAAGTAGGAACGATTGCGGGAACTAGAGTGCCTTTCAAAACACAGGCTAAATTTGGCCGGTCCTGGTTACAAGAACTGTGCAATTGGATGTGTCTACAAATTAATGAATGATCTGGGGTTTCTGTGCACTCCTCTCCTTTAAGATAAACCTCTTTCTCGTCTTTCAGGCATCGATAAGTGAATGGAAGAGACCATGACTCATGGAGAAATTAACTTCCCAGCGGTTCATATCTACCTATTGCAATATATCGCATACAACTTGTAAATTTATACAAAGCAAATGGTAAAGTAATTAATCAGTGGATAAGCCACGCCGCAGCAGTGGCTTCTGCCACGGAGAACGGTAAAGACTCCAATCTTTCAATGTGTAACATGGAAAAAGATGCATCTTGTCAGTCAAATTGAAAGGTGCAAACAGAGAGGACACGTTCATGTAAGTCCAAGGCACCCGCCCAGACTTAAGCGTCTGTAAGGTCCACGCAAATTGCATAATGGAACGCAATTGATTCTGACCATGGTATATTACAGACACCTCATCTTGTACAATATCAACAACAGAAGACACAATGTTATTTAACGTGTAAATGCGGGAAGAAAGAATGTTAATACTGTTATCCACAACTGCAAGTACTTTTTCTAAATTAGCTTGATCAATAGCTCTAAGGCGTGTAGCTGCCTCAATTTGTGAAGTCTTCCAGATTTCATTGTAAATCGCATTTATCATTCTTTTAGATCTACCACTAGCCGGACCTTTAATGAAATCGTTCAAATCTACATCATCAGTGAGCTTGGATAGATGTAGTTGAACCGCAGCTAATGTAGAATGTTTCAGCCAATTCTGACATAATTTTCCTACCGAATAAGTTGTGACAGAATGGTCAGTATCAAAACGGGGATCAGGCCTGACCCGTGTAAATCCATCAGCTAAACCCAGAAAACGATGTTGGCATGAATCTGAACTTCTGTGCCACATCAGCCAACCTTTTGGATCCAAACTGGAAATGTTAAAGGACACATTTTGTAACAAGGCTTGCAATTCATTAATGGAAAACTGTGTAACATTATTCCAACCGGAATATTCTTCTAAATCAGGGACAGAAGGTGTATTTAATTTTTTAGAAGTAGCCAATCCAAAGCATGTCGTTTGAGAAATGGTAGAATTTAAAAATAACATATGATTTGGGATGAGGCATGCACGGTGCAAAGCCTCAGTGCCTTGTACCTGCCAACTTCTAGAACCCCAAACTGATTTAAGGTCAACGGTTTCCTTCCATAGCTCGTAGCCTTCTACAGCCAATTCGTCTAGAAAGGACTTCGAATACAATAATTTGGTATCGGTAAGTCTAACCTTGGACATGGACTTCTGTGTCATTTTGAAATAAAAAGACTGGGGATTGGACTGATTAAAGTCGGTAAAAAAATAAAACACAAAACCAATTGACATAAAAAGGTATACAGAAAAAAGTACCAGCCAAATATATGTCCAAGGTGGGATCAAAAAATGTTTTTTAAATAACGTGGCATGAATTGCAAAACGAGAGGGCTTTTTTGAATTTTGTGAAACAGTGTCAAAAGAAAATCTGGACTCTGTGGCCAAACGTGTTTGCAAATCCGGCATCGATAAGTCAGTTGGATAAGTGTAATCAAGTTCATCAATGCGATCAATTGGTAAAGTACTTAATAAAGGACTGGAAATGGCAGGCCTCTTGAGAGCCACCTCAGGCATAGGATTAGATGAAGTGGCCATAACAGAATGTCTCGCAATCGAAGGACAGGAGACCGCCGGAGTCATACGAAGAAGAATCAGCCACTCTGTGTATCTTGACATTATCAATAGAGATAAACCTGTTTTCCTTACGACCAGGTAATGGAGGTAAAATGACTGTTCTTGTGCCCTTCACTCCAAGCACAGGAACCGGAGCTCGATATGAAGGACCAAATTCTTTCTTGTTATCGATCTTCTCTCGAACCAGTTCTCCAACTTGGGGTAGCCACCCAACTACCGGGATCTGCAACGCATCATCCGATGTGGAGGGCAAATGTTGCTTTGCAAGACTGTCTCTGGTCTTTTGCAGATCCTGTAAAACATTGAAATGTTCATCTACGTCAAAGGTTGAGGTGCGGGAAACGCCGTCTAGACCGTCAAGGTCCGGTACAAACATCTTGATACCAAAGAGCATTTCGTATGGGGTCCGCCCACCCAGAGACCTTCTAGGGAGATTATTAGGAGCACTCTGTACGCCATTGAGGTGGGCCAGCCAGTTTCTGCCAGTGCCTATAACTCGTGCAGTCAAAGATTGCTTTAAGTCACGGTTCATTCGTTCCACTACACTGTTACCCTCAGGTCTGTAGGGAGACGAAAACTTGACCTGGACCCCCATCGAAATCATGGCATCCTTATACGCCTTAGAGGCGAAAGCCGGACCCTGATCCGAATGGAAGGTACCACAGGCAAAAATCCCTACAAAGACACGCAAATCTCTTATGACAGTCCGTGAATCAGCGCTGCAATGGGGCCAGACCCACACAAAGTGTGTGCATGAATCAACCGCTACTAAGATGTACTTATACGCAGTATCAGAAGAAAAAGGACCGCAGTGATCTAAATAAACACAGCCTAGCAGTTTATTAGATATGTACAACTGTGTCTGTGGCGGACGCGCAGCAGTTGAAGGTTTAATCTGCTGGCAAATGTCACATTGAAGGACATAGTCGCGCGTCTGTTTGTACAGTCCCCGCCACCAGAAACGTTGTTGTAATTGAGCTACAGAGGCTGAAACGCCCGCATGTGCAGACGCCACACCTTCATGCTCTGCTGTAATCAAGCTTGCCCTGCGATCCGAGTTGGGAATCAAACGTTCTCCAACTTCAGGTATTTTCACAAAAGGAACCTTATCGGGACTTAAGTGGTATGTGTACTTCGAAGGGAACCCCGTAGGATGTTTACTTCCCTTATCAGTGGCAGCTACTGCCACCAAGATGTCATTATCAATCTTACTTTTGGACAGTGTAACTGCTGCAACTAAATATGTAGATACCGCTGATTTCGCTGCTTCATCAGCGAGCGAGTTACCAACAGCGTGCACTCCCACACGCTGATGGCCAAGAGTATGAATCAAAAACACGAGGGGCAACTGCTCTTTGAGCTCAGCCACTCGAACCCAGATCAATTTATGTTTTATCGTGCTACCCTTGGAATCACGAAAGTCATCTGAATCCAAAAGAACAAGTTCTCATTGTAAGACTGGACACAGTAATAGGAATCACTCACAATAAGAGTCGTCACACTAGGATCTGCGTACTCCAACGCGAGTAAGAGAGCACGAAGCTCTGCCAATTGTGCGGTGCAGTCCCCTAGAGTCTGCGTGTGCACTACTCTGGACTTGAACTCATCGTTCACCATGGCACCGACCACAATGGCGCATGCGGAAACGTAGGCGTGTTTAGAGCCATACGCAACCTGCGCCGAACCATCAGTGTAAATGATGCAATGGAAATCCTCCAAAGGTCGCATTGCTAAAGGAGCCAGATGAACAAATTCATACTGTAAGTACTCCTGCGACCATAACGTGGCGTCAAAAATAAACGTGACATCCTGAGATGTCAAGGATGCAGCCCATTGAATCCACCGAGGGTGCAAAGCTTTAGAGTTTGGTACACTGGTATTCGTAACTGCCTCTAAGGCAGGACACGGGGTAACAACCAACATGCATTTTCCCTGTGACACGGCACGTTCTTTAAGAATTGCCATCTGCACAGCCGTTAAAACTTTCTCCACAGTGGAAAACCGCATTTCTGCCGAAGTGTACAAGTGTGACTTGTAAACAATAGGGACTGTGTCTCCTTCATTAAAAGTAAGGTACGTGAAACCCACCATCCCAGGGATTATTCTTATCACCAGGTTGGTGTGGTTATCACGAGTCAGTAAGAATTTAGAAGCGAGCAGATCAGCCTGCATGGATTGCAAAATGGCGGAGTGCTCAGGCAGCTAGCATGATTTGGAAAAAGTTGGTTGTATCAAAGCATACAAAGGCTTGATACGCTGGGCATAATCCGGAATGTATGTCCTTCCGAAATTCAAGAAACCCAGTAAAGACTGTAATTTTTTCAGTGTTGTCGGAGCGCGCAGTTGTGCGCATTTCTCCAGGAAGTGAGGAGCCAAACCTCTACCTTCATTGTTGAGCTCATAGCCCAGGAACAACACTGTGTACTCTGCAATGTGAGATTTTGCAAGGTTGAACTTGTAACCCATGTCTGCAAAGTGACAAATTATGCTGTTTACTCGACACAGATGCTCCCAAAGTTCGTCGTCTGTGAGATACATGTCATCCACATATGAGCATGCATCTGGGTCGATCCTCTCCAAAAGAGAGACTATGCGGGCAGTAAAAATCCCAGGGCTATTCTTGTAGCCCATAGGCAAACGCCGAAATTGTTTTTGGACACCGCCGCAAGAAAAGCTGGTCCATTGGGAACTAAGACCATCCAATCGATGGGCATAAAAACCGTTAGAAATGTCAAGCGTGGTTTTAAAACGCTTACGCACAAGACTATTCACTAGGGCAGAGCCGTGAGTATTCTGTACAGCACAGTTACGGCAATGCGAGTTTAAATGCCGGTAATCCAACACCAAACGATATGAACCGTCAGGCTTGGTTACAGTAAAAAGAGGGTTATTCATTGGTGACACACATGTTTCAATTACACCTTGATATTCCAATTGTTCAAGGATTGCTGCGACAGAAGCCTTGGCTTCACGCCGAATGGGATATTGAGGTTGATGCTGCGGCTGAGACCGTAAAGGAATTTCGTGGCTTGGGGACAATTTATCCCAACCACATTGGTTGCGGTACAGAGCCGGTGCTAGAGCCTTAGCCCATTCTTCTGCAAAATGCAGCGCATGCTCTTTCGAGACTGTGTTAGCGAAACTGGGGAGGATTACCGCCTCCCCTCGCGGTGCTGCGAGAACAAAAGGTGGGGGCCAGTCAGCCTCCGAAAGCAAAATGTCATACGTAGACGAAAGATTTTCCCAAAATACCCCTTTTATGGTACGTTGTATGTCACCTTCTATTAACAGGACAATTTCATAAAGTCTAACAGGGGGAGCAACTCTTGTATCAGCTGTTTCAATCACAACATAAATGTCAGTCGCTGTCACCTTCAGTAGTGGACGCAGGACCTCTCTCACTATGGTATTCTCCGCCGCGCTGTCCAGCAAGGTCAGAGCCCAAGTCAGATTCCAAAGCCGCGTTCTCACTATCTTCGGCATATCGATGCGCTGTCAAAGCCGCGACTTTCTTTTTGGCAAACTGCGGTCTCTTCGGCGTTGAACCGACCTGCTTTTCTGCACCGTCTTTCGGGCGGGGCATTGGGAATCACCGCCAAAGCATTCGCTAACTGAAAGTTCACTGCATCCCCCTTAACATTAGCAAGAATGAGATCGCAAACTATATCAAAGGAGCCACACAGGCCCATACCCAATTCAACCGCAGCCTCCGGTCCGTGATCATCTTGAACGCGTTTAATGATCGTAGGCAGGACAGCCATAGACGGAGTGCCATAACACCTCGCGTAGACCGCCGCAAACGTTTTACCCCAGGTCTCACAGTCACCAAGTTCAGGAGCCAAATCCTTTGGTAAACTAATTGTTAAAATCCTGTGTTTGTCACCAGGAGTTGTATTAGGAAATACTGCTTCCAGCTGGTCAAATTTCTCAGCAAGCCAGAAAGGGAAATCATCCTTCTCTAGGGGATGCTTACCTATCACAGCATTGACCATCACAGGACTGAGTTTCAATCCGCCCTGTCCGGCTGGAAGCGCCGCACCCCCCGGGGGCCCACCCGGAAGATTACGACCTATGTATTGCACTAAGGCTCGAATCACGGCAATAGAGACAACATGTAGTCTACGAACTTCCGCCAGGGTACAATTGCAGTGTTGAGGATGAGGAGTAAATCCAGCCAAGACAGGCCAATTGGCGCCTGGAATAGACAAAGGACCTAACCTCGGAGCGGTTAAAGAATGGGGTAGGGCGCCACCAAACCAAACGCGATGCTGCCAAGTATCAATAGGAACTTCCTGTGCTCTGTACGGAGTATATTCATTTGGTACTGGAGAGGGAGTGTAATTGTGGAACAAACCAGAGTTCCCGTCCACAGTCGGAAACGTCACCCACGAATAGAACAGTTCGTATGGGTAAGCTGCATCCGCACTCACCACCAATATCACTGCCAAGCCCTCCAAGGGCACTTGGTAAGTCTGCAAATGATTGCGCACCGCAACGCGACTATGCTGCGGAATGTCAACTGGCTGGGCCATGACTGAACAGGAACGTAGAAAAACAAAGTAAACTTTGTAGCACAACTGGGTAGTAATTCAAGGAAACCCTTTAAAAAAGATTTCAAGCTTGAAAAGACCAATTTCAAAAATAGGTAGGTTTTTTCCGACACCACCGTTTTCCGGAAACGACAGTGAAGGTGTTAAGGATTGAATGATATACTACTCGAGTGTCATGATATAAGAACAACCACGTTGGGCGCCATGTAGCGGGAATTCCGTTCTCTTACAGAACTGTGCATAGAGATTCGGAACCTCAGTGAATTAGGGTGGCCCAAAACTCACCTCAGTACCCAAAATCCCCTTACCGAGCTAGCTACAGTGTCTCATTGGTTAGTATAACTTCCCAATGTTTAGACAGACCAGAACATGAACTTAGAATACCTCAGGTATCGTGGAACACATGAACACTCTTTCGTTATACAATCATTTCAAAATAGAACGTGGAGTAAAAGAGGACACGTGCACATTTGAAATATTTATTTACTAATGCAGGGTTCTCAAACGCAGTATCTTAGATAATACAAGCAAACATATTATCACAAGCAAAGTTATCAGCATAGTTAATAGTCCATAAAATGCAAAAGGTGACAGCATGCTAAAATGCTGAAATGAATAGGAGTAAGCAACACCTAATTCTCACCCTCCCTAACTAGCATAGTATATTATTATCTATGAAGGTCTCTTTGGGTTTTAGCAGGGCGGGCCCATACCTCAAAATCTCAGAGGCAGAGGATCACATCATCTTCCACCAGCTCTCTGCATGCGAAGCACCATCAAGTGTGTTACGTGTGCTCTCAGCAAAGCAATATAAAACGCGCGTAAAGCCAGAATTTGGCAGCAGCTGCATTCATGTTATGTCTAGAAAGGTGTGAAGATCAGACCTCACAACAACACTGTGTCGAGTTATCCTTGGAAGCTTCAGCACTCACTGTGCAGACATATTTTACCAAACAAAGCTGATATTAGAGCAATAACATATTATTCTCATGTAAATCACAACGCTCTTCTAGGTTGAAAGCTAAAATAACAATTATGTGCTGTGTGCAAAAGCAGCAAAAGGAAAAATGGCGTTTAAACATTTTAATAATCTCATGCTAACTTAACACGGTATATAGGTAAGCAGTAACTATATGACAATAGGATCCCGCCACCCACCTGTCTACACTAGAAAAATTCATCTAGGCTCATTCTACCACACTAACATGGGAGTGTCTAGAGATTCAGGAACATTGGTTGATTATATTGAAAGAATTGGGAGATGTACAATAAGAAGAGATCTCACCTAACCCCCAATGTGTGCTCTTGGGAATACCGGGGGATGTAGACATGCCCCGTAAGAAGTTACTGTACTATTCGTTGGGTTTAGTGGTAGCGAAGAGGGATGTGTCATGGGTCCAGGGGTGCAAGAGGTGCCCGTGAAAGAACAGTGCATTACAGGGACAGACACATGCATGGGGGCCACAAAAGTGGTCTATGCTGCCAGGGGTGTCTGAGAAAAGATGGGGTAGATGGAGGGAGTTTTTTGGGCTAGGAATGGACAGAATACAGCAGAAAATTAACTGAGTGCGGAGTGCAGTCCCCCTGGCCCTAGCGGAGATGAAGAGGAGAACAGTGGTATTCCTTCAACTCACGTACCACCTCTTACCCCTCCTCCAATTGCCTCCTGGCCACTTGTAAATTGCACTATGCCGACATCGCAGATTTTTCATGGGTTTCTCTTGGTGTAATGTGGGTATGCCTATTTTGATAGTCTATGAATGAAAAGCTAATGAATAGATTTTTATACATGTACTTATAGTCATGTGATGACCCCATATTAGAAAGGAAAGCTCTCAGATCAACAGCCAAATGTTTCCATTTAGACCACCTCGCCTTTTGAGATAGATCAAATATTGTTTGATTTCAACACGATTCAGTGGAGCAGCACACTCTGTGCCCTCTCACTCCACCAATATCAAATGATGACTTCTACAGCTCCACTCTGCATTGACCATTAATGCCCCTGCCTATGAGCTACCATCATAATGTCCTTTACACATGTTCCTGTCTATGACCTTGGGCAGGGAGTGACGTCACACGCTTTGTCTTTACAGGTGTGCCCAGTATGCAAGATACCCACGGCTATGACAACACAGAGCAGTTCTCTCTTACTCGCTACAGGCCCGAGGACCCCGCGTCAACAGGTTATTGACAGATGATAACGGCATTATTCTTTCCATTGGAAGTTATTCTCTTTTGTGCCTTCAGGTCATTTCATCTTTGCAAAAGGACAGAATACATAAAGGCTTCACCCACAACATGTATGTCAATAAGGAGTATCAGATGCTACCCTTGGCATGCTTTTAGGTCTTGCCTGGCACTGCTGTTGCAACAGTGGCCTCAGGGTTAGGAGACTAGGACAGCAGCAGAAAAGTAACCAGGAACCTTTTTTACTTTCTGTAACTTCCACTGTTTGCTCTTTCCCATAGCCTCACAGAAGCAAATAGGAAGCAGTGCAGGGGATGTGCCGTCACTGGAAGGGCACATTGTCAATGATGCCCTTATGCTACTCCTCATCTTGCAATGAATCGATGGCCATGACTTGCAGCTTCTCTCACTGTACTCAACTTTCCCTTTACTCGCCTTCCGATTGGTTACCTGGTCTAGACGTGTTGGCTTGGAGGACTATGCTTTCGACTTTTGCTGCATTGCAGCACCCCTATTTGTCTCTTCAAAACCAAACTTCCATAAATTGTTCCTGCCTCCCACCTTCCCTGGCGAGGGAGTTCCCGCTCTGGGACGCGTGTTTCCAGCATCCCACAGGGCAGGGGCGGCCTTAGGCATGTGCAAGCTGTGCAACTGCACAGGGCCGCCAAACCCCAGGGGCTGCCATAAACACCTTCCTGAACTCCGGGGGGCTCTGCCCCGCCCGGACCCCCTCTTCTGGAGCCCCCTACCTACGCTCCCTGCCCAGGGCCGCCATGAGCCTGGAGCCGCCCCTGCACAGGGGGATCGGCGCCGCTGGCCCTCCAACACACGCCCACACTAACTGACGTCTTTAGCAGGGCACGGGGTACACCCTCCCCTTCTTAATGAAATCTCTCCCAGTTTTCAGGGCATCTGGATTTAAATACATTCCCAGACCCAACTCCAGACCCTGAAATATTGCTATTGGCTAAATACCTGTAAACATGTAAAAAGAAAAAAAAAAATACCATGTGGCAGCCTAAAAACAGACCTTTCTAGCATGTGACTCACAAAGCTATTTGCATATATGAGGACTTCCTGCTGTGCTGCCATACATCAAAATAAAAGGGCAGAAATGTGCTGTATCTACAAGATTCGGTGTATTCCTGTCCTTCTGCCCTGCTCCGGTGCACATACAGCAGCCTTGCGCCAGTGCAGACACCCTTGCGTCATTTTGCAAGAGTGCCTGCACTGAGAGGATGATTATTTTTGTGCAGGAAGGGACACCGTCCTGCACAAAAACAATAATCAAAGGCATTTTCCTCTTTCCATCCAGCACGCATAGAAAAAATGCGGAGAATTGTAAGTATTTCTCCTCATTGTACCTCCTTACGCATCTCCTGGGGAGGCATAGGATTTTGACACATGATCAGTTTTACAAAATGTTGTAAATCTGGGAATGCGTTAAGTTCCATCAATTTAGCGTGGGAACACCCCACAACAACACCTATGGAACGCCCCTTTCACATAGAGTTATGCGTGAAAGCGAAACATATTTACAAGGCCATGAAAAGTCATGTAGGGTGAATTTACATGTCCTTGTAAATATGGGGACGCCCATTGCGTAGCCGGTGCGTCAATAAAAGTGTCGCACTGGCAGCGCAATGGACTTGTAAATAAGCCCCATAGTTTGCATGAAGGTATGTATGTACTTGGTATTTTCTTTATGGAGAAAATAAAAATAATAATACAATATGCCCATCTATGCATGCGAAATTGAACACTCTGTACAATTACGCGTGGGTAACTTTCTCCACATTGGTTTTAGTGGGAATTCTGAAACAAGAAGCTCTCCTGGAAACCCAAAACTATTGCAGGTTACCAGGAGTATGGTTAAAAAATATTGTGAATTTCTGAAATAGTTAATCAGCACCCACGCAATGTTTTAAACTTGCACATGTAGATTTGCAAGTATTTTTGGGATCATAGGGCCCGATTCACAGAATGAACTTAAGACTCAATCCTAAACTTACTACTATTTTGGTATTCACAGAATGCACTTACTACTTTTGGCATTCACAGAATGAATTTACTACTTTTGGTATTCACAGAAGTTAGGATTTTGTCTTAAGTCTGTCCTAAGTCTGGCTTAAGTTTGTCTTAAGACAAACTTAAGACAAAATCCTAACTTCTGTGAATACCAAAAGTAGTAAATTCATTCTGTGAATACCAAAAGTAGTAAATTCATTCTGTGAATGCCAAAAGTAGTAAGTGCATTCTGTGAATACCAAAATAGTAGTAAGTTTAGGATTGAGTCTTAAGTTCATTCTGTGAATCGAGTCCATAGAGTTTATATTAACAACGAGGGCCTGCCCCACAAATCTATCTGTGAGTGCACACTCAACATACAAGACCTGATTGTCTTTTAAAAGCCACTTTTAAAACTCAGGAAACATTGTTTCATACTTGTAAAATGATTTACTCACTCATATTTCGTATGTGTACATCTTCAGCTGGAGCAGGGAGTAGGCACTTCAGGTTGAGAATGACCCATAGGTTTAGGAACACCCACGAATGTTCCTTGTTTGTAGGCATTCACAAGTTTAGGTCCTTCCTAACAAAGACTGGAAATGTTTTGCGAATGTCTCCAGTCAAGGACAAGAAAAAACCTTTAACAGGATGGGAATGAGTAGGGAATGCCCCTAAAATTGTTTGGTTGAATCAAGCTTCTGTATTTTTGTGTAATTCAGATCTAGGACAGGAATAAGACATAATTACAGATAAAGATTTGTGTACAGAGCTCTTAAGCGGTTCCTTTGGGAACTATAATGGGCTGGGATCTGTGCACTCATACAAAATAACATTGGTATGAAAAAGTCAAGGGGATTACATTTCTAAAAGATGGACATTATTTCTAGCTGTAGGCCCTGATTACAAGTTGGTTGGAGTTTTCCAACACCTATTTGCACATGGATCTGAATACGGGGTGGAGTGGTATTTATCGCATTCAATCATTACCTGGTGGGTTAAATATCTCACCCTACATCACCCTAGTGCAGGTCAAACTAGACGGAATTCAATCAGGAAAAAGTGTACGGTATGCACCAAAATCTGTATGGTATTTCCCAAAAACTCGTAATAGATGATATTCATCGAACCCCACAGTATCATTGTTAGTCCAGTGTGAAAAACAGCGCCTTCACTCGGAATCAGGGCCAAAGAGGTGTCATCGAGGACTCCTATCTAATCTCTACATATAAAATGTTGGATTGCCACTGACGCTTTACATCTTTTCTCCTCCTCTTCCTACGCGACACCCAATGAAAGAACAGATCCAGGACAACCCAGCAACCAGGACCGCCCAGAAGAAGATTCAAACTTTCTCCCTAACCGACGTGATGCGCTTGACCCTCGCCATGAGAACGCTCGCTGCAGACGTACCAGGTAGGATAAGCGGTTACAAGTGAGGAAAACAAGGACCCCCTGAACAGTAAATAGTTCAATTCCTAGGAGAGGTTAAAACTGTATGACGAAAATAACTCCTAGGCAATCAGGACAAATCAAGCAATAGGCACAACAATGTAGTATAGGGAGAAGCAAGGAGAAGAAGAAAAACATACAAAAATTATTTACACTTTAATAATTAATTGTTAAAAAATTCATATAAAAAATTGCATAATTCATATAATCCATAATGCATTCAAATTAATAATATCAACATATATGTAAACCAAAATTAAAAAGTTAAAAAGTGGCAATATCTTTGGATTCTCAAAAATCCAAAATTATGTAATGTAAATTATGCAATTATTTATATGAATTTTTTAACAATGAATTATTAAAGAGTAAATAATGTTTGTATATTTTTCTTCTTCTCCTTGTTCCTCCCTATACTACATTGTTGTGCCTATTGCTTGATTTATCCTGATTGCCTAGGAGTTATTTTCGTCATACAAGATAAGCGGTTACACCAGCGACTCTTGGGATGAAATGGCAGAAGCCAGGCAGTTCAACTAAAAATTTATCCATAATCATCGACATCATTTCAACATTGTTTAGGTATTTTGGAGGTGCTTAACTTGTGTCAGTTTGCAGTCACTTGTCTGCAGGGAGACACTGCAAAGCTGAATGTACAAACTTTGCTGATTTAGCCAGTATTATTGTCTGATTGGTGAAAGTTCAGAGGAGAGATCAAGCAGCCATGAGCTCTCATGCTGGTAAAGTTTGAACTTAGGAGGAAAAAAAATTGTACTGAGGTGAACCAAAACCTAGAAGAGCCTAGAACCAGACAAACTTGCTAGCATGAAACATACTATAAAATGATACACACATAAAGCTATGTCACATGTCTTCTACCCAAGGCCTGAAACATTATCTCTTCCTATCTCTGCCGGGAAACAGCCATTACAACACGGCTGTTACCACGCAGAGGCTTTAGCACGCATGTGTTACAATGCATGCACTGTTACCACGCATAGCCTTTACCACGCATTTTTTTAGTTACATTGCATATGCCTTTACCACGCATGCCTTTGCGTGGTGGTAAAGTCACCGGCGTGGTAAAGGCTATCGGCTTCATTAGAGGAAATTGAGGGGCATATTACCAAGAAGTGCGTTAGTAAACGCACAACGAAAATCCCCATATCGCCTGCTATCGCCGGATTTCATCGCCGTTTTAGCGCGCAATTATCAATGCGCATCACGTAGGCGAATCGAAATCCGGCGATATGGCACATTAGCGCATGAAAACAAACGTTGTTTTCATGCGCTAATGTGTACCTTGATAATATGGGGGGG
The DNA here is from genome assembly GCF_964261635.1 of Lissotriton helveticus. NCBI lineage: Eukaryota > Metazoa > Chordata > Amphibia > Caudata > Salamandridae > Lissotriton > Lissotriton helveticus. Next base: position 73,330,442 of record NC_136070.1, read on the forward strand.
TGGATTCAGCGTTATGATCCACTACCCCATGTTATCAATGCCCTAACACCTGGTCAGAGCAGGCGTTGGGAGACCTGCGATAAACGAGTTTATCGTAGGTCTCCCTCTCCCAACGCCTGCCTAGGTAATAGGGTGTTCCCACCTCCAACCACATTTTACATGTGGTTGGATGTGGGAACGCCCACTTTGCATGTCATTAGCGATGTTAATCGCCGACATGCAAAGTGGGCTTGCGCCAGGCTTAAAAATGCCCTTGTTAATAGGGCTCTAGCAGTATCGCCACTTTCTCGGCACAATTCGCCAAAAAAGCGGCGATACTTGCCCTTGGTAATATGCCCCTGAGAGACTCTTCCGCTTCCTCTTTATAACCTGCACCATGCCTGAAAAGAGCTGCTTCGTTGTGGTGAGGTACGGGGGATTGGGCCTGGGGCGGGGGGGGGGCACAGTTTTAGAGCTTTCGACTGAGGGGGGTTTTATTTCCGGGACTGGGGGTCGGTGGGAGGTTACGCTGGCTTATGGCTTTAGGGTTCAGGGCAGGGGCCGGGTGATTTATAACAAGGGCTGGGGGCCAGAGGGGAGGGGGGGTCGCACTGGGGTCTTGTTTTTGGAATAAGGACAGAGGTCTGGTATTTTTACAAGGGCTGGGGGGTTGCTCTGGAGTCTAGTTTTAGGGCTCAGGGCAGGGGGTCAGGTATCTTTAACAAGGGCTGGGGGCAAGGGGGGATCACGCTGTGTCTAGTTTTAGGGTTCAGGGCAGGGGTCGGGTATTTTTAAAAAGGGATGGTGGCTTGTGGGACCAGTTAGAGAGAGAAGTGCAGGGGAAACCTTTACCTCGCTTATGCCTTTAACATACATGCCTTTACAGCGAAATTCGTTGTAAAGGCATGCGTGGTAAAGGCATATTAGTTGTTAATAAAGTGTGGTAATGGTTATGCGATGTAAAGGCATTCTAGTGCATGCGTGATAAAGACACACGTAGCAACGGAATAGGTTGTTCCATCATACAACCACCTGTGCCTGGCTTTCACTCCAAACTGAGTGAGCTGCCCCACATCATCACCCTAAGAGTATTTCAGATACTCAGATGAGTGAATGAGAGCTGTGCTGGAGATCTTCAAATGCAGTACTTAAAAATAGGCTTACATGCACAAACAACGTTAATGTTGACAAGTTAGCTAACTGGGACATTTAACGCCTTGGCTGCGGCAGGAATTCCAGCCCGGTGCTGGGCATTCCAATCGCGGGCGTGATCGGGACGGAACCCAGCCGTCATGCGCACAGGCCACCCGTGGCTCATGACGGCTGGGTTCCGTCATGAGCATCAAACGGGTTAATGTAATATGATGAATAACTACAACTTCCTCCCCTTTTAGGTCTCGCCTTCGTGAGCATGTGCTAGTGCATGTGTTGTCACTTGCAATACTTTTCTGTTGAGTGATGGACTTGAAGATGGCTATTGCTTACCATTCGCTGGCATCATTGTCTCTTTTCTTTGCTGCCTTCTAATTAGGCAGCGCTTGCCAGACGTCACTTCCATTTCTTTCTGTGGCGCATGGACCAAGCACAGATTGATTTAGTTTTATTAGTGTCCTTCTGCTGTCAATCCAGTGCTCCCACTGTGATTCAGGTACTATCTATTTTAGCCCTCCCATTTTCTGTGGTGCTTTTATCCCTCCCTCCCACCCTATGTCTGTGTCCCACCCTCTGTCCATTCTGCTTTTAGCCCACCCTCGATCCGTTTTACTTTTATTCATCACTACCACCCTCTGTCTGCTTCGCTTGTATCCTTCCCTCCTTCCCACCCTGCATCTGTTTTGCTTCTTGCCCTCCACCCACTTCTGTAAAATGGTTAAAAGTGCTCTGCGATTTGGTTCACGCATGCCTGCAGCCAGGGCCGGCTTTTAGCACTGGTGGCGCCCTGTGTGACAATGTTTGTTGGCGCCCCCCAATGACCACCACTGTCAGAGATTTCCTCACTACCACCCTTTAACAGTTCCCCTCATGTCTCCATAACCTGTCTCTCAGATCCATTTAGTTTTATAGTGCCACTCATACCAGTGTAAGGTGTCAGAGCACTTTACATCATACACACATTTAACAGAGACAATCACACGTGTAAATCTGTGTATAGGAAATGTTACATAAAACAGAGGATTACAAGATGTAGGAGTCAAATGTCATCCATACTGGTAGGCAGTATAGTTTAAGAGTCCTTGGTCTGGAAAAGCACAAATTCAGAATTTTAAACATAACACTAACTGTTAGGGGTTCTCTTTAATAATACTAATTCATTTCTACCCAAATGAACCCTTTTTGCAAGATTAGGCTAAGGAAAGACCGGGCAAAACACGTAGGTCTAATATACACCTTGCAGTCTACAGGCAGCTCTTTGATGACAGTTAATAGCTCATTGTTCTATATTAGGATGTTAATTTATAAACTACAAGAAACAAAAATATCTCTCTGACAAAAGCAGTAACCCATTGACCTATTAATATTATATGCACTTTGTGAGCTGCATGGCACACGTTCTTAGCAGCAGGCATATTAACCCTCTCTGCTACCTTACGAGATTTCAAACTTCCACTAGACAAAACTCTGTCTCTCTTCTTCAAGAATTACATTAATCACTGGAGTTATCTTGACACTTTTATTGATGTCTGAAAATTGCTGGAGGCAAGGAACGTGGCAGCAGGTGATTCTCAAGCCAAAATATATTTGAAAACAGGGTGCCCCCACCCCAAGTCAACGCCCGGTGCGGTGGCACCGATCGCACCGCCCTAGAGCCGACCCTGCCTCCAGCCAGGTTTGCGTGGTAGAGGCTGCCCAGCTTCCAAGGAGCTCTTATAATACCACACACCACCTATCTGGAATCCCAGCAATTTATTGGAGTCAATCAACTCAGTAGATGGCTTTTAGTCCTCTGATTGAGGAGCCACTGGCACCTGATTATAATGTTTTAACAAGTGGAGGAAGCAAAGCTGACTCTTCTGCAAAATTACCTGATTTTGACAGCCATCTTGCATTGATTTGCTTTTTGAAAGTAGGAGGAGAAAGGTGATTTGTTTATACTGTTTAGTTTATTTATTTGCTTAACCACTTGCTGCTCTCCACCAATGCATCACTCCCACCTGCCCTCCCATTCCCCACCCAACTCGATTACCAAGCCAATAGCTTGCCCGTAAGCGAGTACTATTGGCTTTGCCAATGCTTGTATAGTTTCTAACTCCTTTCTATATTTCTGATCAAATTATCCCCTGAAGAAGATGGCCATAGTACGTACATCCTTTATGACAGATAAACTGCACCAGTCAGCTTGTCTCACTGAACGCAGAATTGTTGTGGTGTTCCATTTACACTACTACTTTAAGCAAGTTACGTTTAGTTTTATTGTAACAGTTCTTATCACCCGGTACAAATAATAAGCAATATATATGTATATATATATATATATATATATATATATATATATATATATATATATATATATATATATATATATATTACCTACTGGCGGTCGCCAGTAGGTATATATAGTTAGGATTTTTTCTCTATGGGTTTTTTGAAAATTCTATGTCTAATAACTTTGGCGTTTGTGGACGGAATCGGCTGAAATTTTCAGGAAAATGGCACATTTTGTTTCTGAGCAGCCCTTGAAAATTTGGGGGGGGTTCGTCCAGTGGGGGCCGAGAAAAAAGGGGGGTCCCAAAACGTGTTTTTAACATTGAGTTTTCCATAGGGCGGTTGGCCTCACTTTTAGCCCGAACGGCTGAATGGATTTGCACGAAACTTGGCAAAATTGTAGGGACTGGTAGCCCGATGTGCCTTTTGTAGGTCTCAATATATGTGCTCCAGTGGATTTTGAGAAATTAACGTTTAAAAAAAGATATATATCTGTAACAGCGGACCGGTTAGCGCTCTGGTTCGCGGACTTTTCGCGCAACGGAGCTTTGTGAAGCGAAGCTGATTGGTTCTCCGGCGTCTGTCAACATTCCAAACAGTCCGTAGCGGCCGCCATCTTGTCTCTCGGTAGGATCGAGAGACAAGAGGAGGTCAAAACAAAGGGGGAAATAACTATAAGGGGGCATAGTAGATCCTCGCTGACCCCCTAGGTTTGATGTGGAGGTTTTAAAAGGGCCCCGCGGGGCAAAAAAAAAAAATAATAATAATAATCGAACGGCTGAATGGATTTGCACGAAACTTGGCAAAATTGTAGGGACTGGTAGCCCGATGTGCCTTTGCTAGGTCTCAATATATGTGCTTCAGTGGATTTTGAGAAATTAACGTTCAAAAAAAGATATATATCTGTAACAGCGCACCGCTTCGCGTACTTTTCGCGTTACGGAGCTTTGCGAAGCGAAGCTGATTGGCTCTCCGGTGTCTGTAAACATTCCAAACAGTACGTAGCGGCCGCCATCTTGTCTCTCGGTAGGATCGAGAGACAAGAGGAGGCCAAAGCGAAGGGGCAAATGACCATAAGGGGGCATAGTAGATCCTCGCTGACCCCCTAGGTTTGATGTGGAGGTTTTAAAAGGGCCCCGCGGGGCAAAAAAAAAAGATAATAATAATAATCGAACGGCTGATGACCATAAGGGGGCATAGTAGATCCTCGCTGACCCCCTAGGTTTGATGTGGAGGTTTTAAAAGGGCCCCGCGGGGCAAAAAAAAATAATAATAATAATAATCGAACGGCTGAATGGATTTGCACGAAACTTGGTAAAATATTAGGGACTGGTAGCCCGATGTGCCTTTGCTATGTCTCAATATATGTGCTTCAGTGCATTTTGAGAAATTAACGTTCAAAAACAAGATATATATCTGTAACAGCGCTCCGCTTCGCGGAGATAAAATTATATGTGTATTACCTAGCTGTTGCTAACACCAGTTAGCGACGGCTAGTAGGAGATAGCGACCATCTTGGGTCCCACTTTGCATGTGAGTGATATTTATCACTAATGACATGCAAAGTGGGCATGCCAAGATGTTAGCGACTGGAAACAGTCGCTAACATCGCTATCTCCTATTATCAACTTTTGGAAATATTCGAGATAAGCGCGAATATCTCCAAAAAGTAACAGCTGCCCTGAGCAGTTCTTAGCCATGTTATCCAATGGGAGGTGGATAACATGGCTAAGAGCATTAGCTCGGTAATGCATGAATATCGCGGAGTTTTCAGCGACATTAATGCATTGCGCTCGTTTTTTATCGTATTTGCGATAAACCTTGATAATAGCAAGGTTTATCTGCGATAATTTCTGACGGTAAAAAAATCGTTGCTAAGCATCGTTAGGGATAAATATCGCTTAACCTTGGTAATATGCCCCAACGTCTGTTAACGTTCGATTCGAAGGAAATCAGGAATTGTTGAAAAACATTGTGTGCGCCATCTTGTCTTTTTTCAAATGCCACACTTTTGTCGTGCACGGCAGCCATTTTAGATGCCTTGACCAGATCCACTCTGTGAACGCTGTCGATCCTTAGCATGGCTCCCCACCCTCGCAAGCATCTCCCCCAGGCAGTGGTCACCCCCGCTCTCTGTTTTATGCATGGGTAATAAACCTCCCCCCATCTGCGCTGTTCTTCCCTGAGAATCACACCCTGTGCCCGCCCGACACCTCCCTTTCGCCCTATTCACTACCGCACCCTCTGACACTCCTTTTCCTCTGTGTCCGATTGTCCAGGCCGGTCCTAGGCTATCAGCTAGCCCTGCAGATGTAGTTTATGGCCACAGCTGTAAAGAATCACCCGTCTTCAAAGGAGTTATAGTAGATCAAGGCCCACACTCGATGAGATCCGTCACAGCAGAAGCGTTGCTATTATCTGAAAACCATTCTGTATTGTGATTGGGGAGGGGACCGAGCGTGAAGCGGAAGATTCCAGGGATGACTCTTTGTACATCAAAGTTTTTACAATTATGTGTCACATTAAAAATATATAGCACTCCGACAAAGTAGTAAGATTATAAAACTTTAATAATTTATAAATATATACAAGAAAACAAAAATAGTAATAACATATAAACATTTTTAGAGAAAAACAACGAAGTAGCGGTCGGCTGTGCGAATAGTCCCAACGCAGCACAACGTCCAGATTTCCGGCGTGGGGCGTCGCGGGGGGTGGGTGATCAGTAGCAAACTGTTGTGCGAATAGTTCCAAGGCAGCAGAACGCGCCGAAATCTAGATGACACAAAAGTGATGTCTAGTAAGTTGCCACCCAGCAAATAACGGCGTGGGGCGTCGCGGGGGGTGGGTCATCAGTAGCAAACTGTTGTGCGAATAGTTCCAAGGCAGCAGAACGATGGCACCAAGGTGATGTCCAGTAAGTTGCCGCACTGGTTTTGGTATCCTACAATGCTGCTCCGAATAACGGCGTGGGGCGCCCCGGGGGAGGCGGCGTGAACGGGCCTCTCCAGGTGGAGTCTCGTCTGTTGTAGTGGGGCGCCCCTTTACCGTTTCAGTTGCCATTCCGTCCGCTTTTGGTCCACTGTGTCAAAATCCGCCATTCAGCTGAGTTGCGCCCACTCTTGCGGTGCAGCGATAGGCGGCTGTCACAGGACTCTCAAAATGGCGGCAGGCTGTTTCCTTTTTGGGCCTGGTCCACTGAAATGGCCCTGGGACACCTTGGAAATCGGACGCTTGTCTGCTAGGTCTTGGACCCCATTCTCGAAAGCGTCCCCTCCGCCTTGAGAATTCATCAAAAGTTTTGGGGGCCCCGACTCCTGCAGGCTTCTGGTGGGGAGCGGCTGCCATGATTGCTCGCGGAATGACCACGACGGAGCTACGAGATGGTGGTGCTCTCATGGTGACGCCAGCTTCAGTCTGAAACATCCAGAAACAAGGTGGGGCTTTCATCGTTTGGGGGAAAAAAAAAGTTTTCATCCAATGAAAAGTGTTGTTTTTAGGTCATATGATCAAGCCTTCCATCATTAGGAAACCAAAAGTAAAATGAACCAATGAAAAGTTTTATAAACAAGTCACATGACCTGTTATGCGGCATAGGGTATAAAATGCGGAGAAAATACGTTGGCACGTGAGGCGGCGTCAGTAGCGGACCGATGTGCGAATAGGCCGAAGGCAATACAACGCGCCAAGATCCGGATGGCATCGAGGTGGTGTCATAGTTGAGAGTTCTGAGCAGCGGTTGTAACACTGTCTGAAGCTTATTTGCAGCTGCTGCAGCTTCACTACGCGCCAAGATCCGGATGGCACCGAGGTGGTGTGTAGGAAGTTGCCGCACTGGTGTGGCCATCCTACAATGCTGAAAGTCGGCGTGGGGCGCCCCGTTGGCCTGTGAGTTTGCGTCAGTAGCGGACCGATGTGCGAATAGGCCGAAGGCAGCACAACGCGCCAAGATCCGGATGGCACCGAGGTGGTGTCTAGTAAGTTGTCGCACTTCTGTGGCCATCCTACAATGTTGAAAGTCGGCGTGGGGCGCCCCGTTGGCCTGTGAGATGGTGTCAGTAGCGGACTGATGTGTGAATGGGGCCAAAGGCAGCGCAACAATATTTTCTACTATATTTCCGGTGTAGAAGAGACCACAAGGCGCTGAGATGCCAAGATCCGGATGGCACCGAGGTGGTGTCTTGCAAGTTGTGGTACTGGTGTGGCCATCCTACAATGCTGAAAGTCGGCGTGGGGCGCCCCGTTGGCCTGTGAGATGGCGTCAGTAGCGGACCGATGTGCGAATAGGCCGAAGGCAGCACAACAATATTTTCTGACTGACACCACAAGGCGCTGAGATGCCAAGATCCGGATGGCACCGAGGTGGTGTCTAAGTTGCGGACTGATGTGCGAATGGGGCCAAAGGCAGCGTAACAATATTTTTTGTATGGAAGATACCACTAGGCGTTGAGATGCCAAGATTCGGATGGCACTGAGGTGATGTCTAGCAAGTTGGTGTGGTCATCCTACAATGCTGAAACTCGGCGTGGGTCACCCCATTAGCCTGTGAGATGGCGTCAGTAGCGGACCGATGTGCGAATAGGCCGAAGGCAGCACAACGCGCCAAGATCCGGATGTCACCGTGGTGGTTTCATAGTTGAGAGGCACTTCATCTGCAGTGGGGCGCCGAGATCCGGATGGCACCGAGGTGATGTCTAGCAAGTTGCTGTACTGGTGTGGTCATCCTACAATGCTGAAACTCGGCGTGGGTCGCCCCATTAGCCTGTGAGATGGCGTCAGTAGCGGACCGATGTGCGAATAGGCCGAAGGCAGCACAACGCGCCAAGATCCGGATGTCACCGTGGTGGTTTCATAGTTGAGAGGCACTTCATCTGCAGTGGGGCGCCGAGATCCGGATGGCACCGAGGTGATGTCTAGCAAGTTGCTGTACTGGTGTGGTCATCCTACAATGCTGAAACTCGGCGTGGGTCGCCCCATTAGCCTGTGAGATGGCGTCAGTAGCGGACCGATGTGCGAATAGGCCGAAGGCAGCACAACGCGCCAAGATCCGGATGTCACCGTGGTGGTTTCATAGTTGAGAGGCACTTCATCTGCAGTGGGGCGCCGAGATCCGGATGGCACCGAGGTGATGTCTAGCAAGTTGCTGTACTTGTGTGGTCATCCTACAATGCTGAAACTCGGCGTGGGTCGCCCCATTAGCCTGTGAGATAGCAGTTCTTTGGATTTGGGCCTGGCTCGTCTGCTGTAGTGGGGCGCCCCTTTACCGTTTCAGTTGCCATTCAGCTGAGTTTCGGCTGCTCTTGATGCTACAGCGACAGGCGGCTGCAACAGGACTCTCAAAATGGCGGCCTGTTCTTTGGATTTGGGCCTGGTCCACTAAAATGGCCCTGGGACACCTTAGAACTCGGACGCTCGATTTTTTTTTCCTTTCCTGTACATGCAAAAAAAGGTAAATGCCCGGTACGTTACACGCTTCATCTGCCACGATGAACTCTCTAGAGGAACCGAAAAAATATATAGTTGTGGTAACTATACCATGCATTGTCATATGGAGAGGTGGCACCAATTAATTATAGTGCTGCATAAAAGAGAGATTTGGAGGAGAACCCCTGACCTGCTAGTACATTCATCAAAGAAGTGGCACTGAGAGCTTCAGAGGCAAGGGAAACGGTCCCAAATATTTAGAAGAACTTTGGAAAGATTAAAATGACATGTTTAGATTGTGGCAAATTTATTTCATGTGGACATCTGAGTGTTACTCTAATAAATACAGCATATGAACATCATCATAGTCGATGGTTGGTAGAGACATTTTGACTATATCCTGGACCTGCCCGTCCTCGCCCAAAATGGCGCCAGAATAAATGGGACTCGTAACTCCTTGTTGTGTACTGGTTGCAGAACCTTGAAATCACGAGATACGTATGCAGTTTTGAAGCACATGGCGGGCGGGGACGAGAATTGATTGAATATTTCGACATCCCTATTGATATTAAGTTCTGATGTGTTATTGATTACTGTACTGTTGAAAGTTCGAATTAACGTCACCCATGGTACTTGCCCGCAAATGTATATCTAGATAATTTTATTGTAACTGGCCCTGTCGTATTTTAATTATAAAATGTACGTCCACCGATTCCGTAACTGTTAGACACCTTAGTTCTTGCAACCTAATGGCCCGCCCGTTACGTTCCTCTACAGTGTAAATGTCTATTTATCATATACGATTACAGTTTGCTCCGTGGCCGGCCCACGTGGTTATAGGCTCGTATTTGTATAATGAAATTTTCACAATAAAGGTTTTTAAAAGAAAACATGGTAGTAGTATATACATTGGTAAAGTTTTTAATAATAGTCACTGTTTTAGAATCATTAAAAGGCAAGTGAAATAAAGCAGACCAATTACATGAAGGGTAAAAGGTATAATACGAAGGAACGCAGTAAAGATAAATGGTCAAGGGCTGTTGTGTTTTCTATTCCTGCAACATAAAGTGATCGATAAGAATCTCATATTCAGGCGTATCGGCGACTAAGACAGCAGGTCGACCCTCTTTTGCTCAACGGCTCCGTCATGGGACGAAGAAACGCTCTTTTTCTCGAAAAAAGAATATATTTTACTTGCAGGACAGTTGTAAAATTTCCGGGAAAGTACATTAGCCTGGAACATTATAACATATATTTAAGAAAAAATAATGTTCGGAAGTAATGAAAAGCGTAATTTTTAGGTCATATGACCAAGCCTTTCATCATTACAATAAGAAAAGTAAAATGAACCAATGAAAAGTTTTATTAACAAGTCACATGACTTGTTATGCTTACGTTACGCGCTGCGCGCCCCGGATGACTTCCGGATGCGCTAACGCGGCGCGTCATATGACGCATTACGCGACAACGCAGGTACAGAATATAGTCAAAATGTCTCCACCAACCAGCGGTCGGAACACAACCCCTTTCAGCAGGCTAAATAGTTCTGTTAAATGACAACAGAAGGGACAGGCAACAAGAACCATCAGTCAAAGAGGGGAGGGCTAGTTCTTCTCTACCGGGTTACATTGGGGCGCTACCGGAACTGATCGAATTGGTAGTCTACAGTGTTTCTGGATGTTTCAGACTGAAGCTGGGGTTAGCATGAGAGCAGCACCATTTCGTAGCTCCGTCGTGGTCATTCCGCAACCAATCATGGCAGCCGTTCTTTATCGTTATTTTGGGCGGGGTGGGTGGCGGAGCAGAGCTGTTTTGCAGCCATCATTGTGTGGAGTTCAGTTCATCTCACTAGTTTTGTATTTGTCATGAGGGGTTGTTCCTAATGTTTCTATTTTAGCGAGGTCAAAAAGAGATCCCATTAGTGGCCTACTGATTTTGCTCGATTCCTTTTCTTTTTTTTTACACGATTTTTCGTTATCTGCAAAGACTAAACAGAGTATTGCGACTCTGTGTTTGTTTGTAAATAGAGAATGAACCAAAGAGAACTAATTCTAAAACAGTAAATACTTGGATAACAATGAATCAAATGGAGAGAGAAGCAGGCACGACGGATTACAATGGGGGCAAAGACCTGCGTTAACTACCTTTCACTATCTGCAAAGAGAGAGTACTCCTAATAGAAATGAGGGGGGGGGCACCATTCAAAGCAGATCAGTGTGCATAAACACGAAAATGTTTTCACTTACCACGTACTTGACATTCGACAGCTTATGATATTTGCTATTAAAAAACCATTGAAATTCACTGAAAAAACCATAGGTTATAGACCATATATAGTTAGGAATTAGCATTTACAAAACCTTGAAAATTCACTGAAAAAACCATAGGTTATAGACCATATATAGTTAGGAATTAGCATTTAAAAAACCTTATTTTACTCATACAAAACCATTGAAATTCCATATATAGTTAGTTGCACTAACTATATATCGCGCACCTGCAATCCACTGCTGATGATGTCACATATTACATCATTCATGACATGGTCAGTGACATCACTGATGACATCACTGATGACATCTCAAATGACATCACTGATGACAACATCCAGTGACTGTATGTTTCTGTAAAGTTAAAATGTGTCTTACATATTGAAGAATGAGTGGAAGTATAAGTGTCTGGACAAAGGATTTAGTAGGTGCATGACTGAATGCATGAGTGAGTGATTAAATGTGTCTCACTGAGTGCATGGGTTAGTGACTAAAGTGTCTTAATTTGTGCATCATTATGTCTGTTGTTCTGTAAACTGCTGCATGTTTTGATCAGTAGCTATATGATTAACTATATGGGTTACTGATTGATTGTCCAAGTATTTGTATGGGAGACTGAGTGTGTGTGTGGCTGGCTGGGAGGTGTGTGACTCTGTGCAGATCAATGTGTACTTGTATCAATGATTGTATAACAAGGTAAGTATGTGTTAGTATATGTTTGAAAATGTAAGGTGCTCTATGTTTAACTGTATAGACAAGAAAATGGAAGTGTCATTGATTCTTTACAGGACTGACTAGGTGTGTGAGTAACTCCATGGATGAGTGGCAGACTGTGAGTGTCTGTATAGGTGTATGAGTGCATATGATAGTGTTGTAAAGATGAGTGATTGTATGTATGAATGATAGTATGGGTGAATGAGTGAAGGTGTGTGTAGACGTAGGAATCAGTGAGTGCGTATGTAGTAACTAGTATTGGTGTGTCAATGGTTTCAAAAATTATATTCTGTATTTAACACTGGGTGAAACAGAGGTTATATTAAAATGTGAGGAGATGCATTGTATTGTCACATGAATGATATCATCAGTGATGTGGTCATTGATGTCAAATGAGATGTCATCAGTGATGTCATCAGTGATGTCATTTGAGATGTCATCAGTGATGTCATCAGTGATGTCACTGACCATGTCATGAATGATGTAATATGTGACATCATCAGCAGTGGATTGCAGGTGCGCGATATATAGTTAGTGCAACTAACTATATATGGAATTTCAATGGTTTTGTGTGAGTAAAATAAGGTTTTTTAAATGCTAATTCCTAACTATATATGGTCTATAACCTATGGTTTTTTCAGTGAATATATATATATATATATATATATATATATATATATATATATATAAATATATATATATATATATTAGCTAGGACCTAGTTTTCATAGGAAATCCGCAACATTCTATTGAGAATAACTTTGGCGCCGGTGGACAAATCTTTGCGAATTTCTCAAAGAAGATGGCCTGCTCCGCTCTGCTCCTTCCCTGATAGTTTAGGGGGGATTCGTCAAGTGGGGGCTGAGATAAAAGGGGGGTCCCAAAACGTGTTTTTCCCATGTTATTTTCCATAGCACGTTTAGACACGGCTACAGCTCGAACAGCTGAATGGATTTATAAGAAATTTGGTAGAAAGGTAGAGTCCGGCTCGCAGATTACGCTTTTCTTTGAATGGTGTAAATCTGTTCAGTAGTTGCTGAGAAAATTAACTTTGAAAAAATATATATTGGGCTACATTGGGCTATATATATGTTAGAGCCCAAATGTAGCCCAATGTAGCCCAATGTAGCCCAATGTAGCCCAAAGATGGCCACCAGAACCATAAAAAAACAATGTAGCCCAAATATCAGCCAGATGTAGCCCAACTATAGTCCAAAGACAGAATGTCCCAGAGTGTTCTAAAGAACAACTAGAGCGCTAACGGTCTTACTTGTGACAAAAGTATGGCACACCTGAAGTCATCTTGATTGGAATAAAGTGTTAACACTTAAAACATTTAATTTGCAAAGGAACAAAATGAGGGGGTTCATTTTGCCATAGAAATTATGATTAGTGCTGAAGAAAGAAAAATTAGGGCACATTTTGAGTGACTTCTCAAATCCTCTTATATTTCATTAAAGAACTTCTGATATGCAGTCTCCCAAGATGGCCACCAAAAAAAAGAGCCCAAATGTAGCCCAAATTTCAGCCAGATGTAGCCCAACTATAGCCCAATGACAGAATGTCCCAGAGTGTTCTAAAGGACAACTAGAACGCTAACAGTCTTACTTATGACAAAAGTATGGCACACCTGAAGTCATCTTGATTGGAATAAAGTGGTAACACTTAATACATTTAATTTGAAAAGGAAAAAAATGAGGGGTTTCATTTTGCCATAGAAATTTTATATATATATATATATATATATATATATTCACTGAAAAGTTTTAAACACATTATAGTTAGGAAGTAGCATTTAAAAAACTTATGAAATTCACTGAAAAAACCATAGGTTTTACACACGTTATAGTTAGGAAATAGCATTTACAAAACCTATGAAATTCCCTGAAAAAACCATAAGTTTGACACCAGTTATAGTTAGCTGGAAATTGTACTTGCATAAAACCAATGAAATTCCCACGTTATAGTTAGTTGGACTCACTATAACTTGCGCGTGCAATGCACTGCTGATGACGTCACATATTACATCACTCATGACATGGTCAGTGACATCAGTCATGACATCACTGATGACACCATCCTTGTGACAGAGTGACAGACCTCTTTTCACTGTAATGTAACCCTTGAAACACATATTCAAAAATAGAAACTAACATTTTCAAAAAAATGGAGATACCCATACCAGTTACAACAACCAATTCAATAATTCCACCATCTATATACACATCCACTCATTGATCAACAGTTCTATATAGTCACTCGTACATACACTCACTCATGATATGTATTGATACACCTATACATCCTGTTACACACCGACAGTCATCCAAAAGATACTCTCACACATATTCACACATGCAAATAAACTATTGAACATACATTTATTTGCATATACAGCTATACACACACAACCACCTTACTTCTATGGAAACTTACACATACTTACTCTCTTAAACAATCACTTATAGAAACACATACTTATCTAAACAGGAATTCTTACAATCTCTTTCTCTCACATATACTCACTTATATACATCAATATTCACATATATTAGATTAAAACATATGTAGTTACTGATAAAAACACTAGTGAGACAGTCATTCACTCACTAACACACACACATACACACTCTTCCACCCATACAGTCCTGCACATATGCTGTCTTCAAAACACATACAAAGAGAGAGTCAGTCATTCATGCATCTATGTATTAAGTAATACCCCCACCAAACCATACAAACACTCATACTGATACTAACAAAAACATCTAATAACCCATATACATACACATGTAGCTACTCACCAACCCATGCAACCACGTATACACAAAGTGAAACCCTAATACATATATTTAAATATTTAAACATTACTCTCTAATATATGTATTCACTAAGATACACTTAATAAACCAGTTAACCAATAAATTTTTTTTAAAACATCCAAGTAATCACTTATTTAAACATTTATTCTTCCATCAACTTTTACATATACATATATAACACATATTTATTTTTTAAAAAGACACACATTCACTGGATAGTGTCATCAGTGATGTCATGACTGATGTCACTGACCATGTCATGAGTGATGTAATATGTGACGTCATCAGCAGTGCATTGCACGCGCAAGTTATAGTGAGTCCAACTAACTATAACTTGGGAATTTCATTGGTTTTATGCGAGTAAAATTTCCAGCTAACTATAACTGGTGTCAAACCTATGGTTTTTTCAGTGAATTTCATAGGTTTTGTAAATGCTATTTCCTAACTATAACGTGTGTAAAACCTATGGTTTTTTCAGTGAATATATATATATATATATATATATATATATATATTACTTACGTACATGCATAGAATTATCAGTTCAATCCTTTTCACATGGCCAGGTTTTATTGAGTGAATTCATTAATGGGTTTTACTGCTGTCTGTCACGACCAACCCTCAATTTGTGCTGGAAGAGTTTTCAGCAAAAGAGCAGTTCTTTACTGCAATTAATGGTGACGACTCTCTCCCACATATGCTATGTGTTTGTTTACTTTTCACTGATAATATCCATGGTTGGCGTTTAATGCTCCATCTCCACTCTGTTCGAAAAACAAGGCTGTCCATCTGAGATTACAAAGCCATCCTTCATTATATATTTGAGATTCCATCATACAGCCCCACCTTCCCTTTGGGGGCTTGATGGGGACCCCTTCCACTGGTTTATCCAGTTCTCCACCTCAATGTAGACACCCTACAATCATGACTAATATGAGGCTCTATCTGAGCTACAACCCACTAACTTTAAGAAGGGCCCAGAACTTCAACTGAGGATACAATAACCCTGATGATGCACTTTGGTGTCTACCTGAGATGGCGAACTTCTCCCATGATAATCACAAGACCCCACCTGAGACTACAAATCCCCTTGTGACAGAAACAAGAGCCCACATAAGGCCACAACAGCCTGCCCAGGGATGTATAAGAGATTCCATCTAAGGCGACAACACAATATTCCCCCATGAGATACTACACTGCTCCCGAGGCTCCGACTCTCATCCTTGATGTACGCAAGACTCCATATGGGATTGCTACAACCCACCCTCCATTAGTAGCTGAAATACCGCACCTTCATTATAAACACAAGACGACACATGATGCAAAAACACCCCAATGGTATCACATACATGAGGCCATTGTGGTCTTAACTCCCAAAGCACTCATGACAAATCAACCTCATTAGCCTATACAATGTAGCATTCAACACCATGCCTTTTCTCGTTCTCTACCGAAGAACTTCACTTATAGGTGCTAATGTCTCCAGAGTGAATTACGCCAATTTCCCTACATCGCTTTCACCAAATCATACTTGCCTGTTTTCAAGCTACACGGATTAAGTTCATCAGATTTATATTTCATTAAATGTCCACAGTTCTCAGGCCTGCATCCTCTTCAAGACTGTCTTACCCACAAGGATTTACTTATAAACAGCATTAGGATATATCGTCCCTCAAAGTAAATGTGATCCATCAAATTTATCTTCCAAGAATTCTAAAGCAATGTCTTCAGATGCCAAGATTTGTAGATCAGTATCTGAACTTATGGACCTCCCCCTCTCTCCATTAAAAGGATAAGAAATCTTCACCTGCTACTAATTCTGAAAAGCACATTTTCCATATCTTCTTATAAATGTCTGCTATCTGGGACCAGGTAGGATTTTGTTCTCTTGCTGTTCTCTTTGCATCCACTAGGGTGGCGACTCATTAGAAAAATCAACAAGGAATATATGGGGTTACATCTATGACTGCGACATCACAACCTCATAACAAAGAAGCCGTAGATCCATAACATCCACATGTACCTTTTCAGGCTGTACAAGTTATGCCACTGTGCACAGATGCATACTGTGACAAAAATAGTAATGCATATTACTGTTCGCACAAATCTTCTATTGCCCAGGCCCTTTGGTTGATGCTAAAGGTAAGATTACAAAGTGCATAATTAATGTCTTGCCAAATATACCACTCTATGATGTCATTACATTGATCACTAGCTCTTTCATGGCACAATTAACTGGGAGGGTTTAAACCCTTTCTCTAGATGGTTTTCTGTCCTAACACTTTTTACAACATATTGGTCTAAGTGGACCAATGGCGTCTGATGTCCTTGTGTTATCATAACACCATCCCTTGGCTATGGCCGCCACTTCTTTACCATATCTTTCTAGAATTTGAACAGAAATCCTTGCCCTTTGGTATCCTAGTAGAGACTATGGGCCTGATTTAGAGTTTGGCTGAGAGGTTACTCTGTCACAAACGTGATGGATATCCTGTACGCTGTAATGCAATTCCCATAGGATACAATGGGATCGTAATACGGCATACGGGATATGCATCACATTTGTGACAGAGTAATCCCATCCGCAAAACTCTAAATCAGGCCCAAAGGTACCACACGCAAACAGTAAACAAAGCATTCCGATGTCTAAGGACCCCTACAAGGCCTCCATCTTCCCTTGATCAGAATCTTCTAGGCAAAGCCCATCACTGCTAACTCTGCCATTGTTAGCAATATTAGCAACATCATAGATAGTTATAAGTGGTGGTAGACACCAATGGCAGGTAAATCAGTGAAGCAAAAGACTACTAACAAGAATCATGTTTGTGAGTTGGATTTATATTGTACTATCTTCTAACTTAAGGTTCTTTGCTTTACAGGTACGGATGCTGTCCTGACGGGATAACAGCAGCACGCGGCCCGGACAATGCAGGATGCCCAAAGTTGTACAGCGATGATTATGTCAGCAGGAATGAGCGAGCAGAGGAAGAGGCCTCTCCAGTTGTAAGTAGCCATATTTCTTATTCGATCACAAGTAGAACTCACAGTCGATGAGAGGTTTGGACATCCTACTTTAAGCACCGGCTTCTAAGTATATCTCGTTTCCCGAGTGATGATTTTGGAAGTTTTTGAGCTTTCCAAAGCAGAAGTCTGAGACAAAAACTCCTGCCCAACAAAGATTCTCCCAAGGATTTCTCAACAAAATCTTGAAGAAAATTTGTATTCTTAAAAGTGGTGTTTGGACTCACTTTTACCTACAAAATCTATTTTTACGGCATTTGTTTTCAGACATATAGAGGTTTGATTTGGGAAATCTTCAGAACTATCACACTTTCTTATCGTTTGTTCACTTGTAAAATAAAAATTGAGAATCATGCTTCTTGCTGCACTGATGCCCTCATAAACCAGTACCAGCATTGCCAGTAATTTGCCTCTGGTTGGTTAGGCATTGGTCTGGCTAAGCCTGACTTTAAACTATCTTATTGGTGGCCTGTGTTAGTATCTGTAATGCAGAATTGAAAGACATGACCAGGCAATGATGAGAGATTCCCCTGCTACTGCCCAGGCTTCAGTAGAGCCAATTTGGACATTTCTTACCACCAGAAAATAACAACAGAAGTCGTATGCATATATCACTTCTAGACACATTTTGAAACTGGCTGAACAGCATTCTCTACCTTGAGAGTCCCCTGGGATAGGGTGTGGGTCACATTCTCACACTCTCCCATGCTGACACTGTGCCTACATTGTGTCAAAAAACATCATGCTCCTGCTGCAACATGTCCCGCACAGGAAAACTACAAATAATACCCTCGCAACCGCACGCTACTAAGGGTTCACAGGGACCCGATGCAAACCACAGCATTGTCACAAACTCTCCAAGAGTGTGGAGCAATACCCTTTCATTCAATCAAAAAAAGGGGGCACAGGAGCAGGTTAAAGGCCCATAATCCAAAACAGGGGTAACTGTTCCTATTGAAAGAGCCATAAATAGTAAAAAGTGTAGGTGGGAAACCAATCAGTTAAGGGGGGCCTCCTTATTGGAAGATTGAGCCCTCACACACCTGAATGGATGTCATGCTTCAACATAGGACTTAGCTCTTCGTGGGGCCGGCGCTGCAATGCCCCACGGGCCCCGCAAGAGGGCTCTTTGGCAACAATACTTTCCACTATTCATCTCTCTTACTATAGGAACAGTTGCCCCATTTTGCATTTATACAATACCCTTGCAAACACACACAGCGAAGGGCACACTGGAACCCGATACAAACCATAGCTTTGTCACAAACACTCAGATGGTGTGATACTATACCCTTGAAACCACACAATACAAAGGGCGCACTGTAACCCAACGCAAATCGTTGTGTTTTCATAAACTCTCTAAGAATGTGGTACAATACCCTCGCAACTGCACACTACGAAGGGCACACAGGAACCCGATGCAAACCACAGCATTGTCACAGACTCTCCTAGAGTGTGATACAATAACCTCACAACCGCACACTAGGAAGGACGCACAGGGACCCAATGCAAACCATAGCATTGTCACAAACACCCCTATGGTATTACAGAATACCCTTTCAACCACACACTACAAATGGCGCACAGGTATATCCCCTGCCTTCCTTGCCCAGAAACTTGTGATATCCGGAGGAGCCACAAACTCCCGATCTGCCAGAGACCTCTTGCTCCAACCAGCTCGTTTCCGGAAAAAGTAAACCTACAATCGGGCCTTCTCTGGGGCCGCTCCAAGAATATGGAACTCTCTCCCGCCTACCATCAGAAGACTGTCATCTCTTGCACGCTTCAAAAAGGAGACCATCATTTTCCTTATGGGCAAATTCCTTGCCCAACGACTGCATTACAATCTCCTCTACGTCCTTGTACCACCCTCCATGACGGTTTTATCCTTGACTTTCCCGGATGATACCTCCCGACCTTCTGGGCTTCCCACCCGGGAGCTGAGACTACCTACTCTCTTGTATAATAACTCTACCTGTTTTTATCCCAAGTCTATCCGTAACTTGTGACTGCCTGTTTTCCTACATAATGTACATAACGCCTGTTTCCCTTTGATATCTTCCCCTCCTATGCCCTTTGTATACCACCCCCTCAATCATGTAAAGCGCTCTGATACCCTCACGGGTCTGGTACGCGCTCTATAAAACCTTAAAATAAATAAATAAAAATACAATTTGATGCAAACAGCAGCACTGCCAGAAACACTCCTATGATGTGGTACCATACCCTTGCAACCACACACTACAAAGGGCACACTGGAACCTGATGCACACCATAGTGCTGCCACAAACTTTCCAAGAGTGTGATCCAATACCCTTGTAACCACACATTACAAAGGGCACACGGGAACACAATGCAAACCATAGCATTGTCACAAACACTCCTATGTATTACAGAATACCCTTGCAATCACACATTACAAAGGGCGCACAGGAACTTGATGCACACCATACCGCTGTCACAAATTCTCCAAGGGTGTGTAACACATTATTTGTGTACAATATAACACATTAGGTCGAAGTAGGCTGGCATGATGCCCAAAAACTGTATCCAGTGGCAAAACAAATCAAAACATTGGGACTCCTGGCATCAGATAAGTCTACTGGGTTTCATTTCTCTTTGTTTTGGAATTCATTTCTTTCGAAACACTGAAATTTGACAGCATTTAGGCTTCCAAAAATTAGGAAATGTGATGTCTTCCTCCTTCACAATTATAATGGAATTGCTGATATATGAATAAACAGGTGTTCTCAACATCCGCCTCCCAATATGAAGGATGTTTAACAAATAATGTGTGTGTGCGTGCAGGCGAAGCTGTGTTTGCACCCTTGTATTTGTGTAACACAAGTTTCTTACTTGATTTTTCCTCATTCTTCCATTTATACATTGCATCTTTCATTATGTTTTAATAAGGCATATCTGTTTTGAAGTCACTGAAATATCATTCCCTTGCAGAACCCATCTGAGGAGTGCAGGGGATCCAAGTTTGGCTGTTGCTATGACAACACGCAGCCCGCCTCCGGCCCACTGGGCGAGGGGTGTCGCAACCGGCCCAGCCACTGTAAGTGCCTTATTTTTAGCCAATTTGCTTTAATTTTGCATCAAACCTTTTGGAATCCGATGCAAGTAATTCCCTCTCCTTGGAAATAAAGCTCTTCTTCCATTGCATTTTGGAGGACATCATTCAGAAAGTAGTCGAGACATCCCATAATGTACCCTCCTGGTATGTAATTTGTCACAGGGTCAAAGGAGAAGAGATGTGACAGCCAGTGTTGTTTTTCACATGAACATGCCGAGGACGTTTAGCAGCTCTGATGTGAAAAATGATCTTTTAGGTGTAAATTGCACAGGTGTGCCTGTCCACCCGTAGTAAATGATTTGTGAGTAGGGTCACACTGGCAAGCTGGTTTAACTTGATATTTTAGCCTCGAAGCAAAATTATAATTTAGAACGTGAATTTAAGCAATTTTCCTGAAGCTTAGGAAACAATCATTTTTGTCAAGTGCTAAAAAATGGCTGATTTTGTTTTTTAAAACCTTTAAGATAGCAGGGTCGTGGAATGATGTGGTTTTCAACTCCCATGATCTCAAGAGACTGACTGCTGTGCAGGAACTGCTAGATTGCTAGGGATTAGGAATTAGAAATCTTGCATAAACCATACCCCAGCCCAAGGAATGCAATAAAATGATTGTGTGTAAAGCAAAGTCTTATTGAAAAACTTAGGATCGAAAATGGAGTTATTTTGAAAATGTGTGGCAAAAAGAAATGGTTCACATATATTTCAATGTGAAATACAAAGAAATGTAGTGGTAAAAAAAATATTTTACCACCTCCACGCTTTTGTTGCAATGTAATACTTAACCTGACCTTTAATAGTTACTTCAACATTAAAACTTCCGAATTAATCCAAATCCCATCCCTCACCCAACCCTGATCTACAGCATTATTTACCCTAATCCTTAATATCACCCTTAAACCTAATCTTTCACAAACCGTAACAGTACATGCAACACTAACCCATCCCTTCTCCTAACTCTAACTCAATCTCCAACCCAAACCTCTTGCTTAACTCTTAACTTTAATTCTTACATTATCTGTACTCTGTTACGTTAACCCTAGTCCTAAATCTAATCTGACCCTGACCCATAACCCTATATTTCACACTAGCTCTGTCCCGTACCCTAATCTCATCCCCATCCCTTGCTCTATTTTACCCTACTCTAACCTTTCCACTAACCCATCCCATACATACCATAATCCTAACTCCATCCCTAACCCAACCCTGTACCCTAACTCTTACACCGTTCCATGCTCCTAATATTTCTCTAACAGCAGAGTTAAGGCTAAACCTAATTTAGCCCTAGCCTTAACCATATACTTAAACACAAGCTCCTTCCTATGCCCTAACCCCATCGCCATGTCTTTCACTACGCTTATTTTAGCCCTAACCCCTTCCACTAACCCATACCTTTGTACTCTTACCTCCATTTCTTACCCTAACTCTTACAACCATTCCGTACTCAAGCAATTACTCTTACCCTAGTCCTTAAACTAAAGCTAATCCAACCCTAACCATAAGAAAATTCTTCACAAGATACCTATCATGTAGCCTATCCCATTCCCCATCCTTTGCACTAGCCTTAACCAAACCCCAACTCTTCCACTAACCCACGCCCTTATCCTAAAGTTACCCCTTTCTTACTGTTACTGAAATCCATACACCAACTCTTGACAATAAGTGCCTAAAAAGGGCATCGGGTGTAGAGATGCAGTGTGTAGTCCTGCCTACCTATAATCTCTAATAACAGGCACCACAGCATGGCCATTTCAAACAATGAACAAAATAATTTTGATATGCAGAACACAATTAATTAGAAATTATTAACATGATATCTTTCATTCTGAGTGGCCCAGTGTTTAGGCAAATATTTTTTGAACTAAACTCAATCCAACTCCTCTGGGTCAGGATTTATCATGTCAGAAAAATAACTGCCAATTAAGTGTTTGCCCCAAAAAAGGGGAATAACGTGGGTTTTGGTACTTAATGCAGCAAAATTCTAGATGTGCCAATAATTATAAGGCATTTCCACTCTAAAACGCTTAATCTGCTGGAATTTTGCATTGGGGAACTGTGGGAGGGCGCTGTTAGCTGCCGAAAACTCTTAACTGCGATAGGAGTTACCACACACATCACATTTAACCGCGCCTAAGCACACCACTTTTTTACCTCAACTTTTTTATACAATGAACTTTCAGAGGACTTTTTAACTCCAAACCCTTAAATGCCTTTATGAGGTTTGAAGATGAAATTAATGGGACAGTGTTATGTTACATTTCATTTCATCTGTAACACTGTCCCTTTCAACCTACCTCCTCTAGAAACATTTTTATAACATAATTTGGGCTGTGGTTGAGACATGTACCTGTTAGTTCTCCATCAGTCGCTTGTTTCTGGGACCAGGGGCGGAACGTGCACTAATGCTGTGGCTATTCTTACCTGCCTCCCAACAAGAGGGACACTCCACCAATCCAGCCTTCTCTTCTCCACTGTCAAATATGTTTAAAGTGAAGGGCGATGGAGCCAAGAGAGCGGTGCCACAGGAAGGAAGGGGGTAGCAGGACTAGACACCATTGCTCAGCTTCAGAACACTGACAACTTTTAGGGCATTTATGTAACATCACATACTGTAATGATCATCTGTGTCATATGCGCTTACAACAAGGGTGGACATTGTTACGCACAGTTCTACAACGACATTAACAAGAGAGGGTTGTCCATTGATGTAATGTAGGTTGAAACCCAGTTACTTCGCTGTTTTATCTGCTCCATAATTCAATGTTGTACCTAACCTACCTGCCCTTTCTGGTTTATCCACAGCTTACCCTGTTAGGTGCCTGCTGGTAAGTGCCCATGGACCTTGTGCAGATTGGACCACACGGTGGTATTTTGTGCCCGATGTTGGTAAATGCAACCGATTCTGGTACGGTGGATGCCATGGTAACAAGAACAACTTTGCTACTGAGGAAGAGTGCGTAAGCGCATGCGGGGGTGCTGCCGGAATGAATGTGCAGCACACCTATGAGAAAGAACAGGTGAGAGTGGAACTGACATCACAAGAGCAAGGGGGAAGACACCGAGGACATCACGCCTCCCACCGACACCACCACCACACAGAACACAGGGCTGAGGTCGAGCAAGGCGGTCAAGACACAGCCCGTCACCATGAGCGAGACGATTCAAGGAGGATCATTTATGTGGATGGCAGCCAAGGTGGGAGGAGTGAGTCCCACCACTCAACCAGTGGAGAAGCAAGGCTCTTTGATGGCCGAAAACCTCAGTCTGGGGATAATGACCAAGCTATCGTAGACACTAGGATAGCCAATGGAGGAAGGCAGCCTGGGCCAGGAGAGGTGGGCACTTCTGACCAAATGGGAAGGTGGAAAGTCATCACTGGCCGCCACCGCCATCGCGAAGGAAAGCCTCACAAGAATCCTTCAGAAGAAGAAATGGTCACACGCGCAGAAGGGGGGAGACTCCACGAAGGTGCGGCTCCTCATCAGTCTTCTGTTTACAGGTAAGGTGTTTACATCTCTTTATCTTGCTTAGTGCCCAACCCTGTGTCCTTTTTGTAATCCACGCTTTTGTTACGCAGGCAAGTTGGAGGCTCCTGTAGTACAGATTCATTTGGGCTTCTGCAAATCTTCAGCACCCTCACTATGGATAAAGTTGAGGCAGTATACACATGTTCCCCAGAGTATCATTGAGCTTGTCATGGATGTCTTGGGATAGACCATGCAGGATGCTCTTTATCTACTTCCAGTTTTTATACTTAGATATGTGCACTTGTGAAAATATCCAAGAACGGCAAATGACACACGGTGGTTGTGTTTCTAAGTACTTTTTAACTTTAGTTTAGGTTATGTTAGGGTAACATTTATTTATAGGGTGCACATATACATAGGTTTCATGCTGCTGTAGAAGACATAACAAAGAATAATATTGACTATTGAAAATCTCATACTGACAGACACAGGGAAGCAAAGAGAAGTGCCTGGCGAAAAGGCTGGTCAGCCAAAGGTCAGCCCCGATCAACGCTGTTTACCAATTAAACAGCCTTGTTTTTAGCTGTTTACTTACGTTCATCAGGTTGGACACTTGAGGGCATATTTACAAGGGCAATTCACCACTGGAGCATCACTTTTTCCAACGCTCTGGTGGCGCAATGCACTGCTCCATATTTACAAGGCAGCGCTAAGCCACTTTGTGTGGCTTAAATGTGCCTTTGCAAATATGAGCTTCCTCGCCGCTGTTTTCTGTGGCAAAGGGGAGAGCAGTTGGTGTTGTTGTAGGCGAACCCACGCAACACCAATGGCTTTTTGACACTGTCCTAGATTTAAAAGGATGTATTAATCTGAGGCAGCGCCAGAAACTAACGCCTTTATTAAGGAGGCGTAGAGTGGCACATTCTGCAGCACACATAGAAGGAGCAAAACGTCATTAATCATTGTTTTGTGCAGGGAGATGTCCCTTCCTGCACAAACACAATCATCCCTGCAACACAGACACCCTTGCACCATGGTGCAAGGGTGCCTGCACTGGAGCTAGGCAGCTTTTTTTAGCACTTGCGAAAGGGAAAACACAGGGGTGTGCCTTATTCTTGTCAATACAGCTCATCGCTGCATTCTGTAAATGAAGCAGATCGGAGCTGCTAAATTACTTGCAGAGCCGCGCTGCACCATTTAGTTAAATTTTGCTACCCTGTTGTCTTGCTTCGACTTTCAGATAATACAGAATCTCCCACAAGGTGGCTCAAAACACACATGGCGAAGCAGGAGGCATAACACAAAACAAACACCTTCAGAAAAGGGTTTTATTTTACAAAATGGAAAGACTCTCTTTTTAGACTAAGGCTTCGGGTTTTACTTTAACAATGCTCTCTAACAGAAAGGTTTTCACAGATGCCAAATGTACAACATTCAAATACACATAGATATGTAAATATTTATATGTAAGCAATATTAACACACTTGGTAAATGCAACAGTTAAATGCATGAATAATACCATGAATAAACAAGCAGCAAATAATATCAGATAACTCTCAAGAAAATATAATATGCTGGACGTCCTGCAAGAGATTAGAAAGATATATATATATATGCACTAGATACATCAAATGATTACTTTGGATGTGCACCTCACTCATTCACACATCACAAAGAAAACACCTCAAATGATCAAAGCCACTGGCCACGCATCACAATGGCAATAATCAAAACTCAACACTTCACCTGGTGCAAGCACTGCATCTTAGCTCACTCCTGAACGGGGCCACAAACCCCTTGACGGTGGCGGTAATTCCGGCGCGGTGCTAGGGGGGAGCGCGCGGCGCTGCCATGCTGGTGACGGAACCACTCTGTCACCAGCCACGGGCACGCTGTGTTTGTGACGGAGTGGTTCCGTCACGGTCCCGCCCGCTCAATACAACGCTCAGTGCAGGCGCGGAATTGGCCGGGCCGTGACAGAACCACTCAGTCATTAGCACAGCGCGTCCGTGGCTGATGACGGAGTGGTTCTGTCACAAGCATGGAACGGGTTAACAGCCGGGGATAAGAGCCTCAGCAACCAGGGTTTCGCTGTACCAAAGTAGACGCCCCTGTCCCCATTCGGATTCCAAAAGCCCGGTTTCTAAGTCAACAACCCTCAGCTTTATAATCTCAAAACACGCACCAGAAGGTTTGAGATGGTTCGTCCCTGCGCCAAAGGAATCTTACTAGGACTGGCCAGCTTCCAAGCAAGCATTCCATGGCAGGAAGGAGTTCCCATGTTCCCTCTACATTCTCGCATGTTCCAGCCTTTATCTTGACGAAGCTTGCGAAAGCCTTCCAGGGTACATTAAACAATCTCTCACGTGATTAACCCAACCAACTTGCAAGCGTGGCTGTGCACACAGATGAAGCTCAAGCCAGGCAGAGTCAGAGTTCAGGATGCCATGAGGCCATGTCAAAGCCAATAGTAAGAACATCATAATACTTATCAATTTACAGCACAATGCACATTTGTGCACCACTGCCTATAGCATCACATACTTCATATCTCAATGTACAACACAGAGCACTGCACTTCGAGACCAAAAAGTACATTCCACACCTCTCGCTCTCTCTCAGTCCCTCTTTCTCTCTCTCTCTCGCTCTCTCTCTCTCTCTCTCTGTCTCTCTCTCTCTCATACTTTGAAATGTACATCCCACATGTTCTGTTCTTGGCAAGGCTGTTCTACTCCGTGAGAGCTCCCACTGAAAGACTGCAAGATTGCAAGAAAGAAACCCAAAAGAGAAACAAGGCATATACAGGACATCGTACATTCAGGCTAGGATAATATGACACACCAAAGTCATTTAAAATAATGGGAGTCAAAGGTCACCACAGGATTTCAGACCAGAAGAGTGCCTCTAGCACTACACCAGTTCACATTTGCAAGAATAAAGCGGGAAAAAATGCAGTGTGTCATTCCACTGTTATTGAGATATGGGTGTTTCCATGCAGTAAGTGGCTGATTTCCTTCACAAGCCTTACCTTATATACAAGGTTGCCAAGAAAATTTCACAAATGCATGCAAAAGTCACTGTTTAGAAACCAGAGATGATTGTGATTGGAGTAAACAGTTATGGGTTCGATGTGTTTGACACATGATTGTGCCGTACACCACTATCTTTTAAGCATATGACATGTCATGTCTCTATAAGCTAAGGTGAACCAAATAGGTGTGGCTTTCATGAGCTAAAACTAGGGGTGTTTCACTCCACGAAATTCTGTGTAGTTAAATAAAAACTCAGCGAAATTCCGTAGAGTCCCAGCAACGGGTGGAATTTGGCACGTCGCAAGGAATTAATAACATTAGGTATTGTAAATAGCTACTCTGTCAAGCCAGACCTAAAAAGTGAATGCTCTAGCTGAGACTGAACAGGACACTGGCGATCTGAAGAAATGATGGAATACTAGATGGTCTTGGCTACGTGAAAAACTGCTGGATTTACAGAAGGTAAAGCTCACCAACGCAAATCCTTTCCACCTTCACCCACTGGTCGTGGTCTGCAGCACATCTCTAATCCTTCCTAACTCCTCTGGGGAAGATGCAGGGCTGCAAGGGCATGAGAACTCTATTCCCATTTATGGAAGCAGTAGCTGCGGAGGCCCCTACCTGGTGGACTGGCTGGTGGGCAGTCTACAGCATTGGTGGCGGTCTATCAATATTCGTTGGCCCTCTACCAGGTGAACAGTGAGTTAGATTGGGTCAGAGGTCTTGGGCCACCAAATGCTTTTCTCAGGGTGATGGTGCAGCTCCGACAACACTCAAGGAAAAGGGACAGTGGCTTGGTCAGTGTCAGCCAGTCTTGTCAGTGATGCAGACTACTTTAACCATGCTTGCAGCGCATTGTCTGCTTTGGGCACAAATATTTAAGGTTATAGTGGTGCAGCCCACTGAGGCAAAGTGGCACATGGTATTTACTATTCAGCACACATGTATTTATTATTTGTATTTTAAGGAGTTTTATATAGCGCTGGCCGGACCCGGGTGCATCGGAGCGCTTTACAGCATTTTTTCGCAAGAGTCATATAATAGAGCCTGTAATCTTGTTATACATATTGGTTCGGAAGTTCAAGTGTGCTGTGCAGTATTGAGATAGTACGTGAGTCCTGAGATTAGTATTGATTAGTGCACGTTGTCTTGGGTTGAAACACAGCAAATTTTTGCAAGAGTCATAAGGTAGAGCAGCGTAATACAAATAGGTTCCGAGGTTCAAGAGTACTGTGCAGTATTGAGGTAGTACGTTAGTCCTGAGGTAACCTCTATTGGTGCACTTTGTCTTGGGGTGAACCTTTAAGGGTGAGGCGGAGGAACTGGAGGAGGTTAGATAGCA
Source organism: Lissotriton helveticus (assembly GCF_964261635.1). Lineage (NCBI taxonomy): Eukaryota > Metazoa > Chordata > Amphibia > Caudata > Salamandridae > Lissotriton > Lissotriton helveticus. The sequence goes on from NC_136070.1 coordinate 73,359,013, forward strand.
GAGTTATAGATATAGGATAGGGAAGTCCAAATTTACTGTGCAGTATTGAGGTAGTATGTGTGACCTGAGATAACCTTGATTAGTGCACTTTGTCTTGGGATGAACCCTTGGGGGGTAGGATCAGGAGGTGGTCAGGGAGCAGGTAGAAGGTAGATCTTTGTGGTATAATGTCAGGGAGCAACAACGAGTAAAGATTGCGTTGAGTCGGCGGTTATCCCTTCGGGAGGAAGCGGTTGAGGAAGAGGGCTTTTAGGTGTTTTTTTAATTTTGTTGAGGACGCAATAGTTCTGATATCTGCTGGGATTGAGTTCCAGATTGTGGCCGCGCTTCCGGCGAAGGATTGTGCAGCCTTTTTTTGTTTGCGTGTTTTCATAGGGATGAGAAGTAGGGTATTTGAGCTCCTGAGGTTTTTTTAGTCTGACCAGCCCTCTTGAGTTTCGCGGCCAGTTAGTCGGGTTTTCCTGTGTGTAGGGCTTTGTGCGTGAGGCAGGCAGTTCTGAAGCTGGCACGCAGTTTGACTGGGAGCCACTTTAGTTCTCTGAGTGCTGGTGAAATGTGATCGTATTTCTTAATTCAAGTGGCCATGCTGGCTGCTGCATTGGGTGTAGTTTTGAGGCGAGCTAGGTGGGATTTTGTTGTACCAGTGAGGGTTGCATTCCCATAGTCAAGTCTAGACAGTACCAGTACTTGGGTGGCTTGTTTGAGATCTTTGGTAGGGATGAATGGCTTAATTTTGTTGAGTAGCTTCAGATTGAGGAAGGCACTCTTGGCGTAGTTTTTGATGTGTTTGGCAATGTCGTGGTGCTGGGGGTCGAGTAGGGGTGTCAGCGTTTTATTACATGTGGGTTTGGGGAGGTGAATGGGAGTCAGAGATTGCGTGTTAAGGTTGCTCGAGGTGGGTTTAGGGGGGTGGAGGCCAGGTGGTGGGAGGGGGTGAAATGGTGTTTTGTGCTGAAAAGTGCCCTTTTTTCAGTGCAAAAAATGTTTTGTACTGCTTTGTATCTAGGAGGCACTACAGGGGTGTATAACCGCAAATACCCATAGGTTTTGACACAAAGCCCATTCTACTAATATAGCTAGATCTAGCTTTGCATCAAATACTGTCACTTGAAGCAGGTATACAAAAAGCGGGGAATGCATTGATATGCCCTAGAAATAGCTGCATTGCATGTGTGCTGCAGTGCCAGGCACATATCCAGACTTATAATTATTTGATTCAGCTCAACGCAGCACTACAACTTGCTGCGCTACATCAAATGGAGAGGGCAGGAATAAGCCATATCTATTAACGTACAGCGCATTCCTGCTCTCTAACTGTGCGGGCACACTATGTGCTGCTTAACACCACTGCATGCACCCTTGTTCCATCGTGCAAGAGTGCCTGAGTTGCAGGCAGGACTGTATTTGTGCAGGAAGGGACACCTTCATGTACCAAAACAATCCTTAGATGTCTTTTCCTCTTTCTAAGTGTGCTCCAAAATGCAGCACCCTTAGAAAGAGGAAACAACGAGGAGAAATTAAGATATTTTTTCTCGTTGTGCCTCTATCAGGAAGGCGTACAATTTTGACTCATTCCTAGGTTAACTATTCTTGGCAAATTTAGGAATGTGGCAAAAAGCATAGGTGGATGCGTGGGAACACTCACTCTCCACCCCTGTAAGGCCTTCACGACTCAGAGTGAACAAGGCAACGTCTTGCACTGCCTTGCGTTACTCCAGACTTACCAAGCCATGCAGGGACTTAAGGATTGTATTGCCCTTGTGTCGTCCTGCGTGATGGAAGAGCAACACAATCCTATGATAAATCTGAGTGCCAAAGCGTAGGATCCCCCCGAGTTTAGCTTGACATAGGAATTTGAATGGGAGGTACAAATCCTATGCTAGGCAGAACACACTCACCTATGCATTATACTGCAAGGATGTGTGTTGCTAAAAGAAGTTTTGTAGAGCGCCATGGCAAGGGTCGACACCAGCAGCATGCCAATCTAAATACATATAGCTCTTTACCGTGTTTTCCCTCCTCGGTCAATGCTGCACAGCAGATCTGCTTAGTGTTCTGCACTGAGTAGAAATTTAGTAAATTGGGGGCCTACATGTGTTCTGAAGTGCATAGTATACACCAGTATGTGGAATCCTACTGAATTTGTCTAGGCACAGGGATTTGTAACGGAAGGATATTCTTTTCTTACAAATCCTGGGGCATATTACCAACAGTTAGCGATATTTATCGCTAACTGAGCTTAGCGTTAGTTTTTTTAACGCCGCGCTTCGCCCAATATTATCGCTGAGATAACGTCCTATTACCAACGTTTATCTCAAAAGCGATAATATTGCAGGCATTAGCGTCAATATCGCTGGAAAACCAGCGTGTTCACGCATTAGCGTGTAAATGCTGTTAGCATGTTATCCACCTCCCATTGGATAACATGGTAAGAACTGGTATTTGTAGGCGTTAGCGTTTGGCGATATTCGCACTTAGCGCAAATATTTCCATCGCTTTGCCTTTCTTGGTAATAGGCGATAGCGAGGTTAGCGACTGCTATCAGTTGCTAACCGGTTGGGTACGCCCACTTTGCATGTCATTAGCGATAAATATCGCTGACATGCAAAGCGGGCCCCAAACCGTTCGCTATCGCCTACAAGCTGTCGCTAACTGGTGTTAGCGACAGCTTGGTAATAGGGCGATGGAATTATCGTCTCTTAGCAGCCGAAAACGTCCGCTAAAGCGGCGATAATCAATATCGCCACCCTTGGTAATATGCACCCCAGTTCCTAGACAGAGCACACTCACCTTTGTACTATGGTGCCAGACTGTGCAAGGCAGCCTTGTTACAGCACCAGGACAGTGGGCGATGCCTGCAATAACAACAACGCGATGGATGAAATGATTGAATTAATCTCAGCCACTGGCAATCACTCGGTCCGCATTTCAGTCTAACGTTTTTTACCCACCTTGCCACTATAGACTAAAGCCCACCTTATGCACATCAGTACCAACCCTGCTCTTTGTGGCAACAGTCTGACCATGCTGGCAGGCCCACCCCCTCCAGAAGGGACCCAGACCAATAGTATACCAGCTATACCTCACTGAAGAAGCCTAACAAGGTCTAATGGCGTGAGAGGTCAAGGGTCGTTTTGAGATCTCAACATAGCAACATTTAGTACTAAGTTTCAAAGCAAATTGTGGAAGAACTAGTAACACCGCTGCTTCACTTTTCTCCCAAAACTCCCTTACTTACCTTGGCCTCAGTTTTGTGTTTTTGTAGTTGGAATATATTTGCAGATGCAGGGTATTGTGAGGGCTCATTTTGTATGTAAGTTTATTTGCAAACTTTTTATATCTTCTTTCTCTACCCAGACCTGTGGTGGACAAAGTAGAAACCTCCCTGCTGGAAGCAGACCTGGGACAGAGCATCCGCCTGCTGTGCAGAGTCAGTGGCTTTCCAGTCACCAAAGTTGAGTGGTCAAAGGATGGAAGGCCAGTTTCTTCGAACAGGTACCCCAAACTCAAATAAATTAACTGTAAACACATCTTGGCTCTAACTAGCAACATTGGGCAAACACGAGTCCTTTTCAGTATTATGCTAAATTACAAATAAGTAGAGTTTCCTGTAGTTTTCTGTACTAGTCACAAATCATGCAAGATTAGTCAGCTTGTTAGAGAGTAGGGGGCATATGTATGAAGCCCATTTCCCATTCGCAAACGGGCCAATTCTCAGAATCGGCCTGTTTGCGAACAGGAAAAAGCATTTTGGGGTGTATCATCCCGAAAAGCCCTCCAAGCCAGGGAATCGCAAAATTTGCGATTCCTTATTTTGCTAAAGCATTTAAGGAATCACAAATTGCGATTCCTTAAATGCGCTGTAAAAAGCACCCAAGTTGTACGATTTTTCCTTAAGAAATTTCAAATTACCACCAACTTCAAGTTGGTGGTAATTTGCAATTTCCTTAAAAAAATGCACTTTTTTGCATTTTTCAAAGTGCCATGTGGCGCACATGCACATTTCAGGTGTGCAACCGGGTGTCCTTTTGACACCCTGGCACCATTGAAATTGCATTCTCAATTTGCGATTCTCTAATTGGGAATTGTAAATTGAGAATGTCTTCCCATTCATTCCTCAAAAATCGCTATTTGAGAATCGCAAATGCATCCTTTGATACATATGCCCCTAGATCTTTTTGATGTGCTATGGATTTGGCAACATTAGATTCATCTTATTATCATACTTTGATATAGTCAGTGAAAAGGAGATTCACAAAGAAACATAAGAGGTAGTCTTTCCTTTAGTTCCATCTTCTTTTTTTTAAGCAAACTTTGCTCCACCTACTTCCTTTCATGGAATAGGCTTCACACACACAGCACATCAGAAGAGAGTACAAGGCAAACACTACAATCAGTGACTACAGCTGGGTTACCATAACACCTGATAAGCGTTAAAAATGTGCCACCATGAGCCCATGTCAGGGAAGGATGTTTGCTCAATACCTCTATTTTAACATTGTTGTGGTCACTGGTAGCAAACACTTCTTTCCAGACTTATTCCAACTCTTTCAGCAAAATCTTTTTAATTCACCTTCGCTTGTCCCACTGTCGCAACGGATAAGCCTCATTTAAAAGTTTGATTCAAATCCAATTTAGAAGGTTCAAAAATTAGCAACATTATAGGTGCAAGAACTGATAAATTGTCTCTGTATTATGTTTTAGTATATGGCCTGAGTCATCGCTGTGCCTCCTTCTCAACCACAGCTTAAAAGGGGCAGACTTCTATATCCTAAAATAAAAGGGTGAGACATATGAGAGCTAGAGAGAGAAAGAGGGAGACATTGCGAATCATGTTTCTTTCACATGTGAACCAGAAAAGCAACACGTTCATCAGCCGCTGTCATGAACCGTCCTTGCTTACCTTGCTTACCATTCCCTATGCTACACAAAACTACAATCATATCAGTAGTGCAGAAGCAATGCACAGGCAGTCCAATGGGGGCCACTTTTGTAATGTGAACACTAATTGCCAGCTCCAGGGTAGCAAGTTGGTAAGACACTGAAAGGGGTGGACTGGCATATCATGGAATTCAGAGATTTCATACCAGGGCCATGCATCTAAACTAGTAGGTAGGGCTTGGCAGAGGCCAACTGGGCCTACTGATTCACTGTGCATCAGGCTAAGACTGGCCACAGAAAATCTTTCTGATATCCTCCCCCCATTTTTTATCGTGACTTATTGCATGCCCATGGTCGTTGGCAAGTATTGCCGCATTTTTGCCCCATGCTGTCCTGCTGAAACAGAATCCTTGGCCATACTTTTAAATTTAATACCTGGGCAGAATAAATGTGGAGAAGGTCCTTGGCTGTCTGGGAATGAAATAATGGTCTTGTCATGATTTTCAAGTGTGGGTGCAGTTTTGTGCCATGCTGGATTTGTGCAAGTGGATGATGCTCCTGGAGGCCTTTGCTGGTTTTGGGTTGCTGAAGTATAACACAAGGTTCATTGTGTCTTACATCTTCCCTATTGGCTTCACAATGTTTCCATGTAACTCATGACAGGCACAGCTATCACTCCGACAACTCCTTGGTCATCACTCAAGTCAGCGTGGAGGATTCTGGGAGCTACACTTGCACGGTGTCCAATGGGCAACGAGAGGAGAGCCATCATGTCCATCTAAGAGTCCATGGTAGGTCCTCTTAACAGGCCTTTGTACTTTTTTATACAGGTCGCTGCTTTTGTTTATCTTTATAGACCCCTCTTGAAATTCAATAAACCTCTTATCACCTGAAAAGATGTCACTCAACACTAATAAAGTCCTGCTCGCTGCCCAAAGGAAGGAAAACACAGATTCTAGTCATTATGGCCCATGATATGCGCCTTTAATTAGCACTGTGAAAAGTCAAAACAGCACTTGACACTCGGTTTTGCAGGTTTTGATATCAATATTTTAAATATGTATGTTTTAACATTTAAGCTCTTTTTTTATGCAAGTCACCCTTCTAATATTTTTAGTGTACAGAATGAGAGAATTGTTTTGTAGTGATTTCTATTGAGAATATAAATAAAGATCTAAACACATGCATATTCGATTGGCAGGGGCGAGTGAATATTGTTTTTTGTTGAATAAATGAGAGCCTTCAAATCATATGTGACATTGCAGGGCTTTTTCTCTGGGTTCTGAGGAAATCAGTAGTTATTGGGCACATCTATGGTGTGTGCTCAAATTATGCACACATTTTCCAATGTCTCAGGTAATATTGCACTCCAACCGGATCACCTAAGGACATATTCACAAGCCGCTAACACCACCCTAGCGTCACTTTTTCTGATGCCCTGGTAGCGTTGCTCTCTACCCCATATTTACAAGGTGGCGTTAAGCCACCTTGTAAATATGCCCCTTGCCGCAGCAGTCCACTGTGGCAAAGGGGCGTGCAATGAGTGTTGTAGAGGGCTTTCCACCGCAACACCCATTGTTTTTCATGCTGCACCATTTTTAAAAAGGCTGGGGAAGCGCCAAAAATTAAGGCCAGTTAAAACCTGGTCTTGGGATGGCTTTTGCGGAAAAAATATTAATTTCTCCTCGTGTTTTGCTTTTTCTGTGTGTGCTGCATTCTGCAGAACAAAAAAATCACAAATTGCATTTAAAGATTGTTTATGTGCAGGAAGGTGTCTATTCTTGCACATTAATAATCGCCCATGCAACGCAGGCACCCTGGCTCCAAGCAGCTTTTTCTTAGCGCCAGAGGTAGGGAAACGCAGTTATGCACGGGATTTTTATATATATGCATTCCAGAGTTTTAAAAATGTCAGTGCGCAGCGTTGCCAAATCTGGTATTACACCACGCTCCGACATTTTCTTGTACCTATCCCTCCAAATTTCCCTCTTTTTACACCTGGCCATACAAATGTAGCTGGGTCACACCACCAAGGCCTACTCCAGAAGGTGGTACAAGACTTGGACCTCAGATGCAGATAAACATTATGGGGGTCATTATGATGGCGGATTTTCCGCATACTCCGGGCCGGCGGAAGCCACCGCCGGCCCGGAGTATGCGGGAAATCCGCCGAGGAGGCCTGAAAGACCCACTGCCAAATCAGGATGGCTGGTGGGTCTCACAATGTGTCCGCCGCTTTTCCGCCGCGGTCGGAAGGCGACCACGGCGGAAAAACACTAACATGGCTGGCGGTGTCTATCAGACACCGCCAGCCATATTAGGATGTAGGGAAAGTAATGCTTTTCCACGGCGGCTTTTCCGCCGTGGAAAAGCATACGGACAATCACTTTGGGGGCCCGTTGCGGGCCCCCTGGGTGAAGGTTGCGTGGGGGGTGCACTGAAATTACCTCATATTTCATCTATCCTTCTGCTATAATTCCAAATCCAAATAACTGACTAACCTATCCACCACTTAAAATGTACTTGCATGTTTCACTATACTAATTCAACACTAATCCTCTGTGGGTCCCGGAGTAGCGTGCTACCCGCCGAAAAAGCGCTTCGACGCCTCGTCAGGGGTAGTAAGCGCTATATAAATGCAATTACAATACAATACAATACAATGGGGGGTACCTATGGTGCCCCCCTGCCTTTGCGTGCACGAAGCGGCAGGCACCGTGCGGTGCCTGCCGCTTTGTGCATGCAAATGCACAGCTTTCGTTTTTTACATTGCGGCGGGTGCTGCTTCAAGCAGCACCCGCCGCAATGTAAAACATACAGGATGTGACCGCCAGGGTGGCGGTCACATCCTAATTGCAATGGAGGGACCGCCGCTGCCCATGCGGACGGTCCCTCCTACTCAGGGGTGGCGGACGGACGCAAGTCCGTCCGCCATCCTAATCGGCCCCTAAATTCAGACATTTAGCGGTGGGCAGTGATAGGGCAGCCATTATTAATAGGTGGCTGGCTAACACATCTGCTCACCACTCTCATGCCAGAGTCTATTTAGTATGCACGAATGGTTGTTTTCGTGGCCAGGTAGCTGTTCACCAGCCCAGAGACTGGTAAAGCCCATTCGGTGGCACTGCTGCTGATGTACATGGAGTGAGAATGGCTCCTGTTTAAGGCCATGCGCACTGGATTTTGTCCTGCCTGGATTGGCTGCGTAAACCATTGTCCCAGATGACAAAAGTACTGAAATCACATGTGCTCTGGGAGATATTTCCCAGCATATCAGGTACAGAAATACTTTTTTTAAGATAGAGTGCCCATTTGGGGTTTAAAAAAGGGCAGACAGGTCTGCCATGCTATGGCAGACCTATTATTGCTGACTCTTTTCCCCTAATTGTTAGCGTCCTGGAGGCAAGGCACCATTTGAAGAAATAATTGTGTCAATATGGTGGTGAACTTTAGCTATAGTCGTGCTAAATGAACCCCCTGGACTTAATTTCCATAAAGAAAATGTAGGGCAGTTAAAATGACTAGAATAATCTGAAAAAAAAACAATATCCTTGCACCCTCTGGGGTGGAGATAGACCCCAAAATAGTGCAGTCTGTTAGCAATCACAGATGGTCAAAACCCAATAGAAGATGTCATCTCACATTCTTTTATTACTGGTAGGGTTTCTCCAGGAGCTTATGTGCCAGAGAAAAAGTAAAAAATGATTCATTAAGATTTGATATTTCAGCCTTTTGTCTTGAGATCACTCATGAGAAAATGCCTTGGAATCTGCCCAAAATGTCAAATCCCCACCACCCATGGAGGAATGTTATTACCAACCCACAAAGTCAAAAGTAAAAGTAACTGACCTCAAAGTCAAATTTAGTTTTCAAGAAGGTGCCTGGTAGGAAGCATGAGCTTTGCAAGGCTGCACCCTGGCCCAGAGGTTTGTGCCCCCAGTAGAACCTTAACTTACGCAGCCCTGAGGAGTTTCTAGTTCCATGGAGCTGTGATGTCTAAGGTTCGAGACGCTGCGTTGACGATCCGACGCCACAGTGATGAGGACATGTACAAGGGACCTAACGCACCTGAAGAACAGACTGCAGTGGAGTCAGGGAAGGAGACTTTTGGCCAGATTTACTAAGAAGTCAAACAACGCAACACAGCAAGACAACTTGCTGTGCTGCATTGTGTGACGGGAGAGAGCAGGAACGTGCCCTATATACTAAGATATGACGCGTTCCTTCTCTCTCCCTGCTCTGGCGCACTGAGTGCAGCCTTGCGCCATGGTGCACGGGTGTCTGGGTTTCTGCAAGAAGGGACTAGCCCATTGGGCAATCAGGCAGTCCCCTAACAGGCTGTCTGACAGGTCAGTGTGCGGGCCATTTTTGGGCTGTTTGTTGATCTGTTTTTTGGTCTGCTGGGACGTTTTTTTACAGTTGTTTTTCCTGCTATTAAAACAAACCTTGCCTGGGGCAAGCTCCAATCCATGCAATGTTCCACACCTTGCAAAACCTTGCGAAGCAACACTTCACCTAAATAAATTTATTGTCACACGCCTCATTATGGAATTGACACAATTCAAAGTGTTACACACGAACTGGTGATTTGTCTCAGTTAAAATTCCAATTGAAGAGGTAGAACTGAAAGACTGATAAGGACCACAGAAAGGTAAGTGGGTCAAGTGGCGTTTCAGTCAACTGATGCCCTCCTTCATCCTTACCCCCCTAGTGATGTCGTGCCACATATGCTTTTCTAAGTGTGTTTACTTGACTGGTCCAGCGGTACATCCACATGAAGTGTACTCTATGCATATTTCAATCAATGTGAAAAGCTCCTATAGGATTTGCATCACTACCTTCCCAAAGCATCCCATTCACCCATTTAGAAATATACCTGACCATGAATGGATGACATTTTAACTTTGTGTCCATTTGCAGGGGATTCAAGATCACGGGAAGGCGCAAGAAGCCAAGTTCTTCCTGGCCATGGCCGCAGACACAGAATTTCCACTGGAGAAATCAAGACTGGAAATACGTCTACGTCGCATAGCGGCTCTGCGGTTAACCAGCAAGGAGGTCGCGTGGCCTCTTCAGGCTCCAGGTACATGTGGACTCCGCCTGACCACCATTGTAAGATCATATCCTCTTTTCCTTCAAATGACCAGATTTGTCTGGCTAACTCCCCTCCCACACCACGTGTTGGAGATCACCCACCCATGTCACTTAGCATTTTCATACCCTTATTCCAGAATAAATCTGCTAGTATGTGCAATGACTAGTATAGAAACATCATTTCCTCTGCAGTAGATAGCTTAGAAGCCCATTCATCAACAGAGAGCCTATTACACCCATGCCATAGCAAGAAGAGTGCTACATGTGTCCTGTGTTTCTTTTTTGCTTCCAGGGTCAGTGCGGGCAGGGACGGGCCAGATGTGGTCGATGCAAACCTTGGGCAGCGAGTCAAACTGACTTGTAAGATGAGCCTCTCCCCCAGTCTTACGGTGCAGTGGCAGAAGGATGGAAAACCTCTGTCCTCTTCCAGGTAGGTTAAACTTTACACACCTCAAGGGGCCTTGTAGCTGAAAGAGTGAGTACCTGGAGGATGTATGACGGTACAACACGTGCTTTCACAACGCGTACCGTTACCACGCAGGTTTTACAACGCAAGTCGTTACAACGGGCGCTGGATAGTGGAATAGTTTAATTTACTATTCCAACTCCAGTCCCCGTGGATAGTAGGGAAGGTGTTGGATAGTAAATTAAACTATTCCCTATCCTACAGCGCCCCCCAGCGCAAGTCGTTGTAACGACTTGCGTTGTAAAAAACCTGCGTGGTAATGGTACCGCGTTGTGAAAGTTTTGTCGTAAAGGATGTTTCCCGTGCCTGGAGAACCAGGGAAAAGGGGGAGTATTTACATTTCTCATGAAGAAGAGGTAATCTCTGTCTTCAAGGAACTTCCGTGTTTGGAGCGTGGTCTTTACCTCAGTTTCAGCTGCTGTGTATGTGAGGGCATAAAGTGTGATCCTATGAGCACAGGTGTAATAAGTATTTGAGGGTGTTCAACAGGCATTGAAGTACATGGCACTAAAGGGAGTGAGTGGATTGTTTTCAGAGTCAGTGACATGGATTCTCATGACCCAGAAGGCCATTTCAGAACCTTTCTTTACTGCTTCAATATAGATGGTTTGAAACATGAATGTGACAGAGATTTTTATTGGCTATTGTCAGTGCTTAATTTCTAAGGAAATAAGTGCTAGAATCACCTAGGATTAAACGGCAGCTTGCATCACCCACTGCCTCTGCCAGTGCTGCAAAATGCTAGTACCAATGGCCTGTAAGTGCTTCTATTATTGTTTCAGTGCATATTGAATTGCTAAAACTAATGTGCTCCACTAAAAATAGGCAGACAGCGACACCATTTGGTGGGATGTCATAAAAAAGCGCTGGGGTCAAGAATCAAGTGCAGGTGCTCAGCACCGGAAAACACCGGCACCAATTAGGCACTGGCCATTGTGATTCAAATTACTTACCATTACTTATTTTGTGGTGCCATAGATCAATTTTGGTACCGTGTATGCAAGCCATGGTTTATCTTGATTGCACTCTGATCTCAGGCATTCCATCCAATATTTTAAATTAACAATGTGGGAGATTATGAGACCAGATGCAGAAGGCTGCTTAATGTGATACTATTTTGCACTGGGGAAAGAATATTTTTAGGGAGAGAGAAAACAGGAATCACATATATGTTTTCATTTAATAAAGAAAAGCCAGTGATCTTAGTCATGTTCCCATTTTTTGTTAGTTCTGTTGTGTTGAAAATGTGCTACACATAGGATCCTTTACTGAACCAAAGCGCCTTCCATCACCCATTTTCGTGGAAATCACTTGAGCAGCACCTAAGAGCTGAAATTCTAAATGAGGTCACTTGTTTCAAGACTTACATGCATTTACAATGTGTATTAATATGCATACCGTGCATGAAAAGAGCCTCAGCCACATTGTCCTACTGTTTCCCTTTTTTAGACACCCATTTTAAAGTCTATTTGTCACAGAAATGTGTTTTCTTGCACGTTGACCCTCTCTTTGAGTCAACAAGTCTTTGCTTGAACTGTAGACGCTTGAGAGATGCTGTCTTAAATTTCAGTCTTATATCCAGACATGAACATTAATCATTTCTGCCCTCTGCTGAGGGCATTAACCACTTTTGAATGTCTGCCTCAGAATTATGGACCTGAGCCTAAAGTGAGGTAGCCTAATGATGGATGCGTGCACGTAACAAGTACTGTTAACTCCTGACAACATGTGCCCATCACATTTATTTATTTATTTATTTGGGAGTGTCCTGCATGTCAGAGTTTCAGGATAACTACTGGATATTTTCATGGTTGCATTTTGATTTATTACACGTATTGGTATAATATGCATATCGTGAAAGTGAAGTATGGATCAGCCCTCTCAGACCTACATTTGATGCCCCCGCGTGCCCCTGGTACTCCAAGCACAGACAGACAGACAGACACACAGGCCTTCATGTCCCCGCTGTGCACTCCCACTGAGCCTGGAGGTAGCAGTGAATGCCTGACTTCTGATTGGTTGAGCTAAAATTAGCATTTCTGTTAGGAGGATTATTTTTTTCTGGGCAAAAAAAACACTCACCTCTCCTTTCTGGCACAAAAGGAATATTAAACTAAAGGTAAAGGAACAATATAATAAAAGTATAACCGAAATATTATTCACATTAGTTTAGAAATAAACCCTATAAAAAATAGCAATAACTATTGGTGGCTTCACAAAATCAGAAATGTACTGCAGCATTTTTGTAAACATTTTCTCAACCTCCTTTGAAAATGCTTAACATTGTATATATTGCATTACGCAAACAATGGCGGACGCTCATCCTACCACTTGTAAATATATAAAATACATTGTAAGCCTTTTTTTTCGGTTTACAATTTATGGGACAGGTTTCTTAGTTAATTAAACCTATATTTGTGTGACACTACATCTTTCACTTGTATTTCTTTGAAGATTATTTGTTAAGACAAAGTAAATAAAATCTGAAAATGTGACATTGGTTACAAGCCATTAAAAAATTATATTTTTCATCACTGGGACACCTCACTCATTCTGGGTATGTTCCATTCCGCCAAAAAACCTTTCATCCTCCTAATACAGTGTTGACCAAGCCCTAGGAGAATTGCACCTGCTATTTGAGAAGTTCATTCTACAATACCATGAATTCTTTAAGTGCCCAGCTGCTGCTAGACGCTTTGTTTGCAAAGTGTCAAATAGCTAAAAATATAATATTACATACAGTTTTACACTATCCCTAGCTCATGTTTCTGTCCCCAGCCTCACTGAAGTATTGATGATGTATGCACTAGTGTCTTTAAGGAGCAGGTTGTGGGTCTATTTTTTATGTTTTTGTTATAATGATTTCTTTCCCCTGGTTGTGTAGTAAATGACACTTTTTTTGTACAGTCCAGCATTTTGTGTATGAAATGATCACCATGAGAAGGTATAACAGTACAGTATTTAGAAGTAGATGTTATCCTATTTTAGTTAAAATCAGATTAACAAACTCGACTTAGATCACCATTGTTTCCTAGTAGGGTGGGAGGTGACTCTTGTATCGTTTAGGAATACTGGTGGTGTGTTAAATAAAGTGTCATGATTTTAATGAGATGCAAAGCCAGTTTGCCTAAGTAAGAGCTGTAGGTGTGGATCTGGGTGGGGGTTTCACTTCACCTCCTGGAGTTCCTGGTTCTCATCAAATCTTAATCTATGTGTCCAGACACAGGCAGCAAGCAGACGGCTCCCTCCTGATCAGCCGCGTCAATGCGGAGGATTCCGGCTACTACACATGCGGCTCCTCAAATGGGGATGAAGGAGACTTCCGGCAGGTCCAGCTAAAAGTTCATGGTAGGTTTTACATGCTTTTTTCTGTCTTTTCCTCTCTCATTGTCCACCTCTTACAAGTTGACTAATCAGCTATGTCCACAAAACAATGGAAAGGCAAGTCCACACTATCAGATTCAACTTATAGAGTTGCCCAATGGGAGAAGGCCTTCCATTAATCTATGGTAGTCCTCTTTTTCTGTTTTTAATTCTGCCTAGAATATGTATTAGCATTTATCAGCTAATGGTTTGCTAAAGCTCACCTCCTTTGGACCTGTTGACATCTGCATCCGTGTATATAATTCAGTGTGAGTACAGAGGCAAAGAGATTCCCTCATTTGCATGGGGTCAGGTTTCCATGCAAATGAGGGACCGCCCTCTGAAGATAGCGCCTTTAACCACAGAAACCTTTTCTCAGCAAGTTTTGAGTTATTGTTATGTTCTGTATGAAACACTACTAAAGTGTGTACGTGCCACTTGGTGCTTCTGAGTGATACATTAAATAGCGGCTTCCCCAAACGGATGTAAGAGGGTAGCCTACTGTTTTGAAAAGAGTCCCATGGTTAACAAAAAGAAGGTTCAGCATAAAAAGAAGGAAATCTAGGGTGGCCCTCCTGGAAGAGCAAGTTTTTATCACTGGTCTTACTCAGACCTAGGCGTAGTTTGCGGAGTTTTGCTACGCGGACCTCAGCAAAGTTACAAAAAAACTCAGCAAAGTTCAGCGAGTTACAGAGTGCAGTGCTAACTGCAGTTTGTGCTGGTATTCCTGCTCGGGTAGAAATTCTACCTGAGCGGCAGCTGGCGCTCGCGAGCTTACCGATCACAAATTTACCGTTTATGATCGCAAAGTTACCGTTCGCGATCCCGAGCGCGGAGAAAACTCCGTTGCATATTGTGAAGTGGAGTTTTCTGCACTCTGCGAGTTCCGTAGAGTGCGGAGTGCAGAAAACTCTGCAAACTCTGCGAACGGAGCTAAGTTCACCACCCAGGCCTAGTCTTACTCAACCTCTGGAACATCTGATTCAGATGAATGGGGGAAGCCTTAGTGGCAAATATCAGACCTGGTGTCAGGGTTCTAGCAGGGAATCCATCAGCAGACTATCTGGGTGAGACTGGGACAAGACTGGATACTGCGTTTTTGTGTGGTCTCTGAAGGGAATTCAAGCAAGAGAGTACCTAAAGGCTGTAAGGGGAGCAGGACCGAAGCAGACTGAAGCAGGCTGGCACAGGCAGTGCATAGGGAACTGGAAGTCTGCAGGGAAAGCACAAGAACAAACAACAGGCAGGGTAAGCCGGGAAATGATAGACAAAATATGGGAAACGGCCTTTACAACGAAGCCGTTTCCACGAAATCTTTAACCACGCACGCAGTACAACGCATGCGTGGTTACCACTAAAGCCTTTACCACGCATACCTTTACTACGAGGTTTTGTAGTAAAGGCATATGTGGTAAAGGTAAAAAGTAAAAAAAGGGGGGGGCTTGGGGGGGTCTCCCCCCCAAATAAAAAAACTCACCAGAAGTCCCGTCGGGATCTGCACATAATCAGCGTTGTTTAAGAGAAATCGGGGAAAAAAAATCAGTTTCCTCTTAACGACGTATGACGTCACTACGCAAGTAGTCGAGGTAAAGGTTATGCGTGGTAAACGAATTCCGTTGTAACGCATGCGTGGTAAAGGCATGCGTTGCAACGGAATTCGTTGTAACATCATACATTCACAAAATATCATAAATGGTAGTGTGTCTGCTCCTCAGAAATGATCTCTCTGTGAGGTGAAAAGATATTTATGAAACAAAGGAGCAGATTAACCTCAGAGTTCTGGGTGACACACAGCAGCTCCTATGGAGAAGGAGTACAGAGTGGTTCTCTGTGCCAAAGGGACAGGCCTTGGAGTCTAACTGGCACCCTTGGAAGCTAAGACAACCAGAATTACTACATAACCATAAGACACAACAACAGGGAACAGAACAAGTAACGCCAAAGCAGAAACTGAGTCAGGGGAAAACTGGGCTGGAATAAGGGTCAGGGTCCGGACTGAAACACACAGAGCTGCAATACTGAAAACAGAGCTAGGACATATCTACAGCCAAACAAGGCAAAGAGAAACCTGCAGGCAAACAGGAACACATAACACAAGGCAAGATGTCTGATTATAACTGGACAGATCAAAAAGAGTGCAGACAGGAGTTTGTTTTCAGTTGCCTAACACAGGGACAGAGATGCAGGGAAACAAGGGACAGAAACAGATACTACAAACTAGCCCAAAACAGGAAAATGTGTACAGGGAAATAAAAGAAATGGAATCAAAGAACAAACCTATAATATTAGCAGCAGGAACACAACAGAGCACAAGGAACCTCAACGGAAGTCATTTGCAAGACAACTGCACTCAGCTTAAACAGAGCTGAAATAGCTGGAGGCTCAGGGGTGCAGCACAGGTACAGAGAGAAAGCCAGGTATAAGGACTTAATCTTTTGCTAGGAATCAGGGAATCGCCAATGAAGGGCAGGCTGGACTAGGACCTCGAGAAGGGAAGTCCCAGGGAACCAGGAGACCCAAGACAGGGATTAGGGAAACCTGGAACAGAGGATGGACTGGAACAAATATAGAGAAGGGTCCAAAATGTTAAAATAAAGGGGTCAGAATAACAGTCGGATCCAAGAACCAAGATAGTGAACAGGAAACCACCACCAGGACAGATCTAGAAAGAACCTGAGGACAGAGGGAAGTACAAGGACCATAATGCACCTGGGAACTAGAACAGAACCCTGGACTAAAAGGTGAAGCAAAACGAAGTATGGCAAGTCTTGATGTGTTTATTGACCTATACTGAAATAAAGGCAGGATCGTAACAGACCCGCTTGAGTGACATCTAATGACAGGATGGCAGAATCCTAACACCTGGTGCTAAACTGCACCTGATCTTTCCTTTGTGATTGCAGTCAATAAATCAGTATTGTCACCACCATGTCATATGTGAGATGGGGAACTTGAGTACCACCACGCTTTATACTGTCTCCTACCTGGTTGAATGTATTTGTGTGTCATTTGGCACAGTTAATCTCCCAACATGTAACTCTTTACAAATGATCTGAGGATTCAAAAATCCATTGCTGGCTGGAGGAAGGGCAAGCAAGATACAGAAACATCACTAAGTGTCTTAAACACACCCAGTTCTGGCCAAAAGCGTACCAGTATTAGAGTTAGCTCTCCACAAGAATTTGGCATGGTCTCAGTCCCAAAAATATTTGAGCCCTATTTGTTGTACATCTCTCTTTTGCACCAAAAATAGAACACTAACAGCCTGATTCATCAACGGGCCGTTTTGCGAGCCCCTAATAGCGATTCATAGCGAATCGCTATTAAGGACTCGCAAAACGGTATTCATGTAGGAATTGCTAAATAAATAGCGATTCCTACACATTCCTTATTTGCGAGTAGCAAATTGCTAATCGCAAATAAGGAATAACTCCCCATTCATTCCTATGGGCCAAAAGGCCCATAGGAATGAATGGGGTGTATTCCTTATTTGCGAATAGCAATTTGCTACTCGCAAATAAGATAGCGATTTCAAGGGTGCCAGGGGTGTCCAAAGGACACCCTGTAGCACCCCTGAAATGTAATATACATTGGAGTTGCGCACACACATGTCCAAAGGACATGTGTGTGTGCAACATGCAAAAGAAAAAAATGCACTAAAGTGCTTTAATCTATTTTTTCGCTATTTACCACGAAGTCAGACTTCGTGGTAAATAGCAGCCAAATATAGCGAAATAGCAATTTAAAATTGGTTGATGAATTGCATTTAAGGAATCTCTAATAGAGATTCCTTAAATGCTATTCCTCGCACAATAGCGAATTCTGTAATAGCGAATATTGCATTTGGGATGATGAATCCCAAATGCAATAATTGCACTCGCAAAGGGCCAGATTCTCAGAATCTGGCCCTTTGCGAGCCGATTTTCGTTTCATGAATCAGGCTGTAATTTCCCACAATGTTCATTAGGAAAGTACTCCCACTTCTAAATATAATGCCAAATGCAAACCATGGGGGTCCTGGTACTATACCCACATATAGTATTCCAAAAGTGCTCGTCAAAAGAGAAATGTAGAATGTGCAGAGGATTCAGAATCAAGATAACATACTCCGCCTTAATCTGAAGAAGAAACAATGCAACTCTCTTACTCTGAAACCATTCTATTGACTCCCAGTAGGACAGAGAACCAAATTTACAGCCTTCTGCCTGGTGAATAAATATTTTTGAGAAATGGAGCCCGCGTACGTTGAAGAAACTAGTTCCAATATAATCCATCCCAGAAATCTGGATCAAGATACATGGAAGTGAACTTTGAAATTCACTGGAGTCACAATTGCCTCACCAACCTTGGCAAGGGTCTATGAAGAATACCAGGACCTATCCCCCATCAAAAGGGTCTGCAAATTAAGACTGAAATACCCTTATGCCACTACATGCCAGATCTTGCCCTCCACGTTGTCTGGCAACACACATCCTCTCCCAGCATCAAAGGATAATAGACTAGGTGCTGTTATACTGGAGAGTAGCCGAATGGTAATATGTGGTAATGTGGGCCCTATAGAAACAAGTATTTGCAATGCAATAGGTCTCGCTTTTACACGAGTTTGAGCTATTGCCATTGTAAATGACAATGCCGTTTACTAATGTGTTGTTTTTAAAACAGATAAATGCGAGATCTATTGCATTATAAATGCGTTTGTGCTATAAAAATAAAAAAATTGTGAGGATATAGAGTGTCCTGCCTGCAACAAAAGAGCAGGACGAAACTATTTGAGAAAATAGTGCTCCGAGATTAAAGCCTACCGAGCAACAAAACACATAACAGGGGGTGTCACCATAGGCAGTTGCAAAATGAGACAAGGCTGTACTAAGGAGGGACTACTAAGCCTATTGACCAATGAACAGCTACAGTTTATAATGGACAATGACACAAGCCAGTAAAAAAATGGGCGTAGAGTGGACAGAGCTTCAAGTCCCTACCTGAATACAGCATGCCTCGCAGAGCAGAACATGCTCTGCCCAGGCTTGACCTAAAAAACACCTTAATATAAAAAATCAAACATTTAGCATGTTTGTCCCGTTTTAGGGATGTGTAATAGGGTTTCTGCAACCAAATGTTAAATAATGAGTGCATATGGTGCATTGTAATATGCAGTACATGTGCCATACCATGGTGGTCCCATGTCAAGGCAGCCCACTGCTAAGTCTCCCACCTTCTTTGCGTCCAAACCAATCTCTGAGACCACTTGTTTCTGTCTGTTTGGCGATATTAAGTTGCTCATTTATGAAAAGTGACACATCGCTGTGAGGAATCAGCGGTGCACCACTTTTCATTGCACCCTCCTTGCAACACCAATGATGCGTCATATTTACAGTATGTCGCATCATGTCACAAGGAGTTTCAGATGCGTCAGTATTTCTGACGTTTCTGTAGGTGCAAAAATGATGCATTGCTATAATGTGTCACATAAGTGACGCAACTCCAGCAATGGGCCATTACACATGGGCAAGTCCCATGTTAAATGTTCCTGCGTCAATCTTATGCCTGCCATGAGCCTGGCTTAAGATAGTGACGCATTTGCATCCTAGAAGTGCTGCAGTGAAATCTTATAGATTTCACTGTGTCACTTCCATGACCCTTTCTTGTGTCGGAACGCCCCCCCCCCAAACATGCATTATCCCTGACATAGGTATAATGTGGCACATGGGTTAACAAAGTGACACATCTACCTGGATGCGTCACTTTGTAAATATGGTGCAACATAAAGCATTTTTTGTGCCGCTGGTGCGTCACAAAAAGTGACGCACCTGCGGTGCAAAAGTGACGCAAGGGCCCATAAAGAAGTCCCTTAGTCTGTAGCAGTGTTTGCCCACACTAAGCATATTAATACTGATAGGGAGCATTGCTGCTCTTACTAAAGCTAGTAGGGGGTATTATTCCTCTGTACAGTCACACTGTGTGCTTGGGAACATTTAATACCTAATGCAAAGTGCATTCTTTACAACCCAAGGGCCAGATCACACTAAACAGACAATGCAAAAGAGTAATCTTTACTGCATATCTGTGTGCCAGATCATACTGAACACCTGATGCAAATGTGCATTGTTTATAACCTAAGGGCCAGATCACACTAAACACACAATGCAAAAGTGTATTGTTTACAGCCTGCCTCTGTGCCAGATCATACTAAACAACTGACGCAAAAGTGCATTCTTTACAGCCTACGGGTCAGATCACACTAAACACACAATGCAAAAGTGTATTGTTTACAGTGTATCTCTGCGCCAGATCATACTAAACACCTGATGTAAAAGTGCATTCTTTGCAGTCTCTCTATGTGCCAGATCATACTAAAACATGATGCAAAAGGGCTCTCTTTACAGCTTATCTGTGTGCCAGATCATACTAAACACCAGATGCAAAAGTGCATTGTTTATAACCTAAGGGCCAGATCACACAATGCAAAGTGCATTCTTTTTTTTTTTAAATCTGTTTATTGACAGTATTGAAAGTACATGTATAAGCATACTTTACATTCATGCGTATCGTATCGTGGCATGCACACATATACACAGTGTCTTGGTAAATCAGTAAACATTTTCAATTTTATATTCATGTAAAGAACACCCAGAAAAACATCCCACCTTCTGCCCCCAGCACTCATAAGCTATTATGATCCTAGTTCTTGGTACGAGGCTACACCCATTACATTCAATACCCGTGTTAGCTGCTACTTCAGTCTTATAGGGGCCGTACAAACAATAACTAAATACGCTGTTCAGTTGCTGCACCTTAGAAATGTAATCTTCCTGGTCTACCTGGGGTATCTCTGGCAATTATGTCTCAGCTCAGCCGGCAGTCGATGACTGGTCAGACCCACTGGTCCCTCCCGTCTCGAATGACCCCAGAGTAGTATACCAGTCTAGGGAAATCGGGGTTTTCCTGAGTCCCTTGCGTTCTTCATGTTGGAGTGCCTCACCCTCTGCCTTACCCCATCGCATCACCTCCGTCCTCCATGCATCCGGGTCAGGTGGTCTGGCCGACTTCCACTGCATTGTTATTGCGCGTTTTGCAACAATAAGGCCATATCAGTGAAGTGAGCAGCCACACTTCTCTTGCGCTCCCTCGGCCCTAGCCCTAATATGGCATAGTCTATGGTATTTGTCGGCCTGGAGGTGACCGCGTCAGACAGCGCCTCATGTATTGTGTTCCAGTAGTATCCTAACTTTGGGCACTCCCATAGCATATG
This sequence comes from Lissotriton helveticus, assembly GCF_964261635.1. NCBI lineage: Eukaryota > Metazoa > Chordata > Amphibia > Caudata > Salamandridae > Lissotriton > Lissotriton helveticus. The sequence goes on from NC_136070.1 coordinate 73,380,066, forward strand.
CAGCAGTCATGCGTCATCTGTTCCGCATCGGGGGCAAGTGTCAGTCGTGTTAGGAAACATGGCGTGTATGCGGTGAGGTGTAAGATACGCCCTGTGTAGAACCATCAGTTGTATGAACTTGAACTTCGGGTTCCTAGCCACTTTTTTGGGGAATTTCAGGATACGTTCCCACTCCTTGTCCCTTAGAGGCCTCCCAATGTCACCCTCCCATTTCTCTCTGAGAGGTTGTAGTGACGTCGCTTTTCCTGCCCTAATACCAGTTGTGATCCATTTAGTGAGATGGCTACCCATTCCCATAAGATATTGCATCGTTAACAGTGGGTTCGTAGGTGGTTCGACCCCATTTTGCGCCCACGTCCCTATTATGTAGCATCTCACACCTGCGTGCATGAGAAATGATCCTCCTGAAGCATGATGCGTGGCACGGAAGTCCTCGAAGGACATCACGTGGCCATCTGCAAATAGGTCCCCAGTTCGTGTTACTCCTGCGTCGTGCCACGCATTGAGTGTTTGGTTTGATAGCAGTCCTGTCCCCAGGGGGATACCTAATAGAGGGATCATAGGGGCGTATGAGGTCGTCGGTGTCGTGTACTTCACCGCCTTCCTCCAATAGTTTATTGCAAGTCGGAGTAGCGGGGATGCCGCCGTCGGGATCTCCGAACGAGGTAATAGCAGTGTATGGAGTTTCCCCCTAGACAAGTCCTCTGCTGATATGCCAATTTCATGCAGGTTCCGACCCGCTAGCTAGTAGGCAAGCCATTGTAGTTGGCAGGCAAAGTTATACGCCCGGAAGTCCGGTACTCCCATACCACCAGCCTCCGAGGTGAGCTGGAGCTTGGCAAGGCTTATACGCCTCTGTCCCGAACCCCATATGAGTTCCGTTAGGGTCGTGTCCAGTGCCTGGAACAATGTAGCCGGGATTAGAAATGGTAGGCTAGTGAAGTTGTAAAGTAAGCGGGGAAGTACAACCATCTTGGAGATAGCCACCCTGCCCGCTACAGATAGTGGTAGTGTTGACCAGAATTGTACTTGTGACTTCAGTGCTATCAATGACCTACCCAGATTGCCGTCTGTCATGTCCCCCGCTCCTCTATATATCTGTATCCCTAGGTAACGGAAGGTCATTTCCGCCATTTGACAATTATGCGGTGCAAAGGGCAGTGGGGCGAACGTACCAGCGGCGGTAAAACAGTATCCATATGACTTAGGTAGGTTCACTAATGCAGAGGCCCGATAACTTGCGGAATTCCTCAAATATCTTAGGTATGGGGTCTAAGTCACCTCCCAGATCCCGCAGGTATAGGATGATATCATCTGCGTATGCAAAGACCACATGGACTGCCCCGTCTCTCATTATACCCCTGTGGGGCGCTAGCATTCGGAGCTTACAGAGCAGCGGCTCGAGTGCTAAAATAAATAAGAGCGGAGATAGTGGGCAGCCCTGTCTGGTGCCTCTTGCAATGTTCAAGGTCTCCGATATGTACCTGTTCGTACGTACCCGCGCCGTTGGGCGGGTGTACAGTAGTCTAACCCAGGCAATGTATTCGGGCGGTACCCTAAATTTTGCTAACGTCGCAAACATAAAGTCCCATCTGAGGGAGTCAAAAGCCTGTTTTAGATCTAAGGAGACACAGCCCTCCGTTCCTCCCTCTGCCCGGTCGTGCAGCATTAGCTGGGCCAATCTCCTCAGGTTCATAGCCGTGCTTCTGCCGGGTACGAACCCACATTGGTCGGAGTGAATCAATTGTGGGATGTATTGGGCCAGTCTCGTCGCTAGTATTTTGCTCAGGATTTTAGAATCAGTGTTTAGGAGAGATAAAGGCCTGTAATTAGCCAGTTGCATTCCGTCTCTGCCTGGTTTCAAGAGAGAAACTATCAGAGCCTGCAGGGACGACTGCGGTAGTAATTGAGTTCGGAGCGCCTCTTGGTAGATAACCTGCAGCCGCGGGGCAAGCAGGTCGACATAAGCCACGTAGAACTCCGCTGGGAGGCAGTCTGTCCCGGGGGTTTTGTTCCTCGGGAGAGCATAAATGGCCTGGTGGATTTCCGCAACCGTAATAGGGCGTTTCAGGTCGTCCCGTTGTCTGTCCACAAGTTGGGGCAGGTCTAGGCCCCTCATGAATCCCTCATAGGCCGCGTGTGATAGTTGTTGGTGCGGGCCATATAACGTGGCATAGTAGTCCTTAAAAGCAGTGTTAACATCTACCTGCGTCGAGGTTACTACTCCCCTCTGGTCCATTACTTCTAATATGGGCGAGTGTGGCGGGGCATCACGGATAATGCGGGCTAGCAGGGGTCCTGATCTGTCAGCCTGTGTATGTTGCCTGTTGGTGTATTCCCTGTAGTCTAGCAGTCGTAGCTCCTCTAGTAATTCAGCGTGACGTATGTGTCCCTCCTGTAATGGTGTGAAGGGCAGGTTTGTACCCGCAGCCTCACTTTCTAATATCGCTAGTCGACCCTCTACCTCTCTAAGGCTGTCGGTCACCTCACGTCTCATGCCTACTCGAACGGCCATGGCTTCCCCTCTAATTAACACCTTAAAGGCGTCCCATTCCACTTACCTGGAACTAGCAGTGTCTGTGTTTACGGTAAAGTAAGTGACAATGGCGTCTGCCAGCGTTGTCTTAAAGACAGTATCATCCAGCAGGTCCGCATTTAAACGCCATGTTGGTATCGGTGTCGGGACCCTGCCCCATTGAAGTGTTATTTCCACTGGGTTGTGGTCGGAGAGTGTCTTACCCATATGTTCTGCTGTGAGTACTGCCCCTAACAAGGGCTTGGAGCAAAAAAACGGTCTATTCTGGTGTGTAATTTGTGGGGAGGGGAGTAAAAAGTGTATTCCCTGCTGAATGAGTGTTTGCAGCGCCATGCGTCCACCAGATCCCAGCCCCCTGCCCACCGCGCCAGCGCATCTGCCTGTTTCCTACTCTCGGTGGCGTGTAAGGGCGGATGTGATCTGTCAAGTAGGGTATCCAAAACCGCGTTAAAGTCCCCGCCTATGATCCACTCGTATTCCGCCCAATCAGCCAATACCCCACTTATGCTGGCTAAAAAAATCTGACTGACCTGAGTTCGGTGCATACACACTACCAAGCACATCAGGGGAGTCATCTAGCAGACCACGCACAAATACAAATCTACCTTCCTTGTCTATCTTCTGTTCTACTACTTTGAAGGGGACTGAGTTCCTAAGCCAAATGGCTGCTCCCCTCGAGAAAACAGAGTAAGAGGTAGCGAACAATCGACCCTTCCATTTCTTCAGTAGTTTTGTGCTCTCCGCAGTGTGCAAATGGGTCTCCTGGAGGCAAGCCATCATGACGCCTCTCCGGTTGAGCTGTGCCAGTATTCTGTGTCTCTTGTGAATAGACCCCATTCCCCGCACATTCCAGGTGCATAGTTTGTAGGTATTAAGGGACCCCATGACTGTCCGAAGTGCGTGTGTCTATCAGATCTGTGGGCGAATAGGCCAAGCGTACCTTATCTGAGAAGTCGAGTGCCATGCGAACTTGTAACTCCCTAACATGAAGGTCCCCAAGCAAAAAGACCTGAGGTCCAAACCAAGTCGCCCAACATGGGCAAGTGTCAAACCAGAACATGTCTATACGGTGGGGGGTGCAGTCTACGTACACCTGTCTTGCGCCTATCGATGGTGTTATAGCGAGCCCTTAACTGGTGTGTCCCCGCTTCCATCCACCCCTTCACTTGTCTGTGTGTTAAGTATATACGTTACCACCCGAAGTTGGCCATGGCGCAATCAGAGGTCTTCTGCCATTTGTGCTGTGATTTTGGGAAAAAGCTGCAAGCTGTCTGCCGAGCCGGACACCTCCGTGTGTGCGCCAGAAGCGCTGATCAAGCCAGTTGCGCTCCCTGCATCGTGTGCGGCCAGTGCTGCTTCCGTTAGTTGGACCACGGTCGCTCGTTTCCCAGAGCGGCCCCAAGACGACTTTCCACTTGCTGTTGAACGTGCCGGGAGCCCTTCACCCGTGTTGGATCGAGAATGATGATGGTTCATCTGGCGTGAGGGTCCGTCTCTCCTGTTATCTGCAAACGGATCCTGAGTGGTCGGCGGTGTCAGTGTCACCTCCATCCATTCCTCTGCTTCTTCAGGAGTGTCAAAGAAGTGCGATTTATTCTCGTACAGTATTTTGAGGCGAGCAGGTAATAGCAGGGCATATTTCAAATTCCTGTACCTCAGTTTACGTTTCACCCCCAAGAATGTGGACCTGGTACGTTGCACCGCCGGGGTAAAGTCTGGATACACAGATATAGTCTTATCTTCGTACCTCAGCGGTGCTTTCTCTCTCGCCACACGTAGTACCGAGTCACGGTCCTTAAAGTGCAGGAGACGTGCTATCAATGGGCGTGGTGGCGCCCCTGGCTTCGGCGGTTTCGCAGGCATTCTGTGCCCACGTTCCACACTATACATCGGGGTCAGGTCTTGTGGGCCAACAACCGTCTTGAGCCAGTCTTCCACGAACTGCGTGGGATTTCTCCCCTCACTGCGCTCCGGAATTCCCAAAATTCTGACGTTGTTGCGGCGGGCCCGCCCTTCCGCGTCATCCATCTTGTCCCACAGCAATTTAATCTGTTTTTCCATGCCTTCTATCTTCGTAGAGTGGTCCGTTTGCTGTGGTATCAGGTCGTCCAGTGCAAGTTTCTGTTCCGAGACCTTCTCAGCCAGTTTGTTGTGGTCTGCCCGCAGCAGGGACAGGCCAGTGGCCATATTGTCCATCCGCAGTTCTAGCGCTTCTCTCGTGGCCCTTATTTCAGTCAGTATGAGGTCTAGTTTGGCATCTTGGGTGCCCTTTCCCATCGGTGGTATGACATCCGCATTGGAGGAGGCAAGCGGATCTTCCGATCCAGTAGACTGCATGTCCGCGTGTGCGCCTTGTTCTTGGGCCTTGACTCTGTTCCTTCCCATGATGTTCGTCTGCAGGATGGCGGCGTAGTGGCCACAGCAGCTCCGCTTGTGTTCTGGCGGGCACCGTGTGTCCGTGGCTCTCCCCCCACTCTGCTTGGGTGGTGCCTGTATCAGCTCCTCTGGTAGAGTAGGGCTGTAAAGAGTGCAATCGTAATTGAGGCCGGAGGATCCTACCAGTGTCGTAGGACCCATGCTGGCGCAGAATAGCGTAAGTCGGACCCCCCACAACAGTCACTGCAGAGCCCTCGGTGATATGGGCATCAGACGTCCACTGCACTCCCCAGGGCAGTGTCGGGTCCAGACAGGGGCCTCCACTCCCTCGCGCTATCTCGCCGTCAGCTCTCTGTGTGGTATCTCCGCGCGTGTCCAGCAGTCGTGTGCCTCCCTTCGCAGGATGTGTCGTATGGTGCGCAGCCGTCTTGCTGACACTGGTGTGGCAGGCGTGCAACTGCTGTGTTGTGCACTATGGGCAGTGACGGGGTGTACCTGCCTCGATGTCTCCTCAACTTCACTGCTCTGCCCGGTCGGTGTGGTGGGATCAGTATGGCGCCTCACTCCGCTGCCCAGAGGCGAGTCTAAGGAGATCCTTCAGGGCGGCCGCAGCTCACCTTCGGGGCGCCTCGCGGCTCCTCTGGCGTCCGCCTAAGGGCCAGGCTTGTCTTCCGCGGTATTGGCAGGCTCCCAGGGTCCGCGGGCAGATGTGGTCGCCCGGTCGGCGGCGCCTCCGACGCCCAGCCCGGACACCCGCAGCCGTCGCCTGGGGTCGGGACAGGTGAAGCGCGTGTCTCTGTACGCCCAAGGCTCATCGTGGGAGGGCAGGATAAGGGGGCGCTGCACTCCGGGTGCTGCGTCGGGCTCCAGCAGCGACGCACACCTCGATGATTTCCGCTGCACTGCCTGTCGGCCACAGGCTGTCCGGGCCGCGTTCAAAATTTAGGCAGCGGCTCCACCCAGGGGCGTAGGCCGCAGTAGCCTCGGCAGGTCCACACGGTCTCAGCTGGCGTTGCAGAGTTCGTTGTTGCCTGCTCCAGATCTCACACGCCTACGGCGGTTTTAGGGGGCTCGAGTTAGGTGGATGAGGCCGCAGTGAAGCAGGATATTCAGCTGGTTTGTTGGGCTATCGACAGAGCTCAATCGCTACACGTCCGCCATGATCGACTCGTAGCCACGTCCCCCCATGCAAAGTGCATTCTTTACAGCATATCTGTGTGCCAGATCATACTAAACACCTGATGCAAAAGTGCATTGTTTATAACCTAAGGGCCAGATCACACTAAACACACAATGCAAAAGTGTATTGTTTATAGCCTGCCTCTGTGCCAGATCATACTGAAAACCTGATGCAAAAGTGCACTCTTTACAGCCTATCTGTGTGCCAGATCATACTAAACACCTAATGCAAAAGTGTATTCTTTACAGCCTATCTATGTGTCAGATCACACTAAACACACAATGCAAAAGTGTATTGTTTACAGTCTATCTCTGTGCCAGATCATACTAAACACCTGATGCAAAAGTGCATTCTTTGCAGTCTCTCTATGTTCCAGATCATACTGAAAATCTGATGCAAAAGTGCACTCTTTACAACCAATCTGTGTGCCAGATCATACTAAACACCTGATGCAAAAGTGTATTCTTTACAGCATGTCTGTGTGCCAGATCATACTAAACACCTGATGCAAAAGTGCATTGTTTATAATCTAAGGGCCAGATCACACTAAACACACAATGCAAATCGCATTCTTTACAGCATATCTGTGTGCCAGATCATACCAAACACCAGATGCAACAGTGCATTGTTTATAACCTAAGGGCCAGATCACACTAAACACACAATGCAAACGTGTATTGTTTATAGCCTGCCTCTGTGCCAGATCATACTAAACACCTGATGCAAAAGTGCATTCTTTACAGCCTAAGGGCCAGATCACACTAAACACACAATGCAAAAGTGTATTGTCTACAGTCTATCTCTGTGCCAGATCATACTAAAAACCTGATGCAAAAGTGCACTCTTTACATCCTATCTGTGTGCCAGATCATACTAAACACCTGATGCAAAAGTGTATTCTTTACAGCATATCTGTGTGCCAGATTATACTATACACCTGATGCAAAAGTGCATTGTTGATAACCTAAGGGCCAGATTACACTAAACACACAATGCAAAAGTGTATTGTTTATAGCCTGCCTCTGTGCCAGATCATACTAAGCACCTGATGCAAAAGTGCATTCTTTGCAGTCTCTCTATGTGCCAGATCATACTAAAAACATGATGCAAAAGGGCTCTCTTTACAGTCTATCTGTGTGCCAGATCATACTAAACACCTGATGCAAAAGTGCATTCTTTACAGCCTACGGACCAGATCACACTAAACACACAATGCAAAAGTTTATTGTTTAAAGTCTATCTCTGCGCCAGATCATACTAAACACCTGATGCAAAAGTGCATTCTTTGCAGTCTCTCTATGGGCCAGATCCTACTAAAAACATGATGCAAAACGGCTCTCTTTACAGCCTATCTGTGTGCCAGATCATACTAAACACCTGATGCAAAAGTGCATTCTTTAAAGCCTCTCTATGTGCCAGATCATACTAAACACCTGATGCAAAAGTGCACTCTTTACATCCTATCTGTGTGCCAGATCATACTAAACACCTGATGCAAAAGTGCATTGTTTACAACCTTAAGGCCAGATCACACTAAACACACAATGCAAACGTGTATTATTTACAGCCTATCTATGTGTCAGATCACAATAACCACTGATGCAAAAGTGTATTGTTTACAGCCTATCTATATACCAGATCATACTAAACACTCAGTGCAAAAGTGCACTGACAGCAGCCTGTATATATGCCAGACCATAATAAATCCACGAAGCAAAGTTGCATTGTTTACAGCCTAAGCTCCAGATCATACTAAAAACAAGATGCAAAAGTGCATTGTTTACAGCCTATCTATGTACCAGATCATACTAAACACTCAAAGCAAAAGTGCATTGACAGCAACATGTATATGCCAGCTAATAATACACCCACGATGCAAAAGTGCATTGTTTACAGCCTAAGTGCCAGAACATACTAAAACAAGATGCAAAAGTGCATTGTGTACAGCCTAAGTGCCAGATCATACTAAAATCACAATGCAAAAGTGCATTGCTGATAGCATATCCATGTGCCAGATCATACTGAACACCTGATGCAAAGGTGCATTGTTTACAGCCTAAACGCCAGATCATACTAAAAACAAGATGCAAAAGTGCATTGTTTACAGCCTACCTCTGTGCCAGATCATACTAAACATCTGATGCAAAAGCGCATTGTTTACAGTCTATCTATGTACCAGATCATACTAAACACTCAATGCAAAAGTGCATTGACAGCAGCATGTATATGCCAGCTAATAATACACTCACGATGCAAAAGTGCATTGTTTACAGCTTAAGTGTCAGATCATACTAAAACAAGATGCAAAAGTGCATTGTGTACAGCCTAAGTGTCAGATCATACTAAAAACACAATGCAAAAGTTCATTGTTGATAGCCTATCCATGTGCCAGATCATACTGAACACCTGATGCAAAGGCGCATTGTTTACAGCCCATCTATGTACCAGCTCATACTACAAACACTCTGCAAAAGTGCATTGTTTTCATTGTGACCATCTGCCTAGCTACAAAAGCTCATGATAACAATTGGGAATTGTTTGCTGTCTAAACACAAAGTACACTAAATGAAGCCTTTCCACACTGTTTGTGTATTTGGATGCACTAAACACATGATAAAAAGTGTAGTGTTTACAATCCCTTCGTATGGCTAGCAGCACTTAGCTGCATACTGTTTGCAGCCTGTCTGGCTGCAGCTTGCACTTGCTATAAAAAGAATCAATGAAATAAAGTGAGTTGCCGCTGTCCTTAATAGTCATAAATATGGCAGCCCTAGGGGAAGGGTCTACCTGGCAATGTTAGAGCCTGGGAGGATGGACTCACCACTAGAGAATTTTACTCCATGCGGGGAAGGGTGAAAGAGAGAAACATATGAACACACATCATACCAAACCTCCCCTTTTTAAGAAAGGGAATTATCCTCACAGATTCAAAAACATTAAAGATACGAAAACCAGCATTTTTCAACAATACATTTGCACACAGTTCCTAGGGAGTAACCCCTAAACGACTTGAGATGAGAGCAAGCAATTATAGAACTATCAGGTACATGCATCAAAGCTATTTGCGATCGCAAATGGTGCGAATCGCAAAAATCATCCATTTGCGATCGCAAAATTAGCTTTTGCAATGCATGAAACAACTTGCCACTCGCACTTTAAAAAAATCACAATTATTTGAAAGTTTTCAAATTGCAATTGCATGTAAGGAATCACAATTTGCGATTCCTTAAATGCAATGCAAGAACCACTTGAAAATAGCGATTTCGCTAATAGGGGGCGCAAATTACCATGCAGTTGAACTTCATGGTAATTTGCAAAAACTTTGAAAAATGCACTTTTGTGCATTTTTCAAAGATTCATGTTGCGCACACACATGCCCTTAGGGCATGTGTGTGCCTAACATATGTGCACAGATCAATTTCAGGGGTGCAACGGGGTGTCCTTTTGACACCCTTGCACCCTCAACTTGCATGCGCAATTTGCGAGGACCTATTGGTACTCGCAAATTGCGCATGCAATTTCCCATTCATTCCTATGGGCCTCTGGGCCCATAGGAATGAATGGGAAGCAATTCCTTATTTGCGACTCGCAATTTGCGAGTCGCAAATAAGAAAAATAGCGATTCCTACATTCATAGGCTTTTGCGAGTCCTTAATTGCGATTCCTTAATATTCGCAATTAAGGACTCGCAAAATCCTACCTTGATGCATGTGCCTGTATGTCTGCTCAGTTCAACTCCCTTCTCATTTGGTTTATCTTGATTACCCCTCATTGTCTCATTCTTGGTCAGTTGACTCATTCTACACATTTTCCCGTCATCTAGCCACACCACAGTTTTAACCTATTTTAGTGACACAGAAGGGACATAGTAGCTCTGATCACCCTTCCTGCCAGGGTTACCCTTGGCAATGACCGACGCATACCCGAGTTAAGAAATTAAAGTCTCAATTTAAAAACGGTGTACTCCCACTTGAAGGGTGCTTAACCTGTGAAACCATTCTGCCACCCAAGGGTTCAGACTAGCAGTCAGCTGTGTGCAGCAAAGTTGCAAGCATGATTGGGCTACCTCGCCCAGAAACTGACTATCTCTGGCGGAACCAGAAACACTAGAGGCACAAACAATCTTCTGCTGAAACCTCGAAGATTCCGGAAGGAAAAAACATATAAGCGCTCCTTCTCGGGAATGGCACCTAGGATCTGGAACTCACTCCCTTCAGAAACCAGGCTTATCTCTTCCACTACACTCTTTAAACAAGCATTAGAAATGCAATCGGGCTCGGATTTATTTGAGTTTGAGCTAATGGCATTGTAAATGCCAATGTATTGTTGCTATGTGTTATGGAGTGTGTTCATGTGGTGTGTACTGCCAGTTATCTCCTTGTGAGTGTGAGAATATTGCACCGTTACTGCCTGTGATGTCCTTCTTGTGAGTGTGAGAAGCTTGCACCTCTGCTGCCTGTGGTCTCCTTGTGAGTGTAAGAAGCTTGCACTGCTGCTGCCTGTGATGTCCTTCTTGTGAGTGTAAGAAGCTTGCACTGCTGCTGCCTGTGATGTCGTTCTTGTGAGTGTGAGAAGTTTGCACCGCTGCTGCTTGTGATGTCCTTCTTGTGAGTGGGAAAGGCTTGCGCCTCAGCTGCCTGTGGTATCCTTGTGAGTGTAAGAAGCTTGCACAGCTGCTGCCTGTAATGTCCTTCGTGTGAGTGTGAGAAGCTTGCACCGCTGCTGCCTGGGAGTATGAGAAGATTGCATTGTGCATCTCTGTGCTGTGCCTGTTCTTTGTAAGGGACTCTTGCTCTGTTGCTGCTGCTGCCTTGGCACCGGACCTGCTGTGAGTGTGTAAGGGCAGCTTGCACCACTGCTGCTTGTGATGTCGTTCTTGCGAGTGTGAGAAGCTTGCACCTCTGCTGCCTGTCGTCTCCTTGTGAGTGTAAGAAGCTTGCACTGCTGCTGGCTGTGATGTCGTTCTTGTGAGTGTGAGAAGCTTGCACCGCTGCTGCTTGTGATGTCCTTCTTGTGAGTGGGAGAAGCTTGCACCTCAGCTGCCTGTGGTCTCCTTGTGAGTGTAAGAAGCTTGCACAGCTGCTGCCTGTGATTTCCTTCTTGTGAGTGTGAGAAGCTTGCACCGCTGCTGCCTGTGGTCTCCTTGTGAGTGTAAGAAGCTTGCACTGCTGCTGCCTGTGATGTCGTTCTTGTGAGTGTGAGAAGCTTGCACCGCTGCTGTTTGTGATGTCCTTCTAGTGAGTGTGAGAAGCTTGCACCGCTGCTGTTTGTGATGTCCTTCTTGTGAGTGGGAGAAGCTTGCAACTCAGCTGCCTGTGGTCTCCTTGTGAGTGTAAGAAGCTTGCACAGCTGCTGCCTGTGATGTCCTACTCACTACTCTACTCTACTCACTACTCACTACTCTGCACTCACTACTCACTACTCTACTCACTACTCTACTCACTACTCTACTCACTACTCACTACTCTACTCACTACTCACTATTACACTCACTACTCACTACTCTACTCACTACTCTACTCACTACTCACTACTCTGCACTCACTACTCTACTCACTACTCTACTCACTACTCTGCACTCACTACTCTACACTCACTACTCACTACTCTACTCACTACTCACTACTCTGCACTCACTACTCTGTCTGGGTTAAGGGAGACCCTTGAGGCCCTGGTGTCACTGCACCTGCCGCACCCTCACAGCCACTGGTAGTAAAATACAGGACTGTCTGGGTTAAGGGAGACCCTCGAGGCCCCGGTGTCACTGCACCTGCTGCACCCCTGGACACCCACAGCCACTGGTAGTAAAATACAGCACTGTCGGGGTTAAGGGAGACACTCGAGGCCCCGGTGTCACTGCACCTGCTGCACCCTCACAGCCACTGGTAGTAAAATACAGCACTGTCTAAATTAAGTGAGACCCTTGAGGCCCCGGTGTCACTGCACCTGCTGCACCCCTGGACTTCCACCGCCACTCGTAGTAAAATACAGCACTGTCTGGGTTAAGGGAGACCCTCGAGGCCCCGGTGTCACTGCACCTGCTGCACCCCTGGACACCCACAGCCACTGGTAGTATGCTGTTCTGTGTTATGTGGTACTGGTATGTTGTGCTTTGTTATGTCACTTTAACTATTGTTGTAATGTTTGAAGTTATGATACTCAGTGTTATTTTTCTATGTCATGTGTTTCTATGTTTTGTGGTCGTGCCTTGATGTGCCCTGCTAAGTCGTGTCATGCGATGCTATGGTATGTCGTATCATGCTGACATGCCATCATGTGTTTTGTTATGGTGGACTACGTACCCCACGTCATGCCTATGTTTTACGACATTACACTATATTGCAGAGCTTTTGCGTTTTTACTTAAAACGGGACTGCTTCTAGGCGTTGTAATGGTTTAAACATTCATATGACGATCTAGAAAACAACAATCTCAAATAATCGCCTCATAGTAGCTCACATCAACACGCCAATGGTTATGGTACCAATCGCCCCAAACTCTAACGAATCTATTGCATTTGGACTGGAAAGGTTCCCTGTCCGGCGTCTTTAGATGTGTTTATATTCTTTCGGGTGGGTGGGAGAGGGCTACATGTCTAGAGGAAGTGGGGCAATGTACGTCCAAAGCGGGGCCCGACTTCTCTCACTGCCTGCAGGGCTGCCTGGCCTGCCACACTCGCATCTGCTCTGCTGCTCTCTGAGGATGAAGGTTGGCGTGCCCTGCTGTGAGGTGGAGGTGCGTGCTCATGCTCATGCAGACATGCCAAACTCCCTTAGAGAGCACACAGGGGAAACGTGTGCTCATTGGCTGCTCGCACCCCTGCCCTGTCAACAGCGGAATGAAACATACTTTTTTACAGGACTGGTGAACCTTTCGACATTCCTGTGTGCCACCGTTTTGCTTGAGGGCCTGTGTCTGTTTTGTGCCCAGTGGTCTATCTTGGGATGGAAGGAAGTAGCCTTGTAGCCCACCTCACCAGTTAGTTTTGCACATAGATTTAACTCCTTCACTGCCTCCCACCCGAAGACATTGCACATAGTTCATGTGCCCAGTGCAGTCAATCAAGGCACAAGCACATACCGGCTCCGCCGTTCTAGCCTGGCAGTGTCCTGACTGTGCAGGTGGCGCGTTGGAGGCTAGAGGGGATGGTAATCTTCTGCCCCCCGCCCCCCAATGTTCCGCACAAAGGCCGGTGTTGGCTCCCCTAGGGCGCATGCACTTCACTGTGGCGCATACAATAGACAGCACGGCCTGCTACCCCGCACACTCTATATTTACATGTCGCGATTTGTAAACGGGAGGCATCTCGCCCAAGGCCCATCTGGAGTGGGCTGGAATAGGACTTTGTAGTCCCGAAGGAGCACCATTGAGGTGGAAGCACAATAAACAATTGTCGCGCGACGGAGATGGCGAGTCTTGCGGGGTACCCCCCCCCCCCCGTGCATGGTGGGTGCTGTTACTGCCCCTCGGCAGGTGCAGGTGGTTTGTTGATGAGGGGCAGTGCTGCGACACTGCAGGCTCGCGGTGATGGCGCGCGGCATCTGTGTGTGTGTGCCGGGGATGATGGGGATCTGGCGACACTGGCGCAGATGAAACTGCGACACTGGGAGCTGGGCTGGCGGGGGAGGGTGTGTGTGTGGGGGGGTGGGGGGGCAGGGGATACACAGAATTGAAGCCGAGAGTGCCGCGTGGGTCTGGGGGTGAGACAGTGGAGCCAGGGTCGTGAAAAGATACAGGAAGAAGGAAGCGTGCACAAAAGAAGAGTGCTGAATGCAGGAATGCCTCTTCAGGGATGCAGGAAGGCGGGTGCGAGGCGGCAGGAAGAAGGGGATAAGGACGCAAGGAGGAGGCTGAAGGGATGCAGGAAGGAGGGAGCCGAGGCAGGAAGAAGGGTGCCTGGTTACAGGAAGGAAGCTGAAGGGATGTTGAAAAGTGCCGGCTGATGTACGGTGGCGGTGCAGACTGCGGAGATGCAAGGTGCAATCTGTGGATACGCGGAGAGGAGGCCAGAAAGACGCAGGAATTGGAGCAGGGGATTAATGAGAAGGCTAGAAGGTCGGGGTGGATGGGTAAAGTCCGCGCTATATACAAATGCATAAATAAATAAACCCGGCAAAAAGTACACCACGCAATGCTAAACAGTCAGCACACCATCGCTCATTATTCTTACAGACTGTCACGCAGAGGCAGAAAAAAGACACCCCGTAGCAACTTAAAACAAGAACTACAGTGTGGACGAGCATGTATGAGTCATCTTCTGTGAGCCTCGCCTGCTGCCTCTCGTCATTTAACATTGAACGCGCTCACCGCTGTGAACGCGTTCGCATCATCTGGCTTGCATTACACGGGCACTCTGACAGCTCGTAATTAAGATTAATCACTCTGCCATGCTCGCTCTCGCACACAAAATGCCACATCGGGCACGCGTACATTACTTACAGCCTATCACTTCAAGGCTACTACATACACAGCACAGGGAAGACGAATCACTGACCAGATGCCAGAAAACGCTAAGGAATGTCTGGAATTTCTCTCTCCAAGGCCCTAGGAGATACTTCTTCTTTTTTTTCTCCTTTAACATTAGTTCTCAAACTCCTCCCAGTTTCACTGGGAAGGAGTCCGAGCCCTAAAAAGAAGTAAAAGCTATCCTCATGGCTAAATACACTTGAACCAGTATCTAGAACTCTGTTAACACTCGACACCGATCTGTACTACATGCCTGACCCCTTTGCCTACTTGTTTGAGTTGTCTCATTGCTCACATGATTGGCTTTGCAGTCACCCATGTGTACTGTTTGATTTACTGACTTATCTATCTGACTATGATCCCTCATATACCCCTTTATGTAACCTATTTGCACTGTTTGATTTATTGATTTATCTATCTGAATATGCCCCCTCATATACCCCTCTATGTAACGTATTTGTACTGTTTTGACCTACTGATTTATTTGTATGATTACTCCCCCTCATGTACCCCTCTATGTAAAGCGCTCTGATATCTGCAAAGATCTTGTCCGCGCTATATAAAACTTTTAAAATAAATAAAATAAATAAGATTGACAACTGTACACAGTCACATTACAGACAACCATTGGCACAGCCAACAGTTCTGGTTTGCATTTTAAGTCCTGACTAAAACATGAATAAAGGCTGCTGCAGAGAGAACACAAAGCAAACGAGCATTTGCAATGCAATTGGTCTCGCCTTTGGGACCTTATATGTATTTAGCTATGCAGCACATTAGCCTGGGGACTGAAACATCTACTGTTCTTTAACATGGAGGGAAAATAAGCACCGAACTGCGTAACACGCCAGGCATGGGAACACATGGAGAGAAATATTGCCTTTCAGCGGCAAATGGTATAGTCCAAAGCTCTGTTTTTAATATAAAATCAGGGGCTTCGGTGGTCATATCACTGAAAATACAAGATTTGAAAAAAATATTATTGTCTACGGTTACTCATGGAAGACCATTTCTATGGACTGGAACCTAGAGACTGCTAAAGTGATTCTGGTATTTTACTGACCTCTGCTGGTCGTTTTCTATCAAAAAAGTTAAATAGAGGCAGTTGCCAGAATTTTTTTTAAAAGAAAGTCCCTAAGCAGAAAGCAATTCTGGTATTTTACTGACCTCTGCTGGTCGTTTTCTATCAACACAGTTAAATAAAGGCAGTTGAACAGAAAAGAAGTCCCTAAGCGGAAGCAGACAAGTCCTAGGACTGATCTCCAGAGCCCACAAAGAACATACACATATAAGTATATACTAAAGTATATATAAGAGGTCTTGAATGCTCGACCTAAAAATTATTACTTTCCATACACAATGAACCTATGAGACAAATAATTAAATACGTGACGAAATAGCCAATTGCATGAGATTGAATTTGTAATACTCCATTAGGCAGGGCCAAAGCACACTCTATCTACTTTTTAAAGTGTTGTTAACACTGGGTCTTGCAGAAAGCTGCAGTGCATGCCAGGCCTTATAAAGAATTGCACACAAGTTGCAGTAATCAGAAGAGCAATCTGGTAATACACCAGATGTTAAAGAAATTGAAAGCAAATTAGTTCCTCTTGGTCTAAGAGTTTTTTAGCCATAGATGCCAACATAAAGTAACATTTAAACATGTACGAACCATTACTATGAAGAGTCAAACAACCGCAGAGATTCGCTTCTTCATGCAATATGGACAGCTGGCGAGTCTCCCTTATAGAGACTTTATGACGGCAACAATCTGTACAGAAAATTCTCCTCCTGCAAATAGGGGGTGATATCTCCAGTGATATACTGGCTTATTAATAAAAATGGAATTATGCCCATGAATGGACACAGGCCCAACACATACAGATCCAATGCGGTATGGTTGAAATTGCTAAAACGTCAGAGAGTAGCCACTTCAAAGTTCCTTCAAAGTTCCTAAACACTACTGACGTTTAGCGCCATGACAGTAGTGCTCTCGGATGTACTCACAGTAAGGCAATGTGCAGCCAAAGTAATGAGGCAAGTGCCCCTAACTACAAGAAACTGGAGAAGTGGTGACCCTATTGGAAACTTCCTCCGGGTGAATATTCATTTGAAGGGTTTCAAGATAATTTGATATTGGGGGCTTTACTATTACAAACTATAGTTTTCTGGTCCTTTCGTCTAAATGGTTTGATTGAAGCGAAACAACACTACAAATCGCAGAATGTACTGATTTATTTGCAGGAACTTTCAGCACTAGGAAAGTGCTGCCAACATTGAGCATTTTACAACCAACCCTAAAATGGTTGTATTCTCATGCAGTACAGTTAGAGGATGCTTGTGTCTTATCATTGTATTTTGAATTCCAAGAACATAATAAGAACATAGGTCATGACGATTACTGTGATTTACCTACATTTGTTTCTCTTTTCCATAGGAGGACTGAAAATCACAGGCCCACCAGCTAGTGTGACAGTACCAGAAGGAGATAACACACAACTGCAGTGCATAGTGGAAGGTACCAACGTCAACGTCAGATGGTCGCGGTAAATACACTTTTACGTTCAACCTCTTTGGCTCACATTCCATTTCTTCCAACCATCCATCACTGTCCTCAAACCAAAGGTGGTTCAGAGTAGGGTCGTAACTGAATAAACCCAGGTACCAAATTCTGCACCCACACCTCATGGAATTTATAAGGATTTGCAGGACACTCTGGCTAAACACGGTGGGTACCATATAACCCACTCCTCCCTGGAAGTTCTTGGGTCTCTGGAAACACTCGGGGTTGACAGAGTTCCCTAGGAGCTGGCTGATCAGGACCCAAATACTGTGGCCACCACCCATGAACATTTAAAGAACATTTGTGTTATGCATCCATAGTTTGAAATTTTGAGGACATTCTGAGTAACATAAAGGCGGGCCCACACACGTCGGAGCTGCTTGGATTTGCTTGGGATTCCACGTTTGAGAAATGCTAGGATTGGTAGGGTTTACTGATGCGCCATCTTAGGCCGGGCACAAACACTGACGTCGCCTACAAGGGATATGTGAGGAAATTGTGTATTATAAGCAATAGTTTGAAGGTATTCAGGTTAAGAAAAAGTACTGGGATCCCTGCAACCTACACCAATCTGGATTCCACTGGGTCTCTGGTATTCAGAAATGCATGGGGTTGGTAGGATTGGTCACCGACCCAGATACCAAATGCTGAAGCCATTCTTAATGTGCTATACACAGTGAGTTACTATGGCTGCAGTTTTAATCTTTCCTTTGCTGTACATTAAGCTTACCCATATATGTGAGATAAACAAAATATGGGAAGGTTCACCCAATGATGAAAAGTCCAAGGTATCCAATTTTGTAAGAATCTTCTTTAATTTTCTTCCTTTACTTCATTCTCATAAAAAAAAGCCTCTAGCCAACGCATTTCTTTCATGAACTTCTTCAGGGCTTTCACATAACTTTGTTTAATCAAAAAATGAAAGGATGGAATTTCTCTGTTCTAGAATTATTATAATCCCAGTCTCCATATGCTATGATACATAATAAAATTGCTAAATCCAAATACATAGGGTATAGCATTCCCATTAGTGACACACGTAGCCGTGTCCAGTACATAAGCCAAGCGTTACATATCCCGAATGAAAAGGGGAAAAGGTGATACATGTGAGATACAATTTTTATCAGAAGAAGTGAAGTATAAGAATGATGGGTGGTGAGTCTTTTTTCCCTATGGTATACAATCTGATCTATGCTGATACATAATTATGAGAACTTAGTACTTTTCCACAATATTTGATATTTGCAAGGCATTATGGGTAAGGACACTTTGTGCAATGCATGCAAGTCACACTTACTTAGATTTGTCGGGACGCCCCACCTCACAAATTTATGGTAAGCCGGGCCTGGTGGCTCAGTGGACTAATGCAGCCACTGCAGTGTCCTGTGTTTGACCGCATGGTCACAGGTTAAATTCCCGGCGGGTCCACTCAGCCTGTCATCCATCTGAGGTCGATAAAATGAGTACCATTGAGTTGGGTAACAATAAACATCTGTTATTGAGCGCCTTGAGACCCATTGGTGATAAGTGCGCTTTACAAATACATGTGTTATGTTATGTTAAGTGCAGTTTGTCTTGTGTGCTGTTCAAACCGGAGCACAAAAACTGTAGATAGCCTCCTTTCCAATCTCAATGGCAAATGCTCATCTAAAGTTCACATAGATGCAGTTTTTAGCTGTTCCTTACCTCTGTGGTATGGCAGCCAGCCCATAGGGCCTCGTTTTAACAAAGTAGTATATGGAATAGCTGGGTGGAAGCACAAGGTGGCTGCACTAAACCACACTGTACATGCATTAACCGTCCACTATCTGCTTCCTCTCCTAATACTCAGTTTCTATGTACAGTGCTCTGCTACCTTTTGGCTAGGTTCACCCTATCAAAATACATTATACAAAGATTGTAGAATTTTGCAGCTGTGACAATGGACTGTGATTATGTCAACCTGTTGGAGGAAACATAGATTATATTTACCACTGTCACTTCTGTGAGGGCTATCACTTACTAAATGCAGCCAATGAGGTTATTGTACAAAGGGATTGGGCATGTAATATTACTCATTTAAATTAATAACTGCTTTCTCCCCGCGATAAAGAAACGGGGTGCCAGTGCAAGCAGATGGGCAGCATATCCACACATCTGAAGATGGAAGCTTGATTTTGCGTAACGTGAAGCCTGCGGACGAAGGATCGTATACCTGCAATGCATACACCGGCTCCAGCTCAGTCAGCGCGAGTGCGGAGGTGAAAGTAACGAGGAGCAAGCCAGCAGGTATGCTGATTTCCATACATTTGCCAACCTTGAAGCCCCTACAGAGCCCTCCTTTTCTGTCTTGGGAATCTGTTGCATGGCGTTTGAGGTATTTAAAAGATAACTTTTTTTTAAATCTGCATCAGTTCTGCAAAGGAAAATGTATATTGTGAATTTAAAGGGCTACATATACCTCTTACACAGACATACACTTCACTGGATCAGGACACCCACCATTAAACCATCAATAGGGCTTGCAAGTTTCTTTGGAACAAGATCTCGGTTGGTGCATTGTCCGGTGCAGAACCACAGGAAGCTATTAGTTACAGATTTTTAGGTTTACCCTAGAGTCTCAGGGTGGTCAATTAGTTATTTAAAAAGTAAAAAAAATTATGGGTGAAATGCTTGACAATCTTCGCGAATCATAATTTCTGTGGCTGACTTCCGGTCCATCGATTTTGCTCACTGTGCCTCTACAAACAGGGATCAGCCTTCTACAAATTCTCTTCCAAAAGGAACAGTGCAGATTGACATCCCTCTCCGTTGTAAGCATAGAGCAATTCCATCATATCTGCAGCATCCTCTTCATAGTAAACAAAATATGACATCTAGTCAGACAGCCTGTAGAATCCATGACATCTCAAAGCATCATCATCCTAAAGTTAAACATTATGTTATGTATAAGACTGGACAGTCTATGTTGATGGCATGAGTCCAACAATGTATCATTTTGGAAAAAAGGATCAGAATTTAAGAGGCAGCCAGCATCATTCTTCCACATGTGAAATTCAATAAAATGGGACATGTTCTCACACCTATTCCATAACACATATGAAACTAACTTTAAAACAAAATTGGAAAAATAGATTTTCATAATGTATGAAAACCTCTCGCTTTCAGTGCTACTTTATTTATTGCTTTCAGGCAAAATCCCCTTCCTTATATCATACACCAAAGCCAATCCTTCTTAACCTATGCAGCTTACTCAGATCTCTACCACATTTATTAACCTACAAACTACACATAAACATATCCACCAGGAAACATCCAAACCTAAGTTCAACTGCACTTACATACTATTAGTAGCATTTCAGTGGCCTTTCTAATAGGCCAATGATTGGTAATAGTCCTAGGTTGTATTAATGTGTCTCAGGGGATATTGAGAATTCACTTATCCTCTTATCTTGACTTACCAAAATACCTCATATGAGATAATTTTTCTTCAATAAAGAAAGAAGAAGTATACATCTTAGTCCTTTAGTTATGCCATGCAGTCATTTGGTCTTCATCCCAACAGTTTACTTCATTTATTTTGGTGTGTCCACCACCTCTTTTAATAAGTATCTAACCGGCGGATGACAACACTCCCTGTCTCTGAGTAATTCTTCAGCAACTGGCCTTATTGATTGTTTAGAACTACATAAAACCAAAACAGAACAGTACAGAAAAATGGCATTACAGCCTTTCCAGTGGACATTCAAAATGGAACGCTAGACAACTTGAACTGCATCAAAAACAAAGATTGTAATAGTCTGTGAATGAGTTGCATTAGCTGTTCAATTCTTGTGGCCATGAAAAATGGGTGTGTGACCCCCATGTTATTGTAACTGAACTTCTAGTTTGTCTCAGGTTATCAATCAATGCAACTAAAAGCTCAAGCTGTTGAAGAAACTCACTTTTCTTGTCACTCTTTTTCTGTATTTCCCTTATTTGATGGTAAAAAAAAAAACACTGTGCTTTTGTCGAGGTGATCGTGGTCAACCCGGAATCAATTGTAATCACTTTGCTTTTGTACACGAAGTCTGTGGCTATATAATCAAATACATTGACTTGCCAAAATGGGTTCGGTTGCAGCAAGTAGATTTTGAGCCACTTGTATTAATCTTAAAACATCTAGTTCAACGAGAGGGTCCAGCTATGCCATATCTACGTCCACCATTTTAAGAGAGTTTTACTCTTAAGATATATGCTCAACAAAGAGCTGACAAGTGCAGCCGTCTTACTGTAGAGTAGGCATTGCATAGGTTGGCAGAACTATACAAAACATCTGCGTGGTGAAGGGTGTTGGAGAGGGTGCCTTTTTCTAGTGAATTTAGTGAAGGAACTTGTCCAGAATGTTGATATTTTTATCTACTTTAGTAAGTTTAAATGTAATTTCCTATGATTCCACTAGGATCCTTTTCTAGGTCTCGCTAGAGTCAGCGCGCATGTGTTGCTCTTGCGAGAAATTTAGGAGCTGCTTTGAAAAGTGCTACCCAGGCCGGCCACCAGCTTGCTAGAACGCGCACAGGCACACGCGACGTGCACAGCACTTTTTCACACCGCGCAAGCACGCGCGCACCACTCGCGTTTGTTTTAATCATTATTTAAATTTGCGGCCGCGCGGCGTTACTTTTACGGCCGCGCGGCCGATGCTTGTTAAGTCTGTGGAGGAGCCCTCTTTTTGCAGCATGAGAGACCGGTATTAGTTTGGCAATCCCCAAGCTTCCGGTAGTGGTTGTGCACTAGCACCAAGGGTGTGTACTATCTCCCCAGATTCATCCGTTATTCTTGAAATATGCTGGCTTACATCTAGAGAACATAGACAATCCAAATCTTTGCAGTAGAATACATGTACTACTGTTAGCACATAATGCAGTTCTGCTTACACTGACTGAGCGCCCAATGCACAAACTTAAACGTCGTTGTAGAATACTTTAAAGAACAGCAGCTAATTTTTAACATAGCAAAAACAAGCCATGACAATGAAACCCAACGCGGACTTAAGCTCATTTTACATTAACAATGAATCATTAGATCGAGTGAAAAAATCTGATTATCTGAGCACATGCTTTGATAAGCTGGTGTACAATCAAAGCAGAGAAAAGGTTGCTGATACTGGGAGGCAAGCTGCAAAAAGAAAAAAAAAAAGACGGCGTCAATCTGAGCTTCCTAAGCTTCTGTTTGGTATATAGATGCCTCGTATTTACTTAGAATAGAGTACAGATTTTTAAGAATGTTGCGCTCATTGGGACCTGAAGCACCCAATAGCTCTTTATTTGTAATTAGGTTCTCTACCAATTGGAGATGAAATTGCTCTTGGTCCAGTTTTTTACGGAATTCGACGATGTAAGAACGAGCATGCTGACATACCTGCACTCGTTGCGGGAGGTAATCACACCTAACAAATAAACTGTATTGGTGAAAACCTGTGCGGAATGTTTTAAGTTCCTTGAATTTGAAACCAAAAAAGATATCAGATACTCTGTTCCTGTGCAGACGTTGAAGCAAAAAGACACCACACGAATAACTAAGAACACGAACAGCAAGGCTATAGCCACTGAAAGAAAAAGACAAGTCAGACTCGTGCAGAGATAATATCCCCAAAGCAGCATTTATTGTATCCACTGAATTTTTCCGATCCGGCGTACTACCATTATCCATCTTACCATGGGTTAATGCACACATTTATGGCATGTTTAGAAAGGTACACAGACAACTAATAAACAAGCTGATTGCAGTTATATAAAATAAAAAAAATCTTGATTCTCTAAACCAATTTTGATCTGAAACAGCAACATTACATCATCAGAATAGTAAGGAGGTGTATCCCAGGTGCATATCATAAGTTAAACAAGCATTGGTATAGCCAATAGGTCTCGCCTTTGGGACCTTATAAGTGTTTAGCCATGCAACTGTTGATGTTGTTGCACCAAGGATATTGTGCTGCATAAGTAAATACTTATAAGGTCCCAAAAGCGAGACCTATTGGCTATGCCAATGCTTGGTGCTATCAGATACATTTGTGTGGTAAAGAGTGCTAAGTATTAGGACTAAATTGTAGTGGATTTAGTGAACGAACTTGTCTATTAAATATAATTTCATATGATTACACTAGAGTCCTCCGTTTTCAGATCCTCTTGGGGAATAAGGAGAGTGGGAGGTTTTTGAAAGGAATTTTCTATCTTTAATGTCCTAACCTTGTACAAAGGATTTAAGTGACTTGAGAGGGTGTTCTAAAAGGATTGTAGTCAGTTTTGGGGGTCCCTTTAGGGTTGAAAGCTGGTGGCAGGTAAAGCAGGGGAATCACTGCATCCTTCTCATCATCTGCAAAGGACAGGGTATCATCTCAAACCGAATTGCAGGTTTAGTGACATTGCCCGAGGAATATAGAATTGTGTCTAAATGAGAGGAGATGCTCAGTCCAAATGTGGTCTGAATTGATAATATTCAATGTTATTGGTTGAATGTTATTGAGTCTTAGAGGGAAGTTTATATTTGGTAACAAGAGAGGTATCTGATGCTAGCTGTGACTTTTACTGGACCTGTGCATGTTCCTGCATCAGGGAGGTGTTGTCCAGAGATGGTAGCAGCGTAGTCCTTGAAAACTGAAGCAGGCATTACGGGGAAGGGTGATAGTCGACGAAAGTGACTGTAGGAGCCACTCTACCACTTTGTGTCTCACCAGTGAGAATTTAAGTGAAATTGTTATATGGATAGTTTAAGGAGCAAAGAGGGTTACTAGTTATGCAACCAGAATAATGTTTTTACAATATCTTGTTACATGGAGCAGAGCTTTCTGTATAAAAATCTTTAGGAGGGGTAATGGGTTTTTGCAGTTGCACACATTGCACAAACTCCCAGAGACTTAAAAAAACAGTTTGTGGGCCTGGCAGATGTTTTCAGTTTATGGTAAGTGTATGATATTTAATCTTGGAATATGTTGCACTTCCTTTTAGTTTTAATTCAACCAGTCTCAGGTTTGTGACAAGGTTGTGGTCGGAGTCCATGTTTTGTAGTCCTGATCTCATACTGCTTTTCCTTAATAGCAAATGTGATCTTCTTTGGTGTCTCAGAGTATTGAAAAATGCATTTTCCCTCTTGGCGAACCGTGATTTTTATTTTCCAATGCCAATCCTCAGTTCATGTTCATCATATCTTCTGTGAGCACTCTGCAAATATTCTGTTTTTTTCCCAGCTCCGGCATCTTCTTCTCTAGAACTGGGCCCAAACACCGGATGCTATGACCAGCCCGACCTCGCCAACTGTGATCTGATCGTCCATGCTCAGCTTTGCTCCAACGAATATTATGGCGCCTTCTGCTGTGCCAGCTGCTCTTTGCAGCAACGAAAGACCAGTCACCATGGATGAGATAAACTTGGTTCCTCAACTGTTCCTTTCACGAAGAGCTTGCCATCTTTACTCTGAAGGACACTACGGTACACTGGATATTGTCAAGAGGACCTCGTCTTCCTTCTCTTGACATTCTCTCCGTCTCAACTGCTTATTCATTCAGTGAGACGACTTCACCTTATGCAGAGTTCACTCTCCTGAAGTCTTGAGCGCTGTCAGTCCAACACTCTATGCCATTTGTGGGACAATCTGCAAACCCAAGGCTGGGAAAAAAACATACACTGACAAGTAGAATTTTACCATGAAACAATACACCAATTTAGTAGGCAGGAAGGCATTTTTTGTAATGGGCTGGTGAAATATTGTGACCCCGCGGTCAAAGCTTTTCTAGTGAAGTTCTTCAATTCCACACTATTTAATAGAAGAGTAATGCATAGGTTCACACTGGGGCAAACACAATGTAAATAGTTTGACTTTATTTTTACACATATGAGGGTAAATCTGGAGTGTCAATAATTCGTGATACACCTCGCGCACTAATCGCTAGAGAAGGTTCTTTGTCGTTTACATTAACCCGAAGTCTGAAGGCTGGATTTAGTCTTTTTCCAAATTGAATGTGTATCCTCCATTTAGGTTTAAATCTTGCCCTAAATTACCATCCAAAACCTCCTAGAGATTGGAAGAGAAAACTCCATGTGGAAATAGAAGGTGTATAAAAGAGCAAAGTGTAAATTTAGTGAATTGCATTATCTACAGTTCAGTGGACATGAAAGCACCAGGTATATCTCATGAGTCACCACAGCAGTCCCACCGTCTGCTGCTTTCACCACAGAGCAGCAAAGACACCAAGACCTTAGTTATGAGTTCTTTGTAATTACATTGTCATCCATTACATTGATTAATAGCGATCCTGTGGGGTTTGTCATTTTTCGGATGCAATCGATATTAGCGCAATGGGGCATAACTTGTAGGTTTTTATGCTTATCATATCAATACCTGCATGTATCCTTATTTAACAGGCCTTTTCCATCAGCAAATTTCAGCAGGTATGACTTGCCATAATCTATACGGATAAAAAGCGGACGGTCTTATTTTGCCAACATACTCAGAATCATGACACCTGAGCAAATATTGGTAGACACGGGTATTGGAATTTATAAGCACTCATAATTGAGGTACTACTGGTGTGCCTTTATCAACTACATGCTCTGGTTGCTACAATATAGCTGATAAAAAAGCCTACGTACAACACGGCAGATCACACAAAGATTGTTCGGAGATGTCCGTGTAGATAGCTTTCTGAAAGTGTCACCTAGCATCATCATTGGTTGTATACTCAAAATATTGTTGTACCTTTTCTATATTTCAACATAATAATAAAGTTCTATCAATAAAAAGTTAAATAAGTAGTGGTAGACTGTGCATTGCTTGTTTCTTTTCCCAGAATGTTTACAGGGGTGGGCCTTATACCGCTTACTCTTGGAATTAAATGAACAATTTAGGGACAAGTCCTGAATAAGTACTGGACATAATTGAGGATTCTCACATTTTTTATTGACTCTTATGCCTTTTCTCTTTCAAAATGCAAGTTAACATTATTGGGCCCTTGTTATCTCATTCTGCTTTCTTCAGGCGTCATGTAGAATCATGAGTTTTTTTTAGACTTGTTGTTTCCGCCACAATCTTATAAGAGGATAATTTTAAACAAGTCTAAGATGCTGAGAAAAAGATTGCTTCTGTAATCTTTTTCTTCAAAAACTGTTTCATCTGATTTGTGAAGTTCTAAGTTAAAATAAAAGCAAATCAAATTAACTCAGGGTAAAATTAGTCTAACTTTAGAAAAAGAACTAGCGTCAAAGCCCCCAATGTATGGTTGGTCCCAGTGCTTTCGTAGAGCAGCTGCTAGCCCCAATTATAAGTTAACTGCTTCTACCTGCACAGATTTCTTAAGTGAATAAAATCTTGTCAACATTTTGACCTCAATTTATTTTATACAGTAAATTTCTTCACCTCCACTTTAGTCAGCTAAAAAGACCAGGTGAGATTTTCTAGCTACAAACCTGTAACATGGATAAAAGGAGAGAACCATATCAAAGTAAGTATACTAGACACTTTTTCCAATGGCTAAATGCCCAGCTTCCGTCTAAAGGATTAATAATGAATTTTCTTTGAAAAAGTCATGCCTTTATTCTTTATATTGTATATTTTTAAAAGATGTGTCTCTGGATATTACATTTAAACATTAAATCTCAATGGAGGTCGAACAGAGTGAGGTCAAAATAATGAAAGAATGTGCATATAAAGTGTATGCAACTGGTTTATGACCTAGTTGAGCCCTCCTGTGATGCAGATGATTTCATTAGTCTGACCTCTTTACAATTCTCAAAGATTGAAGGCAGGTTGGGCAAAAAGAAAGATAAAAAAGATTGGAATCAGAAAGCACCCTTGCTTTAACCTATTGTGGTTTACACTTCTTTCTGTTTTCATTTTCATGCCCCAATAATGCTTTACACCAGATGTTTGAATATAAAGCTATAGGTAACTTCAGGATAGCTAGTGGAATATTAAGGCCACCACCATAAGCCCAGCATGTTGGTCTATCTACCAAATTTAATTTTGTTAAAATATGAATCGATGTGGTAAAAACTCACCGATATTATATATTCTTAATCCACTTTAAAGAGAGCCATTTTTCTGAAATACAGACCTCACACCCACCCTTGCTCAAAGTCCAAATATGTCTAGTTAGTTACAAAGATACACATACTTGTCTTGGGTTGTCTTGTTGTTTCTTTAATATGGATCAAAATGCAGACTCAACATAGGGGAGTGTATGGAGTCCCAATTTTAATGAATTTTTTGATTTGTCATAAAAAAGCAGGTTACATCTGCCCTTATTAAGTTCTACTGTAAAGCAAATTTGGGTTTTAAAAAACTGACAAAATCTACTTTGCCACCTTGGACCACAAATGCGATCTAGGGATGAATGAGCTGCCTGAGCGGGCCACTGGCAGCCACCGTGAGTGGGCTACCAGTAGCCAATCAGAATGGTTTTAACACAGAGACCTGTTGATTGGTTTCAGCAATGCTTAATGACTTTAGCTATACCCATTTTGAGGGGACCCATGTTTGGTTTTAGCTCCTCAGATATTCTGTAGTAGACATTGCTAACATGTTTGGCACCTATGTTAAAAAGAAGTGGTTACTTATTATCACATGTCTACTTTTTGATTGCATACATTCTACTGCTTGTGGTTGAATTACCTTATGTTGACTTATGTAATCTAAGGGTTTTCTGGTTAGCTGCCATCTTCCTTAGAGATGGCGTACACTGGCTGAACTCAAAACTAGGAGGGCATTCCACTGTCTAGGTATTTGCTGAATCTGACATTTTGGATCTGAATCCCTGCATCAATTTTGATGGTACTGACAGTAAAGTACATGTTTAACCACCTTGAAAAAGTCACAGTGCTGAAAGGTGAAAGCAACCAGAGACTCAGAAAAGCGCATGTTGTGCAGTCACATGTGGAGGCCCAGAGAGGAAAAGATGAGACTAGGGTTGGGGCGTGTGGGTGGTGCCAACTGGCGCTAATAGAGTTGCACACAGAAGTACAGTGACTACCCTTTGTTTAGGGGCGTAGCTTAGACGATGAGAATTGAGGGTGAGCATCTCAAATTTCTCTACTAAAAAAGCAGTAGGGCGCAGGGTGAATGTGCGAAATGACTAAGGTTCGGGATGGACTATTCACATGAGGAGCAGGGTTAGCACTGATTTGCATTGATTGGACCCTGGTGCTGATGTAGAGTTGGCGGACAGGTACTCCCCATTGCAACAGAGACAGAGTACCCTTTCCACCACACTCAAAGTGCACCCACCAGATTTTGAGTCAGGCAGACTAAAAACGTTTTATGCTGACAAAGTATAATTTACTCCGTCAGTGTGTAAAACTTCCTCAGACAGCCCAACAGAGTAGGGGCCATCCATCGGAGGTAAGCCATCCAACCGTCTGCCCTATTGAAATAGACAGTCGGATACTTTTTTTTTGTTGGGTTTTTTTTCACTGTCCACTGCCAAGTGTATCCTGGCAGTGAGGGACAGGAAAAATAAAATTAATAATGACGACCACACAATGGGAGTAAACCCCCAATGATGCAGGGGTCTTTTTTGTTATTTAAAAAAAAAAAAACTCCCACCTTGGAGTTTGTTTTAAAAAATAAAAACTTTAGAAAGGTTTGACAGACGGTTGTCATGTTTGAAGGAGATGTCTGTCCAACTTTTCCTACGTTCACAGGAACTGCTCTAATAGCGCTTCCTGCCAATATATAGGGATGTCTGCCGGGCTGGTCACCTCTCTAAATTTGGCGGGTGGAGTAAAGGCAGACAAAGTCCTCTGCGACCATGTGTTTACTGCATCTAAATCATGCAGTTTGTCTAGTGTGGCACTGTGGTCGAAACACATATGGTTTGGAATGTCCCCCCCCGAGCAATTTGCCAGCAGTTAGACTATTTGCAAGCTTTCGGCCCATCACCTTTTGGGTGTTTGATTGCCAGTAATATGCCTGGTAACCTGAGATTGGCATAGCTCTCCAAGCCTACAACTGCCAAAGTTTCTGAGTTCCAAAAAGTAGTAAATTGGCATCCCTTCGAGGAGTACTCCTATGGGTGCAGATTTGCTACTTTTTGGGTAAACCGGTCAATATATATATTTAAATTCCTGATCCAAAAAATGAACAAGTTAAAACCTCTTAGGGAAATAAGGACAAAGAGAAAAACTCACACAGACATGGCAAACCAGACTCAGGGTCCCCAGACCCGGCTACCAATAAAGCATTTATTTGGGGAGAGGTGGTGTCACTCCCCAAACATGTCCACTGAATCAACACCCCTAAGTGTCTTGCAGAAAACTATAGAACTATCAGCTATAGTCAAGGTAGCAATACTCTGGGGGCATTTTCCCGTTCACGCTATTTGTGTATGGTACAGTGCAAATGTCTGGGACAATAATAATAATCCACATTTGTAAAGCACACAATCACCCGTTAGGGTCTCTAGGCGCTGGGGGGCGTCGGGAAGATTAAGCATGCTATTGCCCAGAGTCACATGGTGCTGGGCTAATCTGCTGCCGGTGCCGGGGATCGAACCGTGATCCCCAGATTCCGGAGTCAGTTGCCCTAGCCACGGCGCCACGCCTCTTCCTCTTCAATATTATACATTGGAGCAACAGAGAAGGATCTGAACAAACCGCTCGCAAGGAAGTGGTGGTAGCACACCCTGTAACTTGGTAACACACCTTGATCTAATGTATAGAGAGTAGAGGACCCCTGGCAGAATGCCCTCAAGAGAAACAGCCCAACTTCGCATATCACAAAACTCGATGCCATTCAAAGGAGCCAGAACTTAAGATCAGCCGGCTTGAAGTGAACACTGTGTGAGCAGTCGCTGCTGGCACAGGTAAGAGCGGTGGAGCGAGCGTAAGGTAAGTGTTTTTTTTTTTAATTTAATTTAACTTAAACTGTATCAATCAATCAATCAATCAATCAGAGTACTTGTAAAGCGAGCTACTTACCCGTGAGGGTCTCAAGTCGCTGAGGGGAGGGGGTGCCGCTACTGCTCGAAGAGCCAGGTCTAGAGGAGTCTTCTGAAGGCGAGTAGGTCTTGGGTCTGCCGTAGGTGGGTAGGGAGGGTGTTCCAGGTCTTGGCAGCGAGGTAGGCGAAGGATCTGTCGCTGGAGGTTGTTGGATGCGGGGGACAGCGGCGAGGGCGAGGTTGGCAGAGCGGAGCTGCCGGGTCTGGGTGTAGAAGCTGAGTGTGCTGTTCAGGTAGGCTGGGCCGGCGTTGTGGAGTGCTTTGTGTGCGTGGGTGAGGAGCTTGAAGGTGATCTTCTTGTCTATGGGGAGCCAGTGTAGGTCTCTCAAGTGGGGGTGATGTGGCTGCGGCGGGGGATGTTGACGTTCAGTCGGACGGAGGAGTTTTGGATGCGTTGTAGTCGTCATAGGTGTTTGGCTGGGATTCCTGCGTAGAGTGCGTTGCCGTAGTCCTGTCTGCTGCTGACGAGGGCCTGTGTCACCGTTCTTCTTGTTTCAGTCGGGATCCACTTGTAGATCCTGCGGAGCATGCGGAGGATGTTGTAGCAGGAGGAGGAGACGGCGTTGACCTGTTTAGACATGGAGAGGGAGGAGTCGAGGATGAATCCTAGGTTGCGTGCATGGTCGGTCGGTGTCGGTGCTGTTCCCAGTGTGGTCGGCCACCAGGAGTCGTCCCAGACTGAGGGGGTGGGTCGAGGATGAGTACCTCCATCTTGTCCGAGTTCAGTTTCAGACGGCTGTTCCTCATCCAGTCGGCGACGGCCTTCATTCCCTCGTGGAGGTTGGTTTTGGTGGTGTGCGGTCCTTGGTGAGGGAGAGGATGAGCTGGGTGTCGTCAGCATAGGAGATGATGTTGAGGTCGTCTTGGCGGGCCACTTGTGCGAGGGGGGCCATGTAGACGTTGAACAGCGTCGGGCTGATGGATGAACCCTGGGGGACGCCGCAGATGATGTTGGTGGCCTCGGATCGGAAGGGCGGGAGGCGGACACTCCGGGCTCCCACGGAGAGGAAGGACGTTGTCCAGTCAAAGGCCTTCTCTTGGATTCCGGCTTCTAGGAGGCATTTCTTTAGAGTGCGATGGCAGACCGTGTCGAAGGCGGCTGACAGGTCTAGGAGGCTGAGGGCTGATGTTTCACCGTTGTCTAGTTGGTGCCTGATGTTGTCTGTGGGGGCGATGAGGGCTGTCTCGGTGCTGTGGTTTCGTCTGAACACGGACTGGGATGGGTCCAAGATGTTGTTGTCTTCCAGGTGACGGGCCAGTTGCATGTTGACGGTTTTCTCGATGACCTTTGCCGGGAACGGGAGCAGGGAGATGGGCCGGAAGTTCTTGAGGTCCTTGGGGTCCGCCTTGGGCTTCTTGAGGAGGGTGTTGATTTCTGCATGTTTCCAGCTTTCCGGGAATGACGCTGTTTCGAAGGAGATGTTGATGACCTTCCGTAGTTGGGGTGCGTTGGCAGCGTCTGCTTTGTTGAATATGTGGTGTGGGCGCGGGTCTGACGGAGATCCTGAGTGGATGGAGTTCATGACCTTGCGTGTCTCGTCGTCGTTGACGTTGGACCAGGAGGTCAGGCGGATGGCGCTGGTGGTGTTCACAGGGGAGGTGGGGTCTGGCGTAGTCAGGGCGGTCATGGTGTTGAAGCTGTCATGGATGTCAGCGATCTTGCGGTGGAAGAAGATGGCTAGTGAGTTGCACAGTTCTTGTGAGGGCGGTATGTCGGTGGCGCTGGGGTTGGGGTTGGAGAGTTCCTTTACAATGTTGAAGAGCTCTTTGCTGTCATGTGCGTTGTTATCCAGGTGGTCTTTGAAGGAGGATCTCTTGGCTAATCTGATGAGGTGGTGATGTCTGCGGGTGGCATCTTTGTGGGCTGCGTGGTTGTCCGGAGTGCGTTCGTGGAGCCATATCTTCTCCAGTTTCCGCCAGGCGCGTTTGGAGGTCTGCAACTCGTCGGTGAACCAGGTGGCTCTCCTGCTGGCGTGGTTGTTGGAGAGTTTCTTGAGTGGGGCGAGGGTGTTGGCGCAGTCGTCGATCCACTGTCTGAGGTTGCAGGCTGCGGTGTCTGGGTTGGTGGGGTCGGTGGGCGGATTTTGGGCGAGGGCGGTGATCAGCTGGTCTTCGGTGACTTTGCTCCAGCAGCGGCGAGGCAGCTGTTGGGTGCGGTGGTGCGTGGTTGGTTTGTTGAAGGTGAAGTGGATGCAGTGGTGGTCGGTCCAGTGGAGTTTGGTGGTGTGGTCGAAGGCGACGTCGGTGCCTGTGGAGAAGATGGGGTCCAGCGTGTGGCCAGCGGAGTGGGTGGGTGCGGTGACGAGTTGTCTGAGGCCGAGGTTGTCGATCAGGGTGGCGGAGTTGGTGTCGTTGTTTTTCTCGAGGTGGAAATTCAGGTCCCCGAAGAGGATGTAGTGCGTGGAGGCGAGTGCGTGGGTGCTGGCAAGGTCGGCGATGGAGTCGCTGAATTGTGCTTGGGGTCCGGGTGGTCTGTAGATGAGTGTTCCTCTGAGGGTGGTGTTGGGGTCGGTGTGGAGCCGGAAGTGCAGGTGTTCGGCGGTGTTGAGGGTGTCGACTGCGTGGGTGCGACCTTGAGGGTGGACTTGTGGACGATGGCTATTCCTCCTCCGATTCCATTGGCGCGACCCCGTCCGGGATGGCTATGGCGATGTCGGGCGCCAAGGAGTCGTTCCACCAGGTCTCAGTCATGAAGGTCACGTCTGGGGAGGAGGTGTCGAGCAGATCCCAGAGCTCGACGGCGTGTTTGTGTGTGGAGCAGGTGTTGAGGAGTATGCAGCGGAGGTGGTTGGGTCCAGTACTTGGAGGTTTGGTGGTTCTGTTGCAGGTGAAGCTGCAGGTGTGGCAGGAGAAAGGTCCGTGAGTCCGTTTCGGAGCGGCTTGGAAGCAGGTGTGGTTACAGCCGGCGTTGAGTGCGTAGAGGGTGCTGGCGTCGTAGCGGAGTCTGGTTTTGTGGCGTTCGCGGGGTCCAGGGTTTCTGGCGTTGGGCGCGGTCCAGGCGCGGACGGGCGCAGACGGGCTTGCTTTTGGCGCGCCTTCGGCACGCCAGCGGCGCGCCCGCTGCGCGGCCTCCATAAGAGGGGGAAAGGGAGGGAGGAGCAGCTGGGAGGCAGGAGCGGGGTAGCCAATGGGTAGCAGGGGGGCCGGGGCGCAGGGACACAGTGGCGGGAAAGGATCGGGATACGGCGGGAACCAGGCGGTAGCCGGAAGCAGGACACGAGGCAGCTGATGGCTGTGTGGTGGCATGGTGAGCAACCTGCCTGCGAGCAGGGTCAAAGGTCACTCCTACGCCACTGCGTGGCCCCCTTAAGAGGGGGAGAGGGAGGGAGGAGCAGCTGGGAGGCGGGAGCGGGGTGGCCAATGGGGAGCAGGGGGGCGGGCCGCAGGGACGCAGAGGTGGGAAAGGATCGGGAGACGTCGGGAACCAGGCGGCTGCAGGAAGCAGGACACGAGCTAGCTGGTGGCTGTGTGGTGGCGTGGGGAGCAACCTGCCTGCGAGCTGTATGAGATAATGCTACTTACAAGTGCTGTCTAAAGATAGACAACATGGTCCATATACACAGTGTGAGGGCCTGGGGCACTGATCAAATTGCAACAATATCCAGTGGCTTAATTTAGGTGCTCTGGTGGACTCTGAACTCTGAAACTAATGAAGATCTGCTGGTGCAGTACATAGGCAGAGGGCAACTTTTAAAAGTTTTAAGATCCATTATGAAAAATTGGCCGCATAATGAGATCTCAAAGCAATGAGATTTCTCTTGTTTCACAAAATGAGTTAATCTTACTTAATGAGGGTGGTGAGAGTCCTGGTCCACCTAGAAACCTGGCCAAATATAAACCAAGAGCCACCACTACCCGGGTTCAGAAGAGGCCTAGTAGCTGTATTGGTTCAAGATGGCAGAAGTTGAATAGGCACATGTGAGTAACAAGGACCCCCTGAAACCTAATACAGTTCTTTGGGACAGGGCAAAAACACAGTGGAAGGTATCGTTCCCAGGCAACTTAAAGTTCACAAATGTATAATTGTAACACAAAAAATGAATGAGTTTAAAGAAATAAAATGTATAGCAATCTTTAATCAAGAAAACAAAGTACATTAGCATTCTGATAAAAACACATTTCTAATGACATTAATAGATCATCTTCTAAAAACAAATCTGATCATCATAAGTGGCACTGGTAAAAAAAATCGTGTTACAATTATAAATTTGTGAACTTTAAGTTGCTTGGGAAGGATACCTTCCACTGTGAGAAGTTGAATAGACGCATCCTCCCCCAAAGAGCTGATCTTGCAGGCAATCCAAAAAACAAACACTCTGCCTCCTCCACAGCTGAAAAGTCACTGAATCATTAATCAAGAAACACTACTTTAATATCTAAATTTCTTTTTTTATTAGAGTATATAATTTTTCAAAATACAGTGATTTATAGCTATTTTAATAACAACTCGGCTAATATTATATTTAATTCATACAATTCAACGTTGTCACTGTCTCACTGTGTAATACATTGCCATTTCCCCTGAAAACCTTATGTACTCCTACCCCACACAAACCGCTTACGCCATCACATAAAAATATTATTTGATGCCCATGTACATCAACAGTGCTAATAGATCACATATATTATTTTCCAGTTTAAAGAATTCTAAACATATCTGTATTTATAACCCTCTCAAATATACAGATGTTGTATTTGAGTAAATATGGTGGCATCTTTGTCCTATTGATCACCAACAATTGTTTTACTTTCTAAATATCTCCCAAGTCCTGTAACCATGTAATTATCATAGAACTGTTGTTATTTCACCTGGATGTCATCTGGGCATTTCATTACTAGTACTTGTTTTGTGCCAACACGTGTTTCGTTGTCAACTGGGCAATGTTGGACACCTTCTTCAGTGCACAAAAAGACCAGTGTAAAAACCAGAGGGTGGCAAGGGCAGTGACAAAATAATGAGGCCAACCGAACTTGCCGTGGGTTCGTCCTGAGTACATGGATACTAGTAACATCCGAGTATGCGATAGGATTAGAGCCATGTTCGCCTTGTGTCTTTAAACTCAGGCTTTTTCTACCTATCTTGGATGTGCTTATCAGTATGGAGTAAAGCCAAACGTGCGCCAATGTGTCTGTTATGCCCTGGGACGTCCTTCGATTTTAGGTTCCACTTGTGTAGAAATCTCAGATCCAGGGCTTCCTGTGGTCCTCTCTTGCAACTGGATTTGGTGAACAGGAACTGGCAACATGCACTCCACTCATCATGCAGAGCTCAGACAACAAAATAGGTGTGGTAGGGATGAATGTCGTCCTCCTCCATCAAGATCTGAGGAATATAGCAAGTAGGGTTACCAAAATGGAGGGCAGAATATTGGATTTAGAGGATGCAGTTAAAAGTTTGAAATCAACAGTAACCCCCTTTAGGATGAAGTCAAGAAGGTTGGAAGTGGAGGATGCAGAAGGGAGAGCCTCATGCAATAATTTACGATTTATAGGCTTGAATGAGGAAGCAGAGGGCAGTTGTCCTGAAGCAATCTAAGAACAGTTGAGCTCCAACTCACTGCACAGGTGTATAGACTCTCTTTGTGCTCAACAGGGCCCTTCGTGCTCCAATTAAAAAATGCACCAGCACAGCCCATTTTTGCAGGAATACATAATTATAAATGCCGAAATCACATTTTGAAGACAGGGCATGGACTAATGTTAACATATGCTTATCACAATAGATATGTCACATTTCTTAATCTTGCTATCCTTAACCAACTTGGTCAGCAACGGTAAAGTGCATAACATGTGGGAATGGTGATTGCGAATGCAATGGTGCTGGTTCAATAAGTGTGAGGGTGGAGTCAAAGGTGAGGTTAAAAAGAACAAAATATTCTGTTACTACTTTGTTGATCTTTCACCTTCAGGTAACAGCATATAAAACAACACACACCTTAAATGAAAAATAAATGCAAGTTAAACTAATAAGTGCGAAATGTACTATGCACCAGTTGGAATAGGTACTCTCTTGACTGGAAATATATAGTAATATTCCTAGACTATAGTAGGCATTCTCTCCCGATCTTTCATGTATCAGATACTAATTGGTTATGTACTTGGCTATTTCCACTGCACTCATCGTATGAATCCCACATTAATGTAGAATGTGGTGGTTCATAGGAGCAAAGCATATAGATTGCTTTTGTATGAATAGGCTGCATGTTGGCACATGCTATTTAGTACGTGGCTCAGCCTCGCCCTTTTCTATTATGCTGAAAATATAATGGCAGCTAGGAAATCTCAGTCACTGTACCACCTAATGTAGACACAAATATATGACCAGCTACCAAATGGTCATGAATTAAACAACTGAAAACACAAGATATGAGAGGCAATACAAAAAAACATGAAGTCGAATCCAAAGTTCTTTCAGAAGTATGTAACATGTCTGTTTGTGCTTGACCACTGTATTTTACTCTTTGGAACCACTGTTCCTGAAATAAAGACTATTGTGTGTGAACCGGGACACTAAGGATCACCGAGCTTTGCTGGCCTTTCGTATTTCTATTGGTATTTAACTGGTGTGGAATGAACGACATAGGACCCCGGTAGGACTGTGTTACTTATCAATTATATTACTCCTGCCCTGAAGAAGCCCATGTTTGGGCGAAACGCATTGGCTGCATTTGTTTGTTGTGTTCTTAAGCTGAAAGAAAAGTAATAAAAGAACATTCAGGCACAAACAGACTTGTTACATACTTCTGAAAGAACTTTGGATTCGACTTCATGTTTTTTGGTATTTCCTCCGATATCTTGTCTTTTCTATTATGCATTTGTAGGTATGACAAATTCCTGTATCAAGAATCTTAAATCATATACTAAACTATATTTCCTAGAAAAATGGTTTTGTTCCTTAATATGTGTTTTTAATGACATGTAATGACTGAAAACTGCCTGAAAGAGGTGTGGCGGTACGATAAACAACAGCCAGCCCTTTGCAGCAGAGGTAGACAGATTTCACAGGCTCATTCAGCAGGGTTAGGGCTCATGTTAAAGAAATTTGTAAGCTTTGGAAGTAGATTAGCAGGTAGATGTGGCCCTAGGGCAGAGTTCTTCAATTTGTGGGGCACGCCCCGCAGGGGGGCACAGCACCATCTCAGGGGGGCATGCACTCTACATTAAGATCTTAACTTTCTTGGTCTTTTACTGTCCCACGTCGCATGTCTCTTCATCCATTTCAAATGGGAATTTTTATTGGAGAACTCCGGTAACAGAGGGTTGGAGCATACAACCAGAGATGAGAGCTAGAGCCTAGACCCTTGCACCCAACCACATCTGAGAGCTATCACCTGGACACTAGCACACAACCAGAGCTGTGAGCTATCACCTGGACCCTAACATATAACCAGAACTGAGAGCTAGAACCTGGACCCTAATACATACCCAGAGGTAAGAACTAATACCTGAACTCTAGCATACAACCAGAACTGAGAGCTAACACCAGACACTGGAATACAACCAGACCTGAGACCTAGCACCTGAGCCCTAGCACACAACCAGAGCCGAGAGAAACACCTGAACCCTAGCATACATCCAGAGCTGACAGCTAGCACCTGGACCCTAGCATCATCCAACCAGAGCTGGGAGGTAGCACCTGGACACTGGCAAACAACCAGAGATGAGAGCCAGAACCTGGACCCTTGCACACAACCAGAGTTGAGAGTTAACACATAAGCCTAAGCACAAAACTTGAGCTGAGAGTTAGCACCCGGACACTAGCACACAACCAAAGCTGAGAGCTAGCACCTGGACCCATACACATACCCAAAGCTGAGAGCTAGCCCCTAACCCCTAGCACACACAATCAGAGCTGAAAGCTAGCATCAGAACACTAGCACACAACCAGAGCTGACAGCCAGCACCTGGACCCCTGCATACAACCAGAGCCAGAAGCTAATACCTGGACCCTAGCACACACCCAGAGCTGAGAGCTGACACCTGGACCCCAGCATACAACCAGAGCTGAGAGCAAACACCTGAGCCCTAGCACACAATAAGAGTTGAGAGCTAGCACCTGAGCCCTAGCACGCGATAAGAGTTGGGAGCTAGCGCCTGACCCGTAACACACAATAAGAGCTGAAGCTAGCACCTGAGCCCTAGCACACAATAAGAGTTGTGAGCTAGCACCTGAGCCCTAGCACACAATAAGAGCTGAGAGCTAGCACCTGAGCCCTAGCACACAATAAGAGCTGAGAGCTAGCACCTGAGCCCTAGCACACAATAAGAGCTGAGAGCTAGCACCTGAGCCCTAGCACACAATAAGAGCTGAGAGCTAGCACCTGAGCCCTAGCACACAATAAGAGTTGTGAGCTAGCACCTGAGCCCTAGCACACAATAAGAGTTGGGAGCTAGCGCCTGAGCCCTAGCACACAGTAAGAGCTGAGAGCTAGCACCTGAGCCCTAGCACACAATAAGAGTTGGGAGCTAGCGCCTGAGCCGTAACACACAATAAGAGCTGAAGCTAGCACCTGAGCCCTAGCACACAATAAGAGCTGAGAGCTAGCACCTGAGCCCTAGCACACAATAAGAGTTGTGAGCTAGCACCTGAGCCCTAGCACACAATAAGAGTTGGGAGCTAGCGCCTGAGCCCTAGCACACAATAAGAGCTGAGAGCTAGCACCTGAG
Organism: Lissotriton helveticus; assembly: GCF_964261635.1. Classification (NCBI taxonomy): domain Eukaryota; kingdom Metazoa; phylum Chordata; class Amphibia; order Caudata; family Salamandridae; genus Lissotriton; species Lissotriton helveticus. Next base: position 73,418,800 of record NC_136070.1, read on the forward strand.
CCCTAGCACACAATAAGAGCTGAGAGCTAGCACCTGAGCCCTAGCACACAATAAGAGTTGGGAGCTAGCGCCTGAGCCGTAACACACAATAAGAGCTGAAGCTAGCACCTGAGCCCTAGCACACAATAAGAGTTGCGAGCTAGCGCCTGAGCCGTAACACACAATAAGAGCTGAAGCTAGCACCTGAGCCCTAGCACACAATAAGAGTTGCGAGATAGCACCTGAGCCCTAGCACAGAACCACAGCTGACAGCTAGCACCTGTACACTAGCACACAACCAGAGCTGAGAGCTAACACCTGGACCCCACCATACAACCAGGGCTGAGAGCAAAAAATTGAGCCCTAGCACACAATATGAGTTGAGAGCTAACACATGAGCCCTAGCTCGCCATAAGAGTTGAGAGCTAGCACCTGAGCCCTAGCGCAGAGCCAGAGATGAGAGCTAGCACCTTAGCCCTAGCACACAATAAGAGTTGTGAGCTAGCGCCTGAGCTGTAACACACAATAAGAGCTGAAGCTAGCATTTGAGCCCTAGCACACAATAAGAGTTGAGAGCTAGCACCTGAACCCTAGCACACAATAAGAGTTGAGAGCTAGCACCTGAGTCCTAGCACGCAATAAGAGTTGAGAGCTAGCACCTGAGCCCTAGCACAGAACCAGAGCTGACAGCTAGCACCTGTACACTGGCACACAACCAGAGATGGCACACTAGCAATGTTCGCAGACTGCACACACACCCTGCACAGCCATGGGTGGGTTCATCACATTCAGTGGAGTTGAACCTAAAACATGCGTTCAGAAAGCGAGGGAGGAGAACAGGGCAGGCAGTGAACCCTGGATCTCAGGGTGCTCCCTCCAGCCGCACACTTTCATTGGAAAGAGAAATATAAAGCAAAAAGTTACAAGACTATTTGAAGTCCGATATTATTAATACGATGTTTGACAGAGATGTACCCAGACTCCATAATGGAAGAAGTAAAGGTAAGGATGGAGACATCAATGTAATACATTGCCATTCTAAGCAAATGCTGGTATTTCTTTACAGATGTTAGGTGGAGGTTTACTTTGCAGTGGCTCTGCTCCCTGCCCTGGATGCAGGCAGTGCTATTGTGTTAATTCTGAGAAGTTGTGTTACTCAGTCAAGTCAGGCAGCCTCTGTCATCAGGGCTCAACCCCGGGGCGGGATTGAAAGAGTCCTGGCACCTCCCTGCACAAATTAAGCACTGGCAGAGTCAGCTCACCATTGGTCACCATCATTAGGTGACAAACAGATGCACACAAGATGCCAAGAATGACCACCATTATGAAGGGGCCAGCATTGTACCAGGGGTCAGTACCATCACGCTGTGGGTGCCCAGAATAAGACAACAGTTATTACCATTATGCGAGGGCCAGCATTATATTATGATGGACTAAATATTTGTAAAAATTGAACTGAAGATAAATGACATACTAACGATAGGACATTTGAATTCGCATTTTCAGAGCTGCATATATCAACTTATAGTTTTTACACTTTTCTGGGGACGTATGATGAAAAAATATACAATTTGCCACTTTTTTACCCTCAATTTTGTCTTGAAGTAGGTGAACTCTGAACATCCAGGAAGGTCGGGGGAGCTTGGCACACCATGAAATTATTGAAATATTCCTTCTGTGACCATTCAAGATATATGACTTCAAAGCAAATGTATGTAAAAATCTTGCAGAAAAAGCACTATTTGACCCCAGTTTCTATAACCGTTTCTCAGGGGGAGAACCTCCCCAACCGGAAGAATGATGCGCACTCACTTGGTGCAATGCGGGTCGGGTTTGAATGTCCAACTAGTTAAGAAGATCATCAGCCTCCACTGGTGAAAGTAAGGGCAGCCCGAGAGCAGGTTTAGGGGATGCCGCTCACCAGGAAGAGCTTATAAGAGACTATGGCCCGTATTTATGACTCGGTTTGCGTCGCTCTTGAGCCACGCAGCGTATTGCAAGTGCAATGCAAACCTTCAGTCAGATTTTTGAAGCCACGCAAAGCCACTTTGCGAGGCTTTGAGTGGCTCCAAAAATCTGGAGCAACGCAGCCTAAATCGATCAGTGGCGTTATTCTGCCCTAGGTAGGCCTTCCATGGGCATTGCGTGGGTGCTCCCACGCAACTCATATGTTTTTTTTTACGCATTCCCAGATTTACAAGACCATGCAAACCTGTGAATGTGCCAAGGATAAGCCTCCCCGGGTGAGGCGCAACGAGGACACATTTCTTTTTTTCTCCCCGCTACTTCCTCTCTCCATGTGTGCTGCTTGGAAAGAGGAAAAAGCCTCAGAGGATTGTTTTAGTGCAGGAAGGTGTCTCTTCCTACACAAAAACAATCCTGCCTACAAAACAGGCACCCTTGCACCCTGGTGAGAGGGGGCCTGAGTTGTAAGCAGGATTGTTTTTGAAGGGCCTCTGTGGCTCTTCCACACCCGTGAAATAAATCTCTTTAGATTCATTGCATTTTTTTTTAGGAAGTAAAAGTAGATGTGGCTCAATAAACACTGAAATGTCAAATGGGTAAATATGGTATAACAGGGGCTTAAATAATGTACATTCAGGAAGCACTCGCTGGGACAACCAGGGCGCACTGGGCTAATCGACCTTTTCAAGGGCTGAAATAATCATGCTGCTTTGTGGCAATATGAACCATCATCGCAGTTTCCTAATACTCATTTTGGACAGCAGAGGGCAGCAGAGCCCAAGGCATACATAGGCACAGCACAGATTTATTTCCATAGCATTTTAGAATTACATTTTATTTGCAGTTTGCTTTTAGACGTGAACCACACTTGGTCTAGGCGCAGAGCACTTTACATATACCGATATACAACCAAGAGTTAAGCTACACAGTATGCTTTACATTTTTGCTATAGTGCAGAGCGTGAGGAAGTAGGTACCCATCCACCAAGCTTTCAGCCAGTTTAAGGTACTTAAAGTAATTGTATTTTTATAGCGCTTATTGGCCATGAGGAGGTGCTGAAGCGCTTTACGAGTTGCAGACAGTCTTATCTTCAGAGCCAGAATGGGTCTAGATAAGGCCAGACGCCTGTAGTCAAGGCTTAAATTTAGATTTGGTGATTATTTGCAAGCAAGGTGTCAGGATGAGAAAGGGAATACGAGGAAAGACAGACGTGTAAGGATCCTGTTTTTCGACCCTCCTTTTAAGATCGGAAGAGGGCAAGCATCAGGGCCGCACTGAACAACCGAGGGCACCTCTGTAAAAATGCTCAAACTAGCCCTCTACATAACCCTCTCACTACTACTCTCTCCCCATCCATCCATCCATTTCACCCTCCCCTTTTCGCCTCTCTCTCTTCTCACTCTAGTTGTTTTGTCTCTAGCTTTCCATTCCCTTTCTCTCTCTCTTGAAGCCGCCCTGTGTCTGCTGCATTTAACCTCGTGAGCTGGTGAAAGGGACGGATAGTTTCAAACCAGCCTGCAAGGGCTCCAGCCCTTCAGGGAAATGCCCGGTGGAATAAAAGGCCTGTCCAGACCTGGCAATCATTGAGGTTCGGGATAAAAGGAAATTGGAAGCTAGTGTGACAACTCACCTTCCTCACTTCCGGTTTAGGGACGGGTCATTGCCGTATGAAACAGCCAAGACGCCTGGCAAACTCTCCTAGCTGATTTGGCTCTTTCCGCTCAAGCTGAGTTCATGACCAGTCATTGCATCACCACACTTTGTTATTTTCATTCCTTCTCTGTTTTGCCGGTCCCCAGTTTTACTGCAACTTCATTTCCTCAACTTGCACATCTCCCTTCTTCATTGATGCTTATTCAGCCTTAGCTACTTTCCCTAGTGTGGCCTCCTCACCAGCCCGGGAGCATGCAAATGAATACTGGATCATACGTCTTTATTCCTCTGCATACAATCACACACTGCATTCTCATTAGGTCATAACCGTTAATAACCACACCCTAACACCGCCCAGCGAGTTACGTGAGTCCTTCTCGAGTCCGCCCAAGACTGCTAGGGTCCTAGTGCACATAGTAAGACAACACTGCACTTAGGGTGTTAAAGACGTGCTGCTCAGTACGATCTTATTGCATCTGGGTGTGCAGCATACCCCTCCTCCGCGAATGCACTTCTGGGTGTGCCGCATGCCTCTACTCGACAAATGCACCTCTGGGTGTGCAGCATGCCCCTCCTCCGCGAATGCGCCTCTGGGTGTGCAGCATGCCTCTCCTCGACAAATGCGCTTCTGGGTGTGCAGCATGCCTCTCCTTGACAAATGCACCTCTGGGTGTGCAGCATGCCCCTCCTCTGCGAATGTGCCTCTGGGTGTGCAGCATACCCCTCCTCGACAAGTGCGCTTCTGGGTGTGCAGCATGCCTCTGCTTGACAAATGCACCTCTGGGTGTGCAGCATGCCCCTCCTCTGCGAATGTGCCTCTGGGTGTGCAGCATGCCTCTCCTCGACAAATGCGCTTCTGGGTGTGCAGCATGCCTCTCCTTGACAAATGCACCTCTGGGTGTGCAGCATGCCCCTCCTCTGCGAATGTGCCTCTGGGTGTGCAGCATACCCCTCCTCGACAAGTGCGCTTCTGGGTGTGCAGCATGCCTCTGCTTGACAAATGCACCTCTGGGTGTGCAGCATGCCCCTCCTCTGCGAATGTGCCTCTGGGTGTGCAGCATACCCCTCCTCCGCGAATGCACTTCTGGGTGTGCAGCATGCCTCTCCTCAACAAATGCGCCTCTGGGTGTGCAGCATACCCCTCCTCGACAAGTGCGCTTCTGGGTGTGCAGCATGCCTCTGCTTGACAAATGCACCTCTGGGTGTGCAGCATGCCCCTCCTCTGCGAATGTGCCTCTGGGTGTGCAGCATACCCCTCCTCCGCGAATGCACTTCTGGGTGTGCAGCATGCCTCTCCTCAACAAATGCGCCTCTGGGTGTGCAGCATACCCCTCCTCCGCGAAGGCACTTCTGGGTGTGCAGCATGCCTCTCCTCAACAAATGCGCCTCTGGGTGTGCAGCATGCCTCTCCTTGACAAATGCACCTCTGGGTGTGCAGCATGCCCCTCCTCTGCGAATGTGCCTCTGGGTGTGCAGCATACCCCTCCTCCGCGAAGGCACTTCTGGGTGTGCAGCATGCCTCTCCTCAACAAATGCGCCTCTGGGTGTGCAGCATGCCTCTCCTCGACAAATGCACCTCTGGGTGTGCAGCATGCCCCTCCTCCGCGAATGTGCCTTGGGGTGAGCAGTATGCCTCTCCTCGACAAATGCGCCTCTGGGTGTGCAGCATGCCTCCCCTCAACACATGCGCCTCTGGGTGAGCAGAATGCCTCTCCTCGGTGCATGTGCCTGTGGGTGTGCAGCATGCCTCTCCTCGGCGCAATCGCCTCTAGGTGGATAGCGTGCCTCGCCTCAGTGCATGCACCCCTGCGTGAGCAGCATGCTTCTCCTCGGAGTATGCGCCTCTGGATGTGTAACATGCCTCTCCTGGATGCATGTGCCGCTGGGTGTGCAGCATGCCCCTCCTCTGCGATTGCACCCCTGGGTGTGCAGCATGCCTCTCCTGGATGCATGCACCGCTGGGTGTGCAGCATGCCCCTCCTCCGCAAATGCACCTCTGGGTGTGCAGAATGCCTCTCCTCGGCACATGCGCCTCTGGGTGAAAAGCATGCCTCTCCTTGGTGCATGCACCTCTGGGTGAGCAGAATTACCTCTCCTCAATGCCTGCGCTTCTGGGTGAGCAGCATGCCTTTCCTCGATGCAAGTGCCTCAGGGTGTGCAGCATGCCTCTCCTCGACACATGAGCGTCTGGGTGTGCAGCATGCCTCTCCTCGACAAATGCACCTCTGGGTGTGCATCATACCCCTCCTCCGCGAATGCACTTCTGGGTGTGCAGCATGCCTCTCCTCAACAAATGCGCCTCTGGGTGTGCAGCATGCCTCCCCACAACACATGCGCCTCTGGGTGAGCAGAATGCCTCTCCTTGGTGCATGTGCCTGTGGGTGTGCAGCATGCCTCTCCTCTGCGCAATCGCCTCTAGGTGGGTAGCGCGCCTCGCCTCAGCGCATGCGCCCTTGCGTGAGCAGCATGCTTCTCCTCGGAGTATGCACCTCTGGGTGTGCAGCATGCCTCTCCTGGATGCATGCACCGCTGGGTGTGCAGCATGCCCCTCCTCCGCGAATGCACCTCTGGGTGTGCAGCATGCCTCTCCTCGGCACATGCGCCTCTGGTTGAAAAGCATGCCTCTCCTTGGTGCATGCACCTCTGGGTGGGCAGAATTACCTCTCCTCAATGCCTGCGCTTCTGGGTGAGCAGCATGCCTTTCCTCGATGCAAGTGCCTCAGGGTGTGCAGCATGCCTCTCCTCGACATATGCACCTCTGGGTGTGCAGCATGACTCTCCTTGGCGCATATGCCTTTGAATGTGCATCATGCCTCCCCTCAACCCATGCGCTTCTGGGCGAGCAGCATGCCTCTCCTCGATGCACGTGCCTCAGGGTGTGCAGCATGCCTCTCCTCGATGCACGTGCCTCAGGGTGTGCAGCAGGCCTCTCTTCGACACATGCTGCTCTGGGTGAGCAGCATGCCTCTCCTCGACACATGCGCCTCTGGGTGTTCAGCATGCCTCTCTTCGATGCACGTGCATCAGGGTGTGCAGCATGCCACTCCTCGATGCACGTGCCTCGGGGTGTGCAGCATGCCTCTCCTCAATGCACGTGCCTCAGGGTGTGCAGCATGCCTCTTCTCGACACATGCACCTCTAGGTGTGCAGCATGCCTCTCCTCGATGCATGTGCCTCAGGGTGTGCAGCATGCCTCTTCTAGATACACATGCCTCAGGGTGTGCAGCAAGCCTCTCCTCGACAAATGTGACTCTGGGTGTGCAGCATGCCTCTCCTCAACAAATGCACCTTTGGGTGTGCAGCATGCCTCTCTTCGATGCACGTGCCTCAGGGTGTGCAGCATGCCTCTTCTCGACACATGCACCTCTAGGTGTGCAGCATGCCTCTCCTCGATGCATATGCCTCAGGGTGTGCAGCATGCCTCTTCTAGATACACATGCCACAGGGTGTGCAGCAAGTATCTCCTCGACAAATGCGACTCTGGGTGTGCAGCATGCCTCTCCTCGATGCACGTGCCTCAGGGTGTGCAGCATGCCTCTCCTCGACACATGCAACTCTGGGTGTGCAGCATGCCTCTCCTCAATGCACGTGCCTCAGGGTGTGCAGCATGCCTCTCCTTGACACATGCGCCTCTGCGTGTACAGCATGCCTCTCCTCGACACATGCCCCTCTGGGTGTGCAGCATGCCTCTCCTCGACACATGCGCCTCTGGGTGTGCAGCATGCCTCTCCTTGATGCACGTGCCTCAGGGTGTGCAGCATGCCTCTTCTAGATGCATATGCCTCTGGGTTTGCAGCATGCCTCTCCTCGACACATGTGCCTCTGGGTGTGCAGCATGCCTCTCCTCGACACATGCACCTCTGGGTGTGCAGCATGCCTCTCCTCAATGCATGTGCCTCTGGGTGTGCAGCATGCCTCTGCTCGACACATGCGCCTCTGGGTGTGCAGCATGCCTCTCCTCAATGCATGTGCCTCAGGGTGTGCAGCATGCCTCTTCTAGATGCACGTGCCTCTGGGTGTGCAGCATACCTATCCTCGACAAATGCGCCTCTGGGTGAGCAGAATGCCTCTCCTCGGTGCATGTGCCTGTGGGTGTGCAGCATGCCTCTCCTCGGCGCAATCGCCTCTAGGTGGATAGCGTGCCTCGCCTCAGCGCATGCGCCCCTGCATGAGCAGCATGCTTCTCCTCGGAGTATGCGCCTCTGGATGTGTAACATGCCTCTCCTGGATGCATGTGCCGCTGGGTGTGCAGCATGCCCCTCCTCCGCGATTGCACCTCTGGGTGTGCAGCATGCCTCTCCTGGATGCATGCACCGCTGGGTGTGCAGCATGCCCCTCCTCCGCGAATGCACCTCTGGGTGTGCAGAATGCCTCTCCTCTGCACATGCGCCTCTGGGTGAAAAGCATGCCTCTCCTTGGTGCATGCACCTCTGGGTGAGCAGAATTACCTCTCCTCAATGCCTGCGCTTCTGGGTGAGCAGCATGCCTTTCCTCGATGCACGTGCCTCATGGTGTGCAGCATTCCTCTCCTCGGCACATGCTGCTCTGGGTGAGCAGCATGCCTCTCCTCGACACATGCACCTCTGGGTGTTCAGCATGCCTCTCTTCGATGCACGTGCATCAGGGTGTGCAGCATGCCTCTCCTCGATGCACGTGCCTCAGGGTGTGCAGCATGCCTCTTCTCGACACATGCACCTCTAGGTGTGCAGCATGCCTCTCCTCGATGCATGTGCCTCAGGGTGTGCAGCATGCATCTTCTAGATACACATGCCTCAGGGTGTGCAGCAAGCCTCTCCTCGACAAATGCGACTCTGGGTGTGCAGCATGCCTCTCCTCGACAAATGCACCTATGGGTGTGCAGCATGCCTCTCCTCGATGCACGTACCTCAGGGTGTGCCTTTATGCCTCTTCTCGACACATGCACCTCTAGGTGTGCAGCATGCCTCTCCTCGATGCATGTGCCTCAGGGTGTGCAGCATGCCTCTTCTAGATACACATGCCTCAGGGTGTGCAGCAAGCCTCTCCTCGACAAATGCGACTCTGGGTGTGCAGCATGCCTCTCCTCGACACATGCGCCTCTGGGTGTGCAGTATGCCTCTCCTCGATGCACGTGCCTCAAGGTGTGCAGCATGCCTCTCCTCGACACACGTGCCTCAGGGTGTGCAGCATGCCTCTCCTCGATGCACGTGCCTCAGGGTGTGCAGCATGCCTCTCCTCGGCACATGCTGCTCTGGGTGAGCAGCATGCCTCTCCTCGACACATGCGCCTCTGGGTGTGCAGCATGCCTCTCTTCGATGCACGTGCATCAGGGTGTGCAGCATGCCTCTCCTCGATGCACGTGCCTCAGGGTGTGCAGCATGCCTCTCCTCAATTCACGTGCCTCAGGGTGTGCAGCATGCCTCTCCTCGACAAATGCACCTCTGGGTGTGCAGCATGCCTCTCCTCGATGCACGTGCCTCAGGGTGTGCAGCATGCCTCTTCTCGACACATGCACCTCTAGGTGTGCAGCATGCCTCTCCTCGATGCACGTGCCTCAGGGTGTGCAGCATGCCTCTTCTAGATACACATGCCTCAGGGTGTGCAGCAAGCCTCTCCTCGACACATGCGCCTCTGGGTGTGCAGCATGCCTCTCCTCGATGCACGTGCGCCTCTGCGTGTGCAGCATGCCTCTCCTCGACACATGTGCCTCAGGGTGTGCAGCATGCCTCTTCTAGATGCACGTGCCTCAGGGTGTGCAGCATGCCTCTCCTCTGCAAATGCGCCTCTGGGTGTGCAGCATGCCTCTCCTCGACACATGTGCCTCTGGGTGTGCAGCATGCCTCTCCTCGACACATGCACCTCTGGGTGTGCAGCATGCCTCTCCTCAATGCATGTGCCTCTGGGTGTGCAGCATGCCTCTCCTCGACACATGCGCCTCTGGATGTGCAGCATGCCTCTCCTCGACACATGCGCCTCTGGGTGTGCAGCATGCCTCTCCTCAATGCATGCGCCTCAGGGTGTGCAGCATGCCTCTTCTAAATGCACGTGCCTCAGGGTGTGCAGCATGCCTCTCCTCGACAAATGCGCCTCTGGGTGTGCAGCATGCCTCTCCTCGATGCACGTGCCTCAGGGTGTGGTGCAGCATGCCTCTTCTCTTATTTAGAAATGACGCACACCTTTAAAGAACAATACATCATAAGGAAGTCATAGTCCACCTCTCTCGCAAAACAACTAACCATCCACACACTTGTGAACTGTACATTTGCATGTAATTTTGAGCTTATGTACGTGGAGTATATGTAATAAATGCTATATAGGCAGAGGAAACATCACTTGAGTATGTGCCACATATGTAGCAGAGTTGTTCAAAAGCACTGAAAAAGATTGATGTTTCAACCCCATATATCAATGTTACAATGGGGTCTTCCTCAGGACAATTAATGGCAGCATCCTAAAGAAACAACAAAAAAGTACAATTTGTCTGTGGTCCCAAACAACTACTGTTGACTATGTGCCAAACAGGGTTTCTTACCTATATGTAGCTCTCGTTATAATCATAAAACATCTAAATATAGAAACGGAAGGGGAAACTTCGGGTAGGAAAACACACAAAAAAACAGAATCGGAAACAAAATAGATAAGCAGTACCTTATTGCCGCACTTACCAAAAACTGTTTGTAGCGCAATTGTGCCCATAATTTCAAAAATAAAAACAAATTGTTGAAATCTGAATCAGGAACACAATTGAACCAAGGAAAAAAAAAACAATGGTGTGCACCTGTGGCTCCAAAAAAAAAAACTGTGTCAGAAACTAAGCATTTGTGTAGAGAGAATGAATCTCGCACCTCCAATATTGAACAAAGTCAGACTCTACGAAATAAAAAAACAAAACCTGAGCCGATTTACCAATGGGTACAAATTAAATGCAAAGGATCTGCTGGCATCAAGTGGAGGCATAAGACAACTGCATACCTTTGAGACCTACAGCCTCTTTAAATATTTTTAGGTCGAGCCTAGCTCATTGTGCATACGCTGCTCTATAGGAGGCTTCTTGTAAGTACTCAAAACTTCTCCTTGTGGGTCTGACTCCTCCCACACATTGGATTGGCTTTTGCGCATGTCTTTCACTAATAAAAGCACACAAATGGCTAAAGGTGGGTGCATGTCCCACCCCTTTTTGTAATGTTAACTCCAATGGCTTTTTGCTGTCGGGAGCGAGCAGTGGCGCGCAGGGCAGCAGCTGCATTCCTGTGCCCGCCCTCACCACTCCTTTTGAGCTGCTTGTTCTCATTAGCAGTCTGCGTTCCATATTTGCACCCCCTCCCACTCTTCTTTGTTTGTTATTTGTAGTGCGATAAGAGTCTCAGCTTCAGCTCAACATCCTGTGATCCTAGGCAAATCACTTAATGTGCCAGTCTTGCTCCGAAAAAATGAACGCGACCATGTGTAATGTAACTTGAACTTATGTAAACCACTCCGATACCGTCGGGTAGAGTTAGCGCTATATAAAAACTGCAAAAACAATTAAATACATGTAAGCGCATTCTGATTCAGGATAAAGACTTTTGAAAGGCAAAACACAGCTTTATTGTAGATTTTCATAGCGCTTACTGCCCCTGATGAGGGGCTGAACTGTCAGTGAACGAAAAGCGGACACCCCCTTTTTTTTTTAAAACAACTTTATTGAGAAGTTGACAAGAGATTACAGGACAACCGCAAAATGTTTACAATAAAGTGAATCTCCTCAAAAGGAGCGGGTGACAGTCTGGTGCATCTTATAGGTCTATTGTTGGCTCGTACATACAGCTGTGTTCGTAAATAATGTGCCAGCAATTTGAACCCTGTAGCTCCGTAGTGAAGATCTGAGAGAAACAAGCAAATGTTTACTGTGCCCTCAGGGGCACATTGGGGGTTGTACCCTTATTCATTGAATAGAGGTTGTGGTGTAACGGCCTGAGCTGTGAACTTCAAAACTGAGGAACAAGATCTGAGTCTCAGCTTCAGCTCAACATCCTGTGATCCTGGGCAAATCACTTAATTTCCCCGTGCCGGTCTTCCTCCGAAAGCACTTATGTATAACATAATGTGCTTTTGTTGTAACTGATGATGCATAGAAAATGCAAGAGTACTTGGACCAAAGCCAAGAGAAGAAAAAATGCCTATCACCACAAAACACATATCAAACACCAGAAGACAGAGAACGTAGACAATCAAGAATAATCACAAAACAACTGTGTGACATAGTTCAAGTCCAAGTACCTTCTTCCTAGTATCACATTGTTCCAGCAGTTCCAGGTTGTCCATATCAACCCATGAGAAGTCCTCATCTTCTTATACAAGTTCTTGAGCTCCTGGGAGGTTTAGAATTGAAGATGGTTGATGCTTGGTTGTAAACACAACCCACCAACCTTTTCAGAAGGTGCATTCCAACAAGACTTTCACTGCTAGTGATTACAGCTGGAATACTGAGCAAGGCTGTTTGCAGATGCATTTCCTCTGATGCAGGACTTTGGTCTGTGGTTCCAGACATTGCCTTAAGGGCAGGTCAAGGGAAACAGTGGGCCCCCTTCCTTTGCTTCAATACATAAGTCCTATCATGATGGTTGAATCCTCATGTATCACCACTACAGCTGTTTGTCTTGCTCTTCCCAATTGTTCCCAAAGTGTTCTACTCGACTTGTGGCATGAGACTTGGTTTAGTTTGGTCTGGTGTGAGGAGTCTGAGGGCAGGGAGTGAATTATTCTCCTGAGTACATGGAGCTACTCATTTACCATTTGACATTGTGAAGGTGGATAAGTATAGGGTGAAAGAGAAGAAAGATCAGATTTCAATATCTCTGGTAGTTGGTTTACATTGCTTTGAAGGGTGATCTACAGAGGCCTGATTGAGTAAATTCAAGGGCATGAGAGTTTGTGGAAGGTATGAAGTTCTGGGAAGATTGGACAGTACAGAACACTGGGATGGGGACAAGAGAGATGAGAGCAGAATGATCCAGGAGGAATTTGCGATTAGGGCACAGCAGTGAGTGATGGAAGGAATAGGTAGGAGTGAGCATTAGTTAGATGTTTGATGTGTTTGAAAGCAGAGGCCCATATGAGAGTGGGATAAAAGAAGTGCTTTAAACATGGAAATGAAGATATTGATTTTATGATAGAGCTGAATGATAGAGTGCTAGCAGGATGAATGAGTTTGATGGCTGGAGAGCGGTGAGGTTTAGAATCAATGTGTTAAAAGCCTGTTGATTAGTAAGAGTGATAGGGGAGTGCATGGTAGGCTTAGCGATGTAAGATAAACTCTTCTCCTGATTCATAGAGCCTTACTCTCCCAACAGCTCTCCATTGTTTTAAGCAATATCATCCCTCCCATGCATTAAGAACTGCAAATCTCTATCTTCTCAATGTCCTGGATGCGATACAGAAGACGCAGATTGTTTTCATGTGGCGTGGCTGTTCCCAGCTGTACAGTTGTTCTGGAGGGGTGTCACAGCCCGCCTTGGTGATTTACTTAAAAGGTCGGACCTGCATACTAACAGAGAATGTTTCTTGGGTGTATGCCGAAGCCCTAAGCAGAAAAAAACTGGCAATAAATATCTGGACCTGATCTAGCTAAGCGGTACAGTGCAATGCTCTGGAAATCACATTCTTACCCTCCCTTGGGTACATAGCGCAAATATGTTACACTATAGGAGTGCAGTGAGAACAAGGTATTTTATGTTCAAAAAAGAAAGGCTAAACATCTCATTTTGCATTGTGGGATGAGATTTCGTTTTTTGTTTTAAAACTCAAATATTTCCACTCAAGTTAGGTCACTAGCAGTAAATAGCTGATGATTACTTATTAAAGGAGTTTTAGCTTAAGACCTCTGAAGATTTTTGTCTTAATCACGATGTTGTCCGTTATCACCAAGGTTCATAACATTTATATGGCTTTATATCACCAAGAAAGTTTGTATCAACGGTTTTCTTTTTTCTCGTTTCTTATGAAAGATTGCCACTAGTAAGACAAGATATTCTAAGCATCCTTCAACTTCAGTCTTGTAGTCAACATTCTTTATGGTGTTGCACGGTGATTTAAAACCTTCAAAAATCAAAAGACACAGACTTCTCTTTGGCAATACAAAGACAGATTTTACTGTTGTGACAGGGAGACTGATCCTTACTCACACAGGCAGGCAGCCGGTCTCAATTTGATACATAACAAGCAGCTTTTTTTTATACACAGTTAAAGAATGAGGGTTACAAAAGTTCAGAAGTAGATCATTTCACCAGTTACAAATTAATAAATGCAGATTGTAAGAAACATGAAATCACCTGTGACCCTTGATTTTAGCCTAATTCAATACATATCCTTTATTGCAGTTTTTAACAATCCTTAACAAATGTAGCCATTCTTTATTCATGAATGCATGTGTGTTTGTGGTACATGTAGTTTTAGGGTTGGTGTGCTTTATCACTGAGCACCCAAGACCTGCATGTGCTCTCAGCGAATTGAATTTCCTGCACCCATCGTTTAATCATGTTACAATCTATTGGCAAACACTTTAACTGAAACCCTTACAAGTTATTTATTCCATTGTGTTGGTGTCCTAACTGGAAACATTCCTCCCACCTTTGCACCTATTCTCCTACAACATGCTAAGATCAACTGTAAAACACGATGTATTAGTAATAAGACCACAATAGTTGGCAAAAAGGATCCCAAGTCCAGACTTCCAATATGACAGTAGCAACAACCACACACTAAACCAATTATCTGGGGCACCTTCGTCATCTACTATTTTGTTTAGTAAATTATGCAGTGTCTGTATGGAGTCTGATCAAGTTCCATTAGCCACATTATTCGCTGGGATGAAAGTGCAGCACGCAGCTCCGATTTTCTCACATACCCCTCCTTGCATGGTCGTCATAAGGTCAAATACATAACGGTGCTGCATTACCATCATTCTCATAGCACATAGTTCTTCCTTTTTGTCATTGAATCGGTCCTTTGTGATGTTGATACACTTCAGAAGATCCCGAGTTATTTTGCAGCCATCAAGCTATTGCTTTAGCCTGAACAATAGCCAGAATGATCCTAAAGAAGAGTTGAGCATCACTGAACAAACAATACTCTTGGGGAACATCATTCCCGGTGCTTGTACCACAATGCTCTGCAGTTCTCTTACTTCGATTATCATGTAGCAAGGTTGTTGGGCAGCTCATAGGGTGGTAATGCAAAGCTGACAGATTAATTCCAGGAATTAGCAAAGCCACAGCATGCAAGGTCACAAAGAAGCAGATTCCACCCCAGTTTAGTGGTAACTGGGCATACAGTAGTTCTCCACACTACCAATAATAGTCTATGAAGTTGGAGGTATGTCGGTGTTCTCTACTAAAGAGCAAAAATATAGAATCATGAGCCAAAAAAAGAGAGAAAATACATATCTTTACTTAGAAAATTGTCCAAAAGCAGAGGTGGAGGGGGTTATTTTTATGATGACAATCTTTGTTCCCCCTTTTGTTCTATTTAAATTGTTGTAATGCTTGGTAGGATGCTGGATCCAGATGAATATCGGAGAGGCCATCCATCTTGAGGGCAGTGGGAGTTGTCATGGTCACAGTGTATGGAGCCTCTAACTGCTTTTCCCTCCAATTTTTGAACAAAGTTCCCGCTATAGATCTGGTCACCAATGTGCATAATTGTGAGGTCGACCTCAGCAGAGGGATGTATGACATTACAACGCATGCTTTTACCATGCATGCCTTTATAACGCTGTTTTCCAACGCATGCCTTTACAACGCATAGTGCTTTGGGGCGCTGGATAGTGAATAGTTTAATTTACTATTCCAACTCCAGTCCCCGTGGATAGTAGGGAAGGTGTTGGATAGTAAATTAAACGTATTCCCTATCCTAGAGCGCCCCCCAGCGCAATGCGTTGTAATGGTTTGCGTTGTAAAAGTTGCGTCGTAAAGGCACTGCGTGGTAAAAGTTGCGTTGTAAAGGATGCTTCCCCAGCAGAGGCTTGCTTCTCCTTCTCTTTAGTTACCTGTTTAGAGATGAACTTTGCCTCTTTCATTTGTTTGCAAAAGTACATATGCATCTCATCATTCAGGATCTCTGCAGAGCTTTCTCCCTGTACATTACTTCTAGTGGCAGGGACTTGGGTATTCATGCATTTCTCTGTCACTATCAGATGGGGTGTCAAGTGATGGTCAGAACTAGGTGTATTCCTAAGGGAAAAGAGTGCTAATGGTAGGCAATACCACCCCTTCTTGTGCAACGTAGCACATTACTGATCTTACTCTTCAAGCAGTGATTTAGGCGCTAAACAATGCCATTACTTTGTGGTTGGTACACAGAGGATAATTTATGTTTTATCCTTAACTGAGTTGCGATATACCGAAATATTGCATTTACAAAATGAGTGCGATTGTCTGATCTTATCCCTTCTGGGATTCCCTATTGTGGAATTACTTCATGAATTAGAAACATAGCTGCTGATTTAGCATCACAATGGACGCATGGTCCAGCTTCAATCCATCAAGAACAAGCATTCCCAATGCAATAGGTAGGCACAAAGACCGAGGTGCTTCATTGCTCCATGGACCGGATTCCGCGGGCACATCCGGAGAACTTCTGGCCTTCCACCTTTCCCGAGACAGTGTCGGCTGCGGAGTCAGCTCGTAACTTGGGGGTGATTTTCGGCCCAAATTTACAGCTAGACTTGCATGTTAATAAGACCATCTCTTCGTGCATGATGCTGTTATGCATGCTGCGTAAAGTCCTGCCCCTTCTCCCCGTACAGGCCAGGCCGGAAGTAGTTCGCGGGACCATACTGAGTCGTTTAGACTACTGCAACGGGCTACTTCTGGAGGCACCAAAAAATCTACTGGGGAAGCTACAACGGGTGCAGAATATGGCCGCTAAGCTGGCTCTTTCTCGCCCTAACCTTAGCTCCTCCACTCTAGCCTTAAGGGACCTACACTGGCTGCCGGTGCACTTGCGCGTACTGTTTAAAGCAGCGTGCCTAGTGTTTAAGGCGGTACACCGACAGGGCCCAGTGCCATTGCAGAATATGTTTGCCTGGTATTCTGCCCCGCGGCCTCTTCGCTCTTCTTCGGCACAATTGCTTGTGGTCCCGAGGTTCCAGAGAGTAAGGATGGGTGGCCGCTCGTTTAGTGTCGCAGCGGCCAAACTCTGGAACTCCCTGCCACTCCCTTTGAGAAGTCATAGGGACTACTTCCCGTTTAGGAAAGCCCTAAAAACCTATCTTTTCCCTAGGACTGGCTGAGTAGTGGAAGCGTTGTTGACCGGATCTCAAGCGCCAGGATGCCCTTTGGGCGACAGGCCCGCGCTATATAAGTATACAAAATAAATAAATAAATAAAATAGGTCTGGCATTTACGCACGTTTAGCTATTGTCATTTACAATGCCAATAGCTTAAACTCGCATAAATGTGAGATCTATTGCATTGCAAATGCTTGTTTAAGCTCGCAAGCTAAATTGCACCTGTTGGACCCGGTCCTTTGGGCAGGTTCACCCCGTGACTTTTTGCTTTTTCCTAGCCTGTTTTTGGAACCTGGGATGGTGATTTTAGGCCTCTGCGCACTTTTTCACTGTGGTACAGTGTAAAGTGCGTGTACTCTCTGTGAATGGATGGTGAGTGACCTGCCCTCCCATAGGAATGAATGGGGAATATGTATGCCCATGGTAGATTCCTGATTCATGGGGAGTGCAGGGTCGAGTTTGATATGTGTGAACTCGGGAGAATGAATGCTGCAGAATGGTATATGCGGCATGGGTGTGTCTAGTCTAGAAGCGCCACTTTTAGAAGTTGGCATAATTGTGTAGTGAGTCTGCTGGCACGTGATTGGCTGATGTGCCTGGGCCTGCTGGTAGATGGACTGTCTGGTGAGTAGGATGGGGTCTGCAGGGCCCTGGAGGAGGGGGTCTGAGTCAGCCGTAGATGAAAGGCCCCCATCTGCTGTCACGGATGGGAGGGAAGAGCTCTGGTGGTGCCGGGCTGTGCCTGGCAGCCCACCCTGCTGCCTCTCCCTTCTGATGGCCCACTGTCACATCTGACCTGAGGCGGACAGGAGAAGGAAACCAGATACACCCAGGGCTTAGGGGCTCGCTTACACAAAGACTTCAAAAGACTTCAAAGCCTTTTCTGTGTATAAGAAGGGGCTGTGTTCCCTTCCAAGTTGTTCTTGCCTTGTTCTTACTTGGGACTTGAATGTACCAGAGGTGGGCGCTGCCCAGCCCCTGGATGCCTGGATTCCTGGACTCCTGGGGGACCCCTCTACCCTGCCTGGGCTGATGGGGGGACTTGGCTTTGCCCCCCTGGGAGGCTCTGGGACCGTTGCAGCATGGAGAGGCTGCATTTTCCTGGGAAGAGCGCTGGAGCTGTATGTCTAGCGCCTGGAGGCGCTGCGCTTCCCCCTGAGCGCCTGGGAGCGCTCTGCCTGTTGTCTAGCGCTTTGGAGCGCTTCATTTCCCCCAAGCGCTTGAGAGCGCTTTCTCTTGACTGTTCTAGCACTGAGGAGCGCTTTATGTCCGCTGGTAGCGCTGGACGCGCTGAGGTTTCATGCCCGTATTTGTTTTAGCAATTACGAGTGCCCACCTCGATTTTCCCGCGGAAGAAAAGCAACCACGAATGGGCCGCGACCGGATTGGTCGAGACCCGAAGAGAGCCGTGCTCTGATTGGTCCTTCGAGGGGGCCTGGCCCAGGAGCCGCGCTGTGGTTGGCTGGCTCCTGGAAGCTGGAGAAGGTGGAGTGGAAGACCCCCGAGAGATGGCGGCCGTTCGCGGGGCTCCTTTTGGTTGAGGGAGCCCCGAGGAGAAGAGGCGGCGAGGAAGAAATGTGGCGGCCGGCTGACAGGGCTCCCGTGTGCCGAGGGAGCCCTGCCGAGAGAGAGAAGTCCGGCGCGGGAGCAGCGAGGCTCCCATGTGACCGGGAGAGCCCCGCCTTCGCCCCCGCGAGAGGAGACTGACTCCGGGAGCCTTGCTGGCTCCACCCTGGGTCCCGGTCCCGAGACGGGGGACCGGGGAAAGCGAGGAGAGTCTGCGAGGAGCAGGAGCTCCGCAGATGCCGCCGAAACCCGCCCCCGCCGCACAGAAGAGCCGGTGAGTGAAGGGCTGCGGGGGAGGAAGCTCCGGGCGGTGCCGGTCGAGGCACCGAGTAAGGGCGGCCCCGAATGGCAGTGGGTCGCCCCACCGGGGTTACCGAGCCCGCGAGGGGCTCTTGAGGGCCCGCCTTGCTGGATGTTGGTGCCGCTTTGGGGCACAGAGTCAGGGCGGCCCCGGTTGGCAGTGGGTCGCCCCACCGTAGTCTTGAGCCCAGAGAAGCTCAGAGGGGCCCGATCTTGTTTAAGAGCCTGTTGGGCTCCAGAGAGGCTCCCCGCCCGCAGTTGGGATTAAGAGCCCAGCGAGGCTCCAATGACTGGGGCATGTGTTATGCCAGAGCCTGTGTGGCCCCAACGGCCCCACAGCTGTTCAGAGCCTGTGTGGCTCCAACCTTTTGCGCAGTTTCGTTCTAGGGCCAGTGAGGGCCCCGGCGCAGTTTTGAGTCTCCAGCTGCCCAGCAATTAGTGGGCAGCTGCACCGTTTAGGCGCAAGATGGAGAGGGAGTCCCTGAGAGGGACAGAGAGGGCACCGTGGTGCCAGGCCTTCCCAGCTGCGCAGCACTTAGTGCCAGCTGCAGCGTTTAGGCCCTTGTGAGTGTTCCCAGGGGCCCAGCAAGTAGTGGGCCCCTGCATCGTTTAGGCCCTGACATTGAGACTCAGGGCGTTCTAGCCCCAACAAGGCCAGTTGGCCTAGGGACTGCCACAGGTGGTGGCTTGTGTAGGTTTTGCGCAATTGTATGGGTCTTGCACCTCTGAATGTGATTTCTTGCATCATGTCTTATTCCTGCACCTCTGAATGTTTTTAGACATCATGTGACGTTTGCGCTACTGTATTATTCTGGTACCTCTGAATGTCATTTTATTGCATCATGTGCTTTATTCTCAACACCGCTGAATGTGTAGGTTTATACATTATGTGTTTCACTTTACTACTCCTCTGAATGTATATTTATGCATCATGGGTAAGGTGTTCTTGCTTAGACCCCTAAACGCTGTGTGATACTTAGGTGGTTGTTCTTTTTAGTACAGGTGGTCCTAGTGAGGTCCTGGTCCCCTGCGTGACATTATCCTAAGGGGTTTAGGGTTGCGTAGGAGGTACTTACCTGTTTCCAGTAGTTACTGGATGTGATCTATAACTGTTACTTTGTGTTACAGTGAAGTTTATATACTTTTATTCTAATTACTGACAAGTATTTCTATATCTGCAAAGTGTTGATTCAGACAGTGGCCCATGTGGCCCTGTCTTGTAAATAATCCCTTGTGAATATTGCCGTGCCAGTTGGCACAATGTACATGTGTAATTTCTATCTGATATGTTTTGACAATACAAAAGTTATTTTAATATAACCTTGTGTGGAGTCTCTTTTGTGGTGTACCTAGGATGTTGTTGCTGTTGTGCGCTGACGCAAATGCTTTACACATCGCCTCCGAGTTTAGCCTAGACTGCTCGTGCCAAGCTACCTAGAGGGTGAGCAGGGGTTATCTTGGCGTGTGACTTCCTTGCCCTGACTGGAATGGTGGTTTCGGCCTGGCTTTGGCGTCAGCCTTAGCCTACCCGAAATAGCCGGTTTCCTACAGCACCAATGTCTAGGCCAAAGATGTACTTGGAAATATGGGTTGATAGGTCATTTCCTTTCTTTCTGTCTCCTTTAATAAGTTTCATCATTACATGCAACATATAAATGTGATAAAAAAATTAACAAAATGACACCTTTAATTACAACATTTGATCTGGCCTGTTTTTAATTACAACATTTGATCCGGCCTGTTCTTAATTACAACATTTGATCCGGCCTGTTGAACACTTACTTTGATCTATACATCACTCCAGTTTAAAAATAAACCTGCGTTGCACCTAGCCTTTGCATAAAGAATGACCGGCCCAACAGCCTGAGGCGAGTGTTGTCTTGGAAGGTGATCCGGGGTCCTGTTCACTGCAGTGGGGAGCAGGACCAACACAGGGGATACTGGCAGTTTGACATAGGGACATTGTGCCTTGCCTCAGGCACGGTACCATCACTTGCAGTGATGCAGCGTTAGACCTTCCATGCGCGTGCCGCTGCTGAGGCAGCACGAGGCTCGCATCTGTAGCGTGCCGGTGAGACCCTGAAAGGGAGCGTGCCAAGCCTCACAGCCTCTGCAAAGTCAGTGGCACGGCAACCGTTCACATCGTATAGGTGCTGGTGGTGTTGTAAAAAGAGCATCGCTCCATCCATGCACACTGGACAGATTGTGTGCAAGCAAGCGAAAAAAAAAATCTCCATATGTTAAGAGTTTCATTTAAACTAGACCATGTAAAGTAGGAAGGTAAGGCGGAAGCCTAGAGAAACAAATAAAAAAGTTATAAGAAAAATTAAATTAAAATAGAAAAAAAGATGAAATAAAGATGGGAAAAAATAGAGAGATGGGAAATGAAGTTATGTGGTAAAAGCAAGCTGAAGTTGATATTGTAAAAATATTAAGAGGTGATAACTCAGACAGAACTAAAGAAACAGATGGAAATACAAAATGGAATGCAGAAGAAAACAAGCAAGATACACAAACCAAAGGAAAACAGACAAGTACGGCCACTAAAGTGAAAGCGACCGCGCTGTGATTAATTAGTAACCTGATCCACGACGAGGAATGCAGCTGCCAACCTGCGCGCCGCTGCTTGCTCCTGAGAGCAAAACGTTGTGGGAGTGACACATTGGAAAGGAGGTGGGATATGCACCCGCCTTAGGCCATTTGCGTGCTTTCATCATTGAAAGACACACACAAAGGTCAATCCAATGTGTGGGAGGAGTCAGACCCACACGGAGAAGTTTTGAGTGTTCACAAGAGCAACGCATGCGCGCTGTGCTAGGCTCGACCTAAAAAGGACAGACCACAACTGAAGTACCTGTAGTTACTGCACCTATCAATCATGTACACAAAGTCCATAATAAGGGCTTTAAAGGGACCATGTGGTCGTGGAATGGTAGAGTTTACCATTTTTTATGTGGGGTTAGGGGAAAATTGCTGACAGACAATACAGTTAGGAAGATACATGGTAATTATGTTGTGCAAATTGGGAACAAACCAGTCTTGTTGTATTTGTATAGAGAATTAATCTCTTGAAGAATCGGGTGGTAAATGCAACTGATCAAGAGATATCATAAGTAAAGCCTGTGGCATCACAGGTTTCCCTTTAGATAGCGGTCTATGCATTAGGTCATTCCATGACTGGGTGCATCCTCTATCCTCCCATAACTGTTTTTCATGTGGAGGAGCAGATTCCTGAAATTCTTGTAGATGTAATTTCGGCATGAGATTTGTCTATCTGTGGTAGGAGTGCATGCAGATTCAGGTGGTGAAGCAGTCTGAGCCACTAGAACAGGAACATGTTGTGAACAAGATGGTACTGCAGGGGCGTGTACCTAACTGCATCTTTAGCTGCCCAATTCGCTAGTACATTACCTCGAGAAACAAAATCCTGTCCACTTGTGCTGCACATTTCACATCAGCCACTGCCTGTGGTATTGCAAGTACCTCTATTAGAGCCTCTAGGAGGTCCCTATGCACAACAGGACCTCTGACTGACTTAAGGAAACCTCTCCTGCTCCAACTCACAAAGCCATAATGCATAGTTGTTGTCACATAAGCTGAACCTGAATAGATTGTAATTACTTTTCCTGCTCCTTGCTTACGAGCTGCTATTTTAATTGCTATTAGGTCTGCTAGCGCAGAATAGTGCACTTGTAATGTCAACTGCTCTACTACATGAAGTATATCAGAAGAATCATGCTGTTGTGCTCTGACTACTTCGTCACCTGTGCCTAATTCCTGTGTCCTGGTCAATAATAGACGAACCGTCAACAAAATAGACAATGCTACTTGGGGTTTAGTCCCATGTGATGTAACCTGTACATTTTGGTGTCAGTCCCAAACATCGTTTTTTTTTTAAATTTGGGTTTTAGTCCCACAGCGTCCCTATGGCGTATTAAGTCTTCTCACGTGAGGAGTACTTCCTTGGGTGTCGTTCCACCCATTGTATTCCAGTCTGGGTTAAGTTTACCCTTTTCTTCTGACGTGTGTTATGCTCACTTGTTGTATGTGAGCTCTTCTTGGTTTTCTTACATTTTTCTTTATTCGCTATTAAAGGAGGAGGATGGTGTTAGTGTGTTTTTCTATCCTTTCATTCTTCTTTCCTCCTTAGTGTGTTTGTTTTCCCTTACGCGATGTATTTCATCATGCATCCCTGGGTTTATGGACTGTTTTCATCTTTTGTACATTTATGTGCATAGCTGTTTTCATTTTAGTTTGAGTTTAGTTTAGGCTTTATTAATTTTTAGAGTAAAAGGGAGTGGATGTGTAGTATCCTCAGTTCTTGTTAATATGTTCCCTTTCATCCTGTACCTAGCTGCTCAGCCAGTGTGAGTGTTCCGGTTATAATGTTAGTGTGAGTGGAATGCTTGGGTGCCTGGTGTATGAGCGTTGTCAGTTGGAAGATAGGCTTAGCAGCTAGGAGGCTGCTCCTGGTGGGACTAGTTGTAACTTCTTCTAAGAATGTATTAAACTTCATCTACATTTACTTGGCCAAGACTACAGTGTCTGCTTGTACCTCCTACACGCCTGGGACAAGCCCACTACAGAGTAGTTTTCCGAAATTCCTTTGTGGGTTAGTATTAAATCTGAATTTGCATAATTATTTTGCAAATTAGTATTATCTCTGATCTTTTGTCTCAATGCCTATCCACTCATTACATTGTTGTTGAGATGTTTTTTGTCATTCTCATTTATTCTTCTGTAGGATTGTCTATGATTTGTGCTGTGTTGTATTGAGCAATCACATTATTTTAGATAAAGCATTATAACTTTACTAGTGAGTATGTTTTTATTAGAGTTATTGTTATGATTAGCATTCTAGATTCTGGTATTAGGTTGCCAAACCCTGATTACATAAATAAAGATCCCATTGCCACAACGATAATGCGAGGATGATTTGGTAATACATATTTGGTAAGTTTAGTTATCACTCGCCCAGTGCGAAGGGACTTGTTGTTGGGTATGAATTGGGTCCAGGTAATGGAAATGTGTTAGTCCCAGATCGTTTTCTTGGGATCAACATCAAACAGTTGGTCATTTAATATCCCTAACCCTTATTCCTGGCTCAATGAAGATAACACATGCCCATAAAACATGATTATGGTCATGGCTATCAGAGCACCATAGGTTGGTTTTACCTCTATAGCCTCTATTTGTAATGTTAATTCAGTATCAAGCATCCACAGGTCTTGTGCTTGCCGCTGAAAATAATTCTTTTGTTAACTAAACCTCCCCTCCTAACAACTCTGGTGTCTGTGCTATGATTGTATAAAGTGCTTAAATAAATGCCTCCATATCAGCAGGTTACTGCCATGATTCTGGGATGTGAAACTCCAGGGGTGGAACAAAGCATAGTATTGTCAGATTCAAAATGAATCTTCATATTCAATTTGGCCATCAGCTCTCTTCCCACTAAATTAGCTGGGGCAGCTGGAGAAAACAGTACACAGCCATCAATGTATCTCCCTCCTATTGTTATTGCCACTGGTTTAGTAAAAGGAACCCTTATCACTTCCCCGGAGAATCCTTGTGTGTACGTTGATCTGTTAGAAATTCGAAGGTCTCCCTCTCTAATGCAGGATCTAGATGCTCTATCTATGAGAAATGCATACCTTTTGTCATTGATAGCTACCGTCACAATGGCTTCCTCACTTGCCCTGTGCACCACTGACAATACTGGTCACATGGAAATACTCTGTGGGCACCCTCATTGTGTATATCCTCCCGCAGAATTCATCTAGAAAATATTTTCTCCCTGCCAACTACACCACTTTGTCCACTTTGAGGTGGGGTCACCTTTGGGGTAGTTTGGCAGTCTTACTGAGGCAGCACCTGTTGTGCTAGACATTACTGGTGGCTGTGTATTCTGTGATGGTGCACATATATGATTTGAAGATTTGGTTGTGGCTGTACGGCTTTGTTTCCTGCTGACTGTAAACTCATACTCTTCCAGTTTGTTCATCCCATCTTTTAGTTCTTCAGTCTCTATTAAAATGTCCATACCTCTGCTAATAATGACATACCTGATCCAACCTTTGAGGCCCTATCCTGCCTCTTTCTATTCCTCCTCGCCCTCCTCTACTCTCTTCCCTGCATCCTTACATTATCCTGCTATTGTGGGTACTATTGTTAGGTTGTACCTGGGACCGATCTTGCAGACATTGCAGTGATCTGACTGGCGGCTGCCACTACAGCTCGTTCCACTGCTCCTTTCTTTGTCAACTTGTGCCGCACTAACTTGGCTGCTGTTTTCTGGGTCACCTCCTATTTGTTCCTTTATTTCTCCTACTTTTTCTTAAACAAAATACATTATGTACACTTCTATTTCTGTCCAGGGCTTGGCTTCTAATGCCACTATATTATCTACGCAATCCTCTACATCAGAGGACAATCCTTTCTTTACTACGTGATAAAATAATATGGCATTTCCTCCTGTTACCTCCCAACCCTGACCTACTTCTTGCGTCCACTTTTCTTTCATTCTATTAAGGAACTGAGAAAGATCCTCAATTGGCTGCATTAACTGAGCCATGAGCGATCCAATTTCTGAACTATCAGGGTACATTTTCCTCAGCTGATCCCAAACTACAGTTAAAATTAAATGGAGACCTATCAAATCTAATCTCTGTGAGGGTTAACATTTCTCACACCAGCCTTTTGAAAAACAGTGTCTGTTTCATCCCCTATAAGAGAACTAAGCAGACTTTCTGTGTCCCCTAATAGTAAGGTGATTCCTGCAGTTTGTTTTTCGAATCTCTAATCCATTTCCCTACTCCCCCTGTAAGCAGGGGCGTATTAAGGGCATTTGAAGTAAGGGAATGGTAAATGATGGGGATTATGAGGTCTACCATATTTTTGCCATACACGCAAACATTCCCGCATGTTGGTATAATACCAGTGTGGATCTCCCTTACCATAAAGAATGCATTCACCATATCGCATGGATCAAGGGGGACTTGTTGTGGCCAAGGAGTCATTTGTGAAGCTAACCGGTTGGTCCAATCTACTAAATTATCTGTATATGGCACAACATTGTACCAGCTATTCTCTCCTGCAGCAACTATCTCACTAGGGGGAGGTCTGTGCTGTGCAAAAACTGATTGAAACTCATTTGTTGCAATGATCTACCATGTAGTGTCAATCCTCCCATAGCATGGGGTCTGGCTGGCCAAGAGTTCCTTAAACCACAACCGCTCAAGCTCAGTCGCTCGAGTTTTACGAACTCTCGAAAGGATATACTGCTCTCCTTCTCAAGTTTCAATATGTTTAGGCAATCTCCTCACACTCTTTGTATGACCTAAACCAGTAAGGGGCCTTTCTTGGATATCAACATCATAGGTAGTGTGCTTAGGTTTTGAGGGTTAAAGAATTTCCTTCATACCATCCAGATGCTTATGTATAGATTCTATCCTATTTGTTATTCTCCCAAAACTTCCCTAAATGCGTCCTGGAAGTCATTGGGGTATCCTTCTCTCCTCAGTTCACTTCACTTGCATCTCTCCTGCCCTCACTTCACAATAGCCCTTCTTGAACACTTTCTGGTGAAACTATTGCATTCCTCTTCTCCTACCACGGTGGTAAACTGTCTTCAGTCCTTCCAAGATCCTCATCTCGTTCTTGAGATACTAGCCATTGTGCCATACCTACATCCCTATCAACATAGTCTCTCCACCTTGCATCATCTGCATCTCTTCACTGTGAGGTAGACACTCACTCTCTAACTACCCTTCTGTGTTGTCCATTCTCTGCTCAACTGTGATGTTGTTGAGTGATGATGTTGATGGAACATGTGACTGGTCATCTCCTGGACCTTGCTCTTCACTTCTATCCTTCAGGAGAGGCTGGGATTAAATGCTGTGTAAACTGCGCTTCTAGTAACCCTGAAAACAGAGGGCTCCTACCCTACTTTGCTGCTTAGGTGTACTCGCATGTTTTGGCTTTGGCATTTGTGGAGCGACACTAGGGGTAACTATTGGAGACCGTGAAGGGGTATCAAGTTCAGGGTTCTCAAATCCCACTGCGGCTTCCTGTAGCTGCACCATTGGATACATACTACGTACCTTGGGAGGTGATTATAGGATCATATGGGGATGAGGGAACAGACAGGATATAAGTGGTATCATCTTTTGAGGAGGCCTTAGATTTTCAGCAAAATATTTGCCATACAGCTAAAGTAGCTTCTCTCTTCTGGAATTTGGCTCCTGTATATTTACTTCTAAGATAAGTAATAGTATGCTTAATTATTTTGTAATCGAATGTCCCTCATTTTGGCCAGGGATACTATGTTTTTGTGTGGCTTTAAACCATTCTAAGTTATAGTCTTGAAATTTTCTTTGATCAGGTGGAAAACTCTTTTGAATGTGCGCTGAAGGTGTCTCTATGCTCACTCTTATTTCCAATGCTTGTTACAATGTCACTTTTTATTTATCGGAACAAACACTATTCCTCTATTAAAGCTTATACAAGTATTTAGAAACAGGAACATTCATCAACCTTTTGCCTTACCACACATGCGATGCAAATCAAAATAACATGTACATCATGTAACATTACATAATATCATACTGCGCCCACATTTTATTCATACACACATGCACTCAGCATCAGCATAAAAATATTAACGCTTCTACTACTAAATAAAACTGGCAACCCCTGGTCACTTTCCTCTGCGCTCTGAGACGATAACCTTTTCAAACCATGCATCTCTCAGACCATGAATTGACTTCTGGACATTAGGCTCAGGGCAGTCATTTGAGTGTTCAGATCTTATCTGGAGGTAAAGTTTAACGACATGAGCTTTTCAGCTGTCCCGCTGTCAAACATTGGACCACATAGTGGCACCTTCCAAATTCAGATTACCCACATTGACCACTTATAACTTTTATGTAGGGCCTTTCTGAATATTGTGCAACAAATGTACACAACCTTGCATGCAATACCCTTATGTCTCTTATAACCTTATATCTACATCTGTGTTTACCATTGCCAAGGGAAACAAGTCACAGAATATATATATATATAAAAACATGGAATGTAGTCGGAACGGTTCTCACCTTAAAAAGATAGTAGTTCCCGTATTCTACCCAACGCTGTGCACAGGCAGAACTTCAGTTGACACAGTGTTTGCTTACCTCATCAAAGGTGCACAATGATCTATGCAGCAGGTGTAAGTAGTCTTCTGGTGCAAGCAGTCAGAGGGACCTCTTAGGCTGGCTCGCCAACTATGGCATGGTGATTTAATACCTTCAATAATGAAAAGACATGGACTCCTCTTTGGAAATGCAAAGACAGTTCTTTACTGTTGCGACAGGGAGACTGACCCTTCCTCACACAGGCAGGCAGGCAGCCAGTCTCAATTTGATGCATCACAAGCAGCTTCTTTTATACACAATTAAACAATGAGGGTCAAAATAAGTTCAGAAGTAGATATTTCATAAGTTAAAGATTAATATATGCGGATTGTAGGTAAAAGTAAGTCACCTGTGGCCCTTGACTTTAGCCTAATTCAATACATATCCTTTATTGCAGTTTCTAACAATGCTTAACAAACATAGCCATTCTTTATTCGTAAATGCATGTATGTTTGTGGTAAATGCAGCTCCAAGGTTTATCATTGAGCACAAGACCTCCGTGGGTTCTAAGTTAACTGTATTTCTTGCAACTATTGTCTAATCATGTTACAATCAATTAGGAAACACGAAGTCCATGCCGGTGACCCTATGCGTTTCATTCAAGTGCGATTCCGATGGAACTTTGGAATGGATCAGTGATTTGTCTTTAATATGACCCGATGATCTCTAAACTGCATATACAGTCCTTTGGTAGTAAAAACTCGAATTTCACTTACTTTTCTTGCAGATGTTACTGCCCACAGTAATGCCAGTTTCCAGGTAAGATATTTCAGTTCACCAATACGTATAGGGGGTCGAACTGACTATTCATCAACTATGAAAAGACTATTTGGGTGGCAATAGTTTGGAGGACGCTTCAACAGAGGAAAAGCTGAAAGGCCTTTTAAGAACACCTTGTCAATTCTTTTTGACCACAAGATGGCTAATTGGAAGAGCTCATAGGACATGATACAGCTAAATGCACAGATGCCAGAGAAAGGCCCACTCATGCCAGATGTAATAGATAAGACAATATCTATTCTGGTGAAGGGAATAAAACATTAATAATATTATTCAGACAACAAACAAAATAGTTTCCATTTCAACTTGTTTCTGATGTGGCCTTAGATGGGATTTATTTACGATCCTCTGAATGCAAGAGGAAAGTTAAAATGTTTGCACATCTTGATGAAGTATTTGGCCGTTGCGTAGGGTCAACAGGTTGGGAATCAGTTTCAGCTGAATATGACGTTTCTTTAAAAGGAAAGTAGATCTGTGAAAGAATACTGGGGCATATTACCAAGAAGTGCGTTAGTAAACGCACAATGCACATCCCCATATCGCCGGATTTCATCGCCGTTTTAGCGCGCAATTATCAATGCCCATCACGTGGGCGATTGAAATCCAGCGATAGTCGGCGATATGGCACATTAGCGCATGCAAACAAACGTTGTTTTCATGCGCTAATGTGTGCCTTGATAATATGGGGGGGTGGATTTAGCGTTATGATCCACTCCCCTATGTTATCAATGCCCTAACACCTGGTCAGAGCAGGCGTTGGGAGACCTGCGATAAACGAGTTTATCGCAGGTCTCCCTCTCCCAACGCCTGCCTAGGTAATAGGGTGTTCCCACCTCCAACCACATTTTACATGTGGTTGGACGTGGGAACGCCCACTTTGCATGTCATTAGCGATGTTAATCGCCGACATGCAAAGTGGGCTTGCGACAGGCTTTAAAATGCCCTTGTTAATAAGGCTCTAGCAGTATCGCCGCTTTCTTGGCACAATTCGCAAAAAAAGCGGCGATACTTGCCCTTGGTAATATCCCCCACTGTCGGGCCATTTTGGAGCAAATAGTATGATTCGGCATGGCTCTCTTCTTTTTGTTCAGGACGCTAGGAATCATGAGTACTCGGTAGGTTGGAGAGGGAGGGGGAAGGCAGAGGCATAAGCAAAAGCGTCTTAGAATGCTGATGAAAATGCATTCCCAAATTACCCTTGCTGATGATGCGAACTTGCGTAAAATTGAAATTTCAGATTCTGAGTTTTTCCAAACGATCCTGATTCAGCTTGCTTCAATGACAGAAGATTCCATTTAGAACTTGTTGGCTTAATTCCCATTAGTGGCATTCCTTTGTCATACTGTTCAAAGTGTCTGTCCACTAAATATCCAATTGTTACTAAAGACAGAGGTCCCTAGAAACGAATGTTGGTGATCAAATTAACATACGCTAAATAGATAGTATGCTCTTTGTCCAGGCGGACAGTTTATTTAATAAATATAGGCAATAACAAAATTCTTATCAGTAAGTGGGCACAACCTGTGACCCACACAAACAGGAAAAACACCAACAAAAATAGGAAAAAGGGAAATTCAGGCGAAAAGAGGTCTGTTTCCTAGTAGTCAGTAGATAGACTTGATTGCATATAAGTGCCATTGCGCAAAACATTCAAAATTCCCCTCTCACTCAGTCACTGTATATAATTATATTCACTTAGTCACTGATTATACGACTGAGAGTGGTCTATGCCTAGTAACGGTTTTAACATTGCCTTTTCTTTCTCCTTTTTTGCCTCCCATTTTTTCAATTCTCATTTCCTTCTTGCTGATCACGTGTGTTTAAAATGCATATATATAAGATTTAAATGTATTCAAGACAGGCATGCTTTAATACTACTGTCCTGATGATGGTCCCATACATCCTTGCTAAGGGATCGAAACGTCGACACTAATGTACCATATGCCTTATTAATTTTGAATGTTTTGCGCAATGGCACTTATATGCAATCAAGGCTGGACTAAGAGCATACTATCTATTTAGCATACGTTAATTTGATCACCAACATTCGTTTCTAGGGACCTCTGTCTTTAGTAACAATTACTTGCCCGAGTTCCCTAGTATATTGCCTTTGGGTTCCCTTGTCCGTATAAATAATAACACTAATTATCCAAGCCACGTACATGCTTTGCTGCTAGTTTAATATGATGTTTCAACAACCATTCCGAAAGCCTTTGAGTTTCCAGCAACAATGGTCAACATTTTGTGCATCGTTGCATGTTTATATAATGCTTAATCCTATTATCTGTGCTCACTAATACAGAAGTACCGGTTATCCTTGGAAGAAATGCCCAATGCCACAGTTTTCAGTTCTAAGAGATTTATGCACAGATCAATTCATGCGTAGCTCATTTTCCAACAATTTCCAGGTCTTTTCGATCGATAGGATTGATATCCTAAAACAGAATTGCCCTTTGCCTCTGGCTCCTTAAAGTGGCTGGTATATCTGCTACGCAATACAGATTGATCTTTCAGAGCGAGTCCTTATCAACTGTAGGCCATCATCTACGTGCTTACCGAAGAGCACCTCTCCATCATAGGGTATGACCAGAGTCTTAGTTTGGTCTGAAAGATGTCGATTTCAACCATCTTTGCTTCTGGAGAACAGCTTCTCCTGGAAGTTGCTGATTTCGAGTGGATGTGATATCCATTGCACAATCAATCATCTCTGATGATACTCGTTACTCCTCATGAAGTATTTTCTTCACTTCAGCTTTTCCGTCTTCCGGCGGAAGGTTAATGTAAGCATTGATGTCCAATCATATATGCCCATCATAGCGTCAGAGGATCACAAAGGAGTTGACTGCTCACACTTGAGCCAAGGCAGAGAATTTCTTCATTTCTTCCTTATGTTGTCTAAATGATATGATAAATGAATTTATACAGCGCACGTTCACCAACGGTTTCTTGGCGCTTTCAGGACGCGCTAGGGACAGGTCTACGAGGAAGAGACATTAGTTGTAGGCTTGGGAGAGTAGCCAAGTCTTCAGAGCTCTCCTAAATAAAGGATAGAAGGGGGAGAAACGAAGGTCAGAAGGAAGAGCATTCCAGAAACGGGGAGCTTGTGAGGCAAATCTTAATCCTCCAAATTGTTTGCGTTTGAAAGAGCAGGTGGACAGTAAGTTAGAGCCTGATGAATGCCTTCCTTTGCTGTCTGGTAAAGGGGAGCATGGTCTGGATGCATTCTGTGATCTATGCTAGGCAGCTTGCCTCACCAGAGTCGGCTCTAGGATGACCAGTAAGACAGGCCGGAACCATCAGGTGCTTTATAAGTTATCATCCAGATGAGGGGTAAGGAGTAGTTTCTGTCCTGTAACTCCAGTTCTGTAGTAGGGGTATCTCTGTTATAGTCATAATCTAGTGAATAGTCCCGCCCATGTGCGTGGACCCCGGAGCAATCAAAAATAATCTCTTGCAGTGTCAAAAAATGCAGAAATGCATAGACACTTAAGAGAGAATTTAAAGACAGATAATGCAGCCAAAAAGGCTACACTGTCCAGTACTTCAACTAGAAATTCCACCATAAAATCCACAAAACAGCAAAAGCCTGTACAGATTTCCATTGCTTTAACAGCAAACTCCCTCAGGAATGATAGAGAGAAGAACCTGGACAGACAAGCCCCATAGGCTGCCATTATGTGGCTTAAATAGGATACTGTGCCTTTAAGGAACCTTCCAGAACCTTCTCCCAGTATCCCAGAATGCATAGCAGGTCCAACTTAGTTTCAGTTCTTTTTGAAGGCGTAAAAACGCCAGACCTGTAGCATTATGTATCTGAACAAATCTCCACCGGGGAGGAGGGCGGGCGCTTATGACTATAACAGAGATACCCCTACTACAGAACTGGAGTTACAGGACAGAAACCACTCCTTCTGTAGTAGGGGATCTCTGTGTATAGTCATAATCTAGTGAATAGAATGGCAAGCCCATCCCCACATCAAGCGGCGGTGAATATGAAAATTACGCCACTATTGTGCGAACAAATTCCGCAGCGAAGCCTGCCCAACCTGAGCGTCTGCCCTGGCATCAGTGTCCAGGCAGTAATGCTTAGCAAAGGTATGGACTGACTTCCAAGTGGCCGCCTTGCAGATCTCTGCAAAGGGAACATTGCGAAGCATAGCTGTCGTGGCAGCTTTGCCTCTGGTGGAATGAGCCTTAGGTTTACCCCCTAAGGTCTTATTAGCTTTGCAGTAACACAATTGTATACAGGACACAATCCACCTAGAAATGGACTGTTTAGAGGTAGCAAGACCTGTCCTGACTGAGCCATAATTAATGAACAATTGGTCAGACCTACGAATATCTTTAGTCTTATCAAGATAAAACTTCAGCACCCTCCTCACATCCAGGGAATGTCAAGACCTTTCCGCTGGAGATGACGGATTCTGAAAGAACGTAGGCAAAGTGATAGTCTGATTGATATGAAAATCAGAAACAACCTTGGGAAGAAATTTAAGGTGAGTACGCATAACAACCTTAGCAGCATGAAACACAGTATAAGGTTCTTGGCAACACAACGCCTGAATCTCACTCACCCTGCGGGCCGATGTAATGGCCACGAGGAACGCCGCCTTCCAGGACAGGTGCTGCAACGAAGCCTTATGAATGGGTTCAAAAGGCTCCTTCATCAATCTGGACAGCACCACATTCAAGTCCCATGAAGGCGAAGGAAGCCTGACAGGAGGGAACACTTTCTTCAAGCCTTCCAAAAAATCTTTGATCACAGGGATCTGGAAGAAGGAAGTCTGTGAAGGGCCTTTCCTGTAGGCAGTCAAAGCAGCCAGATGAACCTTAATGGAATGGACATTAAGGCCCGACTGCGCCAGATGTAGTAGATATGGAAGGATGACATCTTCCTTGCATGTCGTAGGGTCATAGTTCTTAGACTTGCACCAGATGCAAAACCTCTTCCACTTGTAAGCATAAGAAGTCCTAGTGGAAGGTCGCTTAGCCTCCTTCAGTATGTCCATACAATCCTCTGGGAGACTCAGATGGCCATATTGCACTATTTCAGGAGCCATGCCACCAAACTCAAAGACGAGAGGTTGGGGTGAACCATCCGCCCCCCGAACTTCGTGAGAAGGTCCGGCCTGCACGGCAGCTTCATGTGAGGAAGGAGAGAGCGGTGAAGCACGTCCGTGAACCACCACTGTCCGGGGCAATCAGGATCATCCGCGCCCTGGACTGGGACAGCTTGATGAGAACCGCCGGAATCAGGGGAATTGGTGGAAAGGCGTACAGAAAGCTGTTCGACCAGTTGATCCATAACGCGTTCCCCAGCGTCCCCGGCTGGTAGTACCTGGAGGCGAAGCCTCGGCCTTTGCTGTTTTCAGCGGTGGCGAACAGATCCACGTCTGGAGTTCCCCACCTTGCGAAGACTTCTCCTAGTACTTCGTCGTTTATGACCCATTCGTGGTTTTCCTGAATGAGTCTGCTCAGTTCGTCTGCCTGAACATTCTGCACACCTGGCAGATGGGTGGCAGTTATCGACAGTCCTCGAGCCAGAAGCCAGTGCCAGATCGCCTGCGCCTCCTGCGACAGAGTGCGCGATCTCGAGCCCCCCTGCTTGTTGAGGTAATACATCGTTGTCGTGTTGTCTGTCTGAACAAGCAGAGAGTTGGTCTGAAAGGACGGGTGAAAAGCCTTCAGTGCCAAGTGCACAGCCCTGAGTTCCAGGAAATTGATGTGGTACGTGGACTCCATCTGGGACCACGTCCCTTGAATTTGTAGGTCTCCGGAGTGCGCTCCCCAGCCCTGGAGAGAAGCATCCGTCACGATAGTCTGTGTGGGAATGTCCTTGTGGAAGGGAACCCCTCTGAGGAGATTCTCCTTCCAGCACCACCACTTCAGAGACTGAAGAGCATGCAGAGACAGTCGTATCTTGTCGTCCCAAAATCCTCTCCTCTGGTCCCATTGATCCTCCAAGCACTCCTGCAGCGGTCTCATGTGCAGCCGCGCATGTGGCGTCAGGAAGATACACGAGGCCATCGATCCCAGCAGAGAAGACACCGTCCTCACTGTCGTGGATGGAGTAGACATGAGAGCCTGAGCCTTCCGAAGGAGTGATAAACGTCGCTCTTCCGAAGGAGACACGCTTGCTGACAGCGTATTGATGGAGGCTCCCAAGTACTGGATGCGCTGGACCGGAATCGGGACCGACTTGGACATGTTGATGTGCAAACGCAGCTTGTTCAAGAGAACGCACGTCTCCTGGAAGTGTGCTTGAGCTTCCGAGAAGGAGGAGGCCTTGATCAACCAATCGTCCAGGTACGGGTAGACAAACACCTTGTTCTTCCGCAGGTGTGCTGCTACCACTGCCATACATTTCGAGAATGTCCTGGGTGCAGACTTCAGCCCGAAGGGCAGCACCGTGTACTGATAGTGATTGGTGCCGACTTGAAAGCGCAGAAACTTCCTGTGTTTGCAAGCAATGGGCACGTGGAAGTATGCGTCCTGTAGATCTATGGCACACATCCAATCTCCTCGTTGCAGCTGAGGGTAGATCTGATGCAACGACAGCATGCGAAACTTTTCTCTACGAATCCACTTGTTTGCCTGTCGCAAATCCAGAATGGGCCTGAACTCGTTTTTGTCCTTCTTGCGGACAAGAAAGAACCGAGAGTAAAGACCTCTTCCTCTTTGAGACAGAGGTACGTCTTCTATCGCCCTTTTCCTTAGCAGAATGTCTGCCTCCGCCTGAAGCTCGCGCAGTTGATACTGCGAGCTGACGGAAGGAATCGATGGAGGAGGGCTGGTGAAACGCAGACTGTATCCATTGCAAACAATATTCAGCACCCACTTGTCCTGAGTAATTTTTCTCCACTCTGCCAGAAAAATTGAACGCTTCCCCCCCACCGGAGCGGGTAACGGACGACGGGGAAGTAACTGCTCAGGGTCGAGACCCGGCCGGGCCCTTGGAAGCGGTAGAGGACTGCTGTCTACCTCTACCCCCCTGGCGTTTCTGGAAGGGCCTTCTGTACTGCTGCTGCTGCTGATGTTGTCCGGCAGACTGCCCCCTTCCACGACCCTGCGACCCGAACTGGCGGTAGGGTTTCTTCTCCTTGGGCTTCTCCAAGCCCACCGCCGTCAGGGTCTCCGCCTCGGCCTTCATCCTGGCCATCTCGTCATCCGCGTGTTTTCCGAAGAGGGTATCTCTGGAAAACGGGAGATTCGCCACACGTTGTTGTGCTTCCGGTTTAAGCGACGTCAACCTGAGCCAAGCATGGCGTCTCTGGTTAATCCCGTGGCAGTATCCGTGCGCAGACAGCAAGGAGATATCCGCCGCGGCGCTGATGGCCTGGTTAGAGACCAGCATCCCCTCCTGGACGATCTCCATGAAGTCCTCTTTGCGGTCTCGAGGAACGAGGTCTGCAAACTGCTCCATTGAGTCCCACAGTGCACGGTCGTAACGTCCCAACAACGCCGAGTCACTGGCAGCTTTCATCGAAGAGGAGGACGTACCACACGCCTTCCGACCAGCAGAGTCGATCCAGCGGCTCTCCTTGTCTGGAGGCACCGTGGATGCAGGGGAGGTGGCATGAAGCTTCCGGGCCGCCGTCACAATTACCGAATCCGGCACCGGGTCCTTTCTCAAGAAGGCTGGGTCCGAGTCCGGAGCTCTGTACTTTTTGAGGAGCCTGGAAGGCGCAGACTTCACCACTGCCGGTGTCAGGAAGAGCTGTTCAGCCGGCTCGAGGAGCCCCGGCACCAGAGGCAGCAGGGGGCGAGACATGTGTTTTTTATGTAATGTCTCAAAGATCACCGAAGTCGAAGGTGTAGGCGCTTCAACCTTGATCCCCCAACTTCGCCGCTCCACGCAGGAGAACCTCCTGGAATGTGCCTATATCGTCTATCGGGGACACTCTAGTCTCCGGCGAATCAGACAGTGTGGGAGAGTAAGAACGGGTCCCAGATGC
Source organism: Lissotriton helveticus (assembly GCF_964261635.1). Lineage (NCBI taxonomy): Eukaryota > Metazoa > Chordata > Amphibia > Caudata > Salamandridae > Lissotriton > Lissotriton helveticus. The sequence goes on from NC_136070.1 coordinate 73,455,414, forward strand.
AGAACGTGACCTGGACCTACGCCTCCTATGGCGATGCCTGGATCTCGATGAAGAACCACGTCCACTCCTAGATCTGTCCCTTCTCCCCGAGCGAGACCTCGATCTCTTGGGTCTCGGACGTTCCGTTGGCCTCCCTGGTTCAGAAGCCTTAGGCTTCCTAGGAGTCTTCTTCGGTGGCGTCGGAAACTTGGGCATCGACACCGCCCTCGGCGGAACCGGGGGCGGGGGAGTAACCGGACGCGGGGCCTGCGGAGCCGGCAGAGGAGGCACTGGCGGAGGGGTCGGAGCCTTCGGAGGCGGACCCTTCGGTAAAGGAGGCAGCGAAGGAGGTGCAGAAGGCTTCTTCGGGGTATAAACCTCGGAATACGCCGTTCCCGGCGAGCCATCATCCTGTTCGGACCGTGGGGAGCCCCCCACAGTCCTAGGCCTGTCCTTACGGCCTCCAGACGCTGAAGATCGGTGCCCAGACGACGACCGTGGATCCTTAGACGTCGAGCGGCCCTTCGGCGTCGACCGTTTCTCACTCTTCGACGTCGACCGGTGTCCACGTCTCGACGTCGACCCCGACCAGATGGACGAACCACGAAACCTCGACAACGAGCGATGGTGCCTCGACGGCGACCTCGACCTCTTCGTACGTCTCGACCTCGACCTCTTGGATCGCCTCGACGTCAATCTCTTTGAACGCCTCGACGTCGATCCCTTTGAATGTTTCGACGTCGACGTCTTCGGCGCCGGAGACTTCTCCCGTCTCGACGGCGGTCTCGACGACGAGGATCCCCTCGACGACGATGTCCTTGACGGCGAACGGCGGTGTCGCCTCGACGGCGAGCGCCGACGCCGGGTCCTCCGATGTCGACCACTCGACGCCGACGACGAGGAGATCGACACCGGCCGGAACACGTCCCTCGACGTCGACGGGCGACGTTTTCTCAACCCAGAGCCCTGGGGAGACCGGGAACTGGCCGTGGACCTCCCTCTCGACGTCGTGGTCATCGCAACTGACCCAGACGGAGATCTTGGGCGCGGGCTGGACTTCCTGCCCCTAGGGAGCCCCCCCAGAGGCCTCAGCATGGGCAGAAGGAGCCCCTCCTGACCCACCTCGTGCCTTCAATCTTCTTTCTTCAAGTCCCTGAAGTCTGATTTTTCTCCTGTCCTTCAGGGTCCTTCCAGAGAAGCCTCTACAGATCACACAGTCCTCAGGGATGTGGGAAGAGGGAAGGCAGAGGATACAGACCTCATGGGGGTCTGACTTGGCCTTCTTCCTGGAGCACTCCGGGCATTTGTCAAATAATGCTGGCATTATGGACAATAAAAGAGTGCAGGAACCCAAGAAGAAAGTCACTAAAGTACTTTAAAAGCACCAAAAATCAAATTTAGTGTAAAAACACCAACAAAACCCTTGAAAAGGGAGAGCTCAATGCTCCAGGGTCCTGCTTGCAGGAGCCGGAAAAAAGAACTGAAACTAAGTTGGACCTGCTATGCATTCTGGGATACTGGGAGAAGGTTCTGGAAGGTTCCTTAAAGGCACAGTATCCTATTTAAGCCACATAATGGCAGCCTATGGGGCTTGTCTGTCCAGGTTCTTCTCTCTATCATTCCTGAGGGAGTTTGCTGTTAAAGCAATGGAAATCTGTACAGGCTTTTGCTGTTTTGTGGATTTTATGGTGGAATTTCTAGTTGAAGTACTGGACAGTGTAGCCTTTTTGGCTGCATTATCTGTCTTTAAATTCTCTCTTAAGTGTCTATGCATTTCTGCATTTTTTGACACTGCAAGAGATTATTTTTGATTGCTCCGGGGTCCACGCACATGGGCGGGACTATTCACTAGATTATGATTATACACAGAGATCCCCTACTACAGAACAATAGAACGTGTAGCTCGATTTTTCATTGCTTTGATATTCTCATTCCAGATAAGGTCATATATAGGTGTAACTTTGACAAACTTTTGATATAGCTCCTTAAAACCATACAGAAAGCAATCTGTTTGTTTGACTGGGAAAGGTAGGTCAAACCACTTGGACGCTCTTTCCAAAAGTCAATCAATCATAGCATTTTTGTATAGCGCACTACTCACCCGGAGGGTCTGAAGGCGCTTGGGGGAAGGGGACTGCTATTGAGGGTCTCAAGGCACTTGGGGGAAGGGGACTGCTATTGCTCGAACAGCCAGGTCTTGAGTTGTCTCCTGAAGGCGAGATGGTCCTGGGTCAGCCGAAGGTGGGTGGGGAGGGAGTTCCATGTCTTGGCCGCCAGGTAGGAGAAGGATATTCCTCCGGCGGTGGCTCTTCGGATGCGTGGTACGGCAGCGAGGGCGAGGCTTGTCGAACGTAGCTGGCGGGTGGGCGTGTAGAAGGTCAGGCGGTCGTTGAGGTACTTGGGGCCCAGGTCGTGGAGGGACTTGTGTGCGTGGGTGAGGAGTCTGAACGCGATTCTCTTGTTGACGGGGAGCCAGTGCAGGCCCTTCAGGTGGCCGGAGATGTGGCTGCGTCGGGGGATGTCCAGGATGAGTCGGGCGGAGGCGTTCTGGATGCGTTGGAGTCTTTTCTGTAGCTTGGCTGTGGTTCCGGCGTAGAGGGTGTTTCCGTAGTCCAGTCGGCTCGTGACGAGTACCTGGGTGACCGTCTTCCTGGTTTCAGTCGGGATCCATCGGAAGATCTTGCGGAGCATGCGTAGGGTGTTGAAGCATGATGAGGAGACGGCGTTGACTTGTCTGGTCATCGAGAGGGAGGAGTCCAGGATGAAGCCCAGGTTGCGTGCGTGGTCTGTTGGCTTGGGAGTGCTGCCCAGGGCGGGGGGCCACCAGGAGTCATCCCAGGCGGAGGGCGATGGTCCCAGGATGAGGACTTCCGTCTTGTCTGAGTTCAGTTTCAGGCGGCTGTTCTTCATCCACTCAGCCAGGTTCTGAGCTGGGATGGGGCAGTGAGCTAAATAACGGTGATGGATCAAGCCCTGATCTTTAGACTGGGTAAGAGTGGTCTGCTTAATTCAGACACTCTGTTCCACCACCCCCTTTTCTGAATCGTTTTTGGCCACTATAGGTGAGGCAGGGTATACTCAGACATGAGTCCCTTGCTCACTGCTCCATCAGGATTCAAGCAAGCCGGGCCGACGAGGCTGAAATGCCAGAAACCGGTCCCCGGTAGCTTGTCTCCTTTCTGGTGAAGAATTGGCTTGGTAGTTTGGTCTGCCCTGTTCCCATGATGCACTGGGCCAGGGACAGACTAATTTGCATATAGCCAGGTTCTGAGCTGGGATGGGGCAGTGAGCTAAATAACAGTGATGGATCAAGCCCTGATCTTTGGACTGGGTAAGAGTGGTCTGCTTAATTCAGACACTCTGTTCATCACCACCCCCTTTTCTGAATCGTTCTTCATCCACTCGGCGACGTCTTTCATCCCTTCGTGTAGGCTAGTTCTGGCGGTGGCGGGGTCTCTGGTGAGGGAGAGGATCAGTTGGGTGTCGTCGGCGTAGGAGATGATGTTGAGGTTGTACTGGCGTGAGATGGCTGCAAGGGGTCTCATATAGACGTTGAAGAGGGTGGGGCTGAGTGATGATCCTTGCGGTACGCCGCAGATGACTTCGGTGGCCACTGATCGAAACGGGGGAGGCGGACTCTCTGTGTTCTTCCGGCGAGGAACGAGATGATCCATTCCAGTGCCTTCTCTTGGACACCTGTGTTGCCGAGGCGTTGGACTAGGGTGCGGTGGCAGACCGTGTCGAACGCTGCGGAGAGGTCCAGGAGGATGAGGGCTGCTGTTTCCCCGTTGTCGAGCAGGGTTCTGATGTCGTCGGTGGCTGCGATGAGGGCGGTCTCTGTGCTGTGGTTGGCTCGGAAACCGGACTGCGAGGGGTCAAGGGATCCGTTTGTCTCGAGGAAGGCGGCAAGCTGTTTGTTGACGGTCTTCTCGATGACTTTGGCAGGAAAAGGGAGGAGCGAGATTGGGCGAAAGTTCTTGAGGTCGGTGGGGTCCGCTGTTGGTTTCTTCAGTAGTGCGCTGAGCTCGGCATGCTTCCAGCTCTCCGGGAAGGTGGCGGTGTTGAAGGAGATGTTGATGATGTCCCGGAGTTGGGGTGCGATGATGGAGTCGGCCTTGTTGTAGACGTGGTGGGGGCAGGGGTCGGTTGGAGATCCGGAGTGGATGGTGTTCATCGTGCGGGCTGTGTCTTCGGTGGTCACCGTGGTCCATGTGCGGAGGGTGGCGGTGGGGGGCGTTGGTTCGACGGTTGGGTGCGTGGATGGTGCGCCGAAGCTGTTGTGGATGTCGGCGATCTTGCGGTGGAAGAACGAGGCGAGAGAGTCGCAGAGGTCTTGTGACGGAGTGATGTCGTTGTTGCCGGTGCTGGGGTTGGAGAACTCCTTGACGATGCTGAAGAGTTCCTTGCTGTCGTGGGTGTTGTCCAGTCGTTCCTTCAGTGATTTCTTCTTGGTGGTGCGGATGAGATGGTGGTGCTTGCGGGTGGCTTGTTTGAGGGTGGTCATGTTGTCTGTGGTCTGGTCGCGGAGCCAGGCTTTCTCGAGGGTGCGGCAGTACTTCTTGGAGTCCCTGAGTTCGTCGGTGAACCAGGTGGCTTTCTTGCTTCTGGGTCTGCTGGGAGGGTTCTTCAGTGGCGCGAGGTCGTCTGCACAGGCGGTCAGCCACTGAGTAAAGTTGCGGGCTGCTTCGTTGGGGTCCGTTGTGCTGGCGGGCGGGTTCTGGCTGAGGGAGGTGGTGAGCTGCTCGGCGGTGATTTTGCTCCAGCTCCTGTGAGGAACCTGTTGCGGGTGGTGGTGGGTCGTTGTTCTTCTGAAGCTGAAGTGGACGCAGCTGTGGTCGGTCCAGTGAAGTCCGGTGGAGTGGCTGAAGGTGATGTGCTTGCTGGATGAGAAGACGGGATCAAGCGTGTGGCTGGCGTAGTGGGTGGGGGTGTTGACCAGTTGCTTGAGTCAGAGGTTTGCGAGATTGCCCAGCAGGGCAGCGGTGTTGCGGTCCTTGATGTTTTCCAGGTGGAAGTTGAGGTCCCCTAGGAGGATGTAGTCAGCGGAGGGGAGGGCGTGTGGGCTGATGAAGTCCGTGATGTCTTCGCTGAATTGTGTGCGTGGTCCGGTGGGTCTGTAGACGAGGGTGCCTCTGAGGGTTGACTTTGGGTCGGTGTGTATCTGGAAGTGTTGGTGCTCGGCGGCGGAGAATGTGTCGTCGGAGTCGGTCGTGATGCGGATGGTGTTCTTGTGTACGATGGCGATGCCTCCTCCAGTCTGGTTGATGCGGTCCCTCCGGGTGATCTTGTATCCGTCCGGGATGGCGATGGCGATGTCGGGCGCTGAGGAGGCATTCATCCAGGTTTCCGTGAGGAAGGCGACGTCTGGTGATGTGGTGTCGAGCAGGTTCCAGAGTTCGACGGTGTGTCTGTGGACGGAGCGGGTGTTGAGCAGGATGCACTTCAGGTGGTTGCTGCGGGTGCTCGGTATGGCGGGTGCGGTGCAGGTCCGGAGGCAGGAGAACTTGCAGGCTTGGCAGGTGAAGCGTCCGTGGGTGCGTTTCAGGGTGGCTCGGTAGCAGGCGGGGGTTCGGCCGGCATTGAGTGCGTTGAGGGTGGCGGCGTCGTAGGTCAGTCGTGTGGGCTGGCGCCGTTGGGGGCCAGGGGTCCTGGCGCTGGGCGCGGTCCTGGCACAGATGGGCGCAGACGGGCTTGCCTTTGGCGCTCCTTCGGCGCACAATCGGCGCACCCGCTGCGCGTCCGCACGGTCGCCATTTAAGGCTAAGTGGGAGGGAGGAGCAGCTGGGAAGCGGGAGCGGGGGGGACACGGAGAGAAAGGGGGCGTGGCCGCGAGATCACGGCAGCGGGAAGCAGGGAGCGGGGCAACCAGGGGAACAGGCAATACGGGATACAATGCACAGAATTACAAAGAAATACAAGTATACAGCAGGGGGAAACAGTGAGGCAGTACCAGCAAGGCGAGCTGGGGAAACAAACACACAGAGCTAGGGAAACAGGCAAAGCAGATCGTGACTGAGCAGCAGCGAGGGGCACACACACAGCTGGGGGGCCGTGCGGCGCGGGGGTGTCCTGAGAACACAAAGGTGCACGAAAGGCAGTATAATCATTCAATGGTGAATCAGCTGAAGTGGAACAGTTTGTGAGGAGACAGGTGCTACGTAGTCATCCCATTCGGAGGCTACGTTCAGCTCATTAGGTACTTCATTCCCTTTCCTTTCATTACAGAAGCGGGAATATTTGCCCGGCTGGTGGTGATGCAGGCCTTGACTGAGGAGCTTTTCCAGTTGCGATCTAGGACATGGAAAAGAAAGAACAGCAGGAGTAGATGGCTGTACAACTGGTGGCTATAGTTGTGAGGATGGTTATTTTGGCGATTTCGTCTTTGAAGGCTCTGTGAACCTTTTGTAATGATCAAAAGCCATCTGGGTGAACCAACATAAAGGCTTGAACAGGAAGGTGATCTTAGCTATTCCTTGGTGGTTCTATATCAAACAGGAACTGACTGACCTGGGGAGACCAGAGCTTTTTTACGACCCAACCTGTACATCCAAGGCTGATATCTCTTAGGATAAGAATGCGTTCACAACCAGGAATAGACTGCACAGAGAGGAATTTGAAGAAGCCACATTTCCCATTGGGGGATATGACAGTTTGCAATTAGCCCCTCATATGGAACCTTATTTGTCCTGGATGGACACCACTTGGGACAAAGACCTGATAACAAGATTTCGGCTGGGCTTAAAAACGTATTAGTTATGTCAATATAAAATGTAAGGCTTTCTTTTACATCATGTATGAAGGGCTTTTTCTGCGAAATCTTAACAATTCTGGAAAAAAATTCTTTAAAACTGCAGGTTCTTTCAAGTGCAATTCCGATGGCTTCGGAATGAATCGGGGATTTGTCTTTAATATGACCTAATGATCTTTAGACTGCATATACAGCCCTTTGATGGTCAAAACTGTAATTTCGCTTACCCTTCTTGCAGTCATTAATGCCCACAGTAATGCCAGTTTCCAGGAAAGATATTTCAGTTTGTCATTGTGCATAGGGGAGAACTGACTCTTTATCAACTGTGAAAGGTCTGTATTTGGGTGCCAAGGATTTGGAGGATGCTTCAACAGGGGATAAGCTTGAAAAGTCCTTTTAAGAACACCCTGTCAATTCTATTTGACAACAAGATGGCTTATTGGAAGATCTCCTGGAACAGTATACAGCCAAATGCACAGATTACAGAGAAAGTCCTGCTCTTGCCAGACATAGATAAGGCAAAACCTATTCTGCTGAAGATGATAAAACATTAATATTATTATCCAGACACCATAAACAGAAATGTTTCCATTTCAACAATTCAGCTTAGTGAAGTGGCATTTGTTTTCCACTGGGTCAATTGAATTATACCAATGTGTTAATTTGTCCCTGTGATGAGTCTTCCCCACATAATTTGCTCCACTTCACTTTTTTTGAAAATATCATAGGGCCCTTTCCCAAACGTTTTTAGTTCCATTAATTAGAGCCTGTGGTATTAGAAAATGTGTGGAGGCCTTGTTGTACCTGCAATCCTTGAATGTCCCTGCCCTTTGCTGTTCCGTTTGTTGCTTTGTAAAATGTGCGCTTACTAGGAGAAAACAAATTTTGATAGCTTACCATTGTGTTTTGCTGGTATGTTGCACATTCTTATTCTGGGTACTTTACTGTGTATTTATATATTTTTAATCAATGATCAACTGGTTTTGTATTTTGTTTTAAGGATGCTTTGTCTTAACTGTATTGTGATTTTATGGCTCTCTTACTGCTGAAATAAAGATCTTGAAAGAAAGATGTGAACAGGATACAAAGGTTATAGTTTTTTGCCCTTACAAGCTATGCATAACACGGTACTGCTCTCTGATTGTACCGTGGGCCAAGCAAGTGCATTTATGAAAGCTCCGATACTGTGTCAGGTACCAGTATGCAAACGGCCATCCAACCTGATAAGTTATGTCTGTCGAAGATCACAGACAATATAAAGGCTGAGTGATAGTTTCTGGCAAGCGTGACTGATTACTTCACTGTCATTGCTTGGTACTATGCCCAGTTGTGGAGCACCTCTTGCTGGTGATATAATTAAACATCACTTACAGGTGGAAGCACTCACATTTTCACTGTCTTGCAGGCAGTTACAAAGAGACTCAGTTCAAATAGCATAGATGTGTACTGAATAAATGGGTTCCCAGCATGAGACAGAAGTTTAGAGGGCCAACTGCTGCAAATTATCAGTGACAACCCACATGGATTACTACCTGAACATTGTAGAAGATGCTACACACTCTGAAATAAGAAAAAGAGAGAAAAGTTGAAGAAAAACACAAAGCTGGGACCTCGTGCAGAAGTCGCAAATGCAGAGAAGGTTAAGATCTACACTGCATACATTAAGAAATGGAACTGGGGATAGTGTAAATCCATTTGGGGTTTGAGGATGTGATTGTGTGTGATGTAAGCCCAAGTGTGTGGTACCAGGTGCACAAATCTCTACTGAACAGCAATAAAAGCCGGCCTGCAGTAGGTTTATAAGGTAAGCACATTTTAAGAATGAGTGGGCTAGGACATAGGAATGACATTAGAAAAACTATATATATATATTACATATATATTACTCTTTCTTGCAGATAATTTCTTTGAATAACAGCTGAAAGCAAAACTTGAAAATGAATCTATGTGGTCTTTAAAGATAACTAAAAATATGCAAAAACCTAACAATAGTATCATCCTTTCAAGATAACATTTATTTATTTGCTTTTATTTCATAAAAAAGTACTTTACCTTTTAAAGACAGAACACGCATGGCTGTTACCTGTAACAGTGGTCTGCTACATTGACTTTTGAAAGATTCATCAGCAAAGCATGGGCTTTGCTATACTTGCTTGCCAAAGAAAGCTCAATGTCTTGGAAATGTATCTGAGTTGCAATCACGCAAACTGAAGTTACAGGACAATACCTTACTAATTCTGGCCAAATTCAAGTACAATCCTCTAGATTTCGTGAGCAGAAACAAGAAATGCTACTTGAGTAATAAGAAAACTTTACAATAATGAATTTCAGACCACATTAAAAAGACATGAAACAGTCCTAGATTGTCTCTTTCTCTGTATTTATACTTAAGGTTACACTCACTGCAGATCACTTTAGTGTTAAAAACTGATGCATTTCAAGAGCAAGAAAATACAACATATAAAGAGAAAAATACATTTATAGATATATTTCTAATTAATATTTAGGTTGACTCCATTTTTAGAAAAGGACAATATAATTTCTTCATGGTTCCAAACCATATCAATACTGCTCTTTAATTTTATTTTACTTAAACGACAATACAGTAACTTTTCTTGGTCATGATTGTTGTTGCAATGTGCTACTTACAATAAAGTGAAGGCAATACAAGAGCAACAAGGCAAGGACAGCCTCTCTATTATACGCCACTCCCTCTCCGGTCCAGTTTTCACTAACAATAAGAATCGACAATAAATCACTCTTATGTACAATTTCTTACAACAAACGTCAATATCCTCTGGGTTTTTTTCACCTTTGGCAAGATTACTTACAGCTCATACAATACAACTTGTAATACTCTGTACTATTTAAAATATTCTAAATGCATAAAAATAAAGATTTTGGCTTAATTTTTAAAATTTATATATTTACATATAATATTTTTTCGCAGTCATAATGGAAGCTCAACATTCTCAGAAATGCAGCATTGCTGAGCAGTTCAGGACTTCCACTGGTGTGTCCAGGATTATTTTGCAAGTGTCTCTGGAAGCAAAGGCAGGCGGCATTCATGACTTCAAAGTTCCTCTTTTTACATTGTCTCTCATGTGATTTAGATTCCCTTGTTAAACAGGCACACAGGTTCGTGAGACACTTGTTCGTCACTACACCAAGAGTAGGAATTTTTGCTTGCAAATTTTTTAATTAATCCTGTAGGAATGGCAGTGTGACATGCTCATTTAGAGATTCAAATGTTTTTTTAGTTTGAATGAAATGGGCTGATTACCACACAAGAAACTTTAATCCCCAATAAAATCAGCAAAAGGCATAGGATAAATTAAAGTTCAATCTCAAATGTTTTTTGTAGGTCACTGGAGAAGGGATTTGTTGGAGAAGGATTAGTGCGTTGCTTTGACTTGCTTTCTAGAGCAACCCACTGGGCTTCAAATGGATCAACCTTCTGAGCAGGAGTAGAACCCTGGAACTTGTCCCCAACAGCCCATTTACTGGTATCTACACCATTAAATGCAGCTGAACCATTGGGGTGCTGAACAGCAGGTTTAAAGAAAGGACTAGCATTATTACTGCTGCTAGGTTCATAGCGTGGGAATGTCTGCTGTTTGACCAGCCCTGGAGAGTGATGGGGATGGGACACCTGTGAATGGCTTGCTGAACCAAATACATTGGCCACCATCTGCGAAGGAGTAATTCCAACAACGGGAACACTTGCGGCTGGATAGGTCATTCCATTTATTACTGTATATGGTTGCTGAACAAAGGCAGGTGGCATTGCTTGCACCACTGTGACAGGCATGGGCACTGTTTGTGAAGTGATATATGTGTTCACTGGATACGGATGCACTGGCTGTGGGGCAGCAGGCGAGGGATGGGGTAAGGGCTGTGGTGCCAAGAATGGTACAGGTGACTGTTGAGCCCTCACCGTTTTTGCTACCTCATCCAGCCAACGGTCCGCTTCTGAGGGAGTACGCTTGTGATTTGAATTGGGAACAGATGTAACTGTGCTAGAGGCAGTGCCCCAGTCAGTACCTGAAAGCAAAAAAAACAAAAACACGTAGTAACTATTAAATCATTGAGTACTTTAATGAGAGCTTTAAACCTTATCAACATCTGTTAATGTACAATCAAATTAACATTTGAGTTTGCAAGAAAGTACCAAGGTTTAATACATTAGCTTTCCTTTTACTGCCCCTCACATTCTGCCCATTCAATTGAATAGAATGAATAAAACAAAGGCAAAACCTAAATTTTCTCTCCTGAATGTTCCTCTTTACAATTTAAAAATGCTTCATATTATTCATCTAAATTCTATTTTTTCAGTAGATAATATGATTCTAAAAATCTATCACACTGTAGATCACAAATAAATTTGATGCACATAGAAACTCAGAAGTTCGCGTTAGATTAGGATCGGCAGGCCAGGGTGGTCAGTTTACTTGCCCCATTTAGCCTTCAGCTTTCCATTTTGTGTTCCAGTAATATTGTGTTCCAGTAATATTGCATTCCTGTGGGGCTAATGGTTATTTATTTTCTGTGCCCCTAGCTCTTCGACTGAGAGCACGGTTTCTCAAATTGTTTGTTACTGTTACCCTTTTTAGGTCTCGCTGAGCCAACACACATCCGTTGCTCTGCGAGAATTAAGTAAGGGGCTTTCAAAAGTGCTCCCAAAGGCTGCAGGAGGATGAGGTACAGTGCATGTGCGCCGGGCGCGTGCACCATTTGTCAGCCTGCAGCCTTTGGGAGCACTTTCGCGGCCGCTTTGATGTTCTCAGTGAGCCGCGCGGCCACTGAGAACTTCAAAGCGGCCGCAAAAGTGCTCACCATTTGCCACCCCCTCCCTTATCCCACTTCCTGCTTGTTCGTGTGTGTCCTCTCTCTGGTTTGCCTTGCCAGATTTTCCGCTGTAATTTCTTTGCATTTAGCCCGACAAAGCTTACGTTTGAAATTGAGTTTTTAATGTAGCTTATAAAACAGTACAGTACCTCTTTTGTTACAGAGTATCTGCAACAATAGGATTAAGACATTCGTTAAATGTGGTTCTTGTTGCAAGAGTGATATAGGTACAACAGTGACAGTCTAGCTTTTCAGTAAAGCACGATCAGAAATCCTTTATAGGCAAGGAAGAATCAGACATATGTTTAAGTGCTTAAGATATCTAAAATGTTGCAGAAATGTTAATAGTATGTTGCTTTTTAGAGTTACCTTTTAAGTACTAATTCTGTGTCACCTCGTGTGATGTGCAGAAATTCTGCACACTCGTGCCCCCATGCCAATGTGTCTGAATTGGTGCCCCCTGTTCCCCGCATACTAATGGCAGATTGTGAGCTGTACAGATTCCACATACAGTTCATTTTAACATGTGATGCGATGTTACTGAGGCTGTTTTGCAGCACAGGTAAACCGAAGATTATTAATTGAGAGGACACCTAAAAATGATCATTTAAAGATTCAGACCATTCACGAAAGTGGGTGGGATCATAGCACGTGGAGCGTTCTACATCTCTGTGTATATTTCAAGTTCATAAGTCTTTATTTCGAATAAAATTCATAAAAGACCACAGAATAAAAACATTTACGAAATATCGACATTTTTACATATTTCAAGGAACCCCAACTATAAAACAAGAAAATGCCCAAGGGCAGCATACAAAATTTAAAACAAGTTAAAAAACAAGTTGATGCAGGGTTACACGTTCTTTACACGTATCAGCCACATCCACCCCAGAAATTTAGCAACACAAATCACAGATTTTTCATTGCGCATGTCGCGTAATTTCAACAGGGCAGTGCGATTCTCCACACAATTTAAAGTTTTACAAATTGGTTGTAGCCATTTTAGTCGCGGCAATCGATATGCTGGGCAAGCAAAAAATATGTGGCCAATACTCTCAACCTGATCAGGGCAAAAGGGACACTTGGAAGTAGAAGACTTTGTCCATTTTGCAGTAAAGGAATTGATCGGCAACGTTCCCACCCGAAACTGGAAATACAGCTTGCGGTCAAGGGCTTTGCATATCAAATCCCAGAAAGGCTCAAGGGATGGTGTGATCTGTGTATATTTAAAAATTACATCACAGAAACAACAATGGCCTAAGCTTGATAAACCTTACCACTTCTTCCCATGCTTAGTGCTAAGCAACCAACCTTCTAGCCATCCAAAAGATGGAACTCAGTTTGGTTATGCTGGCATTGCCTTGATTCGTCTTCTTGCTTAAAACCTTGTTTAAAGGGGATCTCAAACGTGCTACCCAGTCTTTGCTTGCTGGCTACAAGCATGAGTGCGTGTGCACGCGCGGCCATCTGCTTTTCCTGCATCCATTGTTGTCATGCACCTCTCACATCTGCCCCTCCCTCTACCCCACCAGAGAGCAGCCTCAGGCTCAAATTACATCGCACGCTGTGCTTGTACCCAGCAGAAAATTACTTGTGCTTTTATTAGCTGTTTTGGTGCTGTAGTTTTAAAGCATATAAGCAAAATAAAGATGAATCACTGAGTGGCTCTGCACAATGGCGCTGTGTTAAATTTTAACCATGCCTCTTTTCAGCGCATAAAGTATTGATCAACTAAAACAGGTTATCGACACTACAAGGATAAAAGGCTGGGTAGTCCATACATGTTGTAAAACTTGATTGTAAACTAAGTTTGGTACCAAACTGATCTCAAGCAGAACGAGCGTTGGCTTCTTTCCTGAAGCAGATTGAAACTGAGCGACAGCAGCTTAGATGTTTATAAAATAGAAAAGTATACTGTATCCATATTAAAGGGAAATATGTAATATGTTACAGTCCAAACAGGACACAAGTACTGTCTAATTACATACACATCCAAATGTATTTGTCACTATACCCACATTTCGTAAGGCTACCTTCAAAATCTCAATATCTGCACCCTGGCAAACCCTGGCCATACAGCTTGCGGGCTGCAGGAGAAGGCTTATGGACCGCTGTCACTTGGGACGGTTGCTGAAAAGACATACGGTCATTTGGGTGCCTTTGCAAGCAAATGAGTCACTGGCAAACCAGCATGTTCAACAATACATCGACTGGGCACACCCAACCACACCAAACCACCCACACACACAACCACAACCACACATACAACCACACACCACCCACACAACACCAACCACACAACCACACCCACAACCACACAAAACCACAACCACACACACACAACCACACAACCACACACACACACACACACAACCACACACACACAACCACACACACACAACCACACAACCACACACACACACAACCACACACACACACACACACACACACCACACACAACCACACACACACACACACACACACAACCACACACAACCACCAACCACACACACACACACACACACACACCACAACCACACACCACAACCACACACCACAAACCACAACCACACACAAGCACACAGTCAGTGCACACTTTCACCAGGCACAGACACCACAAGCTGTCAGGGCATGCTTTCACCAGGCAAACACCACCAGCCGTCAGTGCACGCTTTCACCAGGCACACACACATCACCAGCCGTCAGTGCACGCTTCCGCCAGGCGCGCACACACCACGAGCCGGCAGTGCACACTTCCACCAGGCACACACACCACCAGCCATCAGTGCACACATCAATTGTTAACGCATCCACAATTAACTATTGTAGCAATCGCAGTACGGTGCACTTTACTTTTAAACATATTCATCTAGAACGCAGCATGCCACCATTGCTACAAAAATAAATACACATTTTTATGGCCTACAATTAATAGACTTTTGTTACAATTGGTGTTGCAATATTTAGCAATGCCAATAGCTCAAACTTAATTAATGCGAGACCTATTGCATTGCAAATGCTTGTTTTACCTTAGACACCAAACTTGGGCACCGCATTCAGTTTTTACTTTACTCAATGCGCTACTAACTGATCCAATCGGGTTCCACCCCGATCAACTACTCTAGTACATCTGTCCTGATCTAAACTCACCTGTGCTACAAAAAAGCTGGATTCATTTTATGTATTTTTGGGCGATTTCTCCATGCTTATTGCAGCTGAACAGCCCCTTCTGGCATCAATCATAACCAACACAGCTGTCCACCACATCACCATGAGCTATATTGTAAACCTTATCTTCAATGTGGGAGCATGTGATTTGTACACAAAAGGCTTTCCAGAAAGGAAAGCATCTCTTAGTCTTTTTCTGGCTACGCTCCTGAAGAACAATTTTCTTACCTTCCCTTATAACCTTTCAGGTAGATAGTATATATAACAGCAGACTGTTAATCTTTTGAGGTTCCCCAGGCGCCAGACCAGATCTGCATATTTCCCAGCACTTGCTGCAGTGCACCGACAGGTGGCACCATTGGGCTCCATGGTGGCATCACAATGCCTTTAAAAGCGCATCATCATACCAGCTTTCTTATCAAACTCTGATGCAACCTCAGAGGTTGATCAGCAGTAGAGGACTGCACACCTAACTTGGACCCTGTCCACTCCACTGAATGGGGAGGAGGAAGGCCTGTGAGGACTAAGAGTATCCACCAGAACGAGGGTGGCCTTTCCTCCGTTATAAAGTACATTCAGATAAGATTTCTTGAGATGAGAAAAAGCAGCCGCTTACTGATGTGCCCTATACTTAAAAAAAAAAAAAAATTCTAAATAACTTCCTAGTGACAAAACGATTGCTGGTAAATCTCCAATATATAATTGTAGATGCTCTAAATAGCATCTAAATATTTGCTGGCATTTTTGGGCATCACTAAAAACTAGTTGTGTTGCACATGAATCCTATTCCTTTGTTTGGGACTCTTGTACAGTGTCACACAGTAAGGCCAGATTTTCTCCAGAAAGGCTACCATTAGGTCTTATCTGTTATAGTGATCTGTGCACATTAATAACCGGTCAGTTTTTCATACAGAGACTTCATCATTACATGGTTCTACAGATCATAGGTGTCATCGGTAGCAGCTGATACAAGTGAACTTCCAGGTTCTTTACCCTTGGGTTAGTTAATTTGAAGATACTTGAAACAGTAGCTAACAGAAGAAGGGAATTGCTCTTTATTATATAGTGCTAAATCTCTAAGAGGTACTCATACATTCACCATTTGCAAACGCTGCCTTCCTCCAGATGATCCAAAAGCTAGGAGTCATCAACCTTTCATTGGTAACCTAGAAGTAAATACTTAACGACCCTGTTAATGGAAGCATGTACCCATTAAAGAGGAGTTAAACATTCCAATGTGTCCCGTGTCTTGCCCATGGATAATCACTGTGTACCAACATGGCGTTTCTCATTGGTGGAAGGTGACAGCTTTGTTTAATATACCAAGGAATAGTAAGGCTGAGACTCTCGAAGCAGTGGCATTACACAAATGGTAGAGATCTTCTGCGGAATGTGATGAGGGCCCCCCAGAGTCTCCCATATATCACAAATACTCAATGGCCTTGGACTGCATGGGGGCCCATGGATCGTTTGGGTCCCCCTCTGTTCCCCGTGGGCTGACGGGGTGTTACGCGCCTGTCGAGAAGCTGTGTCATGGATATCGCTAATAACAGCCACTTCTCTATAATATCCCTAAACTTGCTAATCACTTCTGGGTCAAGTTTCAAATATCTGTCCAGTATTTTCACACCGAGGGGCTGCACCAAAATAATATCCAGAATAGCTTCAATCAATCAATCAGGGGCTTATAAAGCGCACTACTCACTCGCGAGGGTCTCAAGGCGCTGGGGGTGGGGAGCTCCAGATCAGTCCAAGAGCCAGGTCTTGAGGTCCTTCCTGAAGGTGCGGAGGGTTGGAGAGCGACTGATGTTCACGGGGAGCTCGTTCCAGGTCTTGGCTGCGATGTAGGAGAAGGTTCTCTCGCCTGTTCTACTTCTGTGGATGCAGGGGGACCTCTGCCAGGGCGAGGTCGGGGGAGCGGAGGTTCCTCTTGGGTATGTGGAAGGATAGTCTCTCGTTGAGGTATTTGGGGCCGATGTTGATGGATTTGTAGGCGTGGGTGAGGTGTTTGAAGGGGACCCTCTTCTCAACACTGTGCCAGTGGAGGTCTTGTAGGTGTTGGGTCATGTGTTCGTGGCGTGGAGTCCCGAGGACGAGTCCGGAGGCGGCATTTTGGATGGTTTGGAGTCTGTGTAGGAGAGATCTGTTGATTCCAGCATATAGGGCATTACCGTAGTCCAGTCTGCTGGTTATGAGCACATGGGTGACGGTCTTCCTGCAGTCCGGGAGGGGGTCCATTTGAAGGTCTTGCGGAGGATGCGCAGGCAGTAGAAGCTAGTGGAAGCGACGGCGTTGACCTGGCGGTTCATGGCGAGGGAAGAGTCGAGGATGATGCCGAGGTTGCGTGCGTGGTCTGTAGGAGTGGGTGGGGTCCTGAGGGCGGAGGGTCACCAGGTGTTGTCCCAGGCGGAGGTGCAGGGTCAGAGGATGAGGACCTCGGTTTTCACTGAATTGAGCTTAGGGCAGCTGTTGTTCATCCAGATTGCCACATTCCTCATTCTCTCCTGGAAGCAGAGTCTGGTGTCTTCGGGATTCTTTGTGAGTGAGAGGATGAGCTGGGTGTCGTCTGCGTAAGATACGATGCTGAGCCCATGCTGTCGGACTATGGCGGTGAGGGGGGCCATGTAGATGTTGAAGAGCGTAGGGCTTAGTGATGAGCCTTGGGGCACTCCGCAGTTGATGTTGGTGGGATCGGAGTCCAAAACAGCTTTCATCTAGTTGTGGTAGACTTCTCCTTGGAAAGGCTTTATACACTAAGTGTCCTATGAAATATTGCCTCTTTCCATGGTTCAGGAGAGCAAGCCCTTTTCTTTTTCCTAGTGCAGCAGAAAACAAAATGGACAACTGAAGTTTGGGACAAAACTGAAAAGGGACAAGCCTGGGAGATGATAATTGAATCTTTTGGTGTTTCACATTGATCCAGAATATTCAGTTTACCCAGGGCTTCAACCTCATCTTTTAACTGTGAAGGGGAGTTACGACAGGATGCTGCAAACTCATTTACACTTAGGTACGTTTTTTAGAGTAATTACGTTTCCTAACATGATTGATCTGTCTCTGCTCCTAGACCATTGCCCTTGTGACGATATCTCCTCTCAGTCTACCATACATGTCTTGTTCTTCTGCAAATTGTATTACTTCTTGCGCAGAAAATGGATCTTTCCAATATTGAAGTAGTTGGGTCTTAGACAATGTCGGCTTTACAAATTTTAGATCAAGAAATCTTCTTTGAATGTCTAGCAAAATACCTGAAGGGTGTGATTAGAAGTCGAAAATCAATGTAAACCCCTAAGTTTTTATTCGCTACATGGATGTCACTATTCTTACGTATGTATGGTTTTTATTAAGTAAATATAACCTTGATGTGATGAATTTTTTTAACCCATGAATGTGCTTTCTTAAACTTGACAATGGATTTGAAAATACATGTTTTTTTATTCTTTTATGTATCATGCTTTTATGATTTAAGTTTTTTAATCGAATAAAGCTTGTTCTGATCTGAGTAACGATCCTCTCCACGGCTTTCACTTAGACAAAGAAAATCTGCCTTGGAAGGAGAGTCACCAGTTCACCCAATACTATTAGGAAAAAATCAATACATGAGGAAATGAGCTTGGAGTGCTGCAGATTTACATGATGTACACAACCCTGCCATCTAGTGTTGTACTTGGACATTCTTTTTGTTTATAGAAAGTTCTGTCTTTGAGGTGGCTCAGGTTACCTCCATGATACCAAAAATGCACCACGACACAGAGTCCCCCTTAGACTATGTTTTTCCTTTTTGGGTAAGAGTTCGTGTTGAGATGCAAGGCATTAAGCTGTCTATAAACTAGAGAAAGAAAAAGAATATAGTTCCACACACACTGCTATATGTCAGTTTCCACTTTGGGGGTCAGGGAAAATGGGAATTTACAGCACGACTCGCAGCAAACTGAATGCTACAGGTAAGTAGTGTTTCCGTTTGAAGCATGTACTACTGTAGATTACATGAATGAACGCAGTACTTCCCTAAAAAGATGGTTAGCAAGCAAAAGCAGATGTCTGAAACAACGTTTCAAGTAAGTTCTGACCACCATGTACTTCTAGTCATGCTTGGTGGTGTGTGAATGGATGACCAGGTTGCAGCTCTGCAAATGTCGGCTAATGGATTATAACTTCCAAAGGTCATTGAATCACCTTTCTTATAAGTAGGATGTGTGCATAACATTGATGGATACACCTTACAAGTCACCTGGCAAAACCTGCTTATTAGATTGGTTTCCCGAGGTGTGGTTGTGCAAATGCAATAAACAATTGTTTGGATTTGTGATTCGACGTTGTACTGAAATTTAAAACGTGCTGGCATCTAAAGTATATGCAGTTCTTTGCACAAACTATTGTGGTTGAGGGAAAAAAGAATATAACTCAATTGACTGAGTAACATGAAAGGGCAACACTATCTTTGATAAGAAATGAAGGATGCGTTCTAAGCACAATTCTGGCTTTATGTACCTGTTTGAAAGTTCTTCAACTGAAAAGGCTTATGGCTCACCGACTTTGTGTAAGGATGTGACTGTCACTACAAAAACCACTGACCAAGAAAGGAACTGCGATCGACACAAAAGCTAAAGGGTGGCCACCATAAACCGAGTGACGACAATGTTTAGATTCCAGGAAGGAATAAGCAGTAAGGTTTGTGGTATCAGCCTTTTAAAACCTTCCATGATGGTTAATGGTTAGGACTACTGAAATAAAAAAATTAAAAACTGATGTCTGTTTTGCAAGTAGACAGTTATCTCTGCTAGGTGTATGCATACTGATTTGTAGACCAGCCTGATTTCTGTAAATGTAATACGCAACAGTAATATACAAAATGTTTCCATATGGTTGTATAACATGCCCAATGGTTGTTTTTCTAGCCTCTAATACCATTTCGATACACACCGCAGAGCTATGTAGCTATGCAAATGCTAAGATCTGTGGTCCCAAATTGCAAGACTAGGTTCCCACAGATTGGCATACAATAATGTTGCCTGCAGATCTGGGTGCAGTTGCAATTCTCATGAAGGTGGACTAACATTTCCACAAGAACAGAGTACCATGCCTTTTGGGCCTAGGGTGGAGATGAGGATAATTTACACTGACATTTGTATTGTTCTAATAATAAAAGGAAACATTGGTATTGCGGTGAAATGTAACTAAATGTCCTTGAACACTTGATCCAAAGGGCATTGCCGAAAAGACTATGTGGGAAGGTATCTGGATGCAAAGTATTGGCATTTTGCATTGTCATATGTTGAAAACAGATCAACTGTTTTTGTGCTTCAATATTGGAAAGAACAGTTGAGCACCAGATTGTTGATTTCCCACTCATGTGTTTGTTGAAAGTTCCTGTTGAAGCGATCTACAACGTACTTGTCCACTCCTGGAAGGTGTTCCAGATGTACTTGGTGTCGAACGTAGCAGAACAATTCCAGATACGATAGCCGTATCAAGTGTGTGCCTCCTGCTTCTGAAGAGAATGCATAGATGCCAATGCTCTCTGTAAACAAACACTATTTTGTTGCAAATCTGTTTTTCAAAAGCACGAAGGGCTAGTTGCACTGCCATCAACTCCAGCACATTAATGTGAAGAAGTTGCTCCTGTGGTGACCATTAGCCTTGAACAGTTAAGGTTTCAAGTACATTTCTCAGCCTATGAGGGATACTTCTGCCTTGAGGATCACTTGCACGTGTAGCTAGGTAAAGGAACAACCCACTAGTAACATGTTCTTTTGACTCCCCCATTTGAGCTCCACCAACACTAGGGACTCCAATTTCTCAGTCACTTGTGATCACTGTCTTGCAAGACATCCAAAAGGTGATACATAGGCAACCTTGCATTTGGTACTAATGCAATGCACAACACCATTATAAGTACCAGTTTCATTAGTGCCCGCATTGTCAGATGTAGCGATGTTTGATAAAGGGGAAGCAGCCTTTGAAATGCAATCGCTCTCTCATTGCTTGAGTAGGCTTTGCCGGTTGGGATTATTTAGCATTTATGATGAAATCAAGTTTGTAAAGGAGTGGAATGGTTCTTGCATTTGTATCGGGCATTGTGCATGACTGCTCCCTTTCACCAGCAAATTGTCAAGGTGCGGAAGCACATGCATCTAATGGCACCATAAATGTACTGCCATAACAGCCAGGAGATTTTCTGAATTATCTGTGGATTGTTGTCACCCCCAAATGGCCGTACTTTAACTAGCATGATAATGACTACCACATGGCATTAATCTGAGGAACTAGCGGAGAGCAGGATAAATAGGTATATGGAAAAAGGCACCCTTGATTGAGGTTGAGGGCCTCAATGTAATCCCCCCCACTTGGATCAGGGAGAAGACATCCCACAAAATGTAAATTTTAATATGACTTAATGAGTTGTCGGGTCTGGTGGCTCAGTGGACTAATGTGTCTACTACAGGGGCCTGTGTTCGGCCTCGTGGTCACAGGTTCAAATCCTGGCAGGTACACTCAGCCTTTCATCCTGCTGAAGTCGATAAAATTAGTACCATTAAGTTGGGTAACAACAAACATCTGTTATTCAGTGCCAAGGTACCTGTAGTGGTGAGCGTGCGCTTTACAAATACACATGTTATGTAAAGGTTGAGAACATGAAGGTCACTACTCTGTGCACCACTACCATTGGTGTGGCCATTGCCTCTGAACCCACCTCTTTGATACGGTCTATGATTGGATAGACGCTGGCCCTGCTCCTGAAAGGGCTGCTGTATTTTTAGTGCTGCCTTGCGGTGAAAGATTCCCCTTTTGCTGTTCCATGTACTTGAGGCCTACATAACCCTGGCTGGTGCTGCAAAATACAATGGCTTTAGCAGTATCTATCTTTTTTACTTTCTCAATCATCTCATTGACTTGTAGCCCAAACCGGATTTGTCCATTAAATGGGACTCTTAACCATGCATGTATTCATGTGAGTAGTGTGCTAAATTATACCTGCCTAGATGCTGAAGCTGCTCAGCGTCCCATGCATTCTTGCATCAAGTTATTCTCTTTTTTTACGCTTGTTTGCAAGGGGTGTTGTAGCAGTGCTTTCATTTATTCGCTGCCATAGCTAGATAGAAAAGCCACTTGTATGTGCAATGCACCACTATCATCGTGTTGAACGACTAGTGTCATGATCGTTCCAGCTGCAGCAGTGTGTTAGCTTTCTTATTCTGGTGGTGTAGAGTCGCCCTGTAGGAGTGCTATTTCCCTGCAATATGGACCCCCCCTCCCCGTGAGTATGAAGGTATGTGACCTCTTACGAATATTCATCCAGAGCTACTAATGTTTGTAATCTGATAGTGACCACCCGATCAAAGATTGTCAGCAGTGATCACATCAGTGTATTAGGCAGGGTTATCAACAGTAAAATAAAGAGCACTATCGATTTGCAATGCATCTACATGGGTAATGCATAACAGCCATAGCTGCAATCCCTGTGGCATCAAGGATATAATGAGTAATAAATCTCTCTAACTCAAATAATATCTTTACATTCATGTGAAAATTTAACTATTTTTCACCAATCAGCAGCTTATGAGTTCAGAAAATACACATATTTTTGGTCAAACGCATGCGTTTTAAATTTGGTATTCAAACAATAATACAACCAAGCAAAAGTTTCTATATTAGTAGGCTGGCCTGTACACAGGAAAGCTACTCACAGGTAGCTGGATAGCTCCTAGTAGCTCATGAGCTACTCTGAGACACCTGATCTACATATAAATGCATTGACACTCAATGATTTTCTCCAGCCCCAACAAGGACTGTGTGATATGCAGATGTATTGTTTGTTGGTTGTAGGAATTTGCCTTTTTTTACATGGCCCCCCCAGCCTGGTATTTTATGTGATTTCGACTGGAAGAGCCCTGGGTTCCTGCTAACCAGCTCCCCGTGCCAGATCTCTTTTCCAAAACTGTGCAGTTGTTTGCCCTAATTGAAGATCCCTTTAGCACCTTCTAAGTCCTTATTAAATGGTACCCCTAGGGCCTGAGGTATACTAAAGAGGGTCCCCATGGGCGTCAGCCCAAATTGTGTTACGCTAAGGGATCCCTTATGAAGCTAATGCAAACTGCCACTGCAGGCTGATTGTCTTGGTGAGAACAAAAGTGAAAACACATGGCACACAGCCTGTGTGCCATGCCTGTAGACGCTGCATGCAGTATAGGTAAGACGCCCCTACAGCAGGTATTTCAGACTTAAGGCAGGGTGCACTCAACTACATGTGAGGGCCTAACTGTCCGAGCAGATATGCTCCCATACTGGTCATTTCCATTACTGTCAGTATGAGTGATTAGGGAAGCCATTTTAAAAGCATGTGCTGGACACCGGTGAAAACTAGTTCCCCAGCTACATGATGGCTTCCACGACAATAGGGATATTTGGTATCAGATATCCCATATTAATAAACCCATACTGATGCCAGTGCCGGGTTTAGTAACACATGCACCTAGAGTGCACCTCAGAGGTCGGTGGCCCCAGAAACTCTACGAGCCACTGGTGTGTTGACTAACTGGTTCTTACCAGCTTGTCACCCGAGACAAGTTACTGATCCACAAGGGTGAGGGGCCTTTGCTCACCGGGGGCCATAAATCAAGTCTGCTCGAGTAGGGGGTGCTTTGCACCCCTGCCCACAGGATGGCCTTCGGATTAGCATTCCAGGGCCGGGGAGCTTCAAAGAGGCCCCCTGACTTTGGTATGTGAATCTGGCTTCTCTCACAGGAGAGGAAACTGACCCCTTTGTCTACAGCCCTTCGACACCTGGACAGGGGAGGAAATTAGCTAGGCAAGACAGGTGTGTCCATCCTCAGACGAGCACCACCCCTGAACAGGGCTACCTGAAGTGGATCCGATTTTTCAGAAATGACCATCTTGTTGATAGCAAATTTTGAATCTATGGGACAGGGTTACGCCAACTGGCCTCAGGAAGTGGTCTTATTGGGGGCATAGTGACCCCCAGGGGTAAGTAGTCCATTGGCTAATACCCTACTCTCCCCGATCACCCCTAAATTCAGTATTTAGGGGAGACCTGGCACCAGAAAATCGGATCGTGCCAACCAAAAGAAGAAGGACTGAAGGTCCCCGAAAAGCAAGAATTGTGGAAGAAGCAACTGACTTGGAGAAAACCCTGCCGGCCTGTCGGCTGTTCCTGACGATTGCACCAGAGTCGGCTCATCCTGCAAGTTGCTATGCCTCCAAAGGACTGGGAGGACAGCCAGCACTTTTGCCAAGACTCAAGAACTCCCATGGACCAGCAGAGCTGTTTCACTGCACCCTGCAGGCACCCAAAGAGACCAGAGAGGCCTCCGGTCTGCCAAAACCCTACAGTGGAAAGTACGACTGCATTTGTGCTGCCTAGCTCGAGCTGAAGTGTTACCCCGGTGACGAAAATCCTATACTTCAAGACACATCTGCACCTGTCGCCCCTGTCCCATGGAGAAGAGGAGCAAAGGTGTCCACACTTTCCTAAGCATTGCGAGTCCTGAGCCCCCCCCATGTGGTGCCGACCGTCTGGCTTCCCAGTCCAAGGCTGCAGCCTCCTTTCAACCAGACCGACACACCCCCCTTTAGCCCCCTCCTCCCCGACCCCCCTGATCCCTCCGGATAACATTGGGCATCTAATGCTGAAAAGCTCCTCTGTACCTGGTTGCCTCAGTGCCGCCTGAGGTGACCTGTTGGGGCTGCCTTGGACCTTGCCCAATACTCACCTTAAGTCTAGGAGATTAGTCTTGTAAGTTGCTGTGCTGTACCTGAATGCCATACTTGTGTTTCCTCCCATAGGAGGACATTGCATCTTCTAAAAAATGCAGTGTTAGCTTTTTAAAAGCAAAAGTTTTTCTCTTAAAAATTTTTACTTACCTGATCGTATTAATTCTGGTTTCTAAACACATATAAAGATATGTGTTATTTTCATAAATTAGTGTGGATTTCATTATTGAGTAGTTTGCATTATTTATTGATTATTATGTTTATTTGCAGATGTCTAACGCTCCTCTCTGGTAAGCCTAAGGCTGCTCAACCACACTACCCCCTAAAAGAGCACATTGGGATTGCTAGAGCAAGCCCCTGTCCACTAGTAAGGGAATACCTGGCTGTTTGCATGGTATACCTCTTTTTGGTACACAATATAAAGAGGAATTTTCATACAGTGGTGAAGCTCTCACTGGATATGGATGTAAGGAAGTGTGCTCCTGGGAAACTACATCAAAATCATACCAGGGATCACTCTGCTGTTCGGCACGTCCTGGAACCTCATTAATTGGCAATGGATCTGCAATGATATCCTTGTAGGAGCTGCTAAACAGAATGGGATGGGTGGGAAGCGACTGAGGTGGTGTGTGTGTGGATCAACTGTTTGAGGCACAAGTGGTGCTGCCTTCACACTTTAGGATGGATTTTGCCCTTGTATCCTCAGATACAACTTCCTTAAACACAAGATTATATTTGTCTGTGGGGTTGGAAGGGGATCATGCTACAATATATCCAATGATATCTTATATTACAAGTCTAATTATAGGAGCAATATATGTTGTCTTTCACCTATGATCTAGATGATCACCCTCTTTGGATCCCAGAGTTGAAGGATATTTCGGATTCAAATTTGGTGCCCAGGCCAATCGGCATCAAACCGTTTCCACTCATGTGGGCGGAACCAATGACTGCTTTTTTTGTAGGTGGTTGATTGGGAAAGGCATGGACTCTAGGAAATTTTGCTTGCTTGGGGCAGAGCCTCTATCGGAGGTTGGTCTCCAGAGGAAAGACTCTCATTCCTGTGACCAGCTTTTTTCGTAGCTCTGCGACTAAAGGTCGGTCCTCGGTGACTGCCGCCAAACCTGAAGCTGTTATTAGTACTGGGTGCATGTTTCGGTGGGGGCCCGGGAGATAGAGTCATTAGAGGAGATACAAAAGGGAGTCCTCTCCTGGTGGTCGTCCAGATGACCTCAAGGACTGGCCTGTTGTCTGAACCGAGCCTTTTGATGATCAGGACAAACGAAAGCGAAGTACAGCCCTAGTGCTGCGTTGCAAAGTAGTACACCTAGCATTTGTCTCTTTGGTGCAGAATAGTTTTTGGGTCCAAAATCATTAGAAAGAATACTAACAGCCTCACTTTAGTCTCTCCGTAAGCAAACATTACAGACCGATGCTGGTTTCACCACAGAAATTTACTATTCTAGAAAGAGCAAAATGTAAATGGGTGTTCTCCATACTCTCCCCATGAGACATTCAAATACAACACTACTCTCCAAGCTCATCTGACACTTCAGATACGACATGGTCAACAAAGGGATGCTTTCTTCATGTCATCTGTCAAATTCTTGATGTATTTTTAAATGAATGTGTTCTGGTCATCCAGCACTAAGAGTGTTCACAGCATGTGATGTACAGCAGCACATACAGCACATATTCACACATTCTGCTGCCTTGACCTCCTCCTCCGAGGGTATATGTTCACGTCATAAGTGGCTTTTTGATAACGGAATATTACATCTTAAGATGTCAAACAAAACAAAATGAAGCTACATAGATTTAAAAACAGGGGAAGAAAACTTTCAAAAATTGAAGAATGCTTGCAGGAATAAGACTAGTTTACATTCTTCCTCAGCGAATACTCAGTGCAATTTAACTTACCTGCTTCAGGAGGGCTTCTTATTTTAACACAGAATTACCTGACCAATCTACAGGAGACATATCCAAAAAATACATAAATGCACTTAAAATAATGTTATCCTGTAATCCAGAAAAAGATGCTAAAGGACTAAGCCACATTAGTCTTAGCTGAGGAAAATAATAGTGCCAAGATTGAAGGAATCAAGACATCCAACTCTACTTTGCGTGTTTAGCTAGCGGGGAGAGGTAAAGGAGTTGGTCTGGGTGGAGGGGACTTATTTAAACTTATAATGCAACAACATGTCACTTGGCCAAACCACAGCGCCAGGAGAGGAAATGTACTGAAGAGGGAAAAAAGTAGTAACAGCATGCAGGTGAAAAATGATCTCCCTCAATATAGGCGGGGAGGTGCAAGAGTGAAACAAGACCAGCTTTGTCATTTTTAGAGGGAAAATCCCAGAAAGAATGCTTTAGGGTTTGAAGCTTCTGGTCTTGCTCTTGAGTCCTTCTGCTTGTCACGGGCACTCCTCCAACACAGGCTGCAGCCCCAACAGTCTCAGTATCCCTCCACCTTGCTATACAAGAGCCACAGACATGTGCATCAACTCCAATGAGATCAGTGACATTGGGTGAAGGCCTGCAACTTCACATAGCCCGGCAGGAGTTACCAACTTCCACAAGAGAACAGACTTCTATCTCGCAACACTGGACAAGCCTGGGAAGGGCACTTCCTCCTCTGCTCATGAAGATCCACTTGCCAGAATCTTTGCTGGGCCTCGCTCCTTCCAGGCTCTCTCCTCCTCATCAGAGGTCACACTGGTCTTGGTATGAAGCAGAAGCCTGGTGCTCTAAGCACAGCGCAAGTGTTCCTGGCTCAAGGGTGATGGTACCTCACATAACTGGAAGACTGGCAGACCGCTGTCTTGGTTGTAGCAGCTTGAAGTGGTGATTAGGGCCTTTCTCATGATGATCAGTGCTGTTAAACCAAGTGTGGGACTCATGCTCCAATCTCTACAGTCCAAATCTAGACACATGTGATTTAGTGTCTTGCTTTGAAATTTAGGATGGGATGTCCGCTCCTCTGAAGTCCTCTCTCTCCCCTGCATTGTCTTTGGACAAAGGGACAGTCTGTTACTGCAGGAGTGGTTCCTACGGAAGTAACCAGGGATCACACTTGGCTGTCAGCCTCCACTGAAATATGCCCCATATGGTTCAAAGGCCCAAACCTTCCTCTCAATCAAGACTCCATTGTGCACAGCCTGGGCTTCCAAAATGGCTCCATGTTATGGGACATTCCCAGGCACGCACATGCATACCGTCATGCGCATGAAAGTATCACAAGAAGTCTGGAGCTACACATACCCATGTAGGCCAAGTGCGAGAAGTAAATCACCAGTGAACTTTACATGAGTTGGACAAGAGGCCACATTCCAGTGACACGGGTAAATAGGTTTGTTCACACTACTGTTCACTACTGAACACAAAATGGGTATGTTGCCACAGTTCTGCTCATGCCACCTCAATCTCGGTAAGGGCAGTCGTCCTCTACCATCGCTTCGTGCGTCCCTCCTGGTCTAACAAGAATCAGTACCAAGGGATCCAGCTATTCATGTATTGAGCACAATCATGAAAGGGCTGCCCCCACGCACTTCACTATGCAGGAACTTTTCAGTGCCTCAAAGTAGTGTGTGTTACAGTAGTGCGTGCAGAATTAGGACTCATATATGGTCAAACCTGTAACTCTGGTGGAGAAAGGTGAGAACACCTCCAAGTCTCATAACTTGGAGACTGGTATTCTGGACTACATCAAACTTGATGTTTGAATGCAAGGTCTTGATCGAACCATATACCATTTTTTTTTACCTTATTCTTTTTACGAGTCACTTAGGACATGAAGGGGAAAGAAAAGAGTAAGAACTGCTCCCTCTCTCTATCCTGCTATATCTGTCTAGGTCAAGTGGCTCAAAATAGACTCATCTGAACAATTTAGACAAAGACTCATGAATCACAGGAGTTATCTTTTAAATGATGGCACTGGGTCATTAGATGGTGCTATACTCAAACAACCGATCCACTGGAAGCACAGTGATACAGTGATTGCAGTAAAAAGTTCTAGTGGTGTTGGACTTAGGCCAGCCAACCACACAGTAGCCATAACCCAAGTTTCTATTTTTGGTAGCAATGCCCTTTTCTTCTGGAACCATAGTAACAGGATGTGGAGTGAACAAGTTGTCTGGTATGAAAGATTAAAGGTACTAATACAACGTGATTGGGTCCCAAAAGGAACAGCTCTCGTTCACGTAGCCTGAGAAAGCAGATAAAGGCAATTATGTTTAGCCAAGTTTGGCTCTAATTGTATAGTACAGTCAGGTACAATGACTCACACGAAGAACAAAAGTTTAGTTCCCACTAAACATAGTTCTCCACCCAAAAGTTCTTCAGAGAGTCTCGGCCTAAGGATCACAGAATCAACATAGTTCTCCTTTGAGAGGGTTGAGATACCAGCATTTGAACTTGTAGCCACATTAATACTGTATCCTATGAATTGGGGAAGTCTACATGGCTGGAAGAAGTTACTATGATAACCAATTATTATTAATTTCTTTAATCCGGTCTTGGTAAAAAAGTACAAACCTTGAGGAATGTTGCACACACCAGGACAGGAAACACAAGAAAACAGATGCTACTCCACATAGGGTCCCAGAAGAAGTGTGTGTAGACATGGTATGTACAGGGGTGGGCACAGCCTTTTCATTTATATAAAACTGTTCAACCGGACTTTTACATGGTGGGACAATTTGACAATTAGCAGAGGGCTAAAGGTAGAACAATACCAATGTGATACTATAAAAGCTCAAATCTCTACTATCGTTTCGGCTGCAAACTACTAATCCCCACCCACATAATTAGGCCTTTCCCAGTCTTACCAGCAGGAGTGACTGCAGCTCCAGAGTTAGTAAGGGAGGGAGCAGCAGGGGCACCAGCCCAGGGGTTGGTTTCACGAACAGGCATTGCTGCAGCTGGTGCTACAACAGGCTGGGCTGGCGGCAAAGAGAAGGCAGAAGCAGTACCATTCACTAAAATCGGAGCAGACAACATCAAAGCTGTTAATTCATGCCTGGTATTACGAAACAAGCAACACTAAAAAGATTTAGTTTTGTTAACACATGACTTTTTTCTATACACCATCCAAACAAAAGCTTACAAAAGACAAACATGGCGATTACGTTTGCAATTAAATTATTCTGTAAAGCAACTAAAGCATATTAGTATGAAGACTGATAAAGAAACCGCATTATGCAAATGTAATCTTACCATCATCATTGCATGGCTTCATTTAAAGTGAGGAGAAGTTAAGCAGTTACACATCCCTACTTTGGGTGCAACAAAATGTAGGCAGGTTAATAGGAAGTATGCAGCCAAACAAGAGAATCCACTAATCTAAAGGAAAAGCATGTGCATTTAGAAACCATAGCATGAACTGGAAGTGGAGTCCAAACAGTCTAGCTGTTTTAGTTCCCTTTTACTGCTTAAAGCAAGGTATATCTAGCTCTTACAATGGTCCAAATTCACATGCTGTGGAACAGGAAGGAGGATAACAGAATGGTAAGGATATATACCCATATACCAGCTGATTAGGTGAACTCTATTGTATACCATAAAGGAGGCCTTTAAACCTCGACTGGCAGGCAAAGTACCAATACAACGGCATTCTTTTTTTAATATTTTTATTTTTTTCATGAATCTGATAACCAGCAATAAACACACATAATATGACAGCTTTTATGTGCATGGTCTACAGTATTAGATACAATCCCCGCTAGAATTCCCTCTGTTCCGGGTGCATGAGTTATCCGCAAATGTCCATCAGCAATGTGTATCGCCTTCCGTTCTACAATCAAGAGTGGTTAGAGTGATTATCTTCACGCCCCCACCACTCGTAATGACAGCATTATTAAGACATTGTTGTAAATAAAATACAACTTTTAGTACACATGAAACGAATAAATGAAGTGAATCAATCCTCCGTGAGGCACTAGACTCCTGAATTTAATAAATCCTATTTTATCCACCTGGTCGACCTCAGATACGATTGTTCCATGTAAACCCGAGGCAAGAAACATCACAAAAGTGGATTCAGCAGATAACTAAAAAGGCCGGGCGATGGAAAAGCTATAAACAAAAAGCTCACGTAGGTAGAAAATGTAGTCCTAACTAGACCCCTGCTTGATTACGGTCGCAGTGTTATTGCTAAATCTACATTTAAAAAAAAAAATCAAATACACTTGAGTAAAACGTCTAGATTTAAGGTTCTGAAGATAACTTTATGTCCAAAGGCCTGTGCTTCTTCCACCAAGCAGCTCAGGATTAGATATACTTTCTTGCGGAGTGCCACTGGGATGAAAATCACAACTTTTCAAAAGAAAATAAGAGTGAAGACCAGCTAATGAAATTCCTGGGAATTCAGTCCAAAGGGGCCAAAATGATCAACATCCATTGGTACAAACAGGAGTCACTGGGTTTGCTGCTGTCACTACTAGAACACTACAAGTAACGTACTAAGATGGCCATTCAGTACCTGTCTAATGCATGTCACAGCATGATGAACAAGTTACTTACCTTCTGTAACACATTATCTGGTAGAGACTATATAGCTGCAGATTCCTTACCTTTGAATTTACCAGGTGTCAGGCTGGATCCAGAAACTTTTGCTGAGCAATACCCCTCGCGTTCGCCGTCGGGTGGCTCCATTCGGTTCCGCGTGATGTCGTCGGTAGTATCGGTTAGGATGTTGCGGTACCTATATAGGCATCACCCAGGCGCACGGATGTCAATACCTTTCGTTTTTCCCAAGCCAGAAGCGCAGAGCCACCAAGTAAATGACAAATGTGTGCAAACTAGGGAACTGAAAAGGGGAGTAACCCTAGCCCTAATAAAATCAGTCCACAAAGCGGAGAGGTATGGGTAAGGCTGTAAGGAATCTGCAGCTAGTCTCTACTAGATAATGCGCTACCGAAGGTAAGTAACTTGTTCATCTGATAGAGACTTCTAGCTGTGGATTTCTTCCCATTGAATTTGATTCCCAAGCCATACCATCCCGGCGGTGGGTTGTGGACCAATACCTCCTACTAGGAAGTCCTTCAGAACCGAACGGGCAAAATGCCCGTCCCTACGGACAGGATTGTCCAGGCAGTAGTGCTTGGCAAACGTGTGCAAGGATGCCCACATTGCCACCTGACTGATGTCAAGGACTGGGACACTCCGAGCCAAGGGCATAGTCGCAGTCTTCCCCCTGGTGGAATGGACCCTTAATCCCTCAGTGGGCTGCTTCTTAGCAAGGGATAGCAAATCTGAATGCAGCGAACGACCCAGCGAGAGATAGACCTTTTCCACACTGCCCATCCCTTCTTAGTTCCCACGTACCCCAAAAAGAGTTGGTCGTCCACCTGGAACTCTTGTGCGGTCATGGTAGAACAAGAACGCTCTTTTAGGGTCTAGGCTGTGGAGAGGCTTCTCTTCCTTAGAGGGATGGGGGGGGAGCAAAGAAGGTGGGCAGCGTGATGGATTGA
Source organism: Lissotriton helveticus (assembly GCF_964261635.1). Taxonomy (NCBI): domain Eukaryota; kingdom Metazoa; phylum Chordata; class Amphibia; order Caudata; family Salamandridae; genus Lissotriton; species Lissotriton helveticus. The sequence continues at coordinate 73,487,358 of NC_136070.1, forward strand.
CCCAGATGGAATGGGGTCACAACATTTGGCAAGAATGAAGCACATGTGCGCAGCACCACTTTGTCTGGAAACGAAATCATGTAGGAAGGCGTGCAAGTTAATGCCTGCAGTTCACTCACCCTCCAGGCAGATGTAATCGCCACTAAAAAGGCTGTCTTTAAGGTAAGCAGCCGGAGGGGACAGTTGTGTAAAGACTCAAAGAGAGCTCACATAAGATAAGTAAGGACCAAATTAAGGTCCTCCTGCAGCATAACAAAGGGCATGGGCAGAAACAAGTGCGCCAGCCCCTTTAAAAACCTATTTACAATCAGAGACCTTAAGAGAGAGGTTGGTCTGGCAGCCATAGAAAAGCAGACAGACAGAGCAGAAAGATGACCCATGAGATTTCCCAAAGCAAAGCCACATTGGGCAAGGGTTAAAATGAATAGAACAGTTGAAAGAGAAGAAGAAAGAGGGTCAATAGACCTTTTGTTGCAGTATAATACAAATTTCTGCCAACGGCAGGCATATACAATCTTAGTGGAGGGCCGCCAGGCCGCCAAAATAATGTTACATACTTTGGGAGGAAGGTCAAAATCCATCAACTGCCGCCACTCAATCACCACACATGGAGGTGCAGAGTTGACAGGTTTGGGTGGAGAACCCTCCCCTGCTGCTGCAACAGAAGATCCTCCTAAAGAGGTCTGATCGGAGGATCGATGTTCATCTTCAGAAGCTCTGGATACCAGACTCTACTGCCCAAGTCCGGAGCCACAAGAATGACTTGGGCCTGGTTGTTCCTGATTTTCTTCAGAACCCTGGGCAGGAGTAGTATGGGCGGAAAGGCGTAAAGGACGTCTGAGCTCCACTCGTGAAGAAATGCATTGCCAAGCGATAGCCGCCTTGGAAACTCCAGCGTGTGGTATTGCCGAAACTGCACGTTCTCTTTGGAGGCAAACAAATCTAACCAAGGTTCTCCCCACTGCTAAAAGAGACCTTGCGCCACCTCTGAATGGAGATGCCATTTGTGATCCGCTAGGAATCAACGGCTGAGTTTGTCCGCCCTGGTGTTCAGAGAACCTGTCAGGTGCTGAACCACCAGAGTTATGCTCTGCTGTTCCAGGCATGTCCAGAAACACAGGGCCTCTCAACAAAGGGTCCACAAACCCACCCGCCCTGCTTGTTGCAGTACCACATGGTGGGGGTGTTGTCCATGAACACCTGCACTAACTTCCGCTTGACAGAGGGAAGGAATGCTTTCAATGCCAATTGAATCGCTCGAAGCTCCAAAAAATGTATGTGGTGCCCCCACTCCACCAGGGACCAGTGTCCCCTGATCCCCACCTCTCCCAGATGGCCGCCCCATCCCAGAAGAGACGCATTTGTCACAACTGTGATCTCTGGTTGGGGAAGGGAGATGGGTCTGCCGGTGACCCAATTGCGGTTCATCAACCAACACTGCAGATCGCTCATAGTTCCTTCCGAGATCTGGACCGAGTTGGTGAGATTTCTTTGATGCAGATCCCACTGCAGAGCCCGCCTACTCCACCTGGCATGCTTTACCAACAGGATGAAGGAGGCCATGAGGCCCAACAGCCTCAGAGTCAGTCTCACTGACATCCAGGATAGATGCTGAAACATCAGAATCATAACCTGAATATCCTGGACTCGCTTCTCGAAAGGATAGGCCAGAAACTGCACTGTGTTCTGAACAGCTCAGATGAAAGGGAGCATCAGAGAAGGAATCAGGTGTGACTGTGGCACGTTTATAGAGAAACCCAGCGAAAACAGGAGGTCCACCCTGGGGCGAGGACACCTTCAACAGTCAGTCGTCGAGGTAGGGGAAGACTGAAACCCCTAACCTGTGCAGAGGAGCTGTTACTACCGCCTTCACCTTTGTGAACACCCGAGGGGCAATGGTAAGGCCGAAGGGGAGCACAGTAAACTGAAAGTGCTCGCGGCCTACCTTGAAACGCAGGTAACGCTTGTGGCCCGGCAGGATGGGAATGTGAAAATACGCATCCTGCAGGTCCAACGCTACCATAAAGTCTTGGTCTAGAGCAGACAAGACTTGCGGTAGAAGTACCTTGAACTTCTCCTTTTTGAGGAAAAGATTGACGGTCCGAAGAGGCCACTATTGTGGAAATCGATCTGCCCGGAGAATCAGTTGTGTCAAGGCCACACCCTATAGTGAATTTTACTGCATCACTCCCATCCTTAACTGCTTGAGAGAGCACAGCCAGGGCCTCCTACGGGACTTATGGCAGCAATTGTGCAACTAGGCTGGAGGAAGAAAACATCTTCTTACCAAATTAATCCAGCCTCTTGGATTCCTTACCTGGAGGGGCAGAAGGGAACGCGCCTAGAGATGTGGAGGTGTGCAACACCAAACATTTTGGGTAGGGTGTTGGCTAAGGAACCTTGGGTCCCCCGGAGCTGGGCGATGGCGGCTTGTAAATTTTCTAATCACAGGAGCCCCTGTGCTAGGCTTGGACCACGTGCCTAGAAGGACATCAGTTAGTGCTTCGTTAAAGGGCAAAAGGGGTTCAGAGGTGGAAGCCCCAGGCTGAAGCACTTAAGTCAAGAGTTTAGTCCTGACCTGCATGGAAGGCAGTTCTAGTCTGAGGACATCAGCTGCGCTTTTAACCACCATGGCATAGGATGTGCCCCCACCCCAACCGGAGACAGTATGTCAGTATCTGGATAAGTGTCTAGTCCACTGGCTTTCCCAAGTTCCCTATACCAATCCAAAAGCTCTGCAGAGTCAACCTGATGTTCCAAAGGGTCCATAGTCCCCTCCCATTCATCTCCCGAGCCTAACATATCCCTAAAGTGTTCAGGCGACAACATAGAACCCCTAGATTCAATCGGCGTCGAGCGACGTTGTTCTGACTCCGTGTCGTTGGGGATAAGGATGGGGCTAGCGGTGCCAGTGGGTCCCAAAGGCACCAACTTCAGGTTCCGGGAGCGGTCCCACGACCTCCTCACCTTCGATCGAGAACAGGACCTCAGCGGGGTCTCGCTGGACGGTGTTGACTGCCGGGCCGCAAGGAGCTTCATAGCTCACTCCCGCAAACCCTTCGGAGCCATAGCCCGACAGCTCAAGCACGACTTCGAATCATGGTGGCGCTCGAAACACCAGAGAAAGATGAGGTGGGGGTCAGTAACCAACATCATGTGGGAGTTAAGTAACGGACATCATGTAGTGGCAGGCACCACAGAGCTTATACCCGGTCTTCCTCAAAGACATCCTCGCACACGAAGTTAGAAAAAATTCAAAATTCGACAAAGTCGAGAAAAGGCCTGTCAAAAAGGGACAGAGGGGTAGCTCTTCCCGGATCTACACTTAACTGGCACGGAAAGCAAAGAACTGACATCCGAGCACCTGGGGAGCGCCTATACAGGTACTGCAACGTCATAACTGACAATACCGCCGCCGATGTCAAGCGGAGCCGAATAGAGCCACCTAACGTTGCGCGCAAGGGGCATTGCTCAGCAAAAGGTTCCCAGATCCAGCCTGACGCCTGGGAAATTCAAAGGTAAGGAATCTGCAGATAGGAGTCTCTAACAGATTATGCTGCAATTACTCCTTTAATCCACAATGTGCATGGACACCAACGCTACACTAGATTCTTTTTCACCTAGGTTGTGAAAAGTGAAAGTGGAGGGTACAATAAAACTACTATGGTCTGCAGCATGCACTTTAAGTTGTTAAAGAAGTTCAAAAAAAGTGTGAGAAAGTGAAAAATACCCTCATTGCTACCTTCTGGAGAGGAGGGTAGACATATCTGAATCTACAGCACTATACACTGCACACTGATGCTTACAGTATAATAGGATGTTAAGTAGGAAAGCCACGGTCACCCCCTTTTTGCATGTAGTGCACCCTGGGAGGGACACCAAGTATACATTTAAGTTTGATGTAGCATGCCTGGAGACACTTGACAATCCACCATGCAATGCCTGTTTTAGAAATAGAGTAAACTTTGTGTAGTTTAGTAAAAGCTAGAAAGAGTTGGTTAGAATAGTGGAAGGGCTTAGTCTTGTCAACATAACACATGAGCAGTGGCTTGAGGTGCGCAATGCACTTTCCGCAACTGAATCTGGTTCTAGAGAATGAAAACGGGCAGCTCATTCGTCTGGATGATGTGGAAAGGTGAGACTACCTTAGGCAAGAAATTTGGATTAATTCTCAGGACCAGTTTGTCCATGGGGACCTGAGTGAATGATTCTAGAATTGAGTGCTTGTCACTCAATGTTGTGTCTTGGTGAGGTTATGGCTACTAAAAAGGTCCTTTTACAGGATAGAAAGGATAAGTTACTTACCTGTAATCCTAGTTCTCTTCCAGGGGTATCCTCATCAAAGTCATAAGCACTGAATATTCCCGCCCATGTGCGGGACCCCGGAAACAATATAAAAATATATATGTAAAAAACACATATATCTCGCTCCACATATATGTTTGTACATATATTATTTTTCTCACACCAATGCAGCTCTATAACTGAGGCTAAAACAATGTAAACACATATACATGCACTGCAATTAGTAAGGAAGCAAAAGAAAAAACACATTAGATCAAATAACCTTTGAACTTTGTGTTTTAATGAGTAGACCACTCATAAATCCTGAAAATTGCTTGTAAATAACATTGTTAGCCCTCAGGCTGCATTGCAAAACAATAGCATAGAAAATGAAACCATTTTCAACAAAAACTGGCACTGTGCCTTTAAGGCAGCCATGACCCCAGGCTTCCCATCATGCCTCAGGGGTGACAGTTAGGTCAGTTGTTCTTTGCATAACCCTGAAGACAGGGCTCAACCACAAGATTGAAATAGTACAAAATCTCATTTACCTGGGGAGGCGGGTGGGTTGCTTATGACTTTGATGAGGATACCCCTGGAAGAGAACTAGGATTACAGGTAAGTAACTTATCCTTCTCTTCCAGGGGATCCTCATCAATAGTCATAAGCACTGAATAGAATAGCAAGCCCAACAACCACCTGCAGGTAAATGAGAAGTATATGACCCAACCAAGGCATGACAGCCAAATAATTCAGCTGTTAAACAGATTCCTCAGTGAGGCCTGGCCCACCTGGGTATCTGCTCTAGTGTCAGAATCAAGACAGTAATGTCTGGTAAATGTATGGACAGACCTCCAGGTCGCCGCTTTACAGATCTCAGACATGGGCACATCATGTAGGTAAGCCGCCGTGGCCGCTCTACCTCTAGTGGAATGCGCCTTAGGAGTAAACCCCAAAGGTGTTTGCGCCAATTGGTAAGCAAGTTTGATACACGAAACGATCCACCTGGAAATGGAACGTTTCGATGCTGCATGGCCAGTTCTGATCGATCCATAGTTAATAAACAATTGATCAGAATGTCGAATAGACTTGGACCTGTCTAGATAGAACTTTAAAACCCTCTTCAGATGCAAAGAGTGTAACGCCCTCTCAGCTGGAGTAGAGGGATTAGGAAAGAAAGTGGGTAAAGAGATAGACATGAAAATCTGACACCACTTTCGGCAGGAAAGAAGGGTGCGTTCTGAGCACCACTCTGTTCAAATGAAAGACTGTATACGGTTCTTTAGTACACAGGGCCTGAATTTCGCTCACCCTACGGGCTGACGTAATCGCTACCAAAAAAGCCGCTTTCCAGGAAATATGCTGTAAAGCAGCTTTATGAATGGGCTCAAAAGGTGGGCCCATCAACTTTGATAGGACTAGGTTCAGCTCCCAGGGAGGAGAAGGAGGCCGTACAGGAGGGTACACCTTTTTCAGACCTTGCAGGAAATCTTTTACTGCTGGCAACTGAAAAAAAGAGGTTTGTGAAGGTGATCGCCTATAAGCAGTTATAGCGGCTAAATGCACCTTAATGGAGTTAAACTTCAAACCTGCTTTAGCAAGATACAATAAGTATGGAAGAACTGCCTCTTCCTGACTCTTCACCGGATTATGACCATTCTGCACGCACCACATATAGAACCTCTTCCACTTGCATGCGTAAGAATGTCTCGTGGAAGGACGTCGTGCTTCTCTCAGAATGGACATGCAGTCTTGTGGCAGTCCTAGATGGCCGTACTGAATGACCTCAGGAGCCATGCTGCCAAGTTCAGTGACGGAAGGTTGGGATGGTGAATCCTCCCGCACATCTTCGATAACAGGTCCGGCCTGCATGGAAGCCTCTTGTGAGGAGACACTGACAGGTGAGTGTACCACCATTGCCTCGGCCAGTCGGGGGCAATCAGGATCATTGTTGTGCGCGAGTGATTCAGCTTGCTCACCACCTTCGGGATCAGAGGAAGGGGTGGAAAGGCGTACACAAATTCCCCTGACCAATCGATCAAAAGAGCATTCCCCCTCGTTCCTGGTCGATAGAACCTCGAGGCGAAGCTTGGGCATTTGCTGTTTACGTCGTCCGCGAAGAGATCTATGGAAGGACGACCCCAAGCCTGGAAAACGTCGTCTAGTACTTCGTCGTTGAGAACCCAGTCCTCTCTGTCCTCAAAGTGTCGACTTAGTGCGTCCGCCCTCACGTTTTGCTCTCCTGGGAGGTGGACTGCTTGAACAGACAACTTGCGAGCCAGAAGCCAATGCCAGATGCCCTGAGCTTCTAGTGACAGAGTCCTTGAGCGGGTTCCTCCCTGCTTGTTTAAATAGTACATAGTGGTGGTGTTGTCCATTTGTACTAGCACCACCTCTGTCTGAATCAAGGGAAGGAAAGCTTTGAGAGCCAGGTGGACTGCTCTCAACTCCAGCAAGTTGATGTGGTAGGTGCTTTCTTTTGACGACCACAGACCTTGCACCTGAAGAGGGCCCATGTGCGCCCCCCAGCCTTGCAATGATGCGTCTGTGATGATCGTTTGCGTAGGAGGAGATTGATGGAAGAGAACTCCCACTTGCATGTTTTCCTTCTTCGTCCACCACGGAATGGAAGCTCGTGCTACCTCCGACAAAGTGATCTGATCGTCCCATCGATCTGATTGCTGGTCCCATTTGTCCTCCAGATCCTGCTGAAGAGGACGCATCCGAAGTCTGGCGTTCGGTACCAAAAATATGCAGGAAGCCATCGACCCAAGAGGGAGGCTATCTGTCTCACTTTCTGAGTCCTGTTGCGAAGAACTTGCTGGCACTTGAGCGCTATTGAAAACTGTCTCTCCTCCGAAGGAAACACTTTTCCTACCTCGCAGTCTAGCAGAGCTCCTAGGAAGTGAATCTTCTGAGTGGGATGGGAGACCGACTTCGTGAAGTTGACATGCAGGCCTAGACGTTGACAAAGTTCTATGCATGTCTGGAATTGATTCCGTACATTGTCTGGAGTTGGACCTTTCAACAGCCAATCGTCTAAGTATGGGTATACGAAGACTCCCCTGCGGCGCAGAGCTGCCGCCACCACTGCGACACACTTTGTGAACACTCTGGGGGCCGACTTCAACCCAAAAGGAAGGACTTTGAACTGGTAGTGAGAGGTCCCCACCCGGAACCGAAGGAATCTTCTGTGATCTGGTCGTATCTGGACATGAAAATATGCGTCTTGAAGGTCCACCGAACACATCCAATCCCCCTTCCTGAGATGTGGATATATTTGATGGAGCACCAACATGCGGAATTTTTCTTTTCGTACATGTAGATTGAGTGTTCTCAAGTCCAGAATAGGTCTGTATTCGGCCTTCTGGCCCTTTTTTCTGACCAGAAAATACCTCTAGTATACTCCTTTCCCCCTTTGAGCCACCGGAACCCTCTCGATGGCTGATTTCTTGAGGAGTGTCGCTACTTCTTTCTTTAACATTTGTAGCTGGTGGCTTGACGTTGACATCGGAGGAACTGGCGGAGGTAGACAGTGGAAACGAAGACAGTACCCATTCTGCAGCATAGACAACACCCATTGATCTTTTGTAATGGCCTGCCACTCTGTTCTGTGATGTGCAATGCTTCCCCCCCACCGGAGTGGGCAACGGCGCTGGGGGAAGTGAAGACTCATTGCTTCTGCTGAGACTTATTGAAATTGTTGCCTTGGCGTTGATTCCCATTTCCTTTGGAATTGCGCTTGCCTTTGTATTGTGATTTCTGTTGGCCTTGTTGGTTCTGGCCCTTCTGCCATTGAGGGGTTTGAACCCTCTGCTTCGAAGTTCCCTTGTTGTCCGAACGGAACTTCTTCCTAAATTCCTTTTTCTTTTCAAGCCCCACGGCTTTGAGGGTGTCCAACTCAGTCTTCATACGCTGCATCTCCTCATCAGCACTCGCACCAAAGAGAGACTTGCCCGAAAAAGGAAGATTTCGAATCCTGGCTTGAGCCTCGGGTTTTAATGCCGTAAGGCGCAACCATGAGGATTTCCTCGCTGTGATTCCATGCGCATAACCATGCGCAGCCAGCGTTGCCCCATCTGCCGCCGCTCCTATAATCTGATTGGAGACTTGACTGCCCTCCATCAGAACCTCCTCAAAGTCCTTTCTATCCTCCTGAGGAAGTTTTTCAGAAAATCTCTGAAGTGAGTCCCACAGAGATCTATCATATCTGCCGAGCAGCGCTTCCGCATTGGAGACTTTGAGGAAAGAAGCTGAGGTGTTACAAACACTTCTCCCCCAGGAATCTTGCACCTTGCTGTCCTTATCCGGAGGCACCGTGGATGAGGAAGCTACCGCATTGGATTTTCTAGCCGCCGCAATGATTACTGAATCAGGCGGGGATCAGATTTGAGGAACAGAGGATCCTCATCAGGAGGACGATACTTCTTGAGAATCCTCGCTGGGACGGACTTCACCGTTGCCGGCGTCAGGAAGACTTCATTTACTGGGTCCATTATACCCGGGACCATCGGCAACAAAGGTTTGGGTGTCGTTCTGTGCTGTAGGGTTTCAAATATGACTGTCGTCTTGATCTGTGGAGCAGTCATAGGCACTCCTAGCTTCAGGGCTCCCCTGCCCAAGATATCCTGGAATGAAAAAATATCCTCAGTTGGAGATATCCTTGAGCGTGGACTGTTTGTCAAGGTCGGACAGTAATCCCTGTGAGAGCGGGTCCTCGAAGAACTTGAAGAACTACGGGTCCTCCTGGACCTAGATCTTCTACTTGAGCGCGTTCTAGAGTGCGATCGGTCTCTGCGACGAGATCCTCTCTTACTTGAGTGCCTAGAACGTGACCGTTCCTTACGGCGATGAGCCTGGTCTCGATATGCTTTCAGCCGATCAGCTGTCTCCTTGTCCTTGGCCCAGTGGTGAAGAGGTCTATACCACTGTGGGGAAAGACGAACAGGAGGAGATTTGTGTGCGGAATCCTTCACTGGAGAACGTGATCGTGGAGGTTGATCCGCTTGGTCCTGTTGCGATCTTGCAGGGGACTTGGATCTCTCCCTATCCGAAACACTGTTTCGTCCATCCGAAGATCCGCCACTGCGAGATGCTGAGGAGGATGAGGATAGGTTCACTATAGATCTAGAGGAAGACCTGGAACGAGATCTCTCTTCTGTGACTCTCCTTCTCTTGGCAGGAGGCTCCTGTAGTGGAGATTGTCCCACCTCCGCAGCTGATGCAGATCCTGGAGAACCTAACTGAGACCTTAATACTTGAGACTGGTCCAATGGTTCACCCTCCTTTTCCTGCAGCACCTGCTGCAAAGGCGACCTCCCCTGTGATCTTGCAGGAGAGATGTTCAGGAGCTGCGAAACACTCCGCTCTCTGGATCTCCGCTGATCCATCGACGGTGGTTGTATCGACGCAGAGCAGGTAGACGCTCCCTCGACGTCGACCGTGGCTTCCTCGATGCCGACCTCGGGTGACGATGAGTGTCCTTCGGCATAGAGCCCCTCGCCGTCGAAGGTTGTCTACTCTACGACGACTGAGGCTGCTTCGACGCCGATCGCCGGTGCTCTGTCGGCGACTGGGTGTGCCTTGAGGCCGAATGCCGCTTACCCGAATGCGACGGAGGCTGCCTCGACGTCGAATGCCATTGATCGGGCGTCGACGTGGGCTGCTTCGACGTCGATCGACTATGTGTCGATAGATGCTCCCTCGACGCCGAACGACCATGACTAGTCGTCGACGGAGGATGGCTCGACGCCGAACGCCGGTGGCCAGGCGTCGACGGAGAATGCCTCGACGTCATAGCATGACGATGCTGCTTCGACGTCAGGTGGCTCGCCGTCGAACTCTTCTGCTTCGACGGTGACCTATCCCTCGACGCTGTCTGTAGCGGAGGTACCTTCGATGTTGACGCTGAAGACATCTTCTTCGTCGCCGTCGACTGCTTCTCCAACGCCGATCTCGACGCCGAATGTGAACCAGTCGGGGCTTCTTTCGACGTCGACCACGTCTTCCGACTTTTCTGCTTCTTGGGAGATCTTCCTCTCTCAGAAAGCCCATAAACACGAATTCTCTCACGGTCTTTCAGAGTTCTGGATGATAAAACCTGGCAGTGTTCACAGGTTTTCGATGAGTGAGAGTCTGGTAGGCACAGGATACACACTGAATGAGTGTCAGTCTTGGCCATCTTCCTTCCACATGAAGGGCACTTGTCAAAGAGTGAAGGCATCTCTGACAGAAAAATTACCTTTTTTAAGCCAAAAAAAGGTAGAAGTAACACCCTAAGTCAAAAAGACGTCGAGTGAAAGCAAAAAATTGTAGATAACAAGAATATTTTTTGACAAAAAGTCAAAAAGAAAGGGAGCTGTTTCACCAGGGTCCTGACTGAAGGAGCCGGAAAGAACAACTGACCTATTTGTCACCCCTGAGGCATGATGGGAAGCCTGGGGTCATGGCTGCCTTAAAGGCACGGTGCCAGTTTTTGTTGAAAATGGTTTCATTTTCTATGCTATTGTTTTGCAATGCAGCCTGAGGGCTAACAATGTCTATTTACAAGCAATTTTCAGGATTTATGAGTGGTCTACTCATTAAAACACAAAGTTCAAAGGTTATTTGATCTAATTTTTCTTTTGCTTCCTTACTAATTGCAGTGCATGTATATGTGTTTACATTGTTTTAGCCTCAGTTATAGAGCTGCATTGGTGTGAGAAAAATAATATATGTACATACATATATGTGGAGCGAGATATATGTGTTTTTTACATATATATTTTTATATTGTTTCCGGGGTCCCGCACATGGGCGGGAATATTCAGTGCTTATGACTATTGATGAGGATCCCCTGGAAGAGAACTGTAGGTTGCAAAATGGAAGGGTTCAAATCGTGGACTTATAGGCCCCTGAGAATTATGCGAGGTTTCATATAGAGGTTTGAGGTATTCTAGGTAGTATTACCCTTTTAATTCCCACTAAACCACAGAGATTTTGAAGAATGACGAGTGCTCTCTATTTTGTATGTATGTTGTGAGCATGACTAAATGAAGACATATTGAGGTATATTCAACACTTGCTTTTGAGGTGTTAAAATAGCAGATATTTGTTGTACCCTGGCCATGAATGGGTCTAGTTGTTTCAAGATGCAATAGCAGAAAAATCTTTTCTACTTGTCTGCATAACATGCCCATGTAGGTGGCCTATGAGCGTCATGCAGTATGGCCATACACATCAGGGAGCTTTAGGTGGCCCAATTCTAAAACCACAGGTGCAATATAGCTAGGTTGAGCGGCTTGAGGTCTGGATGCCTGACTTGGGTGTGTTGCTGCATGAGAATGTCTCATCTGATCAGTAGCTTCTTGTGGGGACTTCTAGACTTTGTCTGGACCAGGGTGGGACCAATAGGATCAGGGTCATGGACAACTTCCTCATCATCCTCACCATATATGAGATTAGTGGAAGAGAGGAAAGGCTTAGGCAAATATCCTTGACCAGTTCATCCATAGTGCATTGCCCATCAACTGTGGATGTGGTTACCTGGAGGCAAAGCTTGGGGTGTAGAATTCTACAGAATAGCCCTGCTAAACTAATGCTAAAATCCACTGATCTCAACGGATTTCCATCCAACAGGGATGGAAAACCTTTTCGCTTCTCCAGACAGGTATTGTTAGATGGTAGGATCACCAGCAAATCAGTTTTTGGAGAGGGAGATTCCCACACTTGAGCCACTCCTGCCCTTGTCTTTCTTGTTGCCTCTGTAACTCCCCACCCCTTGCATATCTTCTGCCTGTTTATGACTCATGAAAAAACTGCTGCTGGTACTGGCAAGTTGGTGCCTGAATGGGAGGTGTGATTTTAGCCCTGCCCCTGGGTAGTTGTTTGTGAAAGGCCCCCTTGGAGTGACCGCTTGTAGGGCAACCAAGGACTATGATTTCTCAGTGTCTTTTCTTATTTGTTTCAACATATCATCCACTTGGGGCCCACAGATGTGCTCCTGTATGAGATGTTGAGGAGGTGCGACAATATATCCATTTTTATAACTCGAACTGTGAAGCCATGCCTGCCCGTTTTAGTACATCCTTGAGGACAGGGAGGACTTTGACAGCGTCTTTTTGATAGGGTCTCCACTAAAACCCCCTTTCGCTCTGCCCGGAGGATCGCAGTGGGTTTATCTAGTATGGATGAGTTTGCTGATTAGAGTGCCACATTAAGTTAGTCTATAAGCTAGACATATTATTTCCAGGGGTCATCCACATGCCCCTATCCATAGGGGCTGATGGTATGGGTCTACATCCTTGTTAGGAGTACCTGGGTCTGTATTTCAGTGCACTGAGCTCTCTGGTGGTGGAGGTGGTTTATATGTGTGTGGTGGTTGTGGGGCTGAGGAGAGTGTGGTGGTGGTTGTCTGGTTGTAGACAGTTAGTGTGGTGGGCTTGTGCCCTTGTCTTTATGCTTCTTGGGCATAAAGTCGAAGGAGAACCCCTCTTCAAAAGTAAGCCTGTGCTTCTTTGGAAATGGAAGGAACGTGGTTGACGGCGGTCGTAGAGCCAGGTTGGAAATGATTTTACCAGTCTTTGGATAAATGAACAGCTGCTTCTGCATGGCATTGCACTCTTCCACCAGCTTCGGGTGAATGGGTGCCTTGGATTTATTCGATCTCATTGAAGGAGCCCTTGACATGGACTTGGTGCTTGCTTTCGGAGTCGCTCTCTGCATCAAATTCTGCTCTGACTCTAGGTGTTGGTTCCTTCCCTGCTTAGGATTCAATGCCTGACTCCCAAGGGTGTGGTGCTCTACCTCGGTCTGTGGGTGTTTGGTGGTGTAGGGTTTCGTCCCAAGACCTCGCTGCATTGGTGTCATACTCCCATCTCTAGAAGTCTTCTTTGTTCAGGGCCCTACTGGTTTCGGATTTGAGGATGTCCTGCCCAAATCCTATGGATCAGAGCCACTAAGCAAACACTTTTCTGGGCTGCCCCCTGAGAAACCGACAAAGAGCTGATCATCCAGGCAAAGGCATTTTGTGAAATTGATGTAAAAGCTCAAAGCCCTGTCAGGGTCAACTCCTCTGAGGGGCAAGATGGAGCAAAAAAAATGCTGGAAGATTAATCGATTGGCCAATGTGAAAGGGTGTCACAGTAGAAAAGCCCCCTGGTGCTCAGTGCAAATTTGTCTGGGAAAAAGGTGTAGTAGTGCAGTTGTACTGAGAAAGCACCCGTAGTTCACTCTCTTGATGTGCTGAGATACTTACAATGAGGAAGACTGTCTTTGGAGTCAAGAGTCTTAAAGAAAAGATGTGCAGTTGCTTAAAGGGTGTGTATAAGAAGAATGTTAAGACCAAGTTCAGGCACGGTACAGAAAGGCCGGAAGGGCTGGCAACCTTTCAATGTGCTCACCACAAACCCTTGCTGGGCTAACGAAAGAACAAGCAAACATCTAAAAGACTAGCTTGTAAGGAGCAAGTATTTCTAGCCCTGCACCGGGCAACAAATTTATCCGAGGCCAAGCATAGACTGCCTTTGTGGAAGGGCATCTCCCACAAGGATGACATCAACTACACCAGTCAGCAAGTATAAAGCAATCAGTTGACGCTTCTTAGTTTCTATGCACGGAGGTGAGGACTGAGAGGACTTGCATGCAACCCTGCACTGTTGTTGAGACAAGAGATCCTCTTGAAGTGGTGGCCTGATCTGAGGTAAAACGCTCCAGAGCTCTGGATAATCACCCAGGCCCAGTCCAGGGTAATTAAAATAACTTGTGCTTGGTCTGTCCTGATATTCCTATGAACTTGAGGGAAGAGAGGTAGCAGTGGGAACGCATACAACAGTCCATTGCTCCATTCCAGCTGCAGTATGTCCCCCAATGAATGCTTTGGAGGAAACTCCAGCCTGCACAACTATTGACAGAGCACAGTCTATATTAGACCTAGCCAGGGCAAACCCCACAGGTTGAAGATGCCCTTTGCCACCTCAGGATTGAGACGCCAATCATGGTCTGCCAGCCGACATCTGCTTAGCTTGCCTGCTATGTATTTGTCTGCCACCACAGAAGATCCTGAGCCGACCCCTGGAGAATTGGATGAAGTCGGAGAGGCATCTCTGATGCTAGGCCCACTACAACTTGAGGTTCAACTGCTAAACCTAAACATGCTATCTGGCATTTGGATGAGGAGGATTGAGGAGGCCAACTATTCAAGAAGCCACTGAGCTATCCACACTGATATCCAGGATTGGGCCCAAAACATTGGGATGATATCCTGAAGGCATCAGACTCGCTGCAACAGTGTTAGGACCTTGAACCTAGGGTCCAGGACAACCTTAATTATGGGAATCCTCTGTGTGGTGCACAACAACCCATGGATGTTAGAGTATATCGTCATTTGGAGGTGGCGTCTGACTGACTGCAGCAAGTTCATCTTTAGTAGCCAGTCATCGAGGTACATAAATACAGGCATCTTTGATCTCCAAAGATGGATAGCAACCACTGTCATCACTTTTGTGTTCACCAGAGGGGCTGAAGTATGGCTGATAAGCAGCACAGCAAACTGAAAATGTTTCTGACCCACATTGAGCTGCAGCTAACGGCAGTCAGACTGCTGGACATGTATAAGGAAATACGAGTTCAACAAGTTCAAGGACACTATGCAGTCTCCTGGATTCAGAGTTGAAAAAACCTGAGCCAAAGAGACCCAAGATTGTCTGATTCGCTGTTCTTCGGAATTAGTGTGACTTACACACTCCCCCTGCTTTCCGAATCATGCATCTGCTCAATGGCCCCTTTAGACAATAGAAGAATGACATATTCATCAGAATTGTTGAGTATTCTTCCAAATGTTTCTCTGCAGTAGGAGAAAGAGGGGGAGCGGGGAAGGGGAGGAAGAAAAGAAAGACCAGGCATAGCCCCTTTGAAAAATTTGTACGACAGACAGATAACAGCCAAGGAGGAAATGCCATATTCTGCTCTTGTCAGCCTTGTATCGGACTATGAAGGTAAACTACAATGGCTGGCCAACTGCTGCAACAGAGGAGAAAGAATTGGAGAATTGCTGCCCCAGCTGCTGTGAACGGTGTTTGCCGTTAACAAGGCCTTGGCTTCAAAAGGCCTGGGTTGGTTGCTGTAGTACAAGTTGGTATGCCTATAAGGGTTTCCTGGCCCCCGAAGTAGCCCCTAAACTTGGTATCGAAATTGCTTAGCTGGCAAAAACCGCCCCAAAGACTGAGTTGTGGCAGGACTGTCTTTAAATAGTTTTAGTACCAAATCAGCCTTATTTGTTTTTTGTTTTTTTAGAAATTGTATTGGAGAAATCGACCTTTTCACTCAATAACCAGGAGTTATCAAAGTACATAATGATAAAGGATGCTTGCAAACCATGAAAACCTGCCTAATCTCATCCAAACATGCCGTCTGAGAACAACACTGGTGCCAATAGCTCGTCCTATGGAATCAGTAGTGTTCAGGCCAGCTCAGAGCACAAAGTTTGGGGCATCGGGGCATCATTTATCATTTCAGCTAAAGAAACCTTGAGCTCCTCCAAGATGGCCGGCAAAGTCTTGTTTGGCATATCCCATAATGCATGGGCGTTCCATTCCAGAAGACAAACTGCGTTAATGGTTCAAAGGGGTAAATTTCCAGAAGAAAACATTCTCTTTCCAAAGTCATCAATTCTTTTTTTATTCTCTGACCAGAAGATAGTAGAAAGGAATTTGGATTAACCTTTGTCAATGCAGGAACTATCAGGCTTTCCAGTGTAGAATGTTTTATTAGGAAGTCCGGGTCACCCAGATCCAATCGGTCTCGTCTAGCCAGAGGCTGAGTGAATGAGACCATGAGCATAGTTTAGACAAAGCTAAAATTCACCATAAGGATATAAGCAAGGGGTTCATTGAAAGACAAAAAACTGCTTCGATGAGGCCGTTAGGTCTGGTTGAAGAATATCAGTTAACACATTTCTCTGTCTTAACAGTGGGCAGTTGCAAATCTAGAATTTCTGCTGACCTCCGGACTTAAAATACAAACAAGGCACGTTCTTCCGCTTGTGGTCGAGTTGTAGTCTTGCTCTGTTTCAGGGGATGTGTCTCACCAACCTGCATGTTAGATGTCTAAATAACAAGGCATCATCAGTATGTGTGAGTTGCACCGTGTTGCAGCTCGTATCGCAAAATTGACCTATAGTGGGATGACATTGGTTTTGGGTCAGAGATCCGGGTTGGGATCGGATTTTGGCTGGTGCGGACAGGTTCCATACTAGCGCTGGTACAGGTGTGGACCCTGGAGTCGGAGTAGAGTTGGTGTGGGCCGGACAGCTGGTCTCGAGAGGGGAGACCCACCCGGTAGAAGTCCAACTAAAGACCCATGAGCATGAGGTTTCAGGGAGCTTGAAAGCGCACCAGGAGGAAAAAGAAATCCACTGAAAATCTGCAGCATGGCTTCTTTGGAGATCGCCATCTGCTGTGGGGTAGAGCATGGCCTAGGAAATTAGGGACAGTCCAGGAACAACTGATGAACTGGGTATGATTTGGGTGACACCTGAGAAAAGCAATCTTTATCTTGTCTCACACCTTTTTTGCTAGACTGGCAGGATGCAAGCAAATCCCCCTTGGCCTTCTTTCGTTTATATCGAGACTTTGACTTACAGGAGGACCTTAACTAGGAAGTGGACTTTATGTGAGAGTGTCTTCAAGACCAGGACTGCAACTAGGCACACGACTAGTGAGGGAGCAGGATATGTGCTTCAACTATGATCTTTTAGGTTCAGGGAAGAAAAGCTTCACCTCCTACTCCCATATCGCTTTTCAGTGTATAACGGCACATATGCGGCATGCCTGGAGAGCTATGGTCAGAGACCAAGCACCATGAACACACCCAGTGCGGATCGATGATAGACATCTGTTTCTTGCAATGTCCGCAAGGCTTGACTCGTGCTGTTTCTGGTGAGGATTTTGTTTCTAGGACACGATCATCGAAATTTAGTAGTAGGAGGAAGACCGTCAAAGTTAGGAGTAGACCTTCCACATTGAAGGGTGCAAAGACTAAGAAACAGATGTAAGTTCCCAGCAGGGACACTTTCGTGCGGCTCCACTCAATCACATTCAGGGAGGGATGGTACTACCGCAGAACCGCACAGTACCATTTTCCAACAGACAAGAGCAAAGCTACAAAAATCACCAGATCCAGCTACCTGGCACCTAGAGATATTTTAAAAGTGAGGAATCTGTGGTTAAAAGTATCCATTGGAAAGTAGCTTCTTGCAAACATACTGATTTCAAGGTAGTTGTTTTGACAATCTCTGCACTAGAAAGGGTTTTAAGCAATAGTAGGTGTTTTTGTAAAACAAAACAAGCTTATAGTGTGATGACTGGGTGTTACTGGGAGTAAAATATTTGCTTTATATAAGTGTGTCACAAAGGATACCACCCAACCAGACACTGTCTGTTTTGCCTGATAGGGCGCAATTGCAGATATGTGAACGTACCGCTTTAGAAGTTAAGCCCAGTCCCAGGCTTCCAAGCCAGAACCTAGGCAAAGGAAAGAAGAGTCGGGGTATCTTCCAATACGGTCTAGTATGTTAGGGCTAGAATCTCTGCCTTTCACACCAATGTCCTCATCTCTTCTACACTCCTCTGCCTTGTAAAAACTAAAATCCACTCTCTCATAAATATATGAAGTGGTTTCAGTACAAGTAAGAATATACATATTAGGTTATACTAGAATTTCACATATCCCTGGTGCCTTAGCAGTGCCTCCAGAGAACCTGGGCTTCTAATGCTCCTGGATGGACATTCATCTAGATTTTACTGGTATCTTAACCGGGCTTTCAGGCACCCAAGTAAGCTTCCACTAAAGCCCCATCAGGATTGGCTCTTTCCCAGTTCCAGATATGCAAGCCTCAGAATTTACGCCCTTATAAAAAAAAACGATTATCCAAATCCCCTTTCAATTCAGAATAAAATTAAAGACCTAGATGAGCAAGTTACTTACCTTCGGTAACGATATATCTGTAAGAAACATTAGTTAGTTTCCTTACCTTAGAATAACCCCCAGGCATCAGACTGGATCTGGAAAATTTTGCGTAGCAGTACCCCTGCGCGTTGGTAGGCGTCGTCTGCGGCTCCGCGTCCGTCATCGGTGTCTGGATGACGTCGGAGTACTTAGATGCCGCCCTCGCACGCCGACGTCAGTTCTTATACACAGCTTTTCCAAAACCAGAAACGCAGAGCCATGATAACAACCGACATTGAAAATAGGGCCCTGAAAGGGATGACCTTAACCCTAGATATCGGTTCGCAGAACGGGGAGGATGGGTGGGGCGGTAAGGAATCTAACTAACTAATGTTTCTTACAGATATATCGTTACCGAAGGTAAGTAACTTGTTCATCTGAAAGAAACACGTTAGTTAGATTCCTTACCTTAGTATAGATACCCCAGCAATACCAACCCCGGTGGTGGGTCTGAGAACCAAGATCACACGAGAGAGACAGAGAGAGAGGGAGAGACAGACAGAGAGACAGACAGAGAGACAGACAGAGAGACAGAGAGAGACAGAGAGAGACAGAGAGAGACAGAGAGAGACAGAGAGAGACAGAGAGAGACAGAGAGAGACAGAGAGAGACAGAGAGAGACACAGAGAGAGAGAGAGACACAGAGAGAGAGACAGAGAGAGAGAGAGACAGAGAGACAGAGAGACAGAGAGACAGAGAGACAGAGAGACAGAGAGACAGAGAGACAGAGAGACAGAGAGACAGAGAGACAGAGAGACAGAGAGACAGAGAGACAGAGAGACAGAGAGACAGAGAGACAGAGAGAGAGAGAGAGAGAAAGAGAGAAAGAGAGAAAGAGAGAAAGAGAGAAAGAGAGAGACCGACCGTTTGTATTCTTGCATTGCATGGCTGTGGGATGTGTGTAAACCTCCAGTCAACCTGTATGTACAGCTTCAAGGTTAGTTGCCATTATAAAAAGTAAAGTTATGTTGACTGAAGTCACTCATGTACCTCTGTATGCAACTACACGGCTCACTCCTTAAATCGCCCAACCTACCGAGGACATTGTATTCATGTCTTTCAATTGAGCTAGGAGCGATCCATTGGTCTGATCCAGTTATTTAAACACAGTCCGGATAGTTCAGTTTGTGACTAAGGACACAACTCTAGTGATAATTATACAAATGAGATATTGGACAGCACAATCCACCCCTTTTTGACTGCTCTGGCTGAAGAGGGTTTACGCCTAATAGCCTGAGTTGAATACACAAGACCCTAGAGACATTATGCAAAGTATGCTATCACTATGGATATGGAACTCTGGGAACAGTAAGAGTTTGCACCGAACTTTAAGCAAGTCTGACCCTCTCTCCCCCTTCCACACCCTCCCCCCCCCCCCCGCCCGCCCAACATATCTCCTCCAACCACGTGGTGGTAGAGTTTTGGCTGGGTCCCAAATGTATCCGACACAATAAAATATAGCTATGTGAGCCAAGAAAACATGTTCAAACTAACATCAGAAGAAAAGTTGTGAGTTGGGGCAGATTCATTTTGTAAGGGCATGGGCAGATAGGTTATCCTCTGCCAAGAGTTCAAACTAGACCTGAAAGACTATGGAGAAAGTTGGAGTTGCTACTAACTAGCAACAAGAGTTATGTAGACGGTTTTGTGTTCCAAGAGCCTGCCTTACCATCGCAAAGACTCAAGGAACAGCTGCTGGTTTGCTGCCATTCGAATGAAGGCGCCAAGCATGGAGCGTTGCAGAGGCCGGAGAACTGTGCCATTGCCCAGCCTCACACAAACATAACTATTTCAGAGAAGAGGTCTCACAATCTACTAACCTGTGTGGTTTGCCGAGTCCCCCCACTTACGACCACAAAGTTATAACCAATCTAAGTCCTTACACTCTTCTGCCCTTGGTGAAGCATGTCTTCTGCTGTGATGACCACGGAGTGTTAGGCTGACCAAGACACAAGTTGCAATCCTGTTGAATGTGGACTACCTCACTCCTGCCAAGAAAGAACTATGACCAAAAACAAACTCACCCAGCTTGTTCACCAAAAAGAAGGTCAAACTAGTAAAGGCTACTTTAACTGAGGTTGGCTTTGTCCTGCAGGCCAGACACTGCATGTGCACCATTGAATGGCATGGTCATTGAGACCCAACCGTGAACCTTCTCTTCTACTTCAGTTTAGTAAAGCGGAAATAGAGGAAAAGGCATTTAAAACCAGTCTATTTCTGGTTCACCACACAGGTCAAAGAGTTGACTGAGAGCCTAATCGTGATTTTTCAGAAATGCTTCTAACCATGTGTCTGTAAGCCGTTTCAGCAATCACTGCTGGTGGACTGATTTCTAGAGCTAAGCTTGAGGCTCACAATCTGAAAAACGTAGATAGATCAATCTTGTTTCACTACGACTGCTCATGTAATTCACGGTTGACGGTTTGCCCATCTACATTAACGCTTCTCCATTTGTCAAGACTGGATAGTAGGACTTTAGGCAGAGCTATTCAGTTCATGCAGATGCCAAGATAGAGAAGTACTGCCTACACCATAGAACATGCAGCCTGCCTCCATAACCTTGATAAACATCTACTCAAGACAACCGAGCAACAAGAAGTCTTTTAAATAAATAAATAAATGTTACCTTTTTCCATATCAGCCCTGCTATATATTAGTAAAAGGTATTCTTGCACTCTGCCATTCAAGCACTACCCCACAACACATTTACTACAATGCTAAACAGACACCATCTATAACGAAACACATAAATGTCAAACATCAAGATTTGCTGCGCTCAGTAACAAACCTTGGAAGGCAGGAGACTGAGGTGCAGTTGTTGGGACAGGTTTGGTCATTGGGGCAGACGAAAAGGGGTCCTCAGGCGGCCCACTGAAAGCATTAGTGATCTGAGAACACAGGGCGCTAATGCTGTCTCCTTCCCCTTCTACTTCGTGTACTGCAAAAAAAAAGTAGTAGTAAATAGAAACAAACTCTGAATCATTAAGAATTGTCCTAAGATAAGTTGTATTCTGTTATTGCTCAAAACATATTAAGGGCAAATGATACTACATTAATCGAGAGCCACAAATAGTTTTTTCTTTTTATAATGCACCATACTCACCTGCCCCCTCATCCTGCGCTCAACTCCCTGCTGGAATACACAGTAGGTACTGGTCACAGGGACCAGCTGACCTTGCTCTCTGCTTAATTTGCTATCTGACAAACTTTATCAAAACAGCACCTAAGTTCTTAAAGAATGGAATCTTTATTGACCCAGTTTCTCCCCCCCGCGCTTCATGGATCTGCGCAGAAAGACAAACAGAAAGAACACTGCTAAATGTCTGCAATGCTTTGTATGATGCCAAATATATTAGCAAGTCACCACTTCTTTGACTTCTCCGTGCTTGAGGTACGTGTATGATATTTAGAACACCTGATTAGGAGTTCCTCGTAATATTCCGACCCATGCATATACTCCTGTTTACGCATGTGTTATTTATCACACCCGATAAATAATGTCTTAGGTTGTAATCAGGCCCTTAGAAAAGGCATGCAGATCTATCAAATTGTGCCCAAGTTATAAGTAAATTAAAAAATTGTATTGCCCCACCTCCCACTTTAACTCTCTTCACAACACTTAACATACCCACATAAAAACAATCCTTCCAAACTTCTGCCACATTTTGTGAAGGTCTGTCACACAGACCCAAAGTTATTAGCAGATGAAAAATGTGTGCCCCCCCCCCTTATTGATCTGCACAAATTAGAAAATACTGGTCTGCCAAATTTCATTGACATAAATGGATTTTCATCTGAAAAGATATATAAAAGTGTTAGTTCTTTGTAGCCTACACAGCACCTATACACCACACACCATATACATATATGTATGCATGTATAAGGTATTTCTATAGTGTGAACCCAGCAAAAGGTAGTGGAGTAGTGTACATGATCAAAGACAAGCGTAAAGCCAGGAGTGGTGGCTGGGTTGTTGTCAATTATTGCATTATGATATAGTG
Organism: Lissotriton helveticus; assembly: GCF_964261635.1. Lineage (NCBI taxonomy): Eukaryota > Metazoa > Chordata > Amphibia > Caudata > Salamandridae > Lissotriton > Lissotriton helveticus. Next base: position 73,509,626 of record NC_136070.1, read on the forward strand.
TTCTTCAGAGACCAGTCTTCAACTCTTTCATGAACTAGAGCTGCATTGGGGTGGTCGTGATGGATACACAGATGTGGATTTAGATCCTGCAAGCATCAATGCAGAGGGTCTGCTGCAATGTTTTTTTCTTTCTTACACTTGTTAGATTACAGTCTATTGGTGTCCTAACTGCCTTTGTGCTGAGAACCACCAGAGAAGCTGAGCGTGTCTGCATGATAAGGTGCAGAGCTGTCCACAGGGGACAAAGTTATAGGTAAATAAAAAAAATCTTTTCAATGTTAAGTGAGTTAATCAGACGTAGTTAATGTTGGGTCACAGTTTCCACTGAAAAGTTATTTTTATTTTCTTTATTTTGTTTTCGTACCATTCGAAGACTATGGAAAAAACGTTTTAAAAAACTAACTTCATACAATTTTCTTCGTACAGATCTATCAAGCGAGGGGATGTTCAGAAGGAAGGGGTAAAAAAAAGTGACATTTCCCTATTAACTCCCAAAGGAATCATTACTCTCAAAAAACAGAAACAAAATTTACACTAACGTTGTAATGAAAGCAGAACTTTATTTAAGAAGTGTCTTTGCTTGGTTTGGTGCAAATACGTTTAGTAGTTTCCGAGAAATTAGCCTTCAGAAATATTTCTGTTGAAAGAACTCATAAGTTCGAGATATCTGGAACCCAGGTCCGGGGGCATTTTGAACACTGAATTAAAAAAAAATGCCAATCTTACTGGGCGAGGGAGATTTTCTCCCACTGTCCATTTTAGGTTAGAGGACTCCAAATGGACACTGGACCCAAAGACTTTGACTGGCTGCAAGAGAAATTGTACTTTGCAGGGTCAATTACTGGATGCAGCGCACAACAGGACAGCAGAGCACAGTGGAAATCAGAAGATGGCTTGGCATGGGTTCAGAAGGAGATATAGCCACATTGGAGCGTGGTGGGAAACACCAGGTGGCAATGTGTATTTCATTAGAATTGCTGCATGGGTGGGAGTTTCGGTAAAGTGATGATGTGAAAGATCAGAGTGAATGTGTTACTTAAATTTTGAATTGCCTGGTTCTTAAGGTTTTGAGGCACTTGCTGAGCTTTATCGTAGGTTTACGACCGGTGCAAAGTTTCTAAGCGGTTTAAGAATGAACACAGGTCCCAGGCCCAGCTCTCACTCACGGTCCCCGAACAGCCGGATTCCTGCCCTCCTTGTGCCATTTTTTCCTTCTTCTGGTCTTTGCCTTTCATGCCTTTCCCTTTTATGCTTGTGCCTGCGCCTCCTTTTTTCCCCTCCGTTTTCTCCCGCTTGTTTTTGTCCCCTCCTTTTTGTCCCACTTGTTTTGCCGCCGCCAATTTCCGCCAGCCCTGCCCACCGCCCCACTCCTCCCAGGAACTACTTAACAGAGGCCACAGTGCGACCCCATTGAGCAGGTCCCAGGCCCAACTCTCATTCTTGCTGTCAACCCCCGAACAGCCGGATTCCTGCGCTCCTTGTGCCTTGTTTTTCCTTCTTCTGGCCTTTGCCTTTCGTGCCTTTCCCTTTTGTGCCTGTGCCTCCTTTTTGTCCCACTTGTTTTGCTGCCACCTTTTCCCCACCTCCTGCCAGCCCTGCCCATCGCGCCACTTCCTCCCAGGACCTACTTTATGGAGGCCACAGAGCGACCCCATTGAGCAGGTCCCAGGCCAAACTCTCATTCTTGCTATCAGACCCCGAACAGCCGGATTCCTGCGCTCCATGTGCCTTGTTTTTCTTTCTTCTGGTCTTTGCCTTTTGTGCTTTTTCCTTTGTCTTTGTGCATGCCTGTGCCTCGTTTTCCCCCTACTTTTTTAATCCCCTTGTTTTGTTCCCTTATTTATCTCCTGCTTGTTTTGCACCCGCCCGTTTCCGGACTCCCCCCAGTCCCGCCCACTGCACTGCCCTCCTCCCAGGACCTACTTAATAGAGGACACAGAGTGGCTGCAACTCTGTTGCACCAAAGGTAAGCCCATCTGAACCCGTCTGCGCTCAGCGCCAGGAACTCTGGTACTCCTACACCCTACAGCTACACCGCCAGCCCTGGATCATGGACGCCATGACAACCACTGCTGCCTCACCTCCCCACAATCTTATGGTAGGACCTTCTCCGGTTTCATCAGATCACCCACCAACACACCATCCACCACCATGTAAATCAAACTACACAATGCACCTACTTCACATTAACTTGCCTGCCTCCTAATCAACACACGCTCGCTTTGCAAACACGCCATCAACATCTGGGACCTCAACACCACCCTCACCCCGATGTCGTCTTCCTCACCGAGACATGGCTCTCACGCACACATCAGCTCCAGACATCGCCACGGCAACACCCAACAGATAGAAGATCACACACAGAGACTGGACAAACAAACCTGGAGGCGCTATCCCTATCGTCCACAAAGAAAATATCCACTGCACCACTGAGACAGAAGACACTTTCCAGACCATGGAACACTCAGGCCCTCCCTGTCCATCATCCCCTTTGGTATCGCTTTGTTCGCCGTAAGTTGGCAGGTGATGCCCAGACGTAGGTCCCTTGCTCACTTTACCACTGGATTCAAGATAGCCTGGCTGATGAGGATTATGAATCTGAAACCGGTCCCAGGATGCTTGTTTCCGGTCCAGGGAAGACATGGCTTGGCAGTTCGGGCTGGACTGTTCCCATGAGGCACAGGGTCAGACTGATCTGCATATGGCCATGTCTGAACTGGGGTGGTGGAGTGAGCTAATGGTGATGTATTAAACCCTGATCAGTTGACTGGGGGTAAGTGTTTGATTTGCTCAAACGCTCCGTCCATCATCCCCGTTGGTAACACCTCACCTTCAAACTCCAAGCAGACGGAAAACTCAACATCAGAGGCACCTCCACCTACAGACTACCTGGACCACGGCCAAGCTTCTGCACCATCACCCCTGACTTCATCGCCCCTATCACCATTGACTCCAAAGACTACATCTTCTGAAAAAGATCTAAATTTCCACAGCAATGACCTCAACACCACCAGCATACTCAACAGCATTAAGAACATCAGACTCACCCAACTTGTCACCAACCCCACCCACAATGCAGGACACATGTTGGACCCCATCCTCACCTCCAGCAACAGTGTCAAGTACAGCCACGTCACCGACCTCACCTGGGCCAGCCACTCCTTCGTGAACTTCAACATCTCCAGCCACCCACCTCCACTGCTGAGCCAATCGGCGCCCCCCAAGCAATTAGAGCAAAGTATCAACAAGTCAATGGACCGACACCCTCAATACATTAAGCTTTAACATTGCACCTAATCTGGACCAAGCGGTCAAAAATGTTAACTCCTGGATCACCAACTGCGCTGACATCATCGCTCCCATCAAGACTAGCAGATATAGGAGATCCACCAAGTAAGCAAGACTGTACACCAAGGAACTGAGAACAGCAAAAAGCCACTACAAGCAACTGGAAAGAAGATGGTGCACAAGCATGGACACCTGAGAAAGAACCACCTTCAAGATATCCTGAACCTCTGCCAACAGCTACTGTGAGAGGCAACGCGGAAAGCCCTAGCCGACTGTATCAAGTCCTATTCCAACCACAGCAAAGAGCTCTTCAACACTGTTAGAGAGTGTGCCAACCCTGCAGCCATAGAAAACAGCATCACCCCTCCCAAGAACTATGTGACAGACTCGACAACATCACCACCAGCTATAAGAACTTTGAACTTCAGCCCATGTCCTCAGATTTCCTTCACCTTCACACACTCACCGAAATCAACACGGACCACCTGCCAGCTCATACCCTAGGACACCACCACCATCATGAGCTCCGTTCCCTTATAAGCCGCCATGGAGCACACGATCAGCAGTGAGCTCACCACCCTCTTCAACTCCTCACTTGCCACGGCCACCTTTTCTGAAGACTGGAAACAGGCAAAAATCAAAGCACTCCAAGAAACCATCGCCGACCTGAGAAAACTCAAAAGCGACTGTCCCATCTCCCTACCCCTTTTCCCCGCCAAAGTCCTGGAAAAAAATGATCACCTGACAACTCACCAAATATCTGAAGCAGAACCTTCTAGACATCTCCCAATCTGGATTCCGCGCTAATCACAGCACAGGGACTGCCTTGATCGCAGTCACTGACGACATCAGAGCCCTCCTTGACCGGGAAAAAACAGTGGCTCTGATACTCCTTGAACTCTCTGCAGTCTTTGATACTGTATCTCATCACACACTGATTAGAGGACTGCATCACATCAAGCTGATGATCCATGCCTACAAAGCCCTGCACAACCAAGTACCAGCATACATCAACCATCGCTTGAATATCCACCACCCTACCAGGCAACTAAAAACTCTGGCTCCCTCTCACTCGCCCACGCCCCTCAAATGCAATGAAGCAACAGTCGAGGATGCTCCTTCTCCCACCATGCGGTGAAAACCTGGAACAACCTCCCACTGCAGCTACGGACCTCCACCTCTCTACTGGAATTCCGGAGAGCAACCAAGACCTGGCTGTTTGACTGATTCACCTGAACCATCATGAACCTCAAGCATCTGGATAGCCTCTTGGGCGATTAGCTGTGCTCCATAAATCCTCTTGATTGTTTATTTAAGTGTTTCAGAGTTTATGAGCTCATTCCAAAATCATTCTTGTTCACAAAGCCCGCACTTACTCAATCCCTTTAGTATTTGCCCAGTGTTACCTGGATTTGTAATTTGGAAATCAGTCTTCCTCTGCATGGTTGAAGGCAGTTCATTCATTCGGAGAGACAGCTGGCGCTTGAAGGGTGACATTTTCTGGCTAAGCACTGGAAAGCCTCGGAAGGAACCTTGTCTTGCCAGCTGTTCAACAGGGGCATGCCTTCGAGGAATGGCATGAGGATGGTTCAGATCTTTGCTGTCTAGCACAAAGGACTCTTCAATGGTGGGTGAAGTTGGCAACGTCGGAGATGGTGCTATTGTCTCTGTTACAGTAGGTGTAATGGTGGCAGGCACAACTTCCGTTTCAGCTGGGAAAAGAATGGCCAGTTACAACAATATTAAACACAAAGGACTGCATGAATCAAGGCTAAGGTGCGAATCAAATGTAACAGAAATAACAAAGAAGGAAAGCAGCGAATATTGAAGGGTCATCTTAGTCAAAATAGAAAGAGGGATAGTAATGATACCAACAGCAAATATTTAAAGCATTACACGTAAGTGTTGGGGAGCAACAATACATGCATTCATCAAAGGGAAACCATTATTTTATGAACATCAACAGTATTGTTTGAGTGGGTTAAAATCGGGCACAATCTGGTTTTGAAAGAGGGCTATGGGCATCCCAATGCAGATTCCACTCTTGTTGCTGTCCCTTGCATCTCTAGTTACCCTTAAACACCTTTGTTTTCCACATTCTTACTTCAACTGACCATAAGCAGGGCCCTCTTCCGGTATCTGTTAACTCCAAGAAACTCTTACATTTACTGCTTGAAATCTACTTGGGTGATCCGATGTTGCAAGGGTGTGTCTTGTCATACCATCATTGCATCTTGAACTATTCTGCAATCCTACTTATTCCCGCCCACCTAATTCATGCCTAATTCATGGGGGGAATAAACAATCACATTTACTGTGCTTTCGGCAGACATTACCCATTAGCGCAAACTATACACTATGCATATCTTGGATGCAACGTATCTACACCAAGGGAAGCACAAACATCAAACAGCCGTTAAGATTGTTTGAGTCGCTGTTCACAAAGGTGTAGTTGCTTACTTTTAACCACTGATGTAGTGGAATCATCTTTATGTGTGTTCTTTTTATAAAATAGTTACTTAGCTCTCTCAATTCTACTGTTCTGACTGGCTCATTGTTTTGACCATGACACTGTTGTTGCGTGCATGTTGGTGAGACAGAGTCTGTTGATTTGGTAATCCTAGTGTCCTCCCACAGGTAATACCATAAACCCGATTGAAGAAGCCACTGTGTCCCGCCTCCCCCAACACACACAATAAATCCAGAGACACTAGCCTGGTAGGACAAAAGCAGAGTTCACCAGCAACCAGATAATGAAAACACAAGAATGTACTTGGCATCCTGTTACCTTCCGTTCCAGTGCGCTCCAAATGTTACAGGTAAACCCAGAGACAGAGTTCGGGTAGGACAAAATCAGACCAAATAGTGGATAGACAAAAATTGTCTCGCCACACTGTTCTCTCTATTCCAAGTGCACCCAAGTATTATAGGTAAACCCAGCAGATCTGTCAAGCATGACACTCCCTACAGGATTTGACACAGTAGTGTCAAAAAGGATGCCCAAACCCCACCTCTTATACTGTGAGATTCAGGGGTGCCCTCACTGGCCATTCAGCTCAGCCTACTTTTTAATCCTGGGAGGTCTTTTATCCCTTTTTCACATCAATTCAAATACTAATCACTGCCTGAGAGAACTTCAGAGGAAATGCAAATCAGCCTCCAGGAACATGAGGCAGGGAAAAGGCAATTTCCTACAAGTTACTTTTGCTTTCCAAAAGCCGACTTCACCATTGAACTGGATTCTCAAGAACTTACTAAAGATAGATGTTTAATTATTTGACTAGCTAATCCCATTCCCAAGATAGAGTATTAGGATTTTAAACTGTACTCTGGTTTTCTACACGGGACAACTAAGCCTGCCACAGTGAAAATTAACTTCTGGGTCCCAGTTACTGTAAGGACTTGTTAATATTAAATGTGACCTGTCAAAAGAGTTTATTTTAACAGGTCAAACTGCAGGTTTTACACTGCTGAAGTTGGGCTACACAGGGCAAGGTCTGAAGCCATGTTTGCACAGCCACTGTAGTAATGGCACAACAGTCTACTTATGGCATTTAAATTATAGACACTAGGTACACACTATAACATATACTAGGGTTTTGTAGGCAAGCTAAATATGCCAATTAGAAATATGGCAATTCGGCCATGTTTAAACGATAGCAAAGGTATTTTACTACTGGTCAGCAGGGGGAAATGCACAAAGTTCTATAGCCAGCAAAAGGCGGAAAATCGGGGGTGACCACACAGAAAAAGTGGATTTCCTACAGCCTGTATTCATCAATACCATAACTACATTTCTTTTTTCTAATTTAAAATCACTATCTCTTACAACTGTATTTGTTATATTGTTCTCATCTACAAAGTCCCTACAGCTACCTTGTTTAAAGACCAAGCATAGCGACAATTCTTTCAAATTATTTCCAGTGCATTCATGTTTTCTTCGTGGTGGTGACCAAAAAAGAATACATATATGGTGCCGAAAACAACAAAAGCTTTAAGACACTAGAACAAAAAAGTCAGACAAGCCGATCAGAGGGATAAAGTGAAAGCACTGCAAGACCAATGTTTTCAGTAACTTTCTGAAGCGCAACAGTTCCACAGGATATTTGCTGTCGCCAATTGTGGAGAATCTATACAAAGAAGGATCTAATATAGTCAAGCTGGAGGACCGTAAAGGATCGGAGGTATAACAGCGAGGTGACAAGTCAGCCAGAAATGTTTATATTTTGTAGTGAAGTACTTTGAGAATCAGCACTAAGAATAAGAATCGTTATCTTCCTTGAACGGGGAGCCAGCAGACAGAGTTCGAAGTTATTTTTTAGCGACATAGCAACCAGAGTTGCGCATGAAACCACATGGGTAAGTGTGTGCAATATTTATGGTTGTGCCACTGTGTCTAGGGCTTGAACATATGTGTATGCATGTATGTGTTATTTCTGTGGAGGAAACCTAGTCAAAAGGCTGTAGAGTGCTGTACAGGGTCAAAGGCCTGCAAAAAGTCAACAAGTTATAGGAAAGGTGGCCGTTTTGTGGATAGTTAATACACTGTGATTTTGTGAATTGACAGTGCTGGCAATTCAAACAAAGAACTTTTTAGAGTTTTAAATGTGTTCATGAGGTCTACTGCCTGTAATTCTTCTATCCCAGCCTCCCAGGAATTGTGCGATGTTCTGGCTAACTGCTTTGAAGAAAAAATTGAGACTATATAAAGGAACCTCGCTAACCACCCTTCTCCCACTAATTATTTTCCCGCCATTCCTCCTATTCATAAGTCCATCACCTCAGCACTAGCTCTAGAAATGATGAGCAAAGGCAAGTTAGATTCCCCCCTCCGGACCTCTCTCCACCACACATTACGGAGACACTTGCCAAGTCGCTTCTTCCTGACATCATAGCACAGTTTAAACTCTCTAAACACTGCCACTGTACCACAGGGTCTGGAAGACAGTGCAAGTTATGCTTATTCTTAAATAATCCAATGTGGACCCACTGAAACCCGCAAATTATAGGTACATATCTCTTAACTACCTCAACAACATTTTAGAAAGCCTGCTATTTGGAATCCAATACCATCTTGGATCCTTCACAATCTGGTTTCGGAGTTTCACGGAGTACAGAAACAGCACTGATGGTGGGTCTGGGCCCCATTAGACTCTCCCTTGACAAGGGTTGGCCAGCCAAAGCTGGTGCTACTTGACCTGCCTGCTGCCTTCGACACCATCTCACCATTATGGTCCGAAGACTTTCCAAGATTGGTGTCGAAGGCAAAGCCCGTAGCTGGTTTAAGAATTTCCTTTCAAATCCTGTGTCACAATACTGGACAATGGAGTACCTCGGGGATCTTCACTAAGCCCCAAGTTCTTTAACATCTATGTTGAACCACTGGTTCAAGTAATAAGGTCATGTCGCCTTGATGTCATCTGACATGCAGATAACACACAATTGATCCATGGGTCCAAACTGAAAATCTACAAAACCCAAATTTCGGGAATGAATGAGGAAAATTGCATCCTGGATATCCCAGAACTGCCTACAGCTCAACAGCAATAAAACGGAGATGGTGCCATTTTGCAAGGACAACAACTACAGGTAGATGAATAATGGTCATCCAAACTAGACACCTCACCTTAACACAAAAAGGTGGTAAAAAATATTGGCATCTTAATTGATGACAGTCTCATAAACGGAGAGCAGACAGGCTTCACATGCGGCACCTATTTTGGTAAAATGTGCATACTGAGCCGAGCGTGCCAGTGGTTGCCTCTCCACACAAGAAAAACTCTTACGCAAGCTCTTGTGGTCAGCTACCTAGACTATGGGACCGCTCTAATGGTAGCAGTCAATGAATCTCTCTTATCAAAACTACAGGTAGTTCAGGGCACTGCGACTCGCCTTGTCCTCGAACTTCCTCCCCGCACTCCTTCGGAGCTCACTCTAAGAAAACTGCATTGGCTTCCCATTAGGAAAAGAGCCCTTTTCAAGTTACTGGAACACAAATCCCTATCAGATAAAGGCCCAGCGTACCTCCATACCACATGACTCTGGATCTACCCACAGAAATCTCAGATCCAAGGATCAACTTTTGCTCCGCTTATGTTGTATTCACACAGACGACTATCCTTTCCATATTTTGACCCACATAACTGGAACAGACTTCCTCTACACATCCACGTGTGCTCTGATTTTGTTTGTTCCAAAAAACTTCTCAAAACCAGTTTTTTCTAACCGCACCCCCTTTTTCTTTGCTCTAGCGCCGAGATAACCCTTTGAGGGTGATTTGTTGCGCTCTATCAAATATACATAACATAGTTATTCAGAAAGGTGTGTCTTCAACAGCGTTCAAACAGTCCGTAGATGCGGTTCCAAAATCTTTTGTGCCATTTTTTAGGTCAACGCCTAAAAGGCAACAAAGATGTCTGGTTTGCTAACGACATCTTGGGGACTTTCAGAAAGTTTCCCTAGGATTGCATTTTGTTTGTTGCTTACCATTGGCATCGTGGATTGTAACTCACATTTGCTGGCTTTATTTATTTTAGGCTGTTCAACTTTAGTTTTTTATCTTCCCTTGCCCAAAGTGAGAAGATTTATGTGACAATCTTGTGTGAACTGGGAAATAGTTATTTTTTAGCAAACACTGTTTGGACCTCCTGGTGGGAAGGACCGAGTCAGGGTAGTATTAGGTATTTCCTCCCAGGGCATGCCATCCTGTGCTATCCTAAGGACCACAATGGGAATTTGAGTGCACTTCATTTACTGCAAGGTAAAAAAGTAAGAAGTGGTTAACATGGCTTGCTGTCGAATTTCATATTATCACGTGCGACAGTCTCTGGTAATGTATGTTTGTGCATTTAAACGCCAGTGCACTCCTAATAGCCACAGGAGCTCTGCACACTAAAGGCCATTTAATTACAATGCACACCCGCAACCACAATGTGGCATGGCACAGCAGCATTAGTAAAGAAACCAATAATAATACAGCAATGGCGGCTGCTTCATAAAGCTTTTTTCATAACTTAGTGTTTGGACGAAAACTACGGCGCCCTGCTGCTTGTTGCTTGACATCTCCCACACCGTCCCGTGCTGCTGCTGGCATGAAGGGTACATGCACTTTAAATATCTACATTGAAGAGCTGACGTAGAAAAGGGTTGCTTAGGCAGGTAAAATTAGCTTAACCCTGGGGATTTCCTTTTCACGCACATACCTTTTATGTTCAATGAAACTTTTAGGAAGTTAGAAGTTCCATATTTGTTAAGTGGAAAACCGAAAACTTCTCAGTTCATTTGTTATTTGTGTTGGCAGTCAGAGATGGACTTCTTAATGGCTGTCAAACTGTGCACACAACTGGAGTACTGGCGTTCTTAATAACTTGTGTCATTAACAGGCAGGCACAGATTTGATTCTCTTTTCACAGTTCCCCAAAAATGATGTAGATACAGTTTCAGCTTCTATTCCCACACTGGCTGCCCCTTTATAAGGTGAGTAGATAAAGTGTTTTAGCAGCTTTATTCAGCTTTGTATTAGCAGGAAATCCCAATACAGTTGTCCCCGACACCCCAAACCCCTCAAGGAGTCCATAAACCAGTCCATTAGCGCTGCCCCTCTGCTTTACAGCTTGAGCGATGACTGAGCTGCATTTTAGTTTAAGTGGTAGTGATGCACTATCCCATTAAAATAAATCTGGATTTATGTTTTTTATCAGTGGGATTTACATTAGCTCCTTTACAGCATAGATTGTATTCCTACACATCTCAATCGTTCTCCTTTCCTTCACTAAGCCCTATTTTATTTAATATTTACATCACATCCCTTGCCAACCTCATTAAAAGCTTTGGCTTTTCCTTAACATCCTATGCAGACGACACCCAGATTGCCGTAGACCTGGCCAAAAAAGATCCAGGAGTCAGCAACAGACTCCATGACTGCATGCAAGCTGTAAACGCATGGATGAGTAAGAAATGCCTTCAATTTAATGTGGATAAAACCGAAATCATACTCTTTGGAGCACAAATTTCCTTCTGGACGCCTTCATGTTGGCCAGTAGAAATGGGCAACGTGCCTGCTCCCATTACCAAAGCTCGGAATCTGGGAGTTCCGATTCACCACAAATTACCCTACAATAATCATATCAATGCTCTCTCTACTTCAACGTTTTTTACTTTAAAAAGTAAAAAACGTTGAAGATGAGAGAGCATGCTAAAAAGAGCTTTCCTTTCATCCCTTCACATTTCCAAAACACCCTCATCGCATCACTAGTTCTGTCTAAACTAGGCTATTGCAATGGTTTGGTTCTCACTGCTCCCCAACACACTCTTAATAGGCTACAAACTTTGTAAAACTCGGCAGCAAGGCTTTTATTAAAGATACCAAAATGCCAATCTGTATCCTGAAACAATAAACATTTGCACTGGCTTCCCATCAGACAGAGGTGCACTTTCAAGGAACTCTGTATTGCTTATAAAGCACTTCACAGCATAGCTTCAAGTGGTGCAACCCAGCCAGAACTCTATGATCAGTCTCTGCAAAACACACTGTTGTACCCAGATTCCGATGTTCACTAGGGGCGGCAGGAGCTTCTTTTTAGGCATGTCCAAAGCCTGGAACGCTCTACCATCAGATACCAAAAATGCTCCCAATCTGCTGAACTTTAGGAAACAGCTGAAAACGTGGCTCTTTACCACCTGCTAAACTAGACATATCTGCTTGTATCTTCCTCTGTTACTCTGACATCTTCGGGTAATCGTGTGCTTTAGAAGACTTATTAAAATCACATAACAGTTTTCTAGGCGAAATGTTTACTGTAGTAGACATTTTTCCAACCATATTACTTTCACCAGTCTGAGCAGGAAGGAAAACGTCGTGATTACAATTTTTAATCGGTAACAGTCCATCAGGCATTTTTTAACCAGAAATACATTTCTTGTAAATAAAAACAGTCTGATTGATGTCTCCGGGGCTTGCTCTCAATTTTAAGATGCAATGAAAGGGACATTTTTTGTTAAAGCCTTTAAGCTGCATGCCCATGTAATAGTGCCAACTCAAATTCCTTGTCCAGTTTAGCAAGCATTGTCAAAGAAAATAGGTCTCGCATATGTATGCAAGAGCTGTTTGGAGTTGACAATTTGTTTTACGCCATGTTACACAGCAGAGCGGTCGCTATACAACATGACAAAGTAAACAAAAAATAGTTCCAAGACACCGCCAGTGCAAAGCGCTTTCATTTGCTTTGCTTTCAGCTATGTTGCAAAGGGGCCGTGCTACTGTACAACATGGCTAAAAAATATTAACAAAGCCAATAGATCTTTCAAAGGGTAGACTTAGTGCTTTGCTAATCCTTGTTCTCTTTTTGTACTTCTTAGAGTGCAGTCTGATGATGATGTGTGTGTGGGTGTGCTTACAGCCACCAGAGATGGCAAGCTTGACTGCAAGGTAAGTTTAGCTGATGGTCGTGATGACTTTTTAAATGATACAGCTGGTTATGAAAATGGTGCTGAGTGGCAAGGAAGTTCCATCAGAATGGGGGTGATGTGATAATATGTCTTCAGGCCCTGGAGGAGATGGGCAGCAAGTGTAGGATGCCATTAAAGGGGGGCTATTGAGGAGTCTAGGAGGCCAATGAGAAGGGCATTATCACTACCAAGATGCAAACGTTAATGGGCCTGAACAGCAGTTCTAAAGTTGCTGTCTGGAAGAAATGGTTTCACTGTAATTAGTAGAGAGACAGCTGATACCAGCCCGTCTGTTTTTTGCCAGTGTGTCCTTTGATGGTGAGTTTGGTGTCCAGGGTGAATCCAAATGATATGTCACTCAGTGAAAGTTGAGGTTTGAAGGGGTCAAGGTTCATGTCATTGAGCCACAGGTGTTTCTTGTTCATGGCAAATACAAATTATGTCTTGTTCGGGCTCAACTTCAGGTAGATGCTGGGCAATCAGGTGTGGATGATGTACAGGCAGTATTTGATGCTTTGGGTGGCTGAAACAGAGGATATTTGTGTGTATCATCTGCATATCAGTGATCTTGATGATGTTAGGTGAGCACTATGAAGCTCCCTGTAGGGGTTGAAGATGGATGAGGGCTATGTTGAACCCTAGGAGACTTCACAGGCAACAGACATGTTTGTGTCCCCTGTGATCCAAACTGGAGCTGGATGGAAAGATAGGAGGGGAATCTGTGAAGTAGATAGCCACTGAAACCCAATCGAGATGCTGAGGCACATATGATGATGTGATGGTTGACTGTGTCGAGAGGTACGGCAATATCAGGCGGAATGGGTATCTTCATCTGTGGTCAAGAAGTCATCAACTACAACATGTAAGATATGGTCCCAGTGCTACAGCATGATCTCAAGCTAGACAGGTGGTTTGTCGTACAGGAGATGGCTCGCATTATTGTGAGCTTGGAGTTGAAGATAGACTAAGTTTTCAATGATCTTGCTGATGAATTCTAGGTGAGTGATGGGGTGACAGTTGATGCGTTTATCAGAGTCTTGTGTAAGGGTCTTTAACAGTGGGATCTGGCCTGTCTTGAGATCTCTGGGAAGATTCCTTACATGATGGAAACATTGACAGTGGTGAGTAGGGGTGAGAGAGCATACAGAGAGGGAGATCTGAAGAAGGATTAGGATAAGGCATTATCTTCAAAAGAAGTCACTTTGAGGGGGCTAAATATGCTGGCAAGAAGTGAAAGAGATAGGGCTTTGAAGAATGACCACTGCTGGATTCTACAGAAAGAGGTAGACATAGGAGATGAAGCAGGCTTGGTGTTGTCGATCATGTTGTTGAATCGTCTATATGTATTTTTTTACTGATAAAGCGTGTGGAGTGAGGAAAAGGTGGATCTGGCAGGTGATTTAAGTGGCATTTGGGATGTGTTTGTTATGTGACATCCAGTACTACGTTGAATATGTTAATGGGGCTGGGGCTTGTGTTACCGATTTGAGCTTGTGATGTCTGGGAGGTGAAAGTCACCCAGGAGGGGTTAGAAGGACGAGGGGCAATTTATCAATTAAGTCCTTATTCTGGCCAGGAAGCCTGTGGATTAGATGGAAGGTGGTGGTCTTATTGGCAGAGAGTGACAAATGGCATGTCTGCAATTCCAAAGAGTTGCATGAAACTTGCTTGCCTGGAGTGCAGGACCAGGAGGACTAATGGATGACACAGAGGCCTCCTTCATTCTTAGAATGTTGTACGGTGTCGGAAGAAGAACACCGAGAATGTTTGAGGATCTGATGCTGAACCATGTTTCTATTATGAAGAGTGCATCAAGCTTATGGGTGATGAGTTCTGCGATGCCTTATGCATGAAGCACTGCAGAGGGAGCATCAATGAGCTCGAGTTGAAGGTGTGTTCAGTAGTATGAAGATGTATGGTAGTTAGGTGGATGTGTACGGGGTTGATTTGATGCGTGTGGAATATTTTGAGAATTTTTGGATCATTTAAGTCTGGCTGTGATTGTGGGGATTGGCAGTATTGTGCTGGGTGACGCACATAAGGAATATGCTACTTACCAGTATGCATCTGTTCTTGGCATGTAGAGCTGCAGAGTTGTACACTTAGCAATAGATCGCCACCTGGTGTTGGCTCGGATGATTGCAGGTTGTTGTCTTCTTGGAAGAAGTCTTTGTAGTCACGAGATAGGTGACTCCTCCCTTGGACAATACTGTGCATGGTCATCGACTCCATCCTCCGATTGTTTTTCGCCATGATGGGAAATTATGGAGTTAGTAGAAGTAAAGAGAAAGGATGTCCATGCGTGTGCATCTAAGTAAGATGAGTACTGGTACGGATACAAATCCCGGGGAGGCGGGAGGGCGTGTACACCTCTGCAGCTCTACATGCCAAGAACAGATGCATACTGGTAAGTAGCATATTCCGTTCGAGGCATATGAGCTGCAGATTGTACACTTAGCAACGATTGTGCAGCAATGTCTCCCCTAGCGGTGGTCGCTTGTATCCGTTGCAGTATACTGAAATAGTGTTTTAAGGACAGCTTGGCCTACTGCAGCTTGCTGCTTGGCTTGCACATCAACACAATAGTGTTTAGTGAAGGTGTGTATGGTAGACCATGTTGCTGCCTTGCATATGTCCTCTAGTGGTATGTTTCCTAAGAAAGCCATAGAGGCTCCTAGTTTGCGAGTGGAGTGCGCTCTAGGAGGAACTGTTAGTGTACGTTTTGCTTTTTGATAACATATTTGAATACACTTTACAATCCATCTGGCAATTCCTCCTTTAGAGATAGGATTGCCCTTGTGTGGGGAAGAGAAAGATACAAATAGTTGCTTTGTCTTTCTGAAGGATTTAGACTGTCTGTGTGGTATAAAAGAGCTCTTTTAACATCTAAGGTGTGTAAAGCCCTTTCCGCAACAGTCTGGTTTTTGAAAAAACACTGGTAACTCTACTGATTGGTTAAGGTGAAAAGGAGTAATCACCTTTGGCAGGAATTTAGGATTGGGACTAAGAACCACTTTGTTAGGGTGTATCTGAAAAAATTATTCTTCTATTGTGAATGCTTGTATTTCACTAACTCTTCTGAGAGAGGTGATGGCAACAAGGAAGGCAGTTTTCCATGTTAGGAATTGCAGTTCACATTTGTGTAAAGGCTCAAAAGGGGGACCCATAAGTCTTGTAAGGACCACGTTTAGGTGCCATACTGGTGCAGGTGGTAACCTAGGTAGGATTATTCGTTTTAGTCCTTCCATAAATGCTTTTATTGCAGGTACCCTAAAGAGAGATAGATGCTGTCTATTTTGTAAATAGGCTGCAATTGCTGCTAGATGCAGTCGTATGAAAGAATAAGCCAAGTTGGACCTTTGTAGGTGTAGAAGGTAGCAAATAATATTTTGGATGGAAACATCCAATGGATCAATGCGATTGTTGTTGCAGTATATTGCAAATCTTTTCCACTTAGCAGCATAACATGCTCTAGTGGTGGGTCTTCGAGCTTCTTTAATTATGTCCATACAGTCTGGTGGTAAGTTTAAGTAGCCAAACTCTAAGACCTCAGGAGCCAGATCACCAAATTCAGTTGGTTTGGTTCTGGGTGCCTTATTTCTCCATGGTTCTGTGTTAACAGGGATGGCGTGAGCAGTAATTTCTGATGTGGAACCAGTGAGAGCTCTAGTAGCGTGGTGAACCACGGCTGACGTGCCCATGTGGGGGCCACTAGTATTAGTTTGAGAGACTGTTGTCTGAGCTTGCGTACTACTAGTGGAATGAGTGGGAGAGGCGGAAAAGCGTACGCAAATCTGCCTGACCAGTTCATCCATATTGCATTTCCCTCCGATCGTGGGTGTGGAAACCTGGCGGCGAAGGTTGGGCATTTTGCGTTTTCGTGGGTGGCAAACAGATCTATCTGTGGCTGCCCCCACCTTTGGAAAAATGGTTGGAGAACCTGTGGGTGCAACTCCCATTCGTGTATCTGTTGTGATTGACAACTCAACAGATCCGCTATCTGATTGTGAATCCCTGGAAGGTGTTTTACAGTCATGTGTATGTTTTGAGGGATGGCCCATATCCAAATGTTCCGTGCAAGCTGGGACAGTTGCAGAGAGTGTGTCCCCCCTGTTTTTGTACATAATACATAGCTGTCATATTGTCCGTCCGGATTAGAACAGCTCTGTTTTGTACTTGTACTTGAAAAGTCTTGAGTGCTAGGAAAATGGCTAGCAACTCTAAGTGATTGATGTGGAACAGTTTTTGTTGGCTGTTCCATTGTCCTTGAGTGGTATAGTGCAGTAGATGGGCTCCCCATCCTGTGAGGGATGCATCTGTCGTGAGCACTATTTGTGGAACAGGGTCTAGGAACGGCCGTCCTGTTGTCAAGTTTTTGGTGTTCCACCATTGCAGAGAGAGATATGTACGGCTGTCCACCAACACCAGGTCTGTGAGCTGACCTTGAGCCTGATTCCACTGTTGTGCTAGACATTCTTGTAGTGGATGCATTTGTAGTCTTGCGTGCGGAACTATGAAGATGCAAGACGCCATCATGCCTATTAGTTTCATGAACACTCTGGCTTGAAGAGAGTGCTGGCATTGAACAAGGGAGTCTAAGCTCTGAATGCTTTGAATCCTGGCTTGACTGGGATACGCTAGAGCTGCCGATGTGTTTATGGTAGCTCCTAGATATTGATGAACGTGCGAAGGCTCTAGGTGCGACTTGGTGTAGTTTATTGTAAACCCTAAGTCGTGTAATGTTTGTATTGTTTGTTTTGTGTGTTGTACACACTGGTTGAACGATCTTGCTTTTATGAGCCAGTCGTCGAGGTAAGGGAAGACATGTATCTGTTGTCTTCTGAGATGTGCTGCTACTACTGCTATTTAACAACATGGGGTGGTGATGGACAGCGTTTCTGAATTAAGCAGAATACTCTCACCCAGTCAAGAGATCATGGCTAGATCCAACACCGTTTTTTAGCTCACTGCACCATCCCAGTTCAGAACCTGGCTATATGCAAATTAGTCTGTTCCTGTCCCAGTGCATGATGGGAACAGGGCAAACCAAACTACCAAGCCAATTCTTACACTGGGAAGGAAACAAGCTTCCGGGGACCGGTTTCTGCCATTTCAGGCGTCGTCGGCCCGGCTTGCTTGAATCCTGATGGTGCAATGAGCAAGGCACTCACATCTGAGAATACCCTTCCACGCTTAGGGTGGACAAAATATTTAACAACAAGGGGTGGTGATGGACAGAGTTTCTGAATTAAGCAGAATACTCTCACCCAGTCAAGAGATCAGGGCTAGATCCAACACCGTTTTTTAGCTCACTGCACCATCCCAGTTCAGAACCTGGCTATATGCAAATTAGTCTGTTCCTGTCCCAGTGCATGATGGGAAAAGGGCAAACCAAACTACCAAGCCAATTCTTACACTGGGAAGGAAACAAGCTTCCGGGGACCGGTTTCTGCCATTTCAGGCGTCGTCGGCCCGGCTTGCTTGAATCCTGATGGTGCAATGAGCAAGGGACTCACATCTGAGTATACCCTTCCACGCTTAGGGTGGACAAAATATTTAACAACAAGGGGTGGTGATGGCCAGAGTTTCTGAATTAAGCAGAATACTCTCACCCAGTCAAGAGATCAGGGCTAGATCCAACACCGTTTTTTAGCTCACTGCACCATCCCAGTTCAGAACCTGGCTATATGCAAATTAGTCTGTTCCTGTCCCAGTGCATGATGGGAACAGGGCAAACCAAACTACCAAGCCAATTCTTACACTGGGAAGGAAACAAGCTTCCGGGGACCGGTTTCTGCCATTTCAGGCGTCGTCGGCCCGGCTTGCTTGAATCCTGATGGTGCAATGAGCAAGGGACTCACATCTGAGTATACCCTTCCACGCTTAGGGTGGACAAAATATTTAACAACAAGGGGTGGTGATGGACAGAGTTTCTGAATTAAGCAGAATACTCTCACCCAGTCAAGAGATCAGGGCTAGATCCAACACCGTTTTTTAGCTCACTGCACCATCCCAGTTCAGAACCTGGCTATATGCAAATTAGTCTGTTCCTGTCCCAGTGCATGATGGGAACAGGGCAAACCAAACTACCAAGCCAATTCTTACACTGGGAAGGAAACAAGCTTCCGGGGACCGGTTTCTGCCATTTCAGGCGTCGTCGGCCCGGCTTGCTTGAATCCTGATGGTGCAATGAGCAAGGGACTCACATCTGAGTATACCCTTCCACGCTTAGGGTGGACAAAATATTTAACAACAAGGGGTGGTGATGGACAGAGTTTCTGAATTAAGCAGAATACTCTCACCCAGTCAAGAGATCAGGGCTAGATCCAACACCGTTTTTTAGCTCACTGCACCATCCCAGTTCAGAACCTGGCTATATGCAAATTAGTCTGTTCCTGTCCCAGTGCATGATGGGAACAGGGCAAACCAAACTTCCAAGCCAATTCTTACACTGGGAAGGAAACAAGCTTCCGGGGACCGGTTTCTGCCATTTCAGGCATCGTCGGCCCGGCTTGCTTGAATCCTGATGGTGCAATGAGCAAGGGACTCACATCTGAGTATACCCTTCCACGCTTAGGGTGGACAAAATATTTAACAACAAGGGGTGGTGATGGACAGAGTTTCTGAATTAAGCAGAATACTCTCACCCAGTCAAGAGATCAGGGCTAGATCCAACACCGTTTTTTAGCTCACTGCACCATCCCAGTTCAGAACCTGGCTATATGCAAATTAGTCTGTTCCTGTCCCAGTGCATGATGGGAACAGGGCAAACCAAACTACCAAGCCAATTCTTACACTGGGAAGGAAACAAGCTTCCGGGGACCGGCTTCTGCCATTTCAGGCGTCGTGGTCTGCTTAATTCAGACACTCTGTTCATCACCACCCCCTTTTCTGAATCGTTTTTGGCCACTATAGGTGTGGCAGGGTATACTCAGACATGAGTCCCTTGCTCACTGCTCCATCAGGATTCAAGCAAGCCGGGCCGACGAGGCTGAAATGCCAGAAACCGGTCCCCGGTAGCTTGTCTCCTTTCTGGTGAAGAATTGGCTTGGTAGTTTGGTCTGCCCTGTTCCCATGATGCACTGAGCCAGGGACAGACTAATTTGCATATAGCCAGGTTCTGAGCTGGGATGGGGCAATGAGCTAAATAACGGTGATGGATCAAGCCCTGATCTTTGGACTGGGTAAGAGTGGTCTGCTTAATTCAGACACTCTGTTCATCACCACCCCCTTTTCTGAATCGCTACTACTGCTAAGCACTTTGCAAACACTCGTGGTGCTGTTGTGACCCCGAATGGAAGGACTTTGAACTTATAGTGTTGTCCTTGTATGACAAATCTTAGATACTTCCTGTGCCCAGGATGTATAGGAACATGAAAATAGGCGTCCTTTAGGTCTAGTGTTGTAAGAAAGTCTCCCTGTTCTAGTAATGAGAGTACTTGTTGTAAGGTGATCATGTGAAAATGATCTGATTGTATGTAGTGGTTTAGGGGCCTGAGGTCGAGAATTGGTCTTAATGTCCCGTCCTTCTTGGGTATTAGGAAATACAGGGAGTATACTCCTGTTCCTTGTTCCTGCAAGGGGACCACTTGAATAGCATATTTCTGTAGAAGTGCTAGATCTTCCTGTTGAAGCAGAGTTATGTGTTCTGTGGACATTGGACGCTGCCTGGGTGGTATGTTTGGGGGGGTTGCTGTGAGTTCTAGGCAGTAACCATGTTGGATAATTTGTTTTACCCACCTGTCTGTTGTGATGGAATTCCAGACAGGTAGGAACTGTGATAGTCTGCCCCCCACAGGAGTGGAATGCTGTAGGGGAGGCAGGGGGAAGTCACTGTTTGGGAGTGGAAGAGGAGCGGTTGTTATTACCTCTACCTCTTCCCTTATTGTTGTTGCCTCTGTATCCTCCTCTAAAGTAGCCTTTATTAGAGGGGGTTTTTGTATGTGTTTTAAAAGATGACGTGTTATCTGCGCCGGTCTGCTTGGAGCCTCCTCTATAAGAGGAGCGACGAAAAGAACTGCTAGTCTGGGTGGATTGTAACACACCCATAGACTTAGCAGTGTCTGTGTCCTTCTTCATCTTCTCTAGTGTTTTATCTACTTCTGGCCCGAACAACTGGTTCTGATTGAAGGGCTGGTTCAGGATAGTAGTTTGTACTTCTGGTTTGAAACCTGAAATACTTAACCATGCATGACGTCTGAGGATAACACTAGTGTTAACTGCTCTGGATGCTGAGTCAGCTACATCTAGTGCGCATTTAATTGAGGCATTAGATATTAATTTGCCTTCTTGTAAGAGCTCTGCTGCCTGATCCTTGTATTGATCTGGTAGGTGTTCCATTAATTTTTCTAGTTGGTCGTAGTGAGCCCTGTTGTAGCGTGAGAGTAAGGCTTGTGTGTTTGCTATGCGCCATATGTTTGTCGCTTGCGCAGCAATCCGTTTCCCTGACGTATCAATAATTTTTGATTCTTTGTCAGGTGGGGGTGTGTCACCAGAAGTTTGGGAATTGGCTCTTTTACGTGCATTTGACACTACCAAAGAGTCTAATGGCAGATGTCCCTTAATGTAGACTGGATCAGCTGGTGCCGGTCTGTACTTTTTCTCTATTCTGGGATTTAGTACCCTACACCTTACTGGATCTTTAAAAATCTCTGGAGCATGTTTAATGACCCCTTTGATCATAGCTAGTATTTGAGTAGACCTTTGTGACTGCTCAAAAGTGTCTAATAAGAAATCCTCCTCAATGGCATCAGTGTGCATTGGAACTCCGTGGTAAAGTGCAGCCCTGTTTAATAGATGATTGAACCCAATACTATCCTCTGGAGGGGAAGGTTTTGTTGGGTAGTACTGAGGATCAGGGATGTCTGGTGCATTATTTGGTGGGAAATTATATGCATCGTCCTCTTTGGGATATTCTGGGTTGACATCTTCATCCTCATGTAAAGGGTATGTATGTGGCTCTGGTACATCATCCCCCCCCACCTAAGTCATACTCTTCATCAGTGTGGTGTGATGATGCAGGAGATTGAGTAGGAGAAGTTATAGGCTCAATATATGGAGTGATAGGAGAGGAAGAAGGTGAAGGAGAGGGAGGGTGCATTGGAGAAGTTGCACAATCCTTTTTGGCAGGAACCACAGTTGGGAGTGGTGCGTCTGCTGGTCTTTTTTATGAGGAATTGCTTCCACATGTCCCGTTTTTGAATTAATATAGACTTTTTTCCGTTTAGGATCTGGTCTAAACAGATCTTCCTCTTCAATAATTTTCTTCGGCATCGATTTCTTCGGTGCCGATAGGGGTTGTTTACTGTTTTT
This sequence comes from Lissotriton helveticus, assembly GCF_964261635.1. Lineage (NCBI taxonomy): Eukaryota > Metazoa > Chordata > Amphibia > Caudata > Salamandridae > Lissotriton > Lissotriton helveticus. The sequence goes on from NC_136070.1 coordinate 73,531,673, forward strand.
TGCCTTAGGAGGAGTGATTGAGTCCTGTGGCAATTTCTTCGGTGCCGAAGGTTGTTTAGGCTTGTCTGTATCAGGCCTTGTAGTCTTTGGTACCGAAGATTTTGGCGTGGAGACAGGTTTTGTTAGGCCTGCAGCACCGGAATCTAGCTTCCCTTCTTTATTTTTGGAGCCGGATGGTTTCGGAGTCGAGGCTTTCGGGTCCGTTACCATTCTTGGGTTCGGCACCGATGCCTCTTTTGGTTTGGGTGCCGAAGAGTCTTTGGGCGCCGAAGGGCGTTTAAGCTTCGGTGTCGAAGAGTCCTTCGGTGTCAAAGGATGTTTCGGTGCCAATGGAGGAGGTGGAATTGGCACATGTGGTCTTTATGGTGCCGAGGCACCGGAAGGTGTAGTCTTTTTCCTCGGAGCCGAGCCCGAAGGCGGGGCGTCGGAGGGTAAATTTCAGTCTAGACTGGGCCCCATGGGCGGAGTGCTGAACGTTGCCTTTGGTTCGGGCAGTGTCTGTTGTGCAGGGGCAGAGGTACTCACGGGTTGTCAAGATGGAATCAAATCGTCCGAGTCCTCTGCTCCCGATATGATCTGGAGATCAGGCGAGTCTTCCTCAGCGACGAGTGGAGCCTCGTCCTCGGAGAAGTCTTCTTCGACAATCTCCTCCTCAAAGATGGCCTCCGGTGCTGGCGCTGATCTCCTCATCTCGTGTCGACGGGCCCTCCAATCCCGAATGGTCTTTTTCGATCGGAAGGAGGCACAGGCGGTGCAGGTCGACTTGTTTTGTTCTGGCGAGAGACAGAGGTTGCAAACCTCGTGATGGTCGCTATGAGGGAATTTTGCTCGACATACCGGGCATCTTTTGAATGGAGTTCTGTCCATGAGGCGTAGGCCGTACGGCGCCGATAGGCCCAACGGCCCGCGTCGACGCACCGGGATGTAGCTGGTGATGTCGAAAAGATTATTCGATGTCTAAAAGTGTTTATCTAAAGTTTCACGCTTCGAAAATGCAGAAAAGAGTGTTTTCTAGCCAGAGCGGAAAACTTTCATCCGAACCCAGTGGCGGAAAAAAACGATCTGAGGATGGAGTCGATGACCATGCGCAGTATTGTCCAAGGGAGGAGTCACCTATCTTGTGACTACAAAGACTTCTTCCAAGAAGACAACAACCTGCAATCATCCGAGCCCAACACCAGGTGGCGATCTTTTGCTAAGTGTACAATCTGCAGCTCTTATGCCTCGAACTTTTTATCTTACCTTGTAAATCAAATCAAATAAACTTTATTCGGTTTCGTGTGCAAAAAACCATAAACGTTCAGACCATCCACATTTCATTAAAACATAATACATAAAATTGCTTATAAAAACAGTCATAGCACCTGAACATCATAATCCACACATACTTCACAGATGGGTCACTAGCTATACAGGCAGTTCCTGGTTCTCACCGTTTATTTCACGTAGCCCAAAATAAAAAAGATACAATCAGCCTTCAGCAGTTGAAGCAACATAAGCGCAGGGCGAACCTGATTAAAATTCAACTTCTTCAATAAAGGAACTAGAATGTATCTCCGGGGTACCTCATAAAACTTACAGAAGAACATAAAATGTAGCAAAACCTGCGGAGACTCTCAGTCGCAGCCACAGGGTGCTAACACATGCCCTCTACTGCACCCTTTAGGAACAGCAAGCAGGAGGTGAAAAAGATCCAGACTGAATCTAGACAATAAAAACCGCTCATATGTAGACAAAGGCTCCAGTAGATACGACTCAGTGGATGTGTTTGTTTTTATCGTCAAAAGTTTTCAGACGCTAGGTTTCCTCACTGCTCTCTTGTCTCTTTCTAGCCTCTTTAAAACTACTGAAGGCTTTCTTAACTGTCTGCACAAGCTTTCTTACAATAGATTCTGGCTTCAAAAATAAATCAGGGCGCCCCAGCTCGGCAAGGCTACTTTTAATGTAATTAAGCCATGGTATGCGGAACGCATGATCCAGGCTCATACATTCCTTTAAAATCAAGCGATTAAGTGCTAGGTCTTTATTCAACCAGCACTTGAGCCAGAACACCAAAGGGCGCAAAGCCAAGATGTCACTAAGGTAAGGCACCCCCAGTTCCTCATGAGCCTGCAGGTCTGACAAACCACTTGGTGCTCCAAGTAATCGCTTCAGGAAATTGTTCTCTACCACTTGCAAGGTGTCGGTGGCAATGAGCCCCCAAATGTCACTACCATAACAGGCTGTAGCAAAGCTTTTTGCCTGATAAACTTTCAACATGGCAACAATTGGGCGCTTCCCTATCTTGGCAGCAAAATTAAAAATGGCAGTATTCACCCTCACCAGGTCCCTTTTTTCTTCTGGATTAGTGGTCCCCAGTTCAAACGGTGGTCCAGTAGCACCCCCAGATATAAAAAAACAGGCGTCAGGGGACATTTCTCTGGACCAACTGTGAATAAAAAAAACTTTTCTTCGGCCTCAGCCCTACCTGCAGTATGTATGATTTTGAATTATTAATTGCCAAATCTCGATCTGTCATAAAATCTAGAAAGGCATCTAACAGGGTTTGAAGACCCCTGGCAGTTCTGGCTAGAAGAACGGCGTCATCCGCATATAGTAAGTCGGGAAGCCCCCGTCACCCTACATAGGTAAAATCTGCCCTCGTATCTCTCAAAGCCCCGTCCAGATCGTTTATGTAGGGATTAAACAAGAACGGGCCAGGATACAGCCCTGCCGTACACCCCTCCTGATTTCAAAATCCTTAGAGACACGTAGATCCTTAGAAAATCTGACATTGGCCTTCGTGGCTCTGTGCAGATCCTCAAGAAGATTAACAATATTGCTCTCAACCCCTGTAGCCCTCAGACTGCCACAGTTTTGCAATGGAGGAACAAGATAAACACAAGGAAGCAAGACCTAGGAGGATCTGTCAAGTGCCAATAGAAGTAGTCCTTCACATCACTAAGAACATAACAATTGAAAGACATGCTGGGAAAGTGGCTAAGCAAGCTAAATGCCCATTCCTGCAGATCACAAGAGTAAATTCTTATATCAGCCTTTAACCTTCCAAGGTCAATAAATAGATTACAGGGAGATTGGGTATAAGAAAAGTGTAGTATTAAACAGTTCACAATATTTATTACGAGTAATAATAATGCAACCAAACTGTCTGGATGCTGAGTGCCTTCAGCCATCCGTTGCAGCGCTCTTGCACAACAACCATCAATACCAAACACCTGTCTCTCAGCATCTGCCTTGTCCCTGTATAGTTGTGTTTAGTGTTTGATCTTGAAGTGGAATGTTAATGATGGTTACTAATCATCACAAACACACGTGATGAATGGGACAGGTATAGCGAATGACTTGCACATGACGATGTCAAACCAATTTGTTCAGCAGAGGGTCACAATCATGGGAAAAAGCAGACTTAAAAGTATTCATAGCCTGCAAATTACAGAAGACACACACTACAACCCCACTGCAGGTTAGGCTAGGATGCAAACCTACTGCAGGCAATTAAATCTGCCCTGTGGTAAACCCAATGTTTGCTCTTTCTGGGCCTCTACATAGGTATCTGGCCTGTATATCCCATCAGCCCATATGAGTATTTGTATAAAATGACAAACTCTTCCTTCACGTGCCCAGCACACTGGTAACATGCGAGGGGAGTATTAGGCAGGGCTGCTGTTGTTGACATACGGGTGCTGATTCACCCGATTTACCTTGTACGTTTTAGCTGAACAGGCCTTCTGGCATATGGCCCTTCGAGGCTGTAACTGGTGCAAACATGCAATACTCTTGTCTGTGTCCACCCTTTGGAGGCCCAAGCAGGCAATGTCCTTGTCTGAGTCCACCCTTTGCTGTGAAAGCCCAGGTAATGGAATGCCCTGCAGTGTTGACTGAAGTAAGGGGAAGGCAGAAAGGGATATCACATCCTTTGCAGATGAATGATGGGAAATGTAGTGATATGACTTCCTGTGCACAAAGATGATGAAGAATGACATCCTCTTCCCTGGGTTCTTCTTTTAAAGATGATTTTAGTGACAAACCAGTGATGTCACTTCCTATGCAGATGGATGAGGGGAAATCCAGGGCTGTGACTTCCTGTATGGATGGACAATGAACCTATCACAAGATGTGCACTTAACCTTGTTATAGTCCCATGGCACACACTGGTTACAAACAGTATTTTTTTACCCACCTGATGCTTGTTTACACCCTGGGCAAGACAAAAAAACAAGTATTTTTTCTACTTCAAACACTAAGATAGTGCAAGCCCTGAATCAATCAAATATGTAACACTGGCATAAACCTTTACTACCATGCTCGCCTATTGAGCACATACAATCCCTAGCAATACCCGCAGTCTCTTTCAACCAGACTCCTTAGTGACAAATAAATGGAGATTAATAGTGATGTTACCAGTATAGCCATTTGGAGTTCTGTGCTTTGTGCCATTGTGCTGTGAGACCTGTCTGCAACATTCAACACTGTCTCACATTCCATCTTAATTAAAAGCCTTTACAAAATGGGTGTTTGTCACCATGCTCTCGAATAGCTAGTTACATTGCTGACCGGCAGAGGAACATAGGCAGCATCTCTTGCCCTTTTCAACTTCACAGCTGCCTGCATTATGCAGCATGTGGCAATGGGCTTCTCCTTCAGCCCTACACTTTTTAACATCTAAATGTGGCCTTTGGCTGAACTGGTTTGTTCATTTGGCCTCAAGATAGTGTCATATGTGGATCATTGAAACTATCTGACAATATGACTGTCATTCAAGCCAACTTTAGAGCATGTAGGAGGGCAGTGGCCAATTGAATGCACTCCAATTGCCTTCCATTAAATTCATTCAAGAGTCAGATGTTTCTGTTTGGCAAACAGACATCTTTGGTGCAATGAATGGAGACTCAGAACTAGTGGCTCCCCCGATTCCAGTTCTTATGCCAGGAATTTTGCAACCATAGTTGACTGAGTTAATAATGGCCATCCAAGTGTACAAAGTAGCTGGGACATGATATTCTATTTTGAAAATGCTGTACAAAGTTTAAGGTTCCTCCAATTAAAGACAGTAAAATAGTCATTCAAACCTTGAACGTATCCACGCTAGACTATAGAAAGATGCTTGTGTTAAGGAGGTTCAGCTGGCTGAGTGCCCCAGCAGCAAGTGGTTCACAATGCATAATCCATGTTGGTCCTTAATCTACCCAAAAGAGCACACACAACACACCCTCAAAGGTCAACTCACTGGCTTCCTGTTTGTATGCGTATTATGCTTAAATCCACATATTGGGTACACAGGACCCTGAATGGAAGAGTCCCAGGTATTTGATGAGGACACTTGTCTACTATCATCCTAGACCTAGATGTAATCTTCGTTTATCAGATGCCTCCCTGCTCACAGTCCCAAGAATAACACTCGGTAGAGGTGACAGTGGCACTTTCTTCTTCTTTGCTCCAAGAAAATGTTTTAACATGCCTATTTCAAATAGCTTGGAGATTAGCTTTCCTCTATCCAGGAGAAAAAAAAACATTAAACTTGACTTGTCAACAATCATAATTGTTCTCCTCCTTCTCATGGCATGTACCAGTATTGCTCACATTGACATGATGCCATTTTTGGGCGACATATCCCTAACATAACAAAAAGAAATGTTTAATGAAGCAATAAAATACTCAATAATTAAACACTTTACCCAAAAACAAAGAAGAAACAGGCCACTGTTTGGGAACTTCATTACATACAGTGAAAAATAAACTGTCCTGACACGGTTTAGCATTCTGGTACAGTGGAACATCTTGGAGTCATACAATGGCAATTTCAAAAGAAAGAGAAAAGACGATCTATGAAAGAAAATGTATTATGCAGTTTTTGAAGCAGACAGTCTTTTAAATTTGCATGGAATTTACAGAATAAAACTTAAGATGCTGCTTTTTCATACAAATATTTTCTTCGGAAAATAACCAAATCACTTAAAATTCCTCTAGTATAAGGTGTACAACTATCCTGTATGCAGGTCACAACATTCTAGAGTGTGGGAATTTAAAGGTGGTACGGTACCATTACGTAGCACAAGGCGTAACTGCAGGGTTGTGTTTTTAAACACAACTTGATCTATCCTTCAAAAGGTTAACCAATCGGTCCTTTACTTGTAGTTGAATGACTGCTCAAAAATGTCTATTGGTTACAGTGATGTGCCTGGCACGCTTATGCAACATCCCATAGTCAGTATTTCATTTGTTAAAAACAGAAAATAAGTGCCATGTGTGAGAAGTTGGCCTGATATATGATACTCACTAGTTCTAGTGATCACCTTGTATCAGTCCAAACAACCCTTATGGTGATTGGTTGTAAGTCAACCTTATAGACCAGCTATCCTAATGGTAGCATGGACAAAGCAGTCTTAGGCTAAACTCTTTTGGCATGTGAAGCCAGCTGTTTTACCACATATAACCCCTTGAATACCAGATGAAAGGACACCACACAGGTTGTTATGAAAATAAACAATATATTTATTATTAACAAACACCTCTGAACTCTTAATGAGATCAGAGGGCTAAGCACATAACAATACTCTTGAGAAAAATACAGTAAGTCGCACAAATTCTAATGGTGCCTAGGGGCACGTCAAACCATATACTAAGTAAATGGGTTAAATAGAACGATTTAGGAAATGAGGATGCCCAGAGGCTGTAGGATCGCTGGGACTACACTACCCTGACCTTAGGTAAGGGGCAGGAGGCCCACGGGACGCGTGTGCAGAGTGTGAACTCACAAGCGGGATGCGGAACAAAGTCAATGGGCAGAACAAATTACGAAAAGGTAAGTAAGGAATATGCTACTTACCAGTATGCATCTGTTCTTGGCATAGAGGGCTGCAGAGTGGTACATTTATGAATAGATCGCCATCTGGTGTTGGGCTCGGATGATTGCACTTTGTTTTTCTTCTGGAGAAGTCTTTGTCGTCATAGGTGACTCCTCCTCTCGGTGTTAGTGCGCATGGGCATCGGCTCCATCCTTAGATTGTTTTGCCATAGTAGGGTTAGATGGAGTAGTGTAGTGTAGTACATAAAGATATGCCCATGTAAATGTATCTAAATAAGATAATGTTGGGACAGACACAGGTTTCCGGGGAGGCAGGGAGGGCATGTACCACTCTGCAGCCCTCTATGCCAAGAACAGATGCATACTGGTAAGTAGCATATTCCGTTCGAGGCATATGGGCTGCAGATGGTACATTTATGAATAGATTGTACAGCAGTTACCTCCCTAGCGGTGGTCACCAGTGTCTGTCGCAACTGTCTGAAATAGAGTTTTTAATACAGCTTGGCCCACTCTGGCTTGTTGTGCAGCCTGTACATCAACACAGTAGTGCTTTGTGAATGTATGTGGTGTAGACCAAGTTGCTGCTCTACATATGTCATCTAGGGGAATGTTCCCTAAGAATGCCATAGATGCTCCTAGTTTTCTTGTGGAATGAGCTCTAGGAGGAACAGTTAATGTTCTCTTTGCTTTAATGTAACATATTTGTATGCATCTTACAATCCATCTTGCGATGCCTGCTTTAGAGATAGGATTGCCCTTATGTGTTGGGGAAAATGCTACAAATAGTTGTTTAGTTTTCCTGAAACCTTGTGTTCTTTCTATGTAGTATGAAATGACTCTTTTAACATCTAGTGTATGTAGAGCCCTTTCTGCCACCGTCTGTGGCTTTGGAAAGAAGACTGGTAATTCCACTGGCTGATTGATGTGGAATGCTGAAATTACTTTAGGCAAGAACCTTGGGTTTGTTCTAAGAACCACTTTATTCTGGTGTATCTGTAGGAATGGTTCTTGTATTGTTAATGCCTGTAACTCGCTTACTCTTCTGAGTGAGGTAATGGCTATAAGGAATGCCACCTTCCATGTAAGGAATTGTATTTCGCACCTATGCATAGGTTCGAAGGGTGGCCCCATTAGTCTGGTGAGTACTACGTTGAGGTTCCAGACTGGGGTAGGTGGTAATCTTGGTGGAATTACTCTTTTAAGACCTTCCATGAATGCTTTTATCGCTGGTACTCTGAACAGTGATATGCGCTGCCTGTTTTGTAGGTATGCTGCTATAGCTGCTAGATGTACTCTGATAGATGTGTACGCTAGATTACATTGCTGTAAGTGTAACAAGTAGCAAATAATCTCCCTTGTTGATACGTCTAGAGGGTTGATATTGTTATTAGTGCAGTGTATAGCAAACCTCTTCCACTTAGCTGCATAGCATGCTCTGGTGGTTGGACGTCTCGCTTGTTTAATTATTTCCATGCAATTTGGGGGGAGATCTAAGTACCCAAATTCTATGATTTCAGGAGCCAGATCGCTAAGTTCAATTGAGTTGGATCTGGGTGCATTATCTCTCCATGGTTCTGTGTAAGGTGCATGGGTAGAATTCGTAGCTTTTGATGTGGCACTTGTGAGAGTTGCAGGAGCGTGGTGAACCACGGCTGTCTTGCCCACGTGGGTGCTACTAGTATCATTGTCATTGAATGTTGTTGCAGTTTCCTGACCACTAATGGGATTAGTGGGAGAGGGGGAAAAGCGTATGCAAATTTGTTGGACCAATTTATCCATAACGCATTGCCCTGCGACAGGTGATGTGGGTACCTGGACGCGAAGCTTTGGCATTTTGCGTTCTGATGAGTGGCAAATAGGTCTATCTCTGGTTGTCCCCATCTTTGGAAGAATGGCTGCAGTATTTGTTGGTGCAGTTCCCATTCGTGTATTTGTTCCGACTGTCTGCTTAAGATGTCTGCTATCTGGTTTTGAACTCCTGGTAGGTGTTCGGCTAACAGATAGATGTTTTGAGGAATGGCCCATCTCCAAATCTCCTGTGCCAGTCTGGATAATTGGAGAGAGTGCGTCCCCCCCTGTTTTTGAATATAATACATGGCTGTCATGTTGTCTGTTCTGATCAGGACTTCTTTGTGGATAACATGTATCTGAAAGGCTTTCAATGCTAGAAACACTGCCAGTAGTTCTAGATAGTTGATGTGCAGTGTTTTTTCCTGCACACTCCACCTTCCTTGTACTGTGTATTTGTCCATATGTGCTCCCCATCCGGTGAGCGATGCGTCTGCTGTTATTGTCACCTGTGGAATTGGCTCTAGGAACGACCGCCCCTTGGTAATGTTTGTTCTGTTCCACCACTTCAGAGAGCGGTGTGTGCGGTCGTCTACCAACACCAGATCCGTAATCTGTCCTTGAGCCTGATTCCACTGTGTCGCTAAGCATTCTTGTAGCGGACGCATTTGTAGTTTTGCATATGGTATTAGCAGTATGCAGGATGACATCATGCCTAGTAGCTGCATGAACACTCTTGCTGTTAGTGAGTGTTGTGGCTGAAATCTCTGAATGATTGTAAGCATTGCTTGGACTCTTATTGCATTGGGGTACACTTTGGCTTTTTCTGTGTCTATGGTAGCCCCCAGATATTGTTGAACTTTGTTTGGTTGTAGGTGTGACTTTGTGTAGTTCACCGTGAACCCTAGCTGGTGTAGTAGCTGAATTGTCTTTTGTGTGTGTTGCAGACACTCCTCTTGCGACCTGGCTTTTATTAGCCAGTCGTCCAAGTATGGGAAGACATGAATTTGTTGTCTTCTTAGGTGAGCTGCTACCACTGCCAGGCATTTTGTGAACACTCTTGGTGCCGTCGTGACACCAAATGGGAGGACTTTGAACTGATAGTGTTGTCCTTCTACCACAAACCTGAGGTATTTCCTGTGGGCTTTGTGAATAGGGATATGAAAGTAAGCGTCTTTTAGATCCAGTGTAGAAAGAAAGTCCCCTTTCTTCAGTAAAGGAAGTACTTGTTGGAGCGTGACCATGTGGAAATGTTCCGAATTTATGTATGCGTTGAGAGGTCTTAGGTCCAGTATTGGCCTTAGAGACCCGTCCTTTTTGGGGATTAGGAAGTATAGTGAGTATACTCCTGTTCCCTGTTGGTGCTGTGGAACCTTCTCTATGGCATGCTTTTCTAGCAGTGATATTACTTCCTGTTTTAACAGTGTCAGGTGATCTTGTTTCATTGGACGCTGTTTGGGGGGGATGTTTGGTGGGGTAGCTGTAAGTTCTAGGCAATAACCATGTTGGATAATTTGTCTTACCCACTTGTCTGATGTGATGTTTTCCCAGACAGGTAGGAACTGTGATAGACGTCCCCCTACCGGTGTTATATGATCTGGGGGAAGCTCTATGAAGTCACTGTTTTGGGGTTGGAGAGTTGCGGTTGTTGTTATTTCCGCGACCTCTACCCTTGTTGTTGTTACCCCTGTATCCACCTCTAGAATTACCTCTGGGTGATGTAGGTGTAAAAGAGGTTTGCTGTTGGTTTGTACCTGTACTTTTGGATCCTCCTCTATAGGTGGATCTACGAAAGGAACCTCTTTGTGTCGGCTGCTGCAATGCTCCCATTGATTTAGCCGTTTCTGTATCTTTTTTCATTTTTTCTAGGGCCTCATCTGTCCCTGTGCCAAAAAGTGTTTTCCCATCAAAAGGTTGATTAAGTAACGAGGTTTGTACCTCTTGTTTGAATCCTGACACTCTGAGCCATGCATGTCTCCTTAGCATGATGCTTGTATTTGTCGACCTTGCCGCAGTTTCTGCCGCGTCTAGGGCGCACTTTATTGAAGTGTTAGTAATTAACTTCCCTTCTTGTATAAGTTGATCAGCTCTCTTTTGATGTTCTTTAGGGAGATGTTTGATGAGTGTTTCTAACTCATCATAATGCGCTCTGTCATACCTTGTAAGTAGTGCTTGCGTATTAGCTATGCGCCAACTGTTTGCCGCTTGAGATGCTACTCTCTTGCCAGAGGCATCTATTAGTTTAGACTCCTTGTCAGGAGGTGGCGCTTCTCCCGTAGATAAAGAGTTTGCTCTCTTGCGAGCGTTTGTGACCACTAGTGAGTCTAGAGGAATTTGTCCCTTAATGTATATTGGGTCTTTTGGAGCTGCCCTATATTTTTTATCAATTCTTGGGTTCAATACCCTAGCCCTCACTGGGTCTTTGAATATCTCTGATGTGTGACTGAGAAGGCCTTTTAGCATTGGTAGTGTTCCTGATGTTCTTTGTGCAGTAGGTAGTGTCTCTAATAAGAAGTCCTGTACTAGAGGTTCTGTATGTAGGTCTACCTTATGAAATGTTGCTGCTCTAGTAATGAGTTGTGCAAACCCAGTATTGTCATCAGGAGGTGAAGGTTTTGAGGGATATGACTCAAGGTCGGTATCATTACCTGATCCCACATTATACTCCTCCCATGGGTCTGCCTCCTCTGGGATTGTGTCCTCATCATCCCCAGGGTGTCCCCCCTCCCCTGTGTCACTTTCTCCATCTGTTGTAGGTGTAGATGGACGTGTGGGAGGAATATCTGGCCTATTGTGAGGAATAGGCGGAGATGGTGTGTGAGGTTTGGGAGAAGGGGGAGGAGTTGTATTCGTCCCCATTGTTCTCTTCTTTGGATGAGCCTTGTCGTCCAAATGTTCATGTTTCCTCTTTTTAGGTAGCTCTGTGACTACCTTGCCAGTCTTTGGGTCAATAAACAAAGTCTTTTGTTTAGGATCCGTTCCGTGTTCCTGTGTCGGTACCGCAGTTTTCGGTTCCGAAAGGTGTCTTTTCTTTGAAATGTCCATTTGTGTTTTCGGTGCCGAAGTTTTGTTCGGATCCGACTTCTTCGGTATCGAAGATGTCCCTTGTGTCGAGGGTGTTTTCGGCGCCGAAGCGTGCTTCGGTGTCGACATGGACTGCTTCGACTTCGAGCTTTCCTTTACTTGGTGCTTCGGTGTCGATGTGGTTGGTTTATCGGAACCGGAACCACTATGATGGGGGACCGAGTGTTTCGGTTTCTGTTTCGTTGCCGGGCTCGAAGGCGGGGCGTTGGAAACTTTTTTCGGTTGTCTGACCGGGCTCGAGGGCGGGGTCGACACCGTGCGGGGTTTGTTTTTCGGTAAAGGGACGTCGTCACTCACGGTTTGTTGGACGTCGAATTCCTCGACGTCGGACTCGTCCGCTTCTGACCCCGCCTCGTCGGCCTCTTCTTCCTCCTCTTCTGGTTGCTGGTCCTCGAACAGCTCCGGGATTGCTTGTGACTGCATTCTCGATACCTCGTGTCTTCGGGCTCGACGGTTTCTAATCGTCGACTTTGACGAGAATGCTGCACAGGCCTCACAGTCCCTGGATTCGTGTTCAGGGGACAAACAGAGGTTGCACACTTCGTGTAGGTCCTTGTGTGGGAACTTAGCACCACACGTTGGACATTTTTTGAATGGAGTCCTTTCCATGGACCCCGGGCTGGACTACGTCGAGTTTCTCGTAGTCGTCGTCCTTCGAATCGCGTCGGTATGGGGTGCAGTCGCGTTCGATAACGATACCGTCGATTTGGAAAGGAATACGCGCCGGTTATAACCTTCTTTGTTGAAGTCGGTCCGGAGCGCTTCGATCCTCATCCGAACCCGATGGCGGAAAAAAACAATCTAAGGATGGAGCCGATGCCCATGCGCACTAACACCGAGAGGAGGAGTCACCTATGACGACAAAGACTTCTCCAGAAGAAAAACAAAGTGCAATCATCCGAGCCCAACACCAGATGGCGATCTATTCATAAATGTACCATCTGCAGCCCATATGCCTCGAACAAGACAGTTCCTACTAGTTACGACTAAAACGACAGGATACCTGGACACTAGGAGAGTCAATCTACCTATGAGCACCGAAATGCTCTCGTTACCTCACCCACGGGCTGCGGGTGCATAGGTGTGAAAGTGTGTCGGGTTTCCGCGTTGAAGTCAATGGATCCTTGAAGAAAGATGCTGCAGGCGACCAGGAGGAAGATGTCCGGAGCGATCCAAGGGTGGATCGAGGAAGATGAAGACCTGAAAGCAGAGGGGACAATGTTCAAAGTCACTAGCCAGTGACCGGTGTGGAACCAGGAAGGAACCAGATGCTGTTGTCGCGATCAGGTGAAGAGTGGACGCTCGACTCTGCAGCCACGTGGACCAGGATGTGTCTTCGACGACCAGGATGGAGGCACGAGCTGTCCCACGCAGGCTCTCGCTGTCGGCGGTGTCTGTTCCGGATTCAGCGTCAACAGGCCTTGGCAAAGGCAACCCGCGCGGTGAGTGGAAAAGGCGTCTGGTGCGGACCAGGAGGGTCTGGGGTGCTTCTCCTTTGCAGGGAAGCAAGGGCCAGTCTGGAGCAACCAGACCTGCGGTGTAGATTTCGTGGATCGTCGTCTAGGAGGTCACTAGCCAGCCGGCGAGTGACCAGACAACGCGTCGAGCAGCAATCAAGCAAAAGGGCCCCACGCAGATCTCGTGGATGCTGGAGGGCGGATCTTCTGTGCAGGAGCTGCTCGGGGCTGGGCCTTCTCAATCCCAAAGCACTTACTCGAGGATGCCTCAGAAGTCGTGCTGGAAGCGAAGTGCAGTTTCTCCAAGATGGCCGGTCCCACATGTCTTGTCGCACCCACGGATCTCAGCTGTGCTGCAGATGTGGGTAGAGGTCAGAGAGGTCTGGAAGTCCGGGTCTCGTCGGGCTCGGAGGTCTGGTTCCGGCAGGAAGGACGACAAAGTGAACCGCTAGGACGCTTGATGGTGCCTGCAGTTGCAGGGTGGACACTCCTTGCCCACAAGGGAGATTCGTCAGTCTTCTGTGGAGCAGAACGTCGAAGTCCAGAGTTTCTTCTTTGTAGAGTTGTTCAGGATAATCTAATCTGGAATGGGACCAGCTCCTACCTTTATCCTGCTAAAGGGGGTTGTACTATGACTAGGTCCCTCCTATGGGTGGGACCAGGAAGGGGGGTGGTTACACCCCCTATCCTTTGTCCGGTTTCGCGCCAGAGCTGGGGCTGGAGTGCCCCAGCAACTGGTTTGAACCGGGGTATGCACAGGGACACCTTGTGTGCCCCAGGCATGTCTCATTCCTTTCAGCCTGTCCTACCTCAATACACAAAATCCTGTCTGGGGTGGTGCTAGCACCTCCCAAGGCAGGAAACCCTTTGTCCAGGCCTCCGTTGCTGGAAGGACTCCCAGCAGCAGGAGGTCAGACTCGTGTCTGTGGTGGCAGCATCCATTTTGTGATGCTAAGGCTCGGGTTAACTTTAACCGGGGTTCTCAGTTACATACATGTCGTGTCCCTCTAAAAGGGTGGAATGCTACCCCCGTCGCCAGAACTGGCGAGGGGGTAGTATTCCAATTCGTATGACACCTTACTCGACATGTTTTGATAATTCTATGCCAGAGTTAGCAATAACCGCGAGGATTATAATGCACTTAAGAGTATATGGTATAGCGTTATCATGGAACAGCTATAAGGACATGGTTCCGAAAGCTGCAGACAGGCTCAGCTCATGCTAGAGCACCATCTCACATAATTCCAAGCACTCTGCCTTCAGGATTGATAAGGCCTGCTATAGGAGTGACTTCTAGGAATCTATGTGTCCATTTTGGGGTTAGATACAGGTATACTATATCTACAGCAAAGGGTGATTACACCACCTTGCCCCAGCTGATTGATCAGCCAGTTGTGTCAAATAGTAATGCCAGGCCAGGGGTGGCACAATACGTGCTGCAGCCCCTGGTAGGCCTTGGATGCACCTATGCCCTGGGTACCTAGGTTACACTGTACAGGGGCTCACAAGGTGATCCAGGTTCCAATTGGTAAGTACCTAGAGTACATGGAGTCCATTTTAACAGAGAGAGCAGATGCCTGGGGTCCTGAATAGCAGGATCCCAGGCCAACTGAGTCGAAAACCAGCTAAACACCAGGCAAAAAGTTGGGGGTAAACATAGTCAGATATCCACCTTCCTACACCAGGGCACTCTTTGGGAGGCATATGCAGCTTGCACCACCACCATCCATTGCTCCAGCCAGCGCTACCCAAGACAACTACTAACTATCAAACCCCTACAAGTATAACAATTCGGAGTATTCCAGGCCCCCAAAGCTATTACAAAATGGTTTGGGCGGCCGGTACCAGTTATTTTTAATGTATATTATATTAAGAAGCAACTGTTGTGGTCATTCTAAATGACATCTCTAAATTAAAGAAACATTGCCACCTTGTGGCACAATGTCATAAGTGCTGTTTTGACAATTAAGTGCAGGTGCCAAGCACCAGCTCAAATTAAACACAGTCCATAGTTCTTCAGTGTACCCGGTTTATTCTGAAGCCAGTTTTAAGAATGATGCCGTTTTCTCTCAAGAAATAGATATTTCCCCTGAAAGCATAGCTTTAGTATCATCAAAAACTGGAAACTGCTCTCCTTTCTTCAAAACATTTGCAAACCTACAGTAGAGATCAAGAAATGTGACAAATTCTATAATTTCACTGCCAATTTGACAGAAGAAACATGAAGATATTAATTTTGTAAAGTATACAAAAAAGTCATGGGTGGAATTCTTGAGTTAATCTCAGCCACTGGTAATCACTCATGTGCACGGGACCCACGTCTGGGCACAACCGTCCCTCTTATGGCCGCGCACTAAAGTATTCCAAAAGGTGATGGAATGAAATGCTTAAATTAATCTCCGCCACTGGTAATTACTTGGGCCGCATCCCAGTCTATCGTTATTTTGCACACCATGCCACCTCAGTTTGGACCCGGCCGTATGCAAATCAGTATTGACCCTGCACCAACAGAAACAGTCCAGCTCGTGCAACCAGTACACAATGTGCCACTGGACCCAAGCTACACCAGGCTGATGAGCACTAACTAGGGTGAAACCGATCCTGGGTTGCTTGTGTTCCAGTTCAGGAAGGACCTCGTTTGGCAGTTCCGGCAGGGCTGTTTCCACCGGGGCAGAGTCCAGACTAATTTGTATATGGCTGGGTCCAAACTGAGGTGGCATGATGTACAAAATAATAATGGACTGGGATGCAGCCCTGAGTAATTACCATTGGCGGAGATTAATTCAAGTAGTCCATCCATCACCATTTCGTATGCTTTACTATTAATTTCCTGTGCACATTATGAACCTGCATTTCAGTGCATAACAGCTGCATTGGGATTTATACATCTCTTGCTGCATTGTTAAAAAATCATGAATAAGCGTTTGAGCAACAAAATGCAAACTTTTAAAACAACCGATCAAACAAATGTGGACACACTGGCCAGTAGCATAGCTTGGTTACCTTTCTTAGCATCCTGAATTTGCCTCATCACTTCCTCCCGCTCTGCTTGCTCCGTCGCGGTGGTCACCCTGAAGGACCCCTCCCTTGTGAACGTGGTTCTGCTGGCGTCAAAGGTGGCGGTGACACCACACTCCTTTTCTCTTTTTTGTTTCCGCTCCAAACACGCAGCAAAGGCACAGCCGACTGCATGGCTCAATCTTTCTCCCTAAAAGGGAAACCACAATTTATTTTTGAGGAAGCAGCACCGTGGCAAACGGATATGGACTGTTGCCTTCCCTCAGCCATCTCTTCTGAGGCAAGCCAAGAGTCACCAAGATCAGTGGACACACACCTGTACTGAAAGTGCTTTTACCTTCTTCAAAGTAATCCACCTTTAAGAAACTTAAATTAGGGGGCCGAGAGGGAATTCGAAAAATTAGTGTTAACATTTGAAGCAAGGAATCGTAGAGAGGGACTGTTTGACTTCTACAAATCCTCATTTTAATTATAGATATTTAAGCTTAAAGGACATCAACAAAAGGGACACCTTTCAAATACAACAACGGATCGTAGTTCTGGGCTGATTTCAACCCAAATCCACTTACTGTTTAAAAAGACCCAAATACAACGCCCACCCCATGCCTCGGATCATGCCCAGTGCCCTATCTTTAATATAAGCACTAAGGGAAGCATCTGGAGCTGTGATTCACAGTCAAAATAAAATATTTATCATTAGAGACTAACTATGGCCCTGGTTGTATGCTATTTATTTTGCTTACATTTCCTCCTACATTTATCCATATTTATTCTACGAAAAAATATAGCTGCAGCAAAATAATGTCAACATTTATTTAACGTATACATGCAGCATCACAACACGAAGCCTGACCGGTTGTGGGGAGTGCTATAAGCTTCCATACATAATACAGCATTGCAGGCATCAGAAAACAAACTTTGTAAAAACAAATATGTCACATCTGCAGCCATTTCAGCTTTATTTATTTAGTTATTTGATATAAGGAACACGATTTTGTTTCTTTTCTTTAATTTCCTGTACTGTCAAACCGCTCACCGATTGGACGGGCAGTCATGAATGACAAACTCGAGAATCATTGAAAGAAAACAAACTTTGACTTAATGTCGATCTTTAACCACATAAATACAGACAATGCACATGGTAACAATGGAACATTGTGCGCTTTCACTGGTTTTAAACTGCACAGCACATCTCAGCTGCAACACTAGCCAATTACTTTCACATGCACTGAACAGGCTGCTCTGTGGCTCCTTCTCTCAATAACATCAAAAAGTGGAAAGGGCCACTGCTTTAGGCTCTGCTTTCAGCTAGGAAGAGACTCTTGTTGGGAGAGAAAGCACTGAAAAAAGGGTCTGAGTTATTTGCAGAATTGCAATCTGCTACACTGTTCTGCAACACGTCGCCGAACAAAGATGGCCGATGACTCCATGTCATCTAGAACACCATGTTCCAAATCTGAGCCTTTATTTAACACAATACTTCTGGTTCAACTGCACTGAGCTTAAGTCCTAGAATACAATGGATTATACAGAAAAAAAGAATGTAATTTACTGTATATGAATTTAGTACTTTCATTCATTTATTTCAAGAGAGGCAACTACACATTTGAGGAAGTGGTGTTATTGCACCACACAATCCATTCCATTCAGGAAAGGTCTAAAAAGGTTAAAACTTGTAGTGGGGGTTCCATAAGGTGTGGAGATCTCTCTCGGGCCTATCACAGTCTTAGCTAAGGACGTGACACAAGACGCAGTTGGATAGTTACGTGCAGTGACCACGAGCAGTGTCTGCACCTTTATTAGGGTGTAAAGTATAACATATTATAGTAGTGGCCGGATGGCTCATTACTTCCCTCATGACCTTTAATAACAATGCTAACAATAATAGTGGAATAACCACAGGGCCGGACTGAGAACCAAAACCGGCCCTGGCAAAGTGCTCGGCCAGCCCCGTGGGGGTGCGACCGAGCTCTTTGTCGGGCCGGTTTTTGGCCGATTTTGTTACAGGGCCGCTTTTGCAGCTGTGACAAAAACGGCCCCCTGGGCCCAAAACCGGCCCCCACCCTTGCGGCGCACCGGGGGATTGCCCGGTGCCCGTAACGGCCAGTCCAGCCCTGAATAACCACAACAAAGACAGAACATCAAGGAACAGTTTCAGCATAGTCCTTGTCCCTCAGCATACGAAGTCTTTCAGCCTCTGGCTGGGTCTGGGATTTACTCTTAGCTGGAATAGATATCCTCTCTGGGTCGCAGGCATTCCCCCAGTACTAACCATGCTGAGTCAAAGAATGAGAAGGCTTGCTTCGGCTTCCTCTGGAGAATCCTCATTAACAACATCTGCCCGTTGGCTGAGCATCACCAGCTCTTCATCACCAACACTTGGCTCAATTGAAAATATCTGATCCTCTGCTCAATTCCCAGAATTTTGAGTTTGTGTATATTTTTTTTTTTAACCAGGAAGCTATCCTGGATATCACGTGCTCACCTCTTTTCGTAGTGATCATAGTTCCTTTCACGTCGACCACGTCCCATGGCTCCCGCTCAAATGGCATTCTAAATTTCCACTCATGGTGTCTGTCCTTGATTACCACTTGGTCTCCTTGGCGGATTTCCGACTCATGAGGATTCCTCCTCCGGCTAGCCATTCCATTGTTACTTTTCCTCTTGGCCTGCGCAGCTGTACTATCTAACACTCCCGGTATCCACTTGGCACTCACCAGAACTAGATCACGTAGAGCTTCCTCATAATAAGCTCACACAGCGAACAACCTGTGGCGTTATGCAGCGTTTGTCTGTATGCCCTTAAAAACTGATGAAGGCATCCTTCCATCTCTACACCTTGATCAACACCAATCCGGAGTGCCTTGTTGCATGTTCTCATGAATCTTTTGACCTCCCCATTGGCTTGAGGTCACTGGGGGAAGGGTGGGGGGGGTCACTTGTCCGTGTCTGATATTTAGGTGATGAAGGTAGTCTCTAAATTCCTGATCTCATCCGGCAACCCTAACATGGCAGAAATCTTGTCCAGCACTGGCATGACACTCAAAAGCAGTGGAGCGGACTAGTTCCACGGCCGGAAACTTGAAGTTACTGTCATAGTGACTAATGTTAAGCAACCATAAGGGAAGCTTCCGAAGTCCATATCGATGGATGACCATGATTCGGTGCTGGGACTTTCCATAATTACAAGCATCGTTGGGGGCTCTCCTCCGGTAACTAGACAGGAGTGGCACTCGTGTACCAAGTCTTCAACCATTCTGTCCACACCTGGGAACCACACCTTAGCCCTCAACCTCAATTTTGTTTTTGCCAAGTCCTGATGACCATGATGAGCGCACTCAACAGTCCACATCTAGAGACTTGGGTATCACAATTTGTTGGCTTCATAGCACCAGACCTACCAGGCTTTCACTGAGCTCATCCCGACATCTCCATAGGCTTGTTCTGGCCTCGCTTTCCTCATCCATCATGTGGCCTACTCCTTCCAGAAAATTACTCCATCGATGCTCCCTCAGAGCTTCCATCACTTTACAGAGACACTCATCCTCCTTGGTGACTTCTACGATCACTTCAAGGGACTGTGCTCATGAACACTATATTGCAGTGACCAATCTTACGAAACCCTCTACCCCATGGTCAATCTCTTGCTGTGTTCGGGGTCTGCTGCCAGAGGGTGACGTGACAGATAATCGGCGGGGTATTGACTCCTGGACGGTAAGTCACCTCAAAGTCATACTACTGAAGTTGTACCGCCCACCGTTCGATCTGTGGAGGCCCTTTCCATGCCGTCTCTCCAAATGGTGGCACCAACGGTTTATGGTCTGATCACTTAGAACATGTGCTCACACAGGTATATGTTGAAGTGATGGCAGGCCCACCGAATAGCAAGGGCCTCTTGTTCGCTTTGCACATACCTGGTCTCTACCACTGAAAGTGCACGACTTGCATAGGCAATGGGTACCCATTCTCTTTGAGTGTTTTGCTGCAGGAGCACTGCTCCTAGTTCTACAGAGCTGGCATCCACAATGAGTTCCATGGGTCTCCCTGGGCTGAAGTAAGCCACCATGGCTCCTTTCAACAGCGCTCCCTTCACCTCCTGAAATGCCTGAGATGCTTCACTTGACCAATGCAGGGAGTGTCCTTCTTCGTGAGGGTCGTCAGAGGTTCCGAGATGGTTGCCAGAGGAGGAATGAACCTCCCACAGTAGTTAGCCATCCCCAAGAAGCTCCGCATCTCCCTAGGGCTCTGGGGAATGGCAGCCGCCCTGATGGCCTTTACTTGCGCCGTATCCACTTGCAGCCCCTCGTGGGAGAACTTTTACCCGAAGAACTCCACCTCATTGGTGTAGAAGGCGCACTTGCCTTTATGTCGTGTTAGTCTTTGCTTTGCAAGCCTCTGCATGGTCGGTCTCAACCACACATGATGCTCCTCCAAATTCTGTGAGATTATTAGGAAAATCATCACTGACGTTTATGATTCCCACTAGTCTAGACAGGCCTCTCTTATTGAATTCTGGAATACCTCCATTGCCAGGACACCCCAAATCTAAGCCGCTTGAATCGCCTCAAACTCACATGTGTTGAGAAGGTTTTTTTGTATTGACTTGATTCGTCCAACATGAGCTGGTAGTAGCCCTGTTGAGGTCTACGTTTGAAAACCATGGTGCCCCATTGATGTCGGTTACGATTTTATCAATCGTGGGAGAAATGTGCCTTTCTCTGCGTATTGCTTCATTTGGTAAATGCGTGTCCACACACAGCCCAATGCCTCCAGGCTGCTCTGGTTTGAGAGCAATCGCCAACGGATATACCTATGGGGTAGGCCGACACTTTTTCAATTACCCTGCCTTTTCCAGCTACTCCACACCTCTGCCTCTACAAGGGGTCGCAGATGAAATGGTACACATCTGTGTTGTAGAGCCCCAAGCTTTACCAATCGGTCAATGTGCAGTTTCACCTTGACGTCTTTCAGGCATCCGAGACCCTAGAACTGTGCAGGGAATTCTGACATAATTTCTTAAGCATGCGATTAGTGAGTGTGAAGAGCATCAGTCCCAAGTCTTCAGTTGTGTGACAGCCTAGCAGTGTGCCCGAGTGGTCTTGGGTGACTTGAAATTTGTCTGCGAGGTTACTTTGCCATATGTGAATATTTTTGCTTCGGTGGCCATCAGTTTGGGATGGGGCTCTAATTGGTGATAGTGTCTGCATCAAGGATGTTTACAGATGCTCTAGTGTCTATGAGAGCTGTTATTTGACTCCCACCAATGTAAATTCTACACATGGGCGGCAATTTCTACTGATATGTTTGTCCTGTAAAAGATATGGTGAATACTTCTTCCTCTTCATCATCCTCTTCCAATAGGCACACTTGTTGGCTCATGACTTTTTGCTGATCCAGTGTCGTCTCCTTCTCAGAGACTTGCTTGACACGATCATACCTCATGGTCTTTCCTCTCGCATTGGATGTATAAGTCGTACTCTGACAAGCTTTCACAAAATATCCTATTTTTCTGCACTCTAGACAGGGTTTTCCAATGGCCCGGCAGCCCCTTGGTGGGTGACTGTCCATTCCGCAGTTACCACAAGCTTTCTCCCAAGGACGTGTGCTGGCACTTCCTCACACTCTTACGGTACACCTCCTGATGGCCTCCACCCTTTCTTCTTTGACGTTGGCCAGGCCAACCAGAGGAGACGACGAGGCTTGGCGTGCTAATGTGTGGTCCATCTCTCTGGCCCTCGCATCAGCTAATTTGCACGACCTGCCCAGTATCAGTAAGTCAACAAAATGATACGTCAGGCTGCCTTAATATGGGCTTCCTCAAGTCAGAAGATTTAAAGCCCTGAATCAACTGCGCTCCTATTTGAAACGGTTTGTCAATCCCCGTGCATAAACTGGCAACTTGCATAATTTTGCAAAGAACATGTCAACAGTTTATCCTTCTTGCTGATGGGCTTGTCTTAATTTGAAGTGTTCGTAGTCAGGATTTAATTGGGGATCGAAATTCTTGTTTATTTATTTATTTATTTATTTATATAAACAGTTTTATATAGCGCTGGCTAGACCCAAGGGTATCAGCAGTTAACAAGGTTTGGGAGGGGGACAAAATGAAATATAACATTTGTACAAAACGGGAAAGTGCAAGAAAATGGAAAGATCAGTAAATACATGGACATGAAAATAATGAGTACAGCTAGACCATAGCCAGAATTGGATAGTTGATCTAGCTTGGGTGGTCAGGGATAGAGAGGGGGTGGGGGGTAAGGGAGGAGTAAAGAGGAAACGGGAAACTGAGGAGGGTGATGGGAGAGGAGATAGAATGCATGGGTAGGTAGGGAATATAAGCGAGCTAGAAGGGAGAGGGTGGAAATATATTTGGGAATGACGGCACTTACTGCTACATCCTAGTTATTAACAACCCCTGTGTTAGGCAAGTCCTGAAATAGATCATATAGTTCATCTCCCTCCATATGTAACATTGAGGACAGCTAGACACCCCCATCAGTCTCTCGTGAGGCGCGAAAGTAGTTTTCCAGCCGCCCAATCCATTTCCATCATCTTCGCACCGCAGTAACAGGGTCTGCGAGTTGACTGAACGGAGGTAGCGCTGCGAGCTTAGAATACGAGCAGTGTTCGGGTGCTACCTCCACCTCATCCTGCACTTGCACAGACATGGTGACTTACTCCTTCGTGGAGATGGCTGTTCTCTGAGATAGTCGCAGCCTGACAGGCAGCCGCACAACAGACTACCACACTCCTCCAACCTCCACTGTATATCCCATGTGCTAGCCTGCTTTTCTTCAGTAGGCCCAAACCTCACCACACCTCCAGAGTGGCCATGGGTAAGTGGATATTGAGTTGTTATTCTAAATTGAGCATGTGCTTTCTGTTTTTTTTCTGTGCCTTCCCATGAAGACAGGCTGCTAGGGGGCAGCACCGTCGCATTCACTCCCCTAGGCCTCACACGGCCTGTTCTCCTCGCCGGTTCCAGCCGCCTCCTGCACTGGGCATAGGATGACTCGTGCTGTGTTTGCTACGGCCTGCTAATGGCCATGCCCACTAGCTGCAGCTGTACCTCGGGATTCGGCCCGACGCCGGATGCACACACAGGCTGTAGCGGCCTTTGCCAGCTGGCCTGCCCCAGCACTATGTTCTTGCTGAGTGCAGCCTGCTGTGAGACCCCATGAGCCACCTCGTGCTGCCAACTGCAGCCACTGCTCCTGCCTTACCTCACTGCAGGCACCCACTGCACCCCGGATCACGCAGATAACGACCCGCACCGTCTGCCTCGCCACTGCCAGAAGCTCCACCACGCAGCCCACAGCGCTGAGTCCTTTCAACCACCATCCGTTGGGTTGCACCACGCAACAGGGTCGCCCCCCTCGTTGCCAATGTGGTGGGGGTTCCCTAGGGTGTGGGACTAGCTCTTGGGTCCTACCACAGTCTTAGCTAGTGATGCAACACCAGACAGTTTGATAACTAGTGCACTGCCCACCTTTTTTTTATTTTCTCGAGAACATGCCCGGCCCAAGGGTGTTAAGTGCAACATAATATAGTAGTGGCCGGACGGCTCACTACACAACTGAGGTCCCAGAGCAGGGTAGACAACAATCACGTAAAACTAGATGGCTGAACCTGAACAATTGTCAAAATCCTGTAGCCCACCTCCCACTACAATCTAACTCTCCTACATATACAGACCAACTGAGAATAGCACATATTTCAGTGAGTGGGGTGTTACAAACGTGATGGACATGTTGTCCACTTTATTACAAGTGCATTATATTGCAAGTCATTTGTTAGAAGGTGGACTGGACATCTGTCCGAGTTCCCGTCCTCGACACTCTAAATGAGGCCCATAGTTATGCGCTTCAATTATCACTCGTTTTCCTTTTTAGGAAAGACTAACCTAAATCTACAAGGTAGCTGCTCATGGAAGACACAGTAACAACAACCTACGAAAGGCCTTACAAAAAAGTTATAAATAGTCCTGTGTTACCGATTCTTTCACCCACTGTGGCAATGTCCATTCATTGCCACAATACCCCTTATCCTTGTCGAGTTAATGGTTTTCTAAAGCATCTCTCTAAACAAGTTGACAGGATTGCCACTTCATGATGGTGGTTGTTTGTCAGAATATCACATGCAGAAACTCTGTACAACAGAAATATGTTCCTCCTTCATATCATTTACAAATATATCTGCCTATTGGGTGCAGATTTTCTTTTATTGACTCCATAGGGGCAATATTTTTGTAAATGATATTTGGGACTATGCACCTGTCAGACGATATTCTGGTACCATTGCATTAGACCGTGTACAGTCAGTTTAGTGGTACAAAACCATGCACACCAACCATATTTTATTGAAGAGCTTTCGCCAAACAGTCGTGTACTGGCCTTTGAATGTGGGCCCATTTATCACTTGTGCAAATTGGCTCTGCGCCATCCACAAAGAAAAACATTAACAAATGACCAGGAACCAACATCGAAGGAATGTAAGCTGTGAACCTCATTCCTTGACCACATTCAAACTAACTTTCACTAAATATGATAATACTCACAGTGTCTTTAACAGCCATAAAACAATGGCAAATCCAGCGTCTTGTTGTGCCATCCCGACAGATATAAGAAAAAGCCCGATCAAAGTTCCTATCTGGGGCGCAGAAAGAAACTTTCTCGATTGTCTGATCTACGATAAGATCCTGTCAAAAAAAAAAATACAAAATAGGAAACATAGTAAGATAAAGGCATTTACAGGAATAACAACAAACCACTGGACAACTGCCAATATAGATAATGAATGTTGAAGACAGAAAACAGGGAGAATGGCTTTAGGCTTAAGATTCAACAAAACCATTGAAAGGATCACACTAAATAGTGGAAGCAATTCACAATCAGCACTAGAGTAGGAAACTGGATATGTTTTACCTGTCATTCCTTACTGAAAGGCAGATGGATGTTACGAATAAAAGTAGTATCTGTGATTACTACATGCACACTGCACCACCTTGCGCAAGGGGCAACTTAATAATGTGGAGACGATGAGCATGTTGATTTTGGCAAACCTTGCACAATTATGAGTTATTTGAACATACTCTGGGCTTTCATAGACTATGGACAATGATACATAGCAACCCAGATGATATTAAATCAAAAAGAACAAAAGGACCTTATTTGTTATTTACAACACCTTTGGTGTGCCAAGTTTCTCTTGAATGGGCATGGTTGGTGCTTTTATGGAGTGCTTCTCTTTCAAATTGGTTGGGGAGGATCCTATGTGTGTTTTTTGAGCCATGCATCCAATGGGCATTGGTAAAGTTCATCCTCTCTCATGACAGGTAGCTTATCTGTATATACTGTTCTAGTTCACTTACAGAAATAGATTCCCGACTCCTTCCTAGGTTTCTCCTTGACTCCTTCTGGACTCTTCATCTGAGGTTTGGATCTCATCAGTTTACAATGCCCACCTTTACCTTTCTAAACAATTTTCAGAAGTTGTTTGGTAGGCTTTATCAGAGCTCACTACCACATCACATGGTTTTGTTTCTGCCATGCTGCCTTGGGAAGTCTCTCCAACTTTCAAAAACTAAAAAGAAAGTGACCTGGCTGTGTGACACCAACAATTTTAACAGGTGAGCTCTGAAAATCTGGATACAAGTATTGCTGCACAATTAAGTTAAAAAAGAAAACATCCTTTCTTACTTTCCCTATGTTGCCCCACTGTGTAGGCTTCAATGATGAGTTACACTTCAATAGCAGAAGAGGAAAAAACTGAAAAGTCAGCTTACTGGTACCTGGTTGAACGCAACGTAAGCTTTCCAAGTGCAGGTGAACTTAAACCAACCCCTTTTCCCAGAGGTTTCTGGGATACAAGATACTTTAGAAGTAAATCTGCACAAGTCCAAACAAGCTTTCTTTCAGGTGCAAATCAACGATTGTAAAAACAAAAGAAGAAAGCTCTTTGAGCTGTTAAATCATTCCTATACCACTCTTGGTTTTGAATGCAACTGAGGTAGTTTAAAGGGCTGTAATTATGATGCACGATAGGAATTCCAGCCAGGTCTGAAATCTGCAACCCCAAGGAAAGGAACAGAAAACCTCTCACTGTTAATGGCACCACCAGACCAAAAACCTTTACTCTGTTACATATACAACCAAAAGGAGACAATGGTTAGGACACTTTTATATTGCTCTCTCGCTCTCCAAGTGCAGATTTACGACTGAAGCCCAATAGACCCCAAACCATTCCCACTTCCATCGGAGCTTTCAACGTTAGCCAGTGGAAACAGCAAAGCACTTACCTAAACAAAATTAAATGTTGTTCAGTAGTGGACTGCTTGGATACACACACTCTCTCAGTTGCATTTACTCTCCTCAACCAGCACATGCAGATAAGATGGCTATATTTTATTACACAGACAATTACAAAGGTGCTGACTGGAATGAAGAATAAGAATGAGGGATGAGGAGGAATAAGAATGAGGGATGAGGAGGAATAAGAATGAGGGATGAGGAGGAATAAGAATGAGGGATGAGGAGGAATAAGAATGAGGGATGAGGAGGAATAAGGATGGGGGATGAGGAGGAATAAGGATGGGGGATGAGGAGGAATAAGGATGGGGGTGAGGAGGAATAAGAATGAGGGATGAGGAGGAATAAGAATGAGGGATGAGGAGGAATAAGAATGAGGGATGAGGAGGAATAAGGATGGGGGTGAGGAGGAATAAGAATGAGGGATGAGGAGGAATAAGAATGAGGGATGAGGAGGAATAAGGATGGGGGTGAGGAGGAATAAGGATGGGGTGAGGAGGAATAAGAATGAGGGATGAGGAGGAATAAGAATGAGGGATGAGGAGGAATAAGGATGGGGGTGAGGAGGAATAAGGATGAGGGATGAGGAGGAATAAGAATGAGGGATGAGGAGGAATAAGAATGAGGGATGAGGAGGAATAAGAATGAGGGATGAGGAGGAATAAGAATGAGGGATGAGGAGGAATAAGAATGAGGGATGAGGAGGAATAAGAATGAGGGATGAGGAGGAATAAGAATGAGGGATGAGGAGGAATAAGAATGAGGGATGAGGAGGAATAAGGATGGGGGTGAGGAGGAATAAGGATGGGGGTGGGGAGAAATAAGAATGAGGAATACAAATGAAGGATGAGAAATAAGAATGGAGGACAAAGAGTATGAATGAGGGACGAAGAATAAGAATTCAGGCTGACTAAGGATGAGGAATATGAATGCGGGATGATAGAAGAGAAGCGAGGAGCGATGGATCAGGGATGAGATGTAGAGGTGAAAAGTGACAAATGAGGGATGAAAAGTAGGGATGAGGGAATAGCAGTAGGGATGAAAAGTGGCAGATGAGGGATGAAGAGTGAGGGATTATGAATGAGAAATGATGAGTGACGAAAAGTTAGGAATAAAGAGCTTCTACAACAGATGCTGTTCATGCAGCACAGCGCAGACCTCTTCGCGACATTAAGGCCACATGGAAGATTTTAAACAAGTCACCCAGGCATTTATGATTTCTTACATCGACCACAGCAATGTTCTATTGACCAACTATCCAAAAATCAGTTACCCTGTAGGTACCAGCAAACTTGTTTTCAGGTTACCAAAAATTGGACAGTTTTAACTCAGTCCTGGAAGATCTCAAAGACGTCCAGATGGAGTGTGACCGATCGACAAAACAGCCTATCTCATTTGTCACCAGTGACCTCTCAAATACCCTGCTAAAAACACCCTATCTGAAATCAGGTGGTAGGTGCTCTCATAGTTGCAAAGTACACTTCAGCCACGCGGTTTCTCGCTTTAGAGAGAAGGCTACCCCCCTCCTGCTTCAAACCAGGTAACTGACTCAGAATCTGGAAACACCTTCCTTAAGAATTCAGATTGGCCCTTCATTACACTCCTTCCGGGATGGCCTCAAAATACTACTGCTCAATTAGTATCTTCAGACTGACACCCACATGCACCCCTTACATCACTAATCTTCACTTCCCTGGTATATTATCGATCATACCATTACGTCCACCTAACCTAAGCATTCTTGCCACCATCTTTTCTGAAGACATCACAATCATACTATGCAGGTCTTTGCCTATTGTTCTTATTTGAGGCCATGGCAACAAGGTTAGTGTATAAGAGCATGAACCTGTAGGTGTAGGTCGGCATGGGCTTTAACAAGTATTTGGACAATTATGGCCATTCTCATACTGTTGCCCTTGAATGAGTCTTGCGCCAGAGTGCTTGTCCCAATACAGTGACGGGTCTTCCTCTAGGCTCCTCTCCAATATAGCACACTCTGAAATACCATGTTTGCAATTATATAAAACAAACCATTGATGTACTGAGGAAAATAACTTAAGATATGCAGGTTGTCAGTAGACACTTATGATTTGTGAAACCAGGACATTGTATATTCTGACTGAACTGATTGACAAAACCTCAATAGTGCATTTATTATTTTCTTTAATTCTTTCATTTAGTTTGTTGAGTTTATCTCTTAATATTTTGTTTGCTAAACGAGTTGGATATTTGTATTAAACTCTTCTTAACACTATAAAAAATGAAAATGTGTAAATAGCTGTAAGCATTAGAACTAAGGAAGAGAAAGTTAAACTAAGTTAAATCTATTAATATCGCAGTTCAGTAAATCGGATTACTTCAGAATTAGAGAGCGAACTACTAATTAAGCAAATCTTGTAGAATGGTGTGTTTCAGATCGGGAATTTGTTCCGTATCCTGATAAACCGTTCGAGTATGGATTCTGCTCATGCAATAAACAGCAAAGGAATGAGATTTGAGGATTTAATACCAAGCAGTGAAGGGGAAAAACAGGCTTGAAAATAGAACATTCTCGCTGAAAATACAAATCCTTAAAGCATTTTAAGAAATACAATTGTGAGCATGCACATAACTTTAACAAATACTTTTTAATACATTAATTCATGCAAATGTCCCTTTGTTACGCTCCAGTTGGAACAGCTGTCACGCTTTATAAACATGCCTTATTCATTCATTCTCATGAGTAATTTTGGACACAAATACCTAATCCTTAAAAAGCATAATGTTGACAACAGAGATGCTCTGTGTTTATCACGTAGACATGGGAAAGTGAATTCTAGTATAAAACTTCAACTCATTTCACAAGGCATTCCACAGCGAGGCACAAAATAACCTTTCAATTAAACTGTATGTCTAACCTTTGTTTTTTCATCCACCACTCTTAGTCCGTCGGCTGAAACCCACAGGACGGCCTTCACAGCCTTCTTTCCAGTCTTTCAATAGAATGAAAAAACAGTGTTATACATAGGTCGTAATAGGATAATAAGCAAATTTACTGAGCACAAAAGAGTAGATAGTGTGAGTGCAGCTCCAAGACCATGTTTGATTGTGCCCAAAGCTAGCGACTCCAAACCAAACTGTAAACCATTCCAAGAGGAAACCAAGCAAAAGCCAAGATCATAGAACCACACTGAAAAAGGATAGGGCAAGTACAGATGATCACGTTGTTAAATGCAAAGATTTATCAGTATAATTCTTAGTTTATTATGAATATGTACACTCAAAAATCTAAATGTACACACTGATGCATAAGGAGTTACACCACTGGTAGCTTTGGAAGGAGTGACATATTTAACAGTAATCAACAGGTACATTTTAAAGTCAAGTCTCTTTTTGCTGTAAATTCCACCCACACTCTCACAAATTACCATGGCATTGAACTGAGCATCAACAAAACAAATGTTTCCAAATATCCTCAATATCTGGTGCTTTGTCTCTTATTACTAGTGATGCCTGTGTTTTCAGAAGGATTTGAGCACACTTTCTTTTATCCCACAGAAGACATGTTCCCCATATTTGCAACTGATAATCCTGGAAGAAAGGATGGTGTGTTCCAGATCTATTTTTCTGGTACACTTGTAAGAATGCTTCAAACCAAAATACATTGTTTTTGTAAGATAAATATTTGATAGTACCCATCCTCCAAACCAAAAGATACAAGATGAATATAATCAAAGTTTTATGTTTATACATGTATCATACATCACTTCAAAGACCAGAAATGAAAGCCATTTAGAAAGTGCAAAATTGAAATATCCTTAAACAGGCACAATGGTCCTGACATTATAAAAAGCATGTGGATCTTTGAGCGGAATCATCCCACTAACATTTTGAATCAAAAGTGAACTATAATATTACCCACCTATTCCTTATGCGTATAGCTGAACTAATGTGATGGATTGTCGCGTAGGAAGTTAACAGAGTTCGCAATGCTTCAAATGATAATTAGCAGAAGAAAAGCACAGTAAGACAGATTTACTTCAAACTATTCTTTTAGGTCTGGCCAACAGACAGCATTAGCTACCTCATCATCCTTATGTAACAAAAAAAAAATAACACACACTGTCTTTAGGTGAGACCTCCCTAGCCACTGACGTGTTCAACTGTCATTCATGTTTTCCTTCCGCCTACCACAGAACACATTGAGCAAGCCAATTTGAACCTTTGACTCTCTGACACAAGTGACAGACTTTTTGCTCATCACGTGCACATGAACCTAAAATGAAGTGCACTTTAGCTGGTGGGCCAATACTTTGTGAATGTTTTTTCCTTCCCATTCAAGGTCAATTTTTTAAAACGTATCCTTGAGTGTAAAAACAATATTTTCAGGTCATACTAATTGAATGTTACCTTTTCTTTGGCCATAAAAATTGCATTTTCCTAGGATATGTAGTAAGACTTAAAAAGTGATGGTTATTTTTTCTTTCATTTTTTTGTGCAAGAGTATGTCGTCATGTATAGGCAGTGGCATATTTTCTTTTCCAGTCACTGGTTACACCAATTTGCCTAGTGAGGTCACTCTAAATAAATGTATTCATCAGTTGTTTGTATAAAGCCAAACACACAGGTGGCAGCCATCGCAGAGTGACTTGAATGTTTTGGACAAGAAGATTGCACACTGAAGAGTATTTCTTCAGAATAAGACTTACAACTGCCCTAATTCTCAAGCAAATGGGATGCTCCATACGACCACTGTAGATATGATGGGCAATGTTTGCCTACAAAAAGGATAATTTTCCTAGGCATCTGACTAGACAGAGGGGCAAAGGACAGTTTAAAAGGGCCCAGGAAGCAGATGGAGTTGTAGCTGCCGGCAGAGAATAAGTGATGAGCCTTCAGATCTCTGCGAAGCTTCAAGAAATCTTAGGTAGAGAGCAAGATTCTTCTAACCTAATTTCCCCAAAAGTGATATGCAAGCTCTTACGATGATAGAGAGGGGAGCAACGATAAATCTCACTGGGTTGAAGGTGGTTGAAAGCATCTATACAACTGGATGATATAGAAAATCATCAAATTGACTAATGTTGCACAGTCTTGCGGATATTTGTTATGGTTATTTGTTCGAGTATTAGCAATGTGGGCATCACACACTGCGGTGAAATAACTGTCCATGACCCAACTTGAGGAACCCAAGTCAAAGGCAAGATGGCAACAACGAGAAAGGGCAGTTTTTTTCACAATAGTACCTACTGACCAGATTACTACTGCTGTTAAAACATGCTTGAGTCGTATAGGATGTATATTGGTCTTATTTGACCCTCCAAAGCATGCTCTGTGTTTCATCTCTCTACCTCAGAATCTGTTGTCAGGATGACATGCACACCTCAAGCTCTCCCATTCTGTGACAACAGGAGCTGCAGGACTGTGGTGGGGAGGTACAAGGCTGTCAATGATGTCTCAGAGGTCCTACACAATCCCACAACCTGAGCGAACCCACCTCCAATGTAACATGAGCTGTTATAATGACATCTGATTCTGAGCTACGAGCACAGCTCCTGTTGCCCTTCAGTAACAGCAGAGGAAGAACAACTTTAGAGGCAGCAGACTTTACCATCATTCAGACCCCCTCAACACAACAAAGAGCATAGGTATATTGTAATAAAATTTCCTAATGGGATTTTGCCTTTCTGTTTCAATAAGCATCCTTTAGCGGATTACTCAATGAGAGTTTTTCCTCACTAAGTCCGACTATACACTCTTGTTACACGTAGAGTGGCAAGATATGCGCCTTTAAAATAGGTCTGCTCTTTCTAAGATTGACCACGTCAAAGGCGGCACCTCCTGAGTGAGCTCCTTTAATGTATTACATTTGATAAAGTGCTTCTTCAAATTACCCAGTGAGAAAAATTATAGGATATTCTCAACAACAGGGTGCTGAGTGAGTCTAGCGAGTGAAACAGTACACATTTAAATGTTTAGTGTGCCAATAAGTGCAGTAAATATGACCAAACATTAACACACCTTTAGACTATTAAGTTGAACCTGACACACAATAAAGAAAAATATATACACAAAGCACACATTGTGTTAACTCTTTAAAAGCTACAAGTCCAAACTTTAAGCTTTTAACACTTGAAACTTTGAGATACACTGCAAGCATATCACTTTCGAGGGATACACTAGTTAACGTTTCATAAACCTGCTACAAACACGTTTTAAACCATAAATATGCAAGCACGAACCATACATTTCCAACTGTATAATCTAGAGGTACATCTTTTCACTGTAAATAACAATAATTATGTCACTAATGATACAATGCTAGTGAGAGCAAGCACTAGAGACAGCAAGTACAAGTCTCTTGATGCTATTGTGAAGTGAGACGCCATACCAGTGGTGTAACTCCTTACCATTTAAGCGCAAACGTGGCAAGAACTTACTTTTCCAAAGAAGCCTTTGAAGAACTTCCTTTCCTGGAGGAACAGGGGGGAAAGTCGAGTACTATTACTGAAGGTTGTTTAAGGTGTCCCAGGGTGTAAAAATCAACATGCACACAAAAGTTGGGAATGGAGATGGGGTATTAGGAATATACTGTAAATAATGGCAGGTAAATATGGAAATCCTGAATGTTTTAAGTGCGTTACATGGAAGAAAAGAGTAAGTTCAAGTCTCGAAGGAGGAAAAAAAGACCTATTTAGCCCATGCAAAGTACATAATAAGGCTTGATTTATTTGCAGTGGAAATTTTAGTTTTCAAAGTTTGAAGGTCAAACTCGGCAGCAATTGGACGATCAGTAATTCTTTGGTTTGCAAGTCGATGGGAAATAATTGCCATCTTAATATTAAAACAAATTTCTCCCCAGACAAAACTAGTTAAATCATAATGCAGGCAAGACAAATTGGTCTGCTTTAGTTACCTTACATAAAACAACTGGGTCAATACAAAGTACGTGCCAAGATAGAAAAGAGTCCAGTCATATTAAGAATTAACATCAAAAGGGTTAATTTTCAACAAACATATGCATCCCAAATAGAAACTCATTTGCCACAATCTTAATGTAGCAAACGCATCTCTTAGATTACACGTTTGTAAGGCTGTATTAATTTTCTACTATGGCACACTTTTCTACTAAGGGGGTAAAACGTTTAAAAAAAATAAAGTATGACATTCCTTTCTTCTATTTATTTTGCTTTTTAACCTTTTGTAAGCATTTTTTTTATTTGGGTTGTGCACAATTTAATAAACTGCCTTCATCCTCACACAGAAAGTAGAATTAAAAAGAGGAAAAAGTACAGACTGAAACAGCAACAAAAAAACATTACATATTCTTTTATTTTCCACAAATAAAAAAGCAGGACGATGTAACCTTTAACTCTGATGGAACACAAGTTTTTATTGGGATATGCCTCCTTTTAACCTTTTAAAAAAATGTTTTTTTACTACAGTTCAAGCCATTTTGTTAGTCACATCGGCAAGTGTATTATCAGGTTTCTGCTTTTCACTATGTCGCTCTTAAAAATGTAACGCACTGCACTTTACAATGCTCTTGCCCACTTTGTAGGAACTAACAATAGCATATACGAGAAAAAAGACAGAGACTGTGCAGAAAGTGTTCAAATATAAACCAGATGTGCAAGTATTTATCAGCAATGTGTTGCCGTAGCTACTTATTTGTAGGATATAAAAAAATTTACATTCAAATATGAATGTAGAGACTTTTACTGCAGCAGTTAAGAGGTCAAAGATAGTGTGTCAGATGTCAAAATATTTTGCCCAACAAGGTGTACACGGAGAACTTGCAATATGTTTCTTTCTTCGTATAATACTAAATAAATGGCTAATTCACTGTGTATGGTCTAAAGCCTCCTGTTGACTGAAGATTTGACTTAATCATTACTCTGCGGACTTTGAGTATCAAAAACGTTGTGCAATTGTATATCGAAGGGAATAATTTAAGACTTATTACCTGTCACACCTTGAGATTCAGCTGCTGCAGTGAATATATTGGGAGGTATATTCCACAAGGATACTGACAGGCAGGCAAAGGGCTGAACAACGGAAAGGGGGAGAGGGAGTGGGAGTGGGCTGGGGGGTGTTCAAGCTCTGCTCTTTGTAAAAATCACCTAAAGTGGGAAATAGGCATAGGAGCTTCAACTCAGAACAGGCTGAAGTGGCTTAAGTATCACTAATGTTAAAGACTATCTTGAAGGCCTTTCTAATCAGGCTTCAGTAGGTACAGTCTCGTGAGTATTTACTGTCCTTCTGCGCCCAACACAAATCCCACAATCAGTGGAATATAGCAGGGCTGTAGAACAGTATTCTCTACTGACCCAAAGTCAGACTGTCTTAACAATGGTGACTTCTTTAGACTATTTGACCCCTTAAACCAAACCAATGTTTGGTTATGAAACGTTGAAAGAGCTGGTAGGCCCATCGGATCATGTAATGGAACATGGCATACAACGGTCTTCGTTAAAAGTGAATCTATGGGCCCAACTGATACTTCCAATACTATATGCTCCCTTGGATTCATGTTGCATACAAATAGGGTGTACCCGTAATCTAGATGCACATTACCTGACCCAGTTGCATTTTACAATTTTTCTATTTTTGCTGTTTTTTGTTTAAAGCTAAATGAAAAGGATTTAAAAGAATAATGTTGGAGAAAGCATTCTTAATTACAGGTAGCAATTCATTTAGTCCTAGCACAAGCACAGTAAATATCATGAGTTAATTCTATGATGAACCTTTGGTATCTGAATTACTAATATCATGAGTTAATTCTATGATGAACCTTTGGTATCTGAATTACTATAATTTTTGTTATCATGTAGCTGGGAAGAAAAGATTTTGGCAAGATTTTACAACTAATTAGAGGGTCGAGAAACTGCTGCCAAGTCGAATGCTTTTTATTAAGTAGTCAGTAATAATCAGTGTGTGAAAGCTACAGGCGATTTAACAGAACACTTTATCCCTAAAGGATAGTTAATGGTTAATTTTGTTCATAGCTGAAACGTGTTAAGAATTTTTGGCAGAGAAAGATCAATCCAGCAAAGTTAATAGAAAAAGATGTCATGCATCAATGCAGTTAATTGTAACACATGTGAATTTTGAACAGACAGATTAATTTTCTTTACCTGCTAAAACAAGAAAATGCATTAAAACCAATTGTCAATGGTCAAACAATTAAAATACAAATGACTGAGCCATTTCAAATGAGAAGGTACTTTAAAGACAAGGTTACACAGGGCCTGCTTGTGAGCAAGTAGTCCAGTGCAATGCCTCCGCCAGCACTTGGCACGGACACCATTTATCTGCGTGCCATTGCCAACATTTTCAGGAGGGATTGGAATACCGAGATATTCAGTAAACACTGCAAACAAACAATTTTTATCTGATAAATATTGGCAGTTTATGCTGGTCTAAATGTATGAAGGGGAAACAGTTGAATTACGTGACGCAAAACGCCATTTCCACCTACAACAGCTTCTTTTCAAGAGGGTAACTGGAAACAGGAGTTACTGACCACACCTAGTAAACACCACACCCTGTGCCCTGCCCACTTCTAATCATCTCCACAAAGTTTAAATGCAACCTGTGACATGCCAAAGTACAATCCAATTAAATACTGTTGACAGTAGCGCTCTTCAAAGTTTCTTTGTATTACAGACCACTACTCAAACTTGCTTATTTCGATTTCAAATAGCAATTTCAAAGCAACAATAAGCTATTAATCGGAGGAAAGTTGCACTAAGATAACCAAGCGTGCCTCATATGGTAACTCAATGGTCCACCTGTTTCTGTAATAGCGAGAGAAGTTAATTTACACCTTAATAGTGTTGTGAGCCTTGACAGAAATTGTGACAGAAAGGTGAACTCTGATCCAGAAGTAGGCTACACCACATCTTTCACAGCTGGATTAGGGATTACCACAAAACAAAAATACAAATTAAGAAGAATGTAGCATATCTAGCATCCCTACCAGTATTCTATAAAGAAATCCCTACCAGAATGCTATAACGAAACACTCTTCTGCTCCGAGAGAAATCTAGATTACTACAGGTCTACCGTAGTGTACTAAAAGAAGGCAAGCTAAAAAAAACAACTAAACGGTTTCCCAGCAGCAGAAAGTGTGGAGGTGTAGGCCTGCAAATGATGAATGAGACTGACTACAGACACGTGATACTTTCTCACCTTCCCACAGAGGTGACAAACTCGTTAAGAGGTATGGGTGTCTCACGAGTACCCATCACAGAGGCAAGGGCATCATCAGGTGAGATACAGTTTGGACCATTATAAGATTCCAACAGGCCATTGCTCATTTGTCTTCACACTTAATTCAGCTAACTCATCCAGTTCCCTATTAGCAGTCTTTTGTAACTTAAATGTCATGCAAAATCATGACTCATAGGTTATAGACAGTCCTTCAGTATTGGTTTAAAAATGTCAAGTCTACCGAGACTAACGTAAAAGAAATGTATCTACAGACTCAAATTAGCTAGATTTTGCAAGAATGCATCTTTAGTAAAAGACAGAGTTAAAGCTGCATGTTTGTGTGTCCAATTTGAAGCAGAACATTCCATCTATAACACGAATGCTACCTTGAAGGAAGTAATACAAAATTAATGTGGAGGTTTACTATGGGAGGGCCAAAAGGACTTCTGAAAAAATCTACCTGTACAGGCTGTGTCTTCTG
Source organism: Lissotriton helveticus (assembly GCF_964261635.1). NCBI lineage: Eukaryota > Metazoa > Chordata > Amphibia > Caudata > Salamandridae > Lissotriton > Lissotriton helveticus. The sequence goes on from NC_136070.1 coordinate 73,568,810, forward strand.
CACATGCACCCACACCCCTCCCATCCGTGGCAGTAATCACTGGTGTTCCCATATATAGATTGCTAGCATTGCATCGATAATTGCTGGATATATTAAGGAACTTATTTTGCCAGTTAAGTCCTCAGCTTACACCACACTTGCATACAAAGAAAGAAGTTACAACCTGCATCTCCGGGCTCTTAACTAGCCCTGGGCGAAGAACTACGCTCCGTTCGCGGAGCTTGCGGAGTTTTGGCAACTCCGCGTTCTACGGAGAACGCGAAGCTGTCGATTACTCCGCGATCCGGTGCGTAGCGTAGTTCTCGCGCGCTGAATAACATTATCGCGTGCGCCGGGGGTAAGTTCGCGCGATATTTGACGCGATCACGCACTTTGGAAATAAGGGAACGCAAGCGGGCGGGACAAACCTCTTGAGTAACTTAGCGCGCTAGCTATCTCGAGCATGCAGGCAGCGCCCCGAACACGCGCACCGCGCTCCCGAAGACGAAAAACGGCGCGCGAACGGGTCTAGCAAGCTACTACGCATGTCCGCGGAGCTACGCGAAGGTCGCGGAGTGCAACTGCGTCTTCGCGTAGCTCCGCGGAGTGCGGCTCCGCGAACTACGCCCAGGGTTACTCTTAACATGCATTGGTTTATCATTCATGTTGCATGGCACATATAATATTACTTTTTAATTTGATTCATTCGTATATGCACCACATTGATAAAACAAAGTGTGAGTGAGTGAGTGAGTGAGAGAGACAGAGAGAGACTCAGCAGTTCGGTTCCATAACTTGGCACACCTACATCATGGCAGCACACTTCAGCATACTGATACACCATCTTGCCAGTTCCACACCTAGAACAAATTAAAAGGCTAAACTATTACTCACACAACTTTGCTAGTTTGGATCCTTCTTGAGGCACATGAAGGTCGGCTAACGTGCCTCTACCCACAGTATCCATCACTTCACTGCTGTCATGCATGGAAAAGGGTTTCCATGCAATGGAAGTTGTCTTGTATCAGCTGAATCAATTCGTTCTGAACTTAACAAGCCTCTGCCAGCAACCGTCAACCTTAGTTAAGAATAACTAGTACAACTTTAGGGAGAGCCCGAGGCACATGGTTCTAATTTTGTATATGACTTCTACTGAAACCTGGTTTAATGAACCATGCAAAACTCAAATTCTCCACACTTAATACCGCCATCAGGAAGACTTTGTCTCTTGGATAAGACCACGAACCATGCCTAAATCCAGGGGATGCCTACTTCTGTCTACAATTGTAAGATGCAATAAATAACAGCCTGCCTCAATTTCACGGAGCATTAGAAATACAAAAACAAGACTCAATGCATATCGTCCCAAAGAGAATGTGTTCGGAATAATAAACCCTGCAGCATAGACAGACACCCAAAATGAAAATGGTCTACACAATCAAGCAAACAACTCCACACCATCACCCCCATCAATGCACAGCTTAAAAGAAAAAGTGAAACAAACGCGTGACAGGATCATGGACTACAACCTGCTTAACCCAGCCGTTACCGAGAACGAGCTCTGTGGAGTCCATACCTACTGATTCTGCAACCAGTCTTTGAAAAACAGCACAACCTATGTAGAAACCACATCCTATGAAGGGGCGAGAGGGGCAGTATTACACTAAAATTCACAATTTCCTTATCCTGAATTAACACTGAAGAACTACAGATTGACAGCTGTGACTATCTTGTGGTGAAACGTAGTCACCATGGCGCCTCCTTCCACTCAGATCATGTGGATGGAACAAATCACAGTGTATTTTTGTAATTAGATGTTCCAGCACCGAAAGTGACTAGTCGCGCTAGCCACCATGTATCATTTGCAACTTTATAACCACTCCGTCTATCAGATCTTCGTAGAAGACATTACAATATTCAACTTTCATTCAGAATTTGGGTTACTCCTTTTTTAAGTCCTTTGTCTCGAGTTAAAAGATTTGTTAAGCGTGGGTGCTACATTGACTCCACAGAAAACTCAGAACTATCTTCTCAATAATTGATTATCCCATTGCAGGCCTAATATTGATAATTTTGCCTCGATTCTTTTTCTTATGTTTTTTTCTTGTTGTTTGTATATAATAAAACATGAAAACCTTTTATTTATCCTCATCTGCCAAATGCTCCGAATCACACCATACTGTTACGCTGCCGGACCCTCGGGTGGTCGGCTGATGAGCTGTGCATTGCTCTGTTTTTGCTATTTCATATGATTGACCGGCCTTGGTGGTTGTAGGTCTGTATCTCTATTCTTTTTCCAAAATAAAGGTTTTTAAAAAAATAAAAAAATTTGATTATCCGCTTTTATCAAACAAGCTCAGCTAATGGTCTGATTCACAGAGCTTCCAAACACTCCCTCCACCAGCACTTGCCGCTGACACCATTTATCTGCGTGCTATTGCCAACTGTAAATTGTATGCAGTGTTGGAAACAGGATTCTGGCAGCTCAGGCAATCCAACAGTTTTGAAGAGCCCATTGTAATTAGATTGACTAACTTGTCTCAGTTTCTTTAAAGTGTTTGCTCTTCTTTTAACGAGGTCAGTAGCATTTCTGGAATTCTGGAAGCTGAAAACAGACTGTGTGGGTTCAATAATGACAAATTTCTTATGATCACAAAACTCAAGGGTCATTTTGAACATTTAATTAGCAGAAAACTGATCCAGTTCCTAAAGTCTTGTCAAAAGGATAACATTTGGGTCTCAATTTTGGAACTGTGCTCCCGTGCTTCGATTGTCATCTACCACCTCCATTTCACATCCACTTAATCATTTTTTAACTGGCATCAAAGAAGAATGAATCCCTTGACTACAATTACCGAGACAAAATTATTATTCAGCGAATCAGTATGTTATTTCCATATGCAATAAAGTGTGCTATATTCACTTGTACACCAACCACTTGCTCATTTCAATTTGTATACAATACTGTGAAAGGTATACAGTACCGCTTTAAGTCTTTTAACTGCCTCCTCACAGATATGCATCCCTCTGGATTCATCGACTTCCACATGTCCAAGGTACTGTAAGAAGAAAGGAACACGTTTTTACAAAAGCACCATTCTAAACATCCGTCCCGCAACAACCCAAAACTGCACTATTTCATTATTTTCCTTCTTTCCAATTTATCCACACCGGGCAAGAATTTTAGTGAAGAAGAGCACCATCCAGTCCCTCTGTGGCTGGTGTCATAAGCACAGAGGCTGAGAAAATCAACAGAAATACTCAATGTAATATTTGTGCTACATAAGGTCCACCGTTAGGCACAGATATCAAAGGCCATAAGACAGAAATCTCCCCAGGTATGTAATGGGAGTCTGCGTGCATTTCGTGCCCAGCGGCACCTTGTTATTACAGAAGCAGCCACAGAGGCTTGTGTGTCCAATTCTGTAATATGTATAGCACAGATGTACACTTGCACCTGTGCGATCATAGCGGTGAGCAAATTAGGCATTGGGGACATTTGTTTCCTATATTTGCATCAGAGCATGGCCCCATGCAAATGAGGAAACGCCTTTGCCCGGGTGCTGAATCAGAAACGTGGGCACAAGCACAAACAGGTCAACCCGCACCATCCTCAAAACAAGCTGCATCGTTTACGTCGATGCACCCAGGATCTGGAACAACATCCACATATCTATCAAGACCGCTTTAACACTGCTCCAATTTAGGAAAGATTTGAAGACTCCCCTCTTTAAGGAACACTACTTCACAATGCATTAACTGTTTATAACTCAGCGTCCTCTACTACCCGCCAACTTTAAGCTTCCCTGTGACCATCTACAGAGCTCTGATGCCTTTTAGCTAGGTTGGTGCTATTGAAATACCATATACATACATACATACATTTTGGTGCGCACTCACAGTGCACCACGCATGAAGAAGCGTAAAGTCAACGTCTCCCTGAGGGCATCCTTTGGAGAGAGGTTAAGGGGGTACCAGAAAACTCCCATTAAGGGGGTACCAGAAAACTCCCATGCATCCCCCCAGGTTGTTAGCCAACCACTGCAGCTGCCCGCAGAGGAATCCCTGCCCACTGCTGCCCATCATTTAAGGACAGACTTACTTCCAAACTGCGAGTCAGTCTTTTAATGCTGTGCGCTCTTGAATGCACAGCTCATGCTTGCACAGAGGACAGGGCATTTTGTACGTAATACAGTGCAATGTGCCTGTATGCATCGGATACACTCTGCCTACGAATAGGGGCAGTGCACCATTTTAATGTCCCCGGATATCTAAATATATCTACATCTATGTACATGTCTTGGTCACAAACTAAACACCCCTCACAGGGATGCTCGGGCAGTAGCGGCCCGTCCCCTGCCAAAGAGGCGTGGCCGGCCGGGCCGAGGAGGGGAGGGGAGAGGGAGGTGGGGGTCAGGGGATAAAACATTTTTATTTGAAGAATAAAACCACCACGCCGCCGCCGCTGTTTCCCGTCCTGGTTCTGGGCACATGCTCCCAGAATGAACTGGGGCCAATCCTGACGCTGCAGGAAAGCAGCAACAGGATTGGCCTGAGCGCCTGCAACTTGCACTTCCAGGCAGACTGGGCTAATGTGCCTGCTCCCGTCAGCTCAACAACGCAGCCGGGACTGGAGAGAACTTTACTCCGCATGAGGCGTTTGGCTGGCCTGAGACAGGCTGCCAAACACCTCATGCACATTGAATGGGAGTGCCCCACTAACCCATCAGCAGTCATCCCCTAGACCGGCCCCCAAGATTCGTCAGAGTCCTGGGGGCGGGGCAAATGCATTCAAATAAAACTACAATAAAACTGGTTTAAAACATGTTTTATTATCGTTTTATTTGCTGGGGGGCAGGGGGGTTGGCGCTCCTCCGTTCCAATGGAGTGGCTGCCACGGTGTTTAGGCAGCTGCTTGGCAAAGCCTCAGCATGCAGGGCCTCTCAATGTTAGCAAAAGTGTCTCCTCTGTCTAACCTCCGGAAATGCTAATTTATTTATAATAAAAAGCATCTTTGCGATGTATATACAAATTAGCATTATTATGGGTTTACAGATTGCCCTTTCGCAGTGTGGATGAAGACTGAATGACTTAGTACAGTATGCAAGGCCTTGTACTCTGTGTTTGAGGCATCATGATAATGCGCAAAGCGAAATGTGTAAGCAAAGCAGTTTCATAAAAAAAAAATCCAACATTTTGTACATGGGCCTAACACAGGTACATAACATTATACGTCAAGGGCGGCTACTCCATTTGATCGGAGGAGCGTCGCCGCACAAGCCTCAGAGCTGAAAAATAAAATGGTAATAACGTTTATTTATTACCATTTTATTTTTTAGCACCCTGTCCCGAACTAAGTGTCAGGGCAGAGGCAGGGCCAGCGCTGCCGAGTGGTACCAGCAAGGAGCTGTGCGCTTTAAAATGTACATGTCTGTTTGCCCGGTGGTCTTGCGACGGCCAGCCAGACATGCATATTTTAAAGTTCTCCAAGTCTTAGACAGCTGGGTTAGAGAAAGCGAAGGCCTTCAGTGCACTTAGGAGCGCTGGCAGAGCCTGCTCTATCCAACCCTGGGCCTGCTTACATGCTGTTAAATCAGCGCCAGGATTGGGTAGTGCAGTTTCCGAACATCTGGAGGCTTCGTGGAAGACACCCGAGAAAGGAGGACGTCATGCTGTGGAGGTAAGTGAATTTAATTTTTTGTGCCCTCACCACCCTCGGTACAAGCCATCCGCCACTGATGACACATAGATCTGCCCGGATATAACTAACACACCCACCCCCACACACATACACCCACTTCCATAGGAAAAGCATTTATGGTTTGCTTATAACTTTAGCGCTGCTTGACAAATCTTAAAAAAACTTTTTTTTAAAGTTTCATCCACCTCAGCTCCTTCCTGGAAGGATTTGGGGTGATTCGCCAAGTGGGAGTCGAGAAAAAGGGGGATCCAAACAAAACGCGTAAATCCAAATAATTTTTCCATAGAAAACGTATACACAGCTACAGCCCAAACGGCTGAATAATATTGCACAAAATTTGGCAGAAAGTTAGATCTTGGTCTAGAAAGCATGTTTTCGTGATATTGTGGAAATCCTTTCAGTAGTTTTCATGAAATTAAGACTCAAAAGGTCTTTGCATATTTCATGCCGCGGAGGATCTGCAGTGCAGACAGATCAAGATGACATCTAACCGGCAACCACCACATCAACAACGATGTGAGGGCAGTCACTTCAAGACTCAGTCCCTTTTCCCAGAAAAAAACTTTTAAAAAAAGATAAGAGGGCAGGGTAGATATAACCCGCCCTCCCTCCCCCCTGCCCCCACCCCTCCGGCCTGGTTGGGGATGTCATAGAGGGCTGATATTTCAGGATTCCAAATTTAAATTTGAGAACATGTTATCTAGTTCTGATGAGCAAGGAATTTCATTCCTGAAGGACATCATATCTCTGCCCCAAAAATGATGGAGATGGAAACTCCTGCCAAAAGAACAATGTACTAACCTTCGGTAATGCTCTTTCAGGTGGATACTCTTCTCTAAACCGATTCCTCACTTATAGACTATTTCCAGGCGCCAGACTGTATCCAGAAGATGTTTCAACGCAGCACTTGAACGCCAGTAGGTGGTGTCAAGCAGTTTCTCGTCTACTCCACTTCAGCCTGAAAGAGACTGCTGAAGCCGCATATAGGCACAACCCAAGCACAAGGAGCTCCATTTCCTTCAACACATGTGTGCCTTCGGACACAGAGGCAAAAAAAATGTTCCTCATACCAGTGTTCATATCTCAAATTTAGAACATTCTGGATGGAAAAGTGTCCATTCCACCTAAGGGGGAAGGATGGAAGTTAATGAAGAATCTGCGGATAGAGTATCCACCAGAAAGAGCATCACTAAAGTTAAGTAATTTGTTTTTCTGATGGATACTTCTAACGGCAGATTCCTCACCTTTAGAACAGAAAGCCAAACGGTACCTTTGAGTACCACACCAAACTACAAACTTGTCCCATCGTAAGCTGTAAACAGACTTTGTAGAAGGATGCCTGGCCACCACAATGACATCATGTGGTAGACTGAATGCAGTCAACTTCAGTCACTCAATCTCCATGCATGGAGTGCAGATTGCACAAGCCAGGGTATGGGACCCTGCCCTGTTGCTGTGGCAGAAGATCCTCTGGAAGCAGTACTCTAATTAAAGGATGCTCATGGCCAGAGGTTTGTGCACCACACTCTCCCGGCCCAATCCGAGGTCACTAGGAGGTTGGACCAGGTCATTTCTGGCCTTCTTCAGAACTTGGACCAGAAGAGGTAGTGGTGGGAAAGCATACAGGAGTCCTATGTATCCTCTAGACAGAGAGCCTTCTTGGGAAATCCAACATGCAAAAGTGTCAACACTATGCTTTCTCTGCAGAGGTGAAGAGCTCGAGCAAGGGATCTCCCCATTGCTGGAAGACGTCATGTGTCACCTACGGATGTGTCTGTCATTTGTGATCTTCTAGGTGTCTCTGACTGAGTTTATCTGCCCTGATATTTAAAAATCCCTCCTGGTGGTGTACAACCAGATAGATGCCCTGATGTTTTAGCCAGCCCAGTCAGGAAGGCTTTAAACAGCAAGCAAATGGTCCTCAATTCCAGCAAAATTACATGAAGGAGAGTATCTACAGGAGACAAGAGTCCTCCGATAGCCACCTCTCCATATGATCGCACCAAGCTAGCAGTGAGACGTCTGTCACCTCTGTCTGTCCTGGGTGAGGTAGAGAGAGGAGTCTGCCACTGGTTCAACTACGATCATGCAGCCACCATACATACTTTTTGCAGTCTCCACCAAAACATGAATCGGATCGGATTGGATTCCTTGGTGCTGGGCCCACTGACATTTCAGAACCCATTGCAGAGCCTTTATTTGCCATCTGGCATGGTTGACGAACAGTATGCAGGAACCCAGTGGGCCAAGAAGCCTCAAAGCCATTCTCACTGAGGCTCACAACAGAGACTGAAATATTGGCATCATAGCCAAAATGCCCTGGACACCGTGATCCTGAACCACATCCAGGATGGCTGAGATGAATGGGAGCCTCTGCGAAGGAGTTGGTGTGACTTCAGCAAAGTGATTGTAAACCCTCCTCCAAAATCTGGAGGAGGTACAGACCTGATTGGGCGAGCCACAGCGGTAGGGGAAGACTGGTACTCCCAATCTCTGAAGCTACACTGCAAAAACTGCCATCACCTTTGTGAACACCAGAGGGGCACTGGTGAGGCTAACTGAAAATGCTTGTGGCGCACCGAGAACTGCACATAGAGCCTGTGGGCCTGCAGGACAGGGGCATGGAAATAGGAGTCCAGCAGGTCCAACACCACCATCCATGCTCTTGGATCCAGGGCAGATAGAACCAGGGCTAGCTTGAGCATCTTGAATGTGTCCTTCCATAGGAAGAAATTGAGGCATAGCCTAGTTCGGCTATAAACAGGACTCACCTGTCGGAAGTTATGGCTTGCTGCCCGTGGAGAAAAGGACTGATCCTGCCTCCCACGGGGTGGTTGTTTTCTGCTAAGAGCAAACTAAAGCAGCTTCTAGGCTGCTGACAGATGGGTTGAGCTGGTTTAGAGAGACTGATGGGGTACTCAGTGGCACTACTCTTTTTGAGCACTCAGGGCAGAGTGAGCTTTCTCGTCAAAGAGGTGAGACCAGTCAAAAGGCATATCCATGAGCAACACCTAAACATCACCCTAGAGGCCTGTGGATCTCATCCACATGTAACGCTAGAGCACCACGCAAATACCAACTGCTCTGCCCAAACCAGGTGGTCGTGTCCAGGCATAACCACATAACACACTTGGCTGCATCCATGCCTTCTTGAATGGTCTCTACTAAATTGGTGCAAAATTCTTCAGGGACTGCTGGGAAGTTCGCAGCACCTGAGTCCTGTAACTTCCCAAAAAACTGCTGGTGTTGATTTATCAAAGGGTGAGGCTAGCGGAAGAAAACATCCTCTTCCCAAATGTCTCGAAACTTTTTGAATCTATCTGGGGCAGAAGGGGAGATAGTAGGAAAACAATTTGGGTAAAACCTGCCAGTGGAGGCCTGTACTACAAGGCTCTCAGGAGTAGGGTGCTGCGTTAGAACAGCAAGGTCTGCCAGAGCAAGTCAGTGACGCCATGCTACCTGACTGTTTACAGGTGGGTAGCAGCATGGTTTAGCAGAAGTGCCCATGAGGGTGACAGTCAGGGTCCCGTGGAACAACAGTAAGGGTTCAGATGAGGTCTGTCTGGCTTGTAACACTTCTGTGATATTGTTTTTTACCTCAACAGAAGGCAACTGCACATCTAATACTTTAGCTACCCATCCTATCAGCATGGCGAATGAAGGGGACTCTTCTGTAGGACAGGAGCAGGGGAGCCTATCCCATGTCAGGGGAAGAGTCCAGCCCACCGGCCTCTTGTAGGTCCAGATAAAAAGTATCATCTTCGTATTGTGGGGGGAGGGAGGGAGACTCCTCCCCACCATCACCATTGTCACCAAAATCTAGTTGGCCTTGGTCAGAGTCTGATCCGAAAAGCTGTTGGGGCATTGGTGGGTGGCACCTAGGAGTGTATTGAGGCTAGGTACATTGAAACTGTGTCAGAAGGTAGCTTCTGCCGGGGTGGAGACTGTTGGAATTGGACGATCAACAGAATAGACTTCCTCCTCCAGCAGCGCCAGTGGCAGCGCTGATGCAGCAGGAACAGCATAGATAGCAGTGTCTGCGATGGTGTTTGCGCTATAGTCAGAGCTGAACCAGAAGCGGGTTCAGAAGGCACAGATAGCGCTGATGGCTGATCTGCAGCAGTAACCAGACGGGAGACCTCCATGGATTATTGGGGCCTGAAGGCATGACAGAGGGAACTGGCAGGGTGCCAAAAATGTGAAGCATGGCCTCCATAAATGCCTCAATCAGTAGTGATGCCACAGATGGACCCGGGTATTCGGGGTGCATTGGAATCAACCTGTCAAGGGACCAGCCCAGAAAGTGGGAACAGGTCCTGCTCCTTGACTTTGAACTTTGAGCAGGCCTTATGTGACTTCATGCAGTGCTAGGCGATGTACAGCTTAGCTTCTCATTAAAGGATCGCCTTCAGGTGCACCAGGGCACACTTCTCACATGTAATGGACCAAACACCAGAAAGAGACTTTGTTGTGATCTTTCACACACGGTTATTTGAAACAGTCCTTACAAGGCTTTGTAGTTTAGGAGGGGACATTTTCCCTTGTACCCTGGAAAGACATTTTGTAAGAGAACTGACTTGGGAAGTTAGGAGCTAGCGCCAGATCTGCGTACAAAGGAGCAGAAAGAAAGGAACAGACATTGCCATGCTTGGGTGCTGCTTAAATGCAGCACTAGCCGCCACTTCTGAGTGGGGTGGAGTGGACGCAAAGCCGCACACCGCCTACTACCGGCACGTAAGAACTATGCAGCAAAATCTTCCATATCCGGTCTCGTACCTAGGGATATTCTAAATGTGAGGAATCTGTGGTTAGATGTATCAATCAGATGATGGAAGCTCCTCCCCTCAAGAACAATGAATCTCCTACCCTAAAATAGAACCTTCTACTGTAGTACATGGAATCCGATACCCAAAGAAGTAGGAAGCTCCTTGAACCAAGAAGATTGATCACTTCCACCAGCAACATACGTCATACCTAGAGAATACGAAAGTACCTCCCTAAAGAACATAGAATCTCATAATAAAGAACATAGTATCCCCCCTGAAAAATCAGGGATTAGAACATTAACTCTTTGCCAAAGATTAGGGATTCTCCTCATAAAAGAGCACGTAATCTTATCTCCTAAGAGCATCAAATTTCTTCACCAAAGAACATGGCGTTTCCTGCCCTAACATAGAATTTCTTTCACTAGGAAAATTAAATCTCTTCCAGCTCAGGGATCTAACCCATCACTCAATCTTTTTTTTTTTTAATACTTTTTTTGGATACGACTGAAAATAGTAAATTAAGAAACTGTGTCAGACATACAGTATAGTTCTCAAGAATATCTTGATAATAGAGCAATTAAGTGAATGTTCAGAGTAAAAAACACGGGAAATCAAACTGTGGAGTGGTTACCAAAAGCATAGTCCCTGCATCATCTATTTGAAAAACATTTAAAACTTCCCCTTAATGTCCCTCTGTGCTAAAATGCATGACCGATTTGTACATTCTAGTCGCATTAACCAACAATATACCATTGCCAATATCTAAGTGGGACAAAGAAGTAAACATGACTAAAAATTTACATGAGACATAAAAATAGCAGTAGCTCCCACGTGGCTGCAATCTTTCCCCATACTGTTCATGGCCGTCTAAGGTGCATGTAGACCGTCAGCTCCAGTAAGATACTTTGTGTGTAGCCATGCAGCTTTAGCATGGGCAAACAAAGACTTCCAGGCTACTGCAATACAGTGCCCAGTAAGCAGGAATTCCAGATCTGCAAATCTATGTTCGGTTTCAGTGCTTACGAAGTAGGGAACACACCAAGCAAACACTCTTCAGGCACACATCTAATCTCATTGCTTATCACTGATGACACATTGTCAGCGATCATTTCCCTGTTGATGGCATGCTCAACATCCGTCGGTCAGCCCAAGGTAAATGCTACTTAGTATTTTTAGGCTGAGGTGTACAGGGTCAAAGACCTACATAACAAGCCCACACTATACATCCCTACTTGCCACTATACATTCCCACTTCAGAGGGAGCCATCTTGCTGAACAAAAAGTCTATTTCACAACATAGAAAGCTGGTATTTGGTGTCAAATATATTTTTAAAATACTTTCTTACTTGATATAGTGAGCGCTAATGCATGCAGACTCTGGGACGCTTCTTGCAAATGTAATTACATAATTCCATGATGTCAAAAGGCACTAAAGCCCGATTAAAATGGTTATATTGTGCATTGTAGTTAAGACATCATAACAGAAGGTGACTAAACAAGGTTGAGAAACTCTGCCTGCAAGATGCCAACTCAGACCCACTTTCACCGGCCACTTCCTCTTGCTCTACCACCCAACAACGGAGATTTTACTGATGCTTCCACTGACCGTTTTGGATCCGTCTAATATAACTACATTTGGTGACCTAGAAATCTGGTTTGAAATACTAAATATACATCAACCAAATGCCATCTAATCAAGGCTAAATACAACTCACAACAGACCACCTCAGGATCCAGCCACGTAGCAGGTCATACATTGGATGTAATATTCTCCAACCCAGAACGAATAACAAAATGTGCCTGTTACGTGGACTGATCACCACATCATCTTCTCATACAATAGCCCGCTAAAAAGATCAACTAAATCACACCACTCTCTACAACCTAAATACAGTGGAACAAGCTAAACATGCAGAATTTTGAATCACAATCAACAATAAATACTCAACTGGAAACAACACACTCGGCAGAAAAACTCCAGGAACGGATGTTCTCTGTCTTTGACATATGAATCCCCAAAACAATTCTGAACATGCAAATAGTACAGGAAGGTCCCTTGGATTAATTTAGAGCTGGAAAGGATTACAGGACAAAACTTCAACACAATTGGCTCAAGTCCAAGAACACTGAAGGCAATACATGCCTACAAAGATCCAAAAGAATGCACAAATCATACATAAAGAAGGCCACAAAATCCACTACTCAAGCAGATCAACAATGCCAAATGAATGCTCAGCCAAGGAACTCCATAAAATTCTACCAGAAATTCGCAAACCTAGAACGATGTAAACTCTCCACCACACTTTCATAAAACCTCTGCAATAAACTACCAATGTATTATCTAAAATACAAAAAAAGGCAGACACACTGGATTCAACCAAGAGAAACAACTGCTCGCCTATTATACAGTCAAAAACAATCACAGCAGATACACTATCACCATCTATATCAGCATTCCAGGAATTTAAAACCTCCGAATTTGAAGTGCTACTAAAAACTAGCAGCCCAGCCAGCTGCTCCTCCACACATTTTTAAAAATATCCTTCAATCGAAATCAACATTTATCCCAGTCAAATATTTTATCAATAACTCTTTAAAAACAGGACTTTTCTAAAGATATGTATTTATTTTAAAGTTTTATAGAGCGTGAAACAGACCCGTGCGGGTATCAGAGCGCTTTACAGGTTTGAGGGTGGTATACGAAGTGTTAGAAAGGGAGGGAACAATTGGGTAAGATGGGGCATACATTATACATGAAAAAGCACGCCGTCTAAGGTCCCAGCTACAAGAAGGATAAAAAGTTAACAATAGGTAGAAACTTATAAAAGAAGGCTTGCAGTCTCAACACTTGGGAGGGATGCCCAGGAGTGCAGTATTAGGTATCCTCCGTAGAGCAGTGGATGATGTCAAGGTGGAGGGTGGAAACAAGTTGCTACGGTGATTGCGATGTAATCATAAGACGAGGTATTTGCCCATTAAGAAGGTTTTGGTTTCCCTTTTAAAGTGTGCCAAGGACAGAAGTCTTCTAATGGCGGATGGGAGGGAGTTCCAGATTCTTGGAGTGGCCCCAGAGAAGGCCAGATTGTAGGTTTTTTTCTTCCAGAAGCGGGCTGGTTGCAGCAATAGGTCTTTGGCAGATCGGGAGTGTCTGACTCCTCCTGATATCACGAGTTTATGGGCGAGAAAAGCAGGGGAATTGGAGTAGAGAGCTTTGTGAGTAATGCAGGCCAGTTTAAATTTGCTTCTGGCCTCTAGGGGAAGCCAGTTCAGAGTTTTGAGGTGAGGAGGAATGTGGTCAAATTTCTTCGAGCCAATTAGGATTCTAGCGGCGGTTTTGAGGCAGGCTTTCAGTGGGGACAGGGAGTTCTTGGGTAGCCCTGAGAGAGTGGAGCATCCATATTCTAGTCTGGAAATGACTATAGCCTAGATTGCAGTTTTGAGGTCGGAAACCTCAAGGAAGGGTTTTAGGTTTCTTAGGTAGCTCAGGTGGAACCTGGCCATCATGGCCATCGAGTTTATATGGCTGCGCATGTTCAGGCTGCTGTCAAGAGTTATTCCAAGGGATTTCACAGAGTTAACAATGGTGGGAGGGCAGTTTAGTGCTGTGATGCTCTTGATACATTCCTGGATGTCAGGGTTGGTTTTGAGTGGGGAGATTAGGACAGGCATGAGTCCACTTCTTAAGAAGAACAAATTGGAACCTCAAGACTCCATGAGTTACAGACCAATGTGCAATGCACTGTTCTTTAGCAAACTAATGGCGAGAAAAGCCAAAAGCACTTGCTAAATCTCAGAATTCATAGTAGAAAAAAAACTACTCAGTCTAGAAAATTGGATTCTGGCTCGGGAGAGGATCAAATCTGTCCTAATTGCAATTTGAAATTTCTTGTGTAGGACCTGGCCCTCTATACAGGGTCACCGCTAAACTTTTGCCTTCTCCACTCCTGTTTTGCTGGATTTGTTTTTGTTGGCCTTAGATCTCGGTGTAGTTTACCACTGCCAATTAAGTGCTAAAATACTTGTGCTCACTCTCTATTACATAGTGGAATTGGCTTACACCTAATTGACTTATAAGTCCCTAGTAAAGTGATGTACCATATACCTAGGGCTGGTAAATTAAATACTACTAGTGGGCCTGCAGAACTTAAGGTGCCATCCAATTAAGTGGCACCTTAAAACCTGTCTCAAGCCTCCCATTACAGCCTGTGAGCAGTTTTAACTACCAGTTCGACTCAGCAAAATAAACTACATTCTTAGGTCAAGCCTGGGCAGCGCATGCGCTGCTCTGCTAAGCATGTTGCATTCAGGTATGGACTCGAAGCTCCCCCCACTCTCCACCTATATTTTTCATTGGCTTGTGTTATTGTCCTTTGTAAATTTGTTGTTAATAGGTTTGCTAGTCCCTCCTTAGTACAACCTTATTTACATTTGGAACTTCCCATGAGGGATGGCCCTTTCACTTGTGTAGTTGTGTAGTTACACGTATGTTTTCTTTACAGTGTATCAGCACTATTTTCTTTAATGATTTTCTTCTACATCCGAACACAGACGTGTGCTGCGCTGCTTACCAGAATCTTGCAATATTGAAAAAATTAACTTTTGCGAACCACCACGGAAAAAAGAAAGTTGTGGCTTGCTCGAGTCTTTTTTAAAAAAAATATTGCAAGCTTTAGTAAGCTTCGGCTCACCGCGATGAAATAAAGGAAGTCTATTTTTTCAAAATTGCTCACTGCAGCTGACTCCTCCTCCTCTGCGTTCGCTCTCTCTCTTCCGCTGTAACAGGAAGCAATGCAATAGGTCTCACATTTGCAAGAGTTTAACCTATTGGCATTGTAAATGGGAATGCTATATATTCATCTGTTTTGAAAATAAACACATGAATAAAATGCATTGGCATTTACAATGCCAAAACCTTTAACTCTCTCAAATGCCAGACCTATTGCATTGCAAACGCTTGTTAATACATATTTCACTCTTAAGAGTAGGCCCTAAGCAGACCATAGGGCAGGGTGCATTGTACAGACGCTCCAGCATATTGTGATTTTTCGATTCATGGAATTGTTGCAATAGTTGCCTAGTTGTGCAATGCCTGCATAATTAACTTGTCGCAAAAAACTAAATCGGACAGCATTTTCTTCCAGTCGCGTTTGTATTATTGTACCCTTGTTCCCATAGTGTGAAAAACGGCGCCTTGTCAGAGACTCTGACAAATTGCACATCATTAAGTTCCTCTGCTCTCTTCAGTGAAGCCCTTGCGCAGGCATGAGAGCACAGTTTCTCCTTCACTCGCAGCATTTTGCTAATGCCTGCTCTGGGAGTTAGAGGAAGGGGTGTAGGGAAAGGGCAGTTATAAACATCAGAGGTGCACTCAGCAGTTAGAGGCAAGACTTTTCCTTGGCTTCTCTACTACGGTAATTGCCTCGATAAGAGCATGGATGCCTGCTGTGACTCTTTCTTATCTGTTCACTTGTAACAGAGTGGCAGGCTTTGTTAGCCCATCGGGATAGTACGGTGGGGACCAGATAAAACTTAGGATTTGTGCATATATCCTCTGACAAGCACTCAGGTAAGAATTGTCTATAATTGAAATCCTATCTCAGTGTTCATATCTAATATCATATTCATATTTAAAAATAAAGAAGTCTGGATCACTTTCTGTTATCAGCAAAAAGTGGGAGAAATTGTTGGAGGGGCACGTAAACTGGATTTATATCAGCCTTTACTTGTGAAGCAAAGCTAATGGTAAATTAAGGCTATATGTTGGAAATGTGCATGTTTGTAACAGTACTTAAAGAAATCAATACCTATCCAATGGCTGAGTTAGCGAGCATTGGCAAAGCCGATAGGTCTCACCTATGAGGCAAGAAGTATTTGGTTTGCTAATGTGTTTTTTTTTTGCCTGCATGTAGCTGTGATGCACCCTAGTTGCAAGTTTGTTTCATTAATGGCAGGAGGGGGGGGGGGTCTAGACAGGGAGCGGCATGTGTGGGTGAAACACGGACAAAAGAGGGTGTAAGGAAATAAACTACTATGACGTGACTACTCATGTCAGAGTCTTTATTTTTG